>NC_068384.1:11626104-12968604 GCF_023724105.1 Carassius gibelio
CACCTGCGGTTCCAACACATGATCGAGACCCTTTTTCGTTGGGAGTGCATCATCCTTCAGAAATAAACGATACGCAAATCTGTCGTCAAACTGGGCCTTGTTTGTAAAACAAGCATCTTCGAAATGCAGGGAACAAACACAAACACTTGCACAACTCCGTTGATGCTCTGTAAAAATAAACTCCATCCACTGGTCCCTTAATGCTGTTTTTTATTTGGTAATATGTGCAGGGTTGTCTTGCCCTGGCAACCAAAAACACTCTTTTTGTGACATTTCGCGACACTCTCGCTCTGATCAGTGATTGTCTGTGCACAGCCTCTCTCTGCTCTGCTATACGGGAGCGCGCACTCTTCCGGCAGACCTTCCCTTAGCACCCATATAAGGAAATTCCGCTCCATCTAACGTCACACAGAGCCATACTCGAAAAACACTTGAAATACTCCTTCAAACGTACAACTTAATTTTTGAAACTTTGTCCATGTTTAGCATGGGAATCCAACTCTTTAACAGTGTAAAAAACTCAGTATGCATGAAATAGCATTTCACCCCCCCTTTAAGCAAAAAAGAACTTCAAATGCAGCCAAAAATCTAACACTGCAAACTAAAAGAGGTATTTTAGTTTTACAATATAACTGTATAAAAAACTGCAACAAATAAGTCTAGGAATATAAAAAATTATATATTAATCAGATAATCTCAACACAACAATCTCAATTACAACAAAACAAGTAAAAAACAAGCAACCGTCTCTATATTATTATTAATAGAGACGTATTATTATTACTACATAGAGACATAGCTAAATCTACTGTAGGCTACAACAGTAGCTTAATATATTGTCAATTTACTCGCCATGAAGATCTTTGAGTGTCTGTGTTTATGATATGACAGTTTTCTCAAATGAAACGGTAAATTCTCATGAAGTGACCGTTTATGCGTTCGTGTCCTCATATAGTGACACACGGCAGAGACTACAAAACAGTGAGCTCCCGCGCATCTGCGCCCATCACCCACAGAGATGTAGAATTTGCAGGAGTAATATTTAAATAGTATTTTGCAGTTTAATATTCACTGCCACTAGTATATATTTGGCTACAGTTTGGAGCCCAGCGCTTAGACTAACACGGAAGCGACTGAACGCAGCTGCGGGTACCGAATATACTCGGGAGTCGGTAACTTACTACCGGTACTACAGAGACGCTGGTATCATCACATTTTTTAATTTTCAGCACCGACTTGGTAGTGAAGTGCCAGTACTTGTGCCATCCCTAGTCGCCGTTTTAGTGTCTGGTTGGTCCAGTCTGAAATACTGCTAAACAGCGGACATACTGCTAACCACTGATCTATTATATAGAAGTGGCTTCACTGTCTGTTGGCAGTTTAGAACATGATGAGTGATCCAGTCATATATAGATCAGTGCTGCTAATGCATTTTCATTTATTCTTCGCTGCTCTAAACAGCGGTTGCTTGTGGCAACACAGCACAACTTCCTGTGTTTGCAATGCATTCTGAGCATCGAAGAAGAACCGTGCAGCGGTTAGGCAAAGCTAGCGGTCATAACTAGGTCTTGAAAATGGTATTGGATCGGTCTATGGGTTCATGTACTCGCCGATGCTCGAATTTGTTGTGGTATCGATGATATTTCCGATACTAGTATCGGAATCGGAACAACTTTAATTAAAATTATGTCTATATATCTATCTATCTATCTATCTATCTATCTATCTATCTGTCTGTCTGTCTGTCTGTCTGTCTGTGAACTCAAATTTTGCTATATTCTACTGCATTATTCTCAAATTCTAATAGCAATTCTGCATCCTGTCTGTGACATCAAATTTAATTCAAACTCATGAATTGGAATTTAAAGGCAGTTCAGTTCTGAATGATACACAAATCTAAATGGAGTCCATTGTTAGATAAGCAAAATGCTAACCGAATACTCTATTAGGCATCATCTGTGCATCACCCAGAAAAGTGCTTTGGTTTGGTGCAGAAACCAGAAAGAACCATGCCGTAATGCAGTGAGTTAGGAACAGAGATTTATGAAGATGAATGAAAAGTTCTTGTCTGCTAATCGTAGATCTTCATATCTGCCTATTATCTTCAAAAGAAGAATTGTTCCGAGAGCAGATGCACAATCACATTTGAAGAGCTTAACAAATAACATTCATCAGATGTGTTTATGGGAGATGAATCATACAATGATACTCTACAGTCAAATGTTCATCTCTCTCTGAGTCATTGGTACATCACCATTAATTACACAGCTCTTTTAGGGCATCTCATTGTTTGCGCCATTTCCTGTAAATCTTTCATTCAAAGTTCTACTTCTCCCACCATCCCTTGTTCAATAATGCAGTGTTCCGGTCCACAGGGACGCAGCTTTTTCTTCACGAGGTGACGGGCTGGCAGAGTATGAAGACTTGCACACAGAATTCTTTTTAAACAGCGGTGGCCATACGCACACTGACATATGCTGCTGAAAACACGTGCCACATCTGAAAGAGAGGGAGTGGGCAGATGGCATTTCAGATCGAGTTATGAGTTTGTGGCATTGCGGAAAGTCCCGTTGTTGGCTGAGCTCGGTTTGAAAGGGTAGACGGGTCACTCAGGGGGACAGTAAATGGCTTTTTAAGAGGAATTATGTAGATTTGTGTTGACACAGAAACAAGAGAGTTTTTGTGTGTTTGGAAATAGGACAGTGCTTTGTGGAACTCCTAAGAGAGGTTTTAATTATGAAGAAATCGAGAGGACATTTTTCCCCTCATTTTCATGTATTTTGTCAAGCAGGGTGCTTTGTTTTTTTTAAAACTACATTCATATTTAAAGGCCAACTGAACCCCGGCTGCTCATCACCATTACTTCAGATGTTCTTCACAGCAGATACCAGTTGCATTATGTGGGGAAAACAACAACCACATAAAAAATAAAAATAAATAAAAATAAATGAAACTCTAAAATGACCAGAATACAAAATTGATGGATACTCTTGGTGTATTTGTATATTTCAATACAAACTTTCACATGTTTCTTCTAAAATGTATTGAAAAAAAAAAATCCTCTGAGTAGACTTCAAATAATACTTGAAGTGTATTGTACAATCCTAACAATGCACAATTACATGGTTACAATTTACAATTTGCATTTGTTTTTACCTGCTGTCTGCAAAACTATCTGAAGTCACCTGTGACCCATTTGTGGGTTAATGACCTATAGATCCAAGTGGAATTCCTAGGCTTTGTTCTCAGGAGAAAATGTGACTTAAATAGTGTCTCAAAAGACTCGGTTTAGTCTCATTACTATCTAGGACAAACAATTGAGATCTCATTTGTGATTTGCCTTTCCTGAGGGAATCTGTTTAGTTTTGCCAGTGCTTGCATTTATACAGCCAATGTATAGCAAGAAAGCATTACGAATATTTTCATCTCCATAATTTTCAGGCCACAGAAATGTGAAGATAAACATTTGGTGTATGTTTTTTTCATAAGTTGCTAATAAGGATTTATGTACCACACGCAGGTGTAGTAATACCAGGTGGTACACTCATACTTTACAAAGTGATTAAGTGTGTCATCGCAGATAGGCCGACCCTTGATGTGAGGAAACTATCAGGCACATGAAGGGGCCACTGTTTGGAATTTAATGAAATATTAGAGGACGCCTCCATAGATGCAGGATGCAGAAAAAAAAAATAACCTGTACATTTGTGTCTACTCTCTGTTGCCTGTGTGTGAAAGTCTCGTGCAGACGTTAACAGCACAGCTGGTGTGTGTTCTCCACAGCACACGTTGATAAGAGTTTGTGTTTCTTGTTTGTATCAGTTGCCGCTACACTGGGAAACTTTTGAGTATGCGTGTGCATACGTGTGTGTTCCCATACGGGAGGAGCAGTGGAGGGGAGACAGATGGTCTATCTCAGGACCATCCAAATGTAGATTAAATATTAAAGATTTATTTGAAAGCTTCATGATGATATAAAAATAGATAGATGTTGGAATGAGCAAACACCTGTTTTTGGCCTGCCTCACTTTTTCCTCACCAAAGTAGGAAAGTGTGTGTGAAAGCTATATAATAAATTAACATAATAATAATAATAATAATAATAATAATAATAATAATAATAATAATAATAATAATAATAATTATTATTATTATTATTATTATTTATTTATTATTATTTTTTTTATGTGGCTTCATATTAGATATGTCTGACATACTGTAGACACAACCTATTAATTTAATCATTATTATACCCAATACCTAAACTTATCAACTACCTTACTAACTATTAATAAGCAGTATATTAGGAGTTTACTGAAGCAAAAGTCTTAGTTAATGGTTTGTTAATAGCTAGGATTGGACCTTAAAATAAAGTGTGACCAAACTATTAGAAAGAACAATGATGTGTGTGCAAATGATATGTGTGCAAATATGTAAAGCATGTGCAAGATTCCCGTTTACAGGTAAATTGTTGGCTGCAAATGATATGTAGCTTCTAGTACGGGAGCGAAACAGGCAGTTAGCACATATATCTCATTCACACACAAACATATGCACATATGAGCACACACGCTTGCTCAAATGTAGATGTGAATCTCTACATACGCATACCCAAACTTGGATGTGTTTAATGAGATATAACACACAAGATTTATGCATCGGAAACATCTGTTGTGTTGATCATCTTAAGATCTTGTCCACAGTCTCCTGGGCCACATTCTAACATACAAAGTTGTGATTGACAAGACAACGCATCCATCTTCATGAACATGCAAGCTTCTCTTAGCTCTAGTTCCAGCACCAGCATCAGGAGCTTGTGTGTGTGTGTGTGTGTGTGTTTCACAAGGGACCACATTGCTCTGTCACCTTGGGGATGCTGTTTTCCCAAAGGAGAGTAGCTCTCAGATTCTTTCGGATGAAAAACCACACGTCTTATTAGAAACTAGGACACCACCCCCCCCATCCCTGCAGCCTTGCGCGGGTTCAACTTTTGTTGCATAGGCTGGCGATGATCATACAAGACGGTAAAACACTGTCAGCTGTAGGTAGGCAACATCTCACCACCCAGCCACCCCCACACACTCACACAACACAACATCTGAATGTCCTCGAACGAGCAGAAAGGTAATATGTGTTGACAATAGCGCCCAGCAGGCCCACTCGCAGACTTGTCTTGTGTGAATTCTGAACTAAGAGCGATTAAGGAAAGCGCTAAATGCAAACAGCTGGTTGCAGGTCTCACTTGAAATACAAAAAGGATTCAGCAGCATCTCATATTATGTGATGGAATGATGGATCGGGAGTTTGTTGCTCTGATGGAGAGAAATGGCTTGTTATCGTGACCTTCACAGACACACACACACACACACATTCCCTGCAGTTGCTAATGCAGTTTTTCTGAGTCCACGGGGAAGCTGGAGCTTGTAGCCCACTCATTTTCACTCTCTGGCTCCTACTTTCTGAGTGTCGATGGTCAGTGGTCATCTGTGACCTTCAAAGGCAGACCCTGAGGCCCTCACAGCTGCCTGAGAGCTGGACAGGAACAAGCATGGAGGCGTAAAGGGGCTGTCACTCAAAGGAATCAAACGACAGACTCTCAGCAAGCAACACAATCAGGCATAAACATGTCAGTGGCACTAAAGTGAGTTTGTGACACATTTATGATTAATAATGCAGTTCTGCCTCTGCTTGTGTGAACACATACACTTATTTCCGAACTCTCTAAATATTGACAGGGCAGCAGGACAGATACAAAAGGTAATCGGCCTTACTTTGTAAGGCTGAATAATTGATGGCAAGGCATTGGATCCAGTCGGGTAGCTGGAGAAGGTCTGAAACATGCGCTGCCATGTTAGTATTCGCTGCAGGGCTCATATTAAGTATGCAGATTTGGTGAATCGCTCCTGGCCAGAAAGTACACTGATTTTTAATTGATATATTAAACAGACAAACAGATTGCACAACCCCAGGACATGAACAAAACAGTTGCAGAAAACTCTCCCGCGAGGCACTGGTCTCTCTCTGTCGCTCTCGCTCTCTCTCTCTCTGTTGTAGAAGTTCATTTTTATAACTTTCTGTTTAAGAATGAGCAAATTGATTGGTGTTTGTAATTTATTTTAGCTCAAAGCTTTATTTTGTGCATACACAAACATTTGAATTAGACTCTTGTAGAAGACCTTCATAGATTTTTTTTTTTATTTTTTTTTTTGCATGTCTGTATATTAGCTTGTATTTCTGTATTCATTTACTGACTTATAATCTTAACTTTGCACTTTATAATGAGGGCCAGTGACTTCATTAGGCCACATAGGGTGGTCAGTTATGATAATCTTCAAAGGATCTGTGCCTGTTGATGTCATGTCATGTCATGTATGTTTTCAAAACATAGAAAAGAGCACTGGATGATTTAGAATATTTGTCTACATTCAATCAAAAAGAGACATAATATAGAATCTAGTGTGTTGTGATTGGACAAATGCCTCAAACATGTGACGGAAATGTTATGCCCCTCACCATACTGTGACGACGTGTCCCAGCACAACAAGACAAAAACAATAAAACCCATTACAAATTAAGCATTTGTTGCATCTAGTGGGAACATATATACTGATTATAATGACAAATAACACCATGTCTGCATTTGTGTTCAGAGAAATGACAAACAACAAGTTCTACTCTACACTGCACAAAACTTGCGTTTGAATCATAAGTGGCAAGTCCTTTACATATGTAAACGTACTTACAGTCTGTGAGTCAGGAGCAGCACCAGACTATCCTTACAAAAATGGAACTGCCCCACTTTATAGAAACAGACACTGGTTTCCCGAGCTTGCCTTGCAGATACTAAAGTGAGAAGAATAGTATGTGTATTTGGCTTGCTGCCCAGGGAGAAAGCTCCGAGCTCAGAATCGGCTCAGAAGGCTGAGCGCTCCCAGCCAGAATAGGTCGACGGTGAGGAGTCGGGGTGGTGGAGGAATGCTGAAAGACTAGAGAGAATGAATGAAGGTAAGGCTGCTATTATTATTTATAGTGGTTCTCTCTTGTGGTGGTTGGATAGATGATGTAATTACTGATGGTGAAACTCACTAACAAACTTATAAAACTCGAACTCACTTATAAACTCACTTTAATAAAACCTTCACATCCCAAACTGTCACTATTTAGTCATTCACCAGCTGTAGTACATATATAAAATCTCTTAATGAAGCTAATTTATATAAAGCAGATTAGAGATGGAGAATGTTCTGTGTACCTGTGGCTTTTATTTTAAGACTTTGGGCACTTTAAGTGAGTGTGTCAGCTGCAAAAGTACCGTATTTAATTAAATATGAAATCACTTGTCAATTGGCACGGCTCATTAAAGTGATTTATCAGCATCAGACAACATGGACGCAAGCAGATAAAAATACTACATTAATGTGTCTTTCTAACAGCATAAATAGCTGTCAGTCAGTATGAATAATTAAAATATGGGTCAACGGTAAGCACTTGAGTGGCTTTCCCTTGCAGGATGACAGAGTTTGTCCACCTCCGAATGGAGGGTATCCCAACATAAACAGAAGGCACATACACAGGATGCTGGGCTTTTATATCCTGCCATGCTTTGAATGATGGCATGATATTTAGCATATTTTATCTCCCAGAAAAGGCAGCGACACAAGTTATTTCTTTTGTTTCACATTAAGATGGATTGTAGGCCGGTTTTAAGGTTACGGAGAGGAGGAAAGACAAAGATTGAGATGAAGAAGAAGGAAAGGAACCAAAAGCGAGAAGAGAAAAGAACACTTCCGTCTTCGTTTGTGGTATTCTGTTTTAATGACAGGGTTTATTCTGTGTTTTCACACTTTGGCTGCAATGTGGAAATTACGCATTGGAAATCTCATTAACTACCTTCGCTGTATGTTGACATTTCATTTGCATCAGGCAAGCCGCACCACATTGCGGATTTCACACTCCATCCATCTCATTTCCTTCTCAGATATGTCTGTTGGTTTAAAATGAAATAATGCATAACATTCATTTCCTCAGTCCTTTATTAATGCACAAACAAAACCGCCGATTACCATGACATGTTTTTCCGTGTGTGTGTGTTTTTTTTTTTTTCCTAATCCAGACCATTTTTTTTTCAGCACACTTCTGAAAATTAATTATTTGGTTCTGATGTAGTCGTCTACTCATTTGACATACAATTCTTGACAAACACCCTAGCTATCCAAAACAGCAATATGTTTATGTGCGTGTGTACAAGAAAAAGTTCTGGATGCCTATGATTAGTGTATAGAATACTGCAAGAGTGACACTCAAACTGACATGAGGTGCACTTGTTTATGCCCTGGCTTTCGCTGGTGGTGCCCTAGATGACTTGTAAACAAGCTACGCCGTGGATTCAAATCAGTGGCGCAGACGGCGTGCTCATCTGACAATGCAGGTGATGTGTGCTTCTGCTGTTCATGCCCGTTCATTTGATATGAGACAATTACTCCTCTCCTCCTGTAGCACCACAGTGCACCGGGGCTCAGAACAATATGAACCTGTTAGTAATGAACCAAGCACTGGTGACATGTACTCATGCCAATGAATAATACACGTGCCAAAGAAAAAAAGATAGAAAAGAAAAATCAAAATATTTCACTTCTGTCATTTAATACCTATCATTCCATTTCAAACCTGTACAAATACTGCACTGTATGCGTAATACCAAAGAAGATATTTATTATTAATAAACTCTATTACTCAAATTATGAAAAAGCACTCTGATTTGGCAGATCCACAAGCAGTCTTACTGATTAAACTCAGATTGATCTGGTTCTCGAGTTCAACTCTTATTCATCTATGGTCTGGTCATGGATTATTAGTAAATAAAGGCTTAAATATGCGCACATTTACAATCTATAGATACATGGGTCATAAAGACCATAACCGTAATACAGGTTTGGAATGAAAATCAGAGTGAGTAAAATGACAGAATAATATACTTCTTTAAGGCTTTGTTCCACACCTATTTTGTATTTCATGTCAAGCACTAAATTAGTCATGAAAATATATGTAAAATAAATAAATACAATTTTACAAAAAAACTTGTAATTTTAAAACTGCACAACTTACAATAAGTAACATCAACTATGTTTTATTATGAATTTATTTATTTAAATTAAGGATGAAAAATAAAGCAAAACTATCATAAAGGTAGTCCATAAATCTTATGAGTTATTTTAAATTATAAAATAGATTTGTATTGTATTTTAATTGAACTTTACAATACATTGCAGATATGCTCACTGAATATAAGCCTAACAGACAACTCAGAAAGAGTTAGAAATACCAAGTTAGAAATACCAAGGGTTCACTCAAAACAAGAGGAGTCCCCCTTTAGCTATTGCGCCACCTGCATTTGGAACCAGCTTCCAGGAGAGATCAGATGTGATTTAAATCTAGATCTAAATCTTGGATCTAGATTTAAATCTAGATCCAAAACACATCTGTTAAGTTGTTTGTTTACTGAATGAGCACTGTGCTGCATCCAAACTGTTTTCACTGTATTTAATGTATCCTCATTTTCGATTCTTAACTTTTTTTAATTTAACTTTAAATCAAATTTTTTAAATCGTTTTAATATTTAATTCCTTGCTTTTGTCATTGTCATTATTTTATTTTATTTTATTTTTTGTTTGTTTGTTGATTGAATATTTATGAAATGTGCTATATAAATAAACTTGCCTTGCCTTATGTGACAAACACAGTGATTTGGAAGATTCAGTTCACAAAAGTAGTCTAACGAATTGATTTAAGAATCAGATTGAGCCGGTTCTCTCGGATCTGGTTGGTCAACATGATTTTGCCATGTAAGACATGTTCCTGGATCTTTTGATGATCCTGGATCAACATTATTGTCCAAAAATATAGACGTAACCCAATCCCTACCTAAACCTAACCTTACCAATAATTTATTCCTAAATTTTAGTGAGAAATATAACTGATTAAAAAGTGTAGAAGCACCTAACCTTGATTTTAACCCTAAAACAGATATTTGCTGAAAAGTTATATCTCAGTTCTGATTGGTTGATTGGGATGTTGTTCCAGGATCAACAAGGATGTTGATCCATGAATATGTTGTACTTGGTGAAATCCCTCTCATCTGATCTGGTCGCAGATTATTAGTAAAGGCTTACATTTCAGTCTGTTTCTCACACAAGTGACTGGAGATGCAGAAGACACATAATCACATGAGGACCTAATCTAATAAAACTTTAGAGTGCTTTTGCACCATAAACGTTATACAGGTTTGGAATGAAACCAGGGTGAGAAAATGTTATTGGGTGAAATATTTTTAGCACCTGACATTTTTTTTATTTGACATCAAGCAATGAATTAGTGACAAAAATAAGACTATTATACTGGGCCATTAAAGCAAATTTGAACAAACATTAAAACTAGATTTAAAAAAAAATGTATTTAGGTGACAAAAGTAGGTGACCAAAACTCAATTAAGGAGACAAAAGTAAGATAATGCTGAAAAGATACATGGATAAAGTTAAACTGGAGAAAGAAAGATAACTTTAAAGAGAGAGAGTACACAGGATGAGTATTCTGTTCTCGCAATATTCTGCCCTCTTTTTAGAGGTGGTGCTGCTCATATATGCTACCACCATCTGGGAGTCACTGATCCAGAATTCGGTTTTTCTCTTTCGGCATGTAACCAAATCTCTCTCACACTCTCTCTCAAAGCATGCAGATTTCATTCGGAGTGGAACGAATGGGATTTCAGTAGTCTTTGATCTTTATTTTCAGATGATGCCATCTGTGTGCATGGTGAGCGTGCATGTCAACAAGCACCAGGCATTAAACCTGAAATGAGAGTAATTACTCGCTGAGACAACATACACATGTGCCGGATGCAACTGTATCCATGAATATGTGTTATATTTAAATACTATTAAGGGCATGAGAATTGTACACTAAGATGGCTGATGGCAAGATGTGTCATTATTATATGGGTGCTCTACTTACAATAAGCAATGTTTTTAAGAATTTTTTTTTTTTTTTTTTTTGCAAAAAATATGCCTGTATATGTATAATAAATGTAAATGTAATATTATATTTGCAATATAGAACCTAATTCATTTGTTCATTTATTTATTTGTTTGCTTCTTTCTTTTTTCTTTATAAAAATATATTGGAAAAGTACATCACAAGTACATTTAGAAAGCAACACTTAGAGAAGAAATGTAAGTAACATTGGTGATCATTTGCATGTCATTCTGATATTATTTTTCTCATCTCAAGTGTCTTTTAGTATGCCCTCTTTTCCTCTGCACCCTCTCCTATTCCCACCCGTTTTCTCACTCCCCAGTTGGGCCGCTCTGTTTCCTGTGTCCCACTTACTCGATCGCCGTAGCGGTTTGCGTCCGTGTGCTCAATAAGGGTAGCTTGAGGGTTCAGATACACATCAAGAGACAATTTAGGAAGGAAATTTAAGTTTAATTCTCAGTACCATAAACAATTTTGTGTAAATGCATAAAACTCATTTTTGTGGGAGAAGGCTTATCTTCTCAGTCAACATATGATGTCTCAAAAACAGTGCTCATGGCGTGATACTCAGCAAAACAGCAAGATGTTACACAACAGCCAAATATCTATTTCTATGCGTACATTATAATAATAATAATAATAATAATAATAATACTCACTTTATTTTAAGATCCAATTTGTAACCACAACTTCAATAAACTCCTAATTTGCTGCATGTTGATAGTATTATGAGTTATCAATGGTTAATCATTTTTAAGTTGAGGTACGAGGTAAGAATATAAGCACTAATAAAGCACTCTATAAGCAATAAACAGCCAATTTTCTAATAATATGCATGCTAGTTAATAATGAGAATTGATCCGTAAAATAAAGTGCGACCACTATAATAATATCCAGCCTTTACGAACAACCTTCTTGGTCAAACAGCAGAACATGTCACTAGCAAGGTTATGGGATTGATTCCCATGGAATGCATGAATTGTATAACTTTAATGCAGTGTAGTCTGCTTTGAATAAAAGTGTCTGCCAGATGCATAAATGTCATAACACACTTTATTTAGCACAAGCTATGAATTGGAACAGTTGGAAAGTTACAAAAGCACTAAGCTGTTAAATGCTTTAAAAGCAGCAAAAGAACTTGAATATAAATGCTGTACTTAAAGTCAAAAAATACTAACTCTAATGTACCTTGCTGTTAGTGTTTGCTAGTAACACTGATTAAAACAAAATCTCATTTTGTATGATTTTAAAGCATATTTACTTAGAATTAAGTAAATTTAGAAAACAACTACATTATAAAAATAAAAAAAAAAAAAATAATGAAAAACTTTTCAGCAATTTCAGCAATATCACTGCTAGGTCAAATATTTCATCCAAAAAAAAAAAAAAAACACTACAAGTGTATATGACTGTATCAATGAAAGACATCAAACAATAGCCACAAGATAAAAATAGCTAAAATACAAACAATAACAACATTACAAAAATGAATAACATTAAACTCACAACAATAACATTGCTAATATATATATATATATATATATATATATATATATATATATATATATATATATATATACATATATATATATATATATATATATATATATATTGTGGCGAGTGGGGCGGGGCCGAGAGGCGTGGGAACGAGGAGTGAGGCCAGGTGTAGTGATTGGAGATGAGCTACACCTGAGCCCCACCGCTAGTATCGAGTCCCACGTAGGAGATGGAAGGATATAAAACTGGAGCGACGACCGTGAAGGACGAGAGAGGACCAGGCCTGGGACATTACTTTATGTTTTGGTTTTTATTTATGCGCACCAGTCGTCCGTGAGGGGCTGGTGCGCCGTTTTGTATTTACTTTTGAATATTAAAATGAGTTTTGATTGTGCGCCGGTTCCCGCCTCCTTCTTCCCGATGAATATGGAGATTCATATCGTTACAGTGGTGCCGAAGCCCGGGAGAAGGAGGGACGCGCTGCTGAAGATCCCTCGCCGCTGTGGTGAATCCGCGGTGCCCTCGAGCTGGTGAGGTGTGTGCCGCCATGGACGCTCGAGGCGGTGGGCTGGAGCGAGTTGCCGGGGACGGGCGAGCTCGCTGCCGACCGCCCACGACAAGGAGGGGCGGCTGCCGTCCGTGAGGGAGCGGAGGAGTCGGCGCCGTTCACCAGGGGGCCGGAGCCTGCCGCCTCCGTGACGGAATCCGGAGGGGCAGGGAACGGGGGACTCCTGCCGCTGCCCAAAATCGGAGGAGCCGTCGCCGTCCACCGGGCGGCGGAGGAGTGTCGTGCCGTCCGCCGAGGGCCGTCCAGTGCCACCGCCGGGCACCGCGGAGGAGATCACCCAGCCGGTGGAGGGCCGAGCAGCAGTGCGTCTGGGAACCGGATTTTTTTTTTTTTTCCTCTCTCCCCTCTCTCGTCCCTGTCGCTCCTCCTTCCATCTCCTTTTCTCTCGCCTCGTCTGTCCTACCCCCAGGTTCCCGCAGGTCCCCGTGAGCGGTCTCCCCCGGAGGGAAGGGGGGGGGGGGAGTAGAGCGCAGTCTCGGGAGTACCCCCCCGGCCTGCGAGGGGCGATGGGGGTATGTGGCGAGTGGGGCGGGGCCGAGAGGCGTGGGAACGAGGAGTGAGGCCAGGTGTAGTGATTGGAGATGAGCTACACCTGAGCCCCACCGCTAGTATCGAGTCCCACGTAGGAGATGGAAGGATATAAAACTGGAGCGACGACCGTGAAGGACGAGAGAGGACCAGGCCTGGGATATTATTTTATGTTTTGGCTTTTATTTGTGCGCGTCAGTCGCCGTGAGGGGCTGACGCGCTGTTTTGTATTTACTTTTGATTATTAAAATGAGTTTTTGATTGTGCGCCGGTTCCCGCCTCCTTCTTCCCGATGATTAGGAAGTTTATATTGTTTATTACATATATATATATATATATATATTCAAGACCATTTCTAGGTCAAATATTTCATTTCAAAACACTTGGGCTACATCCACAGAAAGACAGAGCTTTCCCTATCCAATCTTTTTTAAATATCCGCGTCCACACGAAACCACAAAACGATGTATACATGCCAGACCAGCATGTGGCACATGTAAATGGAGAAGACATACAGTGTGGACTATGTGCATAAACCTTGTGCTTGGTACACAAATGAACATTGGAACAATACATTTATTAATTTGTGTTAATGTTAGTTAATA
Organism: Carassius gibelio; assembly: GCF_023724105.1. Classification (NCBI taxonomy): domain Eukaryota; kingdom Metazoa; phylum Chordata; class Actinopteri; order Cypriniformes; family Cyprinidae; genus Carassius; species Carassius gibelio. The sequence goes on from NC_068384.1 coordinate 11,640,331, forward strand.
AAAAGACAATTGTTCAGTGTTTGTTCATGTTTTTGTTGCTGTTACGTGACAGAAGTGTCTGACTAGGGTCAAGACGTGGGCTGATAACGTCATTGTTTCAGAAAAGATATGCATTTACTGTTCACACGAAAACATAAAGGTGGCATTTTCAAATTTATCCACTCTGGGACCCGGTTTAGAAAAAAAAATGTGTTTCACTCTCCCAAAACGGCGGATCCGTTTGGACGAAACACATATACGATACAAAATTTATGCGTATACAGTGAAATGCGTCTCCGTGTTGACAGGGCCTTGAAGTGCATAAGGTAAGTTAGTACCAATGAAGAAAATCTACACAAAATATATAAAAGAACATGAGATTCCCAGCAATAACTTTGCTAGGTCAAAGATTTCAGTAGATAGCAAATTAATCTGTGGTAGGCAGCGCTTACACTGTTTTTCCCCGTGTCTTTCTTTAAAAATTAAATCATGTCTGTAGCCTACATCCAGTAATTAAAGGCTGGTTCCCATCCATTTTCCATTATCTTGATTGCTGATTTCTTCTGAGCACGATTCTGACACCCCTCCCCCTCTCCAACGGAGAAACTCGAAGAATCACGAATGTATATATGACGCAGGTTTAATAGGAAAAATATAAATGTTAAGACATGGAAATTTAGGGGAATCAATGAATTGTTAACGGCTTATTACCATTGTGTAAAAAATATGTAATCATGTAATCATGTAATCATGTAATCCATAAAAAGTAACTGTAGTTTGATTACAAGTATTTAAAAAAATTGTTTACTCTAATTACAAGTACTTGAGTTTTGGAATCTGATTACGTAATCCAGATTACATCCAGATTACCCAGCTCTCGCTCTCTCTCTCTCTCTCTCTCTCTCTCTCTCTCTATATATATATATTTATATATATTAAGAAATATATATTTTGAGGTTAATTGTGATTCATTAATTTAATTAAATCAGCAAACAACACATAAAACAGAGCTTATTTTTAGAGCTTTTGGAAAATTTCATTAACCATAGACTTTCATTCACAGAACTGATAAAGCACACCTTAGTCCAGTATTGTACTACAATCGCTAATCTATTTTATGTGTCGGAAAGATTAGCTTGTATGTTAAACTCCTAAAATGCTTCCACCCAGGATGTCCAGAGAAAAAGAAAGGATGGTGATGATCGCCAACCATTCATAGTTTAAATGTTACAACCCTGCTCATCATCTTGAAATCCCTGAAAATTTGTTGGAGTGGAGGCTGAACTGGAGTGGCTGTGATTTGCCCAGAGTGGAGTTTTGGATGGCTGGTGTTAAATTCACTAGAGTGGTGCTTAGACCAGGAGAGCCAGGGGAGAGAATGTGTGCAGAAGAGAGGGGCGCAGAAATCCAGACCACCTCCACGCTTAATTGGGCCTGCCTTCGCCTGACACACATCAAGTATTAGGTTAAGTACCTTTTATGGATAATTGTAAAGTCTAAATTGACTGTAATTGTGGCTGCCATGGCTATTATGCCCATTTGTAACCTCACTTAAGCAAATTAATTCAAAAAAGACTCTTGATTGTTCTTTTTCCTTTCACTTCATTTACCCTGAAAAAAAAAATGTTTTTTTTTTTTTTTTTTGCAGATATGTAACATACAGGTTTAGAAAGAGTGGGCGAGTATATATGTGATGTGTGTGTGTGTTTGTGAGTGAATGTGTGTTAAGAACCATAAATTGCCACAGCCTGAGTGGTTCTAGGTGATAGTTGTCAGGTGAATTAACTTCTACCTGTCAGAAAGTGTTCATCATTTCAGAGAAATAAAGTGAAAGTGAATTAGACCTTTTGGACAGAACCACAAGAAACTTGTGCCTTTCCCCTTAAATAATAGCCTTCGGGAGGCATAAATAGGTGTGAAAAATTGTATCCAATAACATTTTCAAGCTACACATCTTTTCAGTCAATGTAAGTTGATTCATGAACCGGATCAATAAGTCATTGAAAAGTTCCAAATCTAATGAATTGCTGTCTCTCTAAGTAGGTACTTCTTTTGAATAAAACCAAGTTCACACTACACAACATAAAACGTCAGCAGTTCACTGTGCTGTTCAGACTGCATGACTTACTGTCTGTCTTGAAGTCATTGTGGTGTTCACACACTACACAAGCTTACAACAACTCTAAACACGATACGTGGAAAGAGAATGAGGTGAAACAACATTTGTTGTTGAGTTGTTTATTTGAAAATGGACATTGGGAAGACATTTGTGCTGCAAGCTGTTTGTGTGATGATCTGTTCTGAAAAAATCAGCTCCATTTCTTGTGTCAAAACTTTTCTTAAAGCCATGTTGCTGTTGATCTTTTTCTTCAAGGGACCCATGCCTTGCCATGCCGTAAATCGTCCTGACCCCTGACACCACGTGCAGTCGAGTCGACTGGTCCAGATATTTGGCAATATAGATGTTTGTTTGGCGTCAACAAGGCGTCAGTGAGCCTCTTTGATGTGCTGTCGAGTAGTTCACACATAAAGATTGCAGAGAGCTGATCACCCGCTGATTTGCCCCCCATCACACCCTGACTTGGACGTTGACTTGAAAATGTTAAACTGTAAAATCCTTAACATCTTGTAGTGTAATCTTAGCTTAAGTAATTCCTTAGCAATCAATACAATTTACATTGTACATAGTATAAATGTGTAGTGTGAATGAAATCCTGACATACTATATTCATCATGTTTTCACTGTCATGTGACCTACCAGCGTCATTTGTGTCTTCACTGCCATTCACATATCCTCTCCCATGGCCTCATGGGATAATAAAGTGTCCATCAAATTTTAGAATCTCGCCAGAAATTGCAAGTTGTCTGAGTACTGTTCTTGCCTGGTGTTTTATGAATACTGTAAGTTCTGCCATTTTATTATTATTTTTTTTTTTCTCACTTTTATTATTATTATTATTATTATTATTATTATTATTATTATTATTATTATTATTATTATTATTATTATTATTGATGCTAATCCACTGAAGTGATTGTGAGCACTGATAGATCACTGATAATTATTATTATTATTATTGTTATTTGCATATATAGTAGGTAAGCATACCATATCAGAGATTCATTGATTTTATTTAGGTCTTTTAATAACTAATTTATTTCATTCACTATTTCCACTGAAAGATTTGTTCATTCAGCATCAAACAGCATGAGGCTAAGTTAATGACAACAGAATTTCATTTATGGGTGAGCTGTCCCTTTAAAGACTACATTATAATATATAACACGTCTCCTAGATTAAAGAAGTCTGGATCACTGATAAGCAATAACCATTTGAAATTGTTTGCATGAAGACTGAGACATATTTATGTGTCATGGGTAATGACTCCTCTGTCCACTGTGGAATTAACTTCCACAGGCGGGTTTTTGACCTTGCTCTCCATTTTCCCCACATATCCATGCCCAGCTCAAGATAAATAAAATAATAATAATAATAATCAAAACCTTTCAGCTTCATGCAGATCTGAATCAACAGGAGATTAAAAAATAATCAGAGGACGGAGTTATTACTGTGTACCCATCAGCGTTTTTGAGGACCACATCAGCCTCCTACCTCAAAGGAGTCCGCAGTCACAATTAAGCTAGGTCAAAAAACACACAACAAACAACAGCCATCCAGCACCTGGCGAGTCTGCTTGTGAAGGACTTTGAGAAACATGCTGTCCACCTTTTGTAGGTGTAATATTGAGTTAATATTGAGTCAAACGCATTTGTTGTGTTCTATAATCTGAAAACAGCGTCCTCTACGCATTGAAACTTCTTGCTTGAAAGTTAAACACACACTCATATACACACACGCTCACAGTGTGTGAACGGTGTGCCAAAATTGAAATATCAAGAAGCTGAGGGCTGATTCTCAAAGAAGTACTGATGGACTTTTAAAACGGATACACAAAAGCGGATCACTACAGCAGCCCAGAGAGAATTGAGAAGTGAGGAATTCTTACGTTATCTTTGAACACCATCTCACACATACATACATCATCTCACACTCATTCATACACTCCCCCACACACATTGAGATGGATTTGAGGAATCTAGATTTCCAGAAGCAAAGTCCTCACACATTTTGATATGGTGACACACACAAGTGCACATTCAGTGTTCTTATCCACCCACACCAGGCAACCATTTCTCGCCAGACACATGATACTCGAAGATACTGCCTTCCTGATCCTAAATCATCTTCAGTGCCCACAACACTAAGGCTGGAACTGTGTGTGTAAGTATGTGTAAGGTTAATGTATTTATACCGAATGCAAACATGCTGACGGAATCAGGCATTACTGACTTGTATAATAATTTACCTGATCTACAATGAGCAAGCATGTATGTAATTCAACCATTATCAACCCATTAGAACCGTTTCAGTGTATACTGTAGTATTTTTTTTTTATTTATTTATTTACTTACTTATTATTATTTTGGGGGGTGGGGGGTTGTCTCATTAATATTAAAGCATTGGCATTTTGATGGAGAAAATAGAAAAACAAGTTTTAGTATCCAATTCATTAAAGGAATTATGCAAATAAGGTAATGGTGCAAAATGTTTTGAATGAATTTTACACTTCAACCTCTCAACCCCGGCCCCCATTTTTTGTACTGTATTCTGCACTTATCTACATATTAGGTAAATCAGTTTACAATGCTCTTCATGTCCATCACTTGATGAATTCCACTAAACACTAAAATACAGCATGCAAAAGTAGCTGATTAGTGAACTTGATCTTAAGTTTTCAAAATTATTGTAGTGATGCGATGTCTACATTAAGGATGATTCAGATGCATACTGTAAAAGACAAACTGCTATCATGAATTTGCTCATCAGGACAAAATGCCCCAGCTTGTCTTCACCCTACTGGCCCAATGCATGGCTGTTTCAGTAAGCATGCAGGAACCGAACTGCCCATTCAAATGTGCACATAGCAATAACACTACAAATGACAGCGCAAATTCACTTGAGTGCCTTAGGCATAGACAGCTTATCTGGGCCTTCTACAGAAAGGAGTTAACTTTGCCTGCTGTTAGGAGGAGCCCAGCTACTTTATCTCTCTTATGCATTCGTCTCCCCATGTCGCTTCAACAAGCATCGTTTTAAGATAATTACCGACAGTTAATTCGATATGTGCTTTTGCATGCTCTGCCAGTCTGAGGACCTTTATCTAGCAGTAACGCCAGGGAGAGTGAGGGGTGTGGATTTACAGAGAGATTCCGACTGTGATCGCACAATGAGCTAGATATGTGTATGTGTGCATAGGCTCCTAAAAAGTATTTGGACATATTTGGACATTTCAGTCACATTTAATTTCTGAATTTGGTTGCATTAGACAACAAAAAATAAAACCATGTGATATTGGCAAACAATTGAAACTAGAACTTTTCTCAGAACTAACTCCACCTTTTTATATATTTTTTACCCACTGGACCATCTTTGGTTGATATATAAAGTCAGTTCTTTCCAAGTTCATTCAATGGTTCTAACAGTTAAACACATTTTAACTGTGGACTTGCTCCACTAATGTCTGACAATCGGAAACTTTCTATAAAAGAAAGTCAATTAGCTTTATGTTCTAGTTAAAGGAAATATAGTCTTCAGCTGTCTAATATAACATATTAGAATTATACAAAGGCGAAAAAATGTGGGGGGGGGCAAACATAAATGACTGAACTGAAGAATCTGCTTAAAGTTGGAGATGAAAATTAATAAATTAAAATAAATCCAAAAGAATTATAAAGAAAATGCAGTGTTAAACTTTACTGTTCAGGAAAACAAACAAACAAACAAAATCGAAAAGGATATTATCTACCAGCAATTAATGCCTTCAGCTAACAGGTCTGAGCATTTGAAAGTAGTTGGATATGGTTTTCTCATCATTTATTTTTTCTCAGCCGGACAGTGGAGGGGTCTCAACTGAGGAAATCAAACACCTGCTGTTCTGCACCAGAACATTGCAGGGAAAACACACACACACACACTGTTACACTCTTAAAATGATCACATCCATTCGCACCAATTCAATGCCGAACAAACCAAAGCTTGGCTTTGGTAAGGAGCCTTCCTTTCACTATCTTGAGGGATCAAACAGTGAGACCTGTTCTCATTTCTGCAGCTCTGGCCAGCTGCCTAGTCACACACACAATGCTGCCAACTCCTCTAATGAAGTCCGGTAATTAAGCGAGACCCTGAGACCCGAGGGTCTGTGTGTGTGCGTGTGAATGTGTGTATGATTTGAATATTTGGACTCAAAAGCCTTCTTTTCCTCCCCTTCGTTTCGAAAAAAAAAAAGAAAAAAAAAAAAAAAAACCTATCCTGACTCCAAGGCCTATGATATACCCAGACACTCTGAACTCCAAAACTCCAAGCCATAAAAACTCCACACTTCAAACTCTTCCACTCCTACCTCTATCTGAAGGCTACTCCTACTTTGTCTAAACCCGCAGTGAAATCATCGACTCCACGGGGCCTTTGTCTTCAATCCAGCTTTCACTCAAGTCTGCTTCTTGATTACAGTCAGACTTCACCCTGCAGTCCTCTCGTTCCTCAGCGAGCTGGTACTGTGTGATTGCAGAGCGCGTGCGTGTCATATATGATCTGATGCAGGGAGTCTGACTGCAGGGCCGCTGGCTCTGAGCAGGAGCACGCTTTCTTCGTCATGACGGGGGCTTCGGGGCCTCTTGCTGCTCCGTCCGACTGTAATGAGCCAATGCTAATTATCCTCAAGAGACGTGGTGCTAACCTTGGGCTCACTAGCCAAGGACTTTCATTAATCCCCTGCCAAGATTTACCATGGAGGAATTTGTGCGTATTAATGAGACAATAACAGTAGATTTGGTCGAGGGGTGCAACTTTAGTGGTTAAATCGTAGACGAAAGCCCTGCTAACAAACAACTAGTTTGTAATCAAATGTCAACTGACACTGGCCAAGTTATTGTTAATTTGAGCTCATTGCTTGTGGGAAATTAATTGTCTTTCTTAATAAAAAATATCAAATTTTACCCTCTAAAAATCTATCTTAAAGAAAACAAGAAGAAGTCATAATATTTTGCCCACTGCTCCGGGTGTGTGTGTCTGTGTGTGTTCACTGCTCTGTGTGTGTTCACTTCGGATGGGTTAAATGCAGAGCACAAATTCTGAGTATGGGTCACCATACTTGGCTGAATGTCACGTCACAAAAAAAAAAAAAAAAAAAAGCATTAGCTTATTTTCTTATGTAAAAGAGTTAGGATGGCAAATTCAAAAACCCTTATGAAATTTACACATTCATACAGAGATATTAAATCTCTGCATACTTCCCCACATCCTCTCATCTTGGCTTCTAATCAAGGAAATATTGACGAACAGTTGGTAAATGCCCGGAAGGTCACTGAAATGGAGGGACAAAATTGTCAGGCATTCAAGACTGTACAAGGCGTAGAATTTATCCAAGTATCTGACACTGTGGGAGAACACTGTGGTTTAATGAAGACATTCAGTATGCTGAATGTAAAAAATGCACATAAAAATAGCCAAAGCCCGGTGTCTACATATTGCTTTTTAATTTAAAAAGCAGTAAGAGCTTTGCATATGAACCATATGCCCTAAGAAGTCAACACAATGCATAACTCTACACTAATTAGCAAAGCATACAAAGTGGTTCTGATACAATGCTAAAATGATATGCATTATAATATAATATGCAAATTATAATGTGCTAAAGATAACCAAAATGATAAATCAAGGGAGCAAAAAGTCAGAGTTTTTATGGAAGAGAGGAAAAGAGGTTTGTTTATTTGAGTTTGTGAGTTTCTGTTTGCTGTGGCTATCTGTCCTTTTGTTATATCGATAATGGGGCCGAGCTTCCACCCTTCTGGCTTGATTCTCAAATAGAGATAACCCAGATTTCCGTTTTCCTGCCCAACCCACTTATTCGTTTGGACTTCCTGTAGCCTTCTTCCTATCCCCAGCGCAATATCACATCAATATATAACCAATTTCCAGCTCCAGGACCAAAGCACAATTACTGTGACTGCTCTCAGTGAAGCTCGGATAACGGAATCCATATTGAGAAGATTTAATCCAAATCAACACTCGGACCCAAATTCAGCCCACTTACTCACTTTCAAAGCGTAACACTCTGGATATTTACATCAGTTTCACAATTACTTCCTATAAACGGCATACAGTATGTGGCGAGTGGGGCGGGGCCGAGAGGCGTGGGAACGAGGAGTGAGGCCAGGTGTAGTGATTGGAGATGAGCTACACCTGAGCCCCACCGCTAGTATCGAGTCCCACGTAGGAGATGGAAGGATATAAAACTGGAGTGACGACCGTGAAGGACGAGAGAGGACCAGGCCTGGGACATTACTTTATGTTTTGGTTTTTATTTATGCGCACCAGTTGTCCATGAGGGCTGGTGCGCCGTTTTGTATTTACTTTTGAATATTAAAGTGCTTTTTGATTGTGCGCCGGTTCCCGCCTCCTTCTTCCCGATGAATATGGAGATTTGCATATCGTTACACAGTACATTCAAATTAAATAATATAAGATCACTTGAAATCACATTGCTTCAGAAATCGCTTCACGATGAGGACAGGAAGGTAGAGGGAAACAGTATTTAAATTGGTTATCACAGAACACTTAAGGCAATTATTAGAACTCAGATCATTACATAAATGTCCATGTGTATCATCCTTTAAATATCTGATCGCATCAAGCACCCACACACCCTGGGTGCACATCACACATACACAGTTAATTCTGGAGTTATTACGCCAGTTGTCAGTTCACATAGCAGTACAATGTTTCATCTGACTGTAATCTGTGAGACTTATGCAAAGGAAATTGGATGGTTCCGACCAAATCACATAAATACAATTTATCTGAGTTCCATTACAGAAAGTGTTTTTGCGTGTAGTTTTAGATAACAGAAACATAAATGTTTCTGAATTCATTTCAAACCCACTAGAAGGTTTGTATATCTGTTTCATTGTCTCTCATTCTCTATTTCACTGATAAATTAAAGGACACTAAAAGCTTATCTGATGAATTGGACTCTTGGAGAGAGTCTGTTCCCATCTGGACTAACCATTGCTGAGGTGGCTAAAAATACACAACTGTTTATACCAGCCATAAATATACAGTCTATGTCTCTTGCACAGTGAACACTTAAATGCCCCACACTAAACACAAATATGTTTATTATTCCCCCCATATATTTTAAAGACATCTAATTAGGTGGTGAAAGTGAGGTTATAAAGTTTGGGCAATCTCTCTGGAGATGAACCATAATCGGTTAATGCAGGATGACAGCTGGGGATTATTGCTATTCAGCTCCAGCCTATTTCTACAGCAAAGAAACAAACAAATCTGCATAATGCTTTTAATTTTGGAGCTCAAGGAGTCTGTGAGAGTGACAATGTGTGGATGAATAATGTTAGACATTAATGATTGGATGTATGCGTCATTACTGAGATTCAGTTATTTTGTCTGATTAAATGAACCTGTTCAAAGAAATAAAATACTATCTCAGAATTTTTGCTTAAACCATACACGTTTAATTCACTGTTACTTGCTGTTTCTATATAGACTAGCAATAGTTACAAAATTGTTTTAAAGTAAACCCTTCACTTTTTTTCTGTCAGCGCGTAACTTCTGCCTATTAGTCAAATTCTTGGTTAATACCAAATGACTCATTACAAGTCAGATATGTCTGAAAGACATTGTTCTCTGTTCACAGTAAGTGAGTTGTTGACTCAAGAATCACTTGGAGCAATTCAGTCCAATTAATTAATAAAAGTAAAATTACTTAATCAACAACAACAAATATAAAAAACAAACAAACATCCTCAACGAATTAGAGAACTGTACTGTAAGTCCAGGGTACTGTCAAGAACAGGAGCTTGAACCAGTGGCAGTCTTCCTCATTTTACTCTTAATACTTCCTAAAGGCTTTTATTCTGTGCTTTTACTAATAAGTAAAAAGCAATAATCAGCAGTGCTCAACATGTGCAAAGGACAATAAGGCAACGCTTATATGAGCCATGATAGAAAACTGTGGCTTTAAAAGAGAGTTTCCATAATTTGCTACGTTATTTAGCCTGACTTTTTGCATGGCAGTATAGCTAAATAAACATCCTGCCACAACTCAACTCAGTCTGAAGCAAAACACTCTTTAAGCAGCTTGGGATAATTAGTTAGTTTTAAAATAAAAACTTCTATATCTTCTTTTCTCTTTTATTAACCCTCAGATTTATAATTTAGCCGCTTAAATTTTATGTTAATGAACAAGTGACCTCTCAACCTCAACATATTATAATTAAGATAATCAGTGGAGTCGACTGCCTGACTGCAAATGAAAAAGCTCCCTGTTCCACAGCCCTTGCGTTCATTTCTTGCCATTTTCTTTTTTACCTCTGTTTCATTCTGTTTGATTCTGCCGGTGACATATTCTCTCCCTACCTGCTGCAGGCAGTAATTTCTTCCACAGGGCTGAATGGATGTTGCTTTGTCTGCGAAGATAAGACCTAAAAACACACACACACCTCTTTTTCTCTCTCCCTCTCTCTCTCAGTATACATAGATCCTAGTGGAAGTGCAGCACAATCGTCCAGGATTTAATTAGCCCAACTAATGTCATTTCAAACTCAATGCATTTCTAATCCTCTACAATTACCAAAGACATCAGCGCACTCATTCTGCCTCACCACTGAGCCATATTATCTAGCCAACTGAGAGGCATGATTTCTGTGAAAAGTATAATTCTGATCGCCCTGTAGTCTAGAATTGAACTTTGCCATCGAAAGTAATGTCAGAATACGTGAACCGCTCGTTTAAAAGCTCGTCAGTGGTGTCTTCGCAAATTACAGTTTTCAATTTCGCAATTATGCTTTGATGCCCAATCTTCTCCTGAGTTGCAGGCATGAGAGATTAGTGAGCGATGATTTTATGGACTTCGCTTTGCTTGACTGTCCTTGGTGAGTTAATTGTCTCTAAATTTCAGTCCAAGAAACAGATTATAGTTGGCAAAGAGGGAAATGATTTGGATATGCCATTATATAACTCAAGAGTTGAAGTCATGACTAAATAGTTTTTGATTCATAAACATCTGGCCATTTGGGGAGCTGTGTTTTGGAAAAGGTGGCCTGCTTGCAGCTTTGTGGTTATCTGTTTTGGCCCTAATACAACACTTTGGAAGGTCGCCGATAACATTTGGTCTTTTCGAGTCTTCTGCAACAAAGACTGGAATTTTGGCCATATTGGCTTTAAGGGCAGCCATGTGGGTATGCTGCCCATGGGATGCGGCCATTTTGGCTCCAGGGTAGCCCTGTGGGTATATTCTCCTGAGAGCAGGCCATGTTGGTTTCAGAGCCAGTCTTTTCAGGCAAGTTGCAGCGTTTGTCCTGTCACAGGAAGCAGCCTGTGGGAATTTCTATATGGCAGGCTACAGATGACCAGTGTGGGTAGAAAGCCTTCTGGAGGCCTGGGCAGGACTCTGTGTGTACATATGTTCAAGCAAATATGTCCCAGAGCAATTTAGACAGCACATTATTCAGTATGTTTCCACACACTTATGCGCATTTATCTTTCATCAGCAAAGTGCCAAATCAAAATGTCAGCTATTCTTTTCTCATGTGCTGCAAAGGTTCTGCAAAACACCAAATAATCACCGGACGGAGATTAACGGACCAAATATTTCCAAAGCCCAAGGTTGTGAAGGAGCAACATATGTTCTTCAATCAAAAGACAGATTTCTCCTATAATATTCTGAGGAATAAATAAGAAAGTGAAAGGGAAAGTTTCTGACATTTAGCAGTTTTTATCTTGGTACACACTGATAATCAGTAGAATGAGTGGAATGGCAGCTTCCTATTGCAGATATTATTTCCTGGCATGTCTTTTTTGGTGTCTTTTGGTGATGGCACAGGACTGAGTCAGTCTGGTCTTGCTGTTCCCCATTACTGTATTGCCATTCCTCTTGGACTCCTTGATGAAGATAGCATGCCAAGGTCTTTTCAAATCAATTATTTAAGAAAAAATAAATAAATAAATAACTTCAGCTAATGCCTAAGAGAGATTGTTAATGGATTCTTTATTATTTTTATTTTTTTGTTATAAAATTATAATTATACACCTGTACCTATATGCACTGATCACAAAGGACAGAGCCTGCAATCATTTGGGGAAAAAATAACTTATATCCTTCTAATTCTAACTTTATGACCATAATATCAGAAAGCATATAAAATCTAGCTGGTTATTCTTGGGAAAAGGCTTATTGATTTATAGGAGGGCAAATAGTTTGTTCTGTACCGCAGAAAGTACTATACATCTGAACGTTCCCTCAACTTAAAAGGCTGCTGGTATGTTTTTTGAATATGAATTATCATTGGCCTGAGGTTATACTACTTAATTTTAGATTGAACTATACTAGAATTAACTGACCTTCTGGTCAAGAAAACAAGTGAAATACAGCTGGTTATTCTTGGGGAAATGGCTCATTTATTTTAAAGGTGGGCAGATATTTTGTTCTGAACCACAGACCTAAAATAATATACACCCGAATGCTCACCCTGACACAAACAGCCGCTGGTAGAGTTTGTTTTTGAATATGAATTATTACTGGCCTGAGGTTACACAAATTAATTTCAGTCAGATGATGACTGAACTAGACTTGAATTAACTGACCTTCTTAGAGGACAAATAAGATTTATCTGAACAGCCAATAGTATTCAAGCAGGTCTGTGGCTACATAAGGAAAGTATTCTGACAGTTTGGAAATAATGAGAAAATAAAACCAAAATGCTTGTACAATTGTCATAGCTGTAATACATGGAATGAAATGTTCTTAAATGGATAGTTCATTCAATAATAATAATAATAATAATAATTATACAATGATAAAAATAACAATAAATAAATCAATAGTAAAATAAAAATTCTGTCAAAATTTTCTCACACTCTAGTTGCTCCGAACCTGTTGTAACAACCCATCATTTTTTAGAGCATAGACAAATAAATAGTGAGGCTGAGTAAATAATTTAAGATATCTGGCCGTGTCACAATACATGATTGATTGATTAGTTAAATGCAAGTGTACAGTGTAGAGTGAATCATTCTCATTGAACTCCATTACCATTCAGACACCACCAAGACCATTAAAGCCCTTGAAATGGAGCTTTCAATTTTACATATAAACAACGTATCTGAACTTAAACCACAGTGACAATATAAAAAATTGAAATTCAGGTCTTAATCACATCAGCCTCCCCTCCGCCCCAGCTCATTTAGGGCCCAGAACTTGAATGCATTGCAAAGACTGTGCCCTGGCCACATCACTGATCACACAAGCTCCTATAAAAGCATGCTAATGTACTTCACTTCCCATGTCCTCATCTGCTTATTAATATACATATATAAAAAGAGAACATTATGCAAATCGGGCCCAGCTCCAGATTAGATTTGAAGCCTCATGATTTAGTCTGAAATATAATTCTGAACATATTAACCATCCACCTAAGGCAAAACACTGCCATTCTCTGCTAGTTTAACCTAATTACCCCACAAACATTAAATCCACATTTAGGGTATCTTGGGGGTGAAATGCATGATATTCTACAGGGATTTATGACCTGTGAAATCTTCTTATTAAATGCAGGAGTACAGAGTTCTTACAATCAGAATCTTAAAATATTAGAAAAATATGTAAAAAAATATGTTTTGAATATGTTTTGAATCTGAGCGGAGGCAAAAATAATTGTTGCTTTTATTATTATTAATGCATAAGTACAATTATATATATATATATATATATATATATATATATATATATATATATATATATATATATATATATATATATATATATATACTTATTTTAGCTGCAGTCAATGCAACCACTATTTTAAGCAAAGCCCCTCAGTTCTGTTCTTGCTTTGTCACAATTAGCTTTCCCAAAATGACTCTGAAGTTTATGTTCCCTGAAATTCACAATTAGAGCAGCAGAGTAATTTCAGGCTCTTTTTTTAGTCTCTAAATATCATCCATACGCTGCTTTGCATAACTGAGTGTTTGAGTTGTGCGCTTGCCTCGCAGTCCATCCGGCTTGCCTTTTTACATACATGCTGAACGTTCGGCTGGTTGCCTTGGAAACAGGAATACAGAGTTTTGTGGCCCTTTTTGCTAACGTGTTGCCCCCGGCACTCCCTCTTAACGCTCAGTCACTTCCCATCATGCTCCTTGTTTTTGAGGTCTGCTTTGAAAAGCCATCCTGATCACAGGAGCCCACACAGACCTACAGGAAACTACATGTACTGAAAAACCAAATTAGTTCCATTCAGAATGATGGGATATTTTGACATTTTAAACAGGCTTTTTGAAGAAAATATGGAAGCATACTTATTGAGAAATTAATTATTCTAATAAGGGAATCAGCTGCTGTTCTAATCTGTTCAGTCTTGGACAATTCAATCCATCCCAAAGGATAAAAACTATCCACGTTATATGTGTCCAGAGTCCAGCAAGAAGCTGGATGAATGTGCATCCGGGGAATATGAATATTTAACACATTCTTACTGATTAAACTGCTCTACATTTTGAAGCTTTAACATAAAATGATCACCATCGAGGGACCTTATTTCCCCTCAACTGAAACTGTATTAAGAATGGGGGTAAAAGACATATAGCTTAAATTAAACTTTGCTATTCCCTATGATCCGCATTAATATTCCATAGAATTCAGAAAGTCATGAATTTCATATTATAGCATCCCCAAAAACTCTTATAACAGTCCATATTGTCTTCCAGCTCTCTGCTACATTTTCCTGTCATACATGAATTCGGACATGCAGATCTTTACAGACATTACCATTGTGTTGAGCTGTCAGTTCTGGCTAGAACACGGCAGACATGTTCCAGTCGAGATCTATCATCGACTAGCCTTCAAACTCTCATCCATCAGCGCACTCAGGCTCCCGCAGACCCCTGCCTGATCCCATCACATCAAATTTCAGCGAGCTGTTCTGTAAGTGAGAGACTCAGGGTTAGAGCTGACAATAAGTGAGTGCTATGTCCAGTGTTTTAAGGGTTGTACTGATAGGTTGTTGATGAACCTGGGGTGATTTTGGACACAGCTGGGACAAGAGGATATTTAAACAGTTATAATATCTCTCTGATATTTTGTGTGTGCGTATGTGTGACACATTGTCTGATTTTTTTTTTTCTTTAGTATTTTAAAATCAAACATCAAACATTTAACCAAATTAAGGTTGCCTGCAATACCTGGCAAAACAACTGCTATATAAAGATCTTGCTTGCAACACTAAAATAATATTCTTCCCAGATTAAGCAAAAAAACCTAGGACTAGTTCACAAAAGTAGGTGTTTTACATTTTGACAGCAGTGGTCCTAGAGGCAAAGTTGTTCGGAATGAGGAGGTCTATCATATAATATGTGTGGAATATCACGCAATATACAATCATTAAATCAGTAAATCGCCCCACAGTGGCCAATATCTCTCAAAATTCTCACAGACCTTTAGGGCAATGAGTCAAACAGGCCCACTGAGTTTGTTTCAGATCAACCTCAGTTATCCTTTTCTAAAATGTGCTTCATTGGCTAGTGGCGAACAAGGTTTTGAGATAAACAAAAGTCCTTAAAGACACTTTTAGCACTTTGGACCAAGACACTGTATAGCAAATTTAATGTTGATCAGACAAATAATTGAGTAGTTATAAACATTTTTATGTTAAGCGCCACAAAGAGGCCAAGCTCTGCAATAAAAAACAAAAAAACAAAACTTAAGTTTTTTCTTACACAAGTGTTCTCAGTTTGGCAAAGATATCTCATTCCGTCCAAAAGTTTTAGCCATTTTAGTAAAAGGGGCCCTGCCCCTTCGTGATAGAAAACAATTTTTATTTATTTATTTATTTATTATTTATTATTGATATTAACTCTTAAGATAATCTTTCTGCATTGGTTTGGTTTCAACTGGTCGAAAAACCTTGGACTAGTTAGCAAAAGTATTTATTTCAAAAACTCCAAACGAATTTAACATTTTGCCACAATCAAATCCGACTTGCATTTTGTCTGATGTGAGCCAAGGATTCGAATAATATAAGACACTTAAGACTGCAACTAATGTTTCAGAAGTTATGAGTATTTTTGTACTTTTGATCACTGTAGCGCCCCCATCAGGCTGGGGTGCGTTTCCCAAAACCATAGTTGCTAACCTGTTGAGTTGGCAATGGGAAATTGCATTGCAACCAACAAAGTTGCTAACTTAGTTAGCAGCTATGGTTTTGGGAAATGCGCCCCTGATTGGGGTGAGCCTTGGTGATGTAGATGGTGTGAGTACTACCATCCCTCCAAGTTTTAAGTCTCTATGACTTACAGTTTGGTCTGCCTGATCATTTTTATGTGGAAATTGCTGATGCTTGTCCATTCTAACAATTATAATAAGGTTTCAGCGCTATGTGCTTGAACCCCTAACATGAAAAGTGTACTGACTTTGGAATAGCTGTCCAGTCATAGCAATAGATAATTTTATCAATGGAAAAATTACGCCTTCTTTTTTTTGGTCTTGGTCTTTGGACTTTTAAATATTCACTTAAAAACTGATTAGAGCTTCAATTAAGAAACAAGTGTTCTAATAAAAATATTGAAAGAGTCAAACCTAATCAGAGAGAGAGATTAGCCTTCTAATACTTAAATTTCCAGTTTTCAAATTAATTTAGACTCCAGCATATGGACCTGAAAAAAAAAAAAAAAAACGGAGCTGGGCCAAGACTTCAGCTGGTCTTTAACTGTATTCTTTGAGCCTCAGGGCTCTTAATCTGTTGTTATAGATTTTTACTCTTTTAATTAAAATGTTTAAGAGCCTGGCTTTGAGGCCTAAAGTTAATGAACTGAGTTGCTGGAGGTCTGCACAATATGAAAAGAACTGACCGAGTGAGAAGTAAATTAACCACTGCCACCCATTAGGGCTAGATTTAAATCTACAGCATTGTCTTCCAGAACATAATTACAACATGATTATCATTCAGCTTGGTGGTTTTAAGTCCAAACACACCCTTGTTGTCTCTTTCTCTTCTGTCCTATCTGTGAAAAAATGTACTGTGTCAGCTGTGTGGCTTAAAGCAACAGGGTGGTTGTATAATTTGCCCACGTGCCGTGTTAAAAAGAATTCACCATACATCTTAATCAGCTCTTAATAGTAACAACACCATACATCATTTCAATCTGGAACGAGACCTTGTTCAAGAGAGCCATTGATTAGGATGCTAAGCTCTTGCATAGAGCTGAGTGTTTGTCCTTGAATTAAAAAGTCAGTTTCTGGGCCTGATAATGCCACTCAATTTTATTACCATTCCATTCCCAGTTGTCCCTCGTTCCAAGCAGGAATATACCTAGTAGCAGGGAATTGTGTGTGTTCTTTGCACTCTATAGACGTTACATAGGTCACAGTCCTGGTTTTGGCCTACTTAATGGTTTTGTTCACCTTCTGTTGTCATTATCGCTAAACCGCAGGAATATTTGGCTTGTTTGACATTTCAGATGAACTCTGGCACCCGATCTGAAAATGCTGACTCATGATTTTACAGCTCCGCACGGAGGTTGGCGTCATGCCTGGCAACGAGCTGTCAGAATGGTAAGTGACCGTTCTTAAGATTTCTCTCTTTGGGAGATGCTGCATGAATACAAAGAGGAAGCTATCATGCTCCCTGCAAGGGCTGAGCTCAGCAGAAAAGGTGGCATTCGTGTACTTGCTAGATTTATTGTAGAACACCAACAGCATGAACATTTAAAGATGAAGTGTGTAATGCCCGCGCCACTAGCGTCATCAAATTGGAATTGCAAAAATAATAAGTGCTTCAAACAGGTTTCATAAACACCACTCAGTATCCAGAGGTGTGCACTATTCAGAGCTGAACTGAACAATTAGGAATGCATTTAATTAACTGGTAATCCACTCACTAATGTTTAACGATGTTTGACTTATACTATCAGTCAAACAGTTAAACAGAAATTATAGTACTTACAAAAAATAAATATATGACCATACACACAATGCAGATAAATCCACCTCTTCAGTGCTTGAGCCTGTTATGTATTTTGACAGAGTTCAATGATTTACAAGAGTGAAAACTGCTCTCTACAACTGAAACATTTAGGTAGCATCAACTAACATTTCAGCTTCAATCCATACACAGAAAGATCATTTAGGGGATACACTCCCAACTATATGACCAGTTCTACAAAACCCTCTTGGTGCCAGTGAATGCAGTGTGTGTGTGTGTGTGTGTGTGTGTACAGACTCTCTTTCTCTTATGAATATAATAAAACTAAAGACTTTTTGGATTTATGAAGGATGCAGTACTACTCTATATGTACTCAAGATTAACAGGATATTGAGTGAAAACGAGCATTCCCCCCATCCCCCTTAATGGGAATTCTTATTTTTGTATCAAAAGCCTTTGTTTTACACTGACAAATGCTATTTGCATAGAAAAGTGTGTGATTAATGAAGTTTTTCCTGTGTCTGTCACGGCTGCCTTAGCGTGCCATAAAATTGATGGGGAAAAAACCTTTACTGACAAAGAGGCATTCACTGCAGCCTTACTTTCAGAGGAAAATATCAAAAGTACCCATTTAAGGCATGTTTATGCTTCCGGAGCGTGTTTTGATTAGTAGGCACAAAGTTATGGCCATAAGTTATGTCAGCGGCGTCAGCTTACATGAGTGAATAGCACACGTGGGGTCCCCAAGCAGATGAAAAAGACATCCTTTACAAAAATCGCAACCTCTAATTAAAACCCCCCAGCTGGGTTCCATTCAAGAAACACGGGTGATCGTCTAGGCTTGTTTGAGGGAGAAAGAGAGGGAAAGACAGAAAGTGCTGTGCAGCATATTGTGCGAACAGTCTATAAAGGGAATCGCTGATGCTGGTGCAAACTGAGGGAAGCTTAGGTATGACCCTGGCCCTGCTAGCGCTGTATTATGAGGGAGGCATGCGGGAGGATATAAGACAGGTGGCTGCTGGACATAATTCACAGTGTCATACACCAGATTGCTGAAATCATCACCGCTGTTATGTGCTCTGCACTTTTATCCTCTCAGGCGATGTCTGGACGGCCGTAGGTTTGAGTCTCGAATGTCACAGTTTAGCAGCTCCCAAATCCTGAGCCAAATTGAGCCTCAAACCAAGCTCAAATCTTACCATCCGCTTCTTAAGCCATCTGCAAATTGTGTCAGGAACCTGAACACCTAGAAAGCGGACATGCACGACAGATGTCTGGAAAGTCTGGCTCGCTACCTGTCGATATGCGATTAACATTCTCTTGCTCAAATTTTTATGCTAATGTGACCCTTTTGCTGGTCTTTCCTAGCCAAACACCAGCTTGGGACGTGGTGTGTCAGAGCAGCTCTGTAAGTGCGGATCAAAACACAAAAACACAATGGAATTGCTTTGTATTTGCAAGCCCACTGGCCCTGAGGGCTTTTTGTGACTTTTCTGGCGTGGTCCAACTGCACTGCTGTTTGTTATGTACATGTAAACATGACCACACTCTGTCTGCATTTCAAATCTGAATAAATATTTGCGTCTGATAACATTTGGACAGTATGTTTCGGTATTCAAATCACCCAGTTGTGCTTGAATACAAACAATAATTCCCATTCTCACAAGCACACACAAAACACACCTCACGAAGGAGTGAGCCACTGAAGTTAGAGTACACTACTTCGCAGTGGAAAAAGTAGTGGGCTGAGAGATGATACCGGAGGAGTAGTTGAAAAGCCCACCATGGTGCTGGCATAGCCCGGTTCCCCCCGGTGGCCCCCCTCCAGTTCCCAGTCAATTCACGGGGCTCTCTGAAAGGCCACAAGGGGGGCTTCTCAAGGCCAACTCCAGCCTCCCGCAAAAGGCCACTCAGCTGACATTTCACACTCGCTCAAGTGATTCATGGCAAAAGCAGCAGTCGGCCTTGTAGTGGAAGCCCGCTGATATTTCATTTTTTCATAAAGGTGAGGCATTATGAAGATTTCCCCCCCTTCTTTCAATGTTCATTGTGCCAACATAGAAGGTGTTTGTTCTCTTGTTTTCGGGAAGGTGCAGTGTAGGGTAGCAGCCGCTTTGTCATTCTCTGTAAATACCTCAACAGATTTTGATATTTCCTCATGACTTCAGCCGCATATGACATTTCAGCTCTCATCCAATATTGGCGGATTGTGACTCCAGGGCCACAATAACCACCCCGGCGTTATTCGGATGGACCATTTTCTCTTTTGACCATCATCTGAGCAGTTATTGAGGACATCTGCAAATGAGAGGAAGGTAAAGGACATATGAATGCTTTGATTAATGCACATTTCATGAGAGAAATGCCATCCTGTAGGATTTCGAAAATCCAGTTAGTGTTTTTCCACAGACCCAGCTTTTAATATTTTGTGTCAATACCTCTCTGTGAGCCTCTCCATGTGACTCTCGATTTCAACCAAACATGCTAGTGTCGATGCTAATGTAGCTGCTGCTAATCCTCTTTACGGGACATTTGTCAGCGAAGGATCCAGACCACTAGTCTCATTCCCTCCCATTTCCGCTGTTATCAATCTAAAGACATGGCATTCATACTGAGCAAACGATCCTACATTTTTGTGTGTGTGTGTGTGTCTGGTGCTTGGCATAAGATCAGCACATATTCAATAAGCTCCAGATGGAGGAAAGATGCAGTCATGACGACCTTCAGGACTTAGTAAAGGACGGGGGATGCGTGAGCACATGGGTCTGTGGATAGAGATGATATGTTGGATGACTTCATGAGAAGAACAGACAGAATATGGCTCTTTCTTCAACAATGGACACTTTTAAGAAAATAAACTCTCTTTAAAACCACTAGTTAATTTTTTTTACTAATAATATCCAACATTGAATTTGACATGATTGTCTATTTATATCATAATCTATGACTTCCCAAACACTGCTTTAACATATTGTTCATTAGCATTATTTCTATGACTGATATGACGTTGGTGAATATTTAATTTGAAAAATTTCCTTTTCTTTTCTTTTCTTTTTCCATTTTGTTCATGAAATAATATATTTTACAAGAATAATAGTTTCACAAAAGTAGCAACATAAGAAAATGTTCTGTTTTCTCCGCATGCCATATTTCATTTCATTTTAAGCATGCTCTTCACTAACACAGTGAATGACAATTAAGTACAATATAAACTTTATTGAAGGCAAACAGATAAAATGTTAAGTTAAAATTGGTGGTCTTGATAGTAATGATGCCACAGATGCACATAAATGATGCCACATATATAAATCATGTCAAACACGGTTCAAACAATAATATCTATACATGAAATGCATTGAAAAAGCAGTAAAACAAAGTCTGCGTAATATATATATATATATATATATATATATATATATATATATATATATATATATATATATATATATATATATATATATATACACCTATGTATATATGTGTGTGTGTGTGTGTGTGATCATTCAAACACTTCTTTCCAACATTACATTTAGTGTGACCAATTATGTCACATCCTTTGCGGATAGGAAGGGATTTGCAAATGTCAGGGGTGATTGACAGAGGTATGCCATGGAACATTCTAACACAGATCCTTTTAACGGGATTCTTCCAAATAATCTGCCAATCTTCAAGAAAATCCATAGGACTGTTTTAAAATGGGGTTCATCTGAGCAAGTCTGTGGGTTTAAGCTGGTGTGCTAGCTAATCTCCAGGCAGTTGTCAGTGGCTGCCCCGTTACGGGCTGACGTTGAGTACAGAACAGATCAGGAGTGGTGCATTTACACCAAATCCTGCTTTACAAAGGGCACACAGCGAGGGAGAGGCCTAAAGTAGCTTTTGCTTGGATTGAATTTGCACGCAACAACTTCTCTCGAAAAGCAGCACCCTGCATTCTCCGCAGAAGACAAACTGAGAATAAACAAACAACAACAACAACAAAAGTTTAATATCCCACACAAAGAGCACCACAGACTACAGAAATGTTAACACAATAACCCACTGTAACTAATCATTTACGGAAGTCGGAAGTTGTGGCCTAATGGTTAGAGGGTTGGATTCCCAATCGAAGGGTTGTGAGTTCTAGTCTCGGGCCGGACGGAATTGTGGGTGGGGGGAGTGCATGAACAGCTCTCTCTCCACCTTCAATACCACGACTTAGGTGCCCTTGAGCAAGGCATCCAACCCCCAACTGCTCCCCGGGCGCCGCAGCATAAATGGCTGCCCACTGCTCCAGGTGTGTGTTCACTGCTCTGTGTGTGTGCATTTCGGATGGGTTAAATGCAGAGCACAAATTCTGAGTATGGGTCACCATACTTGGCTGAATGTCACTTCACAATCACAATTCACAAATTTACTCACACAATACCCGAGAGCACACTGTTTATTATTTAATTGTGGGGTGTTTATTAATTCGTATATATACGTATTGGTAGGATACTAATTAGGCTGTCCATTGGAGTAAATGAGGCTGGGGGGATGACATTTCAAATTAAAAATCCTCAAACAACCTATGAAAACTTAGAAGAACTATTTAGGGGAAACCAAAAGGAGGCCTCTTTTAGAATAAAGTCAGAAAAGTTGTTTTTAAAAGAAACCCACTAAGTTCACTAAATTCCTATAACAAACACTTCTAACATTCTTTCAACACCTCCTGTGAGGATTTGCCAGATTTGCAAGAAATAAGGACAAACAGTGTATCATCGTGACTGAAAGTCAATGCACTGACTCTCTCTGAGCTCATCATCAAACAGACACTTGAGTAGATCCTCTGCCCTTTACTGATGCTCCCATTCTCTGTGTTTTAAGGGTGTAGGCAGTGTTAGATTCAAACCTCTCACATTGCTTTGAATTTTGGCTTTTTCATAGTCCTATTTGACCATACAATTGGAGCTGGGTCACTGGCATGCTTCTTGGCAAACAGCTTCTTCAACCTCCCATAGAGGTCAGTATAATGTTCTTCAAACTGTCTTATAGACTGTTGACTGCTGCTCCAACTGAATCCTGTAGCTCATTCAATGTGATCAAACGGCATCTTTAAAAAAAAGTGTTTTGTAAATGTTTTATTAATTTGTACATTTGTATCTCTAGCCCGAATTTAGCTGTTTAGTCTTAATTTTGTTCTATTCATTTATTTATTTTTTGCAGCTGCCCTTCAAATTCACAACCTGAATAATGATCTCTTAACTATGTTGTTTGTGCGGGGAAACGTGGATATTTTAATGATTAAGGAGTCAATTGTAAGGCAAATGCATCCTCATTACTGCAGTCATCTTTGCAAATTCTGTTCATATTCAGGGATGCTGCTTGTACAAACAGCACTTTTCAATATATTTTTTTTTTTTTTTTTTTTTTTTTTGTAGATTTTCTAACATGGTCTCTTGAGATTCATCATCAATAATAGATTCACAAGAGATACCATTTATCATCTTCATGCATGTTCATTCATCTTCACATGAACTACCATACTTATTTTCTCTCTAAACCCAAACTGAATATCTAGCTATGCTGCTGCATGTTTCCAAATTAGTATGTGTTAAATTTTGATCAAAAATAGACAATCACATCATTAATTGTTGAAACAGTAAATTGTTGTCACAACCAATTCAATGCTCAGTATCACGCCAAACACCTGTCACCATAACTGATACAGCCTCTGGTGTCATGATGACTACATATTAGAGATCAACAGATTTCTGTTCTAACTCTTACAATGCATGATAACAAAGCTCAGATTGCTACTATTTTGGCTTAGATCCATATGAAATAATGTTCTGTGTGAAGACTTAAATGCATAAATGTACATTTTATGAAGGGAAATTGTGTTCTGTTTGTGTAGAGTAATTTATTAGAACGCATTCTGTTTTTGAAAAAAAAAAAAAAAAAAGAAAAATCCTACAGGGCTCATTAGGTTTTTCCACAAGAAATCCATTCACACACAATGACCGCAGATTCTGTGATTTAAAAAGAAAGCCATGCATTACATATTCAAATGAAATGTGGCTTAAGTAAATGTGCTGACTGTAAAAGAAAGCAGGTGCTCAAAAAGTCTCATTTTGTCTTATTTTAGCCAGATGTGTCTTTTGACAATCTATGGCGATCCTTAAAGTGGCACTTCTTCACCAACAGGCTATCTGTGCATGTGCATGTGTCAGTGAGTGTAAATGTACTCATTTGAGGTCTCTTCAGATGTTGAAATTCTTTCTAAATAAAAGATTTTGAGCATCTGTCTGGTGTTCTGAGGCTAGGATTGATCAGTCAGAGAGACAAAAAAAGGAGGGAAGGAAGCTTTCACTATGCCTCACTGTGCTCCCACAGATTCTAACTCTCTTTCTCCATCTTTTTTCTTTTTTTTTTCTTCTCTGTTAAGCCTGGAGGGTAGAGTAGGCGACTTATCCTGTCTTTGTGGCAAATTGACAAACAATCTGTATCTAATTACCACCTCGATCCTCTGACATGTATTATAAGCACCACTCATCCTGACAGATAGCGCAAAGAAGCACAATGCGTTATGACTTGAGAAATATTATTTCTGCCAGGAAACTTCAAAGAAGAACCATCTGCTCCCGTTAGAGATGTTTTCTCTGTGTTAATATGTCAAGGGAAAAGCTTCAGGTTCATCACAGAGACTAGTTATTAAAGCCACAACGTGGTCCGCCTGCATACTGCAGTTGAAATAAGCGATAAATCTTACCCTAGTGCTTAGTCAAACCAACTTTAGCCCCCACATGGAAATAAAGTGTTCAAATTAAAAACATTGCCTCCGAATTTTCGATTCAGTCACATATGAAATATAAGTTGCAACAGAAAATTGCTTGTGACCCGCTAATAGCTGTTCCTAATCAAAATTCTGCACGGTCCTTTCCATGTAACAATGACAAATATCACAGTTCAGACACACTGACATCTCTTCTTCTCACGCTCAAACAGCACTACCCATCACTGGCATATACCCTCTTTTGACTAGCTCCTCAAAGGATTTGTTGCCATGGCAATAGAGACCTCTACCATTTATGGGATGTTTTGGAAATGATGATATTTTATACCACACATTGTGTATCTGCATAACACGTGTGTTGATGGTAAATTTAAGGCACACATGCTGAGATATCTCAAGCCGATCACCTGTGCCTCCTGCTAAAGACAAGCTACACTGCCATCTAATGGAGTTATCACTGCTGGAGATACTTAAAGCATGCTTATGTTTGTGAAGCAGGCATCAGATGGTTAGAACAAAGCACAAAAAAAAAACAAAAAAAAACAACACTAATCAAATTAAACATGCAAGCTGATTTAGAGAAGCTGCTGTCTTCCTAGCTGGTGTGCAGCATAATGCAACATACTGTTAGATAGCATAACCTGAGTAGTCAAACACACCCCGCTCTCAAATCTCTCTGCCAACAACCACATGGACGTAGGAGTCTGTGTTAATGAAACAAGGTAATGAGCTGTGCCAGTGCAAATGATACGCTGTGTTGTCCTGGACTTCAACCTTGTGGTTACGGACGCTGCCAAACATGAAAGGCAATCATGCTTGTTAGATTTAGTAAGATCTAATACAGCAGCCTGGCCTGATACATCTTGGGTTGTGATATTCAATTACAACACCAAAAAGCATTATGATTAGCTTGACTTGAAATTAAGTATCTGCCAATATGGGCTGTATGAACAGATAATGTGGTATTGTGACGCAACCAAGGGGAACATTAGAATCAATCATGCCCGTATTCTGACTTCATCCCACATGACGACATAGAGAGTGATTTATAGTAAACAGAAATAAATAAAGCACACACGCTTACACTTTTACTGTACATTATCTCTGTGATTTTCTTTTGTTGCTCTTCGTTCAGCTATATAGTCACACAAAAGTGAAAGTACAACTTGTTCAGTTCTCCAAGTAAAGGATAATTAAGATACTAGTGAGAGGGCTATAAAGTGAAGTTAAAAGGGCTGCCTGGCTTCTGTATTTGTATGGGTGTTAATAAAAAATATTATTTGTTGAAGTAGGCCTATGTTCAAACTAAAAGAACACTGGATCCTACTTGATGTAAAATGTGTTTCTACCACACATACATGTACTTATATGAAAAATATGAATGAAAACTGAAAACATTATGTTTTAGTGTTTCTTAAATGTAAGTACATGTGCGTGTGGGCGACTACAATTTAAATAATTTATGCATAACCAACATTGCAGATGTCTAAATCTTTAAGAATTTATATATTTTTTTACTATATGAATATAAAATTAATTTATATTAATTGGTTGAATCTCTTGTATTTATGATCAATGAGATTGTGTTTTCAATCACAATTAGTTAAAAGCAGTTGGCTTATTTGCTTAATTAGAAATAAGCTGGCACCAGAAGTTAGACAGAACATATGATACGATGATTGTTATTTCAGGTTTGCATAATCATATGTGCATATGTATATATATTACATTTTAAATGCTGTCAGAATGTCTGCATGTTACATTTTAGCATATACACAAATGTTCCTAAAAGCAGTTATGCATAAACAATGAGACAGGACTGGTAAAATGACAAAATGTTCATTTTGGGATGAACTATCCCTTTCAAATTTAAAGCAAAAACATCTCTGTATTTTGCACTTGCAATTACTAAAGGGCAAAGGATGCAAGAATGTTTTACAAAAGCACTGACAAATGCAGTGCCTTTTCCCAAAGTTGGCCCTGCTCCTGACCCTACATGACCCTGAAGAAACAGTGTGTGTGGTGGAGGGATGATGAGTTATACAAGAGGTATTAAACAAGATTACACTGAAAGGATGTGTCGATGTTCTGCAGGGCGTGGAGGAGGGGTGAAGATGGCATTTTACCTCTATAAATCACCGTTAACAAGAAAGAGTAGCAAATCTCTAGCACATACTGTCTATATTAGTACACACAATTTTGCAGTGGAAGTGTTAGCATTTATTCCGCACTTGACATAATTATCGTGACATACAGTAGTTCTGTTTTCATAAGGCTGATGGAAGAAAACAAAATGTCTAAAACTCAAAATTGTTTTCCTCTTTCAGAGAATGGCAGCTGAATACATTACTGACAGTTTATATTTTCAAATCTGTCTTGTAGACACCCGTAAGTGGTTATCAAGCCAGTATGGTAAGTAAGGACACTTGTGTTTAAGAGGATCTAGAGAAATCACTGAACACTGGATGTAAAATATAATTACATATCATTTTATCCTGACCTTGCTAAAGTCCTTGGCTCTCTGTACCATTGCATCATTGTGTGTGTGTGTGTGTGTGTGTTCGTATTCTCGACATAAAGCCTCATTGTTTAATGGAATATTGCTAATTTTGTGTCAGAGAATAGAGGCCATACTGAAGCTGAAAAGCCACATCATATGGCCTGTTGTCTGCTTACTTCTACCACTTTATCCAGAGATAATGAGCCAGTGGTCAATGTTCCTACTCATTCAGATGTCCTCTGTTAGATTGATATTTCTTCATTGATTTCACCAGTATCTATATGGAAGATGGGTCGCCTATCATTTGATTTAACAATTTATTTTTTCATGTCTGCAGTGACCACACATAAGCAGGACTTGCAGGATAGATTTCAATATGTTTTGTAAAAGAAACAACAAATTGGCGGTTTGGAGAACTTATAAGAACATCATTATTCTTTAGTTAATAGGGAGCAGAGGCAGGGTGAATGCCTCTTCTTTCACAGTCAGCCACGCATGGTGGAGGTAATCACACTTTCATTTCCAGCCCTAACAGTGTGCCATGCTTTAATGATTTTAATCAAACTCATTCACTCACTCTTTCAATAAACAAATATGAAGAGTCTGTTTTGATTTGCTTTCTCTTTACCTCCAGAGAAGCCGAGAGAACATTAGAGCCGCGTTAGGAATTATCAAATATGTTTGTGTGTGTGTGTTTGTATGTGCGTAGAATGCTTGATAACACTAGAATATAAACCAATCAGTCAGCATCCACTGGTGGTTTGCCTTTTTATTTTTTTTTATTTTTTTTTCAACTTTCATTATGACAGCTGATTTGTGTTCTTTCCATGCACTATATGATTATCTAGCCCTCTGAATAGGCATACATTATCTTGGAACACATTTCTGCAATATTTCATGCTGCTCTTTTTGCCATACACCAACACCTTTTTTCAGAAAAAAAAAAAAAAAAAAAATCATAAAAGTACAGCACTTTAGTGTAAACATTAACATGAATGAGTTACCGGATGAAATATTTTCAGTAAAGTTAAACTATGGTCTGCTCCCAATCTTTCATGACAAAGAGCAGCATCAACATTCTGTCAAACTGTTTGCAATGACATGAGAGTGAGTAAATGATTACAGAAAATTAACTTTTTATTCAACTATTTCTTTTAGAATTACTAAGTTCAAAACTCAAGTGCATACAAGTCAAAAATATTTTCAAGGAATATTTTCCTTATTTATAATGTACCACTTTTGAGAAGACCCCCCCCCCCCCCCCCACACACACACACACATAGTATGCCTTTACTATTTAAGTCCTTGTAATCAATATTCCTTAAAATTGTAAACTCTTTCTTCTTATGCCCATCATTTATTTGTTGAGCATTTTATTAAACTTTGTATTTATTTATTTTTTTGAAAAGAAGAGAGAGAAAAATAAGTATTCTCTGAATATTGCCTTCCAGCACAACCATAGGCTTCTATCTGAAGCCCCTTTGGTCTTTACAGGGCCCTGAAGACTCGTATCTTTCCTCAGGGCATTATATTATATTATATTATATTATATTATATTATATTATATTATATTATATTATATTATATTATATTATATTATATTATATTATATTATATTATATTATATTATATTATATTATATTATTTAACAACTGTTTATATTTATTGTTAAATTTATTTTTCCCTTCCATTTATATCTTCCCCCGATTCCTTTTCTGTATCATCTATTCTATGCTTAAAGTAGTAACATAAGTACATGCCCACTATCATGCCAATGAGGCTTTGACTCTATAAATCGTAAAAAAAATAAAATAAATAAAAAAATATTAATTTACAATTGAAACAATGGTTTTTGATGACATTATTTGATTCACAAATTACACAATTGATTACATTTTATATTTATCCCTACTAGTATATTAATGACTGATACGAGCCTAACTTAAACAAAATAGGATAATGTTAAAGGTAAATTACCAGTGAAGTGAAGTTCCCTCAAAATAAAATGATGCCTCAAAATAAAACGATGTCTCATCTTGGAGGATGCTCCTCCAACATGAGATATTGTGACCTTGTGTTAAATCGACTTAATGAAAACATTTACATTCCTTCCCAGTTCTGAACATTACCATGAAAAAAAGCTTTTAAGTATTTTTATTTTATTTTTAAATTTGCTGCTTCTGTACTGCTCAAATAAGTGATCAAAGCCTATAGTCCCTGGTTTGATCATTGAATGACACTGCTAAATGAGAGAAGGAAAAAAAGGAGCAAAACAGCCATAACCCTTAGATAAACGCACACACACATCTGTGCTGACAAACCCAGGTGTGAGCCAGTGACGGGAACAGAACATCCTCTGAAAGACACTTGGCAGGAGTTTGTATGAGTTAACAGACATACACCCACCCACACGCATACACACACATATGATTACGAATGCTTGTGTGCAGGTTTAAAATGCATTTCTTGAACAAGACATTTTCGATGCTTGTGTGTGTGTGTGTGTGTGTGTGTGTGTGTGTGTGTGTTTCTTCTCATTTGATTATTCATGCACTCTATAGGACTTCATAATTTCACAAATTGTTCTGCTACATTCTGACATTTCATGATGAGCCAAAACATAATGATAAATAAGATAAATATCAGACTAATTACTGTTGTTAACACAAATACATATTGTATACAGAAAATGGGAGAGAGATAGAAAACAATGGAAATAAAGTGAATCTGCAAGGAAGAAACATTCTATAAAATACCAAGCCACAAAATATGCTGCTACAATTAATATTTTCCAAAATTCACACACAATATTTAGAAGTGCAAACCCTAGAAAATCCGACCCTAAAGGACACTAAGGTGGACTTCTGCTGTATAGTCAATCAGACAAGCTGCCCATTTAAGAAATAGTTCATCAAAAAAATAACATCACTTCGGTGATGTAGGAAATACAAATCACTTTAAAAGTCAAAAAAGCAGATACAGGAAACAAAATTAATTCCAGTGGCTTTTAAATATATATATATATATATATATATATATATATATATATATATATATATATATATATATATATATATATATTGGACACACCTTCTCATTCAAAGAGTTTTTTCTTTCTTTCATGACTATGGAAATTGTAGAGTCACACTAAAGGCATCAAGGGATATTTGACCAAGAAGGAAAGTGATGGGGTGCTGCGCCAGATGACCTGGCCTCCACAGTCACCGGACCTGAACCCAATCGAGATGGTTTAGGGGTGAGCTGGACTGCAGACAGAAGGCAAAAGAGCCAACAAGTGCTAAGCATCTCTCAGGGAACTCCTTCAAGACTGTTGGAAGACCATTTCAGGTGACTACCTCTTGAAGCTTGTCAAGAGAATGCCAAGAGTGTGCAAAGCAGTAATCAAAGCAAAAGGTGGCTACTTTGAAGAACCTAGAATATGACTTTTTTTTGTTGTTGTTGTTTCACACTTATGTATATAATTCCATATATAATTCCACATTTGTTAATTAATTGTTTTGATGCCTTCAGTGTGAATCTACAATTTTCATAGTCATGAAAATAAAGAAAACTCTCTGAATGAGAAGGTGTGTCCAAACTTTTGGTCTGTACTATATATACATATATATATACACATATATATACACATATATATATATATATATATATATATATATATATATATATATATATATATATATATATATATATATATATATATATATATATATATATATATACATACATATATATACATACATATATATACATACATATATATACATACATATATACATATATATATATACATATATATATACATATATATATATATATATACATATATATATACATATATACATATATATATACATATATATACACATATATATACACATATATACACATATATATACATATATATATACATATATATATACATATATATATACACATATATATATATACACATATATATACACATATATATATACATATATATATACATATATATATACATATATATATACATACATATATACATACATACATATATACATACATATATATATATATATATATATATATATATATATATATATATATATATATATATATATATATATATATATATATATAGTACAGACCATATATATATATGGTACTTGAAGTGAAACAATTAGTCTTTGCAAGAGGCTGAACAGTACAAAACACAACATTTTCATTTTTTTGGTGAATTATTCCTTTAAAGGTTATTTTACCATTTATAGACACAAAATGTCCTGTTTATTCATTCCCAATGTACAAGTTTTACATTTAGCCATAATAAGTTTTCTAAATCACCCTGACAGAGACAAAAAATCATTAGCATCTACCTAGAAGCAATTTGGATATCTTCCAGTGTCATAGACATAAATATTCAATGAAGTAGAGTAAAAGTTAAAAATGTAACAATGAGATGGACAGGTGCGCAAGGGCCCTCATAAACAACACTCACATTTCACAGTCAAGTGCATGCTGTTTTGGCTACTAATTGTGTGTTTTGCATTTTCCTGAGAGATTTGCCAATAGACCAGGCAGAATACGCAAGGGCATTTTTTGTCATTGAGCTGTTGTTTAGTAAAAGAAAAACAGAAAGAATTAGAAGAACAAAAGAAGTTCAAAACAAGTCATATCTGCATCACATTATTCATTAACACAGGTTCATGCTGTAATGATATACTGTTTCCTGCCAAAAAAAAAAAAAAAAAGTTAAGTCTGAAGTTAGAGGGAAGATTTTACTCTAGCAGACTAATTTACTATATTAACAGAGATATCCTTTATGCATTCACCTGTAAAGTATAGCAAAACAAATTATTTCAAATTGGTTAAATTAGGATAATTAGCAATGAAATAAATGATAAGAAGTGTAAGGGAAACAGGTCAGTTTAGTTCAAAGGGAATCCCAAGTTTACAGCAATACGTGAAATTGAACAATACAATTCAGCAATACATGAACAGCCATCAATCACTTAATGAACCCTCGCATTTAGTTCCTCAATGAGGTTAAAATTATATTAGATACACCAGTACAAATGTGAGACTGGAGGTAGTTACTTGAGTCGCATGTGTAATGGGGTTCGTTGATTGTCGTTGATTGTCGTTGATTGTCGTTGATTGTCGTTGTTGTCGTTGAAAGGGGGTTTCCCGATGTTGCTGACTGGCTGGAAGTTCAGTAGTCATTGAAGTGTCGTCTTGGGAAGCCCGTGGTTGGGCGTCGGGTGAAGACGCAGAGTTGTGTGAGCTGGTTGAAGTTGAACAGGCACTCAAGGTCAGACTCGGAGACACAGCGTTACAAAACTTAACTCAGAACACAAAACTCTCAACGGAAAAGAATAAACTAAAGTAAAAGAACAGAAGTAAAGTTTGAGGAGACTTGGTGTTTCTTCTCATCATGGCGAAGTAGCAGCAGATGTGCAGGCCAAAGCAAGCTGGAACTGCGCTCAAAGAACGCTAGCAGTGATGACTAAAAGCAGCAGTTGAAAAGCAAATGCTAAAAGCAAAAAAGCCGAATTTGATGATGTCTTGAGTATTTAAACTGGCCTTTTGGCCACACTTCAAATATTGTCTTAACCAATTAGATATTTTCTTTGCTCTGGGTATCGTAAATCATATGTTATCTTATCAAGCACGTGGTCTGAATTTTCCCGCTCTTGCAGGGTATAATTTTGGACATGATTCCTATAACAAGAATATGATACATTTGACAAATAACTGATGGTCAGAAACATTTCAAGCAAGCAGATTCTAACGCATACATACTAAACATGAATATGAATCCTTAAGCTATCCAATATTTATTAAAATACATAAACAATAAGTGATTATAAACATGATAGTCAAATGTGTGGTTTAAATTTAAATGAATATAGAGTTAAGGGATGGACTGATTGAGTTCATTTTGGTCCATCTATATCTGTAAAAGACAGTTATTGTGCCATTCTCTGACATAAGTATATTCAGTGGGGACCAGAGGTTAAAAGGTCCCCTTAGGAATTTCAGTCTGGTTCTGCTAGGTGGGGGAAGTCAATCCAAGGATTGTGTTATTACTTATGGGTTTGCATGTGTTGGCCGGTGTTGCATCTCGATTACCTGTCCCAAACTTTACAATCTCTTCTCCGAAATGAAATTGTCAATAATTGTTCTAATGGTGTTAATGTTGAAAGCTGTTCTGTGAAAGAGCTGATTGGTCGGTTATCTTGTTTCTGACTTGTGGCACTAGGAATGATTTACAACATACCGTTGCCTTACTGAGGAATTCAGCTCATGTTTCAACCATGGTCCCGATCAACTCTTTAATTTGTCTGGTTCGGGTCTGATACGCTACAGAAGTAATACGTTACAGTACATGCATCTATGTTAAAAACTCTTTGCATTTATATAAGACATAATATACTGATATAGAAGACATTGTTATCCAATCATCTTATTGAATACTGATGGAAGAACATAATTCATATAAAAAAAAAAGATATGCTAAAATGTTTATTTTTTTTTAATTTACGAATAAATAAATAAATAAATTAAAATCATGCAAAAAGGCAGCTAAATGGATTCTCTACCCCACTTGGAAAAATGTAGTACATTTTGTCCCCATTTGTAAGCACTGTATCATTTATTTATGTATGTATGTATGTGTATTGTGTAATAATGTATTCATGCATGCATGTATTTAGGTTTTCAGCTTTTAAGAGCTTACTTATTTAAAAATAAGCATTAAACCAAATTGGGTAACAATTCACAGTTAACTTAAGCACTTTTGGCATTTTATAATCGCTCTGGTATTTTATAAAATCTCTTCTATTATTTAGTTTCTAGTACAGCTCACTGTACATCATGGAGATACAAATTGTGAGTGCAGACATATTTCATAAATGGATGTCAAATATGATTGGAACCATTGGTGTGGGCCCATTTTGTACATCCTTTGCAACAAATCTATTCCTTAATTATAGAAAATTATTAGTAGCACTGCAGACATCATGCATCTTTCTTCTTTGACAATCTTACAGTGTTTTAGTAAAAGTGGATCTTTTCATGGGGTGAACTTTAGCTTCTTCAACTAGAGGCTTTTTTCCCTATTTGGCAGGTACTACAAAACTACTTATGGACGCACTTTGGACAGACACTATTTAAATGATAATAGAAATCATAAAACATATGTCATCTGAAAGTATATGTGATAAATTCAGGCTTCACATTAGCTACATAAACATACATCATCTAAAAACTGTATATGATTTACACAAAAACAAACTTTTATCTTGCATGCATGTGACAAGCACATACACTACTGGACAAAAGTTTGGGGTTAGCAAATTGTATTTATTTTAAATTTTTTGAGTGGTAGTATACAGAAAATCTAAAACTGGCAACATAGAAAACAGGAGACTATTTTCATCATATTTTGCATCAGGTGAAATTTTGGAATCAGAGAGTGATGAAAGTGTACTGTGAGACCTACACCCACTGATGTTTATAATAAGCCAACAGCATTCAAACAACAGCACTGAAAGCCAACAACAAGAAAACAAGGTGTGACGAGATGATTTTTTGATTTATTTCTATGTTTTTCTTAGGTTATTAAGCACTGAATTAGAATAAGAGATGGTAATGAGTCAAACATCTCACTTCAAAAAAAAAAATAATAATAATAATAAACTGGTATAGTGATTTGAGCAATATTGACTTTGAAGCCAAACTCTGTAAAGTCCATTTACAGCCGTTTTTTGATGCTAAAAGTTTGTGTGCACATGAGTACAAGGTGTTGCACCATGTTGCTGACTAGCCTGTCAGTTACACTTCTCTCGATAACGCATCCAGACGGCCCTAAACGGCGAGATCCTTGGATACACACACACTCTGTATCAAAGACAACTCAAATTACCCATTGTTTATAGATATGGCATCAGATTTGTTCATTCCTTGGTTGTTCCTCCAGAGAGGAAGTGTTTAATGACAGAGAGCAAGCAGGAACGCCACATGGGGCCATCCGAACCATTGTCAATCCTGCAGATGCAGGATTCAGAAAATGTCCTTGTGGCACTGCATGATGTAAGTCTTTAGAGAGGCCTGAAAGCTAGTGGGGTACTCATAGTGTAAATGATTTATTTAGCACACATGCGCACCACCAAGAAACACACAGACACACTCACGCTGACACTCTGATCAAAGCAGATGTGTGAAGCCCCTGGGAGATCCTCTCTCCCTTTCTGGAACACAGGGGGAGAGGAATTAATAGAGGGATGAGGAAGAAAGCAAGAGGCTAAGGAGGAAGAAGAAAGACCTGCAGAGGCACAGGGAGGGGAAGTGTTTGTGATTAAGGACGTCCCGCCTTCCTTTAAATCTTCAAAGACATTTGCTTTCATTCCTCATACTTCCTTGCACGTATTAGCTCAAAGAGAGCAAATCCTTTGTCATATGTCCCCTCTTCTAGGCGTTTTTTAATGTTGCAATCCAACTTCTGGTGTGCAGGTTTTGTGTGTACAAGCTTTAGCTGTGAAATTAATAAAATGTCAGCGCTCATAGGGAAGGTGTCAAAACAGATCTGCTAGAAATCTGATATATTCTCAGTCACATTTTACTTTGCTGCTTCATATTTGTTTCTGTGAATAAGGGTGGTTTCTACTTAGCAACAGTGTTCGAATTGGGGGGTGGGGAGGGTGGTGGGGTCAGGGGTCAGGGGTTTCCAGACCTCCCATAAGAATTAAAGAAAAAATATAAATATATAAATACTTCGGTACCCTGGTTTTTCAATAAAATTATAATATTTTAAATTTAAGTTTTGACTGCTGTATTAAAATTAACACATGCTCATGTTAAATCAGATTTTATTTTAAATGTGTTTTTACAGCATTGCTCATTATAATCAATCACACATGATTCTGTTGAGCTTAAATATGCAGTAGCCAATCAGGGACATTCAGATCAGTCATCGCTGAGACCCCAGAGTTTTGTTCAGACTGAAACTCACAAATTCCCTCATCATAATCAACAAATTGCAGATGTACGTACAATGTAAGAAAGATATTCTTTTATCATTTACCGTGTATGGACAGCTTTATTAATTATAAGAGGAGTTAAGTGCTTAAACACTGAATGCTCATTTAGAGTTTGTACTTTCACTGCTTGATTCAGTATGAGAAAATGCATTTAGAATGCTCCCAACTTCCAGCAACGTTTTAGACACCATAATGCCTTTTTTTTTTTTTTTTTTTTTTTTTTTTTTTTTGCTCTATTTCACCAACAAAAATGCTTCCAAACAAAGCTACAGCACTGCTGTGTATCTCTGAATCACATGGCAATGTTTAGTTCCTGAATGAATCAGCCATTTAAATGATTCAGTTCAATGATTCATTATTTATGCATTTGTAACTGCAGGTTAAATGCGTTCATGTCCTGCATTAAACAGTGTGTAAATACATCTAAATGCCGCTTCAGATGCAGCTTCTGTGTATCCACTGCATTGCAAAAATGAATTTTATTGATAATGATTTGATTTGTTTGGTAACAGCCCAGAATGTCTTATTATTGTAATTGATATTTGATAAATGTATGAATATAATGAGGAAAAGACAAAAAATATTATCCATATTTATATTAAGTTTTAAGTAATGTATTTTTTAAGGGGGTGTGGGGGTCTAGTTGGGGGACCACCCAAGAGCTTTGACACAATTCAAACACTGCTTAGCAAAAAAAAAAAATAAATAAATAAATAAAAAAATATATATATATGTGCAGAGCTGTGTAGTCTAGATTACATAATCCGATCTAGATTACATAATAAGATTCAGAAAATTAAGAAATTTTAATTAGAGTAAGCTACATTTGATAATACTCGTAATCAGTAATTTTTTTTTTTTTACATAATTACATATTATTATTTGTTCTTCTTTTACATGTTCCTTTCTGAAATAGCCTATTGCTGAGGCAAAGACAGCACTTGACCACTGGATTTACAGAAATAATTTTAGTTTTAAGAAGTGTTTTCAACATGGCATCATTTATTTATGAACACATTCAGTTGTATTTGAATTATCACTCAGTTGTTTATTTAATTACTATGTCTTTGGAAGGATATTGTCTTTCAAACACAATAAAATCCACCAGTTCATGTTATCTCTTATTTACTCTTTATGCAGACATTGTCAAATTTTTTGTCATTTTAACCTCTTCCATCTTATGTATTTACTTGAAGCACCCCTGAGATATTAAAATGAATATTTTAATAAATAAGTATCACATTTGCATGTTCATGTTTCTCTGACGTTGGTTAATGATCACATGACATGAAGGTAAACAAATGAAATAGTATAATTTATTTATTTTTTGTATTGCTTTCATTTTGATTATTATTTTAAAATGATTTATTTTAATTTTACATTTTTATTATTAATAAAATAATAATATCCCTCCCTGGGAAAGTCTATGCCAGGGTATTGGAGAGGAGAATTCGGCCGATAGTGGAACCTCGGATTCAGGAGGAACAGTGTGGTTTTTGTCCCGGGCGTGGAACACTGGACCAGCTCTATACCCTTTCCAGGGTGCTAGAGGGTTCATGGGAGTTTGCCCAACCAGTCCACATGTGTTTTGTGGTTTTGGAGAAGGCATTCGACCGTGTTCCTCGCAACATCCTGTGGAGGGTGCTCCGGGAGTATGGGGTCGGCGGCTCCCTACTTAGGGCTGTTCGGTCCCTGTACGACCGGAGCAAGAGCTTGGTTCGCATTGCTAGCAGTACTGTAAGTCAGACCTGTTCCCGGTGCATGGTGGACTCCGGCAGGGCTGCCCTTTGTCACCGGTTCTGTTCATAATTTTTATGGACAGAATTTCTAGGCGCACCCAAGGGCCGGAGAGTGTCTGGTTTGGGGACCATACGATTTCGTCTCTTCTTTTTGCGGATGATGTTGTCGTGTTGGCCTCCTAAGACCAGGACCTTCAGCGTGCACTGGGACGGTTTGCAGCCGAATGTGAATCGGCTGGGATGAGAATCAGCACTTCCAAGTCTGAGTCGGAACCACTTCCATGGTTCTCAGTCAGAAAAGGGTGGATTGCCACTTCAGGTTGGTGGAGAGTTCCTGCCTCAAGTGGAGGAGTTCAGGTATCTTGGGGTCTTGTTCACGAGTGAGGGAAGGATGGAACGTGAGATTGACAGACGGATCGGTGTAGTTTCTGCAGTAATGCGTTCGCTGTACCGGTCTGTCGTGGTGAAGAAGGAGCTGAGCTGTAAGGCAAAGCTCACGATTTACCGGTCAATCTACTGTACGTTCCTACTCTCACCTACTCAAACCGAAAGGACAAGATCCCGGATACAGGCGGCCGAAATGAGCTTTCTCCGTCGGGTGGCTGGGCGCTCCCTTAGAGATAGGGTGAGAAGCTCGGTCACTCGGGAGGAGCTCAGAGCAGAGCCGTTGCTCCTCCACATCGAGAGGAGCCAGCTGAGGTGGCTCGGGCATCTATTTCGGATGCCTCCTGGACGCCTTCCCAGGGAGGTGTTCCAGGCACGTCTCACCGGGAGGAGGCCCCGGGGAAGACCTAGGACACGCTGGAGGGACTATGTCTCCCGGCTGGCCTGGGAACGCCTCGGGGTCCCCCCGGAAGAGCTGGAAGAAGTGGCTAGGGAGAGGGAAGTCTGGGCGTCTCTGCTTAGACTGTTGCCCCCGCAACCCGGCCCCGGATAAGCGGAAGATGATGGATGGATGGATGGATTTTTATTATTTAATTAATTGTTATCTTTTCATGAAATTCATGAATCCCCTGCAGTTGCTTTACGGACCCATTTGAGAAACCTTGATGTAATATATTGTTTAATACACTTTATGTTGATAATTCCAGTTAGTGGAATATACTTTCTTCTTTGCATTTTTATATCTTTATGGTACAAGATTATCTTATTTAAATCAATGTGATAAATGAGTTTCTTCAAAAGTAATCAAAAAGTCTGATTACATTACCTAAAATGTGTGGTAGCACTTTTAAATAGGGAATTTTCCCTTAATAAATTTCTAATTTTCTGCTTATATAATGGTGATGATGATGATAGTTATTGAGGTAGTTGTTAAATTTAGGTATTGGTTAGGGATGTTGAATAAGGTCATGCAGAATAAGGCATTAATATGTGTTTAATTAGTACTAGTAAATGGCTAATATTCTAGTAATATGCATGTAATCGAATAAGTTACTAACTACAATTTTTGTCATATAATTTGAAAACAGTAACAGATTACAATTTGTAAGTAATCTACCCGGCTCTGTATATATGTAATAAAGACTTAAGAGTGGTCTGAGACACTGGATGAGACTGTGCTTAGTGAAGGAATGTGTGAGCAAATTAGTGGACATTACTGGGGATGACCAGTGTGAAGGGAGGACACATTTATTTTCATCTACAAAAAGCTTTGTTATCTCTATTGAGCAGACTCACAGGCAAATTAACTCTAGTGTTTGTGTGTGTGTGTATTCATAAACAACACCCTAATGACTTAAACATCATAATCCAATCTTTTATTAATATTATTATTATTATTATTATTGGTGTTATTATTATTATTATTATTATTATTATTATTATTATTATTATTATTATTATTAATATTATTATTATTATTATTATTATTATTATTATTATTATTATTATTCATTTAATTTATCACTTTGTAAACGTTGGTGGAAATTAATTTTTTTAACATTTTAAACATCCTGTCTTGCTAAGGCTAATTTCAAATATTTTTCTTAAAATCTGACAAAATTACAGTTGTTCTCTTCATTAGTGATATTTAGCTTGTTTTCTTCTTTGTTGTCTATATAAACATCATAAATCATTTTTTAAACATCATTTATTCTCATGCATAATATTCACTGACACCGTTGTGTAATTTGGTAAGCAACTACACTAATTATTAATCACATTTTAGTAATTAAATTGTTAGCTGTAGTGAAAAAGATGTTGCATCTGTTGTAATTCACATCAAAATTATGTCAGTAATTTTTACACAGTAATTACAGAACTGACATATGATCATGCCATTGTTTTTATTTTTATTTTTTATTATTTTTTTTATTCATTGTGTATTTTCATACTTAAAAAGGATAAGCTTGGAAAAAATAAAAAAAATACAAATATTTTATCATTTACTCACCTTGTGTTGTATCAAATTCTATGATAAAGTATTTTGAAAATCCACTGTTGTTTTGGACCCCACTGATTTTGATTGTATGGACAAAAATAGCTAAACACTTCAAAATAAATAAAAAAAATCACAAAGAACAACATAAGGGTGAACCTGCGTGAGGGGTGAAATTTAAAGTCACTTTAAGATTGAAAGTCTTGGTCAGAGAAAAAGTATAAAACAATACAATTGCATGATAATGTACTTAAAGTAGCAGCAATAAATGATGAAGACACAGTAAATGAATTTCATCACTTCTAAATTTAACCTTTATATTAAAAAGTATATTAATAAAAGTCAACCCACTGAAGTGCATGAAAGTGCCCATAGTTGCAACACCAATATGAACCCATGCAGACTTGCACACACTCACACATATCATCAATTACATGCCCAAGATATGTGTGGAAATGTTCTCTTTAAGCTCTTTAATGAAGTCATCTATATTTGTTAAGTCAGGCCATTGTTTCACAACCTTGTAAAGGTCATGGAAAGTACTGTGCAATGTACTGCAATAGATCATGTATTTTCTCCATTCCTCTCTGTCTGGCCTCTGTGCGCCTGCAAAGAGGAGGAGTGGCACACCTCACCCTGATTAGCATACTAAACGCCATCAGAATCGATATGCTGATTAACTCTGAAGCCCTTGATGGTAATCTCATTCACAGACAATTCAATATCACTCTTATCTGAAGAAGGCATCCCCCTTCAACAACTTTTTGTAATGTCCCCATGTAGATATCTGGCAAAATGTTTTGGAAAAGTGAAGACATTAATTACCCACAAATAGAGGACAAACTAGTCTCTTTATCTCTAGCAATTGTTCCCTCACTCGCTCTCAGACACCATCTCTCTCTGTCCTCTATTGGACAGCACAAAGCTGTGAGTCTGAAGTTTGCCTGCTCTGCATTGCGTTTAGTTTAGATAAAATGAAAAATAATAATAATAATAAAACTTAAATTCCTTTATAACCATCCACTGCCACATAATATATATATATATATATATATATATATATATATATATATATTTTTTTTTTTTTTTTTATATATCAGCTATTGAAAATGAATGGATGAAAGGTTTAAACACAACTTGAAAACACAATGAAAGTGTCCAGTCCAAAATGGCGCATCATGTTTTGACATGTATTTCAGCACCTTATTATCCAGTTTTATAGAAATAAAGTGATTTAATTAACAAGTTTAACATTTCAGTTGACAGATTACTGGTTTATAATAACAATTCACAAAGGGAAAAAAAAAAAATCCTAATATTTTTATACTTTCCGAGAGAAACTATAGGGAAGGTAGACGTCATGTAGCTCCTCAGGGCCATTTGCTTCCTAATGACTTTGTAAAGCTTTTCAGCCAATATGAGAGAAATGAAAAGAAGCAGAAGAAAAACAAGAAGGCACTCTCTGTGTGTGTGCGCGCACTTTTTTTTTTTAGAGCAGCCAGCCTAACAATGTTTAATTGTGTCAGTAAACTGGGACAGCATTGCAATGTGACCTTCCAAAGGCTCAAAACCAATTCTACTTTTGGAGATCGAGAGTCTCAGCAACCGGATACCATGTATTCTCATTATGATTGGTGTCATGGTGCTCTCGGAACAATGGTCTACCACAGTGTGCATGTCAATTCACAGCAAGAACAGTTTCAAACAGGCATTCAGGAGTCCAGAGCAGCAATAGCTCACGTTTGTGTAACAGCATCAAAATTATGCAAGACAGAACAACTCTGAACATCTGAAATAACACAAATATAACTCTGATTCACTGATAAGTAACTTTATTTCCAGATCAGTGGGTGTCTTTGAGATCAGTGAGACAAACAAAATTCTGTTTGGAAGTTTTCTTCTAACGTGACTCTTTGTGATGACACAAGCTGGGTGACAGCTCGTGAGCCCCTATTAAAACTAAGAGAGCATAAAAGTAGGTCATTCTCCTGAGACGGCTGGTTTTGGGATGAAGATCATGTTGAGTATTCTATCTGAATGCTCTTCCAGGTCCTAGTGTTTGATTGGTGATCTTTTGCTCACTGTGTTTGAAGTGTGGCTTCAACATGAATTCAATCTCATAAACATTTGATCATATTTTTGAAACTTGGGGTGCCCGATTTCCAGGATGCCCTACACAGAAAGTATAGTATAGGCAAGCACAGCAGCACATGAATGAACCTTACACAGTTAGGCCTTTTACATGCATAAACTTAATAAAATGAGTTGGATTTATGCAATATCATATATCTTAATATGGGTTGTTTAGAAGCTTATTTCTGCCACGGAATAAAATTATAAAGCAAAGGCAATTGCGAGCCGATATCTCACAACTGCAAGTTATTAACTCATAATTGTGAGTTTACTTCTCACAATTTTGTTTCCACCACATCACAAAAATAAAACAGGTAATTGTTGACTTTTAATCTCACAATTCTGATCTTTTTAAGTCTCTAAATTATGATTTCCATCTCACAATTCAGACTTTTAATTTCACAGTTAACCTATCAGTAAGCCCCTCCCCTCATACACAGAAAGCCAATGGTAGTTGAGTATCAGCTGCACAAGGACTAGAACTCCGATATCTTTCAAAGCATAGAGAAACACTGGAAGATCAGAAGCTCTCATCGGTTTGATG
Organism: Carassius gibelio; assembly: GCF_023724105.1. NCBI lineage: Eukaryota > Metazoa > Chordata > Actinopteri > Cypriniformes > Cyprinidae > Carassius > Carassius gibelio. The sequence continues at coordinate 11,683,455 of NC_068384.1, forward strand.
GTGTTTATTATGATGCCCCGCACATGACATGCAGGAAAAAAATAGTAGGCTAAATCGTGTGCACGATTGACTAATTCCCAACCCATTCTCACTCCAAAGGCGTCAAAAACCGAAGCATGGTCAAGCGCCCCTAGCGTCACTTTTATGACGCCAAATGTGCCTCTCGGCGTCGACTATCGAAGCACTACGACCTTCATTGCTTTCAGTGGGAAACTTTTGGCGTCAGAATTCGACACGAGGACATGAGATGTTTATCGCTATGAAATCACGTTCAAGAAGTCTCATTCAGCACACATCGCGATATTTGCTATCAGTTCCACAGTTTGGGTGAGTAGTCGTATATACGCTCTTTTAATGCCTTTTATCAAATGTATTCTGTCTTCTTTATTAATCAGATTAGTGCCATATGTTTAATCGCTGTATTATATCGGTCATCCGCGGCTGTCTTTGAGTTTCATTGCGTTTAAATAAATGAACACAGCTGCTAATTAGTGTGATTAAACTCTATCTGTCACGTGACGTGCCATAGACCTTCGATCCGTTTTATATTATTATTAATTTCAGGATCAATGATGTAAGTTGTATTTGTAGTAAAATCATGGTAATCACGACACAATAGTAATAAATGAAATGTGAAGTTAAAACACAGTAAATGGGACATAGTAACTGTAACTGTAGTTTTACTATGATATATTAATAATCAATACAACAATACAATAATCACCAAACCAGCTATGTTTGTATCACTGTAATGTTAGTGTTTTTATGTGCTTTTATATGACAGATATCACAGTAATCATGTGTTCTGTACCATGCTTTTAATACCTTTTAATGTGAATCCAAAAAAAAAAAAAAATCTAATTAAAAATAAATAATAAAACATGTATTTTTCCATCTTGCAGTTCATTCATATCAGTTTATATATATATATATATATAAATATTTTGCTCACAGATCATTATTAACATTCTGTATATAATTCAATTTTATTTTCTCTCCCCTTTTTTATTATTTATATTTTTAGCTGAAAAGACGTAAAGGCAGTCAGCCCAGTGGTGTTTCTGGAGAGGGATTCCTTCAGAAATGGAGAATACAGAAAGCTGTGGAGGCAGATATTTGCAGCAGTAAGTCTGTGATAGTTTGTCCCTTTTATTAAACATTCCTGCTGTTATAATTTGTACAGCATTTGTTGTTTCTTAAACTGTTGCACTGTCCAAATACCCACACTTGCCATCTTTTCACTTGACCACTTGATTACTTATTTGAAGTCTTTCCTGTATTTGGCCTAGTGTTCGAGTGAGCATGATGACCACGAGTGTGTGTCGAACTTTTCATGACCTGATGACTGTGTTTCCCAATCCTGATCCTGGAGAACCCCAGCACTGCACGGTTTTGGCGTCTCTCTTATCTGCCTTGGAGTCTTCACTGATGAGCTGATGAGTTGAATCAGGTGTGTTTGATCAGGGAGACATCTCAAATGTGCAGTGTTGGGGTTCTCCAGGACCAGGATTGGGAGCCACTGCCTTATGGGACACTTATGTGTTTAAAGAGATTTTTAATATCTAATTATCAATATTTCACATACTGTACTAAACACATCACAGTCTTAATAATCCAGTTTAACACTTGTATGATATTGTACAAGCCCCAGGACGGTCTCATCTGACACTATCAAAAGAATTCATATGACTATAGCTTGTTATTAATTACTTGCTTTCAATAATGGATTCATTTAACATTTAATTTTACAGCATCTTTACAGAGGCTGCTTTTATGGTCTAAACAAAACACAGTGTAATGTATAAGTTGAATGTAATGTAATATTTCTGTTTTACAGGATTGTTTGAGGATAACACTGCAGTTCTCCATCATGCACAAGGACTCACCTCGGTAACTCTTTTTCCCCCGCACACACAGAAATGGTCCCTGGATCAGTGATTAGACTTTGCAGTGGTTTGATTTTTGCAGAAGATGTAACTTTGTTTTATTTATAAGCTCATAATGAATACATTACAGAACCAGTGATGAAAACAATAGTTAAAAATAGTATTTTTCGTATTGATAAAGCATTTTGTTCTCTTTTTCAAGCTTCATACAGTGAACTTTTTAGACTTTAATTAAGAGTTTTAGTAAAGGAGATATTCATACACAGTCATCCCCTAGCTCCAGTCATGAAGTGAATTCATGATGTTATTGTCAAAGCTAGCAGGTGTTTGTTTTCCTGAACACTTTCTCTGTCTTCCATTGTTCAGACAATCAGTGTTTATTTGATGCTGTGCTGATTGAGTTTTATAGATGATATTGCACACTTGACATGCATGTCTTCATGGTGTTTTTTTTGTGAGTTTGAAACATTTACATTGTGTTGTATAACATTTTGGTCAATTAAATTTTTTTAATAAAATTGATCTTTTTCCAGTGTTCTCTGAAAGACATACTGTATTTACTGTTTTGTTTTTTAATAAAAGCATTTTCATTTGCATACTGAAAATAGTTAATGTTTACAACATAACTGCCTTTTTATTCTTTATGGTGGCAAAAACGAGCTTGGTGACAGAGGATGCAGTGTAGTAATTTGGGCATGTTGTCTTTAAATGAGTTTGACATATCAATAAATAATGGAAGATCCTTACAAAAATATGCATGTTTATTATGCTTTATGTATTTATTTGTTCATTCATTCATTCATTCATTTATAATTTCTGTTTTTATTCCTAGGGTTCAAATGGTAGAGAATGGTAAATCACAGAAACACAATGTAATATACAATGTAAATTTTAGAAGCACGTCATTTGATTAGTAAATATATTTGTCTTTGGTCAAAAAAAAAAAAATACAAATCTTAAAAATGTGTCTTATATTTAATGAGAGGAATCTATCTGTTGGATACAACTGCGACTGCTGGGCATGTGCACATCAATATTGCCCAATTTTTGTCAAGCTGAACAACGGAGGAAGGTGAAGACGTTAATAAAACAGAATCTAATAAGTAGCAAGCTTAATCTATTGTTAACCGAATCTATCCCTTCAGCCGAAAAACGAAAGACATCGGTCATAAATGGATAAGGAAGTGTGACGCTACTGCTCAGCTTAGATGCCATTGGCTATGACTTTTCAGGACAGTCTGTGGTTGGACTATCTTTTAACCCATATTAAACAGCGCATCATGTTAAAAAGTATGTTTTGCTCCTATCATCACATTAGTAATATATTAAGTCAACAATGAAGTGTTGCTATCTTGAGAAAAATGACATCTTTAGCGAGATCCTAATCCTAACCCTAAGCATAACTTCAATGAACTACAAAAACAGCCCCCTAGTGTTGCCTTTCTATAGATAGAACGACGGAGGCTTGTGGGTAATGTAGTTTAAAACTTTTTATTAACGAAACTAAATAAATTATTTATTTTAAGGTAAACTGGATATCTAAATATGTTTATTGTGCAAACCTCTATGATATATTTGAGAGGCAGGCTGAAATGTGGTATTTTACAGTGAGCAATATTTAAAATGCTTTTATGCCAGCTTTCCACTTATTTCTGAAAACTGAGCTCAACATTATTTTATCAGCATAGCATAAGTAATAATCCTGCCCATTTTCTCTTTGATATGTTAATTGGACTCTGATTTACAGCCATTTGAAATGTACAGTTTTGGGCTCTTCCGGGGGGGGGCTACTGGGCCCCTGGGGGTAGCAGGGCAGTAAAACCTACATATATGTATTCTCCTCATCATGAACAACAAACTGAGCTGAGTCACATTTATATCTGACAGTTTTCACAGTCCTCTGTTTTCTATTCTATTCATCATGGCTATTATACCTTTTGACAGGACATTGTGAGGCCATCTGATGAAACATGGAAAAATTATAAAGAAATGATTTAATAATGAAAATAATAGATTATTTCTTTGATTTTTGAAGTAAATGGCAAGAAATATAATGGATGAACCTGTAACAACTTGCCATTATCTATTCCCCACTGTAAAGCAGTAATCAAGGACAATGTATACACATTGTGATACTTCACTATTACACAAGGACAAATTCATGCAGTGCTAAGAATATTAATTTATATATATATATATATATATATATATATATATATATATATATATATATATAAGCATTATATATAACTAATTAGCCGAAATCAGTGTAAAAATGTCCTCCTCACCCCCGTATCTTGCTCCTCATGTGCTGGACATCAGTAATGTGCGTGCTCTTGGTTTTAATGCAGTACAAGATCCACGTTGATCATTCCTGCTACATTCTCAGTTATCCGTCAAGTGCTTGTAACAATAAAGCCCATGGCACCATCTTGTAATGCAGAATAATTAATCTTGTAACTCCCTGTATTTCACAAAAAATGTGCATATTTGTTACTAAAATATAAAAAAATTACTTTCTGGTGTACTGATGTCCCAGATGTTATTAATCCGATCAAAAATGTTCATGTCTTAAATAAAAAAAATAATCCCAATAATTAATATGTCGTTTTTCCAAGTCTAAAATAAACACATATGAGCCTACCTAGTAAAATGATGCATTTACCAAGAATCTTCAGAACACAATATTCACCATTTTCATTTTATTGAAGCATAGACTATAAAGTTGATAAAGTAGCATCAAGACAAATAAGATTCAATGAAAATAATTATCATCAAAGATACATTAACCTCATATATTAATCAGTTCACACAGATGAGTGATGAAATGTCCTTAAAAGTCACACAGTCCCATCCAGTCAACTGTGATACAGATCATGTGATACATATAAGACATGTGATACTGTTTCAGAAAATAATGATTCCCATCATCACATCTAAACTGGTTTCATCTCCCCATCGTGATCTTCTTCTCTCGTGTCTGGAAACAGTTTGTGGTTGATGTCCAGCACTGATGAGGTGTAGCTTGTTCTCAGCCAGATGATCTCTCAGTCCTAAGATCCCAGACCTGGTCAAAGTGAAACAAACAATCCAGATGAAGTTGTTTAATGGACAGAGAGCGCAGCTTATGTTCTGTGTGGTTTTAGCAGGGTGAGTAACTATGACCCTTGTAGTACTGTACACTTACCATTCTCCAAGCTGTTTTGAGACCTTTTGAGAAGCTTTTTCTCTGAAGACAATTTACCACATCCTCTTCTTTCACTCCTTTCAAGAGCATCACTTGGTCAAAACCCCTCATTTGGCTGATGAGATCATCTGTACAAATAAAAATACTGCAATAAATATGTCATTCTGCAAGAATTAAGAAAAAGTTACAGAAGCAAAGGTCTTGCTCATGAGACATTAGCATGTGTAGTTCTCAGAGACTCTAGAATTCATCTGTTGTTGCAGTAAATGTGTTTTTTTCCTCTAGAATCTTTCTCCAAAGTTCCTGACTTCTCTCACAAATGTGTTTTAGTCTGTGCAGTGTAATGCCTGGCTTCAAACCAATCAACTATCAATTCACAATTAATAACATAACATTTACAAAACAATGAAATAATGTCAATTGGTGTTTATATCAACTAAACCAATTTCATGACACTTGTCTGCTAATAAAACAGGTGGTGTGTTTTTAAAAACATAATATTAAAAATGTCCAGTCACACTTTGCTAACATGCTGTAATTGTAATAGTATAAAACGAAATCAAGGCTGACATGACCAGTTCTGTGAGAGATCATCATAAAATGTTGTATAACATTGCTTCAACACACACATACCAGAGGACTTCTGTTTGTTTGAGCACAAGATGGCCATCTTCATTCCTCATCCTGAGCAAATCATTTCCTTGGTCTTCCTTCTCTTCTGTGAAACAAGATAATCTCTACTTACTCTCTGTGCAATTAATATTGCTCATTAAACATAATTAAGTTAATTTAAAGTAAGATTCAGACCAGAGCATTTTTGGAGTAAACAAATGTACCTGGGAAGAGCTGATCATGGCAAGATTCGCTGAGACTCAGTAATAGCTCTTTTAGGTTTTAGGAAGGTTTGTGAGGGTTGGCTCTTCAAATAGCTGTTGAGCTCGATATTTTAGACCTGAAAAAGAAGAACAGCATTATCTGGAAAAAATCCTGTAAGACAGAAGGAAGGACATATTATTAATTACGTGCAGCTTGTACATTACACCTCTGTAAAGATGCTGTATAATTAAATGTTAAATGAATCCATTATTGAAAGCAAGTAATTAATAACAAGCTATAGTCATATGAATTCTTTTGATAGTGTCAGATGAGACCGTCCTGGGGCTTGTACAATATCATACAAGTGTTAAACTGGATTATTAAGACTGTGATGTGTTTAGGGATCATTTTTAAGACTTTGACCCTGTCCAGATACCCACACTTGCAGTCTTGGCCACTTGAGAGTGTGTGTACGTGACAGTGTGTGAACGAGACTGTCCCCGGTCTTAATAATGCCAAAGCACAGCGTCCTTAACACACACTAAACCTCTCCAATACTGCTCTGGAGCGCTATACAAAGCTTAGTGTATCCCATCATGCATCATGTTTTGGAATAATTCGTCAGACTTTTTGCTGAGATCTCACAAGAGGTCATGGGAAGCTGTCCAATGTACAGTATGTGAAATATTGATAATTAGATATTAAAAATCTCTTTAAACACATAAGTGTCCCATAAGGCAGTGGCTCCCAATCCTGGTCCTGGAGAACCCCAACACTGCACATTTGAGATGTCTCCCTGATCAAACACACCTTATTCAACTCATCAGCTCATCAGTGAAGACTCCAAGGCAGATAAGAGAGACGCCAAATCCGTGCAGTGCTGGGGTTCTCCAGGATCAGGATTGGGAAACACAGTCATCAGGTCATGAAAAGTTCGACACACACTCGTGGTCATCATGCTCACTCGAACACTAGGCCAAATACAGGAAAGACTTCAAATAAGTAATCAAGTGGTCAAGTGAAAAGATGGCAAGTGTGGGTATTTGGACAGTGCAACAGTTTAAGAAACAACAAATGCTGTACAAATTATAACAGCAGGAATGTTTAATAAAAGGGACAAACTATCACAGACTTACTGCTGCAAATATCTGCCTCCACAGCTTTCTGTATTCTCCATTTCTGAAGGAATCCCTCTCCAGAAACACCACTGGGCTGACTGCCTTTACGTCTTTTCAGCTAAAAATATAAATAATAAAAAAGGGGAGAGAAAATAAAATTGAATTATATACAGAATGTTAATAATGATCTGTGAGCAAAATATTTATATATATATATATATATATATATATATATAAACTGATATGAATGAACTGCAAGATGGAAAAATACATGTTTTATTATTTATTTTTAATTTGATTTTTTTTTTTTTTGGATTCACATTAAAAGGTATTAAAAGCATGGTACAGAACACATGATTACTGTGATATCTGTCATATAAAAGCACATAAAAACACTAACATTACAGTGATACAAACATAGCTGGTTTGGTGATTATTGTATTGTTGTATTGATTATTAATATATCATAGTAAAACTACAGTTACAGTTACTAATGTTCCATTTACTGTGTTTTAACTTCACATTTCATTTATTACTATTGTGTCGTGATTACCATGATTTTACTACAAATACAACTTACATCATTGATCCTGAAATTAATAATAATATAAAACGGATCGAAGGTCTATGGCACGTCACGTGACAGATAGAGTTTAATCACACTAATTAGCAGCTGTGTTCATTTATTTAAACGCAATGAAACTCAAAGACAGCCGCGGATGACCGATATAATACAGCGATTAAACATATGGCACTAATCTGATTAATAAAGAAGACAGAATAGATTTGATAAAAGGCATTAAAAGAGCGTATATACGACTACTCACCCAAACTGTTGAACTGATAGCAAGTATCGCGCGATGTGTGCTGAATGAGACTTCTTGAACGTGATTTCATAGCGATAAACATCTCATGTCCTCGTGTCGAATTCTGACGCCAAAAGTTTCCCACTGAAAGCAATGAAGGTCGTAGTGCTTCGATAGTCGACGCCGAGAGGCACATTTGGCGTCATAAAAGTGACGCTAGGGGCGCTTGACCATGCTTCGGTTTTTGACGCCTTTGGAGTGAGAATGGGTTGTAATTCCTCAATGTACTAAAACGCGCACACAATTTACTATTGCTTTCCCTCGATATTAATATTTCGTTCACTCGATTTATAAATTGTGAGCACGTTTTAGTACATTGAGGAAACGAATTAGTAAATTGTGTGCAGAATTATTTTTATTTTTTTTCTTGCATGTGCGGGACTTAGTTTATGCTACAAATGAATGAAAACTTTCATTTTCTGGTTTGTCACACGCATTAAGTTACAATTAAAGTCCATGTTAACCTAAATAGCTAACTGTTCTCACATCATGCGCAAGTGTACATAAACATAGGTCTACATTTTAGTGCATCTCCATATTAAACTAGTTAAATTTATAAATTAATTTAATTTTACTCTTCGGTACATGAACAGAGTAGATCCTGGATTTTGTTATCTGTGAATGTTAATTAATCTTGTTAGCCACCATATTTAATTAAAGGTTAAGAAGAATTAAATGTGTACTCAGTCATGTTTTCCTCATTAAAAAAAATATCAGAGATTAATAACTGAACAGCATTTTTGTGGTATCTGTTTAACACAGATAAAGCACTCATCTTGGAACAGGATGCCTCAATGGGTCCAAATTGTGAAGATCACATGACCATCTAAGACAATTTGCTTCATCTCCTTAACCCCAATTATCAGACACTTTTGATCATGAAATAAATTAATCATTGCTGCTAGGTCACCGTCCATTACCATATCAGTGAAATATGAACCGAAACATTATTGAGTGCACCTTTAAAGTTTTAATATGTTTGATTTGTTGCATAACTTATTAAATTCCTTTGTTGTGTGACCATGTTTATTTTATCTAAAATGCAATACAATAAATTAAATTTCCTGTCATTACAGTTCAAATTCCAACTCAGGAACTGAAAGACAGGCCATTCTTAAATTCAGAATTTTTTTCCAACTCTGCAGTGATGAGGTGGAAAAAGATGGGCATGAAAGAAGAGAGAGATTACCGCGCATATACCCGACAGAATTAAGATTAATGGTGAAGTGTCTGACACATGTGACCTCAGACTGAGAACTAAGAAGAGAAAAAAAGATACAAGCTACAACGGATGGTTAAGCAGCTGGCAAAATGCCGCCACAGTAACTTGCAGTGACAACTGGCATATTGAGAAGGTGCATCACAGTATGCATAAAGTGTACAAGGAGTTGATGTGTGGGTGTGTGAATGAGAAAGTGTGTGTGAAAAAGAGAGAGCGGGTGATGAGCCTGTGTGTGATGTGTGTTCTGAACGTCACTGCAGCCATCTGGCTGAGCAATCAAGGCCGAATTATAAACACTATATGCTGTCACCTTTGAGAGTCTGCTGACCGATCAATATGCTGAACATTTTTACAGCACACTTAAATTAAAAGACATATAATAGATGTCCAGCTGGTCAAATCTCCCTTTAATAAGAATTGAAACCCAAACAAATTTACATAAGTTGATGTATTTGTATGATAAAATGACCGTTTGACATTTTGAACACACATCTACAACGCAGAGAGATTAAAAAGGAGAGTATTAACCACTTGGGATTACCATATGTGAAAGGATGACTCATGTCTCTTTACATTCCACATTGTTATCACAAAGTCAATTGCATTACGTGTTATTAAATGTGTTGTGCTTGTAAAGGGGCTTTTTTTTAAGAGACACCACCAGGGATGCACAACACTGCACATCAGTACCATATTGGATATTAAATTATTATTAAGCTCCCTGTTTTTACATTAATATTACCTCTGCCATCATTTAAGGCTTAATGTTAAGCTTTAGATTTAAAAGTGTTATTAATTTATTAGTGGTTTTATTAATTAAAATGAAATAATTTTTTCATAATTCACACTATCATAATAAAGATTAGGGTCAGCATGATTATTTTTTTTTTTAAAGAAATTAATAAAGAATTATATTTCAAATAGATGCCGCTTTGATGCTCTTGAACTTTCTATACATATATAAAAAAAAAAAAAAAAAAAGTAGCAGGTTAACACACACACACAAAAAAGCATAGTATTATCAAACTTGACATTTGACATTTTTTGTGAACCAAAGTCAGCATATTAGAATGATTACCGAAGGATCATGTGACACTGAAGTAATGGCTGCTGAAAATTCTACTTTGCTGCAGGGATGAATTAAAACTATATTTAAAACAAATAAATAAATACAATAAAGCTTGCTGTATTTTTGATCAAATTAATGCAGGTATGGAGAGCATAAGAGACTTATTTCAAAAACATTTAAAATTAATATACAGGTGCATCTCAATAAATTAGAATGTCATGGAAAAGTTAAATTATTTCAGTAGTTTAACTCAAATTGTGAAACTTGTGTATTAAATCAATTAAATAAGTAGTTTAAGTCTTTAGTTCTTTTAACTGTGATGATTTTGGCTCACATTTAACAAAAACCCAGCAATTTACTATCTAAAAAAATTAGAATATGGTGGCTGCTAATCAGCTAATCAACTCAAAACACATGCAAAGGTTTCATGAGCCTTCAAAATGGTCTCTCAGTTTGGTTTCAATAGGCTACACAATTATGGGGAAGAATGCTGATCTGACAGTTGTCCAGAAGACGATCATTGACACCTCTCACAAAGAGGTTAAGCCACAAACATGCATTGCCAAAGAAGTTGGCTGTTCACAGAGTGCTGTATCCAAGCATGTTAACAGAAAGTTGTGTGGAAGAAAAAGTTGCACAATCAAGCGAGAGAACCGTAGCCTTATGAGGATTGTCAAGCAAAATCGATTCAAGAATTTGAGTAAACTTCACAAGGAAGGGGGTCGAGGCTGGGGCATGAGGCATCAAGGATCAAAGCATCAAGAGCCACCACACACAAAAGTTTCAAGGAATTTGGCTACAGATGTCGTAGGTAAGCCACTCCTGATCACTGCTTGAGTATAATAAGGCAGCAGATGCAATGCATACCAGGTTTTGCTGAGGAGCCAAGTGGCTCAGCGGTGGTACAGCAACTGTGGCGATGGGACATGACGTCGAGAGTGACTGACTGAAAGGGAAAGTCTTGGTTACGTATGGTAACTCTACGTATGGTAACCTTGGAATCCCTACCAAAGCGCCATGGGTGCTGCCCCTTCCAGTGCCCTGTGCGAGCCGCCTTCACCCCTATTAGGTGTAGGCCGGGGCTCGGAACAAGTAATTCCACTCACCATTATCAAAGCACTACTTCACTGGGTGAGATTGGATAACACTGGGAAAAATGTACCTATTCCTCTTAGAACAGGGATGCTGCGGATGAGATCAGCGGAAGCTGGATGCAATAATAGCATGCCAATGTGTATTGACTCATTTAGTTTACACTCCAATTAGATTGGTCTATCAAAACGATATCCAAATTCATCAGTCACCGATTAACCTAATGAAAGGGATCCTGGGCTTCCATACCACCTCAGCAGTGCCACAAACTAATCACCACCATGCCACACCGAATTGAGGCAGTAATTAAAGCAAAAGCAGCCCCTATCAAGTATTGAGTGCACATACAGTAAATGAAGATACCTTCCAGAAGGCCAACAATTCATATATATATATGATTACTTATTGAACAGTAATATTGTGTTGCAATGCCTAAATTGCAGCATGTAAATGTAATTATATATTTAATTAATTAAAAAAATAAATTAGGATTTTTAATTTTGACCATAACACAATAAGCAACAAAAATAATTTGTATCATATAGTAGTACTAGCCATCATTTTAATATTGTGCATCCTTAGACAATGCTCCATGCAAAATTATGCTCCACTCATCTTCTGTGGTAAAGACCAATAAGGTCTGATTAAGCTAGACAGCAGCATCCCAAACACAACATGCTGGTGGCCGGCAGGGCTGGTTGTTCACCAGCACAGTCCCTCAAAATCATATCTAAACAAAGTTATAATACAGTCTGTCATGTCTTATATTTAAAGTTACAGCACTGTAACAAGCAGAACTTCTATCACATCTTGGTCTCATTGCTGTGTGAATGGGACACTGTCTTATCCCGCCCACCAGAAACATGGCTACTATCCAAACTCACCACACACAAACTAGAGCCAACAGTAGAAGTTATTCTGAGCCGCACTCTTCTCTTGACCCTTCATTTCCATTTTCCTCTACTTCTATTTGCGCTGCTATTTCTCCTCTTGCCTCATCTCTGATCTCACCTCTCCTCACCTAAGGAGCTTACACGCTTACACCTTTCTCCTCACCATGGCCCTTTTTTCTATGCGTGAAGGGATCTCTTTCAGTCAGTCAATCACTCACTCATTCATACTGCTGGTGTCTGACAGGTGAGGTTCAGTCCTGTTAGAAGCACGTCAAAGGAGGCTGAGCAGTTCAGAGACATTAGAGGGTCAAATAAAAAGTAGTTTCCCATTTTTCTTGTGTGCCGCATTAGCTCTCTGTTTTACTGGTGGTCTGCCGCTCACAATGGCTTGTGAAAGATGTACGGGATATTAACTTCAATTTAGGAGCTAAACACTATATAAAATAAAAAAAGTGCTTTTGGAGCCCTCAGAGTCGATACTGCAAATCAGCGTGTGACATTTAGTAATTTCTACCCCATAAGTAATGTTCATTATTATTAATCTTTCATCAAATTTTAATGGGAAATGCTAGTTATTGCACCATTAATGGAACGACTGGCAACAAGGGACTTAATATAATATTAGCAAACCTTGGCATCAGTGTATGACAATCGATATGATAATGTCATTCAGGCAAGCACCTTCTCACTGAGGAAAAAGCCATCCCTACATGTGCATATTTGTCTGTTGAAAAACGCTTGCACTTTAATTGCCTCACTGTCAATTCTCGTTTTCAGTCCAGAGGTTAAAAGTTATAAATTGAAAGACTTTTTTGTAGCAATTTGACCGTTGGGCCATAAATTACGACAAGGAGAGAAAACGCACGGAGCGGAGGAGTGGGTCAGCATGATTTATGAGAGGAGTGAGAGAGCGGCTCCATTAAAATCAACTTCCTCTGCCTCACTGATCTGCATGGTATCTCCACCTGCCTGCCACACTTCTTCAGATATGAATTTCATCTGTTCCCAGCCTCCCCCCTGTACTTCATCAGAAGAGTCATTTCTGGGTGGCAATGGCTTCAGAGCACACACTCCTCATGTCCTGAAGTTGGATTAAAGGTACCAACCTCCTCTGCTTCCCCTAAAGGCAATGCTGTTGTTTGTTATTTTAATTAAAGTGAGTTTTCACGTTCTACATGTGTGAGAGTCGCTGATGCAAAGAGTAGCACGTTGCATTAATGAATTCTAAAATGCCCTTATCTCTTTTCTCTCCGTGAAGGCCCGTAAACAAGATAGTGTCCACCAAACAAATGACAGTTGTCAGCAGAGTGAAGCAGTTTGGCTATTTACCTCACCAAAATCTGATCAAACAGCCACAGCTGATATGCTTTACCAGTGCTCACTCTTAAGCAGAGTGAGCACACACACACACACACACCATTACTCACCAGTCCTTCAACTCACATTCGTCCAATAATCGTTTACTCACTGCAAATAACACAGAAACCTAAAATAGAGGTATTACAGACCTCTCCAGTCCAAAGCACCAGCAGGCCCACTAGGTTCTGTATGAGTGGGCCACTAACAGACAGAAAGAGACGTCTCAAAGGGGGAGCTAAACTAGTCTCTGTGGTCATCATTATAATGGCAGCGAAAGCAGTAATGATCATTGTAAACACTGTACAGGAGGGAGCATGTGCTGTGCCTAGCATTCACTGGAGACACCACAGTCTGTTCATCACTGATCATACAAGCGCGTGCACACACACAGGTAGACCTTGTTTTCATCCCTCTCCGCTTCTCCTGTTCTTTTTTTCTCTCTCTCCTAGTGTGATTTATATCTCTACTGCCCTTCCTTCCATTTTGTCTCCACGGAGCCGTCACCGCCATGATTTGTGCTCTGTTCTTCAACGATGCATCTTAAATTATCACCGTCTGTTATTAAAAAGGAGCACTTAGAGTGTTTGCGGCGGCTTCCGCACACACACAAAACCAGGCAGGGGAGGTACCTGCGGTGTCAGCTGCTGGCTGTGGGCTATAAAAATGGCAGCGTAAGCAAATCTTTTTTTTTTAAAAACAGCAGCCATGCTGTACCGCGCATCAAGAATCAATCATGACACACGCTGCCATCAAACACGTGTGCCAGGCCACATGTGTACGTTAGCGCAGGTGGAACGGGTGGAGGTGTGTCTGCAGATGCTGTGGGAGTTTGTTGGATTTCTTGTTTGTTTTTGTCATTCTTTGCTCAAAAATATGAGTCAAAAAGGCTTTATGGAAAAACAAGTGCTCGTTGTTAGCGTTGAAGTTAAAATGGAATTTAGAACTTGGAATGCTCCATTTTTTATTCTTCAATTTTGCAGTCTAACTACACTGCTGCTTTCACACTGTTTTGCTGAGGTGTGTATCTATCAGCAAATACAAGCTCCTCTGAAATTAATCATGATTTAAGGTATTATGTGAAAGGAATGGTGCCATATACCGTTGAATCTTCAGCATGCAAAGAGTATTGTATATTCGTTCACAAGCACACACACACACACACACACACACACACACACGTTTGTTTTAGTGGAAAGTGGGGACATTCCATATACTGTACAAACTGTTTATTCTATGGCCCTACACCAACCATACACCTAACCCTAACCCTCACATGAAACTTTAAAAAATGGGGACATGTGTTATGTCCTCATAAGTCACCCTCTCCTGTAATACCTGTGTCATACCCATGTCATTATACAGAGTTGTGTCCTGATATGTCACACACACACACACACACACACACAAAACCTGGGGACATGTATATATATATATATATATATATATATATATATATATATATATATATATATATATATATATATATATATATATATATATACATATATACACATACATACACACACACACACACACACACACACGACATGGTTCTATGTTACTTACTATTTCAATGCAGATGCAGGGGGTATTAGGACCCTGGTGTGTGTGTGTATAAGTGAGCGTGCATGGTGTATATGTGTGTGTGCGTGTGTAAATAAACAAACAAAGAGAAAGATTGTGATTAAAGAAAGATTAGAGAAACACTATAAATTTAAAATGCATATATCAATTATCAGTTAATCTACAGTACTATTAGGTGTACACTAGCATACAGACAGCTTCATGAACTATAAGCCACAAAGCTCAGATTTCAGTGTCTTCAAATGTTGGTGCTGAAATTCAGCAAAACTTCTAAAGGCTTTCATGTTTACAGTTGCTTGTATATAGTCTTTATAATTGGTATGTGAGAAAGCTGTAATTTAAGAATGACATGCCATTTGTTTTTGTTTTTTTGCAGTTTTCTTTCTTTCTTTTTTTCAGCACAGCAAACACCTCAAAACAGCATGTGCTCACAAACTCAAGTCTTGTTTTTGTGTGTCTAAGCTAATTCCAAGAGTTTAAAGCACATTGTTTTTAAAATGGTGGAAAAAGCCTTTGGATAAAATTGTTTACCAAGTGAGTGGTAATCCTACAAGTAACACTTGACTACACACAGCATGACACTGGAGAATATTTTTTTTTTTAGTTCCAGCTGCCAAAGCAGTGTGTTCAGCTACGGTAGAAAATAACTAGCGTGTAAACTTGATTGCTGTGCCATTGCAGTAAACAGGTTATTTTATAGGGTAAATCAGCATCTTGGATGAGCCATCAGTATACACATAATCTCTGATTTGGCAAAGCAGTGATGCATTCAGGGGTCACAGCACACATATTTTATCCAAATTACCCATCACCACCAGTTGGACTTTACAACATGGTCATCACTTCATTGCAGGCTCATAGATTTCATGGATCAGTTCTGAGAATCTTAGCTCACATGAAGGCAGATCAGGCTTAACTCAAGCAAAAATAAGATATAAATTAGATAACCCCATGCTTTAAATAACAAATTAGAAAATTGTTTTATTTTTATTAAGTGTTATATGTTAACAATAAATATTGTTTTAAATACATTGTATTATTATTATTATTATTATTATTATTATTATTATTATTATTATTATTATTATCATTATTATATATACCTACCTTTTTCAGCTTGTTCACATATCAGGTGTGTAATTACTTTAAACATGGTAAAACAGCATATGACATATATACAAAATATTTTACAAAATAACAAGAAAGTAAAACATTTACACAGACAAATATATTCCAATAACAATAATAAAAATATTTAAAAAATAAATAAAAAAAGAGCAAAATCGTATTAATATCAGCTGCACTTTAGAATCTGAACTCTCTCACTTTGTCTAAAGTGGAATAGCATCTTAATAATTTATATTTTATTCATGTTTCTCAACGGCAAAAACTAAGATTCAGTGGGGGAGGGAAAAGTGCACATGGAGGGTGATTGTGTGTGTCCTACATGCACTGTTGTCCCCAGCTTTCTGTCTTTCTTGTCTTAAAGGTCTGAAGAGGGAAAAAACACCTGTTTCTACAACAGGAGGTACAGACAGAATGTGGAGAAGAAAGTCATAAGCAGAGAGTGAACAAAAAAGAACAACTGATTTGCAGCACAATGGCCTGGGCATCTAGCTGAGTGGTAGAGAAGAAAGAAAAGAACAGAAGAAATGAATGTACTGTAGAAAAAAAAATCATGCTGTTTAATTCCTGAATATAATACTCCTGAGTCCTGAATATGATTGCTGAATGACCCTCATGTTGATTTAAAATTGTATGACTGACTTTCTTCTGAGGAACACAAAAGGTTGATTTATTTGTATTTTTTTTTAATTGACCACTTTTGTCAGTTTTAATTAAAATTAAGAGGAACAACAAAGCACCATAAAAGTGGTCCATACTGTACATATCTTTTAAAAACATATTATGTCTTTTTGTGAGGAAAATATCTAAATTTGGTATTATTCAAGATATTTTGCTCTCATTACTGTATTACACAGCAACAGTATAATGCAATACTACATATTTCTATTATAACTCTGTGAGTGTGAGTGAGTGACATCAGCAAGACATTTATAAAGCACTAATAAATACTTTCAATAGGCCAAACAAATTCTAATCTCTGTTTTCTGCATGCATAATTATACCAAAAGTATTACATTTGTTTGTACATTTAAACTATGACACAAGCATGCCTTTATCGCAGCACACATTCATTACAATTCTCTCACTCGTGCCAGCATTAGCATTAAAACAATTTGAATGGTAATGTGTGCTAGTAGAAAATGCTGGAATTTAATCAAACAATCCTTTTGGGTATTTATTTACAATATGAAGAACTTCAGGTGAGAAATAAGAGCGGGAAAGAGAGAAAGCGGCCTTGACCAGGACTAAAAAAAGAACTTAACATAGAATATGTAGAACCACCAGGGATAACAACCAAAGTGTCCTGTTAATGGTTAATACTTTACTCACAGAACAAACCTTCTGGGATCAACAGACTGTGATGGATGGTAAAAAATATATTTAAAAAAAACAACATAATCACCCCCAAAAAAATCACAGAGCCAGTGACCAGCCACTCAGCAGTGGTACAGCAGCCTTGGTGATGGGACGTGACGTCTATGTTCCCTTCTTCAGTAAATAAGAGTTACATACACAACCGAGGTGTTGCATACATATCGGAGGTGTTACCTTTAAGTTGGCCACTCTCAACGTAACGTCAGATGACCAAAAAATTTAGATCCCTACCAAAGTTCCATGGATACTGCCTCTCAAGTGTCCTGTGGAAGCCTCCTGTGCGCCTTCTTTTTGCCGTAGCCCGGGGCTTACCACAAGAAGACCAGTTACTGCTGCTATGGCAAAACCCATTCAGTAAGACTCGATAACACTGGGAAAACATGCCCATTCCACTTGGGACCAGAAAGTTTCGGAAGCCCATAATTCCCGAAGGAGGTTTCAGAAGCACTTGCACATATGATCAACCGTCTAGGAGAATATGGACGATTAGAGGTGATTGTAACCATCTTGGAAAGATGGAGTAAACATGGTCTCTTATGCTATACCGTGGACTTTACACATGTGGGATCCACTAATGTCTCTACATATGAAACCCAGCCCTCTACTGGTTCACACGGACTCCTCGAGTGAGGGCCTGGCACCGGAAAATATGCCATGTCTGCCTGATAAGGGGATGGAGGAGCTCAAAAGGGTCTTCGACATGGACTTTCTGGAGCGGTTTTAGCAAGCCAACCCAAAGCTTGGGCCTCTCAGTGCCTCTATGTATTTGAGGTGAGAACACAGGAGGATACCGGCTCCACATGAAAGCTATAGAATCTAGCGAACGTATTAGGGTCGCCCAGCCTGCAGCACTACGAATATCTGTCAGTGAGGTGCCACAAGCCAGCACCCAGGAGGATGAAACACTTCTAGTAGAGTGAGCTAAGAACCTGAGAAGGCAGGGCATATCCTGTACCTGTTAACCCAGGGTGATGGCATCCACAATCCAGTGGCCCATCCTCTGCTTAGAGACGGCATTCCTGAAGCATTGTGTTCTGTCTACGTAGCTTCTCAATGCTCAGACTGAACAAAGTAAAGCTAGGGTTGGGTCTGCCTCCTCCAGGGGCAGCGCTTGCAGGCTCACCACCTGATCATTGAAAGGAGTAGTGGGAACCTTGGGAACATAGCAGGGCCGGGGCCTCAGGATTACCTGGGAGTTATAGCCATCCCAAACTCTAGGCATGAATCATCCACTGAAAATGCGTGCAGGTCCCCTACCCTCTTAATGGCAGACAATGCAAGAAGAGGCAGAGTCTTAATTGATAGAAACTTCAGCTCGAGTTTCTCCAAAGGCTCAAATGGGCCCTGCTGTAGTGCTTTAAGTACTAGAGACAGCTCCAAAGAGGGTTTAGAGGGGGGTGGTGGAGGATTTAGCCTTTTCACCCCTATAAGGAAATTTATGATCAGGTCATGCTTCCCCACCAACTTCCCTTCCATGGAGTCGTGGTTGGCATCAATCACAGCTACATGGACTTCAAGGGTGGAGGGAGACAGCCTTCATTCTAACCCCGGCTGCAAAAAGGACAGCATGACTCTGATTGGACATTTAGAAACTCTGCGTCCCTTCCAGGGACAAGCCATGCAGTTTTCAGAGGTCTGGACACAGGTGCCATAGGGTGCCCCGTCTCTGAGTCAGAAGATCCTTCCTCAGAGGAATCTGCCAAGGAAGGGCAGGCACAAGGTCCATCAGTTCTGAGGAACCAAGTCTGACTGGCCCAGTAAGGTGACATGAGCAGGACCTGCTCCTCGTCTTCCCCGATCTTCCACAGTGTCTGTTTAAGAAGGCTCTCTGGGGGAAATGCGTACTTGCAGAGGCCCTGTGGCCAGCTGTTTGCCAATGCTTCTGTGCTGAGCGGCAGTGAGGGGTTTCTGGAGAGGCAAACAGGTCTACCGTAGTGGCTCCGAAACGAGTCCAAATTAGCTGGACCGTCTGGGGATGGTGTTCCCAGTCTCCCAGGAGCACACCTCGGGACAGCTCGTCAGCTGCCCATTTGTGCAGACCAGGAACTCCATATTGAGAAAAGAGAGCCTCTGCACCAAGGAGAGTTTTCCCTTTTACCAGTTGACCCAATGGCCCAACCAACTGAGGTGCAAAAGCACCAAGTCCCTGTGTGCATACATCTAATCCTGAGACTGAGCTAGTATGAGCTAGTCGCCGGGGTAGTTGTTCTCTCAGGGGAACAAAAGGCTGCCTCCATGTGAAGACACGGTGTGACGGAGACAGCCCGGAGGTCAGGACCTCTTACTGATGTGCTCGTATGAACATAAACCACAGCAATAGTCTGTGGTACGGAAGGATCAACACATGAAAGTACGCAGAACGATCACTGCAAACCACTCTCAGGGACGGATGCACCAGAAAATGCATTCAATGGGTACAATGACATAGGAGCTGTAAAACCCCATCTCCATATCGGCTGGATCTGGATCTCCGCACACAAGACAGGAGCATCAGCCACCTTCGATGATGAGAAGCGCATGCCGCTGAACTTGGGAGGGGAACTGAATCACAGAGCTGAGTTTCATGGTCCGCAAGAACCAACAAGATGATTTGGGTTTCAAGGCACCCAGACACCACACAAGCTAGACCAGCAGGACCACCAACGTACCCACAGTGGGGCAGCAAGATTGACCGCAGATGGTACGACTCCAAGATTATCATCTTCCCATAATGAGAACATGACTCATTCACAAATGCTAAATTCCCAGCATGCTAAATCCCCAGGTACGTGAGGCCTGGATCATACATTGTTTATATCAAAACCCACATCGTCCTTACAAAGACGTAATATTGAGTTTGATAGACGTCATCTTTAAAAAGACACATCCATGAATGCTTTGTTAGGGGTAGAAGTTATTTTAGTGTGCTGAATGGGAGATGCAACACAAATGGGGTACTGCAATAATTACATGCCAATGTGCATTGGCTTATAACTTGGAAGCTTCAGTGACCATTCATTGTATTTGCATGAAAAAAAAAGATAATGAAAAAACACATTATTTTGTGTTCCGCAGGATAAATGAAGGTCATACTTACAAAGACACGAGGGTGAGTAAATAATGATTATTACTTTTATACTGTATAAAGGAGTATTAATTTAGGATCACTACAGAACTGCTGGCTTTAATAACATTGCCTTTGCCAAGTAAATGCATTTATAATAGATGGCTGAATTGAGATTAAAAATAATACTCTACTGCAGGAGTAAACTACAAAAAAAAAAAAAAACCTTAACACACATTAGAGAATGAAGAAAATAACAACACATCCTAATGTGATTGAAAATCGCTTAAGCCCTGCAGTGATGAGAGGTTGATTAATCCCAAACTGCAGTAAACTCCAAAAGTCTTTAAACGGGAACAGTTTTGTCATTAGACCTCAAGTTAACCAATTTGCAAGTAAAAAATGTGAAAAGCCAGCATTTGCAGAAAGAACTGATCATAAATGGGGTGCTCAGTAGTTTTTGAAGCAGTGCAATTGCTCTGTTGGGGGGGGGGGTAAATAAAAAGAAGAAGGGAAAAAAATGCATTTCTCTGTGCTTTTTGGAAATGTCACATTTTTGGAGGCGGTGTGAAGAAGGCTGGCTCTTCATACTGAACACCACTGCTGGCCATTAATATGCAGCAAATAATTAACCCCAGCTTCCCTCACCTTTCGCATTCAGTTCACAACAGCACTTAAAAACACTCCACTGGAGCACCAGCTAACCACGACCCAGACAATGGAAGCATGTGGGTATGAAATAGGAAAGGTAAGAGGCCTTCATGCACACACACACTCACATGCATAATCCGAAACATACACAAGTCATTAGCACAGCAGAGACATTTTAAAAGAGTGTGCATTCTGAATAGGCATCTTTGAGTGTTTGTGTTTAAGTGCAGAAGTTTCTAACCTGTTGGATCTCATGATGTTGACCCCAGATGTCAGCTGAACACTGTTTGCTGGAACGCAGCTTTGTGTCCCACTCTTCCCACTAGTTATCCTGTTCCCACGGTAACACAGTATGCATGTTGACAGAAGGCAGTTGCCAGGCAACAAGGCTCTCATCAAGCCTGTTATTAAAACATCCCTGTGCATGAAAGGAAATAAACTTCAGAATCACAACAAGTCCGGATATGAGTTCCACCACTCACTCCATCACATGAATTATCTGTGACTGTTTATATATATATATATATCTTTCTTCATGTCTCGGGTACAGTGAAAATCTTAATGCTTATTTCTTACGGAGAAGAAACTTTAAAATGCATGCCAAGTTTACTGTACAATGTTTGTAATAATCCTTGTGTGGTGTTCATATGTTTATAATTATATTTTGTGGACCCGCTGCAGTGTTGTTGTTTTTTTTTTTAAGTATATGTTAAAATATTCAACAGATGTTTACTTCTTCCCAATCACAAACAATATAAACAACATACAGTATATTGTCAGAATTTGGCCTTTACAAGTGTTAGATCACAGGAAGCTACAACCTTGTGTGAGAGTAGCAGGGGCAGAAAAACAAAAATCACACTTACACTCAGACTCTTACAGACTCACTCTCTCACTCCCTCCCTCTCTCACTAACAATTCAATTAAATTCAATATGTGCTTTATTGGCATGATAATCGTTACAATATATTGCCAAAGCATATTGTTAACATTGAATCCAAAACAGATAAATTGAATTCAGGGCAAAATACTTCAAGTTTGGGATAAAATGTTTTCTAATGTCTTGATAGTTATGGCAGCTGGTGAGTTAGTGTTGCTCGGTCTCCACTTCCCCATGTTTACAGTAAGGGCAGATGTGGCTGTCTCTGGGCAGCCAGTGCTGTCAATATCTGCTCGTCTCTATAGTCAGAGTATGACTGCTCAGTCTGTACCTCGTCATTTGTCTTCTTAATTTACAGTCTTTCAATGTACTCAGATATTCTGAACTAGAAGATTTTCATTTCAATAATTACATTATTTTTATCTTCATATCACATCAGAACAGTTGTATCACCTGATTTTTTTTTTTACTTCATGTCATCCATCAAAAATAAATTGTAATAAAAAATGCTGTTTCCCTCAACGCCACTTTTGAACTTCATTAGCCTCAATCATGAAACACGGCAGAAAGTTTTATAAAACACCTGAAAGTTTGGCATCTAAGTACCATCTCTCTCTCAAAAATGAGGAAGTTCAGCAATACCTTATTTTCTCTCTGGTGCCACTTGATTTTAAAAGGCATCAGAAATTGCTTTGCAAGCTGTACAAAGCTTTGCTTTACTAAACAGCTTTCAACTGCCATCTACTGTGTTGATGGACCGGCACTGCAGCTTGTGTACCAGCTATACATTGTTCAGTGCAACCAGTTCAAAAAGAAAGAAAGAAAAAAAGGCTAGGAGAAACATCAAAGTGTTCCTCTTCCTTCCTTTTATCTGCTTTGGATGAACCAGGAGAGATGGTCAAGCCACAGTAAACACCCCATCCTCAAAGCACTGGCTGAAATAACCAAAGAAAGAAATACAAATAAATGAAAACAGCTTATGTTTGCTTTAAGTGGACTTTGATTACAGGTCACTTTAGAGTCTTTGAAGTCTCATGGGACTTTCCCATTTCATCAATGCAATATCTAATCATATATCACACATCAACTTTTATCTGTTCCTACATTAGTCTTCATTTTCAAAACATTCTCACAGCAAGACCACATGATATAAAAATTATATTTATGTATCTATTTTTCATTGCATGCCACTGGTTCTTTAAAAAATTATCTGAAACACTTGTCTATAATAGTAGACTCAGTATGTAATCTACCTATGTGTATCTTTCTCTCTCTCTTTCCCTCTCCCTCCACTCCAGTAGTCTTATAGGAAAGGTGGGAACTTAATGAAGTGTGGATGATCGACTCCAACCCATTTATCATTGACTTTGACTCCAGTTTGTGGAGTCATGAATAATTTATTGTGTATGAAAGAGAGTTTAGAACCTCGCTGAGGGTTTACGTTTCTTTTCTCTCTTTTGTGTGTGTGTATGATATATTCCTCCTTGAAGCTTTCCTAGAATTCAGATTAAGCCAGGCCACAGTTGTGGTGCTTAGTGGTAACTCCATTTTCAGAGCGTTCCGTGTTTGCAAACAGATTCCTTTTAATCGGCTATGGATTTCTCCCTCAGGAAGGGGTGGGGAACTGGTGGAGGTGTTGGCACAGACACTGAAGGGATGCCTTGTCCAATTCTCCAAGGGAATTAAGAGCACAATGAAAAGAATAAAGACTTTTTGTCATGAGTCACATAAGGCAGAGGGCTCCTGCTTCTCACCCATCCACAAACCTGGACTTCACTGACCCTGAGGTTTGGTTTGTTTGATTAATGTGAAAAAAAGAACTCATAAAAGAACTACAATTGAGTATTTATGAAAATATAACAAAAGAGAGAATTTAAGTAGGCTCTAGGTATGTTTTAAGTTTTGTAACTGCCTTTTGGGGATCCAGAGGGAAGTTTATTACACAATTCACAGGCAAAGTCCCACAGGAGCAACCTGAGATTAAGTACCTTGCCCAATGGCACAGAGAAGATAGGACGATATTTTAAGCATAGCAACTTTCTAGTTTCTAAATCACTCCAACTTAAAATTGAACCTGCAACCTTCCAGCTAGCAAGTCAGATTTGTAGCCATTGAGACACCACCACATGTCAAACTCCCTCACCAGTCCTCACTCTAATTATACACTAGATCATCAGACAGTAAGGTTATGACATAAATCATGACAGCATGTGAGAACATTAAGTATGCCGTCTTTGATTCATTTGTGGACACACACACACACACACACATATTCATAGTTTACAATGGATGGCAGCAGCTTTGAGATCAGAAATATGGGTCTCTACCCTGAAGACTGTTTTGATCCCTGTATTAGTGGGTTGCAAGTAGGTCATACCATCTCGCAACACCCATGATAGTGTGACAGTAAAAATCTGTTTTCTGAAAGCATGGGATTTATATAGCATTACACCTGGGGCCACCTGCCTCTTCGCCTGAAAACAGACTTTGAAAGAGGAAATGTTCCTTCAATGTATTGTCACATTAAGCATTAGTGGGTTTTACCTGCTCTCTCTTTCTCTCTCTGTGTGTCTGTTTTTAACTGTGCTTTCCACGGCACAGTGGGTGGGGTAATATTAAAGACTTTCAGTGATCCCTTGTTCTCCCAATTGAAGGGAAAGGAAACTAAACAAAAGAATAAAGCAAAAACACAGAGGAAATCAATTATATTTCAGCTGCGGCTGCTGTCTCAAGCCCTGGAGACAGGCACAGTCAACAGCAAACTTTATTCATTAATGCAAAATTTAATCAGAGACTCCCTCCTCTGGAAACACCAAATCAAAGCAATTCATTATGTGTAAATAAAATATACAGATCCTCTTAAAGGCTCTATTATGTTTTAATTTCACCAGTCATGAGTAACATCCCAAATGAGATGTTATGAGTGTTGAATGTAGTTCGTAAACAATTAGACTCTATTCCAAAGGGACAAGAACAATCTTACGGAGCCCAGTAGAAAGAGGTCGACCTACGCATCTTTGCTCTCTCAACCCCTTATCAAAGCTATTATCATCTGTTTGATTGTTTCATATGATGGGACACTACCGAGAGTCTCCTGAGTTTCGCATTTTGTGAAAAACACAGCACTCTTCATCAGAGATGTAGACATGCAGTGAGAAAAGACTATGCAAAGTATACGGAAAAAGGAGAATACAACTACGCAAACATTCAGACTTAAAGGTATCCTTTGACTTAGTTATAATTGTCTTCATATCCATATCAAAACATAACACAAATTCAAGGCATAGAACTATTCTCAGATTCGGAGTCAAAACTCATTGAAAATCTCATACACAACATGAAGCCCTTAAGGGCAAGGTGAAAACATATTTTTTAAGTGCCTCTCTGAGTCTACAAAGTTGTTCATTTTGTAACCCAGAAGAAAATTAACCATGGGCTCTCACAGAAATTTCTGTTTTTTTTTTTTTTTTTTTTTTTTTTTTTTTTAAGAATAGTGAATTGGATTTATGAATACAATAAGGTACGTGGATGACATTATTTAAGAGACCTTATTACTCACAGTCATACCTCAAATACTGCTACACTAGGCAGGGTTTTGGTAGTCTGGCAGCGTGGGTACTCATTCCCCATATCACTGCGACACAGCTCGAGTTCCTGAAGAGGAACGTCTCTAGGTTACGTATGTAACCCAAGTTCATCGAAGGAACAAGACGCTGCGTCTCGAGGCCGTAACCCCGGCATCCCTGCCGGCGCTTGCTGGTACACGAAGCTGACGCCAGCTGCACACCACATGCTTTTATAGCTTCCTGGTAGCTTACGTCACCCCCGCCCGTGATGTCACGCTCTTCTATTGGACTGATTACACACGATATTCAGAGTCGCTCACGCTAGACTCGTTCCCCGTAGCGATTCGACGCAGCGTCTCGTTCCCTCGAGGAACATGGCTTACATACGTAACCTAGAGACGTTTTCCAACCATTCTGAGCAAGAAAAGTAAAAATAAATTAATAAACATTAAGTAATACGTATCTACCTTGATCTCAAATACTTAAATATTGAATTTGGTAATAAATAAATAAATAAACTGATTTGTTTTTTTGTTTTTTTGTTTTTAAAAGCCACTCTAAAGGATGTGCACTTACTGGCATTTATATATTAAAGGGACAATCCCCCTGGAGAAGTGTCTAATGCTTCTTTGCACTGTCAGAAGACACGTTCCATATGGCCTCTTCACACAATATGAATGCAACAATGCAGTATGAGCTGCATAAAAAGTAATATGTTCTTTAAAAGCTCAAACAGTCACATAAGATTGCTTAAACTAGGGTGACATTGCAATCCTCTTTTTCATGAACAAGTCCTGGCCAGGATTTCTATATCGCCTAAAATATTCAGGTTTTGGCTTTGTTTTCCTATTTCCATACTTGCCAAAGGTAATTCTCATAGTAGTTTGACCGATAACATGCAGGCATTGTACATAATCAACCAGTTGTGGTGAGTGAGAAGGAGGAATCTACAGAGGATCGTCAAAGCGATGCAAATACACGTACATATTAGGTGTGTTCGAGCGTTGCGCAGACAGATCAGTCTATGACATCAAAGTACCACAAGAGTGAATCAAAAGCATAAGGAGCCATCTGCTCTCTATAGCGCTCCATGGTAAGCCAACACCTGGATGTTTCATGCAATATAGAAATCCTGATGTATGGAGGACGTATGGTCACCCTCCCTTAAAATCACTTTCATCTTTCCTTATTTATGTTAGAAGCTGATGCAGGTATAATGAGTTACACAGGAATATATAATGTTTACTATGATTCTTAAGTACTTTACATCAGTCTTAGTGATATAAAGTACTGCTTGACTTTACTTAAACAGTACACAATAAACACTCATCAATGCAAAGAGCAACAGTCTTTGATATCAGAAATTTGAGTGAGTGAGCATAAAACACTTTTCATTTCACCAGCAGGAAAATGGACTATACTTTAAAAATTCATGTCTTATCACTTTTAAATCTGGCTTGCTTTTTAAAGCCTTTAACTCCTCAGTTGTCTTAGACATTTGACAGATTTCCAAAAACTACTACTTTTTCAGAAAAGGGAAGGGGAAAACATATGGGTTAATGTATTTTCCTCACAGGGATGAAGAGTGTCAAGTCTAATTTGAAAATAAATCAAAGCTATTCAAATAATTCTATTTATATTTTTCATTTTTCCAGTGACTATACAGAAAATTGGGGAGCTTGAGTCTTAAGTTCTCTGACAGCTCGACATGCCCGTTTTAAATCACAAGAGCACCGTAGGTAACATCCATCTTTTACGTAAAGGGGAATTGTGATAGCATGCAACGTTGCCGAGCTTGTCAGTCACCCACCACAATTTTCTTTTGTTCCCGACCCCAGGGTGGCCAAAATCATTTTCTCTCTGAGGTGCAGCCATGCAATATACACCTAAACTGTCATAGTTATTATACAGTATATAACGTACACTGATTTGGTTCTTAAGAAAATAGATATCATATAATGTTAAAATTGTTTGTTACAAAAAAAGTGTTATCTTTTTTTTTTTTTTTTTCTTTTTTTTTTGATTCTTACTCTGCATGGTAGATGAAAATGTCAGGCATATTCCTGTGCAGATGTTCCTGTGACAAGCATCTAAAATACTGACTGCACATAGTGATCAACTCCTTTCTTTATACCCATGGGTCTGATTAGCATTCCCCAATAGAATATGATTTAGGAGTGGGAGAATGGGAAAGCTGGAAAAAAAAAAAGAAAAAAAAAAAAAAAGAATGAAATTTGAAAAGAATGGCTTTGATACTGTGCAATTAATGTAGTTAACCTGAACTGAATGATGCTCCTTCTGTTTTTTTTTTTTTTGTTTTTTTTTTTGTATTATTTTTTTTATATGTGAGTCAGAATCATCATAACTAAAGGAACCAAAGACTTAAACTACTTCAGTCTGTGTGAATTTAATTTAATACATCAGTTTCACAATTTGAGTTTAATTACTGAAATAAATGTACTTTTCCACAACATTCTAATTAATTGAGATCCACCTGTATGTAATAAATACATTTCCTGCAATTGTATTTTCAGTATACTAAACTGGTATACTTAAAATCTGCTAAATTGGAACAACTGATTTTGTACTTAATGCACTTTAATTGTGCAAAAGTAATGCTGAAATACAATTAAAGATATACTTTGTAAATTTTATTGAGCTAAAGTGGAACCATTGCAAGTATACTTCAGGTACACTTTAAATATTTTGCATTTAAAGTCTGATATAATTCAAAGATCATACAATCCTCATCAAAAGTGACATTAAAACACATTTTAGACTTAGTATTAAGAAATAATACTAAAAGAAAGTAATATGCACAATTAATATGCCAAGTCAAGCTTAATTATAATTTGTATATCATTAAGTCTTGAGTCAGTAAATATGTTAACAGATTTGAACTAAACTTAGTATGAAATAAATGTTTTTTTTTTTTATATATTACTTTTTCACTAGGGCAGATAGCTTAGCAACCAATTAAATAGTTTGATATTAAGTGCCAATTAAAGCAGGTGTCATTAACCACTGTTTATGAACCTAGTGACTATTACCTTTTTTTGCTCCAAAATGTTGCATTTTCGCACATATTTCTCCTTTTACATAATGTTCTTCACAATCGTTCTTTCCTCAGTGCAGAATTATTAGAGAAATTGGCAGCATCATGAAATCTTGTACATGAACGCTAGAAAGAAGCTGACTGTCCTTTGAAGATTTTTTTTTTCTCCTCTTCAGTTGTGAGGGGTGAAAATGGAACTGTATGTTTTTGATCAGCGGGATGACATGTTAGGCCTTGTGCTGCTTTGATGAAGTTGTCTTGCATGGCGCTGGATGTAGTTCAAAACCGCTAGATGTGGAGAGAAATGTCGTGGGTGAGGAAAGCCTTGACCCTGTCGGTATAAAGGACACCAGACAGGGCATTGTGCTTTTCATGTTCCTATCAAGTCCGACATTTTCGGGTAAATGAATTCGAATACTTTTACAGAATAGGACAGGTTTCCTATTTCATGGAAACTTTATATATGGTTTTATATAAGGCCATCCTTAAAAATATTTTTGTTTGCCGTAACCAACCCTGTCAATTTAGGACAGACTACATTTTTTATTTTTAGCTTTTAGTCTAACCGACCGAAATTTGCATTAAGACCGACCAATTATTATTATTTTTTTTTTACTCTTCAAACAACTCATACAAAAGCAATAAATAATATTAATTATATTTTAGTAAGTATTGTAAATATGTCACACACAGATTTTTTTTTTTTTTTTTTTTTTTTTTGAATGCGTTACACAGCAACTGCAACTCCAGACACATGCATAACAGGAAATAGTTCTGCACAATGTTTCTCTTTCTACAACAGAAACGTGAATTCTGCCAGTATTCAGACAGTCTCATACATACAGATACAGATTCAGGCTAGAAATCGCCTATGCGATTTTTTGTTGTTGTAGAAATTTCTACTCGTGAACACAGCCATGTTGAAGTCTGCAGTAAATGTGTTGCATTGTTATGGCAGTCCACTCTGCTTATTGTTTTTTCCAGAATGTTGCACTCCTGTTTGTCATTGTGCATAAAACTTCACGCCAATAAATCATCAGAAATATTGCTCTTTACCAATATATTGAGTCTTTACATGCGACTTGCCTGTTGTCCGTGGATTTACCTATATTTGTTGTTATTTGCTGTATAAACCTATTTAGATATGCAAAATCGATTTTACAATCGATTCAGTGAACACTTGTCTCTCAAATCAAACAGGATTTTTTTTTTTTTTCACAAAGGTGACAACCCAAGAAAGCAATGTAAACGGTCTCTCATTTGTAGGTTGCATTGACACCTAGCGGTGGATGCAAGTAAAACAGTATAACAGTACCTATTTTTTTTTTCTTCTCACCTGAAATTCATGCAATGAACATGTTTTTGACAAAGATTTAAATCTGTTTGTGGTCTATATAGCCTGCATCAAAATGATGTTTTATTAACAGGATTCGGGAGGAGCGTGTCAGATACTTACCTAATCAACACAGGTGGACCATAATCAAGTAATCAATCCCATAGTATA
Organism: Carassius gibelio; assembly: GCF_023724105.1. Lineage (NCBI taxonomy): Eukaryota > Metazoa > Chordata > Actinopteri > Cypriniformes > Cyprinidae > Carassius > Carassius gibelio. The sequence continues at coordinate 11,713,748 of NC_068384.1, forward strand.
CATTTCGCTGACTTACCTCTATCATTGACAATTTATCAGCATCCCTCCTCCACCCCATCTCCTCACTTTGAGTTCACTTTATAAATAGACGGAACTCTGAGCCCTTCCCCGGAAAGCACGCCAAATATGCATACCATACCTCGGCTAATTATATGTAAGCGTGAACTCGTGAAATGAGCTTTGCAATTATGCGCTCGAAGCCACGGGTTGAAGACCGAGTCACGAAATGCTAATTTGTTTTAATTCATAACTACGTAATCACCATCACCAATTTTATTACCTTTTTTATATTGAAACTTGAAACTTGAAAAAAAAAAAAAAAAAAAAAAAAAAAATAGACCTATATATATATATATATATATATATATATATATATATATATATATATATATATATATATATATATTTATAGACCTACCTACCGACCCTTTTTTTTTTTTTTTTTACTGTTACTGCAAACCAAAATATTTTTAAGGATGGCCTATTAGTATTTGTCACAGGTTTCGGAAAGTTTTTTTCGAGTATGGGTCTGTGTGACGTTAGATGACCTAAAACTGCTTAAAATTTCTCTGCCTCCTTGTTAGTGCGTCCCCTCCCATGCCGGAGACCCGGGTTCGAGCCCCGCTCGGAGCGAGTCGTTGCTGCTGCTGCTCTCGTTCAGTTTCAGCCTCGGGATCTGATTCTGGATCATAAATAAACGACTGAATCTGACGGTTAGCCATGGTTTGTTTTGGATGTTTTTTTCCTCACGGTAATGTCACAACTTCCAAATGCTCTCAACGCAAAAGCCTACTCGCGCTCGTGATTCTTAAGCTCCGCCCACACGTCACGCCTCCAGCGGCTCGTGTTTTTCCGAAAAAAATCAGCACAGACTATTTTTCTCTTATAAATATAATAAAACTAAAGACTTTTTGGAGATATGAAGGATGCAATACTACTCTATAGGTACTCAAGATTAACAGGATCTTGAGTGAAAATGAGCATTTCACCCCCCCTTTAAACATCTTAATTATTCCAAACTTTTGACCTTAGTGGATGTATGCAATTTTAAATGCATTTTAGGCCAATGGAATTACATTATCTGGAGAATTTTACATATATTTTACTTAAAACAGTCAAATAAATTTAATTAAGTGTAAATAGCCACAATTACAGTCTGGAGATAGCACTGACACACACAATTCCTCTCTACAAAACTGTCATGTTCAGGAGTCTAGTCTGCAACACTGACAAATCAAATGATGATACAGACATCTGCGAGCTTATCTTCTCCTGCCACTTCTTTGTATGTGTATGCGTGTGTGTGTTTGTGTATGTGTGTGTGCGTGTGTGTGTGTGTGTGTGCGTGTGAGAATTTTTTTTGTGACATATCAGGACACAACTTTGTATAATGACATGGGTATGACACAGGTATTACAGAGGGGGTGACTTATGAGGTCATAAACCATGTCCCCCATTTTTCAAAATGCTTATAAACCATACAGAATGTTTTTGTTGTTGTTGTTGTTGTTGTTGTTGTTTTTTTAGAAAGTAAAAATCCACAAAGTTTCTTGTGAGGGTTAGGGTTAGGTGTAGGGTCATAGAATATACAGCTTGCACAGTATAAAACCATTACGCCTATGGGATGTCCCCACTTTTCGTGTGTGTGTTTTTGTGTGTTTACGTGCACCAAAGCTCTCTGAATGCCTACTTGATGCTTTCTGAAATTTTCGTCCGACCACTAGCTGCGTGTGTTCTCTTTTCAACACCAGAGGAAAAAGCCATTACCATCAGGCCTTCTGTAAACAAGCCCTGCCGCCTGTTTGTGTTCGTCACAGCTAAGGACCTGTTGTAATAGTTTTTTCATGGTCATTTCACACAATCAAATTATGCCAAGAAAAAAGCAGCGAAGGAGAAATGAAAAAAAAAAAAAAAAGTTAGTACTCAGCAGCTATGGAATAAATAAGAGAGGTAGGGGGTTGGTGAGGGAACAAGGCAAATGGAAATGATTTTTGGGGGGAGTTTTAATCAAAAAACTTCGGACTGATGAATCATAATGTGGCAGTTCCCCACCTCCCCAGCCCCCACATCCCCCACCTTTCTTCTCTGAACACAGGCCATTATTTATCCTGGGGTAAAACTGCTGTGAAATTGGAGGAGAAGGGCTTGTGTGACTCACAAAAGCTGTTCAGTGATGAAGACTACCAACACACTGAGATGGTTACCACACAGGCGTTCTTACATGTTTACACAAAAACTGTGGTGCCACAGGCAGTGATCAACCTAACAGGGACATGAGCCAATTTCATGACTACCTGTACTGATCATTCAATTAAAGATATAAAAAAATATATAAATAAACAAATTACAAAAAAAAAAAAAAACAATGATAATAAAATAAATGCATAAATTAATGAATTAATTAATTTATTTTAAAATAAACGTATATATGTAAATATGTATATATTTAAATACATATTTGATATATATATATATATATATATATATATATATATATATATATATATATATAAGCTTTTTGCTGTTTCTGTCAATAAAAAGTGTCAAACAAATCTTCCAAAATAAACCTAATATTTTTGTCTAGAAGGAGATTTGGTCTATCTTATTATGGTTTCAAATAAATTCACAAATCAGATTACTGACTAATAGAGACTAAAGCTCATATAATTACATCAGCCAGAAAACCTCACCAAAAAGCACATCTCTAAAGTTTAATATCCCTTTTTATCATGTTTCATTACCATTTTGGCCAGTAGCTTCATAAATCGAATCTCTCACCTAAACATCACCAGGCTGTGGTTTTTAAATGGGTTGATTTGATATATGTATTTATTCAGGGCGGGTATATAAAGCCTTTGTGTGCCTGGAGTTCTCTGAATCACAGTGTTAATTATGAGACTAGGCTCTTCTCCAGACTGAGCTCCAGCATTAGTGAGGGCTGGTAGTGAAGACTTTAATTTATCCCCTGGTGCATTGGAATGGCAGATCAGCTTCCTCTAAAGTTCATGCTACACAGACCCAACAGCAAGAAGATGTATTCTCTCTTATTTCATTTATAATTAACCCTCATCTTTAAAATTGAAATTTTTTAACCTCTCTAACTTACCATTTAAAAATGACTGCTATAGTACCTTTCAGTTGCCACAACTCGAGCAGTGGTTCTTAACTGCAATGTGAAACACATTAATATTATAATTTCAAGGGCCTTGGTTAGCACACATGTAACAGTACACGCCTGGTGAATTACCCTAATGGAATATACAGTTTGATCTAGGTCTCTCAAAGCAATGTGATGAATGGACCTGAAGCTCTTTGGAGTGAGAGTACATGGGAGTGATTGAGCTCCAATCCATAACAAAGACTGTTGTCAGGTTCAGGGTTGAAATTACAGGAGGCTATTAGCGAAACAAGCCACCGTGTTATAGCTATACTTTCTCGCACCCTCTCTTCCACCATTCCTTCTAACTCAAAAGGAACAAGTGTGCAGAACCAACTTTGCCGACAACCATCAAGCAAATTGGGTTTGCAGAAGGTGCTCAATAAAACACTTCAATCGTGGCCTGTATTCAAGGGAATAAATCTCTTTGAACTGCAATTGTGTGTACATGTGTGTGTTGCTTAATACTGATAATGGTTTTAAGGCAATCAATGTGAAGGAAGGCGTCAGTTTGATTCTTTATTTGTTGGTTAAAAGGAGAAAACAAGAGGTCAGGCTTGAAAACGTTCAGTGATTACAGACAGGCAAAGTGTTGCCCTGGTGCCACATTCATTAGTACAAACTGACCTCTGAAGCTTCATGCTGATAATAACAGGCGCTGAAAACAAATTTGGTGCTCGTGTATGTGTGAGACGACTCGAACTGGTTTCTTCGAAAATGTTCATTCGCCTTTTTGAATCACAGTACGGTGTAAGGTGTATAGTGAAGGAATACATATGCTGGTGTGGGACTCCAGCTGTACTCCAGATATCTGATAATTGGATGACCAGTGTTTTTTATTTTTATTTTTTTTATTATTTTATATTTTTTTACAGGAAAACACAGGAATCCGACATTGTCAACAGATGAGCCAATCAGCAGAACTGAAATATGAAATTTAATTGGCTGGGCTGGTGAAAAATAAATACCTGTACTAAAATCAAGATCTAAATCAAGAGTAAAGGAATATAATAATGAATTATGAATTATTGTTTAATTCAAATTATTTTTTTATCTTAATATTACGTCATTACAGTATGGCTGGAAGGATGGTAATATCTTAATTGGGTCTGCTTAGCACCTGCTCTTTATGTGTTATAGTGAAGTTTGAAGTTTCAGAGACCTCTAATTTCCAGATCATATAAGTGTTAAAGACAATTAAAATAGCAAATGCAACATTTAAGTAGATCAAAGTCATTAAAAAAAATCAGTTCAAGAGAGAGACATTTTTTTTAAAGAGTCTGCCATTATGATTAGATGAAGAAAGAGATTTTGTATGTCCATTACTCATAATTTCTCATTATTTTACATTACTTTTTTGTCATCATATAATGAATAAATAAAATCACATAACTAATCCAATCTATAGACAACATGTGTTCAGTACAGGAGATGGTAGAAAACTGGCCTGTTGCCTCCACCATATGCTCCCTAACGTGACAGAAAACAAGAGCAGAACCTTCTTGTTAATAAAGTCACATTTGTCTCGTCTATAGATTAAATTCCTCTGGGATTTGCTTTGCAATCAGCTTTGAAGTCAAAGTGAGTGTGGCAATGGGAAGTCCCAACGCTCCAAACAGGAAGTCATCGTCAACACCTGGCATTACATATTCTGACCTTCCCCTAATGCATCCTAGGTAGGCATCATAATTAGCTCATGAGGATGCATATTCATGAATGCGTTCAGTTACAAAGGGGTATTATAAGATGTTAGTTAAGTGTTGGTAACCTTCTATGAATTTTATTCCAAACCCCTCATTGTTTCTAATCAACCATTTAACTCATGGTTTCCTGCAGGAGAATCTCTGATGAAATCTGGAGTGCTTTCCACAGAGATATTGGGTTGAAATTGGTGAAATTTTCCAGAATTAGTTTAAACATTGTAAAACATGTCTAAGAGAGCTGAGGGCGTTATCAAATTAGCTGAAATATTTAATATTATTCATAATTCATGAAAATGCATGAAGGGATGCAATTTGGAAATCTGCATAATTCGTTGGTCTATATTTCGTGTCAGCTTGGAATAAATATATGCATTCTTTTTCGGTGCATACCAGATAAAATTAACTGTAATTAACAATTTTAGGATATAATTGAATGTCGTTTGAGCCCAACGAGCTCAGCTGCTCAGTTGAACTCTGAAATGTTTTGTATTACAGAGAGTCAGCTTTATTTATTCAGTTATTTATCTAATCTTAATATGATACACTTTAGTATGTCAGTGAACACCAGAGCATACCTAATGAAGTAGTTTAAATGCAAATGACTGTCAGATGAAAGCAAAATTAAGTTTACAATAAATAAATAAATAAATAAGGGACCAATGCTCAACTGTGCTGTGGACACACATGTACTCTAACTTGATAAAGCACATACGATTTTTATCATGTTTACCAAGATGGTGCAGAGGATGCTAGGTAATAGCTTCCTGTTTCATGTACTTGTGTCCTGCTCTAAAAGTAGCATTGAGGTGCCCTTGATTCCAGAGCCCTGCAGACTTGCTCTTTCTTTGTTATTCATCTGATTCCTATTGCGTTTGAGATTTCTCAAGTATTTTTTTTTTCACGCTCCCTTTTAAATGACTCAAATCTCTTCTTATTCCTCTAAGCCGAAGAAAGAACTGAGTAGAATGACAACATTTTTAATCAAAAGACTAATGAAGCTGTTTTTTGATGTGGCTAAGAGTTCAATGCGCACAAGCACAGCCAAATGAAAGATTTAGAAAATTTGTCAAACAGACATTTAAATGATACATTTCGCAAGGTTTGTTCTAAATGAAGTCCTAAAATGTGTGGACACTAAATAAGGGCAGTTTTTATAACAAGTAAAATATCACTAGTACTGATTGTACTGATTGTACTTTTTGTCAAAAATAACCAGAAGAAATAAGAATAGAAGAATAATCGGTCAGGTAAATGAGAGAGAAAACTTATTTTAATTGAAATGAACTGGCTGGAACAGCACAGACCTGATCATATAAATTGACATTAATTAGCAAAACAAAGCAAATTATACATTGGAGATAATAAACATCTATGTCTCTCTGAACACGAAACATCCTCTTAAAAGTCTCTGAACTCATTTCAGATCCATTTGAATCAATTAAAGAGAATTAAAGGACTTCTCAGCAGACTCATTTAATTATTTATTGCATTTAATGACCTCAGTGGAATAAAACATAAGTCCAATGTTTCATTCTGAATAATAAGTGATTTGGGGCGGGGGGGTGTCTCATTACATTATCAGTGCTGTTACTGAAATTTGGCGTTCAATTTGAGAATATTTTTAAGAATTATGTCCTCAATCCATTTAGCACCTAAACATCTTACACAATCGTCACATTTAGTAACTCTGTGTTTGAAATGGAGAAAATGTGTGAACTTTAGCACATGCAACATCACATTAACTTTAAGGTTACAGTGTAGGTGGTGCTATTCCCACCTTTTAGATGTTCGGTTAATCAACAGAAACTAATTTTACACATTTTGTGATATTAATAAAGATACACTAATTGTTATTATTAAACAGAAATGTGTTATTTTCTCATATACAAAGCTAGTGGACTTACTGGAATCACAAGAGAAAAAGAAATGTCATTTTCTTTTAAATAAGTAATGCCTTTAAATTGAAATTGAAATGAGTTACTGAAATGCAATTATGTCCAGTGACTATTACACTATAGTGAAAATACTAAATGACGTATTTAATTAACTTCAAACGCAACAGAGACATCTGTTATTCAAATGCAAAAAAAAAAAAAAAAGGTTAAATCGATACTGACAGACACAATACTACATTATGTGCCACTATGTGCTAATACAAAACATGCAATCAATACTATTATGTCCCATACATTGTCATCATATGTTTATTTTCCGATCAATCAAGTATAATTGTAAAACTATATACTATAATTATTTACATTTAAATGCAGTTTTAGAGTCTTTGGTTGTGCACTGTTGTGATGAAATACACACTGTGTATACATGGTTGGCATATGGCCATGCATATTGTATTTTAATATAAAAAAAAAAAAAAAAAAAAAAAAAAAAAAAAAAAAAAAAAAACATTGTGTGTGCCTGTGCACATATGTGTATTGAGAATTCCTCTTGCAGCCCTCTGATTAACAGCAGAAATGCATAGTCCTGACATAATACCCTGCAGGCTTCTGTCTGAACACTAAACAGGACTGGGACGGGGATCAAGGGACTCTGGGAATGGAGAGGTGTCTCTGTTAGCTCCCCCTTTCTTCCATGTGAAATGCTCATGGGGAACTGCCTGCCATTCACAACAACACAGCAGAGGCTCTACATGTGCTTCTGTTAAATATACAAAACTATTTCAAATATTGAATCAAAACGAGGGGTGTGGGTTTTAATGGAATCCAAGCAAACTTGAGAAACGACACTAAGAAAGGCATGCACAGAATATTAGTTACATGCATATGAAAATAGGCATGTCTGAAGAAATATGAAGTCTGAAACTAATAATAACATTTAAATGTAATATAATATAAAAATTACAAAGCAACAGCAAGCAACACATTTTAAAAAAAGTGACAATTTGAAGTAGAAAGACAGAAATAGTATAATTAATTTATAATATAATTTGTTTTATTTACAAACATCTTTTTTTTTTTTTTTTTTTTTAAACAATGTTGTATGCTATAAATGAGCCCCAAAAGATGCAAGGTCAATAATAAAATACTGACATTTGGAACAGACACATTATTATTATTATTATTATTATTATTATTATTATTATTATTATTATTATTATTATTATTATTATTATTATTATGTTTCTTTTTTTTACCCAATTTTATTTCCTCTTCATCAATAGAGAACACAGACATCTTCTCGGTAAACTGTCAATAAAGGGACATACACCATATGTCTCATATATCCACATTCTAATACTACTGTTAAGTTTTATATTACAAATATATGTTTAGCTGGAAATATATCAAACTTTCAAATCACTCATTTTAAAAGTGTGCAATACTGTAGCTGAGCAGATCAGATTAAATTTGGAATGGCCATATGACAGAAACAGCTGCACACCTTGAATATGCAACTAAAGCTCAGAATTGTCTTTTGTGCAAAAAAAGAAAAGCACATCCAGCTAATTCTTACGTTCATATAATGACTAATGGTAGCTGTCCTCCATATGTTTTCCACTCCGTCTGTTTTAAACGTTACTGTTTGTTTCTCCCTAAAACATATGCACACAGTTTGAGAGGTGTGCGGTAATTGACAGGTCGATCACCATTTAGATTTGTTAATGAATTGGCTCTCTCTACTGTGAATGATAATGAGCCATTGTCTATACCCAGGACTGTACAATGCGACAGGTGTACTTACATTTGGGGAAGAAAAAAAAAAAAAAAAACAGTCTTGAATGTAAAGACAGATTTCAACATGATTGACATGTGCAATACATTTCATTAAGCATTCAGACATGTACAACTTACAGTACAAGATAACAGTTTTGTATTACCAAATTGTGAGCGCTCAGACTTTATTGTAAAGTTTGATCTAAAGTCTGAAGTTAGGTTTAAGGACACATTTAAACAAAATTTTAAAATTGACTATATGTGAAAACAACTAAAGCACAGTGTATAAAAGAAACACCAAGTGCCTGTGCACATACAGACTGAACAAGTAAAACGCATTTGTGTGAGGTCACAGTTTTCATAAAATAGGGTTTTCATATTTAACAGAGAGATGGTAATAGTATTGTTTTCAAACCCGTTTTCAAACATTATCATTTTCAGGCCCCCAGGTTGTCATGTAAGTGAACGGCAAAAACGCATAAAAGATTTCTGCTTTTAGTTGAAACACACCCTTAAAGCAACTCACACATCATCCATTGAATATTTCACACAAAACACACAAAAAAAGTTTAAAAGGGTATTATTATTATTTTTATATATACATAAACATATATTCTAATAAATAAACATCTTCAAGGGGTCATTTGATGCTATATTTATTTTTTCCTTTCTGCATAAATAAGATCTGTTAAGTTGCAAAGACTAAAGTCTCAAATCCAAAGAGATATCCTTTATAAAAGTTAAGAGTCAACCACGTTCTCCTAAAACTGCAAATTCTAACGATTCCAAATATGCAAAGGACAGTCTGGTGCTTTTGACACACAGCCTGTAACTATGTGTGCATATTTTAAAAATTTGCCAGTGATGATTCAAACGCAAGTTTTGAGCAGTACAGAGAAGCGCTTGTTGGTTGTCGTTTCTCAGATCACAAAGCTTTGTAAAAATGGACGTGTTTTAGAAAGGCAGAGTATAGTGGAGCAACAATAATGTATAGTATGTGGAAAATAAGTTTTTTTTTTTTTTTTTTTTTTTTTACTTAAACCACAAAACACATTGCATTTTATTTTTAGCAACATCATATGACCCCTTTAAAAATTTATATATAAGAGTAAAGTTATCTATCTGTCTGTCTATCTATCTATCTATATATATATATATATATATATATATATATATATATATATATATATATATATATATATCTCTGCTGAGCACTGAAAATAAACCACATCTGCTTGATCGAGTTTAAGCTTGACAGACAGCTGGTGTCTGTGTGTACCATTGATAAACACACACACACACACACACACACGCACACACACACACACACACACACACACACACACACACACACACACACACACACACACACAGGCCATATGTTGTGTTTTGGTTCAGTTCACTCTCTCATTTGACTGCATGCAGAAGAGAAGGGCTCTAATTGGGTGTTTTTGCAACCAGATGTGCAATAAATTTAGTGTAGAACAAGATTATCATCAGTGGCACTGAAGAGTGAGACAGAGTTATGGCCCCAAAAGTCTATTAGCTCGGCCCATTTGCAGAAAATGAAGAGAAAGGATTAAAAGACAGGAACGGAAATGAGAAGGAGCTGAGTTTAGGCAGAGGTGCAGGAATCAAGATTATCTAAGATGTCATAATGAGGTGCATCGCCTGTCATTATCCTGGGAACATGATTGCATATTTTTTTTTTTTTTGATTTTCCTTCATTATTTGGTTTTTGATAAATATTTTTTCTCTTGTTGAGTTGAACAGTGTTTGTAATGGACTGCACAGCCTGACTCTTTGCACTGGAAGAGAGAGGTCAATCTCAATGGACGGAATTGCATTGGTTTCAGAATCCCTTACACATATAAAAATCATTACTTGGTATTTCCTCTGATTGAAAGAGTGTATCTGTCCAATCAGAATGTGATTATGCATATTTATGTGGACATATATTATTACCCCGAACAGAAGTTTGTCATGCAGAAAGAAGCTGATAATTTCCATTTGTGCTAGCATCAGACTCAGGTTTCAATAAGCTAATAACTAAATAGCCTCAATTTCCAGATTATCTGCCTAGAATCAAAGCATGACCAAACTGGGACAAGCCCTTGCATGAAGGTGAGAAGACAGTATGATTTGAATACAAGTCTTTCATTTCATCTGAGGAAATGAAATCGCAAAATCAGTTTCACTGAGGCTACCTCATGCAAATCTCATACTAGAGAGCAGACTGACATAGATGCATCTTATTTTTCTCAGAAAAAAAAAAAAGTTGAAGTTTGTTTGAGATATGGATATTAAAGGATGGTGCTATGTGTAATGCAGGATTTGCTACTGTCAGAAATAGGGACAGAGTGAAGCTTCAACTCCTTTCTATCCCGGGGAGATATTGTCTTGTGTCCGGACTTCATTCTAGACTCCTGCAGGCTGCAGAACTACAACTAATAATTCAGTGCCCATGACAGAAAGCCAAGGAGACTGAGATTAGTATTTCTGTTAGCAAGCTTGGAGCACGACCCACAGCTTTTTTCTTTTTTCTCTGTCGTTATCCTTATATATCCATTATATTATATATTTAAAAATAACTTTCCTTATTAATATTGCGTGAATAAGGGAACATATTGTGGTCCTTTAAAATTAAAAGAGAGATTACAATAAAGTGTGACTGGTTCTTGATTGGAAAGAGTACTTTTGACCTCGACCATCAGTCGTTTTATATGTGAGATGCTTATCCTGGAGAATACATATGACTGGATGAATACAGCCTTGGTATTCTTTTATTTGGTATCTGGTGGGATTTGCTTCTATAACATCACGTTAAGTTACAGAAGCAGAAGTGTTTTGCTGAAGGACATGATGATGATCACTAAAGGAATATACCAAGAAGGCTTGAGCCTGTAAATGACACAAAAATGTATGTTGCTATATTGTAGTGTTATATTTACATGACGTTTTACTGAGACACACTGTGTGTAAAGTAACTTGCAATACAACTGTTGATGCTATTCATCTGTGGCATCTGATTGTAAATCCATCAGCCTGCCTCTTTATGAAATTAAATAAATGCATTTGTCTTTCCCATTCAAAATATTTACTATTGAAGCAGAAAGTAGGACACAAAAAGGTTTGAGAGCTGGTTCTTGTATTTATTTTTTTATTTTTTTAGCAAACCATCTCTGGCTATAAGGACAATTACAGTTAAAATCCTCTCAGTGGTAAAACTCACTACACATACAAAATCACACCTGCTGGTTTTTATGAGTGACACTTCACTGGTTTGTCAGCTGTGATGGTCTATATAAACAGGAGTTTAAGCGTCCTCTCTACTGCAACAACATGCTAAAAACGTCATGTTCTATTCATACTGAGTGCCCATGTGGGCCCATGTGGGCACTTGTGATGCCCTTTATTTGTGACATATTAAAATGGAAACTTCTGGTTCTTTTGTCTTTATGCCAACAGACACAACCTCCTCCGTGCATAACAAACAGATCAAAAAATGGGTAACTATGAGGAAGAAAGGAAGAAAAACAACCGAGAGATAGAGAGAGAGAGAGAGAGAGAGAGAGAGGAAGGGAGGGAGAGAAACAAATTCCATCTGTCCCAATTTGAATTTGTTTTGTCACAGGCTGCAGAGGTGCCTTTCACAACTCCAAAAGGTGACACTCCTGGAAAGTTTGTCAGTACCTGAGGTTATGTATGTGTGCATTAAATGAAGGGTGGTTAAACAATCGGATAATATGGAATTCAGAGTACATCTGCTAGACAATAGCAATCAGGAAACAGCGTGAATGCAAAACGAAGTCGGAAAATAAATAAAAAGAGTCAAACACGCCAGCTGCACACATGGTGCCTGTACAGATAAAGGGGAAAAGGTCAAGTGGACATCTGAAATCGCAGGTTGTTTCCTAGGAATTTGTCCGACTGGTCATACTTAATTTTCATGAGGTCATGCAAATGGTCTCATTGAGGGCTAAAAATGTTTCCCATTGCATTTACTCTGAATGGTGACCTTGAGAGTCCCACCATGTCTTTTCCTCTGATAAGTTGAGAAATTTAGCAGGAGCTGAGAGCGTTTATATATATATATATATATATATATATATATATATATATATATATATATATATATATATATATATATAAAAAATGTTTGCTGCTTGTCTACATGAAAATTTGGCACTCTTCCTTACAAGTCCTTGCAGTATGTCACAATATCAACAAATGCTTTCGAATCTGTGAATAACTGATCAAGGCACTGAAAATAAATTGTAGAACCCAAGTGTGAAGTGAAAAAATGCAAATAAGACATATTTATCCCAAAACCAGAAACAGACTCCCAAATGTTTTAGTAACTGTTTGCTGTCATCACATCCTGGTATCCACATCCATGTCATTTACGCTCATATGCCTAAAGAAACGACCACCTCCCTACCCGTCTTTGTGGCAGTGAAATGGACCGACAGCCGAGACCTGCTGGCTTGCTTCATTTCATACAGAAACCCATCAGGCATGACAGGGGCACCTGCAAGAAAAAGAAAAAGGACCCCTGTGAGTTTAATCACCTCTAATACAAGATTATCCAGGTGCCAGAGGACATAATCTTCTCCAAAATACATCACCTGTCAACAGCTTGCACAGAACATGATCACCCCCTTCCAAAAAACATCAGCTCTTAATCGTCATTGAAGTCACTCAGCCAGAAAATCACAGAGAACATTTCCGAGGTGTTATTTCTCTTGTTGAAACGTGTCAGATTGTCCTTAAAATCGGGGGAGAAAAAATTTAAATTTCTAATGTGGAAAAAAGTGAGGAGCACACTGAATTAACAAAGGTTTGTTTCCATGCTCTGAAAGACAAACAAATTGAAAGAACCAAGCAAAATGATGCCACTGTGTTCATTTAAATATTTACTTGAGCAATCAACGTTAAACACTATTAGCTGATGCTAAACATATGCTATTTGTACAAAGTGTAATTTGTCTGAGCAGTGAAAATTAGTGGATATATTGCAACAAGATGGGCTATTTGCATGTAATATTAGAAAACGTATTTTTGAAGTATTTAAAACAGAGCTAATGGTGAGAGAAGTTGAAGAAACAAACTTCAAGTCAGAGCTAAAACAGCCATTAAAATAATAAAATCCTAAATTAAATCTGTTCAAAAGTAATAGTATCTCTTCACAAGACCTGCACTTGATTAATAAGGATTTGTTTTACAATGCATTTATAACCTTGCTGGATCTTTCAGATTTTGGTTACCTGGGCTTTCCAGTAAAGGAACAGAAACTTCTTGGATTTAGATTTAATTAATATAGTCTTAGGTCATGGGCTAGCCTTCTGGGTTTAAGATAGTGTAAGAGTGAGTAGATGGTGACAGAACTTTAGATTTTGGGTGAACTATCCTTTAAAAAAAACAGCAATAGTCAATATCTAACACTGATTACACCACAAAGATCAACAACAAAGTAAATAACAACTGTCTACTGATGCAAACAGCAATGGATTGCTCATAAACAAATTTCTGTTATCTTGTGAGCTTGTGGCATATTACACAGCGGGAAAAATGACTCTAACTGTGCACCCTGTTTTTATTATTTTATTTAATAGCTGATCATGCCTCTCCTACTTGAACCACTGGGGGATAACTTCAAACACTTCGCTGCACTGTCTTTATCAATGTCTTTCTCTTTTGCTTCATAAATACACATTGCATCAGTATGGCATCAGAATCTCTCTGTATTCAGGTCTGATCTCTCCTCCACTTTTTTGACCCCTCTCCCACTCTCTCTTGTGCTCTTTCTGAACAAAGAGTGCCGGCTCATTACTGAGGAGAGCAGACAGAGGGGAGGTGTCAGACCTCAGCTCTTTATCCGTGAGACTAGAGATGGATAAATCAAAGCAGTGTGCTGCTCACATACAGAAATAACAGCCATCTTTACACTGTTTTTGAGCAGGATAAAAGGGAGGAGCGAAACCCAGGCCCAAATGGAGAGGTGTCAAAGTGAGAAATAGATTTTAAAACTCATGTTTCGCCTCTGTGTCTAAAAACATGCCTATCCTCTATTTGTGCATGAATTAAATTACTAGTTACTAGAATTCTGATGGTGGTTGTTTGGAAGTCACTGTATTAGTCAGTGTGGTCATCATGGAAAGAAATGTCATAATGAATATAAGCAATTAAAATAAAGATAATAGCAACATATACCTTCTACTCAAAGTAAAAATAGTGATTGATACTATTCACACAAACGCAAAAAAAAATAAAAAATAAAAAAATACAGTGGCCTATAAACTGCATGTTAAATTATCTTTATATATTAAATATTAATATGTGCGATTATGATGAATTAGATGAATTAATCTATGTTTTGTCATTATAGTGTAATTGAAAAAAAAATGTAATGTTGTAATTTAAAAAAAAAGTTGTATTTATTTGAGTGGTTTTACAATATAAAACATAATATATAATATCTCATACAAGCCCTGTTTAAATTATGCCCTTTCAAGGGAGGTATCTTAAGAAGTGACATTAAGTATATATATAAAAAAAAAAAAAGTTCTACAGTAATTCCAATGCACAGGGTCGCCTGAACTAATTGCAGCAGCATTTAATATGCAGAATGAAAACTGCAACTGTCAGACATCAGAGATGACAGGCCCCTTGCATGTGATATGGAGATTGAACTTGTTTTTATCTTAATTTAATAAGCCCCCAGTAGGTCTTCATATCAGTCTGATCAGCCCTGATTACCAATGAAGATAATACAAATTGACAGAAGGTCTGACTTGGTATTCTGGAGCGAAATGAGAACATTGCTATAACCGGAACAAGCTGTATTATAGATGAATAGGAAAGGTGTCAGTCAAAAGCTGACTGTGGTGCCCTCACCCCCACTTTCCTCCACACTATGTTCAGAAACCATAATAAAATATTCAGAGAATTGAACGTGTTGGTGGATTCAATTATGTGTATTTAGCAGCCATGTATTTGGTGGTGGGAAACACAATTACACACAGCAGTACACCACGACCCATGGTCAACTTTCATTCAAAACTACTGCATCCCTTACCAAGGGAGACAATGCGAGGGTAATGGAATTTTAAATCTGTTTGGGAGATGACTGAAGAAAAAATAAATATAGTTTGCCTAACCTCATTGGTTTTTGTTCATTTGAAATTAATAAACAAACAAACAAAATTGTTCTGCCAAGATCTTTATGAGGACTCTGTCTCTAAGCAACTCATCCGTGCAGGTGTTAGATAACACAATGGCATGGAATTTCACAGGTTTACCACAGACATCTGGACCAACAGCAGGCCAGGTGCATCTTAAAACATCTGAATACACAATACTGAAATCCTTAATCACTTTCAGTTGATGCTCCATTTGTGGCGCCAAATCCATTTCCATTTCCACCCTCAGCCTTTTTTGTTATTGTGAAGCCCAAGTCAATTGCCACCTCTGATGGGAGATTAAACCATGGCAGATTCCAGAAAGCCCTGGAATGCTGCACGCTAGCCCTGAGACACGCTATTAGCCGGGTGCCGAAGTTTGGTAGCTTGTCTTGTGTAAGTCAAACAGTTGCCAGGGGAAACAAATGGCTACCACCCCACACCAAAGCTCCCGTCTGTGAAAACCCATCAATATATCTGTGGTGTGAGCTTCAGCTCCCTACCGTTAAAAGTCGTAGGCCCTCCAAACCCTCCGATTTAATTGTGATTTACACCATTGCACTCTGCAAATTGTTATGTCTGAGACGCCTGAGCCTTTAAGCCACGTCGATTATATTTCTCTGGCTAAAGGCTGTCAATCTCTCCCACTGTTTACCTGCAAGGCTGATTAGCAAATGTGCCCATACAGGGAAAACCCTCAAATCAATTTCCTTCTGGAAACCCAATCCTCAAGGCTTCTGTCTTTCACATAATGCCTAATCATATATGCTTGCGTAAGCAAGGTTGTTTAAGACCTTCTGAGCAGCCTTGTCTTCTCCTCTTGACCTACAACCTCTTGTTCCTCCCTTTGACTGAATGCACAGGTAGGCAATAGCACATTCCCTGTCAATCGAAAACACTTCACAAAAGACTTGGCAACCTCTCACGTGATTGATCGGCTCCTGTCTTAGAAGCCAGCAGGTTTATGACCCATAAAGCTAAATTTTCTTATTAAAATTGCAATCAGGACATCAAAATGAATTTCCAATCATCTGTAATAGTTACGCCGTGTATACTTATGTGAAGTATTGAAGGACTATCCACTGAGGGAAGTCTAGCCTTTCGAGTGGCTTCATTTTAGAGGTTAATCAATAAGACTCTCATATCAGTGTAAATAAACTGAGGCTGAATCAATAAGACTCTCATATCTGCCATCAGTTGTTTGTCAAGAGTGGAACAGCAGTGGTCTTAGCAAGTGTAATATTGCAGTTTGTGGAGAGCTGAAGTACATTTGGTAGGAAGCTGTCATCCTCTCAGTTATTATTATTATTACTATTTTATTTGTATTTTTTTTTCTAATGCAAACACTGGCTGCTCTGGACACTGCAGTAGACTCAAAATGGCAATCGTTTTGACACGGTAAAATAAACAGTTCTTAAAGTATGCTGTAGAATGGCAAAGCATTTCTGATTGGTCGAGGCATTTGTTGAATATTACGTTCTAGTGCCAAACTCCAACACATGCTGTGCACCGCCGTGATGAACTGCATGCTGGGATTGGGGCATCTGTGGCATTTGGCTGAGGGTGAAGGCTGATGTAACGCAACTAGCGGGACAAAATGCTCCGGACAGACATGTCAGTTAGCCTTTTCCAACCTTCTGTTTGTATCTTCTCACTTTTGGGATTTTGGGAAGACTGTGGTTTTTCTCACTCAAAAACCAATGCTTTTCCCTCTTCCATTCTTTTGGAAACACTTTAAACTGAAATTCAATTAGGTAAGATTAGATTTTTCATTAGGTATCACAAACAAATTTTGAACAATATACAGCATTTAGTAACAAATGTTAATGTTAATTCCTACATATAATTAAACAAATTTACATATACAACTTAAATTTTATTTCAATTTGTATAAATTTATATTAGATTTATTCTATGAACATGAATTGATACCTTGTGTATTAAAAGGATTGCTCATCTAAAAATTGCTCACCGTCATTCCAATCTCTTATTTCTGTTTTCAACTGGTATACTGTGTTTTCTGAAGCAACGTGATCTCTTTGTATGATCAACATCATATTGATATACAAGCCTTTGCAAACTATCAAATCAAACACTGATCATCACATGCATACAGTTCGTCCAAATGTCATGATGTTTTACAAAACATCATCTTGTTTGCATCCTGCAGAAAAAAGTGAAGGCTTACAGGTTTGGAACAATATGAATGTAAGTAACTAATGACATAATTTTTGAGTGAACTATCGCTTTAACTAAAGTTAATTAATTGAACCTTACTGTAAAGTTTCTTTTTTTTTTTTTTTTTGGTCATCTTCCAATCAGTCCATCCTACAATAGCAAAAAGAAAATCGATTTTAGACATAAACAATACTTGGGAAATGGTATTTCTGCACTTTATATGTCATTCCTGGGAATTGTTCTGCACTCGCTCTTTCTGCACAGCTCTCCCGAGACCAGTTTATTGTTTATTGTTTTCATTTGTGGTTTTTCTGCCTTTGTGACCATCCAGATCCAACTGCCAAAAGCGTCCGGGCTCTATATTTCGCAACCATGAGTCTGACACAAACCACAGACCCCCTCCAATCCTCGTCTCCACCCATCACACTCTCCAATTTCAGTACTGCATCCCAGGCCTGGCATTCCATCTGTGCAGCTCTGCACCTCCTCACCCTTCTGTCTGTCCATCCAAAAAAGCACAGTGAGTTGACAGAGGGAGCCAAAACAGCTCGTCATGCGCACACACATCCAAACCAGCACTGCATGTGAAAACGAATCTAATATTACAGGACAAACCATTACTACGTTAAACATACAGCCATTTTAATACAAGTTCTAATTGGTCTTGGTTACATGTATCTATTTCACTAGTTCACGCTTACATATAATTAGCTGAGGTATGGTATGCGTATTTGGCGTGCTGTCCGGGGAAGGGCTCCGAGCTCGGGAATTGCCCGAACCTAGAGTACCCCCCCTTCCCCGTATATTGTAAAGTGAACTTGAAGTGAGGAGATGGGGTGGAGGAGGGATGCTGATAAACCGTCAATGGATAGAGGTAAGTCAGCGATATTTATACTGTGGGATTGATTACTTGATTGTGGTCCACCTGTGATGATTAGGCTAAGTATCTGACGCGCTCCTCCCGAATCTTCATTGATAATTGCATTTCACTAGTTCACGCTTACATATAATTAGCTGAGGTATGGTATGCGTATTTGGCGTGCTGTCCGGGGAAGGGCTCCGAGCTCGGGAATTGCCCGAACCTAGAGTACCCCTCAAAAAGGCAAATGTACAAGAGGACAGCCGCCAGTTTAAACAATGCCCCCCCAAAAAAGCAGAGTACTGGCGGGGGCTGATTTGGTTTCTGAGAAGTCATCTCGTTGGCAGGCTGGAAGGGCCTACGTACTCCGGAGGGAGCGACTTGGGAGTTGGGAGAGTAGGCCCTACCAGCTGCAGCTAGTGAACTACGTGGTTGTTGGCGCCCGGTCGGTAGGGCTCGGGCCGATGCTCAACTGGAGCTTTTTGGCGTTGGAACGGTGAGCCCTACCGGCCGATGAGGAGGAGCAGCGTGGTTGTGGTGCCCGACCGGGAGGACCCGAGTTGCCTCGACCGGAATAGGTCACGGTGTCGGCGTACGGGCCCTACTGGCTGATAGCCCCTGCTATTCAGTGGGTGAAGGGCCTAACGCTGACCGAGAGGGCCCATGAAGCCTCCGTCAGGAGATTGAGACTCAGGATGACGGACGTCTGGGTCCTCTCGGTTTGGCAGATAAAAAGCTTTTGGGCTAGCCGACAAGGAGGACTCTGGCAACATCCGAAGGGAGATCCCGACTCACGGCATCGGATGGATGAGACTCACTTGCGGCTGGCAAGCATAGGCCCGTCCGGGAGACTCTCGCCAGACGTCTGAAGGGAGCACACGCGACAGACGGGTAAGCCTCGGCGGACGGGGAGGGTTGGAAAGGAAAACCCGACTGGGAGGACTCTCGCAGCATCCGATGGGGCCTCTAACTCAGAACATCGAACGGGTAAGCCTCGCCAGACGGGGTTAAAAGATGTGAGAGTAGCTGAGGGTCGCTTTTTTTTTTTTTTTTTGCAGGATTTGGCAAGAGGACGAGACTTGTAGCGTCGGACGGTTAAGCCTTGCCTACCGTCAAATGGAAAGGTAAGTTGCGTGGCCGAGAGACTGTTACCGACGTCCGAAGGGAGCACACGCATCGAACGGGTAAGCCTCGCCGACCGTAGAGTGGAAACGTAAAGCAAGTCTGTCCAGGAGGCTCTCGCCAGCGTCCGAAGGGAGCACACACATCGAACGGGTAAGCCTCACTGACCATAGAAAAGGAAAAGGTAAGGTTGTCTAACCGGGAGGCTCTCGCCGGCATCCGAAGGGAGCACACGCATCGAACGGGTAAGCCTCTCCGGATGGCGGACAGAAAAGGTAACGATAGGTGGCCAGGAGGCTCTTGCCAGCGTCCGGCGGGGACGAAACTGGGTGAGCCTCGCAGGCCGTAGGATGGAAAAGTTAAGTTTGTGTGGTCGTTAGGCTGTCGTCAGCGTTTTAAGGGAGTTTGCTACTCCCGGCAAGAGACGGGTTACCCTTGGTGACCATAGGAAGGAAGGAGAGTTTATTGTGTGTTTGGTACTTGCAGCATTTGAACAGCTTGCTTGTAGGTTTGTAACCTAAACCACGCGGTAAGGTCGTGGTTGGCTGGCCAGGAGGCTGTCGCCAGCGTCCGATGGGAGCACTCGCATCGGACGGGTAAGCCTCACTGGCCGAGGGTGGAAAAGGTCAGGTTGTCTAGCCGGGAGGCTCGGACCGACGTCCGATAGGAGCTTAGCTCCAGGAATCGAACGGGTAAACCTCTCTGGCTGAAGGACGGAAAAGGTTGTCCGGCCGGGAGGCTCTTACCTTCGTCCGACAGGAGCTTAGCTCCCGGATAGAACGGTTAAGCCTCGCTGGCCAAAGGACGGAAAAGGTAAGGTTGTCTAGCCGGGAAGCTCTCACCTACATTCAATGGGAGCCCTGACTCCGTGCATTGGATGGGTAAACCTCTCCGTACGTAAGACAGAATGGCAAAGCAGGTAGCCGGGGGCTTTCACCTACGTCCGAAGGGAGTGTGAGCTCCTGGCAACGAACGGGTAAGCCTTGCTGGCCGCAGAATAGAAAAGGTGAGGTTGTCTGGCCGGGAGGCTCTCGTCAGCATCCGATGGGAGCTCAAGCTCTTGGCATCGAAGAGAGAAGCCTTGCCGGCCATAGGATTGAAAAAAGGTAAGGTTATCTGGTCGGGAGGCTATGGCCAGCATCCGGTGTCTTTTTATTTATTATTTATTTATTTATTTATTTTCTATATTTATTTGTATTTTCATTTATTATATTTATTAAAATTTGCGACACCAGATGGGTAGTCTCTCCAGCCATCGGAGGGAAAATTGAGATTGTTTTATCTGCGAAGAGCCCGTTAGTGTTCGGCGAAAGCGTAACTTGCGGTATTGAATGGGTACATCTTGCCATCGGAGGGAAAATTTATTTAGGCAATGTACTCATTGGTGTTCGATAGGTAAATGTCGCTTTTTTTTTTTTTTTTTTTTTTAATCGGGTAAGCTTCGCTGGTGGTCGGATGAAAAGTCCAAGATTGATTAAGTGGGAAAGCATCTGGCAGGATTTGAATATTTGCTTTGTCAAACGAGTAAGCTTTGCTGATAGTTGAATGGAGAAGGCAAAGGTTGGTTCAACCGGGAGCCCTCTTGCAGCGCCTGGCAGGGAGTTCGATACTAAGGATGATTTATGATAGTTGAATGGAGAAGGCAAAGGTTGGTTCAACCGGGAGCCCTCTTGCAGCGCCTGGCAGGGAGTTCGATACTAAGGATGATTTATTTGTCTACGAGGGTAGACGCTGTGAGGCTTACTTGAATAATTGAATCCAATGAGCTGCTTCCGATAATGAGTCCGAAAAGATCTTGGTGCAGTCATAGTATCCGAAATTAAGCGTGCAAAAATAAATTAGGATTTCCTGTGCCAGTGTACCCCAAATAGGTGCCATGTATCGGCGATGTGGTTATTGTCAGCACGTGAGATCGATGGTACATATCGACGATGTAATCGTGGATGGGTGGAGTAAGAGAAAGATTCTTTATACTGTCTGAGCTTACTATTTACCATTTTGACCATGCAGGTGCACGAAAAGAGCCTATGGAATCGCCCATAATCAAAAAAAATATATATACTTTCGGACGTACTGATACACTGGTATTAAGTATAAATACTATATTTAAATACTGCTAGTTCATGTAGTCGGCACTACGATCATCTCGCTTGTCCAGTGAATTTATTTTTATTTATTTATCTATTTATTTATTTATTTATTTTTTTTATTTTTTTTTTTTTTTTTTTTAAACCTGCGGGCTCACGTTGTCCTTTGAGGGCACGGGCGAGCGGGAAATGCAGGGCTGAGATGGGATAACGGAGCGGTTTGATAGCCGAATTAAGGTAGGCCGCCTAATGATTATTATAAAAAAACGTTGGTTGGAGAATGGGCCTAATATCGTCTTGGCTATTGTCGATACATGATGCTATCACCACAACCTCGGATGCATGGCATGCCTTTAGGCGGAGGTGATGTGTGGTATTTTTTTTTTTTTTTTTTTTAATATATATATATATATATATATATATATATATATATATATATATATATATATATATATATATATATATATATATATATTTATATATATATTTAGGTGTAGGAAAGGCTCCTGCGGGAGCAGACGCTGCTACAGCAGTGGGGAGAACGGGAAAGGCTCCTGCGGGAGCAGACACTGCTACGGCAGTGTGGAGGTAGAGGAAAGGCTCCTGCGGGAGCAGACACTGCTACGGCAGTGTGGAGGTAGAGGAAAGGCTCCTGCGGGAGCAGACACTGCGCGGCAGTGAGGAGGTATAGGAAGGGCTCCTGCGGGAGCAGACACTGCTGCGGCGGTGGGGAGAACGGGAAAGGCTCCTGCGGGAGCAGACACTGCAGCGGCGGTGGGGAGATACAGGAAAGGCTCCTGCGGGAGCAGACACTGCAGCGGCGGTGGGGAGATACAGGAAAGGCTCCTGCGGGAGCAGACACCGCAGTGGCGGTGGGGAGATACAGGAAAGGCTCCTGCGGGAGCAGACACTGCAGCGGCGGTGGGGAGATACAGGAAAGGCTCCTGCGGGAGCAGACACTGCAGCGGCGGTGGGGAGGTACAGGAAAGGCTCCTGCGGGAGCAGACACTGCAGCGGCGGTGGGGAGGTACAGGAAAGGCTCTTGCGGGAGCAGACACTGCTGCGGCAGTGAGGAGGTACATGGAAGGCTACTTGCTTCGGCTGCTGTAGATGTTGGCAGCTTAGCAATTTGTTGCCTGATTTGACGATTCCTCAGGCCTTGTCCACCTTATTATGTTCCTGTTGGAAAAGCATCTTTCCTCTCATTTGGCCTCCGGGCTCTTTAGACGGACTCCCGAGCGGATACGTTTGGAACGCTGTTTTCACGTTGTATTATGGACTGTGGAAACAGAGGCTTTTGGAAACGATTGAGCATGTTTAGTCTTGTAAAGCGTTGTACCGAAAGACATGATTATAGCAGTAACGTTAACCCCTTACAAGACACCCCCCATTTTTGGCATGGAGGCAGAAATTATATACCCAAAATAAAGATGTTTCTGTTCATGATTCTTTCTGACTAGATCCATGATCAACATTTGTCCACGAGCTAACACTTTGACGTTTACCGTTCAGGAATAGGAATAGTTTTCCTGACATGATGGAAAATTAAGCACTGGAATTATGTTTTATCAAAATATTGGTCAAATATAAAAGCCAAAGTCTTTGGACTTCAATTGATGCGCGGTTTATCCAGATCAAGTAAGAGAGTGATGTTTAACGTGCTGTGAAAACGAAACATAGACTGGGGCCGTTGGCGATGCTTGCAGCAAATGGGTTAACAGCAGTTATGTGCTATTCGCTTCCAAGTGGTTTCTAAAGAGATTTACTTTCCGGTTTTCCGTATTACGGTCCTTAAAAGGCGATGGTAATTTTACTCACGCTTGCTATCCTGCATCAAAACACGAGGGCAGATGCGTTTTAGATCAATTTTGAGTGATCACGCCAGTGAATGGTAAAATAGGTCCCTAAATGATTTGGTCCTACCAGAAGACTTGCATGGAAATGGAAATTTTAAATTAAATAAAGCATTTAGCAGGCGCTTTTATCCAGAGACTTAAGGTTTTTTTTTTTTTTGAACTTATGTCTGTATCATTTCGGCGAGGTTAAAACGTGCGCGGTAAGGCGAATGTAACAATAATAATAATAATAATAATGCATTTTATTTGTAGGAACAAATGCCAAAAGCAATACAAAAATTCATTAAAGACAGACAGTCTTGAATAAATGTGACTTAATCAACTTTTTAAAATCGCCCAACATAGGTGCATATCTGACGTGTAGAAGAACTACATTCCATAGCTTAGGGGCTTTATCTTTCCCCCATGGTCTTTAGCTCACATTATGGCTGGTGAAGTGAAAGAGAGTTAGTAGAGCGAAGAGAGCGTGATGGAATATCAGGACTGAGGAGTTCACAAAGATACTCAGGTGCAGTCCCATGAAGTTCCTAGTATGTTAAGATAAGAATTTTAAAATCAATTCTCACGTTTACGGGAAGCCCGTGTAATTGTGAAAGAACCGGTGTAATATGTTCGCGAGGAGAAATACAAGCGTGCGGCAGAATTTGTATATACTGAAGCTTGCTCAACGATTTAGCTGGAAGGCCTGACAACGAGGCATTACAATAATCGAACCTAATGCCTTTGGCTTCGTGGTTAAAAAGTGGCATCATCATCCGACGGAACGGTGTATCTGTAGTCCAAATATATGCGGGTTCCACACCCCGGATCAGCGGGTGGCGGCAATGCACCTTTACGTTGGTTTGCCAAAACCGCCATAAAACACTACTAGAAGAAGACGGAACTACGTCAAGACGTAGTTTAACAAAACTTTAGCCGCAAAACTGCTTTTAGATGCAACACTTTGAATGCAAACTGCCGTAAAAATCCAATGAAGAAAAAGAAGAACCTGTTTTTTTTAGCGTCTTCGCCTGGAAATGTATTATTCTGCGCTGCTAGAGGAAGCGGCCTCAAACTGCCACTCGGCCGGAACGCCGTGGTGAAAGACTGAGCCGTGGTTGGATTCTTTCTGCTGCAATCCAGCGCTCGACGAGAGCTCGGTCTCGGGCGGCACGATCCTGTACCGAGCAAGGCGAGCTCGGAGTTGCACGGTCTATTGGCCACGAAGTGTGGCTTGGCGAGGATAGCAGCTGTCGCGATGACGCTTAATGCTGCTCAACGGCCGTGTTTGGCTGGGTAGAAATGATTTCGGGTCCGGCAAAAGCAGCAGGTCTTATAAATCCCCTGTGTAGCACTCTTCGTTGGTACGAAAATTGGGTCTGTGATAAGGTGACTGACGAAGCGAACCAGCATGCTGATAAACCGTCAATGGATAGAGGTAAGTCAGCGATATTTATACTGTGGGATTGATTACTTGATTGTGGTCCACCTGTGATGATTAGGCTAAGTATCTGACGCGCTCCTCCCGAATCTTCATTGATAATTACATGTAATTATGTAGTATATGTAATTGCATGCCTAACATGCATGTAAAGTAACTAAATGTAATCCTTTCAACACAAACGAACTTGATGTGTTTTGTTTGTATTAGTGTTGTTTTGCTTTTTTTTCAGTTAAAATAATTTCTTCTGTTGTATTTGAATACTGGTGTGGACAATTGTGAAAGAATTGAAAGCCTTTAAATATCAGTTCTATCAAAGCCTTGCCAATTAAAAAAAAAAAGGCTTAAAATTTGACAGACAGATATGATGACATAACAATATTATAGATATATAGACAGAATGACAGAAATTAAGAAACTACAAATTCTCTAAGAAAAATTGTAATAAAACAAACGAACAAAAAAAGCATATGCCTGGATATTAGTAAGTGCAAAAATACAAGATTTAAAGCTTTGTTTTATGGATTTTGATGACACAGAAAAGGGCAAAATTGTTTGCGTAATGATCACTGATCTTGATGCTGATATTCTACCATAATTATACTTGCATTGACTAAAGCTAATTGGACTCCAAATGCCTAAACTAACAAATAGCACGTAACATGTTAAAAAGGGAATTACATTACAGACATTAGAGGTCACTCCTCGGGTTCCTTTAGTCTTGTTTACAGCAAATAAATGACAACCGCATAAATAAAAGTGGAGAGGAAGTGACACTGTGTAATGCAGACACTGATCTGTGGCAGCAGAACTAATTTCAAATATGTCAAGCTTGAAATTACTACACAGACTCTGCCAAAAATATGGATGTTTGTTTACAATCCATATCAGTGGGGGATATCTAGGTTTACTGAGTAAATACAGGGGTTGGGATGAGGCATGTTAATTAGTACTTGAGACTTGTGTGCCTTCGCAAATGACTCACAAGGCTTGATAAAACAACTCTGGATAACAGCTGCAACGTGGAGAATTCTAATGTGTCCAACAGCAAATCTGCAGGAATTCCTATCACAAGTTGCTCCCATCACCACCTGTCTAGAGACTCATAACAAACTCCAAAATTGCTGATTTTGTGATATAATTTGTGTGCTTAAAAAATAATCAGAATGGTGGTTTGCTGCTGCCTGGCTAAAACTCATCCAGCTCCTTCAACAGCAGTTCAAGTGCATCAGAAGCAACTACAAGACTGAGGTTGCAATAAAGGCTGAGTACTTTTGAGTCACCTTTGACCCCAGAAGTCAAACTATATAATGTAAACTTTTAGCTTTTAGCAGCAGCAAGAGCAAAGAGGTTATAAATTTCAACACAAGTGCTTTGCATCTCATTTGAGAAGATCTCTTGTTAAATGTCAATGCATGCAGATGTGACTCCTGAGAGTCTCATTGATATTTTTATACTTGCAAAGTTGCAAAAAAAAAAATTCCTCCAGTTGATAAGTATTTGAAAAATTTTGATATAAATAAAAATATCAAAATATATCTTACTATTGGAAATGAGCATGAAATGGAACAACGAACCGAATAAAACATAAATTGTTACCATTTATCTCTAAGTACAGCGTCCCTGGGAAGGCCAAACATAGGTGATTGGACTCTGAGATGAAAATAACAGCGTTTCGACGACATGGCGACAAACACCCTCTACAAACGCAACTCTTCCTCTTCTTCGTGGGAGTGCAACAAGACCACGTCCACTTTTTTATGTGTTCCTTTGGGCTGAGGTTAGTCAAAAAAGTGTTCTAGTGACAACATTAAAGAAGGAAGTAGGGCTGTAGTCCCGTTTGATGTAGGCGACTTCTATTAAATAAAACATCTCGCTTAGCATTGAACTTTGAGCTTTATAATTTTACACATATTATTTATACTCTAACAACAACATTACACACTAACTAAAGTTTGAAACATGGGATCACGAAGAACGGGATCTTTAAGATTACAATTGTCTCTAACATACAAACTATGCTATACATTACAGGAATAAACTATTACTATAATTTTGTTTGCTTCAAGAAAAGTCAAAATTAGTTAATTTCTACCACTCCCTGAGAACAAAAGCACTTGAACAATTAAGAAACCTCAGTCATTGTGAATTTGTGAAGTTCTGGGACTAAATGGATGATTGACCTATAGAATCCCTGCATTGTTCCTCTCCATCCTTCTCACCCCCCTCTGTAGTTATTTACAAAGCTTTTTATTCACTTTATCAGTTGGTACTTTGCTCTTTTTCTTCTTCACAGCAAGCTTGCTGTCAGAAATGAAAGCTGAGACTGAGTCCTGTTAGCCAAAGATTGTATCTTGTTTACTTGGAGGTGCTGACCCCCGTTGGCCGATAGACGTCTGCCTTGAGATCCGATGGCGTGTGTTCGCGGATACGCAGCATGTGCGTGGGTGCAAAAATGAAAGGGCAGGGTGGTTGGAGGTGTGGGTAGTCTTGTCTCAGCAATTTCCAGGTAAACTTCTGACTCCAACACCCTACAGCAGAGAGAAAGAATGCCCGGAAGAGCATTCATCCCCCCTCACCCTCCCCCCAGCTGCATTCTCTTTGAAAAGCACCTCCAAAACACTGGGAAACAAAGGGAAGTGTGTTCAAAAGAGAAAAGTTTTGTAGTACAAGAGCACCGTTTTATATAAATTTTCTTCATTTCACTTATTTTTATTTATTTTATTTTTTTGTCACATTGTGCTTTTTTTGGTGCCAAGGACTGAAGGATTGGTGGCAGGAATGCTGCAGGTGCAGTAGGCCCCCGGGGACTTTTCCCTAAACGCCAGCCAGACAAACAGGGGGACATGTTCCCCTGCACAGCGCCTCAACGGGATTGGAACATTTGCGCAGCATTCAATCACAGCTCATTCCAGAGCGATTTTGCTGTTTTACAATGCATCCCTGAAGTAATGGGAACAAAACCCTGGAGACTCTAGCAGCATGGACCCAGAAGACTTGCAATCTTTTAAAATGCAGACACCAGCACAGTAATAAGAGAATTGCACAATTAAAGTCTGCATACCTTTCCAATGCTAATGCCCTTTTTTTTTTTTTTTTTTTTTTTTGACAAGTTGAGTGAGAGAACATTATGCTAAATGACTCTCACACGTATGGAAATCTGAAACGTGGTGATAAACTGTGCGATACAGAGAGTGGACATGTTTTAGCATAATTCTGCTATTCACCTCATAGTCGTGAGCCTACAGCGGCACTTGCTCAGAGAAGAAAGGCCCGGGTATTACTGCAGAGAATCATTCATCCAGAATATTTATTCTCACAGAAATGGCTGTGATGGTTTCTTGTATTTTATACACTAATGATTAGTGTGTTTATATGGAGGGACCCCCACTTCTCTTCCTTTGAGTTCATGCTGTTCCTCCTTCCTCTTTTTGTCTCCTGAGTTGCATTCCAGGGTTGTGAGTTTACCTCTGTAAATTTCTGTGTTTCTGGAAGTCTGCTGCAGTGATCTAAAAGCTGACGTTAAGAAATTCACATTAACCCTTTGTCAAGACCCATGATGCCCCAAGATCGCGGACCATTCCACTCAAGGCCAGCCAGGCATGCATAAGGGTATTGTATAGCATCTTTCTGCACTAGTAAATGCTGATATTCATTTAAAATAAATCTTTGATTAAACATCAAGACAACACTTTTCGTTCAGGCTCACTTTTCAATATTAAAGCTGAATTGTCAATTATTTTAATTTAAACTATTACAAGCCCCCCGAAAAGTGTATACACTTTGGTGCTATCAAAACATAGCTTTGTTTGTTTGAGAATCCAAACCAACCTGACGTAGCAAATACCGGTACCAATAGTGTGAGTTGAGGGAGACTGATCTGTTTTTCTAACCAATGGGAGATTAGGAAAAGTGTTCAGGAGACCTGTTGTAAGAGTTTTTGCTTTGGTGATTCTAGTGGTGCAGATATTCAGTTGCAATGTAAAAAAATTTAAATTGTAAAATTGTAATCTAAAGAAAATAATATTTAATATATATATATATATATATATATATATATATATATATATATATATATATATATATATATATATATATATATATATATATAATGGTGGTTTGCTGCTGCTGCCTGGCTATATATATATATATAAGTCTGACTACAGATATGTATAATGGCATTAAATATTATAGATAATTTATTATTTTAGTGCACATTTTTTTCACTTAAAGCAGACACTGATAGTCTGTATATAGATGTGCAACTGTTAAAAGACAATTACTTTTTAATTTTAACAGTGATATTATTATGATAAACTCAAAAGTCAAACCAAGAGTCAACCACTACAACATGGTATGTGTTCTGTTATCTCAGACAAATCACCACATTCAGAAGGGGTGGGTGTTGAATTTCCTCATTTTCCACATGAACTTCTGTCACTTCCAGTTATGATTGTTTGGGTTTTATTAAAAAAGATGTCTTGCTTTTGTTTGACTTTACTAAACGAGTTAAAATATACTGTACATCCCTGTAAAGGAGAGGCATAGATATACAGTAACTCCCCCAATATTTTTCTCTCTTTTTTTTGCCCTACATTAAAGTTCCAACGTTTTTTAATAAGTTTAGTAAACATTATGTACATAAAAATTATAATAGTTTATAAACATTACATTTTAATTTAACTAATTGGAAGCAATTGTTTTATATATATTAATCAAGTTTAAATAATACTAGCAAACCTTTTCCACTTGTCCCTGCATATAATTGCTCTCTCAGGGAGTCCAGAAAAGTTATTTGGGACTCCCAGTTCACAGGTTTGGGTTTCAATCCACAAATGCAGGAATTTGATCTAGCGCACATTGTGACAGGAAAGGTCCCGCACTGTCTTTCTCTGTTAGGGTGCTCACCCTCTCTAGGACACCGATTTGGCATGAGCACCACCTCTGCCAGCTGGGCAGCAACTGTGAAGCCAACCTTTAGCCAAGGGACAGGTGAGCAGTCAAAGCCCCTAGGCTCTTTTTACCACCCATAGTCCTGTCAAAATCACTGCAGACTTGGGACTGGCTATAGGAAAATGTCTGAATAACAATAAACTAATACAAACAAATCCCATTTACTCTCAAAGTACGTATAGTCTTACTATTTACACCTCATAAGCTGTTCAGTTGAGAACTATGTGTGTGCATGTGTGTGTTCGGTGTCACCTGTTCTGTGTCTCATCTCAGTCCAAGTTGGCACAAATTCAGGTGGCTGGCATGGGTCCATATGCCAGCGTGTGCTCTCAGCCCTCTGACCTATCTTCAGAACATCTACTACATCAGAGAGATGGCGAGCAGAGGTGTGGAGAGATGAGAGAAGGAGAGGAAGAGACAAATGTCCAGACTCTGAGAGGGTTGTTTCTCCCTTATAACTTTGAACAGCGTGCAGAGGTAGATGTGGCTGTCAAAACAGTAGGAAACTTCAAGAGTCAAATCTTTCTCACAGAGATTAACATTATACTAGCTTTCTACCCCGACATTTAATAAGACTTACCATCCAATAACAACCTTTTTATCTTTCTTAAAGTAGCAGAGGTCTTGTAGGTACCTGAAGAAACTTGTACTGTAATAAGAGAGATCAGGTTAATACCTAGCAGGTCCCCCTCCTCGTTCTCTATTTCTGTCTCGCTCTGCTGAACGTTTAGTGATTTTACACTTCGGTAACACTACCATGGACACAATTACTGGAGCGGCAGCCCCTGCACAACCTGGCGATACTTGCTCACTGACACGTGAAGAGGGCCTGCTCACGAGGCTCGTTTTTTTGGCTTCTGTCATCCGGGCATGGCACGTGGCACACTCATTATCCAGTGTCCTCTGAGAACAGGTTTTGCAGCTAAACTCTACGGCTAATTTAGGCTCTGCAGCAAAGATCTAATTTGCAAAAAAATAAATAAAAAAAACTTACTTAAAGGACTTTTTTTTTTTTGTAATTCTGGATTAAAGTGAATGGAGGTCAATTATGGATTAACTTTATTAAACCATTAATTTCAACATAGCTATTCCAAAAAAAAATATTTGTCTTGCCACCCAAATTTTGCAAATACACTAAGTGTCAGGAGAAAATTATAAGGGGCTTAAACTTATTTACACTTATTAAGAATCCCACCAAAAAGAGATTAAAACAAAGGGATGAGGGTCTTAAAAATATTCTTGAACAAACTCAAGGTTAATTCAGTGCACACACATACATCAAACATAACCAATTATTTGGAATCTGAAGAAATCATTATGAAAACTCGCAGTACTGACTTTTTTCTTAGAACTGCGTGACATAAACTCTCAATTCTGAGAACTTATCAGCCCTTTTTTTCCCTTCAGAACTGGACTTTATAACTCACAATTGCAAGTTTATATCCCACTATTCTGAGAAAAAAAGTCAGAATTGACTTTGGAAGTTATGGAAGTGGAAGTGTATATATATATTCACGTCCATAACTTCCATAGTTATTACTATTGCTCAATTACTGCTAATGGTACCTTCAAATATTATCAGTGTTGAAAAATTTATTTTCGAGATTCTTTAAAAAAAAGAAAATTAAAACATCACTTTTGATATATATTTTTTTTTTTTCCTATAGGTAAATAAAAGTGTTATTTTATTTTATTTTACAGTTTATTTCATCATTATTATTTATTATATGATTGATACCCCAAACTTTTTTGGCTGACAACAATTATGCACTATAACAATATATGAAGAAAATAATTATATATGACAGCATTCTACAGCATTTTATAGAAAGTACTTAATTCCGTGTGTAGTCTTTAAGATTAAACGATAATAGCGGAAATGCTGTCTGTTCATGGATGCTTTCATGAAAGCAAAGGCTTCAAAGCTGACCTGGTACTGAACAAAGAAACAGATAAAAATGGAAGCGGGGGGTGGGGTGGGGGGTGAGAGGCGCTATTTTTTTTATGTGGCCATGGGCCAGCTTTGCCTCGCCTCCTTTGAGTTCTGTCCTGACCCATGATCACCTTGAGTGGGATGGGGTCACATGAGGGGGCTTGGTGAAGTGCTGCTTAGCGCTTCTGTTTTTCCCTCTCCCTTTTCTACCTACTTTTTTTCCCAGCCCTTTTATTCTCTTTTCTAAAGTGGCTTTTTCCTCCTTGAAGGATCTCTCATGGCTACACTTACCTTTGGTTACAGACTGTTGTGTTGAAGTAAGACCACAAACATAAAATGTCTCACTTTTCCTCACACAGTCCATCTCATACCTATTTTGCTCATATACACCTTAATCCTGCTTGCTTATAGCTAATGAATTTTTACAATAAATATAAATAACAGGCATATTGTATGCGTAATTACCAACTTGCCATACAAAAGATTTATGAATTAGTGCCCTTTATATTACTCATCTCACTTGCCCCACAGGAAATAAATAACTAAATAAATAAAGAACTTGTAACACTTAACAGTAAGGTTCAATTTGTTAACTTTAGTTAACATGAACTAACTAAATTGTACTTTTATTCATTGACATTATCAAAGATTAGTCAATACTGTAACAATTGTATTGCTTATTGTTAGTTAATAATATTTATTAACTATACATTAACATTATCTAATAAACATTAGTGTAAAATGTTACCAAAAAACAAAAACAAAACACCTTATCATGATATTAAGCATGCACCATTTATTCATTGTCCGTTTGTTAGTTAGAACCTGTGGTGTGTTTTGAACTTAAATGGTGCTTCAAACTTTATGACAGGTCAGTTCTATGTTTGACGTGTGCCCCTTCCTCACAGAACTAAATTACTGCACCCCTCTCTGAATAGCATAGAAACTGCCTTTAGAGATATAAATCCATCAAATCACTCCAAAATCATCTCAAAGGGACTTATAAATGAATATATGTCCATTGCATAATTTCATATCATGCCTGTAACTCACACATTTGTCTATCATCACTCATTGTTTATGTATTTTTTAATAACTATTGAACAGCTTATAGGTTTATATTTGAGTTTCGTATGTATGTGTCTGATAGTTTGTGATTGTTGTTATCAATCATTTATTTGTAAAAGATATATTCTTGTTATATAAATCATGTTTAAATTATACTCTGCAAGAGTTGGACTAACAGGATAACACGCTGATTTATGTATTGGGAGGAGAAACATAGCAACACCATGAGCTAAGACAAAGTCTAATTGGTCAAAACATCATTTGGGATGTGTCCAATGGCTTGAGTTTAAAACTCCAAGACACAAACAAAAAAAAAAAAAAAAAAAAAAAAAAATTGGGGTTGAAACCGTTTGTTCATTCAACAAATGAAGGCCTTTGTCACCCTTTTGGGCTTTTGGACTTTTTGGCCTCCATGCCTACTGCTCCTCTACCATTATGAGGAGTAAAGGTATCTAGTCTCATCAAACTCCTCTTTTCTTCTTATTTTTCCTTAGTTTATTTTCTTTTCTGTTGAGAGTTCCTTGTTCTAAGTTAAGTTTTGCCAGAAAGCTGTGTCTCAGACATTGTCTGTTCCCACCTAAAAAACTTCAACCACCGTACATGACTCCGCACCCATCCTTCAGCCAACACCCAACTCATCACCTGGGAAACCCCTTTTTGCACAACAACAAAGGGGATCCCCCAACACAGGCACGCTTGTGTGCGTTTTATATAATGTTTAATAACTTCATTGAAAACTGCGATGTGTGGTGGATAAATTAAATTATTGTTTGTTCTTCAGGTCTAAGAAAATGCATATGTAACTATAAACTGTAGATTTCACATTGTCACTCTCTTAAACTCATTCTGTCCTCACTTTCTCTCTTGCTGCATCTTGTGTGAATGTGCTCTCTGCTTGGTTTGAAAAAAGAACCCAACACATTAAAACATACATTTCAGTCCCTCCCTTTTTTTTTTTTGTGATTGTTGTGGGCAAAAATTCTTGATTTTGTGACACATTTTGTGGCAATGGAATATGCAGAATATTTTTTCTATTTTATGCGATGAAAAACTGCGGGTTTGATGAAAAAGAGAAAAAAAAGGTGATTCCCCCAACAACCTGTTCTCATTAGGCTACTAAATTAAATCAAAGTGTAAAGTGTTGTTTTTCGACACTGGAAAACCACTTTGCCACTGCCAAAACATTTGAGGATGGTTAATGCAGCAGTGGAAGCAGGCAGGAAGAAGCAGCAGTAGCTCCCACTGCTGCATTAACCATCCTCAAATGTTTTGGCAGTGGCAAAGTGGTTTTCCAGCGTCGACTTATATAATATATATATATATA
The DNA here is from genome assembly GCF_023724105.1 of Carassius gibelio. Classification (NCBI taxonomy): domain Eukaryota; kingdom Metazoa; phylum Chordata; class Actinopteri; order Cypriniformes; family Cyprinidae; genus Carassius; species Carassius gibelio. Next base: position 11,748,260 of record NC_068384.1, read on the forward strand.
TATATATATATATATATATATATATATATATATATATATATATATATATATATATATATATATTAGTGCTGTCAAAATTAGCGCGTTAACGCATTCGATTAATTTGAAATATTTAACGCGTAAAAAAAAAAATAACGCAATTAACGCGGTTGCAGTTTTTTTTTATTTCCAGTTGTGGCCAATGTGTGTTCAACGTGCAAAGAAATATGGATAAGACCCAGGAAGGACTTTTAGACGGAAAGTTTCAGTATAAAACTCTGCCGGATTACTCTTCAGTCTGCCACAAGAAACATTACTCTTCATTCAGTCTGCCACAAGAAACAGCAACATTAAAATCATGACCTTTCTGTAACGCCAACGTTAATAAGCTTAAACGAAAATAACGAAATAATTGTGTAGCGGAGTATTTTTTGTACACAGTGCCGCGAACTGTCAATCACTCCTGTACGCGTGCATCACTGTCCTCCTCGCAGCTGCAGCAACTTGCGCTCTCTCTCTTCATCAAGCTTTAAAACAAAAAGGGGACAAAAAGATCATATTGTCTTTGTGCATAGGCTATAGATTAATTAGATAAATGAATATCTAAATGTGTGCCTTGCCGTCTACGGTATTTTTTTTAGAACTTAGAAAAAAGATGCTGCAGCCAATGAGCAGCCAGCGGGGGCTGCAGGACGACTCAACCTCCGCGGACAGTTTTTAATTTTTATCAGACAATAAATACTCAAGATTTTGCTTTAGTATAACTCACAACGAGTTTCACACACCTTCTCCAGCCACGTTGAGTTGTTGACACTTAACAGCGGGAAAAGCGACACATGCGCTATTCACTTGTATAACTTAAGGGTGAATGGGTAATGTAGTTTCTGCTCTGGGTGGGATGAATTAGGAAGCTTGCATTGTGAAGGGAGCTCTGAAAATTGGCAGTGCAGGTAAAAGATTAAAACCTCTATTAAAACAGATGTCCAAATGAGCGTACCGGTATGCTACAAGCACGTTCTGGGCGCACGGAGAGGTGGCAGTACGCTCAAGAGCTATATTTGGAAGTGGCGGTACTGGTGCGTACCGGCCCACTTAAAGCACTGGCAATGACTATACTTTGGAATTTTTTTGCAGTCCACTTAGAATTCAACATGGAAATCATTTTTGTTTTTTATTGGCATTGATTGTTTTGAAATTCAAATGGTACTTACATGCCTTTGTTTTTATTTCTGTAATAAATATGGCTTTCAAGCCAACAGTTAATTTGGAGGATATTGATGGTTTATTGCAGGTATGTTGTTTACATGAGAAAATCTGTGTTACAAGTTAAACAAAAATTCAAATAAACAATCATATTTTGAATTTAAATAGTTTCTTTGTCTTGAGTTTACATTAATTATTTACATTTTACATTTACATATCCAAAAAGTTTCAGTCTTTTAATTGCGATTAATCGCGATTAATCGCGATTAATTTTAAAAAATTGTGCGATTAATTAGTTAATTTTTTTTAATCGATTGACAGCACTAATATATATATATATATATATATATATATATATATATATATATATATATATATATATATATATATATATATATATATATATAATAATTTGCACCCACTTTCATGTAACACACCGGGAAACTGCTTCGCGTGGTCTTTTTTGCTTTTTGTTGTTGGCAAATGAGAACGATTGCGTTCTTCATCATTGTTTCACCCTGGTTTCACCATGGGGCTTGCAGATGATGTTCACATTGCATAAGTACATCACTTCATAAGGTTCCCATGGCAATAGGGGGAAAATAATGGCGCTTTACTTGTGTGAAGTAAACGCAAAACTTTCAGCTAAGATATATGTGACTTTTTTCCAACGAAAATAAAGGGATTATGAAATCATGCTAGCCCCGTATATTTTGCTTGCTGAAATCTGCACATTTATGCAGCGAAAGTGCGGTATATTTGAAAAAAAATGCGACCCCCGCATAAATATGCAGCCTTTGGCTGATTATGCATTAAATCAGGGGATCGCATAATCACGTTTTTCTGGAGGGACTTACATTCACTCTTCATACTAACTATAAGAGAGTTTAGGTCACAAAGGTCATGAGGGACTCCAATCTGTTTGGGGAAAGTTACTGATTAGACCTTGGGTTTGAACAACCCAGTCTTGAAGAAACTGCGTATTTTGTTTGTGTGTGTTATAATAATTGAAGATATGAACATGTTTGGTGATTGTATAAGTTTGTTGATATTTCAAACAATCAGAATTATTTTAACCTGAATTACTGACATACCATAGTTAGTGATTATGCCGGTGGATTCAGTTGACCAGTCGTTAAACAGTGATTATGTCAAAATCCCATATAAATATAATAATTAATTCCCTTTGAGCTAAATTAATCTGTTTCCCTTACAAATGTCATTCGATTTTATAACATTTAAAAATTTCTTTATAAAACAGTTAATGCTTTCATTAAAAAAACTATCTGAACTGTTTCAATTCACACATCAAATTACCATACATGCATGTTAAAATCAAATACAATTTTCTTCATTTTACACTGCCCATGCAAACAGGCTAAAAATGTGCACCTACCAAATTTAAAATCAGATTGCTTTCCATACAGGATTAGATTCAGAAAGTTTAGATTTGAGCATCTAGAATACAGCTAACATTTATCTGTTTGTATCTGAAAATGTTAATGGCCACTCTCTGAGACTTCCCCAAAAACAAGACCAAAGTGGATGACTCGTTAACTCCAATAGCCGTTAATCACAGACACTCCAACCGGAACACAAACAATCCACTAGCCCAGCATTACTCGGCAGGCGGTAACACCTCAGCCCTCGCGCCTCACTGGTCTTTTCAGTGATAGAATTGAACGTCAACCTTACACAAGTGCTCCATTATACAACTATCTTGTCAGTCTAAGCTTTGTTCTTGGTATTGATTCAGAATGTGTAACCGGTTGAAATAATGATTCTGAAATTCCCATCACTCTTCTATTGAAAGGTTGAGTAAGATGTGAAGTTAAATATGCCCTTTCATGTAGGATTGAGAGAGCTTAAAAAACAAAGATGCTGCTCAGCGAGAGACTTATTAATCCATGAAGCACACTTTCAGTGAGCCCAGACTCACAGCACACATTTTAATATTAACAACGGAAGAAATTAAGCCATATTGGAGGACAGAGATGCCAGAGGCAGATGGAATTTAATTGTAGGTTTTTGCAAAGAGACTGGGAGACGACCTTGACCTCTTTTTGTGATCCAAAGATTATGTGTGTGTGAAAATTGCATGTGTGTGGTGAAGACAAGCACCGCCAGCTAGTTCATTGCCATTTCATGCTGTTTCTTTAGGATACCAAAATGACTCATGGTACTTCATATATTGAACTCAATCCTTAATTTAAAAAAGTATTAAAGATTACATATATATATATATGTTTATTTTCATTACTGTCTCCTGATACAGTTTGGGTTCATTGTTATTGGGTTTATTGCCACTGTTTTTGCTTAGCTGGGGCCTGAAAGACATGAGTAATTTATTGATATGACCAGTAGTGTCAAAAGTATTGGTATGCATTACTCAAGTAGAAGTATAGATACTAGGGTTTAAAAATATCATCTCAAGATTTTTTACTCAAGTAAAATTGTAAAAGTACTGATTTAAAAAAACTACTTAAAGCATAAAAGTAAAAGTTAAGTAAGGGGAAAAAATGCCATTAAGAACAAAAGCTTAGGCCGCTCCACAGGGGCCTATTGTGCACTACCCCACCTCCTCAGAAATTTTTTTTTCTAAATGCCATAGGCCATAATGACTATAATGTTATATTAAAATTTGGGATGCACTAGGTTATAGTGCATCCCAATATATATATATATATATATATAAAATACATATTTTCCCCCAACAATGTTCCTTACCCATTATGCATTATCTCCATCATGGGCTCCCTGAGTTCAAATTCATTTTCTGCTGATAAGGCTGATAAGCCCGTATTGGCTTTCTCAGTGGCTTTTTTTCTTTTCCAACACAGCGGGAGCAGCTAAAAAAAAAAAAAAAAAAAAAAAAAAATTCCCTTAAAGAAGTGTCAGGTCCTCTGATTCAGCTCAGAAAGACATTTCGAATTTAGAGAATAACCTGCGGCCTGGAGACAATATGACATAGCCCTGGGAAAAATAGAATGAACCTGAAACTTTAACCACCATCTCTTAATAGACATTAGATAGAGGGTCTGCTCTTTGGATACTGCACATCTGTGTGTGTGTGTTTCAAGCCCATCATGATTCCATGTATTCACGTCTTGATCCACGCATGTACACATTTAGCTCTTGTGTCTTTGCATTCGCAGATCATTGAGCTTTTGACTTTATTAAAGCAGCGGTATGTTCAACTCTCATCGCCTACGACTGCTACAGTCTTCCCTGCCATCTCCCATCAGCAGCGCGTGTGAGGAGCGTTCCCGCACCCGGCTGCACATTTGCCATGCTCTGCTCTAGAAACATGACATTTGACTGTGCTTTGCTACAATAGAACAAATAGCACCACCGAGTCAACACCATGCTTCCACCCCCTGAAGCGCTGAGTAGTTGATTAAATTTGTTCTCACAGCCTTCACTCGCTTATATACTAGAGACAGAGAAAGAAAGGGTGAGACAGAAGGTGTGAGAGAGAACATATTTATTTAGATTTATTCTGCCTTTTACACCTCAAAGAGCAGCTAATACTGTTTGCTAAAGGAAGAAAATGTTATATAGGTTGTGTTATAAGTGTGCATATATTTTTTTTTGAATTGACTCTTCAGCAAAAAAAAAAAAAAAAAAAAAAGGCAAGTGCAGTTTTTTTATCATTTGTGAATGTTGCTTGCCAGATGATATCTTGGGTAAAAGCCAAGACAGACTTTGTGATATCAATCAACTTTTATGTTAGACTGTATGATACATCTCAGCTAAGACTTTGGTCCTGAGTGACAGTGTTGACTGGCTGTTTTACATCATTACATCTTCATTTACATGGAACTGAAATGGTTAGAAACATCACACTGACATTAAAAATGTTTGGCCTGGAAGACGGGAGCCATTTTGATAAATGACTTCTGAGGTAGTTTTGAGCTTAATGTTATGGTAATGTTAATGAACAAAACAGGCACTGCTAATTTTGCCTTGCAAGAAAAATATATATTTTACAAATTTGGCAAAATGTATAATCTTTTGACAAAATTAGTCTCAGACGACAAAAATCTTTTTGCTTTAGTCGCATCTTCCTAGAGTGAAAGGTCATGCTTGATGGAGACTGAAGCTGCTTAAGGTTAATCAAATCTCTCTGTGTGTGCATGTGCCTGATAATGTTATCTACATGTGGTAAAGAGAAACATTCATCAGTAGCATTTGGGCGTAGGGATTGATAAAACACATGCTATACCACGGTGAAAAAATAAATAAATAAAAATGCTTGTTTTTGATAGAATTGCCGGCAAAATGGAATGATTAAATGAAGTAGCTTTAATCAGGGAGTTATGAGAGCTCAGCATGAAGTCTCTGTGCCATGGTAGGAATTAATTGGCACAGCTGAGCTGTGCCTCACATTACAGTTACTCTTTCTCTCTAACAGATGCACACACAAAGTCATATTGTAAGACTACAAACCTTTACTGATTCTGGACAGAACAAACAAGTAAGTATATGTGTTTGCGAACATATTTCAAAGGCTAAACACAGTTAATGTGTTAAGTTTGTTGGCCCCATGTGTTTGTGTGTGTTCCCAGTTTGCTGTGGTTTGTGTGTGAGCTTTCTTGAGCATTTGGTAACGAACCATCTGAACAGAAAACAGTTGGATCCTCTAAATGAGTTTATGTGTCACGCATTATTTGGATATGCCAGATGTCAGTGTTTCTCAGATAAGCCATACTCTAAGATATGTTTGTGTGCTAATGAATCCAGCAATGGCTCCGTCACTGTTCATGCTGGAATAGACACAATAGGAAGTCTGAGGTGGCACAACATAAGTGTATAAAATAACAACACATTTACCTACTGGTATGTTTAGAATCTGTCACTTAATATTTCACAAGTTACATTCTGTGATTCTTAAACTTGGATTAACTGTACATGTTTGGAAGGAACTCAACAATATAACTCTAAGTGACAATACAATTTGCATTTCCCACAAATAAGTTACAATTTCTGTCTTATGATAGATTGTGTGCCCAAGATAGATAGATAGATAGATAGTTCAACCTTCAGCCCTTCAAGTAAGAAAAAAATATTTATTTGACAATTGTGAGTGGCTATAAACCAACATACTGTATGGTTCGCTTCTGCTTTCATTATTTCTTGAAAAAGAATATATATATATATATATATATATATATATATATATATATATATATATATATATATATATATATATGACTTAAGTCTCAGGTCCTAATTTGTACCCCATTCATGAAAAGGGCCACACACCCTTTGAAGAGTGGTGTCTCCTTGACTTCCTGTGGCACAAAAGCATCATTCATTTTAGCAAGATTGGAAGTTTTGTGCTTCACATTGACAACAACAACCCTCAAGCACTGTGGGTTACTTAGCAGCTCTTCTGTTTCAATTAGCACAGTTTATTTCAAACACTCCAGCTCTCTGTGCCCTTCATCTCACACACTCAAGGCTAAAAAATTCTATCCATTTTTAACCTTATAGCATCTGCTTCTTCCCAATACATTCAGAATTTTTAAACTTTTACCAAAATACACATTTCTTAATTCTAGCAGCATAAGGAGACTGTAAAAGAAGTCTGTAATATAATGCATTTCACGTTCCCAAAGAACACCTATTCTGTTGCTTAGAAAGGTGAGGACTTTAATTTCTTCCCTGAAGTAGGCCAGTAGTCTATCATTAGCATAATGGCATCTATCTCATACCAGTGATTACTCTGAATTTAGACCCTGATGAAAAGCCTTTTCTGTTCAGATTATGGCCCAGGACACTTAAAAAGAACCATGGGATATGAACCTAAAAACCTTGACTGTGAGGAAAAGTGGAAACTTTTGAGAAACAAGGAGTTAACTTAAGACTTCATCGTAGTTGACCTGTTTTATAAGCTGTAAAAGAGTCTCTCTTCTGGAAGTATATTCTGACTAGCAAACACTCTAAAATGGAAGAAAATGAATGACATGCTGTTATAGCGAATGCCTATATATATATATATATATATATATATATATATGAAATTGCGGAAAGTGATTTATGATTTATTTTTCACACAAATTTGAATCTCACAAAAAAAAAAAATAATAATAATAATAGCAATAATCATTATTCAATTAATTTATTATATTTATTATTAATATTCATTATTAAATTAATCATATTCCTCCATGTTAAATCATAATCTGACCCACAATTCCTCAAATGTACAGTCAGCCCTTGAACCGTCTAATTATAAATGCTATTAAACTCATGACTTTCCAATCACTTTTTCCAACTGGAATTCTTAATTTTCACACAGATGGCTACTTCAAAAAACATTCCTATGCAGATGAGGTTTTCCTTATTACCATATATTAAATATGCCAGCCATTATGTCAGTAAGCTAGGTGTGTGTATGGGACTTTCTTCAATGTCAAGGTTTATTATAGTTTTTTTTTTTTTTTTTTTTTTTTTTGATGGTTAGACTCTCTTTCTCTCTCTCTCTCTCTCTCTCTTTCCCTTTCTCTCCTTCCCTGTCGTTTCGTGTGAGGGTCAGTACTGTCACTGTAATCAGATCATCTTCATTTATCCAGCTCTAATTGTGAGACTCACACCCTGTGGCTAAATTAAATCATTTCTCCCTTTCTCAACCTGCTGTAATTATGCACCTATGAATTATTTATAGGACAAGTGTAGATATAATAATTTTTAATCAACTTTCAGCTGGTGAGGGATGGACAACAGAGTGTATGTGTGAGTGTGTTTATATGTGTGTCACCGTATGTTCATCTGTGTGCTGAAACCTGATGCTCCAGCTTTCTCTCCCCTCACTTCCCGTGTGCCGTTGTCATGGCAATGTGTGTGTGTCAACACAGAGTTTGATTTCCTCGGACTAATTTGACTAATTAACGGTGTGACTATTGCACTGTGGGATGTGCACCCTTGTGCATGCATCTCTCCGAGGACATATAATCCCAGGGCTAGCTGCGGTCCATTAGTATAAGTTGTGGTGCTTCTACCTCTCAAATATTTCAAACATGGGTAAAAGAGTCTTCAGCCCAAGCTATTTCACGAATTATGAACAGTTACCCAGTTAATTGCATTAATTATGTCAGTGGATTTCATTCGATAAACGAAGCTTTCACATTAAAATGTATGCCCTTGCCACATAATTTTATTCACAGCTACTTATTGCAGTCAAGGTGAGTTTGTAAAAAAATCTGAATTTAATAATTGGCTCCCTTGTCAATTCATGAGCTGGAATTTGAATTAAAAAGGCCGCCGAAATTTGATACGGATCGGAATGAAAGGAATGATAATTTTCTGATTCACAGTTCAAAGAAATTTAACAAAGTTGGACAGGAATTTCATTAGTCCAACACATGTTTTTTTGACAAAACATAATAATATCATAAAGTAAAGTAATGATTAATGTGCCTATTTCAGTATATAGACATCAGACATCATTTTTTTATACTCTATGGGTTAAATTAAAGAATTCTGCGAAAATGAATTTAGTATAAAATATATTGAATGATGTTGCTCATATATTTCAAAATATAATTCTTATGTGTCTTAAATACTTAACATATGTACTCTGCAGTATTTTATATACTTTTTTTTTTTTTTACACTACACTTCAAATGTTTGGATTCAGTAAAGTTTTTAAAGAATTACTTTGTATTCGGCAAGGATCTGTTAAATTTGATAAGAAAATAAATAAATAATAATAAAAAAAATTAAATAAAAATGCAGCCTTGGTGAACATATGAGATTTGTTAAAAAAAATTTAATAAAAAATAATAACAATAATAATAATTTAAAAATCTTATCATCCCCAAATTGTAATCCAATTCTGAATAGCGTACAAACCTGCAAAGCAGACATTTCTGTTGAGATACATAAATTATATTAACTACTTGGCCTACAGTAATTTATTACAGAGTATGTGCAAAGTAAACAGCACATCAGGACATTAATGATTTATATGTAATAATAAATAAATGACCAAGAGTCTAACTCTGTGTTTGTTCTACTTAAATTTCTCACACATGCTCACATCTTCCTGTTAGAACATCTACTACATTTTAGAGCTGTAATCAGGCCTTAAAAGTTTCAATTAAGATGGGTATTTGGCAATAACAAAATTAAGATAAAGGCTCCGCTGGATTTGCTTCGCCACTAGCAGCTGACATTTAATAAAAGAATAATACCACCATAGCGTAAATACTCTGTCCACATTATACATTTAAGACTCAATGAATATTTAGTTATCATTTAAAAAACCTTTACTCACACATGTTACTCACACAGATTAGGCTAGGTCTACATGTCTTTGTGGAGGAAAATTCTTGGATCCACAGTAGATGGCTTCAGCGCGTTCCTGCGCTCACTGATGGTGTGTCATTATTCACTCATTATTCTCATTATAAACATGGTCAAAACTTTTCCACACCTCAGACTTTGCTTTAGTTGCTGGTAAACCCAAAACGTAATTGCCAGAGGCAAGCCTCCGTTACAACTACTCAGCTTCCATTTTCGCATCATTTTCGCGCTAATCGAAACACATCACATGGCCACTCGATTGCCTCGCAAACCGGAGCGCAAGCTCGAGCCCGGGTAAGAAGATATAAATTAAGCCCGAACCCGATCGAACCCGTTGGGTCCCATCGGGTTCGGGCAGAGCTCTACTACATTTCCCGTTCTCACAGCCACAGAAACTCCTGCTAAATTTAAAAAATATATATTTTTAGGCTCTAATACTCTTGTTGGGCCTCTGTGACTAAAGTTGTGCTGTTTCCTATGGGGCTGGAGATTTCCGCTTCCCAACCGTTAACATTTCAGCTGGTGAGGGAACATGTAATAGCTGCAGGCCAAGAGTTCTTCAGCTGTGTGGCATTGATTGTTTTTACAACACTTAAAAAGTATAGCTAGTTATACAGTCTACAGAAAAAGACTGAAACTCAGCTTACAAGAACTGTAGACCATTACATCACATATTACAATCTCTGGAGAAAATATCCTTCAATTGCCTGGAATACACCTTCAGCAGTGGTGATGCACCTAAAGTAATAGTCAATGATCAGAAAAGGTTGCACCCTTTTAAGGATGAGAACATTACCCTGTCATTTAAAATACAAATATATATATATATATATATATATATATATATATATATATATATATATATATATATATATATATATATATATATATACACTTTATGACTTACAAAGAGATATTCGGAAAGAGCAAATGAGCACGTCTTGTTTAGAGTTTGATTCATTTTTCAAAGTTAATACAGGACCAGTGTAAGCCACTCATCAAGGGTATTTTTTATTTATTTTTTTTCTGTGTATTTATTTTTTTTTTTTTTTTACACAAATCATCTGCATGGCAGATCACCCAAAGCTGATGCCAAAAGTTAAGGGCAGAGTTAAATGGTGTGATAAACTTTCAACATACTCTCATGCCAGAATTATGTTCCAGAAGCTGGACTGTACATCTAACTAAAAATAAATAAATAATAATAATGATAATAAAATGTTGCTCCATTCCACTGAGCCAGTAGTTGTGCTACTGATGATAATACATTGCTTCATTAAACTTAGTTAGATCAGCACATCATTTTATTTTTCCATTGGGCTTAACCTGCAAACCATTCTGTTTGCCATTCTATCCTTTAAATTGCTCTCATTTGTTCTGTAAGCTTTAGTTCCACCTTGCACCCAAGTGATGATTCAAACGCGAGTTTTGGGCAGTGTAGACTAGAGCTTGTTGTTTGTTGTTTCTCCATTCACAAATGCAGACGTGGTTTTATGTTTACACAGCGTGATATGCAATGCAACATGTAATAAGACAGTGTACGTCATTATGATAAGAATTTATGTCCCCAGTGGATGCAACAAATGTCTTGTTTATAATGGGTTTTATTGTCTTTGCCATGTCCTGCCAGGACACACGTCATCACAGTATGGTGAGGGGCATAACATTTCCGTCACACGCTTGAGGCCATCGTCCAATCATAACACACTGAATAGCTTGCCAATCAGAGAACAACCCGCAACCTAAGCACAGACTACACTCTTCAACACAATGACAATCACAAGATAACAGAACTTCCTATCAATCTCCAACATCAACTGGACATTAAGCTCTAACAACTGTTTCCCTTTACTGAAACAACACTTTTAACATTTACTCTTCCAATACAGACACATGCAAAGCATTCTGGGAACTAGAAGCAAAATAGCAGCATAAATTCCTCATGTAGTTACAACACAAAAGGAATAGGTCAGCTTCCGTTTCACTAATTTAAGTGGATTGGAGATTTTAAAAAAACTTGTTGAAGAACTGTGTTGTTTTAGCTTGTGATAAATTAAACAAGCAGCAAAACTCACGTTTTTGATTGCAAAAGAAAACTGGTACTTCAGAAAAAAAAAAAAAAAAAAAAACACTTCTCTTCAGCAAGTTTCACTATATCAATCAAATACTGCACATCCCAATAGGGGCTTAAGAACTGAATGAAGACAGGGTGACTGATTTTGCAGCTTTTGCTTTACTCGTCCTTCTAGTAGCAGAGTAATACTGGAGCCATAAAGTTTCTTTGTTGCCATCAGAGCCTCATTCCTCCTACATTCAAATAGCTTTGTGGGAATAGCTGTGACTGCAGTGCCTATATCTATTTTGAATAAGTTAATGTCCCCATTTAGTGTTATATAAGTGTGCCATCCTGAGTTTACGCATTATTATTATTTTTATTTTTATTATATATTTTTTCTCTTCTCTGGGCATGAGACTGCATTAACATTAGTCTTTTCTTCAGTCTGTAGAGAAGTGCTCTGCCAGAGCCTGCTGCTGTTTCACTGTCTCACACTTGACTGATGCTTCTGTTTAACATTAATTCTAGGTTCTGTTGGAGATATTTATTTATTTTATTTATTTATTTATTTTATTTTATTTTTTGTGGAAGTGAAATGTATTTTATTTCAATGGCAATGCGATCAATGATTTAGGAAATTATTAATATATGAAGCTATCTGCTGACTCTCCATGTTCTGGTTTACGCCCATTAAACTTGGACCTCTCAAATATGACATTACAACTTCTCCTAAAATGTTCATCAACAGCTGTAGTACATCAGAACAATATCCTGGAATTCGTCATCTCTCTTGTTCAATCTTGATGTGACACTGCACCTTTCGAAGCGTCTGATTCATCTTGGCAACTGTCTGACATCTGTGCAGTCAAACTTATCAGGAGCATCGATGTGAAAACATTAATGTGTATGCTGGTGTCTCATCTGAAAACATAACACAAATGCATCTAATAACTTTATCCTTTATATAGTCTACTTAAACTTCCTGGTTGTCAAAAGGGCACACGATGTGTTTATATGACATTATACATTATGTATAATATTTATACAACATATATAGTATAATTAAAAACAAAATATAGGCACAAGCAGCAATCATCAGGGTCCAAGGACCAATGGCTCATATGAGTGATTAGCGATCTAATTGAATGAATCTCATGATGTTGTTTTTTACAGGGAAGTCCAACTTAAATCTTGTCTTAAAGTTCGGGTTTGATTTAACAGGTTACATCAACACATGGCTGTCAAAAAGGGCAACTGACATTCAAAATAAATCAATACTGCTATATATATATATATATATATATATATATATATATATAATATATATATATATATAGATTTAAGTTCAGTACAGTTATGCAACCTTTGTTACAACACATTATAGTTTAATCATTTTTTAAGCTTTTCATGTACCTTTACATAAGCACATTGCAGTGTTAATGTATTTACAATGTTAAAGTCGCAAATAAATACATATTCTTATTAGGAATAAAACTGCCTCATTTTTTTAACTGTAGCTTAAAATTAGGCCTACTATGCTGCTGAAATTTAATTTAAGATTTGAGAACAACTGGTTTAAAGAAATTGTATACATTGAAATCCTGCTTTTTAAGAACTTTTCAGTAAACCTTTTCTTCTTTCCCCTTGTACAGTCATCAAGGATACAGCCATTATTGTAAATAAGTCTCTTCTGCTCACCAAGCCTGCATTTATTTGGTCCAAAGTACAGCTGTGACGACCTGGGTATTCATTGGGCTTTTTTCCAGTAGACGTCGGATGACTCCGCCCCCCCCCCCCCCCCCCCCCCCATCCCCCCCCCGTAATCTGGTTGCATCCGTGACACCTGTGCCCAATTTCCCTTGCCTCTTTATAAGAAGCAAGCTTGATGGCAGAAGAGTGGCGGCCAACTTGATTGTTTTTCGTTATAGTTTGATGTTTCTTTTTTGCACACATCACGAGACCACACCACAGGGTATTACATTCTCGCACATATCTTTAGGATGCCATTACTGACTTTGAATACTATCTTAAGACGTTTTGGTATATTTGTTTGAGCTAAATAAAACGTTTTTTTTTACGAATTGGCTTTCTTATGTCCCAGTTTTTGTTGCGTCCCCTTTTTGAGTCACGGGACGTAACAAATGGGGGCTCGTCCGTTCTTAGGCTAATTCTATGCCTTAGTTGAATATGTTTGATTATTTGGATTGTTTTGTTGTTTTCTATTCCTTTAAAGGGAATTGGAAATTATTTGGTCGTGACGTTTGGGGGATCCCAATTTAAATAATTACGTCATGATTTTCAGATGCTGCTTTGGGACATCTGAAAGCGTTTGGTGTAGCTAGTTGTTTGGTCGTCGTTTGAATCCTCCGACTGGTAAGTTTCTTTTGTGCAATAGTGTTTGTTTTGACTTGGAATTTATCCCTGGTAGGTTTAGCGGTGTGTTTCCTTTGAAACATATCGGGTTTTGTTATTTTTTGTACAGTTGTGGTGAACGCGGGTAGTAGCGGTTGTCTCGGGAGCATTTCCATGGTGTTGAGAATTGTCGCTGGTTTAACCAGTTGCAGTTCCACCCACTGGGCTTGTGTGCTTAATTTCCCCCCGCCAGTATCCACATGAAGATTTAGGTTTTAGTTAAGTAGGTAGATTTTTGGGAGTTAGATAGTGGGCTAATTTCCAAGTATTTGATTGCACATTTGAATACTTTCAGTCTGTGGTTTATTTGCTTATGGCTGATATTGACCAGTTTGTTGAATCGCCGTCGTACGTGTTGTTAAATAAGTGTACAAAAGAACAACTTTTGAAAATCGCTGAATATTATGAAGTAAAACTTAGCGATAAGAGAATAAAAGAAAGTAGTATTAAAACTGAGCTGAGGAATAAACTGGTTGATAAGAAAGTTCTGACAGCTGAAATGAGTGAAAGTGACCAGCATGTAAAAAGTTTGACTACACAGTCTGCTTTAACTTTTGACCAGCAAAAAGAGTTATTATTGTTACAAATGGAACATGAGAAAATAAAGCAGAAATCGGAGCGTGATAAAATAGAATTGGATAAAGCAAGGATGGACTTGCAGTATTTAAAACTGAAGCTCATTGAAGAAGGTAAAGTTGGTGACGTTGGGTCAATTGTTGGTCAGAGTGAGAAGTTTCCACTGAATCAAAGCTTAAAACTTGTTCCTAAATTTAATGAGGTTGATCCGGATGTTTTTTTTACTATGTTTGAACGTGTTGCGGTGTTACAAGGTTGGTCTAAAACCGATTGTGTTCTGTTACTACAGAGTGTATTGGTCGGTAAGGCTCAGTTAGCTTTTGCTGCTTTGAGTACAGATGACTGTAGAGATTATGAAACCGTTAAATTCGCAGTTTTGAAAGCATATGAGTGTGTACCAGAAACATATCGACAACATTTTAGGTCTTGTAAAAAGGAGAAAGGACAGACTCATTTGGAGTTTGTGCAAGATTTAAGACGACATGTTACTCGTTGGTGTGCATCGCTAAAGGCCAAAACATTTGAGGAACTGCTGGAATTGATTATAGTTGAACAGTTTAAACTTTCCGTTTCTGATCCAATTGCGATGTATATCAGTGAGCACAAAATTGAGTCTCCTGAGGCGGCAGCATTGTTGGCTGATGACTTTGTGCTCACTCATAAAAACACTGCTGCTGATTGGAGAACACGTGAAGTTGCCGCGAATCGTGTTACATATGCTGGTTCTCAGGGTGGATACTTTTCTTCAGGGAAGTTTGATTCGCCTAAAATATGTAATTACTGTCGGGGAAAAGGCCATTGGAAAGGGGACTGCCCTATACTTAAAGAGAAAAATAAACAGATTGACGTAAATAAGTTTAAGCCTGCTGCAGTGGCAAATTCTGTTCATTCTAGTGGGGCTGAGTCTGAGGATAAACTGTTTAATCATTATTTGTCCACTTATGCTCCTTTTATTACAGAAGGTCGAGTGTCATTGTCAGATGGAGTTGAAGTTCCTGTCAGAATTCTACGTGACACAGGTGCTATGGATTATTTCATTTTAGAGTCCATTTTGCCGTTTTCAGTGCAATCTGAAACTGGTAATAGTGTTTTAGTTCGAGGTATGGGCTTAAATACATTAACAGTTCCGCTTCACTCTGACTTAGTGACTGGGGAAGTAGTAGTGGGTTTGCGTCCTGCTTTACCAATTGAGGGTGTACACCTTATCTTGGGAAACAAATTAGCAGGAGATAAGGTGTGGCCAAATGCGTCTCCGTCTCCTATGGTTTCATCTAGTGGAGAGTTGAGTGAATACGAAATGGTGGTAGACCCTGTGGGTGTTGTAACTCGCGCTATGGCTAAAAGTATGGAGCATTTGAAGCCTCAAGAAAGAAGTGAGCTAAAGGCACAGCACATTTTTTTGCCTGTACCTGATTTGTCTTCTCTGCCTTTTCCTCTGTCTGCAGATGAGCTGAGTAAAGAACAACGGTTAGATTCCACTTTGGATGAGCTGTTTACCTCTGCACTTCAGGATGGCGATGTATCAGATAAGACTAGAGGCTATTTTGTACAAGATGGGTTATTGTTGAGGAAATGGAGTCCTCATGGTGAGAATTTTGTGGGAGATCCTATTGTTCAGGTAGTGGTTCCCACAAAATTTCGGCGTGGCGTGTTGGAGGTTGCACATGAAAAGTCGGGGCATTCTGGGGTGCGTAAGACCTATGATCGTGTTTTGCAGTATTTTTTTTTGGCCACATTTAAAGAGTAATATTTCAACCTATATACGGTCATGTCACGTTTGTCAGGTAACCAGTAAGCCAAATCAAAAACTGAAACCAGTTCCATTACATCCGATTTCTGCTGATTGTAATCCCTTTGAACATCTTATAGTTGATTGCGTGGGCCCTATGCCACCTTCAAAATCGGGAAGCAAATATTTGCTTACGGTCATGTGTTTGGCTACACGTTTTCCTTCAGCCTATCCATTGCGAACAATTACATCGCGATCAATTGTAAGAGCTTTGTCACAATTCATGTCATTTTTTGGCATTCCTAAAATCATTCAAAGTGATCAGGGTACTAACCTTACCTCTCATCTCTTCCAACAGGTTTTAAAACAGCTTAAAATCAAACATAATCTTGCTAGTGTGCATCATCCGCAAAGCCAGGGAGCGTTGGAGAGATTTCATCAAACGTTGAAGTATCTTCTTCGTGCTTATTGTGTGCAGTTGGACAGAGATTGGGAGGAGGGTTTGCCCTGGTTACTACTGGCTGCACGTGGGGTTGTGCACGAAAGCACTGGGTTTAGTCCCAATGATTTAGCTTTCGGTCATAAAGTTCGTGGGCTTGTGGGAGTGTTACAAAGTTCCGTCAAAATTTCTGACTCACCGAAAAATCTGTTGTCGTACGTTTATGGGTTTAGACAGAGGTTAATTGAGGCTAGAGCATTGGCCAGAGTTCAACAAAAAAAACAACAGGCAGGCATGAAACGGTTGTATGATCGCCAGGTGGAATGTCGTGTTTTTGAACCAGGAGACCAAGTTCTTGTGTCACGTCTTTTGCCATCTTCTCCTTTTGAGGCAAAATTTGAAGGCCCGTATGTGGTGAAGCGTAAATTGAGTGATGAAAATTATGAGATTTTCACTCCGTTTCGGAGAAAGTTAACTCAATTATATCATGTGAATTTACTGAAACCATATTATGAGAAGTCTAATGGGGAAGTAAACCCTGTTTGTTCTGCTCTCCTTGCTGTTTCAGGTGTTGGAGCTGGGTTTTGCTCCGGGCAAATGGAGAATGAGGGTAAAGAACCAGATGATGGTATTTTACGTGGACGTTTAAATAATTCTGAGTCTTTGGAAAGGTTAAACGATGATCTGGTCCACTTGTCTCCTTCGCAGGTGGCGGAGTTGAGTGCACTTTTGCAGAGTTTCCCTGGGTTGTTTGGAGATACGCCGTCTCGAACAGATTGGGTTGAGCATGATATTGATGTGGGTAATGCTTCCCCTGTCAGACAGCGTTATTATCGTGTGTCACCAGAAAAAAGAGATTTGATGGAAGCAGAGTTTAGGTATATGCAAGAAAATGATATTGCAGTTTCTTCGTGTTCCAACTGGGCGTCTCCGTGTCTATTAGTAGGAAAACCTGATGGGTCTGTAAGGTTTTGTACAGACTTTCGAAAGGTAAACGCTGTGACAAAGCCTGATTGTTTTCCACTCCCTCGGGTGGACGATTGTGTTGACCAGGTAGGCTCAGCTAGGTATGTAACTAAACTTGACCTGCTAAGAGGTTACTGGCAGGTGCCCTTGACTCGGCGAGCTCAAGAAATCTCTTCCTTCATTACACCATCAGGTCTTTACTCCTACAAAGTAATGAGTTTTGGGCTTAGAAATGCTCCTGCCACCTTTCAACGCCTGATGAATCGTGTGGTATCAGGCCTTGAGGGGTGTGCTGTGTATTTAGATGATCTGGTTGTCTTCAGTGACAGTTGGGATTTGCACTTACAACGTCTGCATGCAGTTTTGATGCGCCTTTCGGAAGCTAGCTTGACTGTGAATTTAGCCAAGTGTGATTTTGCTCGGGCCACTGTGACATACTTTGGTAAAGTGGTCGGAAGTGGTGAAGTTCGACCATTAAATGCAAAAGTTCAAGCTATTCAAGAATACTCTGCGCCTACTACCAAAAGAGAGCTTATGCGGTTTTTGGGTTTAGTGGGTTATTATCGTTCCTTTTGCTGTAACTTTTCGTCAGTTGTTGCACCACTTACCGATCTTTTGAAAACCAAAACAAAGTTCATATGGTCGTCAAATTGTGCGCTAGCTTTTGAAAATGTTAAGTCTCTATTGTGTTCGTCTTCTGTCCTTGCGGCTCCTTGTTTTGAAAGGTCCTTCTCTTTGCAGGTTGACGCAAGTCAGGTTGGAGCTGGAGCTGTTCTCCAACAGTCTGATGAACAGGGGGTTGTTCGGCCTGTCAGCTTCTTTTCGCGCAAGTTTAACTCATACCAGCTAAATTATTCCGTGGTGGAAAAGGAGGCTTTAGCGTTGATTTGGGCGTTACAGCATTTTGACATCTATGTTGGCTCAAGTCAACCTGTTGTTATTTATACAGACCACAACCCCTTGACGTTTTTAAATTCTCTTCACTGTCCTAACCAAAGGCTGATACGTTGGTCTTTGTTTCTTCAGGCTTATTGCCTTGATATTAAGCACATTAGAGGGTCTGAAAAAGTTGTGGCAGACGCCCTGTCACGTTCCCCTATGAATGAGGCTTAAGTTGGTGTAAAAAAAAAAAAAAAAACACTATTTTGGCTCTGGTTGCTGTCTTTGGTACTTAATTTTTTTTTTTTTTTCTGTATGGTGTTTGTTTTTGTTTTAATTGTTTGTTTGTTTGCAGGGATTCTTAACAGATCCCTGTTCTAAGGGGAGGAGTGTGACGACCTGGGTATTCATTGGGCTTTTTTCCAGTAGACGTCGGATGACTCCGCCCCCCCCGTAACCTGGTTGCATCCGTGACACCTGTGCCCAATTTCCCTTGCCTCTTTATAAGAAGCAAGCTTGATGGCAGAAGAGGGGCGGCCAACTTGATTGTTTTTCGTTATAGTTTGATGTTTCTTTTTTGCACACATCACGAGACCACACCACAGGGTATTACATTCTCGCACATATCTTTAGGATGCCATTACTGACTTTGAATACTATCTTAAGACGTTTTGGTATATTTGTTTGAGCTAAATAAAACATTTTTTTTACGAATTGGCTTTCTTATGTCCCAGTTTTTGTTGCGTCCCCTTTTTGAGTCACGGGACGTAACAACAGCAAAAACAGTATTTTTTTTTAAAACAATTTAAAATAACTGCTTTCTATTTGAACACAGAAATAAATAGCATTTTAAAGTATATTCCAGCATTGCTACCTTTGCTGTATTTTGGATCAAATAAATGTAAGCTTGGTGAGCGAGAGAATTAGAAAATTATATATATATAACATCTCACATCTTACTGTTCAAAAACTTTTGAACTGGTAGTGTATATTAAAATGTTTAATAACTCATTTAAATTAATTAAACACTTTTAAATAGACTGCAGCAATAATACTATAATAATACATTATTTGGTTTCATTCAGAATCGTGGGAGAATCGTGATCTCTATTTGGGGACGGGACTCGATTAAAAAAAATAATCTAATTAATTAGAGGCTTTGTAATTAATTAATCGAAATTAATCGCATATAAATATTTGACCTGAGAACAGTGAGAAGTTTTTTTTTTTTTTTTTTTTTTTTTTTTTACATGGATTTATAGTATACCATTGAATAATGACTGAATACATAAGCTTAAGCAACAAAATATTGTTTATTTTTGTTCAACCAAGTCTAGCAGACCAGTGCAATTTTTGCCATTAAGTGTAGCAATAGCATATTTAGAAACAATTTAGAAATAGTACCTACATTTCAGAAATTCAGGAAGCTTATAGGTGCTGGAACCTTCTGTAAAGTGTTTTTTTAAGTAAAACACAATACTGTCAATTACATTCAGAACATTGTAAACACTGACTATTAGAAAACATCTCTCTGTTGCTTCAGAGGCCATAACATACTAAGTCCAACTCTCAATAACCTTGGCCAAAACAATAAAGAGTTCAACATAAACTGCCAGTTGCACCAACAAAATAATACATAGTTCAACATAAAGTGTAAAGTCCACGCTAGCTGCTATATGTTTTGCGTTGAGGTGATACTTGAGGCTCGATGTGTGCTGCGGTGATGTGCGAACGCTAGTTGGTGCTTCAGTATAATCGGTCCGCGAAACTCATCCAGTGAGAAACGTTCGGCGGTGCAAAAATACGTTATTAAAAATGCGGGAATTTTTTTTCTGTAATTAATTGATCTTAGTTAACGCGTTATTTTTTTGTGTAATTAATTAATCTCAACTAACGCGTTAAAGTCCCGGCCCTAGTAATTTTTAATTGTGATAACATTATTTATATATATTAGTGGTGGGCCGTTATCGGCGTTAACGTGCTGCGTTAAAGCGAGACTCTTATCGGGCGATAAAAAAAATATCGCCGTTAATCTATTCTCAAAGTTGGGTTGGGAGCTGGGTCTACTAACATTCACCTTGATATTTATATAACCGACTGGCTGAGGCCAGCCTAAAAAGATGCTCAGGACAGTTGACGGGCCACTGCTGCGCATCGCAACGAAAGCTTATCTTTTTCACGTTTTTACGTCTTGTCGATTTGAACATTAAAGCATCCAAACACAAGACGCGGAAAAGCTGAACAGAGAAGCTGGTCACTCGCGCTTGTGCGCACGAGAGAGAGAGAGAGAGAGAGAGAGAGAGAGAGAGAGAGAGAGAGCGAGCTGCGTATCACAGACAGCGACACTGAACCGAGCTCTCTTCTGCGAAGTTCTCCTCGAAGTCCCTCCGGCACCTGAACAAATACAAATCGCAGTTTGAACAAACAAAAAGATGTGAAAGACTCCCATTCAGTACCGCGGTGTTCTGGTGTTCAGGACTCACGCAGATAAAGGCGTCTCCAAAACACTTGAACATCGAATTTGCTTATTTTTGCTCTTGTGCCGACAAATACATACAAAATATGTCAAAATATCCACCTTGGAAATTATGCTCCGTTATTTCTAAAGTAAAAGTAAACAGTTGAGGGGAAAGAAAGGGATGTGTATTATATTGGATGCATTCATCGTCTCTTAAAGTGACCGCGTCTAATTTAGCTACTGCTGTAATGTTAATCCAAGAAAATGAACGAAAATCACTCACTGCTCTGGAATGAATTACTTTGTAGTTTTAACAGTCAAGACACCAGATATATTTTTTTTATATATATAGCAAAACTGTAATAATGTGAAAATGTTGAAGGTGTCTGAATAAATGTAGGTTTGATTGTATAGCTTTTTCAAGCACTTTGTGATGCATTTTGGAAACAGGAGATGAGCCCCTTTTCTAATGCACCACCTAGCTTGATAAACCCCTTCTCAAAGATTTACAGTTTGTCAATTTTATTTGTGTAACACATATATTCTGAATGCCTTCGGCAGAATTCGAATGAGCCATTTTAATCTAGATTAAATTAATTTCAAGATCACAGTGAGATTAATCTAGATTAAAAAAATTAATTTATGCCCACCTCTAATATATATATATATATATATATATATATATATATATATATATATATATATATATATATATATATATATATATATATTAACATTAGGAACACAAACATTTCTAAAGGTATGAATATTAATATTTTTCCCCCTTTTATATGCCATCAATATGTCAAAATAGTACATTTTAGTGCACATACAACATTGTAGCCTACATGTAATGTTTTATGTACAAATACCTACTCACATGAAAAGATCAGGCTGAATGTAAACCATTAAGCTTCTTGGAAAAATCAATACACAAGTTCTGACTTTGTGAACTGAACACATTTTGCATTATTTCTGCTTAGCCTAAGTTTATTTTGCATTCCACTATTCATTCATTCTGTAGTTTACAGCCATTACAGAAACTCAACTTGTGCACTGCATCTCTGCATGATTTCTGTCATTTGCATGCCACTTTTCATAAACACACACAGCACTAAATGGCATTCAGCTAAATAACTAGTGTTGCTTCTTTGTTGTTTTTTTCCTGTTTTTATTATTACACTCCTACCCATGCCTTTTACTCCTTAATTATTTCATTCCATTAATAAGAGGATTTTTCATACAGAAGAAAAATAATTTTCATATTCAGGTGGCTACTCTGTGTTGTGCTAATGCAGAAATGTGTCAAACCTTTATATCCCTATTAAGAAGTCTATCGCACAGAGCAGAACAATGTAGGTATCTGAATCCCTGTAGGCTATAAGACACATTGTATCTCTATAAGATAAAAAGAGAAAATTCTTCACTCAAATAAAAATTGTTTATGACAGTCTAAAGACAAAGAAGAACAAATGAGACAGCGTGTATCAGGTTGGTATAACAGAAACAGAAAAGCAGAGAAAGAGATACAAGGTAGATAATGAAGACGATGTTAATTGGAATGGATACATCGGGGAGGGAAATGAAATAAGACAAGAAAAATTTAAATGAGAATGATGGAGGGTGGGGGGGTGAGAGAGAGAAAGGAGAAATGTTGAGCATTTAGTTTTTAAATGAGGCCAGCAGCCCTGACCCAGTACAGCAACCGCTACTTAATGAGGACACACTAAAATCAGACACACACAGATTATGGGCAAACACACACTTGTGTTCTCTCAAGTGACGTAGATTGGAATGACAGTAATAAACTATATTCCAATGAAGTATTGCAATGAAATATTTACCGAGGGGGAAAAAAGCCCCACATCAATCTCAAGTGTTGTCCCGTGCCGCACTCTGCTGCGATGGGTCCTGCGATCGTGCGGGTCTCTCTACTCGGAAGGTGTCTGTTATAATGTTATGATCAAGGCTCTGGACTCTAAGCATGACTTGTTTTTCTACAACGAACTATAAAATATTTTTTCTATAAAAAACACTAATGTCCTGGCAGTGTCAAATAGCTTGTTTACTCTGTAATTGAATTACATTAATGTTATAAGTTGAGATTTAGGCCACAATGAATATTTTAACTGCTTCTATGTTTAAGGAACACTGCTGTAAAAAGCACCTTATTTGTTTAAAGTGTTTGCAAAACAAATGCTATTACACTTTTGTTCATATAGCAGTGGGGAGGGGGGCACAAATCACTAATTTTGAATGGATTTTTAATTTTGTGCATAATAATGTAATTAACTGTGATTAATCACTGCCCATGTATGTATGTATGTATACAATACATGTATTTATAGATTTACTATACAACTAACTGAAAGCTGAACTGAATGTACTATTGAAATGCCATAAAATGCCCGTGAAATAGGGTGTTAAACCAAGTTGAACTTGCTTTAAACACAATTAAAAAATGTATAAAAAGGGAGCAACTTTGACCCTACTTCATTATAACCGTTGAAACATATCTTATTAGACCTGTGAATTTTGAAGAGATCTTCTTTTCCTCTTCATTAAAGATATATTTGGCTTCGGCTGCCCCTTCTCTAAATGAAAGCACTAGAGGCCCTCTGGGTTTTAGCAGTGGCACTCTTTTATCATTTGGTTTAAGAAGATGCCATGCCATGTGTTTCATATCCGAGCTGCACACGCTATTTGCTAAAAGAGAATATTTAGCAGCGAGACCATGTACCAGGCGCTCGCATGAGACTACAGAGGAACACGGCCAGGCATTTTAAATGTGGACCTAATGCCATATGTGGGCGGTTTTCTTGATACATCTATTGTTAACCCTTTGTCTTGTGTCAATAAGGAAAAAAACACAGCAAATGAAAATTAAAAGTTCATTCTTAACATGAATTTATGTGGCTATAAATAATATCTTGCTGGACTGTAATTCAAAACTACATTTATATAGTGAAGGAAATGAATATTTGCATCCCTATTATGTTTGATTATATAAAATCACACTGTGATAAGACTTTTTGATGGGCATGTAATGTGTTAGAGTGAGTGCTGGTGTTGGAGGTAGGTTTAATGCCCTCAGCAGCCTATTCTGTTAAAAGGGCATTTCACAAAATTTTAATACAAGGTTCATTATGTTCAATGTTAATGTCAGTGAAAGCAACAGGGCATGCTTCTGTAGTCTTTGTAATGAGTTTGTGGATAATGGAAAGGCCTTTCCAAAGTACCAAGACCCATAACTAATTTAACAGAAAACAAAATAAAAATGTTGCATTTGAAAATTCTTAGTCGCAAATTAATTATTATAAAAATACAGTTCTGTCTCTGAAACAATACAACTGTTCCATTCATTTAAAAACAGTTCCATCCATTCCAGTATTTTACTGAAAATTAAACATTTAAACAATTGTGTTGGGACAATTCTTTAAAAGTGAATTAATCAATCACTCAAACGATTTTACAAAAGCACAAATACATTTAGATACAAAAAGCACTGTCTCCACAAGTAAGTCACTAACTCATTCACTTGATCAATTTGTTTAAACACTGGTTCATTCAGGAACAAAACAATTGACTATCCTTATTAGTGGTCATTCAAAAACAATGATGTGATGTATCTTGTTAGGGGACAACAATCCATTCTGCTTTTACTTTGTTCCTATTTGTATTTCCATTAGCAGAGCAAAATTAGAAAAACATAACAGGCAATATTATTTCTAAAATGTAAGTTACTTAATATGACCATCTTGTTTATTGATTCTCTATAAATGCCATATTACATCATCATTGTACCACAGGTCTGAATATCAATGGCTTTGATTAACTGTGGTCAAGGTTTTTTTTTTTTTTTTTTTTTTTTTTTACATAATGCTATAAAAGCAATATATCTCCTTAACGTACTGTAATGCCCAAGAAAACACTTTTCCCATGGTAAAATATGCAGCCTCTTGTGCTTAAATCTAATCTAAAAATGTAATATGTTTACATGGAGGACAGTGTGTGTGTGTGGGGGGGGGGGGGGGTTAATAAATTATTCTCTCTCTGTCTTGAATGAACTTTTTACTCATTATCTGTGATTCATGCAAGTCAAATCATTGATTTTTACTAACTGTCATTGCTCAGTGAGAAATTGTAGGTGTAATTGTGGATTCCCTGGCAATCAGATATTTTCAATGTTTTTGCCATGTTTGATTAACTAACTAATGCCTCGCAGACCAATTACAGAAATGCTATGCTGTGAAAATGGCCTAACCTGTTTGGTAGAGCTTGCCAAATTCCTCTGTGGATCCAACTGCTGTTATGAATCTGTACGGGGATTTGAGTAGACCTTGGAACAGTGTCTTTTTCTTTTGCTTAAATCCAGCATTTCAATATCAAGCCTCGTACCAACTTCAAGGCAGAGTTCTCCTAAAACAGAACTGACCGTTTTTTGAAGATGCAATCCAGTGTGGGCAAATCTGTTCCCATGGTAATAGGATGCTTATGGGTTGCATATTAGTCTGAGAGAGAGAGAGGGTATGTGTGTGTGTGTGTGTGTGTGTGTGTGTGTGTTAAAGAGAGAGAGAGAAAAGAGTGAGAGAAATTTTCCATTATGTAAAAAATAAATAAATAGATAAATAAATAAAAATTCTGTGTCCCAAAGCCTCACTAGCACAGGTAGTCTTCTTTAAAATACTTAAAAACCATATGAATCAGTTATATAATAGATATGTTCTGCAGACCGGAACTCAAAATATAGAACAGAGAAAGCAATTTATAGCACTGACACCACTTAGATGGAAAAATTCCTTGAAGAATGATGCTCACCACTTTATACTTATTCCTTTACTATTCTCTTTCATCGCCCAGTCTGTCTCTATCTGCAGTATTGTACTGTTAGGTTGTATTACATGCCACACTTGACACAGAAATTAACATCACTTTGTGATAATTAACCCTGCATGGAACTATTTTGCTTTCACCTTTCTTGAACAGAATAGAAAGAAAAAGCCAGACAATGGCAAGAGAACTCTGTTCTATTTTCTTGCTTTCATCGATGTCCTAAAGGTTATTCATGACATCATTACAATGTCTGTCCTTTTTCTAGCTTGTACTTTGAAAACCCATAAAGAGAATTATTTTGCTATTTGTTACTATATTACTCAAAGGAAACACTTTTTCTTTCTCTCTCTAGAGGATGGGTTTTCTGTTTCTTAAGAGGACAGGTGCGGAGTTATCATTTGTTCTCTCTCACTGAGCACTCTTCCAGTTAAACTTTTGTTTTCTCCTGGGAGTGAAGAAAGAGACGGGGGGAAAAGAGGCTAATTATTTTTAGTGACTATTATCAGTCATTAAAAACCAAAGAATCAAAGACCGAACACTTTGAATTGCACCTGAGGTTAAAAAAGAAAGACAGACAGAAAAAGCCCTTTTCTTCTTTGCTAGACAGGTGTGTGCATGTATTACCAACACACGTAGAAGGATACTTTATTACACATTTATGTTAACCAATTACTGTTGCTCTCTCAGAGCATGCAGTTGCCCTCTGAGGAGATTGGCATGGGACTAAAGAGAGGAGAAGGCCAGGGGCTAGGAGAAATCTGAAGTGAGGTGATGAAGGGAAAGAGGGAAAAAGAGATGTACAAGAAAGCCTGGAAAGTGCAAACAGAGGAAGAGGGAAAAAAAGTTTGTTGCTTGCAAAATTTCATTCTACACCATTTGTGTGAGCATAAGAGTTTTGCTTCAATATATGCCCGATTCTATTCTCTACAGCAGTTTGTTGTCATATGAGATAATTCAGGTTTCAACAGAACAGAAACATCAAAGAAGAAACATTCAATGCTATTCTTTAAAAAAGTGTTTACATATTTGCAAACCAATAATTTGTCTTGAATATATAATACATTAATTAAATAAATGATGTACTACATTTAGATTTTATTTTTGTTTGTTTGTTTTTATAAATAAATTGTCCCTTTTATTAACCTTGTTTAATTAATTTAACTTTAATTAAGAAATGATGCGTGAGTTGATCAAAATTGACAGCAAAGACATTTATGTTACAAAAATTACTATTTCAAACATATATATATATATATATATATATATATATATATATATATATATATATATATATTAGAAGAAACAACTATTTGCAACACTGAAATTATTAGAATGATTTCCAGCCTTGGTGAGAAGAAGAGACATACAAAAACATTACAAATCTTACCACACCAAACCTTTCAATGTTACTGTGTATATAATTTTTTGATATATAATTTATTAAACATAAGTCATCACTAATCAGACTAGACTGGTAGTAAAAAAAAAAAATAATGCAATTGGAAGTCATTAAAAATGCTTAGGTTCTGTTCATTTATTTATTTATTATTATTTATTTCTTTAATGGAACCAGTTGTAAGTTCCCAACATTTCTGTTGAAAGGTGCAGACAATGCAATTCTCTCACTCTCTCTCTCTCTCTCTCTCTCTCTCTCTCTCTGTATTCTCTCTCCTCCCCTCATTCAGTCACTCTTTCGTTCTCCTCTTTCTTCCCATTAATCATATTTGTTCACATTACCGAGGAGAAGGCAGAGTAACACTGGAGTCTTAATTAGCAGGAGCGATCTAACACGCATCCGAACCTGTGTGAAGATCAAACACCCTATCAGCTTACCGTTCAAATATCCCTGTCATTTAGCACGGAGAGCAAATTTGATTTTTCCACCATTTCGTACCTTTCCCGGTAATTGAATTGTGCACCTCATAACTAAACATTATCTCCGCAAATAGCGCGACACTAACACATGAAACCACTTAATATCATCTGTTGCGGCCTGTGACCAAGATCGTTTAATGCAGCCATGCATGCTTAGAGGTGTGGATGGCATGGCGACTTACTTTAATGAACTTAGTGCTCATTCATGATTAGCAGGGCCAATTCATGCTTGACAACGTATATGTGTGTGCGTGAAGCCCGTCTTTCCAAACATGAGAAACCGCACTGAATTAGAGTTACTAACAGATACACAAATAACTCTGCAATCATGGAAGGCATTTCAGCTAGCTTAGATTAGGTCAGCTAATTGGCACACTAACATGATTTAAATAGCTCAAATTAATGTTGGACAAAATTAGTGAGGTCTATTAAAATGAATCCCATTTCAAGCTTATTTCTTTCAGATTCCCCTCTTTTTTTTAAACCTAGATCTCATTCTTCAAATATCTATCTCTGTCTCCCTCACACGCTCTCACTTTCACGACCCCATATAATAATTTCAGAACGTTAAGCCTCTGGTATTCAACTGATTTTCATATTTCGGTGATCAAGTATATATGTCAACACTGATTTCTTGAGCCAGGAGACGGGAGAAAGGCATGATTTATTTATAAGTGGTGGGAGGAAAGGCACTGTGCACAAACTCTCTAAAAACAGTCTGATACACGTTTCCCTGTTCACCTCTCACGTTTGACCAGCATGTGAAGCTTATCTGCATATGCAGCACCAAAACATATACATAAACCTAATGAAAGTCAGAATCAATCATGCTATATTCTAAATATATTCCACCGTTTCATACAGCGAGAGCAGGTGACGCGAACCCATAGACATCCCACGAGACTAATTTGCCTTCCTCTAAATCAATCACTCAGGCCATCAGATCAGCCTATCGCATTGTTTGTTACTTATAGATGCTCACACGAGGTACAAGTTTTCATTTTGCTCGATTTATGAGGCATAATAAAATGTAAAATGAACTGCCGGAGGGAGTAAAGAAACGACTCACAGTGAGGTTTATTCAGCGATGTTCACAAGATTACGTTTACTACTGAGCAATATCGCAGGGATAGGACCCCCTAGCCACATATCAAGTGAGTGTTTGCAGTAAACGCAAGTGCATTCTAGCATGTTATTTAAGCAGTGCTTTTTTTTTTCTTTTTCTGTGAAATTAAATATTCACACTATTGTTCTAAATAAAGTGAGTGAACAAATTCAAAGTATTCAGTGGAGGTGTTGAGAGAAATTGGCACCTTAAGGCAAATCTTCCATATTAAGGCACAAGTAGATGATTTCTCAACTTTTAGCTGCTAGGATACTAGAAACATTTCTCTGCTTTGAGCAGATTTTCTTTATTCCAAAGTGAGTGCCTTTTTCTGGCACTAGGTTGTACAGAAATGGATACAAAAATAGAAACCAATGCAGGTCTCTGAACTATAAAACTGATTTGAAACTTTTATTATTAATATTGTTGTTGTTGTTGGGGTTT
Source organism: Carassius gibelio (assembly GCF_023724105.1). Lineage (NCBI taxonomy): Eukaryota > Metazoa > Chordata > Actinopteri > Cypriniformes > Cyprinidae > Carassius > Carassius gibelio. The sequence goes on from NC_068384.1 coordinate 11,777,524, forward strand.
CCAAAAAAGTACACAACTGTCAATTACAATTTACATGAGAAAGATTTTTATTTTTTTATTTTTGGATATGTGATGTACAGTATACAGTGCTTTTTGAGGACTCAAGTGAAAAATGCAAACGATTAAACATTAAAGAAACATTATACATTTTATTGTGTTTGTGTAATTTCTGCATGATTTTCTTTCTTCTTGCCAATATGTGATCTGATAAGACAAAAAATAAATAAATAAATAAATAAATTTTGGGCACAATGCTAAAATAAACAAATAATAATATTAATAAAATAGAATTTATAAATACTATATAAATAATAATGAAATAATAAATAATGTTTAAACCAGCCCAAGATGATTGATGGCCTTAGCTGGTTAAAGCAGGTCTTCCGGCCTGGCTAAACTGGTCTTTAGCTATATCTGACTAACGTAATGTTTTACGTTGTTGAAGACTAAAAGTTGCACCTGAGTATGAGTCGCATCAGTCCAAAAATACGTCATGATGAGGAAAAAAAACATTTACAACAAAGAACCAAGAGAAAACATTACCGTCTACAGCCACAAGAGGGCGCTACATGTTGCTTAGTGTAGACTACACGAGCACTGAGCAGTATAGAGCGCCCTCTTGTGGCTGTAGACGGTAATGTTTTCTATTGGTTAATTTCTCTCGGTTCATGTCAAATTAATTTTGATAAATAAGTTGCACCTGACTTTAAGTCACAAGATCAGCCAAACTAAGAAAAAAAGTGCGACTTATAGTCTGGAAAATACGGTAATCTTGCGATTCTTGATATATTAGTTGTGGATACTATCGTGAAACACAAGCAAGTATGTGTTTTCATTCTCATCCCATTCACAGTCTCCTACAGCAGATTTACATCAGATAATAAAAGAGCTCCTCGGATAACCTTGCCATTCATCAAGCCCTGAAAGCTTTTTACCTGTGTCTTCTGCATGAGGCTAGACAGCCCATAAAACATCACTAATTAAATGCTGCTTTGGAGCTTCGCCTGACCAGGTTCTAGCGTTTTCAAAAACCATCAGAGGTGTTCGCGTAAGCATTACAATAACACAACGATACAATGAAAAAGAAGAGAGTGGAGCCCAAGAGAACTGTTTATAGTGTAAATTAGTTCACGCCGCTCCTCAGCACCCCGTAAACAGTCGGGAGTTCTCTTCCCTCGCATTGCTCTTTATGATTATCTCTATTATCATCTCTCTGTATTCTCGTTCCATCCCCTCAGGCTTTGGCAGTTTAACAGGAAAGCAGCAATTAAACTCACTCAGGGGTTAAAGGCCGAGAAGGCCAGAAGGAGCACAAAAGGAAAGGAGAGAGCGCATTGAAGAAAGAGAGACACGGAACAAGAATGTGTTTTGCTGTAGCTCTATTACACGAGGCTTGCCATCTCAGGGACCCATCTCGTCAGCAGGGCCACAATCCTGAGAGAATAAAAAGCTAATTTTCTCTTAATGAAGAGATGGAGGAACATTTGCTCTAGGTCACTCTACCCGCTAGAGTAACGACCGCTCAGTCTGAGAGAAAAAGCGAGGGCAGGATAGGTGAGACTCTACTTTTTGCCCACTACAGCAGGGCAGAACCCAGAGAACATGTAAGGTTGGCCACCTCTAGTCCATGACAGATGCTTCATACCATGAGCAGCCCCACAGATCTACAGTGCAAAGTCCAGAAAGGCAAGGGCAAAGAGGCTGGAGAGAACATAGGGTAGAAAAATCAACCGACAAATTTGAAAGGATAAAGTCAGACATGTGACATAAGAGTGCAATTTGGAGCAAAGCTCTGCGGCTGTGTGGTGAATTCAGAGAGGTCTGCTGCTAGATGTTTTTGGCAGTATATCAAATGTTTTGGAGTATATTCAGAAGCTATTATATTGTCTGTAATCATTTGCAACTGTTTTGCGTGTCGACTTTCATCTATTGTCGTGCATTGTGTCGAAATGTCACACATTGTGAATTGTGAGTTGCCTGAGATGATCAGATCTAGCTGTATGAAAAGATGCCAAACCGTATGGCAGAACAAAGAGAGATTCAAAGCAAAACTAGCCTATTTTCTCCCTCTTTCTCATACATATGCACAAACTCACACATGCGGTCAGACATTCTCTTTTGTGTGGTGTACATCTGTCTCAGAGTTATGACACAATTTCAAATGAGTCTGGAAAACATCATCTCACTATCTAAATGGAAACTTCCTATCGACTTCTTGTCTATTCTTCTCTTGCATATTCAGCCAAATATAATTACTACTAACACTAAAATACTAACTGAAAATTAATATTGACCAAAAAAAGTTACATTTAATTTAACGGTGGTTTTGACAATTAACCGTAGACCATAATTAACCAAAAAAAAGTTATCCGTGAAATAGCCAGAAAATAATAAACATCTGAACTTGAATAATATATATCCAATGAGGACCTTAACTGATGTTTAATTGTTTATATGGCACAATAAACCGATATGGTATTTCATGTCATGCATGTTTATTTTTTTATTTTTTTATTTATTTATTTTTCTACAAATAGGAAAGAAAGATCTAAAACGAGCTTAGAGAATTTAAATAGAGATTGCTTCTCTGATTTTTCTCAAGAAGAAAGAAAGAAAAAGACCCCTATCATCTCACCTGTGTCTCTTCTGAAGTTCGCAAAGATACCTCAGCTAAGTCATAAACCAGCAATTTTCTAGCAAGTGTTCATTACACTGCCTGAAATATATGCAGTGAGCTTCATTACTGGCTAAATGAGGGCTGGACAATCTCCTATCGGTGTCCGGCACACCATCCGTCGGCTCTCCGGACACTGGGATTGGACCATGCTTTGGAATCCCACCCAAAAGAGAAACCCTGACATTTGAGCGTGCCCAAAATCCTGAAAAGCAATAATAGTCAAAAGGCTCAGTTTAGGAAAGGAAGATTGATTAATGCCAGGCCACCCTCACACTAGACCCGCTCACACCAATACGCACTTAACCAGAACTCACTCAGTTCCTCTATTCAGCCCGAATCATGCCCTTTCCCCTTCTCACATACACCTTTTAGACAATGTCTTTTCTGTCATGGTGGCTGAAACTGTTTGAGTTATCATTTGGTTTCATCAGCACATTGCCAAGACGAATCAAGAGATTCCGTATAAGCTACAGACCCACAATGCCCCCTTCTGACCACTTCTGAAACTTTTTTCAGTGGTTTCTCAGGAGAGATGCCTGTTGTGGAAATCTCACTACTGCAGTCAAACAGCATCATTCAGAGACATATATGTCTATACATTCAATGATGATAGATTATGCATTCAGTATTGACCATGATTTTATGGCCACAAGGCATTATGGTATAGTGATATCTGATGATATCGGATACAACCTAAATGTAACAGGAGTATTGAATTTGCCATCAGCATATAACAGGGTAAAAATATCAGCCTAAAACTAGAGCTTTCTATATTCAACAGACAATTACTGCCCATTCACCAAAACAAACTGCTTCACTCTCAAGGTTTTGAGATCCCTAAGGGCCTTTTAATTTTCAATGGTAACTATGATGGGGCCGAATATAGCTGTTTAAAGTAGCTCTCCAGGTGAAACATAGCAGTGTTCAAATCTGGAATGGATTTAACCGAAGCCTTCCAGTGATAAGTCCTGTCATAAGAGATCTCTTTGATGCTGTGTGTCTTTGTACACATACACGATTTTTGGTGCCTTTCATATTAGTCCAAACCGCTCTGCTGACTGGAAAGAAAAAGCAAGAGATGTTTCAGTGTCCTAGCATGCTCTCTCAATCTCCTTTGTTATAACTTTTTTTGTACTTTTTGCCAACGCAGTATGGGGAAAATGTCACAGCAATGCAAGAATATTTGCCAATGTCTGTGTGTGAGAGAGATGGGGAAATGAAGGGGAGTGTGTGTGTGTGTGTGTGTGTGTGTGTGTGTGTGTGTGTGTGTGTGTGTGTGCGTGCGTGCGTGCGTGCGCGCGTGTGTGTGTGTGTTTGGGAGAGACTGAACAGAAGCTTTGATGTTTCACATCTTCTGAAGTGGGCCTTCTTCAGGTGTCTAAAAGTGGAGAGGTCCTGAAACTGGAGGGAGAGGCGTACTTGTTCAAAGACTCCCTCTCTCACTTTTTCTACCACTCCCTCTCTCAGGAAAAAAAAAGTATCATTTTGACTATTCACTGTAGCCTGTGGCACACATAGACAGCAGAACTTTTATTCTGTCAAAATATCACCAGGATCGTTATACTGTAAGACTTTTCTTTCACAGTAATTGCAGCTAGCCATGTTGGGCCCTATGAAAGAAAGTTAAAGAGAAAGCGAAGTGACTTGTGGCCAAGTACGGTGACCCATATTCGGAATTTATGCTCTGCATTTAACCCATCCAAGTGCAAACACACAGCAGTGAACACACACACACACCATGAACACACACTCAGAGCAGTGGGCAGCGACATTGCTGTGGCGCCCAAGGAGCAGTTGGGGGTTTGGTGGCTTGTTCAGGGGTTTCACCTCAGTCGTGGTATTGAGAGTGAGGAGTTATCGTCACAGCACAGAGCCCCTCCCCTCGATATCACAGTCTCCGCCATGTTTGCAGGACACCGGCGGCAAAACAGGATTGTTTACGTGTGTTGTTAACTCTATAGTAGAGGAGGTTCTCGCAATTCTGCTAGTTTCACCATGCCTGGAAGTTACTGCTGCGTTAAGAACTGCTCCAATACCTCACACGATACATATAAAAACACATAGGAGCAATGGAATACAATTTTTTTAGGTTACACTAAGCGCAAAACAGCGGTATTTGGAGAAGCTCTCAGGTATCCAAAATATCGACCCATACGAGCTCCCTGCAGCGGAATGGCACAGACCTGGACCATTTACCTCCATTCACATATATGGACATAGTGACTTATCTTGTTTTTGGTGTAAGTTACTACACAATGCAGGAGTTCATAAGCCACAAGTCTTTGGAAAGTTGCGAGGCTTTCTGCTGTGGCTGGGTCCATCTACAAGCCTCCAGGTAGTGAAAACAACATTGTACCGGCCAAAGTAAATTTATTCACATGCGTTTTAGCATGTGTTAGGGTTAGTAAATGGTCCAGTTCTCTGTGCGGCTACAGGGAGCTCGTATGGGTCAATATTTTGGATGCCTGAGAGCTTCTCCAAATACCACTGTTTTGCGCTTGGTGTGAACTTGTTCCTGTAAGGTCCCCTTTCTTTCGCCTTATCTTTTTGCATTGCTTTACTTTCTTCCTTTTCTTTCTCGTATTCATAGATCTGTCTCTGTTCCACCGACATAATAAATGCGCAAAAATTAAAGAGCTCTGAAATGTTTAATCGCGCCCCTGTGAAGTTCTGACGGCATTGCCCCTGGCAACCGATAGGGTGTCCTACCATCATGGCTGACCAGCTCAGATCCCTCACAAATCAACCCAAATCAGCACGTGGCTCCTCACTCTCAATAGAGGGTGGAAGAAAGCGCAGATTATTCACTTCCCCCACCCACAATTCCTGCCAGACCTTAGACCCGAACCTGCAACCTTTGGGTTACAAGTCCGACTCTCTAACGATAAGGCAACGACTGCCCCTTAAATGAGGTTGGGCACCATACCACACCAAACATACAAGGCTAATACAGACCTATTACTTTTACTATTGCTTTTGCTCACTAGGTGTCAATATTTAGTCAGAGACTTACCCATAGGTTTACTTCTTGGCTCTCAATGGAGGCGGACGCATTTCTCTCTATCTCCCCCCCTTGCCTTCCCTGTTTGCTCTCTCGTCTCATCTATTGTCTATTACTTCTAAGAGACTCTCTCTGCACTGCTTTCCAAACTGAAAATCAACGGAAAATCATGGATTTGATCAACTGGTCTCTCAACCCAATTGACACCATCTTCTCGATGAGAAGCTTGGGTTCGGGGGAACCTGACTGCCCTGCCAGAGCGTTCGCAGCTGGCTACATGGTGGACACGTGGGAGAGATGACAGGTCGTGTGTCTGGCGGCTCTTTCCATGGAGGACATTGAAGATATCTACCTATTCGGAACCATGATAACAGGTCTTCTGCTGATTGGATTAGGCTTTGCCCTTTGTTATCGAAAAATTCAGAAAACGGGAACAGCTGTCCATAGCCTCACAAGGCTGCCCATCATGATTGAAGCAGTGGGGAGAGCAGTCAGCACTGAGACTGAGACTATAAACTGCAATATGGATACCATTGCGAAGAAGCTCACGGCTTTAGAAAGGAAAATGGATGGATTTGGAGACCAGAATGGACAAAGAGAGTGACCGTGTAATTGGAATGCGTCTACTCGACCAAACGATCACAATCTTTTCTTCTTTCGGCTCCTTCTACAAGCACTGGCCTCGGCCAAAGCCAATGTTGGGAATAACAACACCCCCGGCAGAGCACTGCACAAAGACACTCTTGCGTTCCTTGCCCCTCTTCCACAGACACCTGCTGCGTGTTGACTCTGTCTAGGACCTGACCAAAGCTGTCTCCATGGCAACTTGCTGTGACGCTATCACAATCTTCGGGCTGATGAATTTTGATTTTGATGCCAGCTCTTCGGGCCTACAAATACACAAACTTACATACATTCACACACACATATGTACACATATACAGATAAGCATTCTCCCCCCGCACCCCCCATCCCTCGCCTTTTTTTGTTATTTGTACCTCTAGTCTGACAAGCGGGTCTGTGACCAGCACTGTAATGGCTGTTGGACCGAATGGCTGTTTGCCTGCACTGGATTACCTCAACACTGCCCCCCCACCCCAATTTCCATCCCCAGTTGCAAAGTTGTGTGTTTATGGTGTATTGATTATGTGCTATTGTTGCTGAGGTGTTTTTCCTGTTCTCACACTGTGCTCTTTCCTAATGTTATGCTGTATCTCTTTTTTCCCTTTACTACTGTATTTCGTTGCCTTGTACCCACATGTGCAATGACAATAAAGTTGAATCTAATCTAATCTAAACATAGCCTTGGGAACATATTTTATCTAGGGATGCTGTGGGCGGGGCTTGATGTTGATCTGTTTACATTAAATGTGTCTTTAAATGTCAAAAGAATGAATATATTGATAATATAATGTAATTAGGGATGTCAGTCAATACACATTTTTTTATCTGATTAATAACACGGTGCAGTGATTAATCAGATTAATCCCAAATTAATTTTGCCTGTGAAAATACCCCAAAAAGATTATTCAAAGCTAGTATTGTGTTAAATGAGAAAGTATCAAGTAGACAACTAGTATCTTTAGAAAGAACAATTTTTATTTGTTTCAACATAAAATGTATTACACATGAACGTTTAGGCCACAATGTCCTAACATTATATGGTATATAAAATGTATATATATATATATATTTATTTATTTTTTTGCTGTATGCAGTGAAAGTCACTGGTAACCGAAACCGCTTTGTTACCAACAGTTTTCAAAATAACTTATTTAATTTTGTGCAAAAGTAAGTAAGCCATTCATGTTTGAAATGACATGAAGGTGAGTAAATGATGAAAACATTTTTATTTGTTTATTTATTTATTGACCAACTGTCCTTTTAATGTTTATTTATTTAACGATAATATAAGTTGCCCTGTGCATCATCAGTATGAGAAACTAAAAGGGCAGCAGGTGGCATTAAATGTCTTGGAGTTGTGGGATTACAAATTTATAAAATGTTAAATCTAGGTTCCAGTATAATAGTAGACATTTTGAGATAATAAGGCTGACATATCCAAGAAGATTGAATCAGGAAAATCTAGTTTTTGAGATAATGACCTTTTGTTTTTATGCTCTTCCTGAACATACAGTAAACTCAAGGCACAGCTGTGCCTTTGTTTCTATGAAAATGTGGAGGTATGGGTGATACTTTCAGGCACTTTGCCTTTGAATGACACTTTTATGCTGAAGAGATCAAGGCTGATTCCTGTACTTCATTTGCATGCTATAGATTGTCTCCACCTCTACTGTATGTATCCCTCCCACTTGAATGTATAAAATCTCCAAAGTATCATTGCTTTGGTTAGACTTGGATGATGGCAGCGATGCACAGCGAGTCCTCAATAAAGAGCCTGACCTGGTCTTCGCTTCTGAGTTTCCAACAGAGCCATTCATTCATTTGATTTGTTCAAATGGCTGATTCATTCAGGAATTAAACAGCTCTCTCTATGAATGGGCATTTGAATCATTGGTTCACCCGATTCGTTCAAAACAAGGATTCATTCAGAAATTAAACACAGCTATGTTACTCACAGATGCACAACAGTTCTGTGGTGGCTTTATATGTAATATTTATTTGGCAAAATTGAGCAAAAACACAATATTAACTTCTTATTTACTGAACTGTTGTATAAAATCCCATTTGTACTCTTGCTATTCATGCAAAAACAGCACTCGTGTGATATTGCTCTCGCTGATTGTGAGAAATTGCTTATCGTGATATAAATATGAGACAAAACATTTTTTGCAATTTTAGGGCATAACTGCATTTATGGCTTGGGTGCCCTGCATAATGTTTGTCAACAGTCAACTGTATGAAATGTATGGTAATGTACAGGTCTGTGGGTGGGGCCACTGCGTTAACAGTGTTAAAATAGTTCAATTGATTATTAATATAATATAATATAATACAATATAATATAATATAATATATTTAAGAGATTAAATACATTTAAGACATTCATATTGTTACAAAAAAATTTAGATTTCCAACAAATACTTTTCTTTTAACTTTTTATTAATCAAAAATCCTGAAAAAAAAAAGGTTTACACAAAAATATTAAGCAGCACAACTGTTTTCAAGACTGAGAACAATGATAATTTTTTTTCTTAATTTCTTGATTAACTGTATTCAAGTTCAAAAGTTCAAAGATTTACTGAGTTGAAAGCACAATGATTATTTTGGGACAGCGTGAAACAGACAGACACTCATTAAACTTTTTCTACACCATCTTTGGCCACAGACAACTTACCGTCAGATAACATATTTTCAATCCTTCACATCAATCACAAAATATTCAACCACTAAATGTGAAGCATGTGATTATGAGATAGATTCGCTTTGTAGAGACCTGTCTAATAGAATTGAGAACAGGGATGCTAGCTCATAAACCGACTAGTAGTTTTTATGCACTTGAATAATTAATTTAATTTCATGTGTTGCCTGTATATGAACTATAACAAGCCCAAACCTGTCACAGTCAGAGCATTACAAAGACATCACAATGAGCTGTTGGGCGACGCCAACCCAGCCGAAATGACTCATCTGTGTGTGGGAGAGAACAAATAGAGAGATCAGATGCAGGTCTTTGTATGTGACCTACAGCACAGCAGGTCTCTGATTCTATGCCTGACTGACTTAGACATTTATTACAAATAATAATAATAATCATCATCATAAAAAGTGCTTTCTAATTGCACAATTGTTTTGTTGTAATACTATATAATCACACAAATTATCTGCATCTAAAACTAATATCATAAAAATGCCACTGGACCAACACACAACATGTGTTATAAAAAGAATAAAATGAATGAATGAATTGAATCATATCCCGTGACTTATATTTAATGTTCACACCATCTGAACAATTCAAGTTAGAATTAACACCTAAAAGCGAGTTCACAGTCAGCCCAGCTCCAGCTGCATCACTGTAATGAAGCTGTTATTTAGTATGTTTATTAAGGTGTTTTCCTTCCAACATTCCCCACAATGTAGGCAAAACCTGACCACCACACACACACACACACACACACACACACGCACACTGCTTTCATCATAAGTCAATATATTCTCTAGTGAATGGAGCTAGATTTGCAGACACAACATATCTAACAATGATGCAGTGAGCATAAATTCAGTGCTATATGTATGCACATGTTTATGTGTGTATACATGCATGGAAAGTGTGTATACAGTATAACAGACTTGAGAGAGGAGATGCCAGCTAATTCAATCTGCCAAGATGCAGGGCAAATCTACCAGGCTTGATTAAGTTCTCATATAAATTGCACAATAAGCAACCCAGACATGGCTTAGATCAATTAACCCCAAAAACACATGGTGAACTAATATAGACACAGAACAACTCATATTGACGGCTTAAAGGATGAAGACAGAGATAAAAACTGATTCACATTAGTGTGTAAACAATAAATATACACAGGCCTCATTTACACATGGTTTTAACATGAATCAGATTATATTAATGGGTGGATCTCGGACTATTCATCAATATACAGTACATCAGACAACAATGCACACAATGAACACCCAACACGTACACTCAGAAAAAATACAACACACAGATGAGAGAGAACACGACCAGAGCAAACTCAAACTGCACAATCACACAAAATGGACACCCCTTGGCGTCTCCAATGTGGGACACTGAACGCAAGACTGAAACACCACACAAGACAAGTGAAGTGACATACAGCCAAGTATGGTGACTCATACTCTGAATTTGTGCTCTGCATTTAACCCATCCAAAGTGCACACACAGAGCAGTGAACACACACACTGTGAACACCCGGAGAAGTGGGCAGCCATTTATGCTGCGGTGCCCGGGGAGCAGTTGGGGGTTTGCCTTAAGGGCACCTCAGTCATGGTATTGAGGGTGGAGAGAGCACTGTACATGCACTCCCCCCACCTACAATTCCTGTCGGCCCAAGACTCGAACTCACAACCTTTCGATTGCAAGTCCAACTCTCTAACCATTCGGCGACTTTACCACAATAAAACAAAAACACGCCAGCCTCACAACACTAGACAGACAGTGTAAGACAGCAGAAACAAGATGGGGATGGATGGAGGGAGAGAAACCAAACCAAAGCTTGTGAGACAGCCCAAGAAATCTTGGGACAATTCAGGACCAACGCAGATGACCAGGAAGAAATCGGAAGGTTGAGCCAAGGGGGATCTGGAAACTCAGAAATCCTGCCGAATGACCAGGATGGAGCTAGAGGGATGGACCAGAAAGTCTCAGGGATGTCTGGAGTCCAGGCTGAGGGCCAGGGCAGAGCCAGAGGAACAGACCAGGCAGGCCGTGGTAAATCAGGAATACAGTGTCAGTATGTAACCTGAGACTCTGGACCTGGGGCGGATGCCTGAGAAGACTTGAAAGGTTCTAGGGCTGGAGTAAACTCTGAAGCAGGTTCCTCCACTGAAGCGGACTCTGAAGAGAACTATGAGGTCTCCCGGAGGGCTTTTGAGTTGACCTCTGAGGGCTCCTGGACTGAAGCAGGTCCTTGAGTGGACTCTGATGTGGGCACCCGGACTGGAGTGGACTCTGGAGTGGACTCTTAGGCTAACAGACTGGAGCGGGCTCTTGAGTGGCCTCTGATGACTCCCAGAGTGGAGCAGGTTCTTGAGTGGACTCTGAAGTGGGCTCCTGGACTGGACTCTGAGGGCTCTCGGACTGGAGCTAGTAGCCTCTGATGCAGGCGCCTGGGAACCTAGAGCAGACGGCAGGGCAATGATCATGGGTGGCCAACATGGCCAACATAAGAAGAGCAGACTACTCAGTAGCAGCCTCACTGGTATCAGCAACGAGATTGGGCTGTTCTGTGGTGGACTGTCCTGGAGCAGATTGCTCAGGGACCTCTGGGACCACTGAACTTGGGACCACCGGAGTTGGGTCCTCCAGGACAACTGGACATGGGATTAGCAAATTAATAAACTCATAATAATTTATTGCATTTATATAACTCTTTTCTAGGCACTCAAGGCACTTTACATTGTCAGGGGTATCTCCTCATCCGCCACCAGTGTGCAGCATCCACCTGGACGGCAGCCATAGTGCGCCAGAATGCCCACCACACACCAGCTTACTGGTGGAGAGGAGACAGAGTGATGAAGCCAATCAGAAGATATGGGGATTGTTAGGAGGCCATGATGGTCAGAGGCCAACGGGCGAATTTAGCCAGGAGGCCGAGATCAAACCTCTACTCTTTTCGAAAGACATCCTGGGATTTTTAATTACCACAGAGAGTCTGGACCTCGGTTTAACGTCTCATCCGAAGGACGGTGCTTGTTGACAGTATAGTGTCCCCATCACTACACTGGGGTGCTAGGACCCACACAAGACCACAGGGTAAGCACCCCCTGCTGGCCTCACTAGCACCTCTTCCAGTAGCAACCTAGTTTTCCAAAATCACCTAAATTTGGACCCCTGGAGTCAGGTCCTCCAGGACCACTGGAGCTTGTGGGGTTGAAAACAAGGTCTCATTGAGGAGATGGCCACTTCTTGAAGAACTGCAGCATCTTCAGCTGTCTCTAGGGGAGCTGCAGAATTTTTTGGCCACCTCTTCCTCTGGGGAAGCTGCAGTGTAACAAGATGTGGACACAAAATGTACACTCACACAAAAACAAGATACATGAGTGTCAGGACTTTGTCATATAACCAAGAATAAACCAGGCCAAAGTTGACAGAACCCTGACATCATTATTACAGTATTACTACAAATTGTAATGTTGATGTGTAGCAAGTACAATGTAGTCACATGCATTTCTAACTACATCTAAATGTGCTTCAAGTAATCAGACACTATATATCAGACACTATATATATATATATACATATATATATATATATATATATATATATATATATATATATATATATATATATATATATATATATATATATAATGTATAAATGTATAAATGTATTTGTATTTACATTGTGTATTTGTAATTGTACAAAAAAAAAGGCTGATAGTGGAATAATAAATCACCCACATATATATATATATATATATATATATATATATATATATATATATATATATATATATATATATATATATATATATATATATATATATATATTAGGGGTGTAACGATACGCGTATTCGTATTGAACCGTTCGGTACGACGCTTTCGGTTCGGTACGCGGTACGCATTATGTATACCGAACGGTTCGTTGGAGTATTTAATTATATTTGAAAAAAAAAAAAAAAAAGAGAGAGAGAGAAATATAATGATATGCGTTCAACAAGGTAGCCCAATAACCCAAACAACGTAACAGGCAACGCCCCTGACACTCCCGAAGAAGAAAAAAAACACCATCTTATATGTTTATGTTAGGCTACTCAGCAGGCGCTCGCTCACTCAGTACGCGCTGAAGGCTCGTTGCAAAATAGCCAATGCGTTTAACAGACTAGAAATGAGAAGATCCTCCAATAACCAACAGGTCTGGTGTTTGGGTGCACTTTGGATTCCCTTTAAGCTATAATGGTGATGGCAAGAGAGCGCTCGGGCAGAAGCGCTCGGGCTCGCTCATGAGGCGTCTGTCTTTGCTAAGCAACAATGACGTGCTCTCTCCATGAGACGCGGAAATTTCAGCGAAGGATAAATGGATTTGCAGCTCTAAAAATCGCTTGCAGTAGCTCTGCTACTAAATTTATTTCAAAATTGCAATCCATATACAACTATGATCAGCTGATCCTTCATCTTGGCTGAGCTCTCAACGTTGTTACGGGAAAGGATGAAGCTGATTGGTTGGTTCTTGTCACATGACCCGCGGTGCGCTTGCGGCATTCTGAAAAGTTGAGATGTTTTTACATTTTGCTGTATCTAAAACGTATCGAACCGAACCGAACCGAACCGTGACATCAGTGTATCGTATCGAACCGAACCGTGAATTTTGTGAACCGTTACACCCCTAATATATATATATAGTATAATTATTATTTTTACTCAGTTGTCCTGGAATGTTTTGGTAAACTTTTCTCTTAATACCAAGTGTTAAAAGGGGTCACAGTTTGTTTGTCTCTGTAGCGTTGCTGCTGTCAAACAGTATAGTACACTGGTCATCTCAAAAGAAAGCGTGTGAGAGGGAACAGATAAAAGAGTGAAAACCAAATGCAGCATCATACCTCTTCCTCAGCATCATGATGAAGAGGCAGAAGAAATGAGAAATGAGAGAATAGATTACATGGACAGAGAGATGGAGAACTTTTATATCTACTTTAAGGGGACTGACATGGTAGGGGCCCCGATGAGACAGCTCCTCGGCTGCAGTCCATTTGTCTCCCTGTTCCAGTCCGTCTCTTAGGAACAAAATCAATATATTTAACCTTTTCAGCAGCCGGAGGCTTAACACACGTGCTCGTGCGCACAGTGACACACTCTTCACCTCACCTTGCTGCTGCTGAGTAAGATTTAGTAAATCACATATCACCTGCTGCTGTTCATCCAGAGACATGGGGCTAGATGCCATGTATATGACTCAACACACACACAAACAGACACACAATAAATGTGAGATGATCTTTTGGGCAAAGATGCACAGAAAACACAGAGGCAGAGTGCCATCTGTAGGTCAATATGAGAAGGACAGCTTCAGCATGAGTAGCAATCAAGTTTTGCAGAGGAGGACGTCAAGTTCTTTAGATCTCAAATAAAAGGGTCTCAAAACATTAATTGATTCTTTTATCCATTATCCACAGTGATAAAACTGCAGTTTAATCTGAGAACGTCCAGATTTTAGATAAAATTAACAGTCTGGGTGTGTATCTGATAGCACACAAGTGGAAAGGAAATGTTCTCTGTTAGAAGTGCAATCTGCTATTAACAAGTTGACTTATAATCTTCATGGTGCCTTTCTGTTCATCAATATGAGAGCTCTGATATCTGCATTGTAGGCTGTGGTTGACGTGCATTAATCACTCTTTTGTGATACAGGCCCACATCTACACAGAAATACTGATGGCTCTCAAAATCAGCACAATCCTTCATTATGATCCATTGAGGAGTGGATACTAGAAAACTCTCAGACAGTCTGTCTGTATTTAATACACCGTGAGGCAGAAGACTTCAGCCTTGGGTGTCAATCACTGATGCTAATTCATGTGGGTCACAGCTGTGGCCTATCTGTTGTTAAGCCTCATTCAAAGCACAAAATGACCTGAGCACATTCATTTTGAATGAAAGCCGCTACCTCCCAGTTATATGAGTGACAGCAAATATTACCAAGAGGGTGTGTCAAAAATAAAACAAAATAAAAAAATAAAAACAAATGGAAGTGAAGATATTGGAGCTCATGGCATCCTTCTCTTTCAACTACTGTAATCGTGTGTCAGAATGATGGAGAAAATAATCATTGCAGTTAGCAATTTTGAAATGTTATGACATGTCTGATTACACACAGGAACAATAGTAAAAAATATGTAACATTCATAATCTTTACTATGGTGACATGGAGTCCAATAACTGTATGGATGCAGTGACAAAGACACTTCAAACTGTTTTTTCAAACAGAATATGAAATAATCTAAGAGATATTTATGTGTTTTCATATCAACTGAATACCACTGCTGTGTTTGGCTCTCCCTCACCAACTGCATATTCGCCAACAGTTCCAAGAATTATTTTGTTTAAAGATTTAAAACCCTTGCTCTCTTAACCATCTGAAAGTTCACAGGCTGGTAGCAGAATAAACACTATGAATCATGCTCATTTCATGCTTCATTTTTAAATCTACATCAGTACCATTAAGTTGCAAGCCATCCTTTTGTGTTCTTTTGAACTCGATCACAGTGAAGACAGAGAGCAGAAGATAAGCATCCTTACAGCGTTGATGTATATTTTAGGAAATGGTTAGGTAAGGATGTCAACTGCACTGTTTCTCTTTAGAATCTCTAAAAAAAAATTACAGCACATTTCAGGAATATATAAAATATATGGAAAACAGATTATTCAAGCATCTCATTCACCTCCCACTGATGGAGATGTCTGATATATCTATGATATTTCTATGCCGCTGTGCTTTGTTTTGTATCACCACTGGAAATACCATTTGTCACACTGATTAAATTAACGCAATTAGATTAAATTATTTCATTAAATATGTTTAATTCATTTTAAGAAGTCTTTAATAACTTTTATTACAGATGAAAATGAATATATATATATATATATATATATATATATATATATATATATATATATATATATATATATATATATATATATATATATATATATATATATATATATATATGTGTGTGTGTGTGTGTGTATATATATGTATAATTATACCTTAAAGTATTTATTGAATTGGAACAAGAAGTGTGCGACAACACTGTGTGTGGTTTAGGCTTTGCTTAAATTGTAGGGCCAGTAAAACCGGAAATCACCTACATTCATCTACTCATTGGGTGGTTCCCACAAGGAAACCCATTATTCATTTTTTTTTTTTTTTTTTTTTTCTAAATAAAGTATTCAGTTTCAGGCACACATACAGTACGTGGTTTGACTAACCAGTGGCAAACTCTCAGGGCCAGCAAATATGTCATTGTCGAAGCCTTCTAGTGGACCTTTAGTTACACAATCATGAAATATGTGATTTAGAGGGTGAACAATTTCTGATTTGTTGATTACTCGAAATGGGATGACAGAAATGTAAATTAGGCCATCTTAAAGGGATAGTAATTCCTAAAAGCCCTCATGTTGCTCCAAACCTGACTTTATTTCTTATTCAAAATGAATGAATAAATAAATCAATCAATAAATAAATCAATAAAAAATAAAATAAAAAATAAAAACATTCTGAAGAACTCTGGGATCCAAACAACACTAGACTCCATTGACTTTTAATGAATGGGTGGGGAAATAAGAAAGTCATAATAAATAGAATGGAATAACATGAGAGTAAATCACAACAGAATTTTCCTTTTGGTGCAAATCTCTAGGATCATGTCATGCAGTTGTTGGTGTTCACATCTAGTTTGTGAGAAAAAAAAAAATGTTAATATAAATTGGCTGGTAAAACACTGATGAACGATTACCATAGAGTGCCTTATTAATTGTGTCAAGGTGTTTCTTAACAGCATGAATCATAATAAAGGCCTTGACTTAAAATGCAAAGGCATAGGATGCCAATGACTGTAACTATTTGTTCACTAAGGACTTGAATCAAAATACTGTCATGCATGAGTTTCCTTGTTTTATTCAGAATATTGTGTGCCACTTGTGTGGCTTAGCTGTCAGTGAGGTACTATATTTTTTCATTATTGGTTTAGTGATACCTCCCTGTAGCTATCCATTTTCATTCAATTCAATTCAAAAAGAAAAGAAAAGAAAAGAAAAAAACACCTCCAGAGACATTAGCTATTGCTGAGTGAAGTAATTCATCACTGCAAGCTCTTCAAATACATGGGAGTTGCATAAAGCAACATAATGCATAGTTCACCAAACACAATGTTCTCATTTTTCAAATGGCATAACGCTACTGCTCTGGGATAAACCTCAGTGGCCTAAAAATACATTTTAGGTATTATTAAAGAAACGGTTCTGCTGAACATAGATCAGTAGGAATGAGAGAGAGAGAGAGAGAGAGAGCAGCCGTTATACCTGGGTGAAGAGACACATTTGATGGAGTGTGTGGGTCGGAGATGACAGCGGGGCTTTTTCATTTGACTTCTGAGTGCTGGAAGATGCAAGATTTAGGGCTGACAGTTCATTTAAGTTATGAGAAGGTGAAAAAAATCTCAGATTGTGCCTGCACCAACACACATACACCCAAACCAGCCTGAGAGAAACAAACAATCTCTGCACACAAATATTAGCATTCACAAACAATTCCCACCCTGTGGTGTACGTCTCCAGTGATGGAGAATTGATGAGCGAAATCATGATTCCATCACCATAACATCTGGCTGCAGATCCAGCTTCAAATCTGTGTTTTTGAACCAAAACTGTTTCACCAATGCCTCAAGGTGTCATTGAAAGAGGCAGGGTGTTAGTATATCCTGCACGTTTGGCTCACAGCACTCCACTAAAGAGCCGTCAGTGCGGAACATTCTGAATAAAGAAAGTCATTTAGCTGCGTTTTGCTGCTGGACAGAGAATAAGTGATTGCCCTGGGCTCCTCTCTACTCACTCTCAAAAACAAAGTCATAATTGAGGTCTTTGCAGGGAAGAACATTAGACTGTAAAACATTTATGAATGTGCTCACCAGCCGAATAATAATAATGCCAGCAGTGTTGTCTCTTTAATATAAAAAAATAATAATAAAAAAACAAAGAACATTTGCGCAAGTTATCTTCCCTTATTACTTATAAATGCGATAATGAGATGTTTGTGCTATCAGAATTTTTCTTAGGGAGAATTTAATCTACTGCTAACAATGTCAGCTTTATAGAGGTGAGTAGGTCCTATGATTTCTGCAAAGCAGAAACAAAAACTGAGCCATAAAAATGTAATTTACAGTATAAAATGTAATGTCATAGAATTTGCCAAGTTTTAGACGAATAAATCAGAAATTAATGAAAAAAACTGATTAGACGTTTTATTTATTTTTTGTCAATAATTTTTTGTTAAATTTATTTACAACATTTTGTAGTTCTAATTCATTTCAAATAATGGTTAATCAATGAAAATGATATTTCATATGTTTATGGTAAATTAAATGCTGATATTTAGTCTGAGAATCAGTGGCTTACACTTAGAAGTCAATGGTCAAATAGAGGGTTAATGTTCTGGCACCTTCTGTCTGAAAAAGAGTCACGAGTTTCTGTGTTTAAAAATTATAAATGGCCAGTCACAGTAGTAGGAGAACCAAAGTTATAACTCTTATCTATATATCCCCTTACAGAAATCTATACTGTTTTAGTAGATTTATCAAAGATACTTGAGAGAAAACCATATTAACACTGCCAACATAGTATATATTAAAGAGGGGAAAATGTGAAAAGGGGGGAAAATATCATCTGTAAACATCCAGTATCAATATCATGTAAAACATTATTCTAAAAAATGATTATAATAAAAAAAAAAAAAAAATGAATGAAAACAAGGTATTGCTACTGTATAATCCAAAACACCACAACCGTGGAATGTTTTGGTTCTTTTTCCATGTACTGTATGTAGCCCTAATTTTTCAGTTGTAGGCAGGAATTATTCTTTAAAGTTTTGTGGAGAGATCCACATTGATAGTTTGTAGACCAGCAGCTGAATCTTAATCTCAGTCTCAGTTTTAATAGAAGCTGTGTTTAGCACAACCCTGCTGACCACTTCACTACTGAAGTGAGAAAAGAAATTAAAACATTATTATAAATTCAAGTTGAACAACCACTTTCCTCACTTGCATATCGGTATATAATGATATTGCATATATTTTTTAAATTGCTAATCTTTACAAAGGTGAAAGTGTCATTTCTGCACCACTAGCAGTACCAAACTAATTGAAATCTGCGGTTTTGTTTTAGCTGTTTCAAATATCATATCATAGCATGTTACTGATATGCTGTAGGAGACTGACACATGACAACACTGATTGGTCGATGGCACCATAAGACCATACACAAGTTCTTAAATCCTTCAACTATTGTGATGTCAAAAGGCAACAGAGAAGAAAATGTAAGTCAATTTCACGCTTTTAAAAGCCTTTTAAAAAAAAAGGGGGATCAGGCACCTTCACAGCACATGGGTACTTCTGAACAACCATCAAAAGAACAAAATGCTTTTCTGTGTTCAGATGGTTAAGACATGACATTTGCAATGACAACGTAAGATGTAACTTCTCAGAGAAACTACAAGTTAAGAAGCATACTGTATGTCTAAACCTGCAGTTAGAGCCCAGACATCAGAATTGTTTCAGTCTAGACAGGTTTTTTTTTTTCAAAGAATACTCTCGCATTATGGATGTGATAACAATACCTGTAACTCTTCAGTCGAAAATGCAAAAAATAATAATTATAATTATAATAATTAAAGAAACATTTGTTCTAAATGATGACCAAACAGAAGTTAGCAATATATAGGAAGTTTCAAATTATGGATATGGCACATCATTGAAGTGAAGAGGCTTCATAAACATGGCTCTTATGAATAAAAAAAAAAATACAAATCATAAATTGCTGTTATGAAATAGTGCTTACTTACAATATTGAGTGGATTTTCCTAAAAAGTCTATTATAACAGCAATATAGTAAAATATAATAATAATAATAATAATAATAATAATAATAAAGAAAAAAACTAACCATTTACTATAAGAAATTTAAAGTCATAAGTCTTAGATATCTTAAATGTTGTAATAAAGATCTTATAATTCTAGGAGGTCTTAAATTTAGGAATGGAGAAACTATATAACATATTAAAATACCTTGATTTCATTAAATAAATACAAATGCTGCACGTTTAATGTAAAAAACATGTCACCGTTGCATTTTCTACGGCCTTGATGGTTCGATACATTTTGCAATCAGTCAAGCAGTTCTTTCTTTCTTTTTTTCTTTCTTTCTCTCTTTTTTTTTTTTTTTTTTGACCGCCATTTGTCTTATTCAGTTTTTGTTCAAGCATGCAACAAGTTCCAAAGTTGAAGATAGCACTTACACTGTTATCTTCAAAAGAACAAGAAGTTCTCTTTGCACCTTTTCACTCTGAAAGCTCATTAAAGCATGCACACTTTGAGACACGCATGCCTTTAATTAATAAAAACCTTCATATTTATTTCATTCAATATAATCTGCATATTGGCCAACTGAATAAGGTAGGCGGGACATATTTTGAAGCTGTGTGAAAGCCAAGAAAGAGAAAGAGAGAGATTTCTTTGCTGTGAAATGTAATCTCCTGTATTGGTTTGTGAGTAATGGAGGCAGATTCAGTGTTTCATTAAGTTGGCCGAAGTGATGTATCATCCCTCTCTTCTCAGTAACGTTGCATTAACTTATTAGCTTTACTCTCCCACTTTCACTTGCTCTCTCACTTCCCCTCGTCTGTCATTGCAACATTATCACCCTGTAAATGTAGAGATAATAAAAGCAGAGGCAATAAATGACCTTAAGAGAGAGAGAAGTTTACAAGATATTTTCTCCCTTAATTCCATCACTGTGACTCAATAGACAGACTGACAGTGGGCCATCTATGTGGCTGTGAAGGTTGCATCTGATATTTGCGTGTGTGTGAGTCAGTGCACATGTGTGCATATTTGCATGTGTATTAATGGCTCTCTGCATGAATGGAGACAGTTCATTACTGAAGCTGTCCTCTATCCAATGATAAAGCCTTTTTAATTATGCTTCATGAAACAATAAAGATTATTGGTGTGTGCCTAATTTTTCTAGACAGTGCCACTCCTCTCCGGGACGGCTGCCACCATGGGACAGATGAGAATGACTGACAGCGGAGTGAACTTCAGAGACATGACGGGATGTCGCTTGAGAGATAGGGCTGACGCAGCTCTTTTGGCCCATCTAGATGAGGAGCAGGACATTACAGGCATTTTAATACTGACAAATACAGATGTAATGCGTGAGAGATAGTGTACAGTCAGTTAGTTATTATGGCAAAATATTTAGCAGTAATGATGACTGGTTGTACATTATGCATTGTTACATAGTGACTCGGCAAATACATGTGTGCAATGCATCATTTACAAAAATAAACAATAATTATAGTAAATAATAATAATGTATATTTTATAGCTGCACTGTAAAAATCGCATCCTTATTTACATGATGCAGTTGATTGGATTATTTTTGTATCAGCAACCAATGAGTTTGGTGCTCAGTATTCAGATACTTAGCTAGTGCTGCTAAGAGCTACAAAACTTTCTTTATATTGTAATCATTATGATCACACTTGCAATAATAGCTTTAATGAGCTTCTGCCTGAAATTAATTCATGCTAGCTAACTGTATGATTCAGTTAGCTTGAACTGTTCATTTGTGAGATGAACATTACTTGGACACATTCACTTCTGATAACTGATCACTCTAAATTTTAGTGTAGACATGTTTTATCATTATTATCAGTATTATCATGGTGGTTATAAGTAAAGCAGATTTTGGTAATTCAAGTATTTTTTTTTTTTTTTTTTTTTTTTTTTTTTTTGTTATTAATAAAAAAAAAAAAATCCTAATATGTCATCTAATATGTAATACTTGAAACAGATATTTTTTTTTTTTAAATTGTGTATATTATCTTACATTTTCCAAAAAAGTTAATCACAATGTACAAAACATTCAGTGCTGTAGCAATATTATGGTAATCTCATTAATATGTATAATATCAGTCCCCTGAGAATTGCATTGAAAACATACCATGAAAATTCACTTTTATTTTATGCTTGTGTTTGTTTGCAATTGGTTTAGAGAAAACTCAACACCTTGAGCTCATTTAATTGACCAATTAACTTTAAATAAACAGTTTATTAAAGAGGATGCACTTGAATAGTGCATTCCACTGGGACTCAATCTAGGAAAATATCAAACAATTAAATGAACCATGTTCGTTATTAAAATAAAGAATCAATTCAAAACAAATCCCATGGTCTAATTAAGTGTTGATATGTAATTAGTCTTTTATTAAAATGATAAGGTCCCAAAACACTTATAAAGCCTGACAGACAGAGGCTGGATGAGAAGTGGGAGGGTGATTTATTTATTCTTATTTTTTCTTGCTTTTCGTTTAAATGTGTGATTGTCCTGGACTTATTTCAAAACTTGAATTTTCTCAAAGATTAGCCAATGTGAGTTCTCTCTCACACACTCACACACACACACACACACACACACAAACAAGCACACAAGCAAACTCAAAGCATGGTCCCCTCTGAGGCACTGATGCATTTAATCAGAGGGGCATTTTTCCATTGGAGGGAAAGTAATCATTTTTGCACAATAAGGACCATCTGAAAACATCCACTCACATTTGTGTGGTGGCAGCATGCTGCCCAGTGGATGCATTATGTATTCCAGTGATAGATTAGACTCATAGTATTTGTGCTACCCTATTGATGCTGAATGTCACCTTCTTTAATCATTCTTTCCCAAACAAACAACTTGAGTCTGCTGTTTTACAAAATAAATAAAAATTAAGCCCAAGCTGAAGAGAAACCTCTTCACTGTGAGTACTGTATCATTTAGAGAATGAATTGCAATCACGGAGGAAACAGTGATAGATGCATGCAAGAGGTTCCTGGAACAATCCATCAATTCACATCAAATTATTATTATTTTTTATAATTATCATAAAGTGTTGTAGCACCACTGAACTAATGATGTAAAGGTTGTGTTATTATGCTCAGTTTTTACTTATTCTGCACTTCCCTCAAAAAGGTATTAAGTAAGGGATAATGTACATCCAGACGGTTGTTATCTCAGAATTAACCCCCACAGGGTGATAGGGATTGTATCAGCCTGAAGGGGTTTATTCTGGGATAACAACTGGCTGGATGTACATTATTCCTCTTATTACACGGCTACTTGCCACATAAGTAAATAATTAGGCACAAAACATTGAATTGAGTTGAAATAGTTGAACACAAAACTTCCTTGTACTCAACAGTTGCGAGTAAGCGGCAAGTTCAAACTTAAAAGACTTCCAAAGGAAATGGTGCAGTCAAACCACTTATTACACAACATTTCACCACATAAATAATTATTAAGACAATAAAAGTTTTAAGATTAAAATGTTTTAAAATCGTATCAGTTGGTTAGTTAACTTATAATCCATTACAGCATACAAAACAATCGTATCAAAATGGTAGCAGCTGCGTTTGTATGAAACAAAGATGACATAATTAAATAATTGTGCACCATTTTAAATCGAGTTTAAATATTTTATAAGCTAAACAAACGCAAAGCTTCCACCAAGAAAAAAAACTGTTCCTAGCAAAAGTACAGCACCGACTTGAGTTACCTGAATGAGCCTGTGTTATCAGCTTTTACCGTTTGTTATCGGGGGATAATATACCTCGAATGTTGTGACTGACCAATCAGAATCAAGTATTCCACAGAGTTGTGTAATAAATAGAGTAGTCTCCATTCTTTTTTTTCTTCTTCTTCTTCTTCTCCTTCTTTTTTTTTTTTTTTAAGCAAAATAGTATAAAATAACATCAAATTTACCAAGCAATGTAATTTCCAAAGAGTCACTGCAAATCCATGACACTAAAACAAAGTCAATCAAACACACAGTACTCATTACTGATTCAGGAGTTAATAATAAGGTTTTTGTTGTTGTTGTTGTTGTTGAGGTTGACCAGTAGTTTGTCCCATCCCACCATTAGAATTTATTTATTTATTTATAAATTGCGTACCAAGAAAATCACATTAATCTTTATTACGAAAACTCACTTCGCCAAGCTTCCTGCAGAAATATAAGAATGGTTTCCCAGTACAGTTAATTAAAAAGCGCCTTTAAATTCATCATAGCGTCCTAAAAACATGTGTGAGGCGAAACACAACAAATGCCTTCTGTGTGAATCAACCAACAGTAAACAACGTTTCTTTGAAACTATTGCATCCGTTGATATAAAAAGGTTACATGGAACATTTCCTGTTTCTACAAATTGTGGGATATATTAGGGGTTATTCAAGGTAAAGATAAAGGTAAAACCTGATGGATAATTGTTGGTGGAACAGGACTGGGAGGAATAGCATGAAGTTGGTCCGACAGACTACATTCTAAACACCTCAAATTCCCAGTGCAGCAATGTGAAGAGTGAAAAAAGATCTAAAGATTTAAAGGATAAAACGACTGGTTATCCCAGAGAGCTTCACGTGTGCCCTGAATTAACTTATCTGCTCCCAGATGTCATGAGCTACCATCCTCTGATTGGCTGCAGGTCAGTGAAATACTGTCATGCTGCCAAAGAGGACACCTAGTACTGCTTAGAATAAGATCAACGAAAACAGACTGTTAAGAAAATCTGTGGAATTTTCTTTTGGATGGATGGATGGATGGATGGATGGATGGATGGATGCATGGACGGACGGACGGACGGACGGACGGACGGACGGACGGACAGATAGATAGATAGATAGATAGATAGATAGATAGATAGATAGATAGATAGATAGATAGATAGATAGATAGATAGATAGATAGATAGATAGATAGATAGATAGTGATATGTCCACTAGATGGAAGCAATGTGCACATTTAAGTTCTTTCTTCATTTGATTGATAATTGCAGGTTATTGTCAGTTATTTGTTTCAAGTTTTTTGGCACACCACTTTAATAAAAACATACACTTGATTCAAATATAATATAAGACATTGCATATTTCAAAAAGAGCATTGCATTTGGCACAACCTATAAAACATATAGAGCGGGGGGTGAAAAGAAAAGGATGACTACCAGAAGGCTTGATCCTCATTATGTCCACAGTGAGGGGTCTCAGGACACTTAACATTTCTCATGATGAAAATATCTCTCCTTTCCCCCTTTGGATTTAGATCTTGGCACAGACAGATATCAAGAGAGCCATCCCAACTTCTCTCATTCTGGAGATGTTTATAAATCTCCTTAAATGTCCATTCAGCAACTGTCACTTGTTTGCTCCCAGAATATCTAAAGATCAATTGCAGCGGATGTCTCTGCTCCCATAAGTATGTTGTACACAGATTAAGTATGCTATTTAAACCATGGCTTTACCGCTCTTTTCACAAGAATGCATCACTCTCAAAGTGATGAATATGCGGCTGAAAAAAAAAACCTAAGCTTCTGTGATTACAGTTTATTTTAAATTCAATTCTGATTTACTTCATAACACATGCTTGTCAAACAAATACCTCGTCAAACCAACCATCTTACACAGACAACAGAGGACACTTAAACCGATGATGACAATTTGAGACAAAAAAAAATCCTATTTCTATAACTTTCACAGGAAGTCCTGAACACTACTGTTCCCTGAGGAGTTGGAGTATGTTGTTAAAACATTTTTTTTTTTTTTTCCGGCAAGTGTTAAGTGTCCCTCTGTGCTTTCAGCAACTTGCCTGTGTCCTCATTGTCGAGAATATAAAAGACCAGATCAGAACAAACTATTCTTGGCACTCCAGCTCCCGGTGCTTGTAAAGCACTTTTTAATATACTCAGAACCATGCATTAACGTAATCAAAAAGGTTTAAAGACATGTAAAAGTGTTATTTAATCTATATCAACATCAAACTGATCAAAAGCTTCTAAAATTGAACTTATATAAAATGTAAACAATGTAAAACCACTTTCTGAGACAGAATCCCAGCATGAAAGATGTTTTGATTTGCCTGAGTACACTTGAAACGAGTATTAGTAAAATACATTCACTGGCATTAGTTCCCCCCGACCAGGATCAATGCTGCTTTCAAAGACTGAATTCCTCAGCCACAACAGATAAAGACACTATGTGTTTTACATTCAGCTGTTCACAATGTATTATACAATTTCTAGTATAAGGCTCATGCTGTGTTAGGCGTCATGGAGATGGAAGCTACACTTTGACCCTACCACTGGCCTTTGAGGTCTTGCTTGCTTTTCTTTCTTTCATATGCCATAGGTCTCATGAACAAAATAGCATTCTGGTATTTTCCTTAGATTTATTAAGGTGCTGTCACATTACCAAAATTTCAGCAAAATTTCATGAACAAAAAAGGTCCTTTGTCCATTATCAACAAATGGTAATAATTAAAAATAATGTCTATTAACTAATGTTGGTTAATATATTTGTTAATGTCAGAAAATTATATATATATATATATATATATATATATATATATATATATATATATATATATATATATATATATATATATATATATATATATAATTGTTATATATATATAACAAATATATACCCATAAGTGGACAGCACAGGCAGTGGATACCACCCAAGACCCGCTTCCCACACAGGACCGGGAACGTGATGTGATGTCAGCTGTCACTCCTAGTCGTAGTGTCCTGGGTACAAGCAAACAGAGGTAAGACACAGATAACACACATAGCATAATGCCAAAACCACATGAGATGAAGTACAAAATTTTCTACTGGCAACAAAGAGCAGACGCAGCAGAGATTATAAGGGGAAAGGAACAATAAATGACAGTTGAGGGAAATCAGCTTGTGATCTGCACACCCACTCCCTCCAGTCCTCTCACATCAACTGCACCAAAATATTTGTTTAGAACAGTTTTAGACTTCTTTTAGCCTTTCTTGTAAAGAGTGCTTGATCTGTGCATATTTCCCTTCTCCTTATTCAGACAAAATTACTTTTTTCTCTGGAGAAAGCAATATTATGTATAAAGGGCTCGCATAGGATTTGAAGATAAAAACATCTTAATGATGAATTTGTTTATTACATACACAAAGCTTTACAATTCACAAGATGTTAATTGAAGGACTAGAGTTGTGTGGATTACTTGGGGATTATTATGATGCTTTTACCATCTGTTTGGACTCTCATTGGACTCTGTTTGACGGCACCCATTTACTGCAGACAGGGGATCCATTAGTAAGCAAGTGATGTCATGCTTAACCTAATAACTGTCACCCGGCCCCTTGGTGGGATGCCAACGTTTACTTCACTATATTATAAGTAATTCCTGATCTAATCCTGACAAATTATATATCGTTGGAAAGGTCTAAGACTCCTAAATAGATATCTTATCTTTTTTTTATTATTTATTTATTATGTAGGAAAAGTATTAGCTTAATTAATGGCAAGAGTGCACCTCAAAAACCTACATCATAACAGGAGTTCTGACCTTTGTCAAAAAAAGTCATCACACTTTAGAAATCATCAGAAATTATATATAACCTGAAAACATAAAATCTCAAAATTCATCCTTTGAAACCCATTTTAAAATCAAACATTGCATTTACCACGAAAATGAATCAAAATCATGTTACAAAATGTTTTCAGGTTTGGATCATGCACTTTCAAGTTTATGTTCAAAAATGTGAGTGAAATGTTAATTTCCCTGAATCTGTTCCGATGAAGAAACAAACAAATATATCTTGCATGGCATCAGGGTGAGTATTTTCACAGATACAACTTCTGATATTAATAGTGTTTTGGTAAATGTTAGAATTAACATTAACTAAGAATAATAAATATTGACATATTTTTCATTGTTACTTTTCACTAATGTAGTCAACTAATTTCAACAAACTGAACCTTATTGCAGTGGTTCTCAACCCTGTCCATGAAGTGCCCCAGTACTGCACGTTTTATATGCTTTCTGTTGGTCAGTGCAGCAAATGTACTTGACCATCATGAACCTGATGCAAAATCTATGAAACAGTTTGAAATATTCCAGATCACATGGATTCCTGTTGAAATAGATTTCACCCATGAAAATTCGCAGAACAGCAGTAAATGTGACCCTACCTTTCCCAACTGCTTTCCCACTCTTCAACAGCATCCAAAAGGCCCAAACACTAATGTACCCAGACACACATTTCAGACAGGCTATTTCTTCCAGAAAGCCCTCTTTCTTTCCTGTCACAGCCGTCAGCTCAGACTGACTGTAATTCAGACAAGCATAGCTGACACTAGGACCAAGAGGGCATGTTCAGCCCCAGTTGCCTTAGACTTCCTCCTTGAAGTGTAAATGAGATTTGTGTCTCTTGGGATCCACATCATGTCTGTAACAAAACTGGGTTGGTGTCTGTTTGACCTGAGATGGAGGATAAAGCCACATCAAGAGGTCAGAAAAGGTGCTGGGGTTTTAAAAAGGTGCAATATGAACACCGGGACCTGAGACAAATGTGTCACAACAGGGTGCTAAGGAGCATTTTACTCATGAGACACAACAGGGCTGGCTGCACTTAAGGCATTTGAACATGATTTTACACAGGCACACTTTCCAAAAAGAAATGCCACAGACAAGTTTTTATTACATGCCCCTAGCCATTTTATTTTCGCACAAAGGAAATGTTAAAATGACATGCTTTATTATGTGAAGTCTCTGTGTGAATTTGCATAATGTACCCGGCACAGGGACTTTATTTCTAAAAGTGAAGGCTAATTTATTTTTACTGCACTTTAGCTTCCGAAGGTTTTGTCAAGATAAATCATATACATTTTAATAAATGTCAACATGTAGAAATGTTATGGTGGCTTAGAGAGCTATAACTGCGCTGACAGTTTGCCTATTCCTGAAGCTCTCCAGAGTATCTTATAGTCTAAATCACAACAAAATACGATCGAAAAGAGACATGTTAAGATTTCAACATTAATCTGACACCGTTTTAATATGAACATTTCTAGCAAAGTGAAAAAAAAAAAAAAAGTTTGCATTTCGGCAGTAAATAAAGTAGTTCAGTGCAAATCATATTGTCAAATCTTAGTAATGAAAATAAGAGTGAGAGGAATTCCCAAAAGATAAGTTAACAGTAATGGTAAACCTGATAAATTAGAGTAATACCAAACTCAAGAAGTGAGTATTTCTTCAACATGCCAAAAAGAAACAAACAAGGAAACGGAAGTAAACTGTCTTAGCACAAGTCTCACAAACAAATACTAGAACTTTTGTAAAAATAAATAAATAAATAAATTTCCAAGATATATCTTTTTACACTGTCTCTTATAATTTGATAGGATTCTTTGGGGGAATTTTGAAATGCCAGATGCTTTTCTCTTGCTAGAATTTTACATTTAAATTTAAAACAATTCTCAAAAAGTATTAAAAAAACAATCATATGTATTAAAAAAAAAATAACAAATATAAATATATATATATATATATATATATATATATATGTATATATATATATATATATATATATATATATATATATATATATATATATATATATATATATATATATTACCATGAAAGGGTAATAACAATATATATAATGATTATTATAAATCTTTGGCTTTGAAATAAGGTTAAAACAATAAAATACATTAATGGCATTTAAAAAAAAGGCAAACTAAATTATGGAGGCATGGTGAAAAGTCTCATGAATATATATATATATATATATATATATATATATATATATATATATATATATATATATATATATATATTTTTTTTTTTTTTTTTTATAAAAATTAACCCCTGGGACATAAAAGTGGATGATGCTTGTGAAATACTCACATGTTAATTAACCAGAACGGACAGGGTACTGTATATTTAATTCCTAAATCATTCATCAAGACCATGAAGGTCAGAAACATCATTTAAAATAGCACATGTATAGTAAACTAAACCTCATGGGAAACGTCAAATCTCCATCTGATAAGGCATTTAAGCCTATATCATGGTCTAGATGTAGTGGCATATCCCGTTTCTCAGCTCCGGTACTTTCCCCATGCTGTAGAGAAGGTGATGCGCTCTTAGTTCCCACAGTCTGATAACTTGGATATCAAAAATTCCCTAGCGTCAGTTAGAAAATAAAAGAATAATAATAATAATAAATAAATAAATAACTTATCTCATCTATGCTTAAGCTTCACATGCTTACATTTTTTTTATTTTAAAACAGAGAACATAGACTACTGAAGACAAATATAGCTGACTTGTTGTAAACAAGCAATCACATAGTTTACTCGAACTGATGACGAAGATGTATTTGATCTGTTCTGTGAAAGAACATTATTTTATATCAAACAACCCTATTTTGAAAATGGTCTTTTCTACTGCCTTTGTAGGCCTACATATATAATTAATTTGTCCTATATGAAGAGTTGGGGTTAGTTCGCTATGAGTTTTCCTAAAAAATGAAAAAAAAAGAAACAAGTTTGTGACTCAAGGAAAGAGCCATACTGTATGTCAAAAAACATAACGATGAGTAAATAGGACAGAATTTTTATCACTTAAAGAGTCCATAAAGCACTATGGTTTGATCGACTGTATCCTGCAGGGAGGTTTATACTGTCCAAGCTGCTGGTCTCCCCCAGGATTTTAAGTCAGTCAGCTATTTCCATTTAAAGCCACTCAATACCACCTGAATTCTATTTTGGACTATGTTATGTGAGCAATGTTTAGAAAAAAAAAAAAAAGAAAAAAAAAAAACATTTATTTTCAGAGTTATCTCAAGGCATCGTAAACTGATTTCAAGTGGATGGATTTGGGTTCTTATTTCAAGGCACCAGTAGATGCCATGGGTTTGATTAATAACCAGGGAGGTCAGGGGGTTGCAGTGTTCCCTTGCCAAACAAAACGTCTTCCAGGTGCGTGGACAACCAGAAATAACTCTATCTCAGTCTGTTCTCTGAAAAAAAAGAGGTACTTTGCACAAGGACGATCCCTCATGGCAAGTTTTAAATGTACCTGATAGTGTCTGATTGCAGGCTTCAAGTATTCAAAAATATTCTCTAATCAGGACGTAGATGCTCCATGTACACTGAAACCTCTAATCATAATAAAAAAACTCTGACATGAAGAAGTTTCAAGACAAGTTTCCAGGAAAAAGATTAACCATCAGCATGGACTTTATTATGTTGTCAAAGAAGATTCTACACCTCTGACTAGAATTAATCTGTATTAAGGGTCACGTTTTTCGTGTTTTTTAAGCTTTGATTGTATTAACAGTGCAATATAACATGTGTTCATGTTTCCTGTGTAAAAAAAAAAAAAAAAAAACAGTATATTTCACACAATTCAGTTATCTGTATACCGCTGTTTTCACTGTCATAAAAACGGGCTGATGACTTCCTTGTTCTATGAAGTCCCTCCTTCAGAAATACGTAACAAGTTCTGATTATGCCAGCGTTTCCTTTGTTGTGATTCAACAGCAGCTTAGCGCACGTTACCCTCCTGAAAACGCGATTGGGCTAGTTTTGGACAAGTTTTGAGAAGCAAGTGGGCAGGATTTGTTTTGAAAACCTGGAAATCCTGATCTGAACGCACGTCCTGGAGATGTACTTATAATCATAGGAGCGTTTTTACTGACGAGATGCGCATGAAAATCGCATTAAATTTTTTGCACAGCGCTACCATCTGGTTAAAAAAGCTAAACAGCGTTGGCCTTAGTGTAATAAGTTACAGTAACTGTTAAACGCACCAACTTAAATAATAAAATACACTTACCGGTTGTGGTCCATAAACAACGCCTTCTCCAGACAAAGAGGGAACTGCTCCATCTTTCAAGAATAATCTTTGTGCGAATCCGGCATTAAACTGATTGAGGTTGAGAAAGCTGTCCTCAGCAAAATGTGCTGCACATAGTTTTACATGTGGATTAAAATTTTCGGGAACTGAGTTAAACATAAATTGTAACCATTAATCTCCAAGTACAGCATCCCTGGGAAGCCCAAACAAAGATGATTGGACTAAGAGATGAAAATAGTATTTCGACGACATGGCGACAAACGCACTCTTCAAACGCAACTCTTCCTCTTTCTCCGTGCGAGCGCAACAAGACCAGGCCCCCTTTTTTGTGTATTCCTGTGGGTGGAGGTTAATCAAAAAACTGTTTTAGTGACGTCATTACTGCAGGAACTAGAGGGATATAGTCCAAACGAGTAGTTTTTGTAGGCGAATTCTGTTAAATAAAATATCTCGCTTGGCATTGAACTTTGAGCTTTAGAATTTTACAGATATTATTTATACTATATAACAACAACATTACACACTAACTACAGTTTGAAACATGGGATCACGAAGAACGGGACCTTTAAAGTAACCGCTTGTTTTATTCATCTCTGACCTATCTCATTCCCAAGAGCTAGGTTGAAAAAATAGACTAAAAGAAAACAAACTATTTCTCAATATAGAACAACATAAAACAAGGCAGATATAAGTAGACAATAATTTATATAAAAATTACAAATCAGGAACAAATCATGTGATCAAATTTATACTGCTTTTAGATCCTTTTGCTTTTGAATAAATTATCATGCTTATACTTTTAATATATAATTCACCTTTCTTTAAACATATGCAGTAGAAAAAAAAATGCCATCAAAATTATAAATAAATTAGCTTTATGATATATTGATGCCATTTGTGTCGGTCTATAGGCATGTCATGTTTCTTTTTTGTATATGAAGCATTTTCGTACACTTTGGGAATGTTTTCACATGATGCTAGCAAGTCAAGTCAAGTCATTTATACAGTTTATATACATTTATATACTTTGTTTATACAGTGCTTTTTCAATACTTACTGAGTCAAAGCAGCTTTATGGTGTCAGACAGGAAAATAGTTGGTTAATAATGCGAGAGGACAAAACAAAGAGTCATTTTCCCAGTTAATGTCAGTTCATTGATGATTCAGTAATGTCACCATGCAGTTCAGCTCTCTTCCAATAGTACAATCAGTCAAGTGTCCCCAACTAAGCAAGTCAAAGGCGACAGTGCTGCATCGAACCAAAACTCCATCAGAAAAAATTTTGGGAGAAACCAGGGTCAGTCGAGGGGTCAGTTTTCCTCTGGCCAGACGAGCAACATTAAGGTTGTGGGATCAATTTACAGGGGATGCATGAGCTGATAAAATCTATGAGTTAGATGCAACAGAATGAAAAATAATATGCAGAATAATTTTTTTAACAATACTTTATAACAAGAATGGGACATAAGAAAAGCTCTCTATTCCTGGCACACTTTGGGATTAAAACCTCATGTCTCCAACCCAGTGAGCTCATCTTCAGACTCCACAGGAGATAATGAAGGCTTTGCATGAAACAAAATTGTGTAACAAAGTTCGCATGGTTATGTGGTTTTGTCTGGGCTCAAGTGTAAAGTATAAAGCTTTTAGATAAGTACAGAAAACAACCTGTGACATCACACTAGTTTATTGCTTAACAAAATGTTCTTGTATACTTGAATTTTCCTCGATGGCTTGAAAAAGCTGAAAAAAGGAGGCTTTAACCACATGGCCATTAAGCATTTCAGATGTAGGATCTTGCAATAGATAATTACCAATGACGTTGGAAGAAGGGCCTTTTTGGAGTGCAAATTTGTGAAACACTTGCAATGACTGAGTGAACGTTTTCTGGCCATTTTTTTTTTTTTTTAACACCATTCTACACCAAGTTTCTCAGTGTAAATTTTAATTTGTAGAAAACAAATATGGAAAAAAAATATTTAAAGGTTAAAGATAATTCAAAACTCTCCAGCTTCCACTTTAGTGTATTGTGTTTGCTTTTCAGCACTTTTACTCTGTTTAAAAAAGAAAGAATCAACATTTACTGAAGCAGGGATGGGCGGTATTAACGCCTTACCCCTGAGGCAGAGACTCTTGTTTCATTACATGAGTGCATCAGAATGACAAGGATGCTTATCAGTAACTCTTGCAACTTTCTAGACATTTTAATAGCAACCGGATTTAAGCAGCCAACCAACGTGTCAGCGATGGAGAACATTTTTCGCCAAAATGAACCAACAAAATGAAGATGAAGTCACACAGTCGTGGGGAAGCGGTTATTTGGATGTGCACGAAGGGTCACCGAAGTTTTCCAACTCTTCCGAGATAAATGGCACAGGACTCGAGCCACTCCACCTGTCCCGTGCCGTCCCGCTCGGCTTGGCTTTGGGGACTTTCATCATCTTCTCGGTGGCTGGAAACATCTTGGTGATTTTGTCAGTGGTGTGCAATAGGCACCTGCGATCTCCAACTAATTATTTCATCGTTAATCTCGCCATTGCCGACTTGCTCCTCAGCACAACTGTGTTACCCGTGTCAGCCACATTGGAAGTACTGGGTTACTGGGTGTTCGGGAGGATTTTGTGTGATGTTTGGGCAGCGGTCGATGTGCTATGTTGCACCGCATCCATCATGAGTCTGTGCGTAATCTCCATTGACCGTTATATCGGAGTGAGCCATCCGTTGCAATACCCCAACATCGTGACGGGGCGCAGAGCTTTGCTCGCCATGCTGGGGGTTTGGGTTCTGTCTTTGGTCATCTCCATCGGACCCCTGCTAGGATGGAAGGAGCCTCCGTCACCGGACCCCACGGTGTGCGAAATAACCGAGGAACCCTTCTATGCGCTCTTCTCATCGCTCGGCTCCTTTTATATTCCCTTAATTGTTATTCTATTTATGTACTGTCGTGTTTACGTAGTGGCTAAACGGACAACTAAGAGTTTGTTAGCCGGTGTAAAGACGGAAAGCATGAATGCAGGTGAAATAACGTTGAGGATTCACCGGGGTTCGCAGGTGCACGAGGACTCCGGCGCCGCAGGCAAAGGTCGCGCGCATCAAGGGAGGAACTCTCTGACGGTCAAACTTCAGAAGTTTTCCAGGGAAAAGAAAGCAGCTAAGACCTTAGGGGTTGTGGTTGGCATGTTTACGTTGTGCTGGTTGCCATTCTTCCTCACTTTACCAATTGGTAGGTTTTTCTTAAACACAGTTGCACAATTTGTTCCCCTTTCATGTTTTCACACTATGGGGTACGTTGTCACAAAGGGAGCTGCAATTAAATAGCATATTATGGAACTTTTTAAAGCATGTCTCTTAGCCTGATCATCTAAAAACCAACTGGCAGTTGACAGACAAGATCAGCAAAGAATAAGTAGGTTTCAACTTTGACTTTCTTTCTTTCTTACTTACTGAAAAACAATGGGAACAGCAAGAAAGCAGGAAAACAATAATGAAAACAATAGGACATTTTTGAAGCCTATATACACAGATATTTCTAGAGAATACACCCATCCAGGCTAACACACACACACACACACACACACATCATTATGTCAGTCTCACTATTAGGAAAATGCCCCAAAACACCTTTAAAACGGGCCAACAGATAGGCTGGTCCAGGCTCGGAGAGCAGCTAGCCAACTTATTGTATTATTTCAGTGTTAGTAGTGAGAATAATATTTTTTAGTTCAAATACTGACATTCTTAAAATTCTAAATTCTTAATGACATCCTGCCTTTCATTTATTTGCCCTTACACATCCTGATGCCTTATATATCGCATGTGCCAGTCAATATTTGTTCTCGTGCCATGACTTAGGATCTATGAAAGGTTAGCAAACAGCAATTAAGATGCAATCCTCACAAGGAGTTAATTTAATTACATTTAATGCTCAACAAATAATGATTCATCATAATTGCTCTACTGATTCCATGTAATGATAGTTTGGTAAGATAAATAGAAAATTATAATAATTTAATTAAATTAAATTTTACTATACTAGGAACAACACAAAATACAAAACAACTAGGACTTTCCCATACCAACATAATTTAAAGTTAATAATAATAAAAATAGTAATATACAAAAATAGTAAAGCAATAATAATAATAAATAATAACAATCAGGAAAATGTAGTTAAATTACAGTGGAAGTATGCATTCTGTGTTATGTTATTCAGCTAGATTGTGCTGCCTGTACACTGACAGTGATTCATCCCATAAGCCTTCTGCAGCTGAACATTAGTGGTCAGTGGGAAGACCGCAGAGTAGGGGGTTAAGACAGAATAAATCTTTTTGCACTTTATTTCCTCCTCCCTCTCATGGGGTCCCAGTGTGGGGTCTGCCGTATCCGCCGTTTGGCTATCACAACAGGGAGTATGAGAACGAGGCCCTGGACCGCAGCCATTCAGACTCAAAGGCAGGTTATTATTAATTCATTAGCTTAGTCGTCATTCCTGTCCCAGACAGGGTTATCTCAGCAGGGCATGGTGCTTGGAAGTTCAGCTGGCCTGCTTCTTATTTAGGCAACTGTGGCTTTCTTTGGATTTTTGAAAACAAAAACTTAAGTGGAAAACAGTAGTGAGTTTACATTGAATTTTCGTAGCTCCAAAGGTCATATTTACATGTTTCATGTTAACAAGTTTTAGACAACCTCAGTTTGGGTTACATGGAAACACTTTAAAACTTAGAATTTTTTAATTATTTCAACTCAAATCAATATTTCATGTTTATTTATTTAACGAGTTCCAGAATTGTTCAGGAAGGCATAATAAACACTAAACTGCATAATTCATCATTGTCAGAGGCAAGCGATTTCCTGTGCTAGTTGCATGCCTTTAAAATCACTCCCCACTAGCTTTCTTTTTAATATGGAAGGCCATTTCCGCAACTGAATATTAATGAAAAATGTAATTGTGACTTGTTATTTCGCAATTCAAATTTAATTTTCTCTTGCACGTCTTGCAATTCAGATTTTATTTTTATTTTTATTTTTTCTCGTGGCATAAGCATCCATATAATGAAAGAAAACAGCTATATTGATATAGATTTTTATATTTATTTAATAAATAATGTCGCTAATGTTTATGCAGTAAATAATGTATATGACAATACAGCTTAAGAAGAGCTGCTCATAATGTTGGCTGATTCATTGCTGAAGAAAAAAAAGAAAAAGAAAAAAGAAACAAATTACACAAGATATGCATGATATAAGTTATGTCACATAAATCATTGATATTTTTCTAAACATGTCATACTAGACAATGGACGAAAACCTAGTGAACCACTCGACTGCACATAACTTGGAAAAACAGGATGCAAGGTTGTGGACAGTATATCGCAAACTTATTTGCTTCCTCTTAGAAATCTATTGTTTCAGAACAGTTACATTCAAGAAAAAGCTCTTTGATAAGAGAAGAAATCAGAATATGAGACTATATTCTATTTAAGTGAGTGAACTGCTTTGGTGTTGCTTACATTAATTACAGGCTATTAATGTCTATGCATGACTTATTTTAAAATGTTAAAGCCTTTTAATATATCTTTGTCACTTAAAGACTAGTTTGGCCTTGTTTTTTTCAGCGAAGTCTCATGGTTCCCATGGTACTTTGAATGCAGTGGGTCACTGCACTAGGGCTGCAGCTTTGAGATGCCTCTGCTTTATACACAAAGGATCTCAGACTGAAGAAATTAATAGCACAGATCCACAACTCTACCACTGCAATTTAATGAAAAAAAGGGGATAAAGAACTTTTCCCACAAATTTTTGCTTAATATTATAATAAACAGAAGTATTTAGTATTTAGTAAAAAAAATAAATAAATAAATAAATAAATAAATATATATATATATATATATATATATATATATATATATATATATATATATATATATATATATATATATATATATATATATATATTTTTTTTTTTTTTTAAATTCCTAAATAAAATAAAAACAAATCAAGTATTTACATCAAATCTAAAACATTTATTAATTTAAAATTTAGTTTTAATGTTGACTTTGTTCTGTTTGTAAATGCTCTGCACATCTGGCATTCGATGTATTTTTATTTTCATAGTTTTCACACCAATTTGCTATGGGCAGAAAATTTGATAAGTAAACGTTGCTGCCACCTGCTGGATGACATCTTTAATTTAAAAAAAAGTTGTGCCGACAGGGGGCAGTCACAAACAATCACGAATTGAGACAGCAGGGGGCACACCAGTCATGTAGTAATGTTATATGAGGGAGAGAGAGAGAGAGAGAGAGAAGAGAGAGAAGGAACCCCACGTGTTATGGTTGGTTCTGGGTCCCACAAAGCATCACAGAAAATATAACCTAAGGTTTCTCAGGAATAGACTAGAATAGCTTAGACTTTCTCTAGATATGTCATTTTCAAATTCACATTTTTTGAATAAAAGTACTATGTAAATCAAGTTTATAATCTGAATAACTCATAACAGTCTTACGACTGATGTCAACATTAATGTATAATAAAACTTAACCTCACCGATGTACTCTCTTTGCAGTTGCGTTCAATGTCAGCCTGCGGCCTCCTGAAACCATCTTCAAAATCATCTTCTGGCTTGGTTACTTAAATAGCTGCCTGAATCCCATCATCTATCCCTGCTACAGCCGGGAGTTCAAGCTAGCTTTCATCCGCATCCTGAAATGCAGATGTCACCGCAGGAGACGGCCAGGTTGGAGAGCGTACAGCTACCAGCGCGCGCACATCAACTCCTACTCACGGCAGGATTCAAAGGACTCTGTGAACTATGGTAGTTACCTTAATGGGAGCCAGAGAACCCTGTCCTCTGCCAGCCCCAGCCCTAGTTATCATACCAAAGGCCTGTCGCATTTCCAGGAGGATGGACCCAGACATGCCCGGAGCAGGACACCCTCTGTGTTGTCGGAGAGTATTTTGGATCATCATCTTGAGCTTGTGGAGGAAGATCCAACTAATTCTGTAAGCAATCTGGATCAAGCTGGTATCACAAATTGGCCTCAAGGACAATTGAAAGAGTAGGAATGTCAAACTAGTGGCGCAATTCTTTTATTTTGTTTAATCGTCTTAAGTATTTCTGTGGTCATGAATAGTACAAAGAAATCATATTTCTTTTTAAACTATTTAAATCTAATATACAGTTTGGCATTAGTTGACAAGCACAGTGTGAAATACTTCTTTAACAAACGCAGCATTAAAGCAATTTTGTTGCACTTTTTCATTAATTGTATCTTTAAGATGATGAATACAGTAAACTTAAAAATGTGTTCTTGCAAAACTATTTTTTTTTCCATCATAGATTAACAAAGGACAAACAACTGAATTTTTGAGCAAAAGGAAACTAATACATTTAGCTAAAGGGATATAAGCTAACTTACTGGAATAAGAAAATTCTCACATCTCAAGAATCTCAGAGCAGATTATTTATTTATCATCAACAGATGCATTTCAAAGGCTCTTCACTGGATATAGACAATGCACTGTACATTTTATTTACATTCATTTTCATACGCACCCATTTTCAAGAAAGGGGTCCTATCATTTTTTAGTAACAAAGAAGTCAGGCTACTCAATTAAACCCCTTAGGAAAAGGTGAGAACCGGCGATCAGTTTCCTCAATACTGCCTTGAACATTTCACATGAGGAATGTAAAACAAGACTGCAAAAATACACATTTATACAACAGTCTTTGATCAACAGTGTAATTAGAAATAGCATGATCCGTTTACGGTCCAAATCACTCAAAACACTGAATCCAAAGAAGAAACTTAAACGTGTAAGTAAAAAATAAATAAATTACACTTAAGATTTAGTAACTTCAACCCAATATAAAAAAGGCAAACAGAATATGAAAGAAAAATATTCATAAATTGAACGGAATACACTTTTTACCTCCACCAGCAAAAGAGTAGTTTATAGTATACAGAGATTTAAAAAAAAAAAAAAAAAGGAACAGGGCTCTGTTTTTATACACTATACAGTTTTGCAAATACAACATTCCTCTGATTAAACCCTTCCATCTACAAATCTGAAGGGCTTTAATATCCCCCACAGCACTGTGTGAAAGGTCAGATCCCAGGACAGTTTTGTTTTGGTCTGTCGGTCTCTTCTGAAGAAGATTTGAATTTGATACAGATTCAGTCTCTTGCAGCATCTGAAATGAGATTATAGCATGAACAATTTAAGAAAGGATATTTAATATCATTGTAACGATATGAACATTTGAAAAGAACTATCAATGCTCACTGTTTAAAAGGCTCCTTAAACAACAAACTTATTCTTGGTGGTGGAACCACTTTTGGTGGCTGTGTCCGCATGTGACTGGTATCCAATGATGACTTTCGGAGGCACACCTAATCTTTCCTTATACACACGCCTGTGGATAGACAAAACAAATAATATATACATTTAAAGACAGAATCAAAAAGTAACATTAGATTTGGGTTTAAGGCTGCTCTATGCCTGCTGAAAATTCAGTGTGCAATGCTGCATAAAAGTAAAATAAAGTTGCACTGAAATGCAAGTAGCAGCAGATATTTTCTTCTGTATTGTGATATACATCCAAGTGTAACAGATTAACAGAACAGAAAAGAAAAAGCAAAAAATCTTGAGCTGGAACTTCTATGCACAGATTGATTACTGGATTTTGAGATGTAGGTGTTGCACATAAAAATCGAGGCAGATGAATACAAGCTTGAAGGGGCAAGGTTTAATGAACTAAATGATTTTTACCCTATGTGTACTATAGCATCTTTGTTCTCATAGTCTGTTGTCCATATTGCTATTTTGTCTCCCTTTGTTCGGATGTTGACGACAGCTCCACAGACGTCGTCACTGTGGTCATCAAATGCTTCTCCCACAAGGCACAAAAGCTGGAAAACAAAACATCTCAACCTTTATAATCCACAAACACACTATATATACACACATTTCGCAGCTAATGCGGTCACACTACCTGGAGAGAGTATGGACTTACCGTCTCCAGCCAGAAGCGGTCCAGGTCGGCTCTGCGCTGCTGTTTGGACAGGGTGATCAGCCAGCGGCCGCCCAGCTTGTTTCTCTCATCTTCCCACATGGGCTCAATGCCATCCTGCTCCAGAAAGAGCGCACAGATCATTTGAGATGATTTCAAATTTACTGCCATAATGTTATAATGCAATATTGTGCCTTACCTTGAAGAGGGAGTAGTCACATCCTGACATTAAGTTACTTGATAACTGAATGTGATTGTATAACCTGGGGAATCAAGAGCTCTGTTAGTGTCACAGTGTTGCTTACAACTCACTGTTGTCTGTTTATTTAATCAGTGGCTGGTGAATCTATCATGCTGTCTGTGCCGTTTCAATTCTCTCATTAATACTCACGCCCAGAAGTCTTCCACCGTGTCAAACTTTGAGATGAGACGAAGATTAGCTTGCCATGTTTTGCTTTTGTCATTTTTAAAGAACCAAAGAGCCCATCTGCCAAAAGAAATACACATGATAACTCTTCCAGATAGATAGATAGATAGATATAGTAAATAATAATAATAATAATAATAATAATAATACATACACAAAACATGACATACGTGCCCTGGTTGGCTTTACCTGTTTTGCAAAGGATGTTTAATGTAATCTTCAAGACTCACTATCTCTTGCTTATTTTCATCATTTTTTTCTTCATCTGAATTTGTTGGATTTGTTGAAGTTTCCTACAGGGAAAGAACAGAACAATTTAAAAACATTTTAATATTGTGTTTTGCAAGCAGAATGTGACATTATTTAAAAGAAAATGCTATACGAGATATGCTATACTCACAATTTCTATTCAACAAAATATCTGTAGCTTGGCAGAACTACAAAAAAAAGGTATATATACTGCACAAATGAAGATGGAGTTATCCAAATTAATTTACATGATTTTTCCAAGTCTATAATTTACACTTTAAAAATTAGGCATCCTCAAATTATTATATATTGTTTTGTCTTATTTAAAATCATTGAAAGTCATCTCGGAAGTTTCCTGAGGTCCCACGGTGTCAGAGTTAAAGGTTATAGATTGCTTTAGGACAAGACACGAAAAAATTAAGCTGAATTTATTACATCAATGTGCTATTACTTTTACTAATGAAACGCGATTTTAAATGTGTTTTGCCCATTCCAAAATATATCATCGGAACTATATAAAAAACTATTATGGATCTATATTATGGAACTATTAGGGATCCTTATTTAAGTTTCTCAGAAAGCTGCACTTTCTGGAAGTGTACATAAAAGTTCTCTAAAAGGGTGTCTGAGGAAAGGAAACAACGATTATCTTTTTTTTTTTTTTTTTCAGTGATAAACAGGCATGTTTAGAAAGAAAAACAAATAATCTTACAACCAAACAAGTAACGTTAACTGTGTAAAATTCGACACACTGACTAAAAGTTCTCTACAAAACTTAATTAACATTTCACGAAACTAAACACAATTCCACGCACATTTGTATCTTGACTAAAGATCAGATCTCTGATTTTGAGCTACATTAAGCGATGTGTCCATACAGAGACTAAAAACAATCACATCATCCATATTTTCAGTGACACATCAGCAAAACATCAATTCTAGATTACCATACAAGAACAGATACTGTTTAACAACATGTTCAACTTTCAAGGAAAACATCAAATACTCACAACACTCCTCTTAATTAAATAAACTAACTATTTAACACTTTTGCACAATCTCTTTTAAACGCATATGTAAAACAGGCAAACACGAGCTCATTTGACTGTCTGCTTTGAGAGATATCACTCCACAACAACATATCGTTTAGGATTAGCTTTTAGAAAGCCCCGACACAAATAAGCACGTGCTTAACATTAATAACTACCACTGTTGTCATCACATTAATAATTGTAAGAGCACTTATATTTACTAACCGGTTCAGCAGTCGCCATCTTCTACAAACATGAAGGGTCTTTCCGTGTGTGTGAAAACACAATTTGATTGGCCCAACTCAACCGAACACATGTGAGTCAATGAGTAGCACGCGTCCGGACAGCGACACCTAGAGGACACCGAGAGAACATGACTCCCGCCGTACTGTCTATGGTAAAAAGCGGTTTCTGATTCATGAACAGACTACTAACCTAGAAAAAACTCTTAAGTACTTTATTTATGCACATAATTATAAAACAGGATAATTCTTCTTTTTTTAAAACTGTGTATTTTTACATTTTGTATAACTAAAAGTAGAAAGTAACAGAGAAAATATTATTTGAAAAACCTAATTTGAAAATGTTTTACTATTTTACATTTTTAACATTATGCAATCAACTAGATTGTTTTGAACATGCTGATATTAATCAAATTATTTATCTGGTAAATGTTTATGGTTCTAAATGTTCAAGATTTATAACTTACAACAGAATATACCAAGCCACTAATAATGCAACATTTTGACTATGTATAACAATAAAAGCACAGAATGTTCTGTTTGATAATCAAATTTATTCATTGTGTAACTGGACCTCTACAGGCAAATAAACATTATCAGAACAACCTCTAACACAACAGTCAACACAGCAACTACTGAGACAAGGATGTTAATGATTAGCATGTTTGTTTCATGGCAGGACAAGGCAGAACTTGAGTTTGACTGAGTTTGTTTGAACTTGAGGCTCAGAGCTGTAGAACAGTTCGGATACTGTGGAAGACACAAAAAGTTACCATTTTGACAACAATTTGTTCACCATATTGCATACATATAATATTACAAATAACACCAGGTAAAAACAGCCATATTATAATGTATGCACCTCTTCCCAGCATGCATCAGGTCAAAAGCCTCATTGATCTGGGCAAAGGGCAACGTGTGAGTAACAAACTCATCCACCATCAGCTTCCTGTTCATGTACTCATTCACTAGCTTAGGGACACTCTCCACACTCTTCCATCCTCAAAAACAAAAAGAAGGTGTATTACCCGGCTATTTGTAAATGGTAACATTATATAATATCAATAATTCTATAATAATAACAATAATAATAATAATAATAATAGTGATAAATACACACACACACACAAAAGCAATAATAAAATAAGATTATAAAAAAATAAAATAAAAATATAATACAATAAATTATAAATAAATACTAAAAATGATATTTAATGGGGAAAAATAATAATAATACAATGTAAACAAAGCAATAAAAATAATTGTTTATTAGAAATACTTAATAATAAAAGTGAGAAAGAAAAACAGAAAATACCCACCACCAAAAGCTGTGCCTTTCCATGTGCGCCCTGTGACCAGCTGAAAGGGGCGGGTGGAGATTTCTTGGCCTGCTCCTGCCACACCAATGATGACACTGGTTCCCCAGCCTTTGTGACAAGCCTCAAGAGCAGCTCTCTGAATTCAAACATGACAACAAGAAACATGTCAGCAATAACGGTCATCCTGAACCTAAGCTGTATAAACAAATGAATTTGCACTTCACATTAGTAATAATAGTGAGCATTATTTTGGCTCTAATTTAGAGATACCATGGAAGCAAATAAGCTGTGGAACAATGACGACTCCAAATAAGCAGTGCACAGCTGGGTGGCTGCATTAGCCAGTTTTTGTTCAACCTTAA
Source organism: Carassius gibelio (assembly GCF_023724105.1). Lineage (NCBI taxonomy): Eukaryota > Metazoa > Chordata > Actinopteri > Cypriniformes > Cyprinidae > Carassius > Carassius gibelio. The sequence goes on from NC_068384.1 coordinate 11,821,949, forward strand.
CTAAACGGCAGCTATTGCCGCAGCTCACCATAATGCCAACATTGCCAATGCATTCAAAGGAGTAGTCGACTCCTCCATCTGTCAGCTCCACCAACACTTCCTGAATGGGCTTGCTGTGGTCCTTGGGGTTCACAAACTCGGTGGCTCCAAACTTCTTGGCAATTTCAAACTTGTCTGGGTTGATGTCAATGCCAATGATCCTGGCGGCGCCGGCTGACTTGCAGCCCATTATGACTGCAAGCCCCACTGCTCCCAAACCGAACACAGCACATGTAGAGCCAGCCTCAACCTGCCAGGGTGAATACAAGTTCATGTTCCATTCTGAGGCAGCAGGAAATATTCAGATATAAAGAAATACTCATTAATTAAACAAAGCAGACCTTAGCAGTATTGATGGCAGCTCCATATCCAGTGGAGATGCCACAGCCCAGCAGACACACTTTGTCCAGGGGGGCATTTTCATTCACTTTGGCCAGAGAGATTTCAGACACCACGGTGTATTCGGAAAAGGTGCTGGTACCCATGAAGTGGAAAAGCTGCTTTCCTTTGCAGGTGAACCTGGAGGTCTTATCAGGCATCAGACCCTGACCTTGGGTCACACTTAAAAAAAAAAAAAAAAAAAATGACATTAGAACTAAGTATTTACAAACCAAACTATTTCAGTTAGCATTAACAATATAAGGCCTAAGCTACCCTTCAAAGGTTCGGGGTTGGTCTCTTATGCTTACCAAGGCTGCATTTATTTAATCAAAAATACATTAAAAACAGTAATATTTTGAAATATTAAAATACATTTTGATTTTGTTTTTCTGTTTTAAGATATTTTCAAACTAATTTATTCCATTGATGGCAAAGCTGAATTCATTACTCCAGTCTTCGGTGTCACATTATACTAGAAATCTTTTTAATAGACTGATTTGGTGATCAAAAAAAAAAATCAATTGAAAGTTCAAAAGAAAAACTTAGTTACATTTGAGCTAACATTTAATATGTCATAATAAATGTGTTATTTCTTGCTTAAAAAAAAAAAAAAGAAAAAAAATTACCTCAACTTTTTAACAGTTGAGTGATGATAATGACATTATTTTCATAATTACCTGATTTTCTGACACAGGTTGGTTTTAGGATTTTTACAAAACTTGCACTCTCCGCATTGAGGTACATACAGCAGGATAACAGTATCACCTTCAAAAAAAGTATACGAGCTTCAAGATTTCTCCATAACACCAAAACGGCTCACATTTTACACACTGAATGTCATTCATGTGAGGGTAAATAGTCCATGACATGCCTGGTTTGAATTTGGTGACCCCTTTGCCAACACTCTCAACAGTGCCTGCCCCCTCGTGACCCAGGATGACAGGAAACAAGACCTCAAGGCCACTCCCACTCAGAGTGGAAGCGTCAGTGTGACACACTCCTGTAGCATGAACCTAAAACATACAATCACCAAGACTTCTCAGTTACAGATTTTGAACAGCTATGCATGTATTCTTGACTCGATTGCTTAATTATTTAAAATAAAGAACACAAACGCTCTTCTGCATAATCATGCTCAAGATAAGACTGCAGGGTCATTGAGAAATCTGTCACAGAACATGGTGTTTTGACAGAGTGCAGCTGCAAGCTGGTTTGTTACAGCTTTAGTAGAGCCGGTGCAATTACAATGTGAAATCTTAACTCTATCGGTTAAGAAAACACCTCAAAATCCTCTGATATGTCTGTTTAAAATGTCTGTTAAAAACTAAGGTTTTACAGAGCACCAAAGTACTCTGTGTTATCTACAATTAGTCCACATCAAATTACTTATTGCTTTTGTCAAAAAGAACAATGTTCAGATTAATGGTTTACCTTCACGCGAACTTCATGGGCTTTAGGTGGAGCTACTTCCACCTCTTCAATGGAAAGAGGTTTACCAGCCTCCCAGGCCACTGCTGCCTTGCATTTGATCACCTGAGGATGAATTAATAAGATTCCAGTTGATGCAGTTTCGAGATGCAATTAGACTCACAAAAACAATGCAGTTCATGTACAGTATAGCAAAATCGGCCAATATATGGCGAATCTCTATTTAATATGCTGTAATAAATCAAGCTCGGTGAATGCAACAATAGATCAGACTGGCATGTTTCTGATATTTTACGCATGCATTGTCATATATCTGGAAACAAAGGCAACGGAAAACAGGTCAAAGCATCACAAGGTATCTTTGTATAAGTTACCTATCTGCACTCCTGTCATGCACAAGACAAGTGCTGCTACATATTTGAAACCGTTTTTGATTGAACGTCCTGACGCTCGAGTTTTTTTCACAAATAGTGCAAAATTACTACCATTAAACGCAACCAAATGCACACTGTAAATACTTTACGTATTTCAAAAGATGAGGGCAAATTTCGCTGTCAACTTACTTTCCCAGTTGTGGCCATAATTTCTTCCACCAGGAGACGAAGGGAAGGAGGGGTGTGCCAAACTGAAGCACTCTTTCTTCAACCAATCAGAGACCAAGATATGGCACCGCTTGAGCAAAGTTCGTTTTTTTTTTTCTTTTTTACATTTTATTGATCTGTTGCTAAACGATTTATCTTTTCAATTACAAACAATGAAAGAAATAAAAGAGCAAATTTCCCTGCAATTAGAAATAGGGTGTCAAAGCATTTCTGATGCCTGTACCTTTGTAAATATGTCATAAGTTATGGCTGGAAATTGAATTTTAGTCATCATGTGGTCTTCCATTGTCCACGTGCATACATAGGACAGTTTTAGTAGTTGAAATAGGCTGGTGTGTTTGTTTTATAGCCTATAATAATCACGAAATCAATAAGGAAAATACAGTTACCAAAATGCCATCCTTTAATGTCTGAAACGTTGCTATTTGTTTTTACAGAATTTGGAAATCATTCTATTTATCAGCAACTTAAAAAAAAAAATAATGTATATTGTTATTTTAAACTAGAGTCAGTGAAATAGCATTGGTTCTGCACTGAAGAGCTGGAGAGAGAAAGAAAAAAATATATCCTGACTTAACACCTTGTCCATCTGTTGATATTACATAGGGCTGCACAACTATCACATTTTCGATTCAATTATGTATGCCACAATTACGTAATCGTTCAAAACAGCAATTAATCATTCAAAGTCCACTTATTGGAATTTGTAATTATGTGTATGCAAATATTCACTATTTTATTTTATTTATTTTTTTTTTAAATTTTTTTGCATTATTATTAGTATCTGTAGAGTTGACTTTACCATTTTGTCACACTACATAAACTTGTTGTTCAAGCCTTTTCTAGTTCATCCGTCAGTGGATGCAAACCAACCAGTCAAGGTTATAGAGACGCCTGCCCTCTTTGTACACAGGGATGTGGTAACTTAAAAAAATAAAAAAAAAATATATATATTGCATAAAAATACACAAATGGTACAAAACGAAGTAAAAGTTCAGCTGTACAAGAGATTCATTAATTAACATTCCAAATGAATCAGGGCTTCTCAATGGGAGTGTCCCAGCAGAAGAAAGGACGCATCCCATACTGTGAGACATTCGTCATGTTCCACCTGCAAAGCAATGAAGATGTTTTATTTTATAAAAAAAAAAAATACAGAATACAGATATACTATTCACATATAATACACTGCTACTCAACGTAGCCTTGGCGATTATGAGAGAATTCTTTCAAAGATATTTTTAAAAAATCTTACAGATCCCAACTTAAACATTAATGTATATTCAAAATGTATAATTACATTTGTGGATTTGTAAAGGCATAAAAGTGAGTACATGATGGAATTTAAATTCTTGGATAAATTCTTCCATTAAACTGAATTCAGCACTTTCATCCAATTTCATCATTCTTTCTGATGATCAACATCGCTAATTACATCCACGTCCACTCCCTCCACCTCTGCCTCCTCTGAATCCTCCACCATCTCCACGTCCACCAAATCCTCCACATCCACTGCCACCTCGATCTCCACGAAAGCCAACTGCAAATACATCACTTTAGTGTTTTATCTTCAAAAGTTACAGTTATGTAGATGTTTTTACCAGAGATTATGATAAAACTGAATCTATCACCATACTGTTTTCTTGTGTGATTTAACCTCCTCTCCCACCTCTTCCTCCTCCTCTACCTCCACGGGGAGGCCCATTTTCACCTGGAGGCCTCGGGAGGAATCTCTGGAGGGGCAACAGCGTCATAGGGTCAATGAAGAACTGATGCAAGAGGAGAGAAAGAGAAAAGCTAATTAAAGATATCTGCATAATACTGTAGGTCACATCCTAGGGAACTGATAAGAGGCAGAAAAGCCAAAGTAAGAAGCTAAAATTGCTTCTAAGAATCCCTTTGATATTCTGAAGCAATATCTGCTTTTGAGATATGGATTATTTTAAAAGAACACCCACTTATCATTGTCTATTACTGAAAATAACAATGATAAGTGGTGGGGTGTTCTTTAAAAAAAAAAAAAAAAAAAAAAAAAAAAATTGCACAAGACTTAAAAAAATTTCTTTGGTGTGAAATGCTGTTATACACACACACATGCAAACACACAAACAGGGGTGCACATACGTTTTTTCAGCCTGGTTCTCAAATGAACACCTGACCTGGAGTTTTGGTTTGGTACTCACACTGTACATAGTGTGTCCTGTTAAATGTAACTATAAAAAAAAATATAATAATGATGATAAAAATATTATTGCACTATTTTATATAAATAAAATAATTGACAAAATGATAAAGTGTAATAATACTATTATATTTAAAAATAAAAAGGAAGTATTAAATAACAATACAATTGTTTAATAGCAAACGTATTAAAAAAGTATTTAAAAGGTGACCCACCTACTACTTAAAAAAAATATATAATAATAATAAAAAAAATACCATGGGAATAAGGTTCAAAACATCACTTCAAATCTAGGAAACCAAAAAGACAGAAATTACCTTCTCTAACTTCTTGAAGGAGGATGCCTTCATATTTTCAGAATGTTTGACTGAAAAATACTGATGAATTTGTTAAGAAATTTAAATGAAAATTAATTTAAGTGAAATTTAGCTCATTAACTCATCAAAATCTGACATATGAAATAAATACTGTTATCTGTTTTTCAAAGGGATAGTTCACCCAGAAATTTTAATTATGTCATTAATGATGTTGTCCCAAACCCGTAAGACCTCCGCTCAACTTCGGAACACAGTTTAAGATATTTTAGATTTAGTCCAAGAGCTCTCAGTCCCTCCATTGAAACTGTGTAAACGGTATACTGTCCATGTCCAGAAAGGTGATAGAAACATAATCAAAGTAGTCCATGTGCCATCAGAGGGTCCGTTAGAATTTGTTGAAGCATCAAAAATACATTTTGGTCCAAAAATAACAAAAACTACGACTTTATTCAGCATTTTCTTCTCTTCCAGGTCTGTTGTGAGCGCGTTCAAGTGTAGTGATATCCGGTTCGCGAACGAATCATTTATTTAAGCTGCTCTTCTTGAACCAGTTCACCGAATCGAACTCAATCGTTTGAAACGCTTTTTTTTTGGGGGGGGGGGGGGGGGGGGTGAACTATCACTTTAATTCCAAATACTAATACGATTAACTTAGAATACTTTTCTAGACCTCAGTTTGCAGAGCATGTAACTAAATACAAAGACTGACTAAGCTGAAAAAAAAGAAAAATTGAGCAAAGTGACTTCAAAGAGATTTTGAAGGAGAAAGTCTAGAGTTCAAATGACCTGTCACCCATGTAAGAAATATGAATGCATGCACTGACGAAACAGCAGGGGTCACTCTTGACACATGTGAGATGAGCAAGGCACATTACAATCTCTCTGTAGGGTGAGGGACCAGAATATTTGGATTCTGATCAGGGAACTGCAGGCTCTCCTGGGTCTGCACAGTAGAAGGCGATATCTGTAAATAGAAGTCAGTTTCCCCCGAATCTCTCTACCTGTTTTTTTTTTTTTTTTTTTTTTTTTTTAGTTTAGTTTTTCTTGAATGCCGCAGGCAACTGACAGCATCCAGCGTGGGAACTTGAGTAGTGTACTGAAGAAGAGGGAGAGAGCGCTAGACAGTCAGAGAGAGAGAGAGCACCCTACATCAAGAGGAGTGCCGCACTTTATGTGGAGCTTATTATAACCTTGTGTTGTATACCTTGTAACACAAATACCTTTACACTCTCCCTTTAAACCTTTTAGAAAATAAATCCTGCCTTTATACCTGCACATCCTCAAACTCAACAATGACTGGAATTTTGACTTTATCTCTTCTTGGCTGACTGAGAGACACTACAGCCTCTTGTTGTCAGCACACACATGCTCAGAAACCGTGCTGCTTTTCATAGAGGAGATGGAAGACATACACAACCATTGTTTTGTATTTGCAAAAATGTGTCTGAATGGATGACACAGTTACAAAAAAGAACTGTAAAACTATTTTTTTTGTTCCTAATACACTTGGTATTCAGTGTATTTGCACTTGATGAGACCTTCATACTTTGTACAAAATCAGAACATTTTTAATAATATTTCATTTTAGAAGAGCCAAAAAAATTGTATCCATCAAGGGAAAAAAGCATTGAAAAGGTGTCTTAAAAATGCTTGCCAATTTAAATTCCTCATACTCTTGCAAGGCACACAAAGTCTTTACTTTGGAAAACTAGTTGTAAATTACCACAATGTGTGGCCACTCTACAAATTCCTTTTGCACCTTTTAGGACATGAACAATGTGATTTAATTGCACGAACGTGGAATGGTTCGTATCCTGTTGTATTGATTTTCATGGTTGGGTAATCTATGATTGTCACAATGGCCAGTCAGATTACGGGATAAAGAAGGCCATGTGGCCTTTTAGACTGTAATGGGGAAAAAGACTGTTAATTGCTCCTGAATGCTGAAAGTAAATGAATTATTGATCGCTTATACCCCCTTTTTTGTACTTACATAGCTTTACAAATCCTTTTTATCTCCCCTAAGTGTAAGTACATTTTCGCTCTGGCATAATTACTAACGGAGGGAAGCCCATGGACCACTAAGCACCTCATTAGATCCAAAAAGTTGTTTGTTCTGGATTTGTTTGGGATGCATATACCAAAACATGTCTCAAACACTTTTTGTAAATTTTGTACATTTTTGTAATGGGCCTCATTTGGTAATGGAGAAAAAGCACAAACAAACAAATAATAAATAAAGAAATAAATGAATATATATATATATTGTTTTCAATTTTCAATTACAAAGACATTTAGGCTATAAAGTTTTAAATGTTTCTTTTTCAAATAAATGCTGTTCTTTTAAAGTTTCTAGTCATCCAAAAAAAAAAAATCTGAATAAATAAATAGCTTTCAGCACTGATAATATATTTAATTTTTATTATTCAGTTTTTTTTTTTTTTTAAATAAATGCAGCCTTGATGAGCATATATTCATATATGGACAAACAAATCTGTTGTGAAACCTACAGAAATTTTGCTAAAGATGCTTTTTACTGCACAGTACACAACTTGATCACAATTATTAATCAAACCCAGGGTCATTGACTTCTTTTTTCCTCTCGCTTAGGCTGCTGTGCACAAATAATGCTGGGTACACACCAAAAGATAATCGGGCTGAATTTGGGCCGATTTCCCCCCTTCCGACAATCCTAGCTATGTCCTGATTATCTTGATGATTCTACAGATTATTTTAGCAGATTTTCTCTTGGTGTGAGGTGTGTTAAGAGTGTCCGAACCTGATCGGAAGAACGTCGGAGCAGCCCCGATCGCGAATCGTAAATATTCAACATGTTCAATATTTACGATCAGAAATCCTGATGTGGGGAGAGTACAAACCTGTGCTCTGGAGATTATCAGGTGAAACGAAACAATATCCCAATCAGAAAGCGAAATAATGGAAGATGGAAGCAGTCATGGCGCAGCACAAAGTGAAATTGATGTGGACAGCTGGGAGCATCAGCTTGTTGATTTGTGGCAAAAGCACAAATGTTTATACATTATGTCATGTATAAGATCATTCCAAACAATATAATTGCAATTTCTTCCTGCATATCGTCCGCCATGCTTATTCTGAAGTCTTGTGAGATTTACTGTGTTCACAGTCGAGACTCTGGTTGAAAATCTGTTTGTGTGTGGTGTGCTGGTTTTGTCACATCATGGCACACCACACACTATAGGAGCAAAACGGTTAAATCTAGGATTTTTTTTTCCTTGTATTTGTGGTCTATCACATTTTGAAAATCGTTTAAAATTTAAAAAAATAGTTTGGTGTGTACCCAGCATAAGCCTATACCGTCATTAATGGATATACACGTGGAGACAGAAGAAGACAGAAGGAAAGAAAGAATGTAACTGAATTCAAGCCAACACAAGACTGTGCATCATTATTCTGGCCATCGATTTTCCATTGGTCCTCGAAAGGGCCTTGTGCTCTTTCAAAGGAAGAATAAAGAAGGTACCAGCATGATATAACACCTGTTTTTATTCTGCTTCAGGAGACAGCAAGCCCAATGGCTTAGAGGTATGCAAGAAGAAACGCAAGTGTGCATGTGTGTGTCCATTTCAAATGGCACACTGTTCTCTCAGCCCGTGTGAATGACACTCGTTCTCTGATCAGGTTGAGTCAGTGCATTCTGAGTAGGAGAGAAGAACTGAGCGTTCAGGGACATCTGAAGACAGGTCATCTGTTGCTTAGAGCCAGGCTGTGATGTATTCTGAGTTGGCATTTCACCTTTGAGATGAGAGACGATATGAGCTGGCATTATGTTTGGTTTCCTTTAATGCTTTGACAGGCTGGGTCCGATTTAACCAAACTGAGTGAAGTGTTAAGACCAAGGGTGAGAACAGCAGTGATAAAAGGTCATATCTGTTAAGATTCCAAAGTTATTTGTTGTTTTTGTGTCAGTAGCCAAGTTTACTTTAGTTTACCGAAAATAAAAATATGTTTTTTTTTTACTGTTTCTTCAAATTCAGTGTTGTCAAGAATTTCAATGAGTATTCATGTTTTCTAAGGTGGCAGATGGACTCCTTGATTACTTAAGAGAATATCACCATAATGGTAGAGCTACGAGAAAGAAAAAAAAAAAAAAAAAAAAAAAAAAAAACACATGCCACCAGGTCAGATAATTGTTAGCTACAAGCTTTTTTGTACTTTGATGTTAGTAAATCAAATACTTTAATGTATTGTAATTGGTTCCCTTTGATATCAGTTTTACACATTCCATCCCGCTTTGCCTTCTCTATTCCATTCAGTACAGCAACGATGACCAAGATTATACCCTGAAAGCACCTATACATACAAATAGCAGTGTCATTAGAGCTGAGAGGTTTTCCACACTCTCACTGCTCCTACTGTTCATCCAAACAATCCTTTCAACAAAATCAGAGAAGATAATGTGTATGATTAGGTTTCCCATTCTCTTTAATAAATGATGGACGAGTGCATATCCTTTCCAGGTATCAGACTCGTCCGCAGGGTGTTATTGGTGCCATCACCTAATGAACTGGACCAAGGGGGCTTTTGAATTCTTGGTCAAGGTAGGGTAAAGGATTTGTTAATGGATCCAGTTCAAAAGAACAATTTGTTAAAAATGTATCGTTATACTTCTCTGAAGAACACACTAATAGGAGTTTGGGTGAACTTGAGGATTATTTATTTATTTATTTATTATTTGTGAATAATTAATCATTATTCTGTTTATTTTGATAAAATAAATTGATTTAAATTAATTTTGTCGTTTTAAACTCAAGCTTCTTCATTCACATGCATCATACCTTCATCATAGAGTGGCAAGGATATTCTTTAATGAACTTTTGTGCTCTATTGAAGAAAGAAAGTCATATGAGTTTGACACAGGCTAATAAATAATAACATAATTTTCAGTGTTGGTTGTACTATTCTAGTAAGGTTCATAAAGGTTTGATCACATATATAGGTGAACCTATATATATATATATATATATATATATATATATATATATATATATATATATATATATATATATATATATATATATATATATATATATATATATATATATATATATATTTGATCAAAAATATAATATTGTGAAATATTATTATGATGTAACAATGATTTTCTAATTTATTAATGTGATGCAAACCTGAATTGTCAGCATCATTACTCCAGTCTTCAGTGACAGATGATCTTTCAGAAATAATTCTAATATGCTGATTTATTTTCAGTGCTGGAAACTGTTGTGCTGCTTAATACACTTTTTTTCAGGATTCTTTGATGAATAAAAAGAATAAAAAGGAAAGCATTTATTTAAAATAAAAATATTTTCTAATATTTTCAGTTTACACTATACCGTTCAAAAGTTTGATGTCAGTTAATATTTTTCTTTTTAAAAAATGTGATAAGAAGTGATAGGTTCTTTTGAACCTTTTATTAACCAAATAATCCTGAAAAAAGTATTGCAGTTTTCCGGAAATAAAACTAAAACAAAAAAAATAATAATAATAATAATGAAAATAATAATAATGAATAAATAAATGAATAAAAAAAATAACAATAAAAATTTGGCAGCACAACTGTTGCCAGCATTGATAATTCTAATAATAAATCAGCATATTAGAATGATTTCTGAAGGATCATGTGACATATAAGACTGGAGTAATGGCTGATGGAAATTCAACTTTTCATCACAGTAATAAATTATATTTCATATTATATTAAAATAGAAAACACTATTTTATAATGTAATATATTATTATGTAATAATCAATTGGTACAATACCCCCAACAAATTCTCTTCACTTTTTCATTATATGTCACATCAATGTTTCAGTAGCCAGTGTTTGTGCCCAATATGGTTCCATTTATATTTAATATCTGCTTTTTCCACAATCCGCTGTGTTTGTGCCCAATATGGTTCCATTTATATTTAATATCTGCTTTATCCAAAATATTCTGCCGATCATCATAGCAGTGCTGAATCATGCAGTGGCAAGAGCAGAGCCCAGCAGACACAGCAAGACTTGATGTGTCCTTATACCTGGTGGTGGTGTGTTATTTCTCTACAATTGAGAGTTTTCTAGTTGTCAACAAATAATCTAAGCTGTGTATTTCAAGGTCATGCCACCAATGATACAGTAAACAAGTTTCTAACATTGTAACAAGACAAAATCTTCATCCGGTATGACAGATACCAAAGAGTTGGGGATAAAAGCATTTTACAAGCATTATGTTTCTACTGGTTCCTGTGGGGCCTTTGTGGTAATGCAGTTTGTTATAACTTGCTTTATTAATTTTCAATAAATGTTATTAAAATGTTTTATTAATTTATTTAGTATTTTTGTTAAATTAAGTACAAGATTGAAACTTACATGACCTTCTCTTGTTACTCACCTTAAGATGAATTGGATAATAGTGGATATTACTATCCAAATATAACTAAATGGGATGCAATGATATTAAAATTTGCATGCAGTTACCATAGTAGTTTACCCCAAAATTATGTATTTCACTGCTGATATTAAAAGGTAAATTTGGAGAGAATGTTTTCAGATCTGCTGCAAAGTGGGAGGATTTGCAGAGACTGCAAAGCAAAATTTCAGTTTGCTCCTCAGACAAAGCTCGAAGTGGTTTGGCATACACTGTATGAACTTTATGGCACTTTTATAGTTTTTTATTGTTGTTTTTGTTGGTCGTTTGTTTGTTTTGTTTTGTTTTTTTCCATAGAAAAATGATCAGATGCCACTGCCCTTTGTTTCGTCTTTAATTGAATACCCCTGGTATATAGGTTTGAATAAACATAGAGATGAGTAAGTACAGATTTTTCACTTTTGTCTAAAGCATGCACAATGGTCTCCCACGCATAAGCCGCATGGACTGTATTCCCTAGCATGCTTCACAGATGACAGGCTGAGAAGCTGAGAAATGAAAGAAATGAGTGATGTGAGGCGTCGCCAAGCGTGTCTTATACTCAGAATTTGTGCACTGCATTTCCCATCCAAGTGCACACACACCCATACCCGGAGAGGTGGGCGGACTTTTTTATTTTTTTTTTCTCGCAGTGGTGCACCGATGAAGAGAGCACTGGTCTTTCACTGCCCCCGAGCAGACCTAAAAAAAGGTCTTGGCTCCAGAACTGAGCACCTATTAGCAAAGATTGCAGATTTCAAATAAACTGAGATGAATGGGAATGTAAATGGATACCTTTCAGCAGCTAATACAGACCTCCCTAGTATTGCTGGTCTGGGTAAATTGTCTAAGAGAGAGAGAGAGAGATAGAGAGAGATGTGAGGTGAACAGATAGAGAGAGAAAATAGGAGTCATTTAAGCACAGACACTTCCACCCACACTGATACTGCAGCAGCTCTTCATCTGCAGTTCTATGTTAAACACCATCGTCCATCCTTCCCCTCTCCCCCTCTCACTCATCTCTGAATTCTGTCCGTTGTGTCCACAGTTTTTATTGCAGTCCTTCTCAAGTGTGTTCTCGGATTCTGCCTCTACGCAATGTTTGTTTTGAAAAGACGACAAGAATGTATCCTTTGAGATGGACATTTGTGTTACTTGGGCTTTCTTTTTGTCTTTTGAAATAATAAAAAGCTAAATAAAACACACACAGTACAAACACATGACTTTATCAGATACAATTTTCAGAGAAAGTAAAGAGATGGGCCTTGCATAGAAAATATAAAGTTATTTGCATTCAGCCATCTATGGTTCCAAATAAAAATCTTCTTCACACTAAAGCAAATAGTAACTGTTCACTGGGTTCTTTGGGAAACTAAAAATGATTCTTCAGTGGCATCACTTTGAAAACCCTCTTTTGGAACCTTTATTTTAAGAGCATGTCACTTATCATAATCTTTGTTTTGCATCATGGTTCAAATAAAGTACTCCCAATGAACATTTGAAGGAATAGTTCATCCAAAAATGAAAAATTGCTGAATGGTGACCCAAACCAATCCAAGATAGCTTGTTTCTTCATCAGGACAGATTGGGAGACATTTAGCATCACATCACTTGCTCACCAGGATCCTCTGCAGTGAATGGGTGAAGTCAGAATGAGAGTTCGGACAGCTGATAAAATCATCACAGCTATCGACATGTAATCCATACAACCTTTGTGAAGTGAAAAGCTGTGCAGAAACAACATTTTTAATTTTTAATGCATCGTCTTAATTTTAAACCGCCACTTTTGGCCAAAAGACAAGTTCATCCCCTGTTAACCCCCCCCCCCCCCCCAAAAAAACACTAACGTATAATTATTATTATTATAAATATGTATTTGTGTTTTTTTTGTTGTTTTTTTACAGCTGTTTTGGACCATTTCACTTGTAAACAATGCTTTATCTGTGCAAATTTCTCTCCTGAGATGTCTTTTTCATGGGAGAAAGCAATAATATGAATGAAAAACTTGCCTATTTTAACCAGAAGTATCTAAATCTGGGATGGCATGAGGGTGTAAATTAACACTGAATTTCTGAGAACTAGCTATTCAGTAAACTAATCTTTGTTCTATTTTATCTCAACCTCACTTTTTTTTCATTATTTTCCCCCTTTTTACCACAATTTCTCTTTGCATTTCAGTTTCCCCTTTGGTTTTGAAGTGTATTTCAGATCGTCAATGCTCATTTGAGCTAGCATTTACTGGTGTACAGGCTGCCTTGACAGTGACAGGCATGTCAGTGCATAGCAGTAGGGGTCCTTGTTTCTTCGTCTTGCCAATTATGCTCTGCCTAACTGCCTTTCTTTCTACTGCAGATAGTGTTAGCTTCATATCATATGGTATGTTTTATTAATTGGAACGTCTGCAAAATATTGACCCCGGTATTTGTCCAACCTAATCGTGTTTACTGTGCTTCCCAGCGGCATGTAAATAATCCCAAATCAGCTTTAATGAGTTAGGAGAGAGTTTGAACTGCCTGCGAGCATGAAGCGTGGATGATTCCAGCTTTAGGAAAGGGGAGCAGTTGGTTTCTATCACGTTAGCGCCAGTGCTGTGGCACATGTTTGTAAAAGAAGGGGCAGTGGTTGAGATAGGTGAAAGGGTTGAAATGAACACGAGACTGCCATTTCGCGTGTGCATGTGTTCATGTGCGGGTGTGATGGGACACTGTGGATAAAAGTGTTTGATAACGATCCCATTTGATCTATGATGTGATCATTAGCATTGATGTTATAATTGATTCAGTCAGCAGAAAGAAAAGCAGAAATACAGAATCAGGATGTGTGGGAGTGTGTATAGATGTAACTTGTGTGCATATCTGTTAATATATGCTAACTAGCCTGTGGTTCATAACCAAGTGTGAACCTCTTGAAGAATATTTAAAGCTTTATATTTTTGGAAAACTAATGGATTCACTTTTCTGTGTACATGTTGAAGAATATTCAGAGGTTAATTCTGCAAGTACTTATAAAAATGCAGTAGGCATAACTGTATATGACTCTTAATTCAATGCATCCATTCTTTTTTTTCTTTTTTTTTTGACAAAATTATCTTCCCATACATGTCAATGGCATATTAACATGATATTGTGTCTAATGATCTAGGTGATCATATTGGTTTGTCATTCATCTCTCTCACTGACAGCTTCTTAAATCTTTGTTATAAACACAGACTCAGCAAATCTATGAATACCCATGCATATAAGATTCATGACCACATTAGGGCGATCACTAATGTGTGGGATGAGAAAAGGAACAGAGAGGAAATGCATTGGCAGTTGAAATGTAATTTGAAAGGTATAATGCATCCTTTAATGCAGCCTTGGTTTGAGGAAAAAGAGTAGAACTACCGATCATTTCAGTCACTCTAATGAACACAACATAACATATAATGTAATTTTTGTGGTTAGTGAAACAATGATATATGTTTACAGTGCAAACAGTAATGAAGTAATGTTGTAAAATATAATTTATTATGATTGTGTTTTAATATTTAGTTAAATGTAATTTATTAATGTGATCGATTTTGAGCTGTCATTGTATTGTAACAGTATTATGTTCAAATGTATTTTATTCCTGTGATACATTTTGAGAAGCTGAATGTTCAGCAGTTATTACTCCAGTCTTCAACATTGAGAAATCATTGTAACATACTGATTTGGTGCTCATGAATTTTATATTATTGTCAGTGTTGAAATTACACTACTGTAATACTGTACATTAAAGTAATACTGAGCCCAATCTTTTGAAGGGTTTATGTCACTTGATTGGAATAATCTAAACTAGATTTAAACTAGCTTTTTACATCTTTGATTCAGTTTAATTTGTCTGCCATTATTCAGTTATTTAAACAAAACACCAGATTTTCAAAATGCATGAATTTAATTTGAATATTTGAAATAGCATTTTACATCAATGCCAACTTTTTCAAATACAAAAAATGCATATTCATAAATAATATCTAAATGTTAGCATTTGTGGACTTGATTAATACACATACAGCTATAAACTGCACTATCAGCAGTCCCATTTAATCTTAGTAACCCACCCCACCACCTCAAAACCAGTGAAGTATTAGAAACCACCTAACTGTGACCTTTCATTACCTTTTTCCATCTCTGAATAAAGACTTGACCCCATCTGACACTTATTACAGTTCTCTGAAAGGGAAACGGTCCTCGGCTGGCTCTCTGAGGAGCGTGGACCCGAGGTGACGAGGCCTCACTTCAGTCCATCATTGCGGCGACCCACGTGAGTGTGTTATGTGGTGGGTGTATTAGCGGGTAGGTGGATTTAAGCGAGAACTGTATTTTAAACAGCCCCGTGGACGTGTACACATGTGGGCTGGGGGGGTTACAAGTTACGATTCAGGTGAGTTGGAGCTATATTGTGTGCGAGTGTGTGTTTCATGTGTATCAGCATTTCTGAAGAGCACCTGGAGTGTAATGGAAAGCGGTAAGCAGTGTTGTGATGAACTACACTGAAGCAGCCGGTGGCGTTCACCTTCAGAAAGGGTCACACACAGCCTCCGTAAAGAGCCAGTAATAACTGTTCTCCCAGCCAGAGCTTACTGATACAAAACAAAGCTAGGAAACAAACCACACAGGTGCTTAAACATAAAAACTTGCACCGATCCGCAGGAATCTCTTTGTGTATGGGTAGAAACTGCTCATTGATCAGATTTTATTTGGTAATTGCTTTTTCCTGTGCAGCTTTTGTGAAGAGAGAGTCAGGCAGATGTCAATTAGACTGCAGCAAGCTGGCACAAAGTGGGCAAGT
This sequence comes from Carassius gibelio, assembly GCF_023724105.1. Lineage (NCBI taxonomy): Eukaryota > Metazoa > Chordata > Actinopteri > Cypriniformes > Cyprinidae > Carassius > Carassius gibelio. The sequence goes on from NC_068384.1 coordinate 11,838,143, forward strand.
GTGACGGTTCTGGAGATGATACCCTCTTCACCTCTCCAGGAACAGCTGGCCGTTGTCAAAAACCTCATTAGGTGAGTGGCATGATGCAGAGCTGGTCCGGCTAGGTCAATGTGACACATCAACACTCACAGTACTTGCACTACTTCCTCCTTCAGGAAACAACTCATCATGCCAGCTGATCCCTTTTGATTTCTGGTAAACAGGCCTTAATTAATCTTATCGTCAGTCTGAGTATTTTGACTATGGAAAGATATTTTAATGCCCGTTCAAGTGTTCATATGTAAAGATTGAAAGCAATATATGTGCCTGAATTATACATAGTCAGAAAGAATGGAAGGTTTAAAGTTAACCTCACTGCCGAACTTTCCACTAGCCTCTTCCCTACCTGTCCAACACAATGAACCCTCAATCCCACTGAGCATACTAACCCAAACAACATTTAATTTAATCATCCACACACCTGGCTCCTTTTTCCCTCTACTTTGTCTTCTAGACATGTTGCTTGTGCAGACAAGGCAGGAGTTTTCCCAAAATGTAATCCAATCCGCTGTGGTGGACTAGAAGACCAAGGATGCCCCCTCGATGACATCCACTTCATCAAAACTCTTCCCACGCCTGGTTCCTACCTTTGTAGTGAAAGTGCCTGTCAAGAACAAAGTAACTGTAATGACATGTTCAGCGGTGTGGATGGGGAAAATGAAAAGAATGACATTACAGTGTCACTCTGCTGGAAAAACTTTCAAAAGGGCCTTTTGCTCCCCTTTATCTCCGAGGTTTGGATCATGTCTAGATGTATCGCCACTCATTCCTTTATGTCATTGCAGGTTCATGTATTGTCCATCCATATAAAATCATTTAGCTTTTTAGTATGCATCGGCCATACGTGGTTGCGATATTACCCCCCCGGTGAAATAACTCAGTATGATAGGTTCAATCCAGAGAGGCCTGGTGTTACACCAGCTGAGTATTAATTTCACATCTGAGCTTGAGAGCCATGAAATGGCTTCCCTCTTGCCTTCCAGCTTTATAATCTAACATTACACTGGGTTCTGGACCACACAGTCCCATGGGGCGGTGCACCTCATGGTAGATACACCACAGGGAGAAACAGACAAAATCAACAAGATCACAGGCTCCTCAGGGGCAAATGCAGGCCTGATTGCATCGAAAGAGACCAATGTCACCTCCCTGCTCTTCTCCACTGCATGATCCACTGGTTGGCCTCTATTAAATCATTCAGCCTCAGACAGGGGCAGGCTAGACGTCGTTATACATGACTCTACCCCCCACAGGTAAACTGCATGGCAGCTTGAAGAGCTACCTCAACACGGCTGTCTTAACGGTAAAAAAAAAAAAGCACCATCCTTACGGGAACCTGCTTCAAATGTTATTCCAAGTGTGGGCACTGTGGTTACATTTTCAAGTAAGTGAATCTCAGCATGTTGAAGGAGCAGATGCAGAGTTGCCATATCCTTCATATTGATATTAATTACATTTTTACATTATTTCTTGTTTGACTATTAATCAAGTTATGTCAAACGTGATATGTGTAGCCTTATGTGCACTCATGAGATATTAAAGAATCCTGCTTTATGCTATATTTCTACCCTCTAAGATGATGACTTCATAGTGTGTGTGTACCAAAGCATACTGATCAAATTCTAGCTAGGGCTAGGCGGCCTTAAAGATCTGATATGTTTTCTGCGTATGTGTGTTAGTACCTGACTGTACAGGGAGAAGCTCAAACAAATGTTCAACTGCCAATGTCCAGCGTATCAGATATACGTCTTTGGAGAGTTTATTTAGGTTTTGGAACCAATCAAAATTTTGTTGACTTATGCATTGATGCAATTAGTATCCTCTGTCAGGGTATAATTGTCGTTCAATTGTACGCAGAGTGGCCTACGAGCTCCATCGAGAGTACTGAAGCTGACTTCTGCTTATGAAACTTTTTTTTTTTCTTCAAATAATTGTATTATTAATTGAACACATCTCTGACTTCCTGGTCTTCATTCATCATATCTGGTCCTTAGGTTTTACATTCCCCTACAATGTAAATATAAAATAAATAAAAATAATATGTAAATTAGTGGACCATCTTATTTATTATTATTATTATTATTATTATTTATTTTTAATATTAAATGATTTATTACTAATTTAGGCAGTCATTGCTGGATTTCTTAACTGTGGACCAATTTTACAAATTGCACATGCTATTTATTTATTTATTTATTAAATTTCAAGTAGAAAAGTAAACTAAATCATTAAATATAAAAATTACTTAGAATGTGATTTTAAATACGTTTATTATTTAGGGCTTTACAATGCATACATGTTCACAGAGAAAGTGTTTAGCTTATACTTTTGTAAAATATGAAATGTATTATGGCGCGTTCCAGGCAACCCATAACATGTGTTTTTCCAGCCTCAAACCCGTGAAAGTGCACTGGAACGGCAGTCAAACCCATGACTTCCCACCCGTGAACTCGTACTAGATTGATGTACTCCTAGTTCCGAGTTCTGACCTAACACAGCATGCGAAACAATGATGGCAACCCCTACAAATAATATTGCCTACGGATGCAGTTTATGCAAGTGGTTGAAAAATAGATTTTAGGACAATGTAACGTTGCAATAAAATTCATAATCTAGCTAAAATTCCTTGCCCTCAGGAATTTTGGCATGACTTGTCTGGAATGGTACAAAGTCGTTAGTCGTGGTTTGAAATCGTGATTACGAGCTCAAAAACCTTCCTGGAACACAGCATAAATCAACTGCTCTTTAATTGAAAGTGCCGTATTATGCCATTTCCTAATATTGTTTTGGGAGTCTTCAACATTATATTTACATGCATGATTATGCAATTAAATAAATAAATAAATTAAACACACACACACACACACACGCACAACACACACACACACGCACACACACACACACGCACACGCACACGCACACACACACATACATATATATATATATATATATATATATATATATATATAAAGCCAGTGCTCCATACAGAGATCTGATCTCACCATCATCCAGTCTGTCTGAAATAATATGAAGAAACAGAACAAACTGAGACAGACTCAATCCAGAAGCGACACAGACACAGTGACTTTTTGATATGATGTTTACCACACAAACAAGCTACAGTGTTTGAGAGTGGGTCAAGTTGTTTGCGACCAGCAAACATAGAACATAGTATGTATTATGCAAATGTTATATAATGTGACATGTATCTGTCATGGAAGTGGGATTCTAATTACTGAAGACTCGTTTAGGCTGTTCAGAGAAAATTCTTTCTTTTGGGAAAAAAAATAACTTTTATTTTTATAACTTTTTATAACTTTGCAGATTATTTACATTCACCTACAGCTACATTACACACTGCATGGCAATATTCAAAATGGCATAATAAGGGCACTTTAAACAGAAATGAACAAGATTGTAAAACGTATCAATTTATAAATGTTTAATTTATTTTATACATTTATCATTAGTGAAAAACAAACTGTAAAATAATCACTCAGTGTGTTTTTAAGATATACTTCAAGATAAACTAGCTTAGAGGCCCCAGACAATCCACATTTAAAAGGGACAAACAAGATCTGACAGAAAACAACCAAGATCCATTGACAGATCCAGTGCTCCTCCCCCAGGAACTCAAAACCATCTCAGCAATACAATGCAATATGATTCACCAGAAAGAGGATTCTCCAGGACTCCTGGCAGCATCTTCAGAGTTTGATGTAGAAAACAGCAGCATGTAGAAAACAGCGGGTGAGAAATCTAAATGGGGAGAGAAAACATAAAAGGACAGTAAATGGGCTAGAAATCGGTTGGCAGCACAGGACGACACTTCTTAGGTAGAGTCTCCTGGAGTATAATGGCTACCTCAGAAGAATAAAAGATTGAAATTGTTTTGCGTTTTAACACCATCAAAAGCTGTTCCATTTTTTTTTTTTTTTTTGAGATTGAGAGAGAGAGAGAGAGAGAGAGAGAGAGAGAGAGAGAGAGAGAGAGAGAGCATGACATCAGCTGTAGCAGAGGTAATGCTGAGTGTCAAAGAGAGGGCTTTTACTGCTTCGGAGGAGCCATCTTGCTGATGACAATATTTACATAGCTCCCCTGCAGTTTTCTAAACTGAGTGATGTTATAATGCTGTTCTTTTTTCAGGGTAATTAATTTTACAACCTGGCAGATAGAAATAATAAAAGTGGAATTTATTGACCCGTTTTATTATCTTGATGCAGGAGGAAAGAGGCTCTGAGGTTTGTAAATAAACAAAGATTCATTATTATATGTAGAACTGTGTTCATGTATTGGATTCTGTTGAAGAAAAATATCAGCTTGTTGCCTCCTTGAACATCATTTGACCTTTCATTTCTGCTGTTGATCCAACAATGTGAACATTTGAGTACACTTGGCATAGTGTGGGACATTCTCTTGGATCAACATCGTTGTTGCTTCCTGGAACAACATTTTTGAGCAATGACCACTGATTCTAAAATCACAGGTCAATGATTGGTTGAAACTAATTCTGGATCAGATGATCAAATAAGAGATGATTTAAATATGACTCCCAAATTATTTACTTGATCCTACAGGTACCCCTTCCATGGGCCTAAGTTATTGTTTACCTTCTGGCTACAAGCTGTGTGGCCAAAGACAATTTCTGTTTTGTTTTTTATTCAGTAGAACAAATTTTTCAGATATCCACTGCTTTACTTCCTTCAGACACTTGAGGAGTATGGCATTTTGAATCTTACTACTGGGTCTCAACAGCGAATAGACTAGAGTGTTATCCAAATACAGATGGTAAAAAAAATACCATACTTCTTAAAAATCATTCCCAAAGTAAGCTTGTAAAATAAAACATGACTGGGCCCATAATGGACCCTTGTGGGACACCACAGGTAAAAGGGGCTGAAGCAGAGAAATAGTTACAGACACTGAAAAGGATTTACATTTCAAATAAGAGAATAACCATTTTAAGACTGCCCCCTGAAAGCCAACAATCTGTTTTAAATGAGACAGAAGGATCCAGTGATCAATGGTGTCAAAGGCTGTTCAGAGAGTACTGTGTCCACCCCTAAAACCCATACTTGAATTTATCCAACATATCATTTAAGAAAGTAGATAGTTGTTTCAACAACTTTTTTCAAGTACCTTAGATAAGCTAGGCATTTTCAAATTGGGCATTTTTTTAGATAGGTCTCAGTGTAGATTTATTTAAGGCAAAGGGTTAAAATACCAACTACTGAAAACTAGTATTAATAATAGATAAAACTTGGACTGACAGTATCAACACCTTCTTTAAGAGTGCATGTGAAAATGCATCTCTGGGGCAGGATGAATGATTAGGTGGAGCATAACATCTCTAATATCAGTGAGTGACACCAGTTCAAAATGACTTAAAGAATATAGTCCAGTTATATCTGTTAGCACTGGGTTAGCAGCCATAGATGAAAAACTTGCTTTGACTCCATTTATTTTCTTAACTAAAAACTTGAAAAATTCAATTACACGTTGTCTGCAATAAGGTCAAGCCAGGTTTTATTCTCGGACACAGCAGTCAATTCATAACAACAAAAAACCTCACGTGGTCGGTTATTAGCAATCAAGTAGCTTGCAAGTAGCTTGCTCTGTAATATTTTACAGCTTTTTGGTATTTTGACAGACTATCCCTTAATATTGGCAAGGAAACCTATAATTTTCCTCGACTTCATGTCTGCTTTTCTACATGACCATATAAGTGCACAAATCTCTTCATTTAGCCAAGGTTATGTTTTGGATTTTCTTCATTTCATTTTGCATGGAGCAATGGAATCCTTAATATTCATACAAACGGAATTAAACATTGTTATCATCTCAACTGAAATAAAAGAAGGAGACACAGATTCAGTACATTTGATTTGTGAAGAGGAAATAAAAGCATTTCGAAATGTACTGGTGTAAATTATGGACCTTGTGGATGATATTATTTTTTTACAGCAGACATCTCCATAAAGCTATCAGAGAGGTAACAGTTTTCATTTGTAGTCAATATGATATACATAACAAGAGTTATATTTAGTTTGTGTTTGTTCATATATATATATATATATATATATATATATATATATATATATATATATATATATATATATATATATATATATATATATATATATATATATATATATATAAACATGCTCACCAACTAACTATCCCTATCTGTTGTCCCCCAATGTTTCAAAACATCCACCATTGTGGCAATACAGAAGACATCTAAAGCTTTTTGCTTGAATGACTGGCGTCCTGTTGCTCTGACTCCCGTCATCAGTAGGTGCTTTGAGAAGCTTATCAGAGATCACATCTGCTCTGTATTACCAGCATCACTCGACCCACTGCAGTTTGCCTACCGCAATAACCACTCCACAGATGATGCAATTGCCTTCACTCTGCACACTGCCCTTTCCCATCTTGACAAAAGGAACACATATGTGAGAATGTTGTTTGTTGACTATAGCTCAGTATTTAATACCATAGTGCCCTCTAAGCTTGTGGTGAAACTCTGGGCTCTGGGTCTGAACAGTTCTCTGTGCATCTGGATCCTGGACTTCTTGACAGGCAGACGATAGGTGGTCAGAGTTGCCAGCAACATCTCCTCCCCTCTGACCCTCAACACTGGAGCCCCACAGGGCTTTGTTCTCAGTTCTCTCCTGTACTCCCTGTACACACATGACTGTGTAGCCACACATAGCTCCAACGTCATCATCAAATTTACGGATGAGATGTGTGAGGAAAGCATAGAAGATCATCAGAGACTCCTGCCACCCAAGCCACAAACACATCTCACTGCTATGATGAGGGAGACGGTACAGCAGCATCAGGACCCAAACCAACAGAACACGAGACAGTTTTTCTCGCAGGCCATCAGACTACTAAACTCCAGATACCAGACAACAATCACACACCTACCCCTCACACTGGATTCCATCTACACCAGCAACACTGACTCTGATAGCACTGTAGCATGTCTTGCACTGCATAGTATAGAACACTTGCAGATCTATTTCTACTGCACTGAACTTCACATTAAAACACGGCAGTATACTAAGTCATATATAAAAGCTATAGATTCATAAGTCTCTTTAGTATACTGTGTACTATGTGTATAATATGGATTTTTTTTTATTGTCTATTGTGAAAATTTTGTATATTGTGTGAAATTAAATTTTCATACCTTGAGTCTTGTACAAAAGAATTTCATCATCGTTACACTTGTGTACACAATGTGTAACAATAAAGAGATTTGATATACAATACATGCAATACAATACATTATATATATATATATATATATATATATATATATATATATATATATATATATATATATATATATATATATATATATATATTTTTTTTTTTTTTATTATTATTACATATTCTGGTATAAAAAAAAAAAAAAAGGAAAGAAAAAAAAGAATCATGAGTATCTTCCCAAAAAATAAGTGTGTAAGTTTCTGCACTTCAGAATTAAGTAAGCTTTGCTGATGTTGCTAAAATGACCCTTCAAATATTTTTCAGTCTCTCTATACCCCGGTCCACCTATCATATAAACATCCACAGTATCTTTTGCATAGTCATCATTTTTACTCGACATTGACACAGTCCTCCTCTAGGCTGTGAAAATAATTACAAACAGTACTTCAAACTTGTCTGACCAAAGTTTCTCCATTCCATTTCACTCCCTCCCGTTTCTCTCTCTGTCCCAGAAGTCCATCGCTCATCCTCCTACATGGGCCTAAGTTGTTGATAATGAGCTGGGATTGAGGCAGCAGAACTGTGGTGGAATTTGAATCCTTGTGCCTGCAAGCAGCTGTCTGTATCTGCCTCTCCTATTACTCCATGTTGCCTTGACTACTGCTTTAAATTTTAGTGTGGGGGATTAAATAGAAGAAGTTCTTTGTTCAAAATCAGCCGTTTCCAATGCGGATGACTTAAGATCAGACGTCAGCAGGCAGATAGCTGAGGCAACTAAAGAGAAACATTTCCCTCACAGACTGCAGGCAAATTTACAGCTGAAGAAAAGAAAGAGGACACAGAAGACTATGCAGAAATACAATGCTTCATTACAAGAGCTAATCAACTGGTATTTGTGTGCATGGCAAAACTTCACATGATTAAAAATGATGATTGAACTTTAAACATAATAAGCTGGCTTTAATTGTTCATTTAAATCTGACAACATCTTCACTGAAGTCGTCCTCTTGTTTTTTGAGCTTCATTTTATGAGTCCATAATTGTATCTCAATCTTACAAGTCCATTATCACTGCAATGTTAATTTGCTATCTGATAAAAAAAAAAAAAAAAAAAAAAAAAAAATGCTGGCTTTGAATGAATGTGGATCAGTTTTGAATGATATTGGCTGCTCTGTTTTACCTCACAATGCAGTAACCTTTATGGGATACACACTTTTCACCCCAGGCAAAATAACATTTCCCCCTCTAATAATGGCTTCCAGTTCCCTTATATTATTTATTGTGCTCATCATTTCTGAATTGAACATTTTTGTTCTTCATACAGGCACAAGAGGCAACATGACATTTGAAACATACCCCTTAAGTGGGAAACACGGGAATCATTCAACCCACAGAGCAACACCTTAGTTTCTGATGAGCTGTTTTAATCCAATAGATTTTCTTTCTCTCTCTCTTTCGCTATTGAATATGGAACATATCAGGATTTTTTTTAAGGTCAGGTGAGTTCAAAACTACCTTTTGCAAGTCATATGTAAGCCTGTTTCCACCATGAAAAAGAAAGCAAGCAAGAAAGAAAGAAAGAAAGAAAGAAAGAAAGAAAGGCCCTTTTGATCACTCAATTCTTTATTTCTCGCAGTCAGAAATGCAAACTATTGAGGAAAGCTTGAATCGTGAGATAAAAAGATGCAATTACTTTTTTTTATTTATTTATTTATTTTTTTTTTTTTTACACTGCAGTGGAAATAAGTTTCTATAAAACAGGATTACAGGTGGAAATGTTAGATTACACAATTAAAAACAACACCCACACGTGAATCCTAAAAAAAGAGCAAAGGAACATAGCATCAGATTCAGCAATAAGCAGTCAAATTGACATGGCAGCAGGCGGCCTGCCTCCCCTCAGGCCACAGTTCTGAAGACAGAGGCTCCAGATGCGTTGTCATAAACTAAATCCTTTGGGAGATACATGGGAAGATAAAAAAGGATCACGTTCTCATCTAGATGGATAGGTCATGCTGAATGTCAGCAGGTATCATTTCGGCATCAGATGTTTTTGGAGAATCATTGTGCTGTATTAAGGCACTGTCCCATCAGCTTAGAGTGACTTTTAATTAGAGGGACAACATATATTCCAAAGGTTTCACCACACATATGCTGGAGAGGGAAAAAAAGCCACAGGCAAATGTTTTCTTAATTAGATGGCTGGTATCTTTGATTTTATTCGCTCATGTCACTTACATAAGTGAGGGTCAGATTATCAGACTATGATTTGATTAGATTAGATATGAGAAAGATTCCTTATTATTCCTTCCTTATTATATATCAAGCAATTCTATAAACTCAGAATTGCGAGAAACAAATTTGGAATGGTGCCATTAAAAGTTAGAATAATCTTCCATAATGACCAAATCAATGATCTAAGAGGTTAAGAAACAATTAGCTTCTAATTCACAACCCATGCTTGGAACAAATGAGAGAAAGAGAGAACAGAAAAGGTTGATTTCTTTCACATGAAACTAAAATTGTTTTTGACCTAAAGAAATCACACTCGAAAAGATAGCAAAAGCAATTTTCCACATCCATCACTGACATTCATATCTTATCTGTCTAATTTGTTTTATCTTCTGCTTTGTTACTCTGAGTAAAAGACTTTCTTTAATTCAATGACCCCTCATTTATGCTGTCAGAGTTACTGGTTCTGTAAACTCTTCATACAAATTGTTTCATGAATATTATACCCCATGTTAGTAGAAAGCAGAGGGGTGGATTCCAAACACTTTTAAATAAGTCATTGACTCAAATGCAAGTGCCACTCCACTGAAACTCTTTTAAAATATTTGGAAACATTAAAGTCTTGCAGTCTTTTTTCATTTAAATGTTACATAAGGTCTCATAAAATGGATTCAGTTTCATAATTCCCTGCAAAAGCTGGAATAAAGATGAATGTCTTGCCATTAAAACGTAGTTTCATTAGCAGTTATACACTCATCTGTATTTTGACAGGCAGCAATGCATGTCAAAATAGTGTCTGACTATGTTAAACAACCAAATGTCATCCATTGCTGCCTTACCCTTTAATTTCAAAGAATAGCTGAATGCCTCGTATGTGAAGCCAAATGCTCTAGTCAGAATAAAGACTCCGTCGGCCTCATCAGTATGTATAAACTGACAACTGCAGGACTAATGAAAGAAATATTGGATTTTCTCTCTGTAACACAGGGCAGCTTTTGTTTTCTTAATATGCTGAAGTTGTAATCGTTGTACAGATTCTGCTGCAATGATGATGTATAAACGAGTGCCTGAAATGTGGTAAAACTTTACAATAAGTTTCAATTTGCTAATATTATTTGGTAACACTTTAAGGACCCATTCTCTCTATTTATTCGTTTTTACAATGCACATATTCATGTCTTATTATGCACAACCATATTTTAAATTGCTTAATACCTACATGTATCAACTACCTTATTATTAATAAGCAGCAACTTAAGAGTTTGGGGCAAAAGTATTAGTTAATAGAAGTGAAATGCAATTTATATTACATCAAGGCACATATATGTGAGAAGTATTATACCTTACATTTTCATCTCAAACTGTTTAATCTAAAAGAATTTCAGATTCTTACTTTTTATTTTTATAAGGTATTAATGTCTCATTTAAGGCATTTATGGAAAACAACAACAAAAACAAAATAAAAATTTGGTGCCCTTGAATGTATTCTAGTGATACCAGCCAAAGTACTGCAACTAGACTAATCAATTACCACATAAGCAAATGTTGACAGGGCATACATGTTTATGCAGGGACCAGTGTATTCCCATGCTGCACAACCTCTCCAAAATATCATTGTGAAAGCACACAGCAAACAAATTAAGAGATAAAACTTTGCCTCTCATTACAACCCGAATGACTCAGCAAAACACCCACAAACCCTTTCAAAGATGCTCCTATCGAATTAATCTCTGTTACAGTTATTACAACTATTTGGTATTATAGGTACTATAAGGTATTTTAATATATGCTGGTTATGATTTAAACGTTGATTATGATGACTTGATTATATCGATGTTCCCTGATCTATTTTTGTAATATTAAAATTTCTATCATTCTTTACTTCCCATTTTGATGATTTTTACCTAAAATTGTGGCTTCAACTATTAATGTTTGCTTTTATCAGAAGTTTACTTTGATTGCTCAGCCACTAAATAGTTTTTTATACACTCTACACAACTCCTTACTGTGTTTTGTCTCATGAAACAGTGACAGAAATCTTTTTTCTTTCTTTCTTTCTTTCTTTCTTTCTTTCTTTCTTTCTTTCTTTCTTTCTTTCTTTCTTTCTTTTGTGTTACTGTCCAAAAGTTTGTGACTAGGAGGCTATTTGAAATATTTTTGCAATAAGTCTTTGATGCTTACTAAGGACAAATGTATTTGATCAAAAATGCAACGACAACAGCAGTATTCTTAAATATTATAACATTTTAAATTGTAAATTATTCCTGTGAATGCAAAGATGAATTTTCAGTAGCCATTACTTTAGTCTTCAATATCACATGTTCCTTCAGAAATCATTCTAATATGCTGATTTAGTGCAATTACCAATGTTAAAAACTAAAAACTAAAATTATTTGATGAAAAGAAAGTTCAAAATAACAGCAATTATGTAAAATAGAATTTTTATGTAAATATCACTTTTGATAAACTGTTGCAGTACTTTGGCTGGCATCACTAGACCACATTCAAGGGCACCAATTTTTATATCTTTATTTGTTTGTTTATATATATATATATATATATATATATATATATATATATATATATATAATTGCATTAGAGGAGACATTAATACCTTATAAAAATAAAAAGCAAGAATCTGATATTCGGCTCCTTGCTTATTAAAAGTAAAAAAAAAAATAAAATAAAAAAAAAAACTGTGATCTGTGATGTCTTTCCGCCCAGAGCACCAAGCGAGTCAGAACTATTTCATCATAATCACCACAATTTATACTAGGGAGGGAGGAAGTCATTCTCTGTTTCAGCCTCTACACCACCCTTCTGTCTTGATTTTCTGTTTCCGGAGCCAAAAGCCTCTTTTCTTCACCTTTATCGCAGACTGTGTCTTTCACCATCTTCCCCTCGGCTACGCTGGGCGGACACTAAACACATCTCAGTGATACCAGTGCTCATCAGCCACAGAATTAAAACAGGAGGGTGAAAGGAGGAGGAGTACATCTGCAGAGGAACTGCCCGGAATAATATTCATTTTGTTCATCTGCAGTCTCCAGTGTAAGGGCAGCTCGCCACGGACAGATAGATTATTTTCTTCAAGTAATAATTGGAAATATTTTCATTCCCTTGTTCTTTTTTTTTCTCTTTGAAATAGTCAGAAACTTTGATGTGCAATCACACGTGGAATGAAACAATGAAGAAATATTCTTCTGAGCTGCCGTGTGTATTGTTTTGAACCATCATCAAAGTACACAAGTGTTTCTGTAAAAACTACATGCCATAGGTTTTATACCATAAAATATACATTCTGACAGCTTCTGAAGTCTTTGAATTGCAGTTTATTCACATAAATTGCTTAAAAGAAAATTACTGTTAGAGTTTCACATTCCAACCAGATGTCAAAACACTTGCTTGATGTCTTTAAAATACATTTAATATATGTCTGTCAAATCTAATTCACATTTATTTAGCAAAGACCTAACAGACCATATTTTTCCATACTAGCTAATAAGTGAGAGAACCTTGCCAAAGTGATAGTCAATGTGTTGATAAAAAAAAACAGTAGAATGTTCACTCCACTGCATTTTGTCTGGTATTTAATAATTTTATTAAAATAAATAAATAAATAAATATATAAAGCAGAAAAACAAAAACATTCATGTTCATGGAAACATGATCTAAAACATTTTTTGTTGGATGTTCCTCAAACATTTTAGAGATTACTTTTTTCTAAGTTCAGATGGTTTAGAGTCCATTACAAAGTAACATTCCCATTATATTTGCAAAAAGATAAAAGGTAACGTTCTCTGGTTTTCTCAAATGTGCACATACTGAAGTAAAAATAAATAAATAAATAAATAAATAAATAAATAAATAAATAAATAAATAAATAAATAAATAATGTTTCTTAAAGGTTTAAAAAGCTTGATGTTTTGAATGTTCAGAAATAATATTTTCTTAACTTCATGGGCACATTAGCAAAATGTTCTTAGAACCTAGTTTTGTTAACTGGGAAGAAACGACACCATGAAGAGCTACAATACCTGGAGAAAATGATCTGTTATTATTCTCATGTATCTCACATGCAATTAAACTAGTTATGAGCTAATTCACCAGTGTTGTCCCCATGAGCTATCCATGCAAACTGGCCAAATCCAGCTAACACAATCCTAAATTATAGTTGTATACCACCCGCACCTTGCTATTTAAATTGAGTAATGTTAAAGGTATGCAGGGAGGGATTGCCTGAGATTTTGATGCATTGTGTGAGTAAACATCATCCATCTGATGTAACTGCATTATTCTTGAGCTGCAGTCTTTGTGACAGTTTATTAGGTTTGTTATTGAGTCCATGTGTCATTGTCGGTGGGTGTTCTTCAGGCCGAGCGTTACATCTGTCACTTGTGATTGCTGATGTAAGCTATGCTGAAAATGAATGCCTGAGCACTCTAGCATTTGTCTTTCATTTCTGTATACAGAATGAAGGAACTTGAATCTCTCTCTCTCTCTCTTTCTCTCTCTCTCTCTCTCTCTCTATACTGTTCTATACTGAACTTATGGTCTGAATTTCACTTTTCAATCCTCCAAGTTTCAAAACCCCTGAAGTTCTGGAAAAACCTTAGCAATAATTGTATTGATGCCTGTACTATTATTATTATTCTTAACTTTTTGATAGTTGAGAACCAGTACATAAAAAATATTTTGAAAACTGAAGCAGTTGATGCTGTCAAGTCTGCTGAAATGAAAATACATTTTAAATGTTACATTGTCCCCATTTATACCCAACAACCATCTCAAGCCAAATTCAGATGTAGACAGAAATGCATCTACAGTGCTTTTTTAGTGTAAATGTTTATCTACCCTGATGCATTCTTGATGACTGCAAAGAACTGCCCTCACATGCACTAAAACAATGCTTGTTTTACTGTGGCAAAGATTATTCACTTTGGATAAATTTAGCAACTGCTAAATGAATAAACACTGAAATATAAATAAAAATAGACATGTAAAGTGCATGCAACTGAACTGCATTTTAATATTAATACAAATTTAATACAAGTGCTTAGCTAAAATGAGCATTCAGCTCAAACCATCCTGGCAACATTGCAATTTAGGTATATTTGTGTGTGCTAAGTGGTTATTGGAGAGAGACAGAGATGTGTTTAAATACCAGGTGAAAATGACACGAGCAAATAACGTGATGAATAAAATTAAAATATTAATTTAGGGAGAACTATCCCTTTCGCACCAGGAGAACAAGAGTGCTGTTTTACAATTAGTATATGTAGCATGCTAAATTACCTATTTATTTTATTTTCCCCCCTGTTTTTCTTTTAATTGTAATTAAAGTTTGTGATTTTGTTATGCTTTTTTGTCTTTTTTTCAGTTGTAGTACTTCAACTTAAACATCATTTGTTTCTGTTAGTTGCCAAGGGTTTCTGATTTTTATTTATTGTAAGTTTGTTTTTCATGTAATAGTTATGTTTTATTTATTTTTATTTTTTCCAGTTAACTAAACACATTTTTAATATTTTCTGTTTTAGGTTTATTTAACAATACCAACAATGGTATACAACAGGCCAGGGCCATTAAGCCCTGCAAATAATTTCTGTCTATCTGTAATTGTTGTATACAGTTTTCTGTTTCCCTGATTGACCATATATGGTCAAAGTATCAATAGGGCCCAGGATATACAGCGATCACGCTTAATCCGCCAAATCTTCCATTAAGTACATTTCAGAGCTCCAGTTTTCCATTTGTGATTTCCAGCATATCTAATCTAATACCACCACAATATCCACTGAACTCCAGACTTTGCCACAGGTTTATAGTTTCAAACCTCCTAAAACTGAAGCATTTTGCAGCATATTGCTGAAAACACTATGAGAACATTTTACTGTAAATAGCTTTTCCCTAAACCTGCTGTCACACACACACACACACACACACACACACACACACAATACCCTGACCCCAAACATATTTACATATTGATTAAACTGCATTATCATTATTCCAATGTATTACTTTATTTTGTACATTTTATCTGTAATTGCTGATAACTGAAGTTATTCCCACTCCCTTGATAAAAGGGCTAAGTGATTCCTTCTGAACAAAATAGCAAAAAGACAAGCCTCTTAAAATGGCTTAACTGAAATCTACTAAAATGAGTATGATACAAGCAGTGGAAACACTTATAAATAAGAACACCACAACAAAGCTTCAGCCATATAATAAGCAAATCCAGGGGAGATATAATTTAGTCACGCTCCATTTGAATCAGTTTGCTAAGGACATCTGATGAGTTTACAATTATTAAGCCAATGTTGCTTTAATTAAAGAGATGGATGGATAATTTGGTTGCCATTTACTCACCCTTCTTCGTGGAACATTAAATAAGATCCATTGTGGGGTGAATTATCCATTTAAGATTTAAGTATACACAACAAAGGACAAATCTTTAGTCACACAGGGTTGACATTACGTGTATGTGAACCTTTTGGTCTTCCCCTTTTTTTTTTTTTTTTACTCTCACTACTTTTCTCTTTCTCAGGAGTCACTGAAAAATATTTCAGGTTTGTATCTTAGAAGAGATATCTACTCTAGCCAGTTCTTGTTGGCCCTTTGTAATAAGTCACTATTGATTTTTAGCTTTATAAGCTCTCAGTTCTATTCTATGACATTTTCAGCAGAGAATGATTCTTAAAGAGGAAGCCCGGGGTGCACATTCATCAATAATCTCTTCTAAAGTGCCACCGAAGACAGAGCACCTCCTCTCTCTCTCTCTCTCTCTCTCTCTCTCTGTGTTTGTGTGTGTGTGTGGGGGGGGGGGGGGGGGTTTCATTCCTGCTATGTGGTGATTTTGGAATTCTGTAACTTAAAGGTGCTGTATGTACATAAGTTTTTGACTAAAGCATAAAAATACCATTATATGTTTGCAGATATTTAAGAAACATGCTAAGTTAACATATTTGTTTATATGAAAAACAATGCTACAGTCAGATATTCTCCTTTGAAAATGAACGTCCCGGGCCGGAATGTCTGTATTTGTTTTGGTTTGTGAAACCTGCCCACTGCTAGCTTACCAATTGTATTTTGCCATCCCGGGTTGCCAGTTGGTGGGAAACACAGCATATTTTATTTAATTCATCGTCATGCACACTCGTTCTTGTTGGTGTCATCAATCTGGCAACCTGCATGTGCATAAAGTCAGAGGAGAAGGGCCAGGTCAAAAAAAAAAAAAATAAAAATAAAAAAAAAAAATATATATATATATATATATATATATATATATATATATATATATATATATATATATATATATATATATATATTGAATTTCCCCTTGTCAAACCCTCTGGATCACTTTGCTGTCAACTGACACACACCCTTTTTTGGATTACTCTTTTGTCTTACCCTCTTTATACTGTACCAGTTTGCTATTTTCAGAACCTTGCCTGTTTTATGACCAAGCGTTTAAATCAAAGCTTTTTAGATGGATCTGCATGTCCACATGTCTTGTTTGCTCCATAACTATAACAATAATAATATGCTAGGGTTGTAAATATATGTAAATTCAAGTTCAAGTTGCTTTATTGGCATGACATTTGTATTATAATATTGCTAAAGCATTTTAAGTATACGTAAAATACAGAATATAATTACACTCCCAAATGAATAAAGGAGTCAATAAATGTGTAATACATAAAAGAGAGAGAGAAAAGCAGACAGTATCTCTAATATTAATTATAACAATTGCAATCATGTACAGTGAAGAATATCTAAAACAACCAAATTAATACAGTGGATTAACCATTCTGTATGGCGTGTATATATATATATGCATATATATGAGCCATGGACTTACTACTATCTCCCTCTCTCTTTCTATGCTTACTACTCTCTCTGTGTGTCAGGAGCAATTTTTTGGACATCAGAAGCTGTGCTTGATTAGAGCAGTGCCATGGGGCAGCCCCTGGGGCAAATAATGAGCTAGGTTTTCCTGACAAGTGCTCTCATAATAACATTTAACGAGGTGAGAACTGCTGCATCAAAATGTAATAAAACATAATCATATATGTATGTATTTATGTATGAAGATTTTGCTATAAATAATAATCTTTCCATTTATATTTACAACAGGACCTGCATTTTCATGGGTTACAATAAAAGATTTTTGAGAGAAATGAAAAACAACTTTGTGCATCTAAACTAATAGAACAGCAACAACAACAACAACTTCATTTTCAAAAGTCAATGGATTTGCAAGAGCTGAATGTCACATTTTTGACAAGCAAAATATATGTCAGTGCCTGAATAGCATACAATTTATTATAAATAAACTTTGTTCCACTTAATACGAATAATGTAAAACCTAAATTCAATCAATTCACCCTTCATGCATCATATGACATCCGTCAAAAAAACAACAACAAAAAAAAACCCTCATAAAAGGCTGGTTGTCGGTTGGAATTTTACAACTAAAAACATCAAACCTACAATTATTCAAACTGTGCAAAGCAACCAAGGGTCACAGTTTAAGCGTGATGTATAATAATCAGCCTGCTGTTTCCCATCATCGCTATGAGGACTTTGAAGACCCCTGTTGCTTTGCTACAGGTCTTTGTTTGAAGCAGTTGTTGTTTCTGCCAAGACCCCTATAGTTGTTGTCATGCTTGTAATGTCTCCATCATTTGCTCTCTCTGTGTGTTGTATTTACTCTAGACAATTCTCACTGGGTATGCTCGGGAATGGCTATCCAGTCCCCGAGATCTTACATTGTGAAGTTGTTTTAAGTGAAGTGACTCCAAAACCTAAAAAAGAAAAGAGAAAGTCGACCCTGGTCGACGGAGAAATCTTGACATCATCCCTCGAGTGATGAACTGCAGAGAATCTGCTTTAACCTTTCTTACTATGGGCTCTGCAAGTACGCTCACCATTTGTCTCTTTCTTTCACTCTGTCTCTTATTCTATTTTTCTACATTTATCCTCTTTGTCTATTTCTTCCTTTGTGTTTTTTTTTTTTTTACTGTGTTTTACTGGTTTAGGTCATTTGTGTAAAATCTTCTAAAGACATCCATGTATAATAAGTTTGCAAACCAAAGCATTTTATTTGTTTGTGGTTATTGTTTGTCCCTTCAGTCCTATTCATTTCATTATCACATAATGGGAGTGACAAAACTGAAGGCCTCCATGCAATAAAATACCCTTTTGATTTTATTTTATCCCAAACACAAAATGGAAAATAAACAACACTCTCTTTTATAAGGACACCCAAATAAATGCTTGTTTGGAAGAGAAGATAAAATCTGAAAGCATTCCGATCAAAGAACTGTTTTGTACAATTCAGTGGGTATGAATTTGTTGCAAGGGATGTGCAAAGTTCAATGAAGTTTGATGAAACAGACTACATTTTTTGATTATCAGAAATTTTAGGGGAAATATAAGAAAATATATGATGAATGATGAAAATATAAGATGTGTGTACAGAATTAGTTTGCAAACCAAAATTTTTTTTTATTTGTTTGTGGTTATTGTTTGTCCCTTCAGTCATATTCATTTCATTATCACATAATGGGAGTGACAAAGCTGAAGGCCTCCATGCAATAACATACACTTTTGATTTTATTTTATCCCAAAACACAAAATGGAAAAATTTTTGCTTCCTCCCCTTAAGGCCTGTGTGTATATACACACACACTCTTACTGCCGATAGCCACACATACACTCTGGCAGCTACGACAAGGTTTCTGCGACAACACATCACAGTGCCACTGCAACCTACCCTGTGGGTTCCTCACACTGTCGGATTTTCAAAACAACTCACGTTAGGTCAGTGGAATTGTGACAGTCTCGGGCATATTCGATTGTTCTCTCACAGCTAGATTTGTCTGTGGAGAACTTTCCAAAAAATCTGTGGGCTTTAGTGCAGCCTTTCAGAAAAAAAGTTATTGCAGGTTTTAAAATGTCAGCCTTGTCTTGAATCTGCTCAGACAACAGTAGGCTATAAGACATGACTCAGCAGGAAGCCGTGCGGTCCATTTAGTTCAGCCTAAATTTGGAAATTCTGGGACATTGACATGGCAGTAAATTACCTAAACTTTCTTCTAAGGCACAGTTTGCTAACAATGGCATTCAGCAGGATCACACACAGCACAGTCAATAAAGAACAGTCTACATGCGCAGAGACCTTTTCTAGCCATGCTCGACCTTGAAGTACTAACAATGCAATGTTTAGCTTTTAAACTCTTCCACAGCTCAGAGACAAAATATGCAACACATTTCATCTGTTTTTTTTTTTTTTCTAATGCAATTGATCACCCTTTTTATTTATTTTACTGAGTGATAGAAGTTCATGTTTGTCAGTGGGTTGAGCAGGGCTCCCTTTCAGTCAGTCAATCCATCTATCCATCCATCCATCCATCAAACTGCAAGTTCCTCTTCAGGAACTCGAGCTGCGTCAAAAGCGCTTTGGGGAACGCGCCCAGCGTGCGCGACTCTGAATATCGTGTGAAATCAGACCAATGGAAGAGCGTGACGTCACCGGCGGAGTGACGTAAGCGACCAGGAAGCTATAAAAGCACGTGCCACGCAGCTGGCGTCAGCTTCGCGTCTCTCAGCAAGCGCTCTGTGTGTGATTGTCAAACTGTTTGTCTGTGAGTCTTATTTACTGTTGTCTGTCCAGTTTAAGAGCTCCTAGACAATGCCCAAAAGCAAGGCGAAAGTTAAGCATTCTGGCGATTCCAAATCGCGTTTTAGGCTGTGTGTTCCTCCCTGCCCGAGATATATAACGGGTGGGGATACACACAACCTTTGCGTGGTTTGCCTGGGTTCGAAGCACGCCGAGTCGGCTCTCGAGGGGGCCGACTGCCCGCACTGTTTGCGGATGTCGGTGCGTATGCTTCGTTCCCGGGGGGCCCTCTTCGAGGAGGGGGCCTTCGCCAGCGTTCCCCGCGGTGCTGGTCCCGCTTCTGCTGAGGCAGAACGGCGGCTGCACTCGTGGGGTTCGCAAGTGGATCTGGTGGAGGGAATGGAGACGGGCCAGTCCCTATCTCCTTCC
Organism: Carassius gibelio; assembly: GCF_023724105.1. NCBI lineage: Eukaryota > Metazoa > Chordata > Actinopteri > Cypriniformes > Cyprinidae > Carassius > Carassius gibelio. Next base: position 11,858,688 of record NC_068384.1, read on the forward strand.
ACTTCTGCCAGATCCGGCACCCAATCCCTAGAGTCGGAAGCACGCTCAGCGGTTCCTTCCACTCAGGGAGAGGGGTCGACGCTTCGCCTCTCTTCCTCCGAGGAGGAAGTTGATGTGGAGTCGCTCGACAGGGATTCGCCACCCCACTCGCCGCAGTATGAGGAGCTCTTGGAGGTGGTTACTCGCGCGGTGGCCAAGCTAAACATCGATTGGCCCACCGAGAAAGCAGCTGAACCGCAGAGAAGCAAGCTTGATGAACGCTTCCTGCGCGCGAGTCAGCCACCTCCCAGCCGGGGCCTGCCATTCTTTCCCGACCTGCACGATGAGATCTCCAGGTCGTGGAAACGCCCATTCTCGGCCCGCCTCTACATCCCCTCGTCAGACTACTACGGGAACGTAGTGGGGATGGGAGAGCGCGGTTATAGAGCGATGCCCCGGGTGGAACAGACGCTCGCGAGCTATCTGTCCCCCGGTGCGGCGTCGTCTCTAAAGGCCCCGGCATTGCCCTCAAAGCCACTAAGAACAACTTCGGCTTTGGTGGGCAAAGGGTATGCGGCAGCAGGTCAGGCTGGTGCGTGTCTGCACACCATGGCGGTGTTACAGGCGTACCAAGCCGATCTGCTCAAGGAGCTAGATGAGGGAGAGGAGATCAAGTCCCATGATATCTCTGAGCTAAGAAGGACCGCTGATCTCTCCCTCCGCGCCACCAAGGAGACCGCTCGAGCGATTGGGCGGTCCATGGCAGCTATGGTGGCCGCGGAGAGGCACTTATGGTTGACCCTGTCTGATATGAAAGAGCGGGACAGGGTCTGCCTCATGGACGCCCCGATCCAGCCGACTGGCCTGTTCGGCGACGCAGTCAATTCTGTCGTCGACAGGTTTCAGGAGGCCCGCAAGCAAGCGGCGGCGTTCCATAAGTTCCTCCCTCGTCGCTCCCTCGGGGCATCTGGGCGGGAGATGCCCCAGCCGCTCCCTAGCTCCTCGTACCGCGAGGCTCAGAAGCAGAGCGTCGCCTCTCGTGCTCCTCCGCGTCGGGAACGAGAGTCTCGACGACGCTCTCGGCCGAGGACTTCCCAGCCCAAACAAGATCTCAGGGCGGTTATTGAAGCTAAGAAGTCCTCGGCCAAGAAACCCTGACGCCAACAACCCAGGGTTTCAGAGGGCAGCCTCTGCTGGGGTAGAGCGGTACACACCGCAGTACACGGTGCCCGTCTCCCCTCAGCGCCCTCTGGGGGCCGGTCTGCTAACCCTGCCAGTGATCCAGGGCGCAGCAGGTCCCAGCGAGCATCGCTCTCAGTATCTTCCGCCCGTGCGCGTAGCGGGGCTGAGACGCTCGACGCCCCTGCGGGGGCCTCTTACACCAGAGATCAGTCTCGAGAGACTGATTCCCTTAGTAGATTATTTAGCAGCGTGGAAACTACTGCCAAATGTATCTCGATGGGTCCTGCACACAGTAGAAAAAGGCTACCGCATTCAGTTCGGCTCCGTGCCGCCAGTATTCAACGGGGTCGTTCAGACAGTAGTCGGCCTCAGGCAGGGTCTGGTTATGGAACAGGAGGTGAAAACCCTATTAGAGAAGGAGGCCATCGAGGTGGTCCCTCCTCAAGACAGGGAGTCCGGATTTTACAGCCGGTATTTCATAGTTCCCAAGAAGGATGGGGGGCTGCGTCCGATTATAGACTTGAGGGTCTTAAATCGTTCAGTTATGAGACTAAAATTCAGAATGCTCACAATCAAGCAAGTTGTAGCACAGATCAGGTCCCAGGACTGGTTTGTCACGATAGATCTCAAAGACGCATATTTTCATATATCCATCCTTCCACATCACAGGAAGTTTCTGAGGTTCGCTTTCGGGGGCGAAGCTTACCAATATCGAGTACTTCCCTTCGGCCTTGCACTCTCACCCCGCACGTTCACAAAATGTGTAGACGCGGCTCTGGTCCCCCTGCGCATGCAGGGCATCCGCATTCTCAACTATATCGACGATTGGTTGATCTTAGCTCAGTCAGAGCAGGCTGCGGTTCGGCATCGAGATGTCGTCCTCGCACATATGGGGGAGCTGGGTTTGAGACTGAACGCCAAGAAGAGTGTACTTTCTCCGGTTCAGAGAACCACCTATCTAGGCGTAGTATGGGATTCGACCACGATGCAGGCACGATTGTCCCCTGCTCGTATCGAGTCGATCCGCATCTCAGTCGAGAGAGTCAAACAAGGCCAGTCACTCACTGTCAAACAATTTCAGAGATTGTTGGGTCTGATGGCAGCTGCGTCCAACGTGATACCTCTTGGCCTGCTGTACATGAGGCCCCTGCAGTGGTGGCTCAAGACCAAGGGATTTTCCCCGAGGGGCAATCTACTTCGCACTATCAAGGTCACGCGGCGCTGCCTACGTGCCTTAGATGTATGGAAGAAACCTTGGTTCTTGAAACAGGGCCCGGTGCTGGGAGCTCTTTGTCGCCGTGTAACGCTAGCGACAGATGCATCCCTCACTGGTTGGGGTGCAGTCATGAGTGGCCACCCTGCCCGTGGTCTGTGGAGCGATCGCCATCGAACATGGCATATCAATTGTCTAGAAATGCTAGCAGTTTTTCGTGCACTGAAGCACTTCCTCCCAGACCTAAGGGGTCACCATGTGTTGGTGCGCACCGACAACACATCGGTGGTCTCCTATATCAACCACCAGGGAGGTCTGCGTTCGCGCCCTTTGTACAAGCTGGCGCACCAGATCCTGGTGTGGTCCCAGAGCAAACTCCTCTCACTAAGAGCAGTATATATTCCTGGGAAACAAAATGTGGGAGCAGACATACTGTCGAGGCAGGGGCCGAGGCCCGGGGAGTGGAAACTTCACCCACAAGTAGTGAAGCAGATTTGGAGAATATTTGGCAGGGCTCAAGTAGACCTATTTGCATCTCAAGAGACGTCTCAATGCCCCCTTTGGTTCTCTCTAGTTCATCCAGCTCCTCTGGGACTGGACGCTATGGTACAGACCTGGCCGAGGCTTCGTCTGTACGCATTTCCCCCTATTGCTCTGCTCCCGGGAGTTCTGGCGAGAGTGCGCCGGGACGGGGTCCGTCTGTTGTTAGTAGCCCCGTTCTGGCCGGGCCGAGTATGGTTCTCAGATCTAGTCTCGCTCCTCGACGGCTCTCCGTGGGAGATACCGATCAGGACAGACCTCCTCTCGCAGGCGCAGGGTACGATAATTCACCCTCGCCCGGAGTTGTGGAAGCTGTGGGTGTGGCCCCTGAGGGGGCACAACTTTTAGCAGCCGGTCTCTCAACCGAGGTTGTCGAGACCCTTCTCCAATCCAGAGCTCCCTCAACGAGGAAACTGTACGCCCTGAGGTGGAAACTCTTCACCTCATGGTGCAGAGACCGCCAGCTAGACCCAGCAAACTGCCCGATTGGTACAGTTCTGGAGTTTCTACAGGCTAGGCTCTCTGCAGGGTTGACCCACTCCACGCTGAAGGTTTACGTGGCGGCTATTGCGGCCTACCACGCCCTTCTCGATGGCCAGTCTTTGGGAAGACACCCCTTAGTTACACGTTTCCTCCGCGGTGCGCTGAGGCTGAAACCTCCAGTACGGTCCCGTATTCCCCCGTGGGATCTGGTGGTGGTGTTAGAGGCAATGTGCAGACCCCCATTTGAACCTATTCAAGATATCTCAGACAGACACCTTACACTTAAAACCTCCTTTCTGTTGGCTATCACCTCTCTGCGGAGAGTAGGAGACCTTCAGGCCCTCTCTGTGGCCCCTACTTATCTTGAATTTGCACCAGGCATGACTAAAGCGTTCATATACCCTCGAGCGGGATATGTTCCTAAGGTTCCCTCTGTTACACCACAACCTGTCGTACTGCAGGCCTTCTGTCCTCCTCCCTTTCGGGAGCCCGATCAGGCGAAGCTAAATTGTATGTGTCCAGTTAGAGCGCTGGACGCATACGTCCACAGAGCTGCCCTGTGGAGAAAGACCGATCAATTGCTTGTATGCTACGGTCCCCCCAAGAGGGGTTTTCCTGCTTCTAAGCAGACTATCAGTCGTTGGATAGTCGAGGCTATCAACGCTTCCTATGAGTCCTCTGGTCGTCCCCCGCTGTCGGGAGCCAAGGATCACTCTACCCGGGGTATGGCGGCCTCCAAGGCCTTCTTAGCAGGTGTGTCCATGCTGGACATCTGCAACGCTGCGGGATGGTCCACGCCCTCCACGTTTGTCAGATTCTATGGCCTAGACATGCCAGTCACTCCAGGCGCTTCAGTCCTCCTGACCTAAGCTGTGCTCTTCGGATACACACTAGGCAGGGGTTTGGTAGTCTGGCGGCGTTGGTACTCGTTCCCCAAAGCGCTTTTGACGCAGCTCGAGTTCCTGAAGAGGAACGTCTCTAGGTTACGTATGTAACCCTAGTTCCTCGAGGGAACGAGACGCTGCGTCTCGGAGCCATACCCCCCGGCACCCCTGCCGGCGCTTGCTGGTACTCGAAGCTGACGCCAGCTGCGTGGCACGTGCTTTTATAGCTTCCTGGTCGCTTACGTCACTCCGCCGGTGACGTCACGCTCTTCCATTGGTCTGATTTCACACGATATTCAGAGTCGCGCACGCTGGGCGCGTTCCCCAAAGCGCTTTTGACGCAGCGTCTCGTTCCCTCGAGGAACTAGGGTTACATACGTAACCTAGAGACGGTTTCTATCCATTCACTTATCCAACTGCCTGGCTTTAAAGAGTGTTTTTTATTTTTATTTTTATTTTTTTTCAGAATATATAAGGCTATCCGATGCCTTTCTAGTAAATATATATATATATATATATATATATATATATATATATATATATATATATATATATACATTCATTCATTTTAGATTTCACTTACATAATTTCACTCACATAACCACAGGGTCTCTAAAGTTGAAATAAATAAATAAATATTTGTTTTTAAAGTCTCCCTAATACCATTCATGTTACAAACTGCTACACTTGACTTGTGTCAGAAGCAGTGAATGAGACTGGCTTAAATACAACTAACACATGGAGATGAATAGTTATGCTGATGGAAAGACTTCAATCAGTATTCACCTCTTTACACTTTACTGAGGGTGTGGCTTGCACACTGACTAAACAGGGGCAAAGATTCTCCCTTCAGGAACAAATTTTAAGCTTTCTCTTACCTCAAGGTAAGATTCAGAATTTCTCTCAGCATCTTGCAGGGATCAGAAATTAGGATGCAAAATACCCATGAAGCTCCTAATGGTGTTAGATATAAAGCGTGAGAAGAGGCTTCATAAAATCTCAGTAAATTTTAAGACGTGTCGAATGATTGACAGAAGTTCGACTACAGTCTGGATTAGCACAGCTGTGTAAATAAATAGTTAATATAATTCTGCTTCTGGCCCAAGTCTTCTCAGCATACTAATTTTTCAAACTTTTCATGTTATTGACAATATTTTCTATTTTATTGTATCATGGAGCCGCATGTCCTGTAAAATATGAATGCTAAGTATGCTAAGTACTCACAGTGTAGTGGTACACATGTTGGGATCGGCCGTTCAAAATAGTAGTTATATATATACACACACACAATAGACATGACACTTCATAGATCTTTGACAAAGGAAGTGGTCTCAAATTGTTGATCTCCTCTTGCTTTTCACCAGTCCATTTCTGTTCAGCCTTTTGTCCTCCGAATCTGTAATAAACATTATGATCTCTATCTGCTTCAAAGGCCCTCAGCAGAGCTGGAACAAGCACTTACAAGAGATAATGTAAGAGTGAGAGTGAGTAACAGTTAATGGGTCTACTCTCCATGCAGCAGTCTTATTTCAGCTTTTATCATTGCAATACACAGCCAGATAAACAACTGCATTTAGAAAGGCTGTTAATTTGCCTCTCTAGAACATTTTAGGCATGGTCATGTGATTTCCCTTCATCGGTACATTGAAGAAATTATACATTAGAGGACCTCACTTGTTCATCAGGCAGTTAACTTTTAAATTGTGTGGTTTGGGCAAATGCTGTTGCTGTTGATAATAACAATAAAGCATAGAATGAGATAGAATCACCCTCAGCTGTGGTAATGGCTTGGATATTTTTTTTTGAAACACCAAAAATAGGATATATACAGTGGCATAAAAAAAGTAGTTTCTCATAACAATTGGACATTTGGAGAACTAAATGGATTTACACTATAATGTATATGCATATTTTGTTATTTTATGATTAAAAAATAAATAAATAAAGTTTGATTTTCTGTAAAGCTACTTTCAAATAGCATGGATTGAAAACATTAGACAAATCATTTGAATGTGATCTGAAAAGATTCAAAAGAAACAGTTAACAGTTTACCCATAGTTAAAATTACCCATGTTTGATACATAAATGGCTTTTAAAATATTGGAATCAAGTCAAAACTTTAACTTTGACTCTATTTTAGTCTTTTAGATTTGGATCTGAAGTTGTCTTTTGGATTAATTTCCTGCCACATTTGGAGGTCTGAGGCCTTCACTGTGATCAATAACCTTGGCTGTCTAACCCTTTCAAGAAAGAAAAAAATAAATAAAATCTCAGCCTTTTCAGCTTTGATTATCGAAGGGGCTTCCAGTCCTTCTCCCAAAGGGCCACTATCCCACAGCGTTTAGCTCCAATCCCAGTTAAACACACCTATACTAGCTAATCAATGTCTTCATGATTACTAGAAATTCTGCAAGACATTGGTGCTCAAGTAGTAGGATTGGACACCACTCGAGATTGCCATTATATGCCTATAGATTCTTTGTGCTGATTACATGATCGAAAGTTTCAACATATGTGCAATTTACACTCAACAGACCCGGTCACGCTGTGCTAGTCCCTCGAGAACGAATCAATCGTTCGTTCATTATCTGACTTGGCTTGGTGTTCATCTTCAGTTCTCTCTTCACAGCAGTTCAGTCAGTGTACTGTTTGAGTAAATGAATTACTCCGGGATATTGGTTTGTTTTAACTCAGAGGGATTGTCAGCCACAATAAAAAAGGTAACAGCTTAAGTCATTTGTGGATTAATGCTTATTGGAGACGAGAACTGTTTCAAACGATTCAGTTCGATTTGGTGAACTGGTTCAAGAAGATCCGGTTACATCGAGTGATTCGTTCGTGAACCGGATATCACTAACATTACACTGCAGTGAACGCGCTCACAACAGACCCGGGAGAGAAGACAATGCTGAATAAAGTCGTAGTTTTTGCTATTTTTGGACCAAAATTTATTTTCGATGCTTCAACAAATTCTAACGGACCCTCTAATGTCACACGGACTACTTTGAAGATGTTTTAATATCCTTTATGGACATGGACCGCATACCAAACACACACTTTCAATGGAGGGACAGAAAGCTTTTGTACTAAATCTAAAATATCTTAAACTGTGTTCCGAAGATGAACGGAGGTCTTACGGGTTTGGAACGACATGAGGGTGAGTCATTAATGACATAATTTTCCTTTTTTGGTGAACTAACCCTTTAAATTAAGTTACCACCACTACCAAAAATAAATAAATAAATCATTAAATAAATGAAGTAATTATTTTATTTTATTTTTTCTTTGCAAGCTTTCCTGGTCTAGTTTCTATTACTGTATATAAAATCATTCTCTAAGAGAAGCATGCAAAGAGGAAATCAGTAATCCAAATGCTTTCTCACATCACCAGATACAGTATATGGGCATCCAAAAGTTTTGTGATTGCCATAAGAAATGTACACCTTTACAATATTTGACATTGCTTACTTATAAATCTGTGCTTATAAGGTACAAGGAGTTATACATTTATAATCTTTAAATGTTGCACAGTGTTGTAGTCGAGACCAGCTCATTCGAGTCCGAGTCCAGATCGAGTCCAGAGAGGGTTGAGTCCGAGTCAAGACCGAGTTCAGAAAGGGTCGAGTCCGAGTCAAGACCGAGTTCAGAAAGGGTCGAGTCCGAGTCAAGACCGAGACCAGAGAGATTGGGTCTGAGACAAGACCTAAAGAAATCTTCAAGAGTATGTCAAATGTTTGGTGGAAACAATAAAGGGTAAAAGGGCCACATAGTATGTGGTGTAAAGGTAATTTTATTAGTATTATGAAGTGTTACTTGTCAATATTAAGTGCTCATTTTCACATAACATCGTTGTACCACTATACACATCCATATAACCTTTCTAGTACACATAATATTACTGTACGACTCTATATTGTAATTCTACATAACACTTCTAGTACAAGTAACATTACTGTACCACTATACCTGTAAATGTTCAACTGTAACAGCTTTTACATAACTTTTAACCTTGAAGCTTAACTAATGACTGCTAATATCCTTACAATGTATTGGATTATGTGCACTTTAGATGTTGTGAAGATTACAGATGGGCATAATTACTTTTCAAAAAAAATAAGTGAGGAGACCATCCAGCTACCCAACCAAGCACGATGTGGTCTCATGATCAATCCACCCCAACTAAAAACTCTCTCTACTGGTGCAGAGGAAGCGGGGACTGACAACAGTTACCATTTTATCACTTTCTGTAACAGCAACGGATAATCTAATGCTAATTTCCCTGGATGGTGTGTTTTAATGCAGGGTAAAATACACACTAGTCAAAGTTTTTTTAGTTACGGAGGGCATACACACAAGAGCCGAGTGACTGTCCAGGAAAATTTCATCCAAAAGTGTGTATGTGCCAGGGGAAGAAAGCTGGATCAAATGCAATATAAGTTCAATGCATTCTGTCAGACATTGTTTTCGAGGGGGAGATGTTTAGTGTTGAGACAGTCAGTCTGTGTCTGTATTCATTATATAATTTAATTAAACAATATTAGTTTTTTTTTTCTGTGACCATTTTGTCCTACTTTGTAAAAATAACACAGTTGAGAGAAATAATGTAGCAATGTGTCTTTCTGGAAAGCGGGATGACTACAGGCGGATGGCAGGAGGGTAACTCAAGGCCGGTGACACACTGGCTGCGTGGCGTCTCTACTGCGTGCCAGAAGCGTGGTGGCTGCTTCACGTTTTCTGTGTCTTTACACACCAGAAGCGTGCCTGCACGCGGCGCTTGGCGCGCTGCTGCGGCTGTAGGTGACATAGAGGGAGGCCACCAAAAAACCAGGCTCTTGTCTTCATGACAACAATATCAAATTTATTTTTTTAATTTTTTTACACACCTACTGATAAGACACCGTCAACAGTATTGACGGCAAAATAGAGTATGTTTGACAGGTGCAATATTTGAAAATCGATCATTATTAATTTATTTTTAAAATAACATTTATATTTATGTCAACCTATAGACTTTCAAATATCAAAATGTCATGAATTAATATGTATTTGTGTACAAAATGACATATAAACATATTTTCCTAGTATATTTTGCCTGGAAACGCTTCCAACATGCACGCGTGTCGCGTGAAAAATTTCTAGCATGCACGGGTTTTCCGCGCGTCTCACGCAGGCAGTCTGCAAGATCTAACCTGTTAACATGGGAGCCGAATTAAAAACAGACACGCCACGCAGCTGAGACGCTTGCGCCATGCATCCAGTGTGTTGCTGGCCTAACGTCTCACGTCAAAAGAAAATCACCAGTCATTGGATGTGTCAATCATACATCAATTTAAATAAACATTAACATACAGTAATAATCATGAAATATTTTGATTGGGACTCGAGTGGACTCGGGCATAAGTCCGATTCCTAATATGTTCGAGTCCGAGTCAATACCGAGTCAAAATGCACACGAGTCCATGACCAGAGGTGGGTAGAGTACCCAAAAACTTTACTCAAGTAAAAGTAAAAGTAATTCTAGAAATATTTACTCAAGTAAAAGTAAAAGTACTAGTCTTGAATAGTTACTTGAGTAAGAGTAAAAGAGTATCGGATAAAAAATCTACTCAAGTAGTTAGTTACTAGTTACTTTGGGTCATATATACGGAGCCTTTTTTTATATAGATATTTAGACAAAAAATGTATGTAATGTATGTGTGTGTGTATAAATGTATATATTTCATCAGCCTTTAATCCAATTTATGTAATTTATTATAAAACCCTGTCTGTTTATTTAAGTAACAAATATAGGTGTCATGCCATAACATATTTTTAATACGACTGACTTTATTTTAAATGTGAATTTAACATTGAAAGTTAATGTGATATAAATATTGCTACTAATCTTTCATTGTTCAGAAAGAGAGCAAATAACATTTACATTATTAAACAATTTTCACTGACAGTCTAGATTTCATTCACTCTCAGAAACTACCATTAAAATCACTGAAACTGTTAACACTGTGAAATCAATATCTTAATTATAGATTCGTACACACATCTGCACTTTGTTGTTTCTGACGAGAGAATTCGGCAGAAAGAGGTATTCAGTAAGTGAGCGAGTGAAGGAAGCACCGGCATTTCAGCGATGACTCATCGGAACAGAACCGTGTGTGATTGGTTAATGCGCAGCGCTGTAAAAACGCGTCTGTCTCTGGCTCAGCGCCAGCAAGCGATCACAGATCTGAATTTAGCAGCTGATGATATGACTTGCTGAACGTACTCGCACTGGTGTGATTGTATTAAAATTAATAGAATCTTAATCGGCTATTCTTTGTCTTTTGGAAGCTGCATTCAACCTGTTATAAGCCACACACGTACAACAAACTAATGTCACAGTGGTATCGTGTACTGTAATCGAATGTAGCCCAAGTTATTACCTGTTAAACAGTAGACAGCACACGCGTTCATCTAATAAGGATCTCCATCGCAAGCAAATAATAGCCTTTGCAGATTAGCTTTCAATTCAGTGCAGTTCCATAGCCCCGTTTTCAACGCTGCTGATGATCTTAAACGTTACAACTCTGAGTGAACCGCTTCAGAGCTCAGCGCGTGCAGCATGGAACTGAACGACTCAATCAAACTGATTCATGAACCAATTCACTCGTTTGCCAATTGGTTTGATCAAGCCTTTGAACAGAGTTGACTCAAAAGAATGAATCATTCGCGAATGGGCATCGCTCATTGTCCAGAGAAAAGTAGACGGCGCGTTTGGAATAAACTGAAGCATTTATTGCATTAAGATAAAGTAACGAGAGGGGCGTCGCCCACAGTAACGAAGTAAAAGTACAGATTTTTCCCAAAAAATGTACTCAAGTAAGAGTATAAAGTACCCATCTTTAAATATACTCCGAAAAGTATTCGTTACCCCGAAAAATTACTCAAGTAAATGTAACGAAGTAAATGTAACTCGTTACTACCCACCTCTGTCCATGACAAGACCGAGACCATTAAAATACGGTCTCGAGACCGAGTCCAAGACCGAGTCCGAGTCTCGAGTACTCAACACTGATGTTGCATATGATTTTATTTATGGATTTTGAGCATTTCTCAACTAGATTATCCTATACAGACCAATATTTTGAAATCTTTTCATTTTAAATTAAATATTCTGTGACATTTCCTCCAGAAAGCGCAAGTACACTTTCAACATCTTTATAAGAGCTCGAGGGATACTGAGGCAGTTTGTGCATCATACTGTTACCAGTGACATCTTTGTCTGGCCCCCAGCTGCTTTAGTCTTAGACTGGTGAATTGATTTCTGAATTTCCAAGTGTTTCTATTGTCGTCTGTGTCATTTGGCTGAATTCAATCCACAAGATGATTGATATATTTACTGGTCTCCAGTCTTGTGTACTGTATGCACTGGAAACCTGAGTGCTTTCAAAACAGGTCCACTTTCATAGGCAAATTATTTGGTTATATAAAGTGGAGGTTTCATTAAACAAGGTTCCTTAGAAGTACTTATGTGGTTGAGAGGATAATTTCTGTCTCAATGTACTCCACTTATCAGCCGCTCTGTTGATGAACAATCAGCATAGCTTAAAGCACTTATGCAATTGTAATAATGGAGCAATTACATTTTGTAACATCCAGGTGCCAAACAAGTCTGTCTTTTAGTATTGTGTATACACACAAACACACAGACACACATTTGGGTGGTGAAGAGAGAGATCAGAGGGCTCAGATGCTTAGAAGTGACATGAGTGAAACATGCCTGGACTATTAGTATGTGACAGCTTTAGCCATTATCTATTTCCCCTGTCTGTCCAAAAGCCTTTAGCCAGAGACAGACTTTGAAAAAATGGAGGGTATGATGACAGCTGCTGGCAGCCAGAGCATCCCGATTCCCCAGCATCGGGGTTGCACTTAAACAGGCAAAATGGAGAGGCAGGAGGAAAGAAAGAGTGTCCCTCAATATTGTAAATTTCTCCATGTTAAGATTCCTCTCAAACCACCAGAGCAGCATGCGTGGCAGGGGTACGAATGCAGCCTGAGCAATCTGTCTGTGGAGAGTTACTTTCTTTTCTCCTTTATCATTACAAATGCTTCTGTCTCTTGCTCTCTTCTCTCTCTCTCTCTCTCTCTCTCTCTCTCTCTCTCTCTCTCTCTCTTCTCATCACCCTGTTTCCCCATCCCCATGCAGCCCCTGAGGAGGGAAGTAATTGAAGGTTCAGATCTCTTCGGTTCCGGCTTTCTCTACTTGCTGAAAGCTTACGAACACTTCTACTGAAATGTGTGTTCACCCCTTGTGATTCATGAAATCTGCCTCATTTCTTTCTGCAAACTGTGAACGTTATGGTGCATCATAACACACATCTAACTTGTATGAACTAGAGAAAATAACAGAAAAACAACATGTGATATGCACACACACACACACACATATAGATATATAGTTCAATGATGAATTCTTTATATGAGAAGCCTAGCTTCCCCAAAAATGTAATCAAAATATGGCAGTATTTTTGAGAATTCTGTGCTCTGCTGGAAGAGACTACATGAGCATCAGGAATGCTTTTTGTATTGAAATAAGGAAAATGTATCTGATAGATTACAGCAGGGTCTTCATGTACACATTAACGTGCTGTCTGGAACCCCAGTTTTTCTATATGATCATTGGTCAGGCTTTCAAATGGGAGTAATTTCGTGGTCAATAATTGCACGTACATGGATGACATCATTTGAAATTATAACCACTCAGAGATAGAGACACAGTAAGTGACAACTGTGCTTTTTCCCTTTTGAAAAGAACCAGTCTAGAGATTAAACTATAGATATGAATAGAAGTAAATGTGAATCTACATTCATTACATATAAAAGGGCGCATGAGCACTAATTTCTGGCTGCTCTCAAAAATAAAAAGGTCCTATTTTTCCGAGAGAGGAAATAAGCAAATCTTTTCATTTTAAATATTGCGCATAGTGTTCTAGAAGTCAAAATGGGTCAATGGTATTTAGATCTGGTTACATGGACAATTTTGTAACTGTCAAAAAGATAATTTTGCTGTTTCTTTGAATGTTGTCCCTGCTGTCCTTAAGTGAGCTCATATTAGATAAAATAATAACAAAACATGTACAGTACTACTACTACAGTGAAATATGTTGCTTACAAAAAATGTATTTTGGCCCACCAAGGCCACAGTTCACTAGAAAGACTAATGTGTTCACATAAAACTGACTGTAAGCAAATCATAAAAAGTCTTAATGTCCATCAGTAGGGTGGGTTCTTCTTAGAGAGTGAAAGTTAGAGTGAAATAGAGAGAGAAAACGACAGGCATGATGAAAGGAATTTGACGTGCTTCCTATGAACCACAACATCCTGCAGTCAGTGGAGCCAAACGCAAGTGTGTAGGAGTTTCTCACGCTGATGCTCCTCTACATCTCCTGCGGTGATTAGCCTGCACAAGCCTCATAAATCATGAACCCCACTCGGACAGAACACATTCAGCAGTCATTTGCCGACAGGACTGCAGTGGGCGGTTTGACACAGTGCTAATAACGTATAGAAGTCTGGTGGGGATAGTCAAAAGTTCAGGGCCAGATTATTTGCCCTGGCTGCTTCTAATGTAAAAAAGCTATAATTAATATCCTGCTAGTTAAACCCATGACATGTCCACTCTCCTTCAACTCCATGTTATCAGTTACCTGCTACTGGATACTGGTGAGAGAATTCGGATGGAAAGCCTGTGCTTCTTATTTCTGCAAACATGAAAGATAGAATCCAAGAAAGCACAAAAGGGATTTCAACCTTTTTTTCAGTATTGCACTGTCTCGTCTTATTAGTAGGCTAATGCAACTGTCTGTTTTAATACCGCCCAGCAGTTTTTGTATTTTTTTCTTATTTTTCTACCCATTCCTCATTCTATGTCCTGCTCCCCGCTAATCTAAGCCGCTCTGGCAGACGATAAGACAGGCCTCATCCATTTCTCAGCCCAACTCTCTCTCGCTCAACTTCACACTTGTTCCTTTAGCTATTCAACAGCCTTTTCAAGAACTTTAAGAAGAGAGGTGAAGGAAGTTTGAAACACTTTTGGGAGTGTTTTTTGTCTTTGTTGTTTAATGTGTTATTCCTGAATCTTTTCTTAGAGGTGATATAGAGTTTTTTTTTCTGTGCCCCTCAAAAGCTTAAAGGCAGAGGTAGTAAAGCTGCTTTGTTTTACACACAGACAGAAAGCCAGGTCTTAACAGCTTTGAAGTTCACAAAGCATCTGGGCTTACCGTCATCCCTGTGTGGAGCGAAGGACTGATGTTTAGGATGAATTCAAACCTGCAGAATTAGACTCTTGCATTAGGCTTTATCTACACTTCTGTTTCACTAAGTGAGGCTGGACCTTGCATACAAATATACCACAAATCTTCATTCTAAAGCCTGCAGATCTATGGATGGTTACAGATAATTTCCTTTTGTTCTTTAATTGTTGTTTGACAAGAACAGTGGACTCTTGGGGTGGTCAGTATTTCTGTGTTAACATGCTCTTTTGGCCTCCATCCATTTGAGTTGCAAATTAGCTACTAAAAATTCCAGTCTTGCAAGGCTGTTTAATGTCAAAACACGTCACATGTATAGCGCATTTATTGTACCATCTGTATTAAAAGGTTAAGCTACATTATTCTCTCTAGGAGAGTTCGATGCTGAACTTGAAAGCAGAAAAAAAAAAATTATAATGTATTTATCAACAATCTTTTACAATCAAAGCTTTTATTATGCAACATAAAATACTGGTGTGATCTACTCACCCACAGTTTAAAACTAATAATACATAAATTTAGCAAATCTGATTAATTTTAAACAAGCAATCAGGCAATTTATTGCTTGTATTAAGTGCCTTGCAGTGCCTTGCTCAAGGGCACCTAAGTCGTGGTATTGCCGGTTCAAGTCTCGGGCCAGCAATAACACGACTGAGGTGCCCTTGAGCAAGGCACCGAACCCCCAACTGCCCCCCGGGCACCACAGCATTATTGGCTGCCCACTGCTCTGGATGTGTCTTCACGGTGTGTGTATGTGTGTGTTCACTGCTGTGTGTGTGTGCACTTTGGATGGGTTAAATGCATGGCACAAATTCTGAGTATGGGTTGGCTGTAAGTCACATCACTTTTCACTTTCACTTACATTTTCAGGTTTAATGACAAAAAAATCGGTCAAACAGACCAAACCCATAAAAAAAAAAATTGCAAACATAAGAGTTATCGATATAAAATACACCATGCACTGAAGTATACTGAAATGTTAACCACTGCTTATTGATTTTTTTTTTAAGTTAAATTTAACCTACTACAGATTCACTTACTTTATTATTGCGATTGTTGCATTATTGTTTATATTGTAGATATAGCTAATTAAACTCATAAATGCATATGTGACGTATTAAGTGACAAACAGAGATGTTTACCAGTTTACCGGCATTCAGCTCAAACAACTCATACAAGGAAATTCTCATCATTACTGAATCAAGTATTGCTACATTTTTAAAAACACTTTTAAAAACATTGTTGAAAATGTGCGCTTTTATTTTTTGCATTGTTTTATATGTTAATAGTATGTTTAAATTTAAGATAATTTGGCCTTATCTTTTCAATTGTCACATTACCAGTTTTGCCTTACATTTGAACTTATGTTGTGTTCTTGTCTCCTGAGTGTCCTGTCCCAGTTTTTAGTAATTTTTTAGTTTCTTTTCTGATTAGTTGCCCTTGACTGTGTTCCCCAGGTGTCCCTTGTTTCTTGTTACCTTGTTTCATGGTCATTTGTTAGAAATGCATATTTCAGCTTCATGTGTTTCCTCTTCCCGGTTCTAATTTTGCTCTTCAAATTAAACTTCCTGCAGTTAGATTCAGAACCCTGCAGTCCTTTGCTTACCAAGTTACATCAACATTTTTATCAAAACTTTACAGACCACAGACAACCAGTATTAATATAATATTACTGGCTTATAACAAGGTGACCGGAACGTACATTCCATACTGTTTCTATGTACAGAATTTGCAACAATATACATCCATATTCAAAGCAGAAATCTTTATCTGTAATGTAATATAGTTTTTATTTTTATTTATTTATTTATTTTTCATCACTGAAAAATGCTTGATTGCAAGAACATAATGCTTTTTGCTATTAAGGCGTATTAAATAACTATTTCTGCTGATTGAACTCGGGGTTGGTGAAAGCCATCTAACCAGTTGCACAGAAGCCTGCAGTGAAGAAGAGAATTTCAGGAAATGTGCAGGCGTGAGAGAATTGTGGATTGCATCCACTGTCATACTTCTGGGAGCCTTGTCACTAATGTTAAACTTAGCCATAAATCGTTCAGCGTAAGTTGCTCCATGAAATAAAAACCTGAAAAAAGAGGGTACAGAATAATCATAAAGAGTGATATCAATAATTATAAGAGTGTGCTGAATAACTGAGACAGTTGGTGCTATAAATGTACTTTTACAGGGGCTCCTGCTCAGATTTTAATTGATCAAAATTATATTTAATTTTAGCATGGCGTTAATGAGCTATGTCTGCCCATGCTATCATACTCCATGTTTGTAAGAAGTCACAGACAATGCTTACTTGGTTCACAATGGCATCATGGGATATCGTTCAGTATCTAACAGGTTTGACTGAACACAGTGTTGTCCTTTATTTATTTAGTACATTAATTTATATACTAATGGTGCTATTGTTAAAAGGCTTTATTAGTCTCTGTTTTATTTTATTTATTTATTTATTTATTTTTATTGGCACATTTACAATAAAAAAATAAATAAAAAAATACATAAATAAGCTCCTCTGCAATGAATGTTGCCGTCAGAGTGAGAGTCAGCTCATATAATAGAAAGAAAAAAAAGGGAAATAAAACCTTCACAATAATCTACATAAATCCAGTTAATGTATTGTGAAATGAAAATGCATGTTAGTAAGAAACAAATGCATCATCAATGCTTTTTAACCATATTATCATAACTCATCCATCCCTTGTCGTAAATTTCTCCAAATCTGTTCAGATGATGAAACAAACTGGATCTTGGATTGCCTGAGTTTTCATTTTTGTTTCAACTATTCTACAACATATTTTGAACATTATTTTATATAAACTTAAAGGTGGAGTATAGAGAAATACACAGAGTGGGGTGTGAGGAGCAGTATATATATATATATATATATATATATATAAGAAACAAACCACATTAGTATTACACAAGATAGATGTCCACAAGCATCTAGAGAGTATTGGCTTTTAAAATGCTCACTAAACTTCAGGCTCCTTAGTGCACTTCAGCGTGTTAGTCAGCAATGTTTTATAATTTACCAAGTCAAGAGAGAAGTGTGAATTTGCAGCAAATCAGCAATAAACGCTCATCAAAGCCATATGGAACAAATTAGGGTTGTGTTGATTCAATTCACCTCATATAGTCGTAATGAGAGTGTATCAGCCAGAAAGCACAATGGTGCCAACACCCTGCATAGCTAACAGAACTTTGGAGTGTGTTGATGCAAGCAAGGGGTAATCCTGTGATGTGGTGTTGAAAGTTTTATTTGGACAGCCTGTGCAAGAGATCCAAATGCATCATCAGAGGCTTTCTAACTCGCAATTACAACATTCTGGCAATAAAAGTTGTAGGTTTCTTTCTCACTGAACTCCTGCGACAAGTACATATTACCTCCAGCTGATCAAGTTCTCTGGTGGGATGATAAACATCTCTTTTCATCATCAGATTGGCTGATAAAGGCAGATGAGTCTGATCATCATTCATTCCCCGGCATCCCTCTATAAAACAGATTTCAGACTAATGGTTGGTGAGTTACTGGACCATGATTCGGAATTTGATTTCCAAATCTCTAGTCTCAAGTGGTGCACATTAATTCTGTACTCAGCATCTATGAATTCCCTCTTGAGCTTATTTTAGAAGTAAGATTGTCATCATGAAAGAATGCCATACTTGCTCATCAAGCAGACATGAAAGCTGATGTTTTGCCATTAAAACAGCATAAACATGAATAAAGAAAACTATTTCTAGTACAGTATAAAATGCAGCATAAAGGCATACTTTGATCCTTAAGATCTGAGATTGTGCTCTGACCTCTAATTCAGGTGAGACAGCAGGGGGTGGTGAAATATACTCAGATATTCTGTAATGATTTCCCATAAACTAAAATAAGCCTTTATTTTTATAATGCTTTATACAATAGTCTGTGTTCAGCCCAGCCTGAAAGAGGATGCTGAACAATATTTCATGATGCTGTCATGAACCAGATGGAATATAATTATTTGTTGTACTTAAGATGAAATGCCTTTATAAATGTTAAATCAATACATGTACAACTACACAAACACACAAACACACAAACAAACACACACACACACACACACACACACACACACAAAGACAGAGAGAATAAAAATAACAATACATAACCACGTGAAATTACATTTTCAGTTATTCAGTCCAGTTAATGATTAAATTGCAAATACAACTGAATTATAAATTACTGCATCTTTAGTGATGTCTCAAAAATATTGAGCTGTGTTATACACGACATGCATTTAAAGATAACATATACAGTTTCCAAAGGTTCAGCAGATGCATAAAAAAAAAAAAAAAAAAAAAAAAAAATCCAGACTGTTGACGTCTACTGGTTGCAGATTGCCTTGGGGAGGAAGTGGAATTCTCAACTCCATGTCTCAAGTTGATGCAGCAAACATCTCTAGGCTGCTCAGGAAGACTGGTTAAAAGGTTAAAAGGTTTTGCTTATACCTTCTCACAGTTACATGAAGAGCATAATTCTCTCTTTCCTATGACAGATGTGTGACTTCCATCTGTGTGCTATAGCTCCCAACAATGCACAACAACAAAAACTAAAACTGTTGTAAAATTGTCTGGAAAGGTGCACGGTAAATGTTCACAAAACAAAATATGTAATGCTCACACTTTCTTACACTGCAAATTTGGGACAGACAGATATTTAAACATTTATTCATTCAGTTCATTTAATTATAAATTAAGTAATTTAATGGCAGTTATTTCAATTAACATTGCACACACACACACACACACACATACACACACACACACACACACACACACACACAAACATATATATATATATATATATATATATATGTGGCAGGATGGCTAGATCCTCCTATATTTTGATTGTTGGCCTATCAGTGGTTAGGGGTGAGCATATAAAAGGTGGAGTTGTGTCACAAGGATGTGTTGCTCTTAGGTGCCCCGCCCCTTTCTGGTACCAGTGTTTACATGGTGGTTAGCAGTGTGGCTAATTTGGTCACAGCTCACTTAGGGTTCTTTTTGTGCATCTATCCAAAGGGTAAGCATTAGAGTAATGTGACTTATGGCATCTTTGTACTCTTGTTGTGCTAATGTTAGTGTTTTGTATCACTTTTAGCCGCATTAAGTCGACTGGTTAATGTTGCAACCGGTGTTTGGTCAGACTGCTTACTTGGGTACGTATATAAAGTTTATAGTACAAAGTTTAATCATACTGTGGGAACTAGTTGGTTGTTTTTCATTGCAGCAGTTCGTTGCTGCCCGCTCCTGGCTCCCACACCATCGTGTACATCGTTCATGACTTTGCTTCGGTGTGACGTTTGGCTGCATCCTAGTTTTTATTAACAACTTTTGGTTCCGGTTCAGTGCTGGCCCTGTCCATTTAGCATCGCGAGGTGCTTGTGTGTTGGAGAGTTCCTGCTGTGGTGCAGGGCTCCGGACATCAGTATTAAGAAGTGTTGCTGTCTTGTTCCTAGCTTGTTTGTTGTGCATTTGTTTTTCTTTGTACTCCATGTGGAAGGCCGGATGATTTGAATTATTCAGATTTATTATTTGATTGTTCATTTCTTTTGAGCCCAGTGTGTATTTAATTTTTTTGTTTTTTTTTGTTTAACTTTATTCTCTTGTGAATGTTTGTCTGGAATTGTAAATTATTTTCCTTTAGTTTTTTTTGATCTGGTTTGTTCATTTACAGGTGCTGTGGGTCAAACCCCAAAAAGGGCAGGGAGGCAGATCTCCACATGTGTGCGGTGGTGGTGCTATCTTGTCACCGTGTGCAGTGTTGTGGCGTGTCGATCACCAACCAAAATCTCACTGGGTATCGTGTGTGTGTGTATGTGAATGGGTGCACCGATAGTGTGTGATAATTGCATTTTGTGATTCTTTAGGAGTTGATTCCAGCTGACCACAGCCCTGTAAATCTTTGCTCTTTTTGTGTGATCAGTAACAAGTAACCAAACATTAAGTGTGTCAGTGCTCATGTGATTTTTTTTTTCCCCTTTTTTTAGTAATTTTATTATTTGGATTAATAAAGCTCTGTATTTTGGTACCCATGTCTCTCGCTCTATTTTTTGGAACCGAACCTGCATTGCCTTGATTAGCACCTGTGGGTGCGTAGTATTTCCCTGGGTGCAAGTCTTGGGGTGGCGTAGTCCTTTGTCTAGTGTTATAGTGTCTGTTTGCCTATGGCCATGCTGCTACATTCATATATATATATATATACATATAAAGGAACGTTAATACACAATTTAAACACACACTCAATTTACTATTAGACTACAGACTACACACATGGAGTACTATTATATCTAATAGATACATCAAGATGTGTGTCCTTATGTCTTTATGTACTGTATATTTGATACCCAAATCCACTCAGGCATCTCCTTAAACTGAGACGACCTGGAAGCTAACTGATACTTATTGATCTCTCACTGTTTGAATGTTCAACCAGGCAGAAGAGGCTTCTTTTCCTAACTATAGTGTGTATGAAACAAAGTATACATTGGAAACTTTTCTATCTTCTGTAGTTAGAGGTATTGAAGGTCTTTTTCAGGATATTTCTATATCTTCTTCAATGGAATTGATTCACCAAAAAAGACATCCAATCTTATAACACATAAAATATCACGACAATCTCAGTTCAA
This sequence comes from Carassius gibelio, assembly GCF_023724105.1. Taxonomy (NCBI): domain Eukaryota; kingdom Metazoa; phylum Chordata; class Actinopteri; order Cypriniformes; family Cyprinidae; genus Carassius; species Carassius gibelio. Next base: position 11,879,929 of record NC_068384.1, read on the forward strand.
GTCTTGCACATTTAAATCCATCCTGACTGTATCCTGGCACACTCTAACAGATTATAGCTGACGAAACCTTAAAACAAATCTTTAAGTTACCTTAATCAATCTTGATTTGTTTAATTATCAGGCCATAAAACAAAAAAGGCAAAACAATAAATCTATCACTTTATCGCTGAAGTAATCAGCATTTTTGAGCAACTTGGCTGCATGATTGATTCGCTGACTCACTAAGTAAGACAGCCTTGTTGGTTGTTTGGTTCTCCTCAACGTTGATTCTTTATGAATGATTCAAATGACTGAAGACAGTCACTTGTCTCCACCTACTGACTCTATAGATGTATCCACGGTTAATGGTATGACTGACAATGCTAATGCATAGATAAATGTATGAAATGTTTTCTTCAAAAGACAAAAACATCAAACTGTGTGCGAAATTAACACTGCAATTCAGTCTTTCTGTTTCAAGGTGTCTACACAGAGTTACTTTGATCCATTGCAACTCTTGCTGCCCATCGAGTCATGAACCTGTGTAATTTATGCCTGCTTTCTCTCTCTCCATCACTCACTCCTGTTCAAAGCACACAGGTAAAAGCACAATCAGTACCCTGGCAACCAGGGGGCACTCCATCATCCACCTCAGTGAATGCTGTCTGTGTGATGTCCAGCTTTTAGCTCCGCTGGGTTAATAGTTGGAGACCTCAATAGGCAGACAGGGGTTTCTCCTAGAATAACAGAACATTTCTCCTTCCCGCTGCTAAAATGGACACATATCACCCACAACCTCAGTGTTATGTTTCTCCTTGAGACAGGAAAAGCAAATCATTCAGATTTTTCTTAAAAGATTACCCCTGTCCCCATCCAAAAAAAAAAAAAAAAAAAAAGAGGAGAAGCTTGTCTGTTTGAATTTATGGAGCTCAGCAAAGAGAACATGACATCTTAGTGAGATAATGGAGAAGATAATGGAACATGAACAGGCACTGATGAAAAAATTCTAGGTTGCAGTTCCACATGTAAGTGATGGAATGTTTGCATTATTTGAATATAATGGAAATATTGAGGTATTTCTGGTGTTGCAATCTGCAAAATGCAAAATGCAATACTGAGTTTGCAAATGCTTTTACATTATAATTATTGGTGAGATTTTACAGCAATTTCTGAATATAATCTCTTTCAAAATAAATCCTATATTTTGTATATATATATATATATATATATATATATATATATATATATATATATATATATATATATATATATATATATATATATATCAGTGCAGGTTTGGAACAACATGAGGGTGGGTAAATAATGCAAATAATGCAAAAAATCCATCCCTTGTTCCAAACTTTACCATCTCCCATCACATCTCACAGAACAGCTATGGGAAATAAAAGAAAAGAAATAAAAGAAATAAGCAGTGGACAAAAATTTTAAAATCAATTTACATTAGAAATTAAATCTGGGTTGCTGATGTTCTGAAGCAGAGAGAGATCAAGATCTGAAAAAAGGGTATAACCACATTACTTATCCAAAAAATCAAACTTTAATGACATGAGAACAATTGCATTGGCCTCAACTGCTATCAGGGGTGGCCTTTCGTATATACAATATGCCCAGTTAAGAAGCCCTGGAGCTAAATATTGGCTAGAAACACATTAGATGGCCGTTAGGGAGCTCCAGTCTGACAGCACTCATCATTCACTTTCTTTCATCCTTATAGTGAGAGCTTGTATGGATCATTATACACAGAAGACAGTGTATTTATTAGGGGTGGGTAGGGTGTGTTGGGCCACAGCTTAAAATAAATGTCTGTAAATGTGTGACATTTAGAAACACAATACACACTGTCAAGGGTTTGCTGCTTATCTTATCAAATATGAATTAATTATAACGTCTCACTTGAGTCATCCATACACATACCTGTAGCTCATGCAAGTTTGGCAAATAATTCATGCGTATAGCGAATCTCTGTGTGGAATTGAATGGTGAGGCTAGTAATCAAACCAACTGTGCTTTATCAGTCACATGACAAAATTAATGGATTTTGCCTGAATGGGTGCTGGACAGACATATTGATTGAAACTCCGTGGAACTTTCCACAGGAGTATGTTATATCCATATAAATATTTCATAATAAAATGATAACTAGGTGTGAAATGACTGCTTCTGAAAATAATAATTGGCTGCAACAAGCACATAATCAAGAGCACATTTCAAAAGACATTTCAAAAACCTGCCAGAATCTCCTGTGAGCTAAATGTTAAATTGTGCAATCTCAGAAAGCATGGAAAAACAACTGTGTGCCTTGACTGATTTTGTGAGAGGAAGCGAAAAGGGACAGTATAATACGGAAAATGCTGAAGTTGAGACATATACAGTAACACAACAAAACCAACAATATTGTCCTGCTAGATTGTATGCTCCTAAAATCAATTCTAAATTCTTGTTTGAGGATTTTTTTTTTTTTTTGGTAAAATAATTGTGAACAACAACCAGCTGCACATACCTAGTGGTGCAGGAGAACATAAAAATAAATAAATAAATAAATAAATAAACAACAGCTGACAGCAAAAAAATAAAAATAATAATAATAAATAAAATAAAAAAAAATTAGCATACAAATCCACAATGCAATAATATTAACCTGCATATCACTTACAATACCAATGATACATTGACATAAAAATACCTTTAACGTCGCTCACAACAGTTCCAATGCAGAATTGTGTTTATACTGGAAAACTATTCACAGTTTATCTCTTTTGCTGTGTGTTATAGGCCTGTTGTGCTGTTTATAGTGTCAGCTTTGATATTGGACTGTTTGTAAAAAACGTGTTGATTGTTATAGTGCAGGCCTTAGGTCTGGGGTCTGCACCACGAAGCCGGATTTGCTGGCTAGCCAGTTAAGTTTCAATTTAATTTGCAGCAATCCTGGGTTTTAGGTACCATGAAAGTGGCTTGGCTTTTTGCAGCATTCATTGCCATAGTGACTTGCAGTCCACAGCTAATCTGCTCCACGGCAGGTTGTGTTCTGGGTAAGAGATCCCAAACTGAAATCGGACCAGTCAGATGTGAGCAAATGAAACAAAAAAAAAAACACTCCCCTGTTTCTCTTTCTCCAAATGAAAGGTATCTATAGTAAAAAAATAAAAATAAAAATAAAAAACTAAATAAAAAACTAAATAAAAAATATTATTATTATTATCAATAATAATAATAATAAAAACATTTCCTTCCCAGTGTACCAAAGGGAACATTTCTGATCTTGTCATTCGATAATAAATTGATAATAATTTATAAATCGGTTAGTCTTGGCAGCGCTGCGCTATACAAATCGGCACACTTCTGTTTCGCCTTTTGATGTGTGGGACTCAATGATGGAGAGGAAGTGGCCAGAAGCAGCGGAATGTAGCAAAATTATTCAGGTCTTTAAGTGCAGGTCAGGTTCATGATAAAATAATATGTAACATTATATTATATTATATTATATTATATTATATTATATTATATTATATTATATTATATTATATTATATTATATGTAGGCTAATATACATAAGCTGTGTTTGTGTGTGAGTGTGTGTTTGCATTTGCATTGGATAACTGTAAAATACCCTCTAATTCTGTAGCCAGTCAGTTTCACTACACAAGTTACACACAGTTACACTACACAAGCTGAAGTACAGACATGGCTCCTGAGCTGATAAGCTAGGGACAGCAAAATCGCAGTAAAGCTAATTAGCCAACAAAATTGGGCGGTAGTCCATATCGCTCTGCTCCAGAGAAGCCAATCCCTCTGGACCCCAAGGGTGCAAAACTGCTGCCTTAGCTGCCTGACATGACTTGCCATTGATAGCTGAAAGGGTTCAAGTGATTTCCAAGCGAAATAAAAGGCAGAGAAAGAGAAACGGGGGAAATGTTTGGAAGCCCTTTACCAAGCAGCCAGCTAGTTTGATGTGTAATGCAAATCATTTTCTGAAAGCATGTTTTCTGTATTATGAGTATATGAAATGAAAAATTTTATCATGGCAAATTCCAACTATATTGAATATGAGCACTTGTAACCAACAGACCAATATGACCTTAAACAAATACTGTAAGCTACACAACCAGTACACAGGCAGCACACTCTAATATCTGCCATATATTTGTCAAACACAAAGTTAAGGTCAGTGGGTGTGGATCTGTTTTCAACCCCTGATCTTGACCTTTCACCCTCAAACACAGATTTTGAAAAAGCAGGAACTTATTGGCTCTGTGACGGATGAAGTTGCATGCAATCAACAGACAGGAGGTAGCTTATTAACAGGAGTAACATGATGCTGATTATGATTGCAGATGTGAACACTGCCCGTGTCAATGTCATTTATGATCACCTTCCATCACCATGTGCATTCATGTTGTAGAAAGCTTAAATGTAATTTCATGCATATTTATTATTCAGTTATGCCAGCTAAGTGCTTCCTTTTACTTCGCAGTAAAGCTCATCAGCAGTGTAACTAGGTCCACTGTTGAATTTTTAGCTGTGTGTTCCAATTAAATGAAAGTCACATTGGAAATATACAGACAAATAATAATCTTAGATTAGCCAGTGTCGATTAACTGCAGCAGAGAGAGTTTTTTTGAGGAATAGTGAAGTACAACCAGAATAACTGGATTGTAACAGGCTCACGGGCATAATGGCAATGATTTCAAATTCATTTCCTTCATTGTATTATTTTATTTATTTTTATTTTTTTATTTTTTTTATTTTTTCAAATTACTGAATACTTTAGTATTCTTCATTTGCCAAAAGGGGCTGTGAGATAAAACTTCATAGTTGAGCCAAAATCAATCCTTTGTTCACCTTTCCGAAGAATGTAGCTTCTGTCAAACAATACTGGCAGGAGAACTGCAGTTTGTTTAGGACTGGTGAAACATGGCTCATGTTAGAAGCTATTTATGAGGAAAAAGAAGATGAAATCACAGAATCCAGCTATAAAAAAATAGAATTTACAGTATAATGGTGAATCTCACATAATGTTGTACATTTTGGATGGATAAATCAAAAGTAGGCTTTTGCCTGTTCTGTGTGAATAAGTGGCACAGTTCAACTTGAAGAAATTGAGACTAATTTATCGATATTGTACTGTAGAATGTACTTCTCAAAATAGTATTAGTATAATAATAACAATAATAAAATAATTTAAACTAAGAAATATTACATTACATTACATTATATATATATATATATATATATATATATATATATATATATATATATATATATATATATATATATATATATATATATATATAATGTAATAATGTGACAACATAACATTTCTGAAAAGATAAAACATTTCACAGGGCCCTAAAATATACATTTGAGTTAAACGTTCAATAAAATGTTGCTAAATTGTATACATTATTTGAGTTAATTAGACATGCTTTTTAATTACTAAAGTTACATTTAACCAGAAAAATGTAAATAAATAAACTGATTCCTTTGATTCAGTTGGTCACATCTCGTGATCATAACGTGATCTTCCCTGTGGATGTTTTCATTTAGCATGCATAAGATATGCAAATATACGCTTCAGGCCTGACAACTTAGACATTACTTGCCTTAATGTAAATATTAGATGGTTCAGTTCACCAAAATCCCTTGAGGAAAACTCGCTGAAAGGGGCATGTTGTGACAGCAATGCACAGAGACAGCCACACACACACACCCACAGTTGGCCATGTATATTTCAGCAATGCAAGGCAATACAAAAGATAATTTAAAGTGGCAGTAGTGAGCGCGCTTAGTTCCAATCCACCTGGGTGCAGTTACACCAGGAGATGTGTAACTCTACAGCTGGTGTTAACTCTGGTGTCAGGGTAGTGACTCTTTATGTACACACTTTAGAGACGTAGACAGCAACACGAGACATAAAAGACAGGCTTCATTTCTGCCTCATTTCCTGCCATTTCCACAGAAATACACTTTAAACTTAGACTGAGTAGGAAGTATCCTGTCTCAACCCCACTCCCTTTGTTTCTCATATTCCCTTTTATTAAATTTTTAAACCAGCTCGACAATGCCTGGAAAACACATCCATGGAGGCCTAAGAAAACATGCGTGAGGACTTTGAGAAAAACCTTATGAAGGGATCGAAAGAGAGGGAAGATGTTACAGCTTCATTCAGTGCCCCTTTTTTATTTGTAATATTTTGTCTTTTGAGGCAGTTTGACTGCATGTACTCAGTCGTATCAAGGGTTTGAAATGAACACCCGCCAACTCGCCAAATGCTGGTAAAAATCAGCTATGGCGGGTAGCGTTGTTAAATCACTAGACAATTTGGTGGGTTACTTTTCATAAGTTATGTTCACACATTCATTCTGTGGGGAAGTTCATTCAAGCCAAATCTGCAAAGGTTTAGCGCAAATACTGAACTCGTGAGACATCATGACCTTATTGAGTATAGCCTACAGGCTATTGCAAAAATCAAACAAAACACACCTACAGAGTGCACGCATAAGCAACTACACTATATATATATATATATATATATATATATATATATATATATATATTAGGGGTGTAACGGTTCACAAAATTCACGGTTCGGTTCGATACGATACACTGATGTCACGGTTCGGTTCGGTTCGGTTCGATACGTTTTAGATACAGCAAAATGTAAAAACATCTCAACTTTTCAGAATGCCGCAAGCGCACCGCGGGTCATGTGACAAGAACCAACCAATCAGCTTCATCCTTTCCCGTAACAACGTTGAGAGCTCAGCCAAGATGAAGGAACAGCTGATCATAGTTGTATATGGATTGCAATTTTGAAATAAATTCAGTAGCAGAGCTACTGCAAGCGATTTTTAGAGCTGCAAATCCATTTATCCTTCGCTGAAATTTCCGCGTCTCATGGAGAGAGCACGTCATTGTTGCTTAGCAAAGACAGACGCCTCAGGAGAAAGACGCGCTTAGCGTTTTCCATGCGTTTTTAGGCACGATATGTGAACGGCCCCTAAGGCGCTCGCTCACTCAGCACGCGCTGAAGGCTCGTTGCAAAATGTCTAATGCATTTAACAGACCAGAAATATAAGATCCTAAAATAACCAACAGGTCTGGTGTTTGGGTTGGATTCCCTGTAAGCTGTAACAGATATGCAGGTCAGCGATTCATGGGTTAAATTCTGTTTTATAAATTCAGACTGTTGGTACTAAATGCCAGCCTGGCTGGACTTAAATTACTTTACGATACCCATGCGAGCCTCAAAGGATACCTGAAACCCCCCCCAAATTCCTTAACACACACACACACACACAAAAAGAAACCTTTCTTTTTGTTCCTTACTTTTGTAAGTCCTTTATTAAATATGTATTTTGAATGTTTGTGTATTGCATAAAATGGTTAATCCTGGGTAAATGGTTAAAGTGCTGACTTATAAGTGGAAATGCTTGATTTCAATCTTATACTTTCTCAAAAAGAAATGTTCTGCAACCCCCACACTCCTTGGTAGCTCGTAAAATTTTACGACCACACAGGACCACAGGACAGGAAACCTAATCCTTACAAAAGAATGATAGAATGTACTCAAATGTAGTCTTAATGTGTATAGTATTGTTTTTGCGGTACATTAGAGGTTTCCCATATAAATTGGGAATATCTGCAGTGTTATCATGTGTTAATCAAATCTTTAAATGTGTGTAATTCTGCATTTGAATGTATCTTCATGTTTTGATCATTTGCACATATTAATTTTAGTATCTGTGTAATCGTCATGCTTTGACAGACCCATTTATCTAGAGCAAAGTAATGAAAAATGTATTTAATCTGGAATAATGAACTTGCTTTAATATTCCTGATGAAATCGGACAGGCCCTAAATCATCAGGGGGTTGTCTCAACCGAGACAAAGGAACTTTCCCTCCGCTTCAGATCGCGGACATTCATTGGATGCTCCCTCGAAAATGGGCGTGAACTATTTCAAGCTATAAGAATTGACCAAACAAGGTCCACTCCCTTCTTCTTCTCTTCTTTCTCTTCTCCGTTCTCGGACACGCTGCTCTCCAACGTTGCTTCCGCGCGGCCATAGGCCGCGCTCATAGCGCGAACCCCCTCAGCACAGGGGCTGAGAGAAAAAGCCATTTTAATGGCTCCTTTGGAAGCTTTCGTTTCGTTCTTTTCTTTTCTTTACTAAGTTTATTCAACTATTCGCCTCTCCACGCAAGGAAGACGAATTCTGGAACAATGTTTGTTGAACCTTTCAAATACCGCGCGAGGACAGAACAAAGGACCACGTGCTCCACGCTCACGCCAAGCGCAGCGTGCATGCGCGTCACATGGCCTCCGTTTCATGGCACATGGCTGTTTCAACGGGAACAGCGCGTAAAGCTCACAAGCTCGACGCCGATCTCACGCCACTCACATGGGACACCTTTTGCAAGTATCACTTTCTCTATGGAGATTTAAATGCTGCTTTAAAGTGTTGTTATGATCTGATTTGTTGTTGGCTTCTAAAAGTTACTGACTATGATTTTCATACCTGAGCTCCTTATGTGATCCCATTCTATTTTCTCTCTCTCTCTCTCTCTCTCTCTCTCTCTTTTATTTGGATTCGTTATGTATTGTATAAAACTTACTGTTTGTATTGTCGTACGCATATTTACTCTGTGTGATTTGTAGTTTGATGTATTACTAGTTTAATTATTAAAAACCCATATACTGACGATTGGCTTGGACTCCACCCCACTTACATTACGAGTCACTGAAATGTTCTGATCTTTAGCTACAAGCTCTAAATTTAGAAACTAAATTTATCATAAGGATAGGATAATATTTTCATGGCCAGAGAATACTTTTCCTTGAATTATAAGGCGTGATAACTTTATTGAAAATTGATAGGTCTACAGTGGTGTGCTGGACATACCACGGTTTGATCTGCAGTAATTTACAGTAAGAGATCACAATAATTGATATGAAGAATGTAATATTGACATATTAATGAGTAAATTACAGTGCCCTGTGATTAGTATTGGTATTGGCAATTGAGCTATTTTTCATAATCAATAAAATTAAATGTAACTGTCATCTGAGATATATATTAATCAAATTCTTGATTAATTATTCAAATTCCCTATATATCATTTGAGTTAATTACTATGTAAAACTCATTGTTGTTACATTTTGGTGGAGGAACGCGGCTATTTCAAACTTCGTTTTGTGAGCAATCAATCTGTGTATATGGTTTTTAATAATTTCTGCACGTCCGCTATGAAATTATGTAACGTTACTTGTGAGATAAGTCGCAAGACGCGAACTCACTCCTAACTGACTGAGGCAAAAAGCTGGTCAGTAGCACCTAGGTATTCATAGAAACTTAACAGTATAGTCACTGTTATTTTTAATGAAAGTAAACTGCAGTATAATGTTAAAAGTATCCTGTTAAGAAAGACCAAAATCTTTTTACAGTGAGAACATTTTAATATGAATAATTAAAAGATAAAGAAATCTTTTAATAGTTGCAACATGTAAATCTGAACCTGAGCGATGTTCCTCTGATTCAGTTAAAAAGGCCTTGCTTATTGAATTCGTGGTAAACCACAATAATATTCAAAAATAAAACGATAAAAACTCCTGGTCTAAAATTGGCTTAGCTACCCGATTTTTAAACCTAAAACATTTAGATCATAAGTGCTATTTTGATAAATGTTTATGGGATGTCAACAGATGTAAAAATTCCTGTTTTTCACATTTGTGTCTGGGCAGTGAAACGAATCCTGTCCTTACACTCTTGTGAAGTATATAGCACCTCAGAGATCATAAAACCTTTGTCTGTTTGTGAGTTGCGATTTTGATGCAGAAAATCAGCGCTGACGAGCGCACAGAGATTAGATCATAGTCCTACTGAAATTGTAATTCCGCTATCTAAACACCAGAGGGAAAGTGTGGGTTAGAAATTTCAGGGTACGCCCTGCTTTCTGATTCCAGCTTGCATGAGTGCAAAGCTGCCAACCTGTGGCCATTTCAGATAATGCACTCTGATTGCTAATTTATAATCCCCTGTGATGTATATTTGAATTGGATGTCTAAATTCTCGATAATTATTTGCATTTACAGCTTTGCTCGTGCGAATAGTATTACAGGGAAACAAAAGAATGTTCCCTGCCTTTGACTGTTTACATTTACTTTGAGTTTAGTTCAAACATGATTTGAATTAAAATGTAATTGTTAATAGTGGAAATCTAGATGTTTTCAGGTCAACCACTGATTGACCCACTTAGAAGGTAAGCCATCTAGTGGCAGTCTCCTGTTAAATCGACTAACAGACCTATGTCTTTTCCATTCTGTTTTGAAACTGCATGTCTACTTTTACCCTCTTTGATTAATCTCACACTGTTTGATTAATTTCATGATCATTAATGATAACTTACAAGCTATCAATGGTTATTATAGGATATTATTCAGATTTTCCTTTTTAAATCATACATGCTTATTTTAAATTTTGATTTAAACCAGTTTTGAATTTTTAATTTGAATTAAGTTTTCTGCTCAGCAGGTTAAAGACAGAGAAGCAGTACTCCCCCCCCCCCCCCTTGTGGTGAAAACCAGCTACTCCTTCTCCCTTGTTTCATTCCTGTCTTTTAATTTGATGTTTATTATTTTTCTTCTCTCTTTTGACTTAGGTTATTTTGATAATTACCATTATTATCATAAATTCCTTTGTTTTGTTTTATCATGATTAGGTAAAGCTGTTACCTTTCCTCTCTACATATAGTTACTCAATTGATGTTAAACAAACCAAACCTTAATTAACTTTAAGTTTCCTTTGTTCATCCTTTGTGTATTTGATTGTAGAACTCCCTTGGTGATTGGACAGTCGTCTCAGGTTTCCAGTGAGCAAGGCTGCCCGACCGGTGTTACCGATACTGGCTGCGAGTGAAACTCGGTCCCTCTTGTCTCAAGAGACATCAGCAATTTTGGCACTCCAAAGGTTGTGCTAAAAGTCACAAGCCATGCTGTCCTGCGACACGCCAGAGTAACGGAGGACCGGGGACACTGCGGTTCAGTGTTTGGGGAGCACCGGGGAGGTTGACCAAGCCACTGGTTCCCACCTGAATGACTTCAATTCAACCAGGTGAACCAAAAGTGATAAAACCTATCCACTTATTATAAGCCACAGAATATTAGATATTCCCCCGGATATATTTTAAGTGTTCTGACCCTTTTGCTTCTTTAAGCCACACCATATTTCTAGGTTTCCTACCCAGATAGCCCACTCACCTGTTGGCCCTATCTTAAAACCTAGCAGTAGGCTTAGGCCTCCTTATTCTCACTAACACGTTGTGTTTCTATTGTTTTCATCTCATTTCAAGTGTTGTTTCACTTTGATCTTTTCTACCCTCTGTTCTGTTGTGATTTGTTTCTTTCATTTCACATAGAGACAGTAACCTGGGAGCCACCAACGAAGTTAAATAGTAGAGCGACAACCAGCAGCCGGTGTCATCACACGACCCGCTAGGCTACTGCCTGTCAAATCTCCATTTCAGGTCCTTCGTTGACCCAAGTTAATTGGCTACTTAACTGTCTGACTGTTTGCATCAGTCAGCCCCAAAATTCTCATAAACGGCACAGCCCGTATGAATATAGCTCGTTAAACGTAGAACGAACTTGCATTGGTCTTTTTGTGTGTGTGTGCTGTGCTTCTCTCGCCGACAGAGAATCAGGATGTTCCAGGCATCCAGTCCAGCAGTCCACGGGGGCCACCTCTCGACATGGTTGAAAGCAGTGACGACCCCCTTCCTGCCCAAGGATGCCATTAACCTGCAGCACCCAGAGCAACTAGACACCGAGCTAGATGAACTGATGGCACGCGATCCAAACCAAAGCGACTACTACAGAGAACTCGCCAGGATCTTCGGAAGCCTAGTTCCCATTCTCGTCGCCCAGGCACCGCTCAGTGAACGGAACAACATCGCGGAGGAGGCCTGGAAGGACCAGGCCCCAACCCAGAGTCATCTTGATCAGCTTCTCCTCGAGACCCAGAACCAGCGCGAGAAAGAGGACGACACAGATCCAGAGCTACAGAAAGGAGTTGAAAGACTTCACAATGCCCTGCAAGATCTTCGCCTCGACACAGATCAAAGAGAACAGCTGGAGAGAGAAGCCAGAAAAGAACTCAACAAAAAACTCCAGCAAGGCGACGCTCTCCTAAAAAGAGCAGACACTGAACTGAAAGAAAAAGACTATAAAACCTGGGCCTGCAAAACACACTTGCAAGCGGCCCAAGCTAAATTCAACAAGCTTACTCTGCAGAGAGACGAGCTCCAAGATGAACTTGACACTGTTCACACCGAACTGAGACAATCTCACAGATTACAGAGTGGCTGGATCGGAGAAACGCACACCACAAAATTTCTCCCGGGCCGCCACTCCAACCCTTTCAGCCAAGAACCCAGAGCTGGAAAAGGAGATGTAAGCTCACTTCTAAGGAAATCACCAGCCAGCTTACAAGAACATCTGTCAACAACGGAGGGAAGAGAACCCTTCCAGAGAACGCATGTCACCAAACCCTGCACTGCTCACAGAGAACTTCACAAGCTAGCCAGAAGCATCTCTACATTCATTCCAGATCCTGCAGGAGGACATGACGTTCATGCTTCTTTACAAGCCATTGACTTTCATTTGCAAACTGTCGCCAACGTGACAGATGTGAACACATTGTACCTGTTAAAAATCACGGCCAGCCGTGATGTGCATTGCTTTCTGGATCGTCAACCAGAGACTGTCAAAGCGTACTACCAGCAACTGCTACAGACTTTGATTCTTGAATTCTCTGATCCAAACTCAGACCATGGGCTCCTTATTGCTATGGACCTCAAACAGGGCCGATTTGAAAACCCACAGACTTTCTGTAGTCAGCTACGAAACAGCTACTTCGGAGCATGCAACGAACCAGGTATGGAACAGAATATCAACTTAAAAACTTTGTTCCTCCAAAACCTACATGCCAGTTGGAGTTTTCATCTCAGAGTCCCAGCGTGTCCCCGTAACAGGACTGCACAAGAGTTACGGAACTTAGCCCACAAAGCTTGCACCAAGCAAAAGACTATTTGTGAAAAGACTGTGAAAAAACCCAAAGTCTCTGTCTCTGAGCACTGCTTGGAGTTAACCCTAGATGGCGCCCTACAACACCACAGTCACAGGCATTTTTACAGAGAGTCAATACCATTCCAAGCCAGCAGAGGGCAACACAGTGCAGCCACGTCTGAGACAGCAGAGATCCTGAGGGTGCTGAAAGTGCTTCTTCACATGAAAACTCACAAGGAAGATGAGCCAAGCACCCAGAACACTGCCTGTCATCTACAGACCACAGAGCTAACTGTTACAGCTAACTGAACGAGACAGCACAGGTCCTCACACCAGGTACCACAAACACAAGGTACCAGAAAATGCTGTTTTGACTACCTGCCTTCGCAGCGAGCTACACAAGACCGGTCCTCACCAACCCCCGATCGTCACACCTGCCCTGATGCCAACATTCCTGGGCAGCCTTGTCAAAAAGGGGGTGGGCCGAAAAGGAGTCAACAGGGAAGACCTGATCGACACAGGATTAAACCTGACGGTGATCTCATCTTACCTTTTCAAAAGACTCCAATTTGAAGCTAAGAGACAAGATCGAACTCTTACACCTCAAACTTATGAACTGAATGTACAGGTGTACAGACAGGATGACATCCAGTTTGAACAGGTTGTTTCCATTCACCTGACATTCGTTCCGATGAGTCTAATACATCCCATGTATGTCCCACCAATGAACACTCATACATTGCTCATCGACAAAGACCTGCTAGAACACTTTGACCCTTTTCTGAACTTCAAACAGCTAAAAGACTTTGCTCAAGTGCGAGAACCTCTTTCTCTCCAGCCACACAGGTTGCTAGAGCCAGACTGTCAGGTCGCAGAGGTCACGGGAACTCCCACAGAGCCAGACGGTCAAGTCACAGAGGTCACGGGAACCCCAGCAGCCAGCCATGAGTACAACGCCCTAACAACAGGCCCAAGTTCAAGCCTCTGTACCTTAGTCAACAAACAGGGTACGGTGGTACCAGCTTACACCAAAGGGGTCGCTGTTCGGCTCAACCTGCAAGGTGGTCAAACCTTACACCACACGCTGGGTTTCTTCCAATCCTCACCTGAATGTGTGGAACTCGGACTCACACTTGCAAACAACAAGCATGTCAAACACCAACACCTGTTCCAGCAATGTGATAACATCACAAAAACACACAATGTGATCGTGTACTGGAAGAAGGTAAAAGGACACTCGAAGTTACCAAGTCTAGACACGGACTTTAAAGATCACACTGACACCCTTGCCAAAACTGGCACACTAAACAACATTCTGTGGTCACTCCCAACCCACCCACCCACATTCAAGGTTGAAGTGATTACACACAGCACAAGAACTTTACTAGCTAAACTGCCTACCTCAGAATCGCTTACGCAGGCTCCGTTGTCTACACAGACCAACATAGCGGACATGCGGGCTTCTGAAACCTTGATAATGACTTTGCTTTACCACCTCTCAGACCCCTCCATCCACCCTGGCAACCAGTCTACAGTCACTGACAACCAAAGCCCCAAACCACTGCATGATACACAAACCATGCTGCGTGCACAGAACAATATTGTGGGTTGTGCACCGTCTGACATCACAATGCCAGGGCTTGTAATGCCACGGAGCAAAAGGGGGATAAGGCCAATATATTTCCATGACGCAGCATGTGCTGCACCACGCAGCACCAGAGCCACTGACAAAACACTGAAGCAAGCGTCATGCCAGCAGCAAGATGTGGCAAAATATGGGCGAGGGCGAGCTAAACCCAGTCACCGCCCACGAAGCAAAGAGACTGTCATGTCCAACCAAAGACAGGCCTTGTTTGTTTCTTTCTCCCCTTTCTCTCTCTCTCTCTCCCTATTATCTGTACCAGGATGCTGCTGTGGTTTGCCGTGCCGTGCTGTCAGCCAAAGAGAGGACAGCTGCCACCGAGAAAACCGCTGAGACTCCTGACTACCGATGACAGGGCACACTACCCCAGCACTGTAACCGAATACAGCTGTACAAGGTTCCGATGGAGAGAGGACTCCCTCACTCACACTGAGGCCGATGTCAAACACCTGTTCAGCCAATATGAGAAAGTGACGGTTACACAAATGGAGTTAGGTGGACACCACCACCGCTCCAAACAGTGCCCGGGAGCTTTGCTTAGAGCCGCTGCTGCTGCCGCCAGAATGTTTAACATTGTTATGTCCAGTGTCAATGCAGCGAACCAGACTGTAAACTCCTTGAAACCACTGTTTACTGTCTTCCAGAAGAACTTTACCCAGACTCACTTGTTTACAGCATTAACAACAGCCATGCTGTGGGAGGTTAGCTCCTCCAATGACAGCCTAACCACGAGTAAAACCCCACCGTACATGATATCTTTAAGCCTTGTGTTAACTGTGCTGTCTTACACCATCACCATGCCAGCTGACCTGCTACGAATGCACCTGGCCAACTCTCTGGATAGCGCCTTCCTACGGCACGCAAACCCCAAACAGGGAGAAGTGAACGTGCTCCTGAACCAACTCATCAGCGAGTCAAACCAAGTCTACAGACCTAAAGACATTGTCAGTGTCAGGATGTGGAAGAGCAACACCCACACCAAAACACACATTCCAAATGTGGTGGCCTACCACGACAGCAACACACAGCTGTACCTGGCCCCAAACATGCACATGTGTACTTTAACCAAAAACATTCATTATCTCTGCCTTAGCAAACCCTTCCTCAGACACATCTCTGAAGGAATCTGCGAGCTGCAACCCTGGGTCAGCGATACGCGCTGCCCTGCTGAAGCCAAGCCTCGTACACAAGTCACAGAAACGCAAGCAGAGATTGTGGGTAACAGATGGCTCGTCAACACTCCTGTGCGCTCAGCTACGCTGACCTACGACCAGCATGACACCGCCACCCGTGCCAACCTGCTGGACCAAGTACTGAAAGGTACCACCCAACACATTGACATTACTCCTGTCGACACAGCCCTCCAAGCACAGCCTCGACAGCCCGTTCTGAACCAGTCATCTGCGGTCCTAGCCTGGACTGCTGCCGACACTGCACGGGGCATCTCCACTGTCATTGGTCCCGCCCTGACTCTTGGCGTAACCTTCATCCTATACAGGGTACTCAACGAGATGCAAACCTCTACAGCCAAACTCACGACAACTGTGGCTGGAGGTCCCCGATGGAATCCCCGGAAAGGGGGTGCCAAGTCAAAGACAACACCGAACCTCATCAAGCGGAGTCCTCAGCTTCAGGAACCACCTGCCATCATGACCCACCTGCTACATGACCATCACGATTCACCTGTCATCTGCCCATCCTGATGATTGCCGTCCGATGATGTCCACACAGGGACTTCATCTGACGAAAGGGGGAGATGTAACAGATATGCAGGTCAGCGATTCATGGGTTAAATTCTGTTTTATAAATTCAGACTGTTGGTACTAAATGCCAGCCTGGCTGGACTTAAATTACTTTACGATACCCATGCGAGCCTCAAAGGATACCTGAAACCCCCCCCAAATTCCTTAACACACACACACACACACACACAAAAAGAAACCTTTCTTTTTGTTCCTTACTTTTGTAAGTCCTTTATTAAATATGTATTTTGAATGTTTGTGTATTGCATAAAATGGTTAATCCTGGGTAAATGGTTAAAGTGCTGACTTATAAGTGGAAATGCTTGATTTCAATCTTATACTTTCTCAAAAAGAAATGTTCTGCAACCCCCACACTCCTTGGTAGCTCGTAAAATTTTACGACCACACAGGACCACAGGACAGGAAACCTAATCCTTACAAAAGAATGATAGAATGTACTCAAATGTAGTCTTAATGTGTATAGTATTGTTTTTGCGGTACATTAGAGGTTTCCCATATAAATTGGGAATATCTGCAGTTTTATCATGTGTTAATCAAATCTTTAAATGTGTGTAATTCTGCATTTGAATGTATCTTCATGTTTTGATCATTTGCACATATTAATTTTAGTATCTGTGTAATCGTCATGCTTTGACAGACCCATTTATCTAGAGCAAAGTAATGAAAAATGTATTTAATCTGGAATAATGAACTTGCTTTAATATTCCTGATGAAATCGGACAGGCCCTAAATCATCAGGGGGTTGTCTCAACCGAGACAAAGGAACTTTCCCTCCGCTTCAGATCGCGGACATTCATTGGATGCTCCCTCGAAAATGGGCGTGAACTATTTCAAGCTATAAGAATTGACCAAACAAGGTCCACTCCCTTCTTCTTCTCTTCTTTCTCTTCTCCGTTCTCGGACACGCTGCTCTCCAACGTTGCTTCCGCGCGGCCATAGGCCGCGCTCATAGCGCGAACCCCCTCAGCACAGGGGCTGAGAGAAAAAGCCATTTTAATGGCTCCTTTGGAAGCTTTCGTTTCGTTCTTTTCTTTTCTTTACTAAGTTTATTCAACTATTCGCCTCTCCACGCAAGGAAGACGAATTCTGGAACAATGTTTGTTGAACCTTTCAAATACCGCGCGAGGACAGAACAAAGGACCACGTGCTCCACGCTCACGCCAAGCGCAGCGTGCATGCGCGTCACATGGCCTCCGTTTCATGGCACATGGCTGTTTCAACGGGAACAGCGCGTAAAGCTCACAAGCTTGACGCCGATCTCACGCCACTCACATGGGACACCTTTTGCAAGTATCACTTTCTCTATGGAGATTTAAATGCTGCTTTAAAGTGTTGTTATGATCTGATTTGTTGTTGGCTTCTAAAAGTTACTGACTATGATTTTCATACCTGAGCTCCTTATGTGATCCCATTCTATTTTCTCTCTCTCTCTCTCTCTCTCTCTCTCTCTCTCTTTTATTTGGATTCGTTATGTATTGTATAAAGCTTACTGTTTGTATTGTCGTACGCATATTTACTCTGTGTGATTTGTAGTTTGATGTATTACTAGTTTAATTATTAAAAACCCATATACTGACGATTGGCTTGGACTCCACCCCACTTACATTACGAGTCACTGAAATGTTCTGATCTTTAGCTACAAGCTCTAAATTTAGAAACTAAATTTATCATAAGGATAGGATAATATTTTCATGGCCAGAGAATACTTTTCCTTGAATTATAAGGCGTGATAACTTTATTGAAAATTGATAGGTCTACAGTGGTGTGCTGGACATACCACGGTTTGATCTGCAGTAATTTACAGTAAGAGATCACAATAATTGATATGAAGAATGTAATATTGACATATTAATGAGTAAATTACAGTGCCCTGTGATTAGTATTGGTATTGGCAATTGAGCTATTTTTCATAATCAATAAAATTAAATGTAACTGTCATCTGAGATATATATTAATCAAATTCTTGATTAATTATTCAAATTCCCTATATATCATTTGAGTTAATTACTATGTAAAACTCATTGTTGTTACAAAGCTATAGTGTCTAAATGCTGCAGGGATAGTTTGCTGCGTGCATGTTTCTCCTTTTTTTCGTCTTTTCCCAGATAGTACTGACGCATATATCCCAGATATTCCCGCTGTTTTTTTTTTTGTTTTTTTTTTGTAATCCCGCTGGTGTACCCTGTCATGTTGCAGATGCGACATACCGTTGTTTTTTTATCCACCACTCTCTTGCCATCACCATTATAGCTTAAAGGGAATCCAAAGTGCACCCAAACACCAGACCTGTTGGTTATTGGAGGATCTTCTCATTTCTAGTCTGTTAAACGCATTGGCTATTTTGCAACGAGCCTTCAGCGCGTACTGAGTGAGCGAGCGCCTGCTGAGTAGCCTAACATAAACATATAAGATGGTGTTTTTTTCTTCTTCGGGATGTGTGTGTGTGTGTGTGTGTAGTACAGACCAAAAGTTTGGACACACCTTCTCATTCAAAGAGTTTTCTTTATTTTCATGACTATGAAAATTGTGGATTCACACTGAAGGCATCAAAACTATGAATTAACACATGTGGAATTATATATGGAATTATATACATAACAAAAAATTGTGAAACAACTGAAAATATGTAATATTCTAGGTTCTTTAAAGTAGCCACCTTTTGCTTTGATTACTGCTTTGCACACTCTTGGCTTTCTCTTGATGAGCTTCAAGAGGTAGTCACCTGAAATGCTCAACAGTCTTGAAGGAGTTCCCCGAGAGATGCTTAGCACTTGTTGGCTCTTTTGCCTTCTGTCTGCGGTCCAGCTCACCCCTGTGGAGGCCAGGTCATCTGGCGCAGCACCCCATCACTCTCCTTCTTGCTCAAATAGCCCTTGATGCCTTCAGTGTGACTCTACAATTTTCATAGTCATAAAAAAAAAAAAAAAAAAAACACTCTTTGAATGAGAAGGTGTGTCCAAACTTTTGGTCTGTACTGTAATATATATATATATATATATATATATATATATATATATATATATATATATATATATATATATATATATATAATTTCAAATATCTGTATTCAACATTTCATGTTTAAAATATCAAAACATTATTTATGCATTTGTAACTACAGGTTAAAGCATCCCATTCAACATGTGTAACTACATCTAAATGCCTCTTCACATGCAACTTCTTCAAATATAAATTTTGTTGATACAGATTTCATTTGTTTAGTAACAGCCTAAACGTATTCTTGTTATAATTGACTGATTAAATGTTAGAATTTGACTCAAAAGATGATGTACAGTTTTAGAGATAAATAAAGGCTTTATAAAGGTAAAAATGCCCATAAAAGGTACAAATCTAAAGATCTGTCCTGCTTTCTATAATCTCAAACATTCACTCCTTATGATTTATTCTTTTATGCACCGGGAAACATGCCAGTAGCATTCATAACGTATGGTGTTCTCCAGCCATCCAACAAACATGAAGTCACAGCAGAGGCAAACATCTTTCGAAATTCATGCCAGTGGCTTTGTGAATCTCACAGCTGTGTCAAGTCAGGTGGGAGTGTCGTGATGCAATAAACTGAAGTTTAATGTTGACTGAACTGGCATATGTATAAACTTAACAGCTGTGTAGCATTAAGGACACCGTTGTGCACTGTAAAGCAGAATATTGTGAATGATTAATTTAAATGCTATGGCATTTCAGTAGCACCCACATCATTCAGAATAGGCTATGATGATTCAAATTAATTTTGAGCAGGGAAAATTAAAAATGCCAACTAAGATGTCAATGTGCATGTAAATATAGCTCAATATTTGGGGGGGGGGGGGGCATGAAAACTTTATAGAGTGGGGGAATTCTCCCTGGAGTTGTTCTGGAGATGTAAATATCAGCACTACTCTCCTTACATTCGTAAAAACTTGTTCTCTGCCACTTCAGGACGCCCTGTGCTCCTGCTCTAATTACTCCCGTGGTTCACGCTTTGATCAAAAAGTGCATTGACTGAATAATCAATTGTCCCTCAATCCTCATTCTTCCTCTGACATCAACTACTTCGGCCTGCCGGTCCACATGATTAAGGAAGTGATGTGCTCTTGCTGCATCGATAGGGTTGTTGAGCTTCCCTTACCTCTGCCCACTTGCTCAATCACAGGGGTGGTCAAGGAAAACCGTACTGTAGGTTATCTAAAGCTCACAAAAAAGCTTGATGGATAGTAACCAATTAATCATTTAGGGGCACAGGCTCAGCTGGGGCTTGTTCCAGTCCAAAGGAAATTAAGCATTGCCTCGCCTGCCTATTCTTCATTTAGGTCCTAATTACAGACTAATGGGTCCATATTATGTTAATAGAACACAGATCCTTGGATGGCATTCCCCTCCCTTTAAATGATAATAAAGCAGGAAGCAATATTATTGAGTTTTGAGCAAAGCAGTAAATTTGCTATTTATTGTATTTCCCTGTCTGGACCTTTTGTTTTGATTTATTCAACATTTTGTTACAACAGAGCCACAGCCTTTTTGTTTATTTAAACATACTATGTTATTTAGATTTCCAGTAATAATGGAAAGTATATTTCTTTCATGAATCTAAAAAAAAAAGCAATTTTTTTATGAATGTCTTTAATTATATGAATGTCTTATATTATATATATATATATATATATATATATATATATATATATATATATATATATATATATATATATATATATATATATATATATATATGCAGGGGAAAATACCTTTGTTTTATTTAATCTACTAAAAACTTTAGCATTTTTATTCATTTATTTTGATTTACTTTTTCAGTTGATTGACAGCTTTAATTTGTACATAATTTCTGTTTTTATTCTATGCCTCAGTCTTGTTTGGTTGTGAGTGCAGAACAAAAAAGCTAAGCGAGAGTGTGCAATGATTGACATGCTGTTGATGTGTTGTCTGTCTTGCCCAGTCGTTTCTATCTCTCCTATTTGCACATGTCATACCAAGAACATCTGTGGTTCACTCATGCTTCAGAATCCAAAATGATAAGCCTGCATTCTAATGCACACCCAGCAGCACAGTACAGGCGCTGCAGACAGCATATGGGCTCTGGATTCTTGACAGACTTGCATTCATGCTATTTATTAAGTGTATTTATTAAGCAACCATATTCTAAATTGATTATGGAGTGGCGTTATTTAAAAATGAGTGCAATGATTACATATGTTACATGAACTGGGTCACATGACATTACGAGCCCAGCAGCTCTGGTGGCACCTGCCCTGGTTTGCACCGCAGCACAGCTTGTGACCTCGTTTAAAGTTAAGAAGTGAGTGAGTGAGATCCATTTTCTGTACATAACCTCATAAACCTACAGCCAGTTCTCTGTGTTTATGACCAGAAGTGACAGACCAATTCTGCTTGCTCACTTATAAAAAAAAAAAAAAAAAACTCTGTTGAAAAAGAACTCCTTATTTTCACCTGCTTTTCATTTCATATGGGCTGGGAATTGAGGTCATATCCCTCCAAATAGCAATAAGTCAGAGATTTATTAGTCTTTTTCTTATAATGACAGAACATTGAGTGAAATATTAAAGTGGAGGGGACATTACCAGTATTTCTATGACGTTAGCACAAATATCAAGACAGTGAAATGCTGTAGAACACATCAATTTGAATATATATATATATATATATATATATATATATATATATATATATATATATATATATATATATATATACTTAAAAAAAGGGTTTTCAGTTGAATATACACTAGCACCCTCTAAATAAAGTAATAATATTAAAAATAAAATAAAAAATATCTGTAAAGGAAAGAGAAGATGCCACTGGTATTTAGAGTACTGAGCACATCCTATTCACAGAAGAGTTAAGATGTAAATTCATAAATAAATTGTTCTATTTTATGCACCATTTCCAGACGGCTAATTTGTCATACTGACCATGTGAACACCTTTGTACAGGTCAGATTTTCTTGCACAAATTAATTTTTGGAAAATGTCCAAATCACTCTAGGTTTTGTTAACATTTTGCAGTGTTTGTACTGGTGAGTCCTAGCCCACTTAGAGCATTGGCTGAATGTTTAATAATGGCTAATGAATTACTTATTAGGCAGTTTGGCTGATGCTTTTAAAATGACTTCAAGTACTTGAAGCAAGACACTTAATTCCACAGCCCTTGGGTTAAGTGTTTCTCTTAAGAACACAGTGAAGGTGGTTCATGGGTCAGTCAGTCATGAGGCACTTTAAAGTTTAACCTTTCTGTTACCACCCGGGTCATATTTTGGCTACAGAATTTGACATGGTACAGTCAGCCACTTTTGGTAGATGCTGTAATTTTCTTTCTTTCTTATTATTTGTTTATAATTAATTGGTGGCCATTTAAAATAGCAGTACATTCTGAGTATGTATATATATGTGTGCAAAAACATGCACTTGTTTGTTTGTGTATCAACCTTCTTTTTTATTAATAATTTAGTTTGATGTTCATAACATTTGATGTTTATACAATTTTATAATTTCATGTATTTATTACTATTTATTATTATTAACATTTTGTAATATTATGTATAGTATTTCATTATTGTATTTCTTTATTTGTATTTTTTAGATTTGTACATTTTGTAAAAAAAATATTTTTTTATTTATTATAACGTATTTAACATTTAGCACATTAATTTAATTTAATATTTACTTTTATAAAAATATAATTTCTGTTTGTATTGTTTATGTATTTATTCATTTATTTGTTTATTTATTTTAGCAAGGAAAGCGATAAATGTAACATGAATATTTATTATTTATTTTCACTAAATTAAATATTCAGTCACGTGATTTACAGGTCAGGTGACTGACTCAATACAACAAACAAACAAAACAAGAACAGAATATACATAAGCAAACCTGGTAGATATTCATTTGCTTCCCATCATTCTCTGCTGTGACCTCTCTCTTCTTCTCAATACATATTCCAGTCATTAGAACAATCTTTCATAATTACTCCTTTTGCTTTACAAGGCTCATTGCTCATTGAGTAGTTCGCTGGGGACTCTTTTGTGTTATTTAATGACAAGCCTGCAGCGGCCTTCAATGTTTTAATATATGGTTATTCAGAATTTTCTTTAGCTGATATACTCTGTTTTTTGAGGCATGCTTACATTACTATCTCTTTATTTAGCACTTTCAAATCTCTTGAGTTACTGTTCCAGATGTGCAAAATTGCCAGATAAATCACCTCAGACAAGGAGGGATGGAAATGCACCTGCCATCCAAACTATGCTATATTCATCAAAGCAAAGACACTAATGAAAGATGTCCTATAGGGATACAAAAGACCCCTCCCCCAACCCATTTGTCCTATTTCCTCATAAACATGCATTATTTTAACTGTGTTGTTTGTGATTTCTGCTTGTGTAATGGACAAAGTCCTTCACACCCATTGTGAGGAATCCAGGCAGACAAAATAACAAAGACATGAGGTGGGCTGGCTGCCATGTCAAATGCTGAGGTTATGTGCCTCGCTGACAATGTCAACCTGTTCCTCATTCTAATAGAGGCTTGAGATTTTAGAGAGCTATTGAACATGTCATTGCAAGGCTGATTTCCTTCCCTCCGCTTACTAAGAACACTTAATTTCCCGTTACAGACAAAACTAACTGAATGGTTCGGCCTGAGACACAGGTGCTCTTTCTTGTGTAAATCTTCAAGGATCAAGATGATTGTTTCTTTAATATTCATCAGAGAAATAGTGTTTAGAATGGAAGCATGTGTAAGATATAGTTTTTAAGGCTAATTAATGTGTCTAGTTTGTATTTGTCATTTTAGATTTAGAATTTTTTTTTTTTTTTTTTTTCATTTATTCTAATAAAATTTACAAAGCATTTGAAACATTTTTCACTCTGGACTTGCTATACATTTTACAGTTAATTACAAAGAAAAAACAAGAAACACTTTTAATTTAGGCCCCGGCCACAAGGAGACACGTTTCTGTGAATACGCACACATTTTTTATCGGATAGGCGTTTCATCCACACGGATCTGGAGTTTTCATCAGGTGAAACCACTATTTTTTGAAACCGGGTCCCAAAGTGGATAAATTTGAAAACGCCGTCTTTGCGTTTTCGTCTGGACGGCTAATCCGTATATTTTCTGAAACGATGACGTCATCAGCCCACGTCACCCCCCTAGTCAGACACCTCTACGTCACGTAACAGCAAAAAAACATGAACAAACACTGAACGATTGTCTTTTTATTAACTAACATTAAAACAGATTAATAAATGTATTATTCAATGTTCGTTTGTGTACCACTCGCAAGGTTTATGAGCATAGTCCAAGTCTTCTTCTCTGTTTTTAATGTATCTCTGTGGCAGAATTACAGCGCCACATACTGGTCTGGCATGTATACTACATCATTATGCGGTTTCGTGTGGACGCGGATATTTCTTGAGACGAGAAAAAAAAAAAGATCAGATTGGGGTAAGCTCCGTCTCCGTGTGGACGGGGCCTGAATGTAAAATTTTTAAGTAAAAGTATTTTCTTGTAAAAATTGGATGGGTGGCATTTCAAACATTGATTATTACTTTCATGGAATGTGTCTAAAAGAGCCCAATTTGTATTTTATAATATTTTTATAGTGTTATGGTATGAAACTGTAGTTTTAAAAATGACACATAACTAAAGTAAGCTTTTTGTTATGTCAGGGAATATGTCATAAATCTGCATGTAGGATCATTCATTCATTCATTTTGTTTAAGATCATTATAATTCTAATTCACATTGAAATTCATCCCATCTTGGTTGAAAACCTCTTTAGTGCCATTTCTAGCCGCTGTTTACTTTGATGCCAAACATGAAGGGTAAGTAAAAAAAATAATAATTTGGGTCTTTTAAAATACTTAAAATTTGACACGTCACTTCAGTCACCTGTAAAGCAAATCCTAGACCAGCCCAATTTGTCCGTCATCACTGTGTTTCATCTCCGACACATGCTGAAAGTGGCATTTTTATACCTTTATAAAAAATAATACCACAATTTGGCATCACTCATCCTGACGGACCCAAAATTGCCTTCAGTGAATGGTGCATTAATGCTGCTGAGGGAAGAGGTTTAAATGTCAGAGACTGGGATTGTCTTCAGAGCAAAAGTGATGTAAGATGACTACAGAAAATGTCACACTGTCTTTCTCCTTTCATAACTGGAAGAGTTAAAACACATTCAGTGTATTTCCATGGATAAAACAGGATCTGCTTGAAGAGATTATTAAAATACAGGGCAAGATGATGCATGTACAATACAGCAATAACAAGATTCTGCCTTTGATAAAACACTTTGAATTCATATGTTGCCCCTATGAAAGACATTTCCAATGCATAATAATGAGAGGATCTGTAGAAGTTGCTTTGGCATTCTCGTGGTACACATCACTTTCAAATTAGAAAAGAAAAAGAAAGAAAATAAATCAGAAAAAGAAACTGGCAGTGAAATGTAAATCCCAAAGAACCGCTTCAAGTTTATTTGTGCACAGAGCTGAAGAGTGAAATTCTTGGCAAAATAGAAAACCTTTGAGGAATGAACATGCCTACTGTATTTCTAGGACATTTTGTGTATGATTATTACTTTTTTTTGTATATTGCCTTTGGTATTGTATATGGTTTTATGCATGTTTATGGTAGAACCACTAGTTAATGTAGCCTCACATATTTGGTTTGGTATCTCTGAATTCGTATTTTGATGATCTAAATAAGAGAGTACATTATATGTTGATGTTCTAAGAATCAGTTACATGCAAAATACCAAGCTTGAAGACAAAGAGTCATAATTGACTGAAGTTTTAAAATCATTGGTTACCCGTAAGCCAAACACATAACGTTTGGTTATGACGTGTTTTATTCGCCAGCTCAGCCGCTTCGAACTTCCACTATAAACACAGGAATGCTATGAAAACAAAACCATCGAGCAAAATACCGGAGTGAACATGGCAGTTCACAATCACAATTATCAACTTGCCGGCAGTTTCTCTCTAACGATCGGTAACAGTTGATAAATGTAACTTTTCGAATGTAACTTTTTGTTTCAAAATGTGAATCAAACACTGTTCTTGTTCGGGCTTCAGTTGGCAAATGCAGGGAATATTCTCCACAACAGAAAGAATAGCATCCTGTGTCTCTGTGTCCGTTTTCGATTTCCTTAACCTAAACTACAATCCTAAGTTTGGCACTTAGCATCAACATCACGGCTCTCAGCCCGCCCTCTGTTCGTTGATTGGCCGGCTGTTTTGGAGCCGGAGGAAAATTGGGAGATGGGAGTTCGCTATCTCAGACTGAGTACAGAAGCAAACTGAAATTGATATATATATACATATAAATTCAATGTATTACTTGCTTTTTCCTTGTTATTATTATCAAAATTCAATAGACATTTCTTAGTGAAATTTGTTTGAAAGTTAATCCTACCATTTTATTCAGTGTGTCAATAGCCATTTTAAGTCACAAGGACTTGGTGTTGCACTTGGCTGTTTTTATTTGGCTTGGTCCCAAAATTATTCATGTTTTACTCCTCAACCCTTGTGGACAAGGGAGATGATTTGCATTTTATTAGCATCTGTTGGTTAATCATCGAGGGCCATGCATTTCCAGTTGAGCGGTCTCCATGTCATTTATCAGAACCACATTTGGATGCGACTTGGATGAGAGGTGATTCCTGTGCTGTCCCCAGACTAGTGGACTCTATGTATCTATGCCCAGATCAAATATTTGTGTCGCTTAACCCCAAGCACTGTGGCCCATGGCTATGGAATACAGGGAAAGGAGGAAGGAGCCCATGCAGGGAGCAAAAGATTAGTGCTTTGATTTTCTGCAGACTTTAAGCAATAGCTGTTAATCCAGCCCAGAATCATTACTCTGAGTTTAATGAAATTAGCAGAGTTGTGCCTTTTAGAGCCATCAGTGATGCCAATCAACACATTTGTGATCATGACTGAGAGTAATTAGGAACAATTCATCTCACACTTTTGTTGGATCCGAGTTAAGCTGTAATAGTTTCCTTCATTTTATTTCCCTCTCTAAACTCATTAGAGACTGCATACTCTAATCAGCAACAACTATCCAACGTTGCTAGTGTAATGAAACTGTTGTTTGCTAGAAATGCCACAAATGCTGAAGATCTCACTGTAGTCTTGAGAAATATAAAAGTGCATTTGAAATAAAGCAGTTATAATTAAGGCTTTTAGACAATCAAAGGTTTAAATTGAATTGCATGATATGCAAAATGTGTCAATTTAATTATAATCACATATAGAACAATATGTTTTTGCTTAGAAAAGCATCATAATGTAAATTACTTCGAGACTTCACAATATTGTGTGGCTTTATATGTCTATTTATTATTTATTTAGTTAGCTACATGGTGTATGGAGGAATATAGGGAACTAAATGTTTAACATTGATATTATTATTTTTCATTCCTATACTTTTTTTCCCCTAAACAACATGTTAAATTCAGTCTTAATTATTTCCATGTTGAATTGTATTTGGTTCAGCTTTAGACAGTAATTTTTATAATATATTGTATTGTATTGTGTTCAAGAGTTTGGTGCAAAAATTCAATAAGTAGTGTACACGTATTATTGTTTGTGAACAAGGGTTCACACATTTATTATTCATTATATCAGTCTCACTTTCTCTAGACGCAGTTCCACCAGAAGCAGTTTTTGAACGATTTCTCATGAAATCGGCATTAATTGCATCAACTTTGTGAAAGCAGGTCTCATTCAAACTTGCAGCCCAAGTGGTAGATATTGACTCTCAAGAACATATGCTTAGACTTTGTCCTTTAACAGACTGGTTCTGACATTTACAGAGGGTAAATGCGATTTTTCAAAAGCACATTTGAGCTCTTTGCTAGGTTTTTCACAGGAAAGTATTACACTTGTATGCAGATCTTTCTTTATTTTGTGTCTTCTTTTGTTTAAACTATGTACTGCAGGAGCATAGCAGTGAATCGGGTGATTGAGACATATAACACCCACTTGCAAATGTCACAGCTAGTGGGTGTATGATCAAACATACTTAACATCACAAAGGTAGGGGAAAGATAGAATAATTTCTGTCTCTGTTGGTTTGGTTATGTTATTTAGCAGACGCTCTTTGTACAAAGTGACTTACTGCATGAACAATCCCCAGTTTGGTTATGCTGTGTTATAGAGTATCACCATAAAGTCTCAT
The DNA here is from genome assembly GCF_023724105.1 of Carassius gibelio. Lineage (NCBI taxonomy): Eukaryota > Metazoa > Chordata > Actinopteri > Cypriniformes > Cyprinidae > Carassius > Carassius gibelio. Next base: position 11,908,619 of record NC_068384.1, read on the forward strand.
CCTTTTCATTACCATCCCCAATCCACTTCACACATATTACAAGACAATAATACGTAGGCTGAAGTAGCAGGATGTCTTTGGCTCACACAAAACACCTTTTAACATCCACTTGTACTAGGACTATCAGGACCAATTTATTTATTTTTTTATTTTTATTTTTTTGGGCCTGTCACCTGGTGTCTAAGTTCACCAATATATTGTCCACCTTTTGCAGGCAGACATCTTTAAATGCAACCAGCTTTTGACTCTGAAAGGAAAACTATAAAACCATATCTGCTACAGTAGATGATGATGATCGTGCTGATGCTTGTTCAATCGAATTCCCAAAAACATCAATTGAGAGAGTCAAAATTGAATCGAAGTCTTTTGAAAAGACACTGCAGACCAGGCTTCGTTTTGTCTGCTGATTGAGAGTTGCCAGATCTCCCACAGAGATTTTGATGGTCTAGATGTGTGACCTGGCACACTATAAGCCCATCCAGGAGAGAGAGAGAGAGAGGGAGAGAGGGAGGGAGGGGAAGGAAGAAGAAAGACCCACTGCTTTGCAGTATTTTGGATGTATTTAAATTGCTGGAGAGGTAGAATGTTCAAATCAAATTGCTGAGAAACACTTCTTCCTTTTTTAAAGAAAATCACCCAGCACTTTGAAGCCTCAGAGAAAAGGAACCTGTAATGATGTCAAAGAAAATTGCTAAACTAATCTTGAAAGGAAACTAAAGCAGTACTTTTATCTGCTGTACAAATAGAGTTATACCTTGGTTGAACCTGACAGAATTTAATGCAATTATTTAATCATTGTCTTTTAAATGCAGTATTACAAGGCCTTCCCATTTGCAAACACTATCTGTCAATAGTGAATGCTAAAGAATGCTACTCACATTTTAAGATGTTTGTCTTGAAGAATTTGCTCATATAAACATGCTACCAGGGAGAATAAATGTTGTAGATTGCATGTTACATTCGTTTTTGATGATAAATGGATCAATCTGACAGAAAGAAATTTCATTTTCACTCTTTTGCCTTTGCATGGAATTATTTAGCTCTGCTCATTACACGTACAAACCATTTGTGCTACATATATTCATTTATGGTTCAATTCATCATTTCGCAAATGAAAAAATAACTTTTCAGTTATATTAAACTGAAATTGGAAAATGTCAGATAGGAATTAATGGCTGGATCATCTCAGGCTTAGTACTGACAAATGAGGGTGGTGAGCAGTCTGTCAATCCCTATTCCAATAAAGCTAAAATGGACACGCACTGCAGCAAATAGATAAAGGGAATGTCAGCTCTCTGCATTTTTTAGCTGTCTTTTGAGTTACTCTCTTAAATAAATAAATAAATGAAAATTAACAGCTGGGAAATTTTCTAACTATTGTAGCATGTTGTTAGAAACAGTACGATGGCATTTTAGTGCCACGTTGAAAAATTAAATCAGACATTACGAGATTAAACTCTTAATATTTCGACTTTATTCTTGAAATATTACGAGTTTAATCTTGTAATTTTAAAATAAAGTCGAAATGTTTCGAGAATAAAGTCGAAATGTTACGGGAATAAAGTCGAAATGTTACGAGAATAAAGTCAAAATGTTTCGAGAATAAAGTTGAAATGTTTCCGAGAATAAAGTCGAAATGTTTTCGAGAAAAAAGTCGAGAATAAAGTCGAAATGTTTCTAGGATTTAGGCCTTTACTGCGTATATAAATGTCCCGGATTGAGAGCACCGGTGAGAAGTTGCAGGCCACCGGGATTGATTTTAATATTGTTGCATCCGAGCGGCTGAAGCATCTTACTGGGATGAGGAAGAATCAGTTTTAAGGACTCGCGGAAACAGCGTAATATGAAGAATATGATATTTATTAACAGACTGACCAAGAAACATTTATTTACTTAACATCAGCTCACACAGCCAATCGGCATTCCTTCGGGGGCACTGTAGCTCTCTTATTTAATGTTTTTTTAAATACAATACAAATATATGTGGGATTATTAGTATAAATCATACTTTACCATGTGTCATACTCTGGTGGACAGTATGCTTTGAAATAATAATTCATATCCTTCATTGCATTTGTTATTTGTAGTGCGCCAGCCACTCAATAGCAATAAGATTCATGCTTTTAATAGACCTACTTTTAATGTCTCAGCTTTCAAAATCAGTTTTATAGTGAAACACATTGTTGTAAGACACACGATTTGTGTTTTTCAAGCTCTTTAATGATCAGAACGGTGTATTTATGTGAAACAATTAAATTAAACTGTTTTCTTCGTGAAAATTCCAAATATATGAAAATGTATTTTCGTAATATTTTGACTTTATTCTCGTAATATTACGACTTTATTCTCATAATAATTTGACTTTATTCTCAAAATATTTCGACTTTATTATCATCAGTGTTGGGCAAGCTACTTGGAAAATGTAGTGAGCTAAGCTACCAGTTACTCTACAGTAAATTAAGCTTCACTACACTGAAGATACCCCCCTGGGAAATGTAGCAAGCTAATCTACATCAACAGTAGCTTGCTACATCTAAGCTACTTTTAAAATAAAAATTTTATGTTGAACACGTTTTATTACAAGTCAATGCTATCTCAGTGCTCAAAACTGTCAGTCAAAAGATAGGCAGGTGTAATTGTTTAGTTTAATAGTTTTTTTGTGTTCCTTATCAATTTGGCAACAAAAACAATAAAAATACATGTAATTAACAATGTGCGCACAAGTAAGTGTATGCACCTGTTGCATGGGCATGCTTAATATACTGTAGGCCTTTGCAGAACAAAATGCAAGACCTCCAAACAGTACAAAAAAAAAGGCCATTAATTTAGATAATTTTTACAAGCAGCATCTGAAAACATATTTTCTCTCTGTTATCTCGGTCAGTGTCATGTACTTGTCGAGGTACGGCCACGACGACTCACTCCTTGGGATTAACTGTTCTCCGACCTCATCCTATGCCATCATTTTATTAAATAATTTTTTGCGTGACTGGCCAAGGAGTGGTACCATCCAGAGCAGAAGGTGGCGGCAATGCATCATAAAGATGGTTTATGCGATCCACCGTAAACACGAACAAGATGAAGTAGCGCCGTCGCGTCACTACCGATCCAGGAACAGCGATCTTAGCAGTTGTATTTCCCGATTTGAGTTTGAGCTTCAGAAATGCTTGCGAAAATGTAGCTTGTGTGGAAGCTACCGCACTACTTGGTAAAAAAAAGAGCTTCGCTACTGAAAAGCTATTTGATTCAGAAAGCAGCGAAGCTACGACCAAGTTACTGAGAAATGTAGTTAAATTAGTAGCTTCGCTGCTTGTAGCGACGCTACTGCCCAACACTGATTATCGTAGTATTACAACTTTATTCTTGTAATATTAAGACTTTATTCTCAAAAAATTTCAACATTATTCTTGTAATATTTCGTCTTTATATCATTTGCATATTAAATTGGATTATAAACAAACATGAAAAAAGCAAGGTCATTATTAGTTAAATAAATGTTATAACAAAAAAGATTAATTGTAGTTCACGATACCTAATGCATTAAATAACCTTCAAGAGTGTTGCCTTCAACATGTATTCATCAGTTAGAAAAATTCTCCACAAAGATAATTTGTTTTTATTTATTTTTTTATTATTAGAGAATGGGGAAAAACGCAGAATATATTGTAAAATTTGCCATCTTTAAAAAAGGTTGATGTTAATGTTTTTTTATATTACAACATTCCGAAAGACGTAACAAAGCCCTGAATGACACAAATACCGGACCAAACCCTACAGTTATTAAATTCTAATCGAATTCATTAGTAGATCTCTACAAGAAAATAGAATAACCTGGGGGAATCTTATTACCTGACCAATACTGTTTTAGCTATCTGGCTCAAAGAAGCCATCTTAAAATGATAGCAAAAGAAAATGTTCCAGACGTAAGGTGGGAGTCTGTCTTCATTTCCCTTAGACCATGATGACCACTTTAGTTAACCAGAGGACTAACTCAAGTGTCTGGTTTTTGAAGAGTCAAACATCTTCATTCTGTCCACCCACATATGAATGGGGGAAGATAAGAACATGACAGGATGAAAAGGCCATGTGACATTGAAAGGAATAAGATCAGTATGCAATAATCTGATCAGATATGCTATTTTTATCTATTCAAACTTCCACCGTTTCTCTACACACATTCCTGCAAAACTCCCGTCTCACTACCGCAACCTGATCCCCATTACAGCTTCCCATCACATTCCCACCTTGTTAAGCAGACAGTTTAATGCCCTGGGCCACGATTGACAAGCGCCAGGAAGGATTCCTCGCAGCTTCCCATAACTCACCTGTCTTGATGTTTTTCCACTGATACTGGCCCAGTTGTAGGATATTTTGTATCTTCCACTGAACATTGTTATGTGACATTGTAAATGTAGATCCTCTGTTTTTTTTTTTTTTTTTTTTTTTTATTAGAGCTGCTATTATTAAAATATGACTTATACTTATGTCTTGATGTGAGCATTATGAAAGATCAACACTTCAAAAATTACAAGCAAATATAGTTTCTGCTACGCTTTTCAGCGAAGATAAGCATAAGTAAGTATTGTGATAAAAATAACATGCAAGCATTCCTACTCGAATGGCATTATATCAGCTGACCCCAAACAGTGAACAAATACATAGTTGGTAATTAAACGGTAGGTTATTTGTTTAATTTTTACCAAGAAAAACACACGTTCATTCTGGTTAAGATTAAAATCACAAATTACATCTTTGAAACTTGACTTCTTCAGGGAAAAATAGGTAATGGATCTTCTATGAAAATGGCCTGAACTCGAGTGCACATGAACCAAGGGTTAACTTCAAAGGAGGCAAAGAAAGACCCAGATTCATAGTCTAAATTTGTCACCAGCAGCTTTTATTTATTAATCCTTTTTTGAGAGTGTCAAATACAGCTTTTGAATACTCGTGAATGATTACGTTTCAGGTAACCATGCTTTAGGTTTCTGCACATGCGGTTGGAATAGAAGAGTTTGGTCACATATCTTCATTTACATATTTACTGTTTGAGAGTTAACAGAAAAGTGTAAAAAAAAAAAAAAAAAAACATTCTTTATATTCAAGAATGATACTGCTATTTGCAGGTAAAAGTAATATTTACCACATGAAAACTTTTTTTTTTTTTTTTTTTTTTTCACAATCATCTCAGAGAGCTGTGTAATTTAAATATGTTCCCGCTGTTGCACTTAAAGTGGACTTTATTGGGGCCATGTGGAAACTATAATAATTATACTGTATGTCCAGAAAATATCCAAAATATGCATTTATACAATTTCTATAGTTAACATGAAAGAGCATTCAAATGTGGTTGTGTAATGTGATGTATTTTCAAGTGCAAAATTTAAAAAAAAAAAAAAAAAAAAGATGTAGTGCAACACTATAAAGGTTTTATTGGCTTGTGAAAAATGGCATAGATATTTAGAGGTGCATGGGTCTGAAAAATAAGACCCATGCACCTCTATATATTTCAGAGGTGGGAATATATTATTACATTTTGAGCATCCATTATTCACATGTGCAAATGTGAAGACAAAACTGAATTCATTTTTACATTTATAAAGAAGTAAAAACAATAAAATAAATAAATAATAATGATAATAATAATAATAATCAAAAAAATTGATTACATGGAAAAAATCTACAGATATTATCTTCAGTATGACCTCCAACTGCAGAATAGGTAAGTTTCTGGACACGAAAGAGCAAGAGCACTTCTTACACAGTACTTTAAATACTAACAGCATTTAATACATAGTGAGTGCTGTAGATTCAAATCCACCACCAAAGGAGGCAGAAAATGATTTTTCACCCCATGCTACCAGAGGCACAATTTTCATTAATGGACTTTATCAAATGAACAACCATAAGGAGTCCTGTCCATGAAGGAACAATGCTGTGAAATAAGAGGATGTTTACAGGGGTTGATCTGAAGCTGATGAAGAGGAAAGAAATGCTTTCTTCATAAACCCAGTCAGGTTTAAATTATGTTAACTTGCTAACTGTTCCAGGTGTTTGGGTGGCAACGATGCCGTTCCAGCCTACTGGCTACCAAACACTGTAGATGATGTTTAATCTGTTAGAGTTGTGAATCTTCTATCCAAAAGTGGTCTTACTGCTATTTATTAATAATTACCAACAAAACATCGTTTGATTTTACAGCATTAAAGGATGGTTCTACTGTAGAAGTCCCAATGTAAATTTGCTAATATTGCATTCCAATTTTGAGTAAAAATAATTTATTATGTATGTATTTATGTAAGGGCTGAAAGAAAAGGCAATGTATTCACATGGCAGACCTGCATACTAATTCAGATTGGCTCATGTCAATGTATAGAACCGTCACATAATGTATGTAATAGGCATATACTGTCAACATGTTTATTTATAGAGCCAATGTAAATGCTGCATGAAAGACCCACCTCCGGCTGCACAGCATAAGGGGTGTATACAGAGAGCTAGTGCTCACAAAGGGTTCCAAGAAATTGTCTATGCTACTTAAAAGAGAGCTATATCTTAACTGAGAGCTCCTATTCATGACAGATCTCTCCTTCACACGGAAAAGGTGGAACGTGCAGTCCAGTTGAGCAACTGACAGGGTATAGAGGTAACCATGTTAAAAGATACATTTTAAGACTCAAAATTGCAAGTGTTGTTCCATATAACGTAATGCATGCTATTAATAAATGTGTCTTTTATAATGTCAATATACTTGAAATTATATGATTGTAGGTCACACAGAGTCAAGAATCAGACTGTTAATTGCTCTTATTGGACTTTAGTTTCATCAAACATGAATTGTGCAGTAATTTGATATGTAGAGAGATTACTCTGCTGTTTCATCAGGTCTGTTTTTCCTGTGCAAAGCATCACTTCCTTGCATTGTAGTAGGCACATTTTCATTAGATGTTACATAAGATATAAAAGTCCTTGACTAAAAACATAAAAGTCTTGCTTGCATATTTCCAGGGTTCTTAATTGTTTTCATGTGTACACTGCACAAAAACTTGATTTCCAGTAAATAAATATATATATATATATATATATATATATATATATATATATATATATATATATATATATATATATATATATATATATTATTCTTATATATATTTTTTTTTGTTATTCATGTATTTATTTATTCATTTATTTGGGTAGGATAAAGAAAGTCACAGACTCAGTCTAGTGAGTCAGGCCTGATAACTTTTTTTTTAGAAAATAGATGGAAAATAGAAATGTTACCTTTGAAGATTAACTTTAAGACCCTGACAGCACCAGGGACTTCCTTCATTTTGGGGACTTGTCTTCTACATTTCTTCTGAAATTTTGGATTTGCTCTACTTTCACTGTTTCTTTGTCTGAGAATATTCAAGGACCTTACTAACAATGTATTGAGCAAGAACAAGACTTTAATTAATTCCTTGTTTCCCAGTCCATACGCACCTCAGCTTTAATCTTTCTCACAAAATACGTAACTAACATCATTGCGGGGGAGACAGAGAATCAAAATTGCCTCTGGATCTTAAGAACAGCAAACATATTTCCCTCGATGTCTAAACTTGTTACCGAGATGGTTTTTGTTCAACTTGGTACAGCTGAACAACAGTGGCCTTTGTCTGAGAGAGTTAACACAAAATATGAAACCCAATGGAAGTTCTGTCACTTACTAGCCCTTCTTTTCATCATTCCAAGACCATATGATTGTTTTTCTTCCAAGAACATTTAACATGCAGTGAAAGTGTGGTAACCTTGGGCTGTCAAACTTAAAAAAAAAAAAAAAAAAAAAAAAAACGGAAGAAAATAAAATAAAAAATACAAAACAATTGCCAACATAATCATAAGCTGCTGTAGAATTCTTTGAGGAGCAGTTTTATATACTTTTATTTTTTTGTAAAAGTGGCTTAGGAAAAGGTTAAAGGATCTATTTTTTTTTTTTTTTTTTTTTTTATCAAATAAATGGATTATATATATACCATGGAAATGGAAGTAAAACTGCACAAAATACAATGAATGCAGATGCAAATAAAACAGTGTTTTGCTTTCCACAATATTTTGAAAAGTCAACAAAAAAAATCAGCAAAACATTCGTCTCGTACGGTGGAGAAAAAAAGAGGAGCCCTTGTTGCAGCCTGGGCGAATTTCGCGCCTATTATAAGTCATGTGATCACAGTTGGTGGTGTCCACCTGAGTTGACATCACTTTTTTAAAGATGGGAATATCCGATTTGTCTGCTTACATGGCAGACGCAAATGCACAAATCCGATTCATATTCGATTTATTACCACACATGAATGAGGCCTGAATCCAATCTGAGAAAATCAGAATCCATGCTTTTTTTTTTCCTGCTTACACGTTCACCGGTCATATCCGATCTCTGCAACATGAGAGGAAAAAATCGGAATTGGGTCACTTGAACCATGCAGTGTAAATGGGGCCTTTATGACAAGGAACACCTGGAACAAATGGGAAACAAATAGGACAGGAACGGGAATGAGCAGATAAGGGCATGGAAACAATGAGAAAACAAAACAAAAACAGACCATAAACGTGACAGTACTATCCCCTCCTTGAACCATTATTTCCCTTTGAAATGACTGGAAACGTTTGTCCTTTCTTAACTTTCCCTGAGAACCCACCTCAGAGGTTAACCACTACCCTAGTTCTTCTGTATCATTTGTTATTTTTGGTTGAGGTCCCATCAAAGAACCAAGGGTGATTTGTTAAAACCACTGCTCTGTGAGCCACGCAGAGAGGGAACAGACAGGTGGTGAGTTGAAGGAGACTAAGGATCTCTGTTAGCAGTGTAGCTCTTCATCAGTGGGATGGAAACAGAGCCAGGAGAACATGACTGACATGGCAGAATTGCAGACATACACTTCATTCTGCAGGGCTCTTGGCATCACCAGGGCTTCATGTTGTGTTTTTTTTTTTTTTTTTTTTTCGGCAACATTGTAACATGAACAGGCACTTTATACCCCCAGGCCCTATTGGTCCTAATAGGATGGGGACTTGTATTTCAAATTAAATGTAAAGATTGTGTGTCTGGTTTACAGAATACAACTGACAGATTTAAGGTAGGCTTGTTGTCTAATCTCAGAGGGCAGGGGCCCAGAAGGTTTCCATATGTGATTTACCCTCCCAACGAACTGAATGAGCACAATGTTATGGGTACAGTACATTACCAAAGTAGCATTTCTTGTGCTTGGCTTATGAACGGAATTAAGTGAATATATTGTGACGTTGAATATGGGGAGGCTTTGATTAAAGTATACAAGGAGGTTTAATTAAAGTATGTCTCTCATCTTGTTTGAATTTTAATTACCCAATAAGTGAGTACTTCCTGTGGTTATTTGAAACTGCCAGCAGGCTAGATGCATGTTTCCAAAAAAAAAAAAAAAAAACTTTTCACAGTGTTTGAAATGCAAAATATCAATTAACAATGTAGCAGAGAATTGAGAGAGTGTGTGCATGTGTGTGTGTGTGTGTGTGTGTGTGAGAGAGAGAGAGAGAGAGAGAGAGAGAGTTTTGCATTGCAATGTAAAGTTATTAGGTAAGAGGGCAGCTTGATCAATAAGGGCAATATTAAGTCTTCAGGTTTTGACTTTTCTTCACATTTCCTCATTATCTTCAGTTTATTCTCTTTTCCTTTCTGTTACTATTTATCCTTATTAGGCATTCATTTGTTCATTTGTACATTCGTTCCTTTGTTCAATAGTGAGAGGAATGTGCTGTGTTAATTTGGCTTGTACTTATACAAAAATAGCATTTTGTAAAATTAATAATAATAATAAAAAAATATATATATAAAAAATTGTTTTTAGCCTAAGTGTTGAAAGAGTTATGAGCTGGGTTTTATTACAAATGCATGTCTATTTTACTGTATTTCCTTGTAAACATACAAATGCATGTCTATTTTACTGTATTTCCTTGTAAACAGATTCTAGTTGTTCTATATTCTATATCAAATTCATGAGGTGTTACGTAAACACTGACAAGTCAGTAAAATAAATATGATGTATTTACCTGAATTCATAAACCTGGTCAAAAATCCCTCTGTTCTATTTGGATTTGGACTTATTGGTGTGGTATTCTTACAGCAGTAGTAATAAATGGTTGCAATCTAAGCAAATTTCCTGTGCCTCATATTTGATGTGGGTAGAGACTGTGAAACAGTTTACTCTCTCTCTCTCTCCACATGATAAACAAGAATAAATGTGCTCTGTGAAGATGAAAAGCAATTTTAAAAACTTTTTTTTTTGTTCTGTTCCATATCTTTCAGTGTTTGTTATATGGAAAAATGTAGTAAAATAAATAAACTGACGAGAAAATGGTGTGATTAGTTGGGCAAAAAAGTAGCATCTCTTATGAACTTTAACTAGTTCTATAGTTTCAAAAAAACAAACCTGTTTGTTTTAAGCAATCATTTTTTAAATGCAATACAAAATACTTGCTTAAACCTATACATACTTAACTAGTGATTTCTAGTATAAGCATCATTTTCAACAGTTAATAAGGAAATTCAGCATAAGATAATAATGGAGCAGTGCCATTATTAAATTATTATTATAAGTATTGACAACTGAAACATTTATAAGTCACTTGTTGATGTTCTAAATCACCTAAAGCTAACTTAATTTTACCTAACCTTGTATGTATACTAGATATATGCTTTAATAAATAGGGCATTTATAAACATTATTCATATAACAGTTGCTTTCTTCTGTTGGGCTCGTAAAATTCTCAGGGACAAACGCACACACACTACAGCACTGTTTGAAATGACTGTAAAAGAATATGACCACGGGGAGATTGAATATACTTTTTTATCTGTTTCTCAGTAATTTCTGTTTAATCGGCTCAGGGAAATCTATTTTAGTTTTATCACATAAGGCCAAACGTGTGTGATGCAGTGCCACATTCTGCTGCTGCATACATAAACATTCCATGTTTATAGTTTATTAAATATAGTCTGAGAAGTTAACATAAGTCATAATCCACTGAATGAACAAAATGTAGTTTATTATATTCTTCAGTTTATGGTGTGTTTTTGGCATATTCTACTATCAGAATATCAATTTGATTACTTGACAACTGCTTCTGCAACTTTACGGATGATGCATTGTTCTGTGTGTGCCCGATAAATAGCACTTCGGTGTTTTACAATACATTACACACATTACTGCATTATATTTCAGACAGTTCATATTGGTGGCGTAACGTGTGGTAAACTGTATGAGTGAGTGATGTACACGTGTGAGAGATCACTTCCGTCACTTTCTGCACTTGCACAGACTAAGCCAGAGCACGCACACACACGTCACATCAGGAAGCACTCGCGCCCTCAGATCAGTTGGACGTGGTTGTGTACAAGAAGTAAAAACTATATAAATACTGTTCGTTTTCTTACACAAACCGCTCATTTCGTGTCTTGGGTCATCAGTGTGTACTTATGATGGGGAATTGTTTAATTTGGACTCCTCTGTGCATGCTCTTTGAGGTGGTGACCATAGACCTCCATTATATCAGTCACAGACAAGAATGGTTTGACCTAAAAATATCAAAATGGGAAATACTGGGGAAACAAAGAAACCTACATCTTGGATGCCCTTGAGGTAAGATTCAAAAATCAAAAATCAAAATTAATTTGAAAGTGAACCGTCCCTTTAATTACTCTTTCTTTCTTTCTTTCTTTCTTTCTTTCTTTCTTTCTTTCTTTCTTTCTTTCTTTCTTTCTTTCTTTCTTTCTTTTTCTTTCTTTCTTTCTTTCTTTCTTTCTTTCTTTCTTTCTTTCTTAGACAACTTCAAGCTGTTGTGGTCGCGCCACAACAGCACTCATGTGCATTGTACACATTACTACAGTGTTGCCAAGTCTGCGGTTTTCCAATAGAATTGGACTACTTTATTGTTGCCGCGGGTTGTTTTTTTCATGTATGTGGGTTGAGGCGACCCCGATAATGTGTATTTTAGCCCCCTCAACACGATTTTTACCAGGGGACCCCTCAAAATGCAGTTAGTTGGGACCATATTTTGTTGAGAAAATCTGGCAACCCTTTCTGTCTTGCAAGTAACGTTATTATTGCTAGCATAGTGACTCATACATTGGCATGATCTGTATTTAGGAGAAAATAATCACTTCATCCTATGTTTAAGTGAATAAAATAGCATTGACAGCCTTACTTACTGGAGTTCCACAACTATTAAGTGTGTGTAGGTTATGTAAAAGAGGAAACCAGGCCTTTGGATCAAAGCGCTGTGTGGCAAATGAGGGGGAGACTCAAAATGTTGTAATGTTGTTTTACTACCTACGCAATAAAACATTATCTATAAATAACAAGGTCTGGATTTTAAAGGGGTAATATGATGTTGCAAAAAGAACATTATTTTGTGTATTTGGTGTAATAATGTGTTTATGTGGTTTAAGGTTCAAAAAACACATTATTTTCCACATAATGTAAATTATTGTTTTTCCTCTATGCCCCGCCTTCTGAAACGCATCGATTTTTACAAGGCTCGCTGCTCTTAAAAGTAAAGTGTGCTCTGATTGGCCTGCTATTCAGTGCGTTGTGATTGGCCAAATGTTACACCCCTCAACATATACTATTATGGCGTGTCCCGGTCAAAACACCAGCATGACAGGACAAAAACAATAAAACCAATTACAAACGAGGCACTTGTTGTATCCAGTGGGAACATAATTACAGATTATAATGATTTATACTGTCATTTTACGCATTGCATTGCATATCGCACCACGTAAACATAAAACCATGTCTGCATTTGTGATCGGAAAAATGACAAACAACAAGTGCTACTCTACACTGCTCAAAACTCGCGAACCATCTGTTTCAAATCCTTTACATATGAAAACCTACTTACGTCAGAAGCACCAGACTGTCCTTAGAAAAGAGTGAGGAATGGCCAACGACTTGAGTGAGGAACAGCCAGCGGCTATAATGAGGAACAGCCAGTGGATTTGACGAAGGAAGTGGTCGGGGCTTGTGGCATCCACATGTGACGACCCCAGGCTGGACTCCACTTCATCCACAGTGAAAGCCGATCCGGCGATCCACAAGGTGAAGCTGATGTATTTCCTCAACGACCAGCACAGATCAGCTCTAGGCATGACAAAGTGGATATCGTAACCTTTTGGAAAGCCAAACAAAGTACTTTCACTTTCACAATGAAACACACAGCTTCTCCTCGAAATGGTGCCAGTGGCAACATTAAGAATAAAAGGTGGGCATTCTTTCCATACATGAACATTTGGTGTGACGTTTTGCAAATCTTCCCACATAGTGACATAGAGATGTGGGGGCGTATTTAAAAGAGACGTTTCAGGGGGGCATAGCAGAGCCTTAACTTTAATAAAGAATATCTTTTTGAATTTGAGCCTTTAGTTTTCACAAACTAAAGTTTAGTTTTAGTTTTAGTTTTAGTTTTTTTTTTTTTAATGTTTGCAGCCTACTGTTGTCTAACCACTTGGACAATGTATGATGGATCTAGACCTTTGAAATATGGTGGACACACATTATACAGTTTTTAATGTTTAATGCAGCAAATGAGTATTAATGTGTTGAAGCACTTTGACTGAGCAAAATAGCGTGAAATTATCTCCCAACTTGGACTGGAAAAAAAATAAAATACTAATACTTACAATTGCCAGTTGTTTATTTAGATGCTGAACTTAGAACTTGTCATACTTTATTTATAACATCACTGTACATATGACTTCTGTATAACAAACAGCTGTGTTTGATTTAGATCCATTGAACCTTCCACGTTCCGCTGCCAAATCCACCACAGTTCAGTGGAGTGTGAAGTTATGTCCCTTTCAGTTTTTCCAAATACCCGGCAAACTTGTATATAATTTCTCCACAGACACATTAGCATATAAAGGAAGCGATTTGGAGCACCACAGGTGTATAATGCTTTGAGATGCGGCGCCGAGGGATGTTATTCTGCAGATCAACAGTGTAGCATGCGTGGAACAAGGTGAAGGGCAAATCCTGAAATTTCTGAAACAGTCACAATAAAATTCTAATATCACAATTGTAAGAATTTGGCCATGAGCACTTCAAATCACACAGATGGTTGTGCTTTAGATATTTCAGAAAATTACACATTGCAGGTGTAATTTATTCCTTAATTGTTTGTGTGATATCTATTTGTTCTCAACCCTTCTTTCTTTTGTTCTCACTGTACTAATGACAAATTTCAATTTGATGATTATCTTTTAGAGAAAAGCAATTTGTGATTATTTTTATACATGTGTGTTACAGGTGTTACTAAATCTAAAACATAATCTTTTATATCACAAACTATACCATAATAGTGGATCTACACATGTAAATGACAATTTCACAACATCTCAAACTTCAGTGAGAGTGCACTGATATCTCTACAAGCAGGCACATAATAGTGATAACATCCACTATTGTTTTGTTCATGGCCACATCATTCCAGTGCAGTCCCTTGATGATGTTTTTGTAATTGAAATTGAGGCTAACCATTTGATATGCTTTTGTCTTTCTCTCCAGCTGTGAACAAAGAGAGAAGTTAAAAGGAGAAGAGGCATCAAGGGAGTGTTAGACTAATTGAAATTCAAGGATGACATCTCTAATATCTTCTGTAGCACTAAATCAACATGCAAAATCTCCCATGCTTTACTTCTTTTGTCTTTTTCATTAGTCAGCTCGCTTATTTCTGTAAACAAGGAATGTGCTTTAGAAAAGGTCTTATATACTGTATCTATACTGCTGACAATATTTAAATGGACAAATCCAGAACTACTACTACTACTTGAGCATTGACAATAGTTAATATAACTCTGATTTGATTGTTGTGAAAGAGGAAAGCCACATATACAGTACCTAGGATGCTCTGAGCGTGAGTAGAAGATGGATAGATTTTGATTCTCAGATGAATTAACCCTTTAAATTGGAAGATGTTTTTTTTTTTCTTTTTTTTTTTTACAATAACAACAACAAACACCTGCTCCATTCATATGGACCATCTGTTCAAGAATCATACACTGGTAGTGTAGTGTGTTTAGTCACTGCAAGTCTTTCAATCGGGAATTGAACACTTGATTACCCCAAAAGACTCAAATTTGTTTGTCGTGTTGGCTCAGGTCTAGTGAACAGCACACACTTTACAGTAATCTGACTGCACTTATTTTTCTTTTTTCTTTTTTAGTTTTAGTTAAGCTATTATTATTAAATTGTTAAATTGTTATAAATTCTGACAAAGAACCTGTTCTCTATCATCCTAGGTGAAACTGCCTTTCTCCAGTTTATAAAAACTCCTATAACTTACTGTGCAAATACTATGTTTTGTTAAATTTAAAAGCTGTCAGGTGTGTCCCCACGTCTAAAGTCACATTTCTCCTAAATCAATTCACTCCATTGTCAGTCACTTTCTATTACATTTTCTCAGCTTTTCCAGTAGCAGAAATGATTTGCCTATTAAGCAGCCTCCTAAGAAATGAATAGTAAAGAAATTGACATGAAAACCTGCAAAATAAAGAACAAAAATTCTACCTTGTTCCATTTTCTGCAAAACATGTCATCATAACCAACTTTACAATGACAGACAGTTAATATTAAGCTCAAAGGCAACCAATTCCTTGACATTTAATTTAAGAAAAAAAAGAAAAGAAAGAACATGGATTTTTGTAGTTTGTGGATCATGCTGAATGACAAAGTAAAATAATACTCAAAGAAATGTACAACAAAAGCATATTTATTTCTTTATCTATCCTCTACATTTTATGTTCTAAAGAAATATGATGCTTTTTCTATTCACACCAAACTCCTTTTCAACTAATCAAAAGTAAAGTGAACTGAATAAACAAGTATGACATATGTGGTTAATTATGCATGCAAATAAACCCTCCTCTAGCTCCCGTGTGTGTCAAACCGTTAAATTAATTAATATGCTTTTAATTGTAATTAGTTGTCGGTTTTAATTCATATAAATCAAATATTTATTGGGTATCTTAAAAAAGGACAAAAAAAAAGAAAAAAAGATTGCTTGTGGCTAGGTTAAAAACATTTGAAAATTCAAGATGTACACAAAAATTCAAGACATAACATTTTCTTCTCATGATTTATTATTTGCATGCATCTATTCCCCACAGCTTAAATGAGATTGATGTTCTTGTTTTCATATGTGTCCACAGAAAGAGGCACTTGAAATTGTTCCTGCATTGCGAAGAAACAGAACAGAACCCGGGTTCAATCAGAAAGAAAGCCCGTGATATGTGTCAAGCACCTGTTGATGCAAAATGCAATCTTAGAATACAATTTTCCTCAGTCACTTCCAACAGCAAGGGAGGGACTCATGGAAAATGAACCAAATGTTGCATTTATTCCTATGACAAAAATAAATCGCTAATGAATGCCTTTTGCCTCAGATAAAAAAAATAAAAATAAAAAATAAAAAAATAATCAAAGATTCATTATACATTTTATTACATGTTGTCTGAATTTTGCAGAACTCTACAGAGAATCCGTTGGATGATAAAGTTATAACATATGAGGAGTGAGCTGTTTATTATACAGCAATAATCTAGGTAAGCCAAGAAAAATCCTGTAAAATAATAATAGAATTGACCCTAATAATTATTATTTTATTTTATTTTATTTTATTTTACTATGCTGTTACAACGAACGAGGACTGCAGTCAAAATTTAATACCAAACAGAAGTTGTTTCTCACAATATAGATTCAGAAGACTTGAAATATAGTGTATCAACCACATTTGTGATATTTTTAGCATGCTTTTAGTGTCCTCTTTGAACCCATTTCAGCCAAACAGAGATAATGCTTCAAAATCTAACCATTTCTACTTTACAGAAGAAAAAGTCATGCAGTTTTGAAATGACATGAGAGGGGAGAAAATAGTTAATTTGTCGAGCATTTATCCCTATAAATTCAAGGAAAGGGAAATAAAAGACAGAAGATAGGGTCTGACTTTCACATTCAACTTACTTTAGACCTCCTCCTTGCAAGCATCCGAAGACTTAAGGGTGTGCAGCACCACATAAGGCATGAGATTTTATGATGTTTTGCTGATTTATCATTATTGTGGCTTAGCTGGGAATAAACTATCGGGTGGTGATAGAGAAGATGAGTTTAAGCGAGTCGATGAGATGTTTTCAAGGTCTCTTTCTGTCCTGCTCCAGAAAGTAGGGTATATGTTACTCTCGGTCACAATTAAATTGCAGCTGTCAGCAGTGGTGTGATAAAACAAGTGTTCACAGCCCTCTTTACTGTGACCTTGGGAAAGGAGAGGATAAAACTGAGAGCAGGGGAAGGGGAAGACAAGAATGTTTTATTTTACTCCATTAGATTTCTGGTCATACAAAACAGTGTATTTATACAATTCAGTGTACCTGATAATAGTTATAGTCACCAGTTTCCCACTGGAAAAGTCTGCTTTGGACTCATTCATACCTGAAACTACTGGCTACATTTTTAGTTGGCAAAAGAAAGGGCAGATCCCAAGGTAATAGAAGAAATGGAGAGAAATGATGCCAGTGACACACAGGTTTTATTTCACAAGCACACAAATATCCACAGACACAACTCACAATGCACAAATGTCAACAGCTGTGAAATAGAACACACTGCAGCAAATACAAGGACACGGCCCATGTGTTAACGCACACTGGCACACGAGTACAATATCACCTTCCTTTTGAACCCAGGTATAGACTGCTAATAAATCTTTCAGGCCAATAAAAGGGTGTGTCATACACATTACAAGTCCATAAGGTGTCAGGAGACAGAACAGATCTATCAGTCAGAAAATACAACCTATTAAGCAACAGCACTGCCACAGTGAACAGTAGACCAATAGAAATCTAGGCAGTTTGTTGTGCCGTTGGCTCTGGAGTAAATAGTACAGATTGGTCCTGATGGTCAGCTAACTGACTAGTCATCCAGCAGCTGAATATCTGATTAATGAGGTTGACTCGTTTATGTAGTTATTTATTTCATATTATATTACCATTTAAAAGTTAAAATGTTTTCAATAGATTATTCTTATGCTCACCAAGACTGCATTTATTTGGTCACATATACAGTAATGCAGTAAAGCAGTAATATTGTTTTTTTTTTTTTTTTTTTTTTTTTTTTGCAATTAACATTTTTCCTGTTTTAATGTATTTTAAAATGCAATTTATTCAAGACTATTCAATAATTTTACAATTACTCCAGTTTTCAGTGTCACATGATCCTTCAGATATCCTTCTAAAATATGTAAGTGTATTTCTGCCACAGAATAAAAATGAAATGAAACAAACGATAAATAAAATGCCATGTCGCAAACAAGCTTACATTCTAACATGCTGATGTTGTGCTCAAGAAACATTTCTTATTATCATCAGTGTTGGGAATTGTTGCTGCATTTAAATTAAGGTCTTTTTCTTTTTTTTTCGTAATTGTAATGATGTTCACACTCGCGTGATGCCTTTTGAAAACTTTAGAATCAGCTGCAGGGCGGGATTTGTGCTGAACGCGGAGACTTCCGCCACTTAATATGATCTTGTGGAAACACGAAAATGTACCTATGTTCCGCACACAAAATATTGCATTCGGTCATTCGGTACACATATGCACAATACCGAAAGCCCTGTACTTTTAGTGGGTGCAGTTCATTATAAGTGAACTCCCTGCACAATCTATTGGCAAACTTTCGCAGGTGGCCTTACTAATTGTGCACTGTTGAATTGTATATATGTTACCATATAATGCCAAGGCTCTTGGGAAAAATTTTGCTTGAATAGCAGCAATATATTTTTGCCATAATTCCTCTTTCCAACTTCACAATCACTTACGGAGCGGTTTCCTCTTTTTCCAGGAAATGAGCCCCCATTCATTCAGAGAATTAACATAACAGATTAACATATTAATCTGACTGAAAGTACCACCTGGATCCGGAAATATCTGCAGAGAGTGAGCGCCGGTACAGACATGTCATTTTGCCGGGAAGGCTCCCGAGAGCGGCATCTCGTAGAGTTTGATTCAAAAGGCCCAGTGGCTCTGAAAAACTCAATTTTCCTAATCACTGGTGCAGTTTCAGCCTGACTGGCTGCAATTGCCCTCACATCACAAAGAGCTATTCAGCTCACTTTACAAAGGCAACTCACAGGCAGATTCTCAGCACTGAGAAAGCAACAGCAGCAGTCGCATCTGATTCATATTTATCAGAAATGTATGTTCACATTGCTGAAGTTTTGATAAAAAGTATACTTTGAATATGATGACAGCTGAGGCTTTAATTAGACATTAGCGGGAGATGAACTTCAGCTTTTTTGTTCCTGCTGTTCTATCTCTGACGCTTGTCCATTGCTCGAATCCCCACTAATTTAAACTGAAAACAAACAGTAAAAGACGTGTGCCAATAAAGCACTGTCTATTAGTTTCATTTACTGAGGCTCGTCAAAGGCAACAAAGAATGACCATATTTTCTGCATACTGGACTATTTCTACATTTACTATCATTTAATATATGAAAATGTACAAAAGTAGATTATAAATCCAATGCTGTTTGTCTCATGATGTTTTTTATTTTATTTTATTTTTTATGTATGTACAGTATGTGTGTGCATAACAGTTTTTTTTTTTTTTTAAGTACATAGAGTAAGATTTTGTGCTTATGTAGGCACATTCGTGATATGTTGATTAACGGCTGCATTGCTGTGATTGTGGCACACCCCTGTCCGTCTGAGTCATTTAAAAAATTCAGCTTCTGTATCCCCTCAGGTTTACATTCCATGTTTTATATATAGATTAAAGATGTCATTTAACACATTTACATATGTCAGTAACATGCTCTTTTTTTAAGACTGGGCCTGCTGCTTGAATATTCTTATATAACTTGCCAGTTATATCATAAAAGTTATATAGTGTTAAGTTTGGTTAAGGAATAAATTAAGAGAATATAATGTCTCTTGCTCACCTTTAGTGTCGACATTTAATAGACTGCTGCTTAATATCAGTCTCAAATTTTGCCTTTGCCTAAACCAGTAAAGTGGCAAGGTATAGCCCATAATAGTGAAATAATTTCCACTCTCCATTATCAATATCGCTTTGGTGATTAGCACAGCCCTGCCTTTCTGAAATTTTAATGCTCTGAGGTCCATTGCACTTCATAACAGTGAAAGTAAAGCAGTAAATTGTGATTAAAGGATCGATTACACAAAAGAGAGCTATTTCAAAGCAGCCAGAAGCAGTTTACATGAGCAGTGTTCAAAGATCCCTATGAGACTGAAGCTTTTGGACCAGGATGTTGGGTGGTCCATGATCCACATTCATTAAAACTGGGATTACTGGACCTCTGTAATGACCTGGACAAGGCATGGATGTTTCTCTCTTTCAAATGAAAATATTTCATTTCCTACTGCTTAATTTTTCATTTTGCTCATGTCTGTCACAGTCTCCCTCTCTCTTTCTCTTTCACCCTGTTTTGTTGCAGTGCACTAGTGTAGGTGGACTCAGTAAGAGTCTTTTTTTTTTTATTTCTCAGTCCTAGTGAATGATGATCCTCTAACTTTAAACAAGACCATAGGAACTGTGAGCTGTAGTCAGAGTGGGAGGTCTGCAAATATCTTCCACACGCCTCCAAAGACTTCCAAGAAGTTGTTTTTAAAAAAAACATTATTGCGTAATAGTTGCAAATTAAGCAGTTAGACTAATTACCAGAGCTAATTTGACTTTCATGTTATGTTTGGAGCCAAAGAGACCCTATTGCTATTTTAAAATTTCTCAGATTAACCTAATTAACAAAAAAATATCAGGGGATTACCTTATGTCATGAGTTTTAAACTAGATAAAATTATTGAACATGATTTATTTTTGATTAGTTTTTGCTTAATGTGTTTTTGCTAGCGTCAAAACGTCACCCTACAGAAACAATATTGCTATATTGGATAATAGTCATTTCTTCACCAATAATCATTCTGTACTTTGTGGTAGAAGGTAAAAGATTCTAAAAGTTACTTACAGCTGGGTTTTGTGGAGAAAAACAAAAAACAAAAAGGACAGTGTATGCAGAAGTACATCTCCACAGAGCATGAAACCATTGGAATATATGCAAATCTTGTTGCTTTCACACGCTCTTTTGAAATCAATCGTTTGCTCCAGCAAATCCTTTCCTCCCGATGCAAGTCTTTTAATTATTGCCGTATGACCCTATTTCTCCCAGACTCAATTTGTTGTTATTGTTCAGAGTTTTTATGCATTTAGAATAATAGATTAAAGGTCAGAGTGAATAATCAATGTATTGTTTATCAAGATTTGGGGAAGCTGAATAATGCAAAATGAAAGCATCTCACTGCTTCAGCTGTTTAAGTGGAGCACTCTGAGATTGATGACCTCACATTTGTTCAGCTGTGTAAAGCCAGCCGACTGTTTCCATGTTCACTGTTCAGTTTGCTAAATAACAAATCCTAGATACAGATTTTTGTAATGAGAATTTAAAAGAAAGCAACAAACAATTGTGTAGTCCCCTCAGAGTAGCTTTTGTTGCTACATCTGTGATGTTGCACCTGCTGAATGTAGTGTAGTGTCTGCTGGGCTCAGTGCAGTGTGGTTTTGGGGGCTGTCTGGCCAGTGATTCAAATGGTTCAGTGCTGTAAGTGCATGATTAGTGTGTGATGAGCCGCGAGGTCTCCTCCTTCACACTAAAACTGCTTTAGGCTCCCAGATAAAAGATGCCGTATAAAAGTAATCCATCATCAGCAGACTTTATTACCTGTGAAATGGTTCACGCTGTGTTCTTTCAGCGGTGACTTGCTTTTATGTTCATGCAGAATCAAGAGACAATAAAGAAAAAATGCTCAGCTTGAAGTTGAGATTTTGCGTATTTGCTCAGCTTGAAACATTGAAAACTGTGTGAGAAGCTTTTGAGGAAGCACCATGAATTCTGGATACACGATAGTTACTAAAAAAAAGATGCTCTGTGTATTGTGCAATCATATTGTAATTTTCAGAAACTTCCTTTTCAGTCTAAAAATAGACTTTTTTTTTTCTTTAAGCAGCAAAAAAAGTGCTTATTACGAACTTTTTAATGCATATGCATATATTATCTTCGGACCATTTTTTGCTAACATGTCAACTTGTTAAGCGCATCATTTGCAAAACTTTTCTTTTCTTCCGCTGAAGATTTCCAAGATAGAAAAATGACTGAAGTTTGTTTTTAACCATTATTAATTACAATTTTAAGCATTTATGCAACATGTTGGGTCAGATTAAAATAACTAAAACGCACCAAAAATTGTAAATGGATGGATGGATCATAACTTTTTTAAAAGCACCAAATCAGTATATAAGAATGATTTCTGAAGGATCTTGTGAAACTGAAGATTGGATTAATGGCTATTGGAAATTCAGCTTTACAATCACAACAATAAATTGCATTTTGCAGTACATTAAAATAGAAAACAACTGTTTTAAATTGTAATAATATTTCACAATATTACTATTACTAATATTACTATTTTTTATCAAATAAATGCACCTTTTGGGAACTAGACAAAAAAAAAAAAAAAAAAAAAAAAAAAAAAATCTTATAGAAACCAAACTTTTGAATGGGAGTATATAAAGACATAAAGTTAATGTATTAAAAACAAACATGAATTAATCATGAATACTATAGATTTATATATTAACATTGACTGTAAATGCTGTAAATAATAATAAAAATTATTTTGTCACTTTTCAGCCTGAAATAAAGATGGACACAGTTTCTGTTTTATTCAGCTGTATTTACAGGGCAACTTATAATATAAAAGTGAAAGATAAAACACCCAAAAAAAAAAAAAAAAAAAAAGTATCACCCCTTGTGTCAGTATTTTGTTGAACCACCTTTTGCTTTAAATACAGCTATTAGTCCAAGGGTCAAGGGTCTTACTAGGAAAACTTGAAACGTCCAGGCAGGTGTGTTAAGGTAAGTTGGAGCTGAGGACACCAGCCCTCCAGGACCAAGTTTGGTGACCCCTGCTTTAGTATTTTAGGATATGTCTCTATAAACTTCCACATGAAGACTTTGCACTATTTGCCTCACTCTTCTTTGCAGAACTGCTCAAGTTCAGTTCAATTTGATGGCGAGCGTTTGTGGACTGCAGTCTACAAGTCATTTCATTGATATTCAATGGGGTTTAATTCTGGGCTCTGGCTAGTTAAGTCACCTTTATTTATATAGCGCTTTTAACAATACAGATTGTAACAAAGCAACAGAACAGCATTAAATAGGAAAATAGTCTGTAAAGCAAAAACGAAGTTCATCATTGAATTAAATTATGTCATCATCCAGCTCAGATCAGTTTAAATGGTATCGGTGCAATCAAATAAACAAAATCGCTGGAAATTAAGTGTCCCCAACTAAGCAAGCCAGAGGCAGCAGCAGCAAATAACCAAAACTCCATCAGTGACAGAATGGAGAAAAAAACCTTGGACGAAACCAGGCTCAGTTGGGGGGGCAGTTCTCCAGATGAAACCAGCAGTTCAATTCCAGGCTGCAGCACAGTCAGATTGTGCAGAAGAATCATCTGTTTCTTGTGGTCTTACCCCGGTGGTCATCTGAGACAAGGTCTTTACAGGGGATCTGTATCTGGGGCTCTAGTTGTCTCTTTGACCAGTTTTCTCCTGGCTCTTTCATCCAGTTTGGAGTGACGTCCTGATCCAGGGAGGGTCTATGTTATACCAAATACCTTCCACTTCTAAATAATAGACTTCATTGAACTTTTAGGCATGGATAAAGCATTTGATTTATTTTTATTTTTTTACAAATTTATTTGTATTATTTTATTTTATTTATTAATTTATTCTTCTGACTAGTGGCTATCTACAACTTTATCCCGGAGTTCTTTTGACAGTGCTTCGCTGCCTATAGTTTATTTGTTTGCTTCAGTTGCATGACCATGGATTGGAATGCTCCAGGAAAATTTTTTTTTTTTTTTTTTTTTTTTTTTTTCATGCATAGCTAATCAAAATAACTACAGCTGATTAGAGTTAGAGTTGAAAGTCTTTTTCTCAACTCAGTGATTCTGTTTTTGTATTTGTTTATTCTTACATGTTAGTGTTATGCTGTATCTTTCACTTGGATGTTATAAGTATACAGAGAACTAGTTAATTATAGACCAATCTCGAATCTCCCTTTTCTGTCCAAGATACTAGAAAAGGTGGTATCCTCACAATTATATTCCTTCTTAGAGAAAAATGGTATATGTGAGGATTTCCAGTCAGGATTTAGACCATATCATAGTACTGAAACTGCTCTCCTTAGAGTTACAAATGATCTGCTCTTATCATCTGATCGTGGGTGTATCTCTCTATTAGTTTTATTGGATCTTAGTGCTGCGTTTGACACAATTGACCACAACATTCTTTTGCATAGACTTGAACACTTTGTTGGCATCAGTGGAAGTGCATTAGCATGGTTTAAATCGTACTTATATGACCGCCATCAGTTCTTAGCAGTGAATGAAGATGTATCATATCGATCACAAGTGCAGTATGGAGTACCTCAAGGCTCAGTTCTAGGGCCGCTACTCTTCACGCTTTATATGTTACCCTTGGGAGATATCATCAGGAAACATGGTGTTAGCTTTCACTGTTATGCTGATGATACGCAGCTCTATATTTCCTCGCAGCCCGGTGAAACACACCAATTTGAAAAACTAATGGAATGCATAGTCGATATAAAAAATTGGATGACGAGTAATTTCTTACTGCTAAATTCAGAAAAAACAGAGGTGTTAATCATAGGGCCTAAAAACTCTACTTGTAATAACCTAGAACACTGTCTAAGACTTGATGGTTGCTCTGTCAATTCTTCGTCATCAGTTAGGAACCTAGGTGTGATACTTGATCGCAATCTTTCCTTAGAAAGCCACGTTTCTAGCATTTGTAAAACTGCATTTTTCCATCTCAAAAATATATCTAAATTACGGCCTATGCTCTCAATGTCAAATGCAGAAATGTTAATCCATGCATTTATGACTTCAAGGTTAGACTATTGTAATGCTTTATTGGGTGGTTGTTCTGCACGCTTGGTAAACAAACTACAGCTAGTCCAAAATGCAGCAGCAAGAGTTCTTACTAGAACCAGGAAGTATGACCATATTAGCCCGGTCCTGTCCACACTGCACTGGCTCCCTATCAAACATCGTATAGATTTTAAAATATTGCTTATTACTTATAAAGCCCTGAATGGTTTAGCACCTCAGTATTTGAATGAGCTCCTTTTACATTATACTCCTCTACGTCCGCTACGTTCTCAAAACTCAGGCAATTTGATAATACCTAGAATATCAAAATCAACTGCGGGCGGCAGATCCTTTTCCTATTTGGCGCCTAAACTCTGGAATAACCTACCTAACATTGTTCGGGAGGCAGACACACTCTTGCAGTTTAAATCTAGAATAAAGACCCATCTCTTTAACCTGGCATACACATAACATACTAATATGCTTTTAATATCTAAATCCGTTAAAGGATTTTTAGGCTGCATTAATTAGGTAAACTGGAACCGGAACACTTCACATAACACCGTACTTTCTACATCATTAGAAGAATGGCATCTACGCTAATATTTGTCTGTTTCTCTCTTGTTCCGAGGTCACCGTGGCCACCAGATCCAGTCTGTGTCCAGATCAGAGGGTCACTGCAGTCACCCGGATCCAGTACGTATCCAGACCAGATGGTGGATCAGCACCTAGAAAGGACCTCTACATCCCTGAAAGACAGCGGAGACCAGGACAACTAGAGCCCCAGATACAGATCCCCTGTAAAGACCTTGTCTCAGAGGAGCACCAGGACAAGACCACAGGAAACAGATGATTCTTCTGCACAATCTGACTTTGCTGCAGCCTGGAATTGAACTACTGGTTTCGTCTGGTCAGAGGAGAACTGGCCCCCCAACTGAGCCTGGTTTCTCCACAAGGTTTTTTTCTCCATTCTATCACCGATGGAGTTTCGGTTCCTTGCCGCTGTCGCCTCTGGCTTGCTTAGTTGGGGTCACTTCATCTACAGCGATATCATTGACTTGATTGCAAATTAAAACAGACACTATTTCAACTGAACAGAGATGACATAACTAAATTCAATGATGAACTGCCTTTAACTATCATTTTGCATTATTGAGACACTGTTTTCCAAATGAATGTTGTTCAGTGCTTTGGCGCAATGTATTTTGTTTAAAGCACTATATAAATAAAGGTGATTGATTGATTGATTGATAAGTTGCACTGAGTAAATACAGCTGGATTAAAAAAAAGTGTCCATGTTCATTTCAGTCTGCATAGCAACAAAATGTGACGATTTTAAAGCACCCCTATTATGGCATTTTGAATATTGCATTTATAATGTCATTGTATGTGAATGTATACAATCTGCAGAGTTGTAAAGCTGAAAATGCACAGTAAATAAAGTTATTGTCTGACAAAAAAAAAAAAATAATAATAATAAATAATAATAAAATTCTCTGAACAGCCGAATCGAGTCATCAGTAATTCAAATCCTATTCCATGATGGCTACATGTCACAGGGTAATATATTTGCATAATACCCACCTATATTCTATATTGGCCGACCAACAACAACTTTCTCAAACACTGTAGCTTGTTTGTGTGGTAAACATCATGTTGAGAAGAAGCTGTGAAAGTAAATTTCATTCTCAGAAAAGAATGAATGAATAAATCAATCCATGTCTAAAATGTTAATTATTTCCAAATCTCATCAGAGTTTAGGGTAGTTTGCAAGTGTAGTGAGGTCTGCCTCTTGGTATGGTGCCTGTAATGGAGGTAGAGAGTGTGTATTTGCAGCTGTGCCTGTAGATATTGCTCAGGACTAGTGGATTTCAGTCCTCACAAGATTTTATGAAAATTACTCTTTGGAAACACAAGCTTATGCGCTCTTGGCCATGAAAATAGCTAGGGCTGCCAGTATTTGAAGCCATAATCTTGTCTCAGTGGCTACTTTGTCATGTTGCATTTCCACAGTTCAGCAATTGAATTGTTGTGCAGCTGAAATGCTGTTGTGGCAAGGCAAGAGCTGCACTGACATTTATTGTCTCAGCTCAGGGATAACGATACACTTTTCTACAGCAAGATGGATCTGGAACACATTCTAAACCTTTAAACGATGTCTTTGTTTTCTTTACATAATTCATTTTATAAGCAGGATATATTCTGGTTAGAAATATTTAAAATTAAAACTGCTTCTCTGAGAAGAATGCATTTCTCTAGAAATGTGTTTTGTGAAAAATTGGGTCCTTTTTTCTCTCTTTTTTTCATTTTTTTCATGTAGAAGTCATACTGATAAGAAGCCGAAATGTTTGTGTATATTCATATTTTTCAGTGAGCCGGATTTGCAGGTTATATCATTATGCATGCGTACAGTAAGAGGTGACAAGTGACTCATTGAATCATTCTCTCAAATTGTTCGTTCTAAAGCACTGATTCATTAGGAATGCCACTATTGTATGTTACTTGGAGGTGTGAGTTAATCGACCACATTTGGATTTGTTTGGAGCTATTTCATTGTTGGATCAAAAATATAAGAGACAAAAATATTAATTAAATTAAAATGTTAAATGTTAGTTACTCCTTGTTTATCTAGATTTTGTATAAAAGCAATCATGCTACTGATATAAATTTCAACACATGGTTTAGGTCTATTTAAAATGTATTTATTGTGCTTCAGCTGACTTTATTTGAAGATCTTGCTAACAGAGCATAAGGAGACATTTTTAAAAGAGAAGCTCTATTGGAGTGGTTTTGTGGAAAGCATTTATATGGAGAGTGTTTGGGGTGGTTTACTGAATGAATGATGCATTTATATAGTGCTTTATTGTGTATTGCTGTACACCCAAAGAGCTTTACAATAATATTTGGTGGGGGGGGGGGTCTCCCCTCAACCACCACCAGTGTGCAGCATCCACCTGGATGATGCGACGGCAGCCACAGTACAATTGCATGGGTGTGCTCACCACACACCAGATACAGGTGGAGAGGTGAGAGAGTTATAGTGCCAATCAAGTGTATGGGGATTATAAGGTGGCCATGATAGACAAGGGCCAGTGATGGCAATTTGGCCAGGACACTGGGTTTACACCCCTACTTTTTTTATGAGAAGTGCCATGGGATTTTTAATAACCACAGAGAGTCAGGACCTCAGTTTAACTTCTCATCCAAAGGACGGTTATAACTAACCTAGTAAACACAGTGTGGTGTTAATATAAATGAAAATAAATATAAATATATTGTTAGCTTAGTTAAGTTTTCTATATTTTCATTAAAAAAAAAAAAATAATAATAATAATAATAATGTAAACTAAAATGTTATATTATTCTGGTGTTAAATTAGGCCTATCGCTTCAAAGGTTTTACCCTCTGGACTGAGAGCTTCAAAGGGTTGCAGGGTGTAGAGGACCAAACAACTATTTCGCCTTCATCAATGGAGGTGACTTCATCATGTAAAGAATCTACGCAAAGGATCATGGGGGCACAAAATGTCCATCAGTTGTACCCTTCGAAGTCCTCCATTCTGAAGGGGCCCTTTGACGTGACCAGTTCTGAGCACTTCAGTTTGGAACAACCCTTCAGTATGGCAGCCATGATTGTTTTCACTCTGAAGTTCCCTTCTGAGGGAGTTATATCCCGTTTGGAATGCACCAAATGATTTGTAATGAGTTTTCACATGTGCTTCAGACACCAGTCATGCTGATGGCATTCCCAAAGTGTCCCCTAGTTGACGTGGTGTGGAGTTCCCTTGAAGGGGAACTTGAAAGTTCATGTAGACTTTTGTTAATGTTGGACCAAATGGGAATGCAAAAATAATCTTTGTTTTGGTTTTCCAAGTATCTCTGAAGTAGTTTACCCTGCTATAGTTTTTTGTGTTGACTGCAGAAATCAGCATATAAATATATCCATAGATTGTGTTCATGTCACAGTTTTCATTATCACTTTGTGGATGGTTTAAAATAACAATGGGTTATTTTTTAACACTCATAAATATAAAGGGTTTTTGATATTTATGGTTCCATTAAGAACCTTTAACATCCATATAACCTTTTCAAGTTTTTAAGTTAACATTGGAAAATGTTATTTAGTTTATTCTTAATTCTTCATGCTATACAAAATGGTTCTTAAGAACTGTCCACTGAAAGGCTCTTTGGGGAACCCAAAATGGTGGTCCTATGGCATCACTGTAACAGAAACCCTTTTGAAACCTTTTTGTTTAAACTTGTACCATCACTTGTGCATCCTACTATGTGGTTATCAGTGTGGTTAAAACGTGGTTGTGTGCTTTGCATATTTTCTGCATGAAACCTCATGCATGAGGCCGTTGCTATGGCAGCATTCAGTCTTTAGCTTTAAAATAATTGAGGATGTTGTTCATCGCGAGGTTAGATGTAATGACTCATGTTCTCCCGGCTTTCATATTCCATTCAAAATTTCACAAAACAAGTCCTAAGAGTTTGACCCTTCAGCATCCCCATTGTTTTACACTACAAAGCACCTGCAAAATATGCAAACCCAACAAGTTCCTTCTAAATGATTGAGAACAGGTTAAGGACACTTCAGAAGTGCAAAAGAGAAGTAGTGCAGCATGAATTTGCCTTATAATACAATCAACCATCAGGTCCAATTACTATTATAACCACTATATATTACAAGTAATTATTGTGGTGCTATCACAGCATGTTCTGTAGGTCACTGACTGCTTAAATGACTTGCCTCAGAACAAGGAGAAGGCAAAGCTCCCAGCAGTAAAGCTGTTTATTGTCCCTCTGGATTTCATTGTGGATTCTGGCAGGTTCATTTCAGGATAACTCTCCAGAATGGCCTCGGGATGTAGAGGGATTGGGATGAAGCACAGGGGAGAAAAGTGATTGAGCAAGGGGGCTCAGGTTTGCTGTGAAATAAAGATGGAGAATATGGCCTTGAAGGGCCAGCTCTGGGCTTCCGGCACAGGCTGGAGTTCAGCGGAGGGCTGCAAACCACTGAAATGGCACAGTGACTACAAGAATGTGCTAATGGAAAGGGTCTGTGTAGCCAGAGGCAGGGGAATAGGGACTTGGGGTAAATCACTCTGGCAGACTTTTTAGTTCCGTTTATAGACACAGGTGAGATGGTGTTAGGTTTATATTTCAAGTTGCATTTCCTCCAATCTTTTGCCATCTGGATTGTTCAGGCAGATGCAAGTGTTATTTCCCCAGTCTCATTGTTTCAGTTTGTGGGGTTTTGTGCTGGTATCTAAACGTTGCTCCTTGCTAGCTGTCATGCTCAGAGAATTTTGCAAAGATAAGCAAATCTATGACTCGCTATGTGGGGTGCAAACCCGCCTGTGCAGTACCTCCAGGACAGACAGCAGATGGTTGATGTGAGAAAACAATGATGGAAGTGCAGAGAGACAGAAGAGGAGAGCGTTTTTGCAAACTTTGGAGGAAAAAGAAATAACAATTCAACCGCGGTGACAATATCTGCTTTTGTCTGAATGGCAGAATTCCGGATGTTTTACAAGACAGAACAAACTTTTGTGAGCTAAGACCACCTTCAAAGTGGTTTTAGTATGGTAATCACACATGTAGATCTGTTTTCCATTTCTGAGTACCTAAGTTTAATTAGTTGTTTTTTGTGTGTGTGTGTGAAGTGAAATGTTGTTGAGCTATAAAATATGTGTTAAATGTTAAAGATTGACTTAAAAAATAAAAATAAAGATGACCTAGTGAAACATTATATCCTGTTATCCAGTATTGTTAGTTGTGGTATTGTTAGTCTTAAGTAGTTTTGTCTAGTGTGACAGTCTTCATTTTAGCATTGTCTAATGCTGTTTGGGTGCAACACCATTTAATTTTTGATGCAAAGTTTGATATGATTTAATATTTGATCATTTGTTTGATAAGACTTTTGGTCAAGACAGTGCATCAATGTGTCAGGGTTTCAGAATTGAAGTATTGGATCTATCGGAAGATAGAAGATAGATTTTTTTTTTTATATATATATATATAATATTTAATTACATTTAATTAAAATGTAAACTTATGTTGAACATGGTGTGTATGTGTTCTTCCAATATGTTGAACTTTCACAAGCATAGAGGAGGCATCTCAGGCGAATAACTTTTGGTATAGTTCTCTGCCTGGGCCCTAGTATTAGTATTTATATTCAGTTTTTATGGCCTGTCTTTAATTTGTATTATATTAACCACTTGACTTTAGTCAGTACGTATTTTTCTTAACGTTACAGCCTCAGGTCCTGAAAACCTCTGTACAGAGCTAAAAGAGTCTTGTTTTGTAAGTGTGTCCATGGTTTGGATGACAAATACACACGAATACTTGAAAGCTTGCTAATACAGAGGGTACAAAAGCACTGGCTGTGAGGTAACCTACGCAGAGTGAAGGTCTATTATAGTTCAAAGAGAATGATACAGAATGGTTTATGAGCCTCGGCTCAGAGCCTTTTCCATTAGAGCAAATAGCACTGAGCTTATTAAAAAGTAGACATGTCATCTCAAGGTTTTCTCCTTGCTTGCACGTCACTCGGCTTTGGCGGTGCTGTATGTTACTGAACAGAGTCCAATTTTTGTAATTAGCTTAGAATGGGGCCATCTCTGCTGTTTATATAAAACATGCTAGTCTTAATTTCTGAAGGTGAATACATTAAATGATCTGCCAGCATTAGCTACTGTAACCTAAAATGTTTATACAGGAGAGCTGATAAAAGAATGGGATTTGTGTGGCTTTTAGTCTGTATCTGTTAGTTCTGAGGTCATTTACATAGTGTCGGAGGTGGACAAAGAAAACAATTCCAAAAGTACAGATATTGCTTCTCAAATATTACACCATTACAAGTGATTATTGTAAAGACAGCTTTTTACTTCAGTAAAAATACAGAAGAATTTTCTGGCAGTGTGTGCACACATCTACATATAGCCATTCATTCACATTTGAACTGAGGGGACAGTGAAATTAAAACCCCGCAACACAACTGTATCTGTATAACTTTACTGCAGCAACACCGCAATATTAATTTGACATCAAAACAAACATAAACAAAACAAAAATGTTCTCTGAGAGCTCTCGCTGTGCTTTGATGTCCTACACAGAACAGTCGGTGCAGTGCTGCTTCAAGTCAAGCACCTTTTGTGTTTTGTTAGGAGTTCTTCTGTAGTTTTATAGGCAATACTTTCAGCCCATATTGTGTCTAATATGTATATTATGGTATACCATAATATTAACTTCTTATTATTGAATTGTAGTAAATAAATATTTACATTTGTAAGTGGTCAGTGTTCAAAAAATTCTGGGAAATCGCTTCATGTAACTCTACAAGAGTGATTACTGATAGTAATAATAATAATAATAATAATAATAAATGGCATGTTTTCGATAAATCACCCACTGAAGTTTAAAGCTGCTATATAGTTTCAACTTTCTACATTGAAGACCTTGACAGAAATGTAGTGGAAAGTACAATATTTGTCTTTCATTTGGCCAAGTATGGTGACCCTTACTTGGAATTAGTGCTCTGCATTTAACCAAAGTGCAGACACACAGATCAGTGGCAGACATTTTTTGCTGTGGTGCCCAGGGAGCAGATGGGGGTTCGGTGCCTTGTTCAAGTGCACCTCAGTCATGGTATTGAAGGTGGAGAGAGCGCTGTACATTCACCCACCTACAACCTTTGAAAAAAAAATAAAAAATGCTCCAGTAAAGTAACAATACTCAATAAGTATATTAAATGTACAGTATGAGATCTTGGAAAATGCTAAAATTAGACTACATCAGCAGTTCTCAATTCCAGCCCATGTTCTGAAGTGAAGTAAAGCCCTGCTCAGGGAGTAGGGAGCAATGAACACGTTGTATGGATCATATTGATCGGAACACTTCTGACCAGTTTAGAATCTGAATTGGGTGTGTTAACTAAGCAAGACATACAAAATATGTGCGTGAGGACTGGAATTGGGAACCGCCGGGCTACATCATGTTTCATGCACTCTCGAGAAAATTTTAAAAAATACTACAATACCAGGAAGACCGGGTTGTTGATGTTTGTCTTCCTCTGTCTGCACAGCGTGCGTGACTGCGCTGATGACATAATTTGTCTGCACGCACAGGGTGTGCAGAGGTATGCAAATACATACGTTGGCAGGCTGGAAGGAAAGCCATTTAAAAAGCTTGGTCCGAGCGTTTTGATTGGACGTACATTTCTTGAGCCTACTCCTTACAAATATATATAAATAAAGATAAATACATTTAGCCCGCTTTACTTGATGATTGCTATAGAAATGTGAAGAGACTTTCAAGCAAAATAACAAAAATGTTGTATATAAAATGTTAAATAAATAACATATGGAATATACAAAATATTTATTTGTATTGGCTATGTTTATTTATATTTGGCTGGGTATTTAAATAAATAACAATACATATAAATAAATAAATAAATAAATACATATTTATGTATCTATGTTCTTCTTCCTTCCTTCCTTCCTTCTTTCTTCCATCCAGTATTGGATATTCAAGTTGTGCAAGTTTTTTGGCCCTATTTGTAAATTGTTAATTACATTCACAACTACTTAATGTGTATACCATCTTTTTAAAATGCCAATTACACTTAAAAACTTTTTTCTTGGTGTGTAGTATGTATCAGATGCTAAATTAACAAACTGGGGGAGGTCCATGGGTGTGCCATCTGAGGCTGAGATGACTGTTCCTCCCACAGTCACAAAGGTCACAAAATGCTGGACTTTTGGTAGTTCCTAGGATAGCAAAGTCCACTAAAGGAGGTAGAGCTTTTTTCGCATTTGGCTCCCAGACTCTGGAATAGCCTTCCTGATAATGTTCGGGATTCAGACACACTCTCTCTGTTTAAATCTAGATTAAACTCACATCTCTTTCGCCAAGCATTCAAATAATAGGTAATAAACACTTTAGAATAGGTAACACTTGTTAACTATTAACTACGACATTTCTCTCAATAAATTCTTAATTTGCTGCTTATTAATAGTTAGTAAGGTAGTAGTTAGGTTTAGGTATTGGGTAAGATTAAGGATGTAGAATAAGGTCAAGTAGAATAAGTCATTAATATGTTCTTAATTAGCACTAATACATGGCTAATATTCTAGTTATATGCATGCTAATAAGCAACTAATAGGTGTTACCTATTCTAAAGTGTTACCAACTATTTAATTTTGCTTTGTTGGAACAGCAGCTATGCTAATTATGTCTCTATTTGTTTCTCTGTTTTGCCATGGGATTTAAACAAGTTCCAGTCTGGATCCAGAACACCTGAGAAGAGATGTTGCCAACCCCTCAGGGTCACCGAGATTTTGCCAGGTACGACATGTTCCTGGATCAACATATCTGTATTCTGTATCTGTATTCTGATTGATTGGAATGTTGATCCAGGAACATGTTGTACTTGATGAAATCATGCTCAGATGACCTCAGATGATGAAATAACATACAGAACTACCAAATATTGCTACAAGTGTGATAGCATCATATAATAATTGCTATTAGTAGTGTTCATCATCTGGTTGACTACATCTTGTATTCATTTTCCTGAAATGTTCTGTCAAATGCACATACACTGGCACTCACCACTGATGAGCGACAACTAAATATTGTAGAAACTTAATTTTCTGTAAAGTTGCTTTTCAATTATTTGTATCGTAAAAACCACTATACAAATACACTTGAATTGAACTGAATTGAATTGAATTGAATTGACAGTCAGAGCATCATACAGGCAAAACAAAGAGCTCTGTGGTCTGCTGTCAAGCACAACAAACTCACACCTATCATTCCAGCTGCATCTTTTTTATTTATACCTCACATCTTCCTTTGCTCAAACTTCTGTCTGTAACACTGAGATAGAATCTTAAGTAAAAATAAAAATAAATATAAAAATACTAGTTTAACAATCAGTCAGAGGACAATCTGAAATACTAGCGATTATCACTCTGCAACTCAAGGTAGATCACTGCCCATCACCTTGAATTTAAATAAAGCTCATTGACCAGCTTGTCTTATTTAAAAAGAGCTAACAGTAAGACGATCAATCCCAATGCAGTTAGTCTGAATAGTGTGGCACCACTGCATTGGAAATGACACATGGGGGAATTCTGTAATGTTCTATAAGACTTCAGTCTGGTTTGACATGACTATGGTAAACACTAAGTTAGTCAAGCTTCTTATATTTCTTTCTTGTGATTATTAATAAATTTATACTTATTAATAACCGTTTTTATAAATTTATTCATATATATATATATATATATATATATATATATATATATATATATATATATATATATATATATATATATATAATTAAATACTAATAAAGTTTAAATTAGAGTTACTAACAAATTAATAATACTGTGGGCCTTTGAGTTATGCAATGATACACTACCATTCAAAAGTTTGGTAAGATTTGTGTAATGATTTAAAAATATATATATCTAATGCTCACCAAGTATTTATTTGAATTCATTAGAATTAAAAATAAAGTTTTTTTAATGTTATCTATTCCTGTGATGGCAAAACTGATTCCTCTTCAGGAACTCGAGCTGTGTCGAGGAAATTTTGGGGAACGCATCCAGCGTGACGTCTCTGAATAACGTGCGTAATCATACCAATGGATGGGCGAGACGTCATAGGCGGGTGATGTCATAGACCAGGAAGCATAAAATCACAAGCGGCAAAGCCGGCAGCCAGCCTTCTGTTTTCAGCAAGCGCTCTGTGTGTGTGTGTCACTCGCTATATGTTTGTGAGTCTTATTTAGTGTCTTTTGTCCACTGATAAACTGCAATCAAATCACTGATATCAAAGCTTCAATCAAGAGAAGTTTTGGGCTAGAGCAAGCAGCGTTCAGGCTGTGTGTTTTCCCTGCCAGCAAAAAAAAAAAAAAAAAAAAGGGTAGGGACACCCGCGGCTTGTGTGTTGTCTGCTTGAGAGTGAAGCTTTCAGTGTCAACTCTCGAGGGAGTTGACAGCTGTGATGCGAGCCTTTGCTTCACTCTCAGAAGGCTCTCTTTGAGGAGGGAGCCTTCACTGGTGTTTCTCGCGATGCCAGCCCTGCTTTCGCCGAGGCGGAGTGGTGGTTGTGCTCGCGGGTTTTGCTTTCGGATCTGCTGGAAGGAATGTAGACGGGCAAGTCCCTACCTTCTTCCTTAACCACCAG
Organism: Carassius gibelio; assembly: GCF_023724105.1. Classification (NCBI taxonomy): domain Eukaryota; kingdom Metazoa; phylum Chordata; class Actinopteri; order Cypriniformes; family Cyprinidae; genus Carassius; species Carassius gibelio. The sequence continues at coordinate 11,944,859 of NC_068384.1, forward strand.
ATCTGGCACCCGCTCTCGGGGGTACGGAAGCCTGCATTTGTAGTACTTTCTCCCCAGTCCGTGTTGACTCGTCTGGTTGTTGACTATTTATCTGACTATGTGACGTTAGATGTACAGGGGCTCTTGGGATGTAATGTCTTGTGTGAGAACACTTATTTACCTCTCTTCCTCTGAGGAGGATGAGGTGGCCAGGGGATGCTGGGTGGAGCAATCCCAACCGTGTTCCAGCCCCTCGTGCCGGGGGTGTCACTTTTGTACACTGCAGACACCAGAGTCAGTGTGGCACTCCCAGGCCGAAGGCTTCTAGTGGAAAGCGTTTCTGCGGACCATCGTGCCCTCAGGAGATCGTTCTGCCAACCCTGCCGGTGTTCCAAGGCGCAGCGGTCTCCGACGAGAGCTTCTCTCAGTTACCATACAGAAACGTAGTGGTGCTAAGAGGCTCGCTACCTCTACTGAGGTCTCTAGAGCAGCTAGTACGGTCGTCCCCTGCCAGTCCGCCGCTTTAGGGCACCGAGCTAGTAGCTCTAGGCACACCAGAGGCCAGTCTCACGAGACTGGTTTCCTTAGGAGGTCACATGGCGGTGTGGGAGCCCCTGCCAAGTGTGAAAACTACTGCCAAATGTGTCTCAGTTTGTCCTGCACACTGTAGTGAGAGGCCACAGAATCCAGTTCTGGTGGGCCCCAAGCAGGCTCTGGTAATGGAACAGAAGTAGACTCTCTCTGAGGATGGAGGCCATCGAGGTGGTCCTTCCTCGAGTCCGAGTCCTACAGCCGGTTCTTCACTGTTCTGAGGAAGAATGAGGTCTTGTGTCCTTTTTTAGATCTGCGCTTTTTGAACCATGATGATTTGGTGCTCAATAAACATTTCTTCTTACTATAGATGTTGAAGACAGCTTAATAATGCCTGTTTTAAAAATTCTTAAAGTTCAGACTCAGAAGGTCTTGCTACAGAGCCTGCAGGACCTGTTCAAGTTCTGACCAAGCACAGATGGAGCTAGTCAGGAGGTAGCAATGAGAAGCAGTTTGTTAATTCAGTGAAATGTATTCAAATTTATAAAAAATTCTGAGTCAATAAACAAAACTATGCAAACTACCAATTAGCTGTATATTTAATGATCCTGGGAAAAGTTTTATAAAGTTTGAACAGCATGCACGGTTTCCTTTACAGTGCATGAATGCATATTTTAAAAGGCATGTAGTTAAGCTTCGGAAAGTTGCTGTCATGTCAAATTAACACTTAAAAAAATATCAAGATCCCCACGGGTCGTGAGTTACTTGCTTGTTCTGTAGTGTTATAGAATGTCACACATACTGCCAACATGTTTACACAAATATGTTTATAACAGGATATTTTGCCATTTTCTATAAATGTGTTTGGCGGGTCAAATAACACATTTGCAAAGAGGTCATGGGAAAAAAAGATTTATTAGGCTCTGTTATATAGTTATATTAAAAATAAATGCTAAAAAGTGTATAAATAATTATTATTGTTTTTATCAAAGAAACTCCTGGAATCACAAAATAGTGGTAATTAATTTAATATATCAATACACTCTTTTTTTTCTGAAAGCAATCAGTTTTGTCATAATTACAGTAGAAAAAACTAAATATATATTTTAATTGAGGGGCCTTCAAATATTATGCTGGACAACCACTGAACAGTAATATATTGTAATATTTTTTTTTTCTTCTCTCAAATATAAGCATGGCAAGGTCTTAGAAAACTTATCAAGCTTATTTTCTGCCAAGAGAGTATGAAATCCTCTTTGTGCCTAAACATCTATTACTTCCAGAAGAAATACATGTTAGAGACCCTGAATGCTGCAATATAGACAACGAGGACCACACATCATCTTCATCATATTAAATCACACCACCAGCCCCTTTCCATTAACCCAAATGCATGGATATTAGCCTGGTATATGAATACACATCTCCGCAAAATATATTACGCCACCACAAAGCGAAAGTTAAAATGGATCTCAGCAAGGCCTTTGTTTTGTGAAATTTATGAGTGCTATATAAAAATATAATAATAAGGATAATAAAAAAGCAGCCTGCTAAGATAAGCCCTGATTGAACATGAGAAAATAATGCTTAAAGTGGTGGAATGAGCTCAACGGAAATATGCATTTCATCTTATGCCATGCAAATCAATGGGGCCCCGCAGGGAAGCAGAACGGGGATCAGACCTGTACACAAGAGCCTTCATTCATTCTGCTTGAACCCGAAGCAGAGCTGCAAACAAGCCAACTTGTTAATTCTGTGTGTTAGTCATGCTGGTGCATCTTGTGATCTAAACACTTACTATCACAAAGCATTAGAGGGAGAGTGAAAACAGTTTTGTTGAGTATGTGTTTCCTGACAAAATGATTCTGGCTGAAACGCAATGTGTAACCCAAGTTGAACTCTGATTGTTCAAGGTGTGTCCTTATTTGATACCTAGTACTGAGTGTTAAAATCGAAAGGGAACTGAAAACAAAATAGGCTGGGGTTGATTAATTGGTTCAAAGTTCACAATTTTGAGTGATTGCCAATGCATTGGTATTATTTAATTAGTCCTGCCAAGAAGAATAATTGATCTTTAATTATGTACTATACAGGAAGGTTCTAACACACCCTCTGCAAAACAAAGTGATCATCATAATCAATGTACTGTACGTAATTTGGACAGACAATTATAAAAAAAAAAAAAAAAATTGTGCTGGTAGCTAAGGGGCTTTATTCAGGCTCTGATATCCTCATTTTCTTTTCTTTTCTTTTTCTTAGTTTTTTATTATTATTTGTTTTCCAATTATAATATAGGCATTAATTTCAGATGAACCAGTTGAGTATTATAATGATGCAGGCATGTTGCACACAAGCTGTGCTTTTTTCTTCTTCTTCTTCGTTTTTTGTTACATGTGTTTTTCCAGAAGTGCAACAAACACATTGATTGCTTCATAACTCATTTAAAATGACTCAAGGCGCTTTGAATGCTTTCAAATATGTAATTTAGCTCATAACTGACATAACAAATCATGTTCTATTGTTCCGTTTTACCCTGTTCCATTAACCTTGAGAAATCTTAAGCACTAGCTGATGTACCTCAAGGGGAAATTCACAAAGAGGAGCAAATGATTAAAACCTTCAGAGATAAATTTCCAATAATTGTTCCCACTGGAAAAAAATATTGGATCTTTTTTTTTTTTTTTTTTTTTTTAAATGTGAAATGCACAGCAATAATCATTTTCAATGAAATGTCCTCACCATCACAACCCTTGAGGTCAATAGGCTCAGGACCGTAAAAGGGGTAGTCTACTTAGAAACTGGTGTTTGTCTAAAAAAAATTAAAATCCCTCTTCAAAATCATCCTTTGTGTTTCACAGAAGAACACAAGTCATTTATGTTTAAATGACAATAAGGGTGAGTGAATGATTGACATATTTTTTTTTTATTTTTATGAAATATTTTTTAAATAAACTAAACAAAATATTTTACATACTTTTTCAAAAAGCATGTAGTAGAATGTGATCACATTAGACTGTAAATTGCATGAGATTTTTATACGATCACATGTTGAAAATTGCCACGGTACCCCAGTCAGGTAACTACACTGCAGTGCAAAGGCAAAAGACTGTAACTTCATAATGCAGATTGTTCATCAGGCTGTCAAAATCAGTAGCCTACTAACAATTCACAATTAAATCCATATCCTACCGAAAATCAACCAAATATTGATAATGTGGAAGTTACTGCCTTTTGCCTTGGGACTTCTCACATTTTGAAGACAATGCAAAGGCAGAGTACATTATAATTAACATTCAAAATAGGGGTAAAAATCAAGATTGAGCTCACAGTTTTTTAATGTACATAATTTTCATTACTAAAAGATATAATTGCTAAATTTCCAGTGTCCTACCTATAGTTAATTCAGCTGGACAAGTAAAAAACATTAAAGTCTTAGTCTCATACTCTAGCGAGTTAAGGTCTTTTGCCTTTATAGGGCAATAAAGGTATAGTATATAATGTAGAATAAGGATGATTGCACCTTCAGTAGACCAGGTTTGTTTGTTTGTTTATTTATTTATTTAAAGGGTTTAGTGATACAATTACATGCTTAAATGAGAGGCTATGACATGCATTACAGTATACTTTGATCAAACTGTTTTCTAGTTTAAACTGATCTGGCAGTTCACGATTGGCGGACTAAAATGAATGCTTGTCAGGCCTGTCAGTCGCAGCACTTGTGCCTGTCTTTTCCTCTTTGAAAGTGTAAAAAGAGGATGTTTTTGGCTTCAGAAAGGAAATTCACAAGTCATTCTCGCTGAATGTGAAAATGAGATCTCCTATGGAGTTTCACAGTACTTTAGTGTGCACAGCACAAAGTCTCTCACAGGCAGTCTGACCACACAAATGATAAAGAAAAACAGCAGGAATATAGCACAGGCAGACTCAAAAAAATAAAGAAACAAGCATATATATATATACACCTCTTGTTGTTGTTGTTATTTTAACATATATTTTACGCTTTAAATTCTTTGAAGAGAGCAAAATTTTCCATATAAATGATTTTCCTGAAGGAGAGTATGATGTCATTTTTATACCTCTGTGACTCATTAAAGTTGCTTTATTGTTAAAGGTGATTGCTTCATTTGGCAACAGCGGACTGATCATTACTTCAGTGACATTGCTGATGCCTGCCATCTGGTCTTTCCATCCACAACCTGCAGCTAGAGTTTCACTAATGTCCTCAAGTGCAAGGTCTAAGGTCTTGAGATATTGTATAAAACTAACATTACGTTAAGTACTTTCTGACATTAAGTAATTTTGTACATTAAGTTATTTCTGTTCTTCAGACAGGTACTTCAAAGCGATGTCCACAATATGTAGTATTTCTTGAGTATTGCTTGGAGTATAAATGGGAACATGCACTTGAGAGATAAAATTAAGTCAGTGTCGTTTCTATTTTTATCTAAAAAAAAATTTAGGTTTGTGAAAAGCAGCTTTATTGGCAACATACGGTTCAGGGGAACTAGATGTATTAAGAGCCAATCTGGATTTAATAACAATTCACAGTCATCGCCTCGAGAGCATATGTAAGAGTGTATCTATCTTTGGCTTGTCCGTTTCGAAAAATGTATGAGCCTATCTGCAGCCAGAAAACTTCTTTTGTAAAATAGGTCACATAATAGATGATACCATTTGTGAGAGAGACACACTTATCTTCCTCCTTTTGCCTAGAACTCATCTATTCCACAGTGAGTTTGGATGTAAAATGTTCAGTTATATATATATATTTGTATTTGCTTCTTCTCTGTCTATTTTCTCCTTTTTGGATTATCTCTTCACTGTTTTAGTTAGGATTCTGCCCTTATTCACACCTGGGTTTTATATCTTTTCTATAGCATTTACATGTTTCAACACATTCAATAGGTGTTCTTAATCTATCATTTAAAACTTACTATTTTTTGTAGGCACTCTGAAAACATTTCGTCTTTACTCTTAATTCACTGTCAGACTGCGTTCAGACATAGTGAAACATGAAACAAAATTGCTTGTTTGCCACCCACCTGTGTTAGTTGTCAGTGACCTGTGATTGACTGCATGGAATAAAATAATACAGCACCTCTTCTAAAACTGAAAGGGGCTTAACGGCAAAATATGATCTGAACTTTCTCAAGCTTTATGCTGCAGTCAAAACACACTCAGTAAGACTACTGCGACCTTGAATGGAGGCTTAAAACATTTTAGAGTTTAAAAACGGGCTGTAATAATCTCCCTTGATATGAACACTAAAAGCCAAGGCCAGGTTAAAACTCGAGCCAGGCAAGTGCTTAGGAATTGGAAAAGTTCTAATAAACAGTAAATTTAATTCTGGTCACTCTGGCTGGGTTGTGCAGAATTTAGAGTTGATGTATAGCTTGAGGGATACCTAATAGATGATGTATTATGTAATACATTTAAATTACTCTGATATAAACTGTCATTCAAATGTTATATAATGTTATTTATTTTATTAATTTAATGCATCATTGCTTAATAATGGTTTAGCATCCTTTTTTTCTTCTTCTTCTTTTTTTTAATGGCTTGCTGACCCCAGACCTTTGAATGGTTGTGTACATATTATGTTTGATAGCGACAGAACCCCGAAGGCTGTGATGTACAACTTGGCCAAACCTGCACCCTGTGTCCGACAAGTTTGGGAAAAGGCAAATAACTATTGATTACAGAACTTTTGCATTGTTTTTTAAGACATTTTTATATCCACCAATAGATATAAAGAATGCCTACATCTGTGCAACTGACAGCTTGGCTGTTAACTTCCTCTCCCACCATGCAGCTGAGGAAACAATGGGGAATAATAATAAAAAATCTTAGTGGAGCTCTCCCAAAACAAGTTGAAACTTAAAAGCTAAACGTAGTGTTTGCTCCATCTTCTGGGTATGACATAATCTCCATAATGGACTTGTCTCTGTACTTTATACTCAGACAAACAAAGTGCTTGATTTCTAGGAAGTAGTCTACTCTGCAAACCTTTTCATGAGGGATACGTCAAGAAGGCTTTTACAAAAAAAATTAAATATGTATTCTGGTGGGCCCTGTTCACACTGAAGGGGACAAGTTCATTAGACCCTCATTTATTGGCTGTCTTCTCTAAATCCAGATTTTCTCCTGTCAGTCACTGTTCCCTGATGGAATGAAAGATCTCCTTTGATTCCAGTCATGATTTAACCTTGAAATGAATGTCAGTGCTGGTTAAAGGTGCATTTAACATGCAGGAAGCAAGTTCCTTGTGACATTAAATCTTTGTGATTATGCAGTAGGACACATGAGACTTGCTAATCTGTTAAAGGATAGTTCACCTAAATAAGAAGACGTACACATTACATCCCCATTTGGCCTTCTTTCTTTTAGGCAGGGAAAAACGTTATAAGATTACTAGTAGAATACATTTATAAACAAATATTTGGAAGAATTATATGTGAAAATGTATGTCATTGCATTGATTGCATTGCAGTGATCCTTGTTTGACCAAACCCTGTTTTCCAGCAGGAGGGCCACAAAACTTGCTTTTAAGTTGGACATCATTTAAAGTAATGCTAACTTGTAGCTTATTCAGCTCAGCAATGTTTATTCAATAACAACTTTAAAGGAGTTCATTCAGTGAAGGGCTGAGTAATACAAGTGCCTCATGAGCCTTTCCGAATGATTCATAAAGAGATCAGGCTCATAAAAATGGATTGGACTACACTAATTGTGCTTTGTTTTGATTTACCAAAAGGAACTGGCACCTAGAAGTTATTTGGTTGTCGATTAGACCACTTTGCTTTTGCATACCCATGAGTACAACTGATCTCTGATTGCTCATTACTCTGTCTCTAATACACTGTAAGCAATTGCTGTAAATTTACAGCTGATTTTCAACACTAAAATACTGTTTTCATGTTAAACAGTTTAGTACTGTAGTTCGCAATGCATTGTGGGCTCCTTAAACCGGAACAACAAGACAGAGGCCCTAAACAGTATGCTGATGTTTTAAATTACAGTACAATACAGTATTTTTTTTAAACTGCGTATTGACTGGGGAATTTGGAGCATGGTCAGAAGCTTGTTACAACGTTAATATTTTTAAATTTAGGCTACTGCTTTTGGTCAACTTTAAGAAATACAGAAATAATTTGCCATTAACTCCTGGAGGGACTTCGGGAACCATCATTTGGATAGGAGATTGTCCAGAACAGGATACACAATTTAGATGACGTGCTGCACATCGTTGAGTGTTCTTCATCAACAACCATCTGGTCTTGCATCTACAAATTAAACGGTAATTCAAATCTTATTCATATTGCCAAGAATGCTTGATATCAAACTTATAGTAGCTTGTCTTGCTAGGGATTTGAACATGTCATTTAACAGTGGGGCTTAGATTTGAATAGCCAAAACCATATTACTTTTGGGTGGTATTTTATTTAATTTTGGTAATGTTAGCTTTTCTTTCACTATCTTAACATTGCAACTCGGTTAAGGTTAAACTTTTCTGCATGATCACTGATACGGTGTAACTAAAAATCAGCCAGCAGCCGTAATCAAGACTAATACATGTTTGTAGATTTTCAGTCTACAAGGAATTTGCCATTGGGCAATAACAAAATGTTCCCGTCAGATCTGTTGTCATAACTGTGCCATAACAGTGACATACAGTACGGCATATGAGAATTCATAAAAATACACCTAATTTAACCTTTAAGTGCGTTTTGGGGAATACTACTACATTTGTGAAAACGGAAGTGTAAATTATTTTGTAGCTCACAGGAAGCTGCGTGTAAGCTGATAAATTACCTCCATGTTGTCAGCCAGTTACTAAATTGCATTATGGGTAAAGTAGGTGCAAGGTTTTAAAAAGTATTGCACTTGTCTTCTTTGCCCTACTATGACACTGTTGAAATTTTTTAAAGCAAATGATCAAATCAATACAGCAGAAACACAAGTTTTAACTTTTTTATTCCAAATATTCTTCTTCCTTTTCAAAACCTGGTGCCTACATTATCCACAATGCAACTTGACCACTGAGTGATATCACTGGAAGCAATTTATCATATTATGTGCAGTTTCCTCTAGAGCCACAAAAGGGTTCATACTACATTTTAGACGTCTGCAGTAGAACTCCCCAAGACCTGTAAAAATAAAATTGTTACCCTTTAAATTTTTTATGCCAAAACTATTTAGCAGTTTGATTGTAGGTACTTCAGAAGCCTACTTCTTTCATCTCTAGGTTACTCTCCTCTAGTGTTTACTAATTATTGTTCTTTATATAAATATTCTTCTTAAAAATCTTATTATGATAAAGATAATGTACTTGTTCCCTTCAGGTGTCTGCCACTGCAGCTGACGTTAAGACAACTCTCAGTCTTCCTGCAAGTCCTCGCCTGATACTGCCTGGTAATATACATTTAATTTATATTCATTGATAGACAAATTGTATATCATATCGCCCATTGATCTTGAGTTTACAAATGTTTACACAAGGCAACAATTATTCCCATGTTGCTATGACTTGAAGTTTCAGGTGCAACAGGGCAAATCACAATTATGGGTTGGGTGATCACCTTTGAGGGCCTTGTAATCTCTGAGGGCATCACACCAACATTTGCAACAGGACTTGTTGATATGTTTGCAATCTACTACATTTTCAACCTTCAGTATCAAGAAGAGGCAGCCTGCAACTCTGGAATTCATTCAAAGGTAAACCCCTTCATTCCCTGTCATCATTATATGGATATATACAATTAAATTAATGTGTTTGTATTTTTTTGCATAAAATTTGCATTTCAAGCCTCAATACACACACACACATACACACGCACACACACACACATCTACACAAACACACACACATACACACACGGATTAAGCCACAAGAGAACTGTTATTATAAAATTTATAAGCATTAGCTTGGAGTGTATGTTGTACATTCATGATTGGATAGTTTATTTATCATTATGAATATTTATTGTTTTATGACAGTGGAAGTACTGGAATAATGCTGCACAGAGGAACAGCAACTACCAAAGTGATGGTCATCTCTCCTGGATCAACAAATAAGATGTAAAAACACAAGCCTCATAGGACAATTTTAAGAGGTAACCTGCAAGTCTAGCTTGCAGTGGCACAGTTGCCTACCTTACTGTTTCATTTTTAAATGTATTTATTGATGCATAATTTTGATTCATCCTGCTAAAATGTTCTAGTTTCAAAATGGCCATTTTCAAAATGTCTTAAGTATGTTTTCAAAATGTTGCCAATTCTGCATATGTTCAAATGTTATTATGAAAGTATATTTTTACAGACAGCAGAGAATATATTGCATATATGTATATATACATATATACATCTTTTAAGTTGACTTGTGAGGAAATTTTTTCTTTTTCTTTCCATTTTTTTTTTTTTTTTTTGTATTCATGTTGACATTGGCATTGCTCTTTGAAATAAAGGTATTTGATTATCAATGTATTTAATGTATTTAAATATCAATGAAGAATTTTAAGAAACAGCTAAATTTAGGATTATTTCTAATACAGTAAAAAAATGCAGCATATATCTATGATTTATTTGAAAACTAAAATAATATTGTTTAGGTTGTTACTTTAACTTCTCACAGTTTACTGTAGACAGGCACAGTAGATGTTATAAGTTAAAGTAACAACCTAAACAATATTATTTTAGTTTTCAAATAAATCATAGATATATGCTGCATTTTTTACTGTATTAGACTGTGAAATCATTTAACAGTGTGGTTACAGAAATAAACTCTATTTCTGGTTAACAGACTACTACCGTAAAGTCTATTTACGTATGAGTACCGTAAAAATAACGGTATATTGCTGGCGTCTTTGCTGCCAGCTCTTTACTGTAAATTATAGAAATACAGAAACATACAGTTTTTCTGGTTTACAGACTACTACCGTAAAGTAATTTTACGTATGAATACCGTAAAAATAACGGTATACTGCTGGCGTCTCTGCTGCCAGCTCTTTACTGTTATTTTACAAGACATTTTTTTACAGTGTAGCTAATGTATTCAAAATCTTTTTGAATGGTTAATTATGAGATTAAGCTCATAAGAGTGAATTGGGCTTCTCTGGTTTTGATTTACCAAAAAAAAAAAAAAAGATTAATTTGGTTGTAAAATCAGACTCTAATGGTTGCACTATATGTGTTTTATTCATAAAAAGAAATATTATATTATAAGAGTCATTTTAATCATCCATTTAAATTGGATTGATTGTTCGCTATACTTTCCAAAAGAGTCTTTTAGTTGTGAGATGCACCGATTTCAATGGTGTTGAGTCCCCGAAAATATCCCATAAGACATTTGTTTTGTGCATTGAACTGCACTATAGTAATGTTGTATTGATTTGTGTTTGTTTTTGCATGCCTATGAATACAATAATGTTGTTATTTCTCTTTAGTCCCATTCTAATATGTGACACAATTCATCCTCAAGAAAACAATACACTGTGCAGTTCTGAAATTAGCTACTATTTTAGAAATCTTTGACATTCATGGAAGATGCAGTTGGAGGGATGTAGCATGCTTTTGTCTTATTTATCAGCATTCTTTTTAGGTTTACTGAAAATGACAAGCACATACACTACACATTCTCACTTAAAAACCTTCAAAAAATTAGAGAGAATTATCACTTTTTAGAATTGGTGCCTCCTCACTAAGTTCCAAAGGATTCATTTATGTGATTTACAACAAATACTCTGATAAGGGTCAAGCATTAAGTTATCTTTCAAACCTTCATCTGTGCTGCCCATAACTGTAGACATGCCTTTAAACCTCTCTGCTCTGACCTTTCTTGTTGGTATTGAAAGACAGCTAACAAATAAAGATGCTCCCACACAAAGGTCATGTTTTTCTGCCTCTAAAGGACATCACAGAGACAGATCTGACAGTGGTCATAGACTGAGCGACTGGGGGCCTCCGCTGGAATGAGAAAAGTCTTCTCTGATTTTGCTGCACCACTGGGTAAAGATAAACACATTTTGCTGCAATGCTTGGGCCTCACAAAGGACAGATGCATGAATGGATGAGAGCTGCCATGATCACAATCAAGCAAATCAATTATGGATTTTCAGTCTAATGGTCTTAGAGCTCAAACTAACACTCACTGATAAGTAGAAGTTGCCAAGACAATAAAAAGCCATATATGCATCACATTGAGTGTAGCATATGTTTACTGAGCTTGAATGAAATAAATACATTTTAAAAAAGAACACCGTAAAACCAGACAGGCTTTCTGTGATTATGATTTTAAGAACTGTGTGATGGAAATTAATTGGGCTTTATCTCTGCTTATTGGAGTCCACTTGGCAGACACCATTAGATAGTTGTTCTGGGTGACAGACGGGAGCTTGACTAAAGGGGTTAGTGTAGCCAGTGGGGCTCTGACATTCTTACTGGTTGGATTATTGCATGTCCAAGGTTGAACAGAGTCAGGAACCTGTCTTATCGTCTTCTATTATGAGCTCTTCCCAAATGTTCTCCACTGTATGCCGAGTTGTACCAGCAGTGTGAGGCTTATTCAAAGAAACTGTTTCTATCAGAGGTTACTGTGTCGTACCAAATAAATTTTATTTATGAGCATTTGGAATTAGTTTTGAATTCATCCCAAGTGCATCCTCCAGCTATTTCATTTCATAACTTGGTTTGGATCTATACAAAAAAGTTTGGTTGTTTTAACTGTATCTGAACAAAACCTTTACAAAACATGTTACATGCATACGTAATGCTTGGGTATTTGCATGGAGAATTTCTATCCAAATGTTTTTAATTTCTATGGAATAATTAGAGGATTAAAAGAAGGCTCTTTCAATTTCAAAATAAATTAAATGTTTTTCATGCAATATTTATTTGATTATTTTAATCTGGAACTTTAAAAATTGTAATTGTGTTTATTTTTATTTCATTTTCTGCACAGATTATAAGATAAAACCTTTGGAATTCTGCATTTACTGTATGTATACATCTAGCCACATCAAATGCATGTGCTTCACAAGAAGTTATAGTAATGCATTTGGTATTTTTGCATACATATCCTATTTTATTTAAAGTGTTAACAAATGCCAGACTTGTCCAATGATAAAACCTAACTAAACCCCAACCCTCGTCTTACAATCTCAATTATTGCCTCAAACTCATTTATTTTTAATTGGAACAACTTAGCAAAATTCAGTCAACAAACAACCCAAAGTCTTCACCCTATAATTTATTTATTTATTTATTTATTTATTTATTTATTTATTTATTATTATTTTGCAATGAATATTCGAAATTGAAGGGGGGGGGGGTGATTTACTGAATGATTGCAGTGTACTGTTTTCTTTTGTTTTAACACTGTGCTGGAGAGCATGCAATCTAACATTTATAGGTCCAATACATCAGAAGGTACAAGATAGCAGTTTAATCTACAGACTCCTCTTAGATCGACTCTAGTCTCACAACCTATAGTGGGCTTTGTTGACATTAATTAACATAATATACATATATAATTAGCCCATCTTTTATTAAAGTGATAAATGCAGTAGAGAGAGAAAGTAAAGTTTGGGGTATGATAGAGAATGAGGGAGTGCACTCTCTGTAGTGATAAATGATGAATTGCACGGCTCCTCTCTTTCTCTCATTACTTGCTGTTGCCTATAAGCTTGTCAGACAGCATTGTGCTTTTTCATCTTTATCATCGGACTGCAAGTATTGAGTGCGGGAAGGAGCAATATTGTGTACGTTTTTAAAAATAGGATGAACAGAATTAAAGGAATCAGTAAACAGTCTTTCATTTCTCCGATTTAATTTCTCTAAAAAGCATTAACCTCTCTGTCCTGACAGACAGAAGGGAAGATGACTTATTATACATGAAACGAGCAATGAATCCTCAGGGTTAATCAACCAATTAATCTCACAGCCAACGACAACAGTGGCACAACTTTGGAAAAAGCACAAGGGAAGAGCAACCACTTCTGATTGGCTGTCACAAATGATGCATTGTTGGTATACCGGCTTAAGGGACCAGAGAGACACTTGTTTTCTTCAGCCTTTGATGTGAGTGTTATTACTTACAATTTGGTGCAAACCTTTATATCTGTGTTCCAGAGATCCATCCCCATTCAGTTCAGGTGGCACAATGCTATTGGTTTGTTGAGCGACCACTGATTCGCCATGGCATCTTATGAAGTCCGTCGCCTCCGCTCTGTAATTATAATTTGTTTAGGGACATGTCCGGGGAGATACAAGTGCACCGCTTAGCTCATAAAGTCAAGCCCTGAGAACCTAGATGTGTCAGTTGCACCATAATAAAAAAGACAACATGGCCGCCTGAAGGTATCCAGCAGCCCCAGCCAAAATTAATCTTCGAAGGGTGATAAAAGGCTTTGCTTTGATAGTTTGTCAGGGATGAGTGTCTCTGAACGGCGATACCAGAGACTTTTGGGATGCAAGCAAATTCCAGTGTTAAAGTTCAAGGCTGAGCCGCCAGAGCGCCCCCTAATGGTTGCATAAATAAACTGTACCTGCAGTGTGGGAGAGAGCGAGTGAAATGGTGAGGGTAAAATGGAATGAAGAAGTTTGTGGGCAGGCACGCTGAGACGAGAGGCAGCAGGCTTGCAGACACAAACCTGGCAGGGGATGTGAGGAAGGCAGGCCTCCTCTCCACCTGCACACCAGTCAGCGTGTGAACAGCAGCCAGGCGTTCTCTGCGCTGACACATAAGCCCCTTTCACACTGCCATTCTGGCAAATACAGGGGTAAAGTGTTCCTGTAATTGTTCCCTGGTCGCTAGATTTGGCACTTTCACACTGCCAGTGATGACCCGGTATATGTGCGTGCTTTCACACACAACCCTTGAAGATCCCGTAACGACACGTGACATCAGCGCGTGACGTGTAATGTGCGAGTCGACAACTCTTGGCACGTTATACTTTAACTGAAGCAAGAAAACGATCTCTGAGTCAGCGCGGAGAGTGAGGAACTAACTGATCTCTGCTTCATTACAGTTTGCACATATGTTTTCGTCGCGAATGTTGATCTTCCTTCAAAACAGCCGGTAAAAGAGTCGCGCGATAACGCGCGTCATCACTTCGATACGGAATTAGATCTGGCTTTTGTTCACACAGCGCTCGTTCCGGATCGATTACCGCAATGTTACTAGGTCCCCGACCCGGGTTCGATTCGGTAATCAATTCCAGGACGTGGTTGCTTTCACACAGAAGGCGACCAGGCAATGTTACGGGAATATTGCGGCTCCGACGTGCAGTGTGAAAGGGGCTATATAGTGTCTGTACCACAGATATGGTTTTATTTACAGATTTAGATTGTTAGTCACACAAGCACATTTCCAGTTATGTGTAAAAACAGGTTGCTTGCCACAAACAAGATTTTTTCCTTCCTTCCTAGAAAGTCTCTATGGACCCCCCATAAAGAGAACCAAACAAAACATTCAGATCAAGGTTTTTTTTTTTTTTTTTTTTTTGCTATTAGAAACCAGATGAAGAATATAATTGAATAGGATTCATTTTCAGAGTCATTAAATCTTTATCAGTTTTATTGTGTTGCAATACGTTTGTTTGCGGTTTTAGAAATTATATTTATTTATTTATATATACAAACCATCTAGTGTGTATTGTAGCTAGAGTTGATGCTTTAGCTGATCCTCAAGTAACCCAGTATTTCACATTTTGGGTGTTGCACCTATACTTTATCTGAAAAGTGTACTGTATCTTTCACATGCAGTTGTGGGGAAATAAGGGAGAATACAATGACATGTCCAGATTCAGTGTTTGCATAACATTTGTCTTTTGAAATGTCTTTCTCTGGTTGGTTTTTGAAGGCAGCATTGTGTCCTTCATTGCCCATGACATCCCACAATCTTGTGCTGGAAAAAATAAAAATGATGTTTTGAAGTAGTAGCCGAAAGCAGTAAATTCATGTGCCTTGTTTTGAATTGATTTCAGTCAAATCCTAGTTAAGATGACATTATAATCATTAATTAGTGAAAGCAGTTACTGTACAAACACACACACATACACACACACAGTATACGTAAGGAATAATTGACGACGGGCCGTTGTATTACATGTATTAGAAAATAATGCCCACCCAAGGTGGTGATGCAATGGTCACGACGCAAAGTGGAGTTTGTGTATACGTTTGTTTGTATATTGCTTTCACTAATTAGTGATTATAATATAACTGCTTATACTACGGTTACACAGCTCAACAGACAACAACTTTTTTGTGCAAACTGCCTGACCGTTACTACTGTTATAACTATGCAAAGTGATATGGAACTGTAATGCGGTCAAGAGATGCCTGGAACTACGTTAGCCGTGCGTTTCCCAGAAAATAACTGCACACCTCAGAACGTTCGTCAGCCAATCAGATTTAAGTATTCAACGGCCCTGTAGTGTGTGTATATATACTGTCTCTTATTTTTTACATTTACTTTCTGGTGTGTGTACTAAATCTAGTTTTTAAGCTTAGAATTGTGTGATGTTTCTCATTTATGAGTCACTTTGGAAAAATTGTGCAAAATGAATAAATTTAAATATTTATTTGGTTATGTATACTAGCTTCAGTTTTGGTGCCACGTCTAATAATCTAGAAGAAAAAAAATCAAGTGAGCTTTTGTCATACTAAGCACACAGATACTGTGTATTTATATTTGTATATCAATTCAATTGAAAATTATGAATATAAATAACTTACAATAGGTAAATAATAAAAAAAAAAAAAAAAATGATGTATCCCTTTATTTTTTCCACAACTGTAGGGACAATGCTGCCGACTTGGCATCCCATCTGACTGGATGTTAATTAAATATTATATCAAATGAAATTAAATACATGCTTCAATGGTTTCTTGCCACTTAATTCAACTGTTAAGGAAGACTCTTGCTTTTTTACCTTTAGAGTGCAGCCAGTAATGAATAGTTATGATATCTATAATAGGATGCTGGTAACTATAGCTAAACCTTTGCTACATGCATTTTAAAAGTGCAAAAATCCCAATGATAGAATAATATTTATATCATCAAAACATCTACACCGTTATCACTCTGGTCTTTATAGAATTTGCAGGATTTTCAGTCTTATTCATCAACTTGTCATTATTCTCTTACATAAAGTGATTTAATTTCAATTATTTTACTTTCCATTCTAAATCATAGAAACACAAGTTCTTGGACAAATTACTCAATGACTGCTCTTCAAGGACACAATAGAAGGCTAATTTTGACAACGATACTTGTATCTGGGTTTTTTTTTTTTCTCTGTCAAGTATGACAAGACTCTCTTGTGGACAAGACAAGAATGCATTATTCTGTCGAGTGGGCGCTGCCTCAAATTTGCTTTCAGTTTGTGTCCAGGGTCTGTCAGAATTCAAAACATGCATATTTGGCATTTCATTTTCACTCTATCATCATATCCCACTAAATATCATGATGCTTCTCCCACCTGCTGAGTCCATCACTGACACCAATGGGAAATTAATGAGATGTCCCCAGTAAATGCTAGTTTACAGCCCATGGCAAGTGCTGTCCTCCAGTGGTAGGCAATTCATGGAACATGAAAGCCACACATCTTCAATGGGACGTTGCTTGTCCGTGGCACTACTTCAAAGGGTATATCTCACACTATTCTACTCCACACGACTAACTTAGAGTGGGAACATGAGAGGAGCCATTGGTAACTGAATGTCATTATGGACTACACCAGACATTACAGCAAGCACTGTTCTAAAAATTTTTTAGGTGCGCTTCATTACCTTCCATGATCAATCACGGACAACATCAAACATACCCGAGTACATAGAAATAGAGAAACATGATAACTTCAGAGGATAGTGTTTAAACAGAAAGATAGTGGAAGAAAGAGATACTGTATGTACAATACAATGAACTGTGGGGTTTGCCATGCCAGTGTGTCAATTGGTGGTCTTGCTCAGGAGAGACCACCACATGAAATACCATCACTAATTAATAGTATCCATGTGGGAGTATTACACATAGTTCATGTGTAAATGTCCTCTACTTAAGAAGAAATAGCTGTATTGTCTAAACGCAGTCAGTGGCAATACTTTGTGAAAGAAAGTGATCTGTGAAGTAATGTTTTCCCAAGGATTAGCTTTAATTTCCTCTAAGTAATATGCATGCATGTGTGTGTAGGCATGAATGAATATCTGTGCATGTAATGCACTTGTAGTTAAAAAGCTTGGTTGGCTGAAAAAACATCTCAGTGGAGACCTATAACCTGCGATTCTGCATCCTCTCAGCTGGCTTTTCAGAATTCTGCTCCTCTTTAAAGAAGTTTTAAATATTCCATATTAGCAACCCTAGACAGTTAGCGTTTCATCCTGCATATTTTGTCATATACTTTTCTGTAATATAGAGTATCTGAAGACAACTATCAGAGAAGGATGACTGTTAATTATATATAATGGGTCATTTAGCATTTTTAGCTATTATGTCTGTGCACTGAATCTATATCTCTGAAAAGCAACATTTCCTTCTGTATTAGTCTTTTCAGTTTAGTCGGTTTAACTTCCTGTGTGGTGTGACCAATTCAAATTCAATTTGATTTTGAATTTTGCACAACCTTACTACATAAGAATGTCAGTAGTCTCATGTAGATCTCCAAGTAAAGTCACGAAACCAAAGGTGGCAGGCATCCTCACCTATGCCACAGCCAATTTAGAACTCTCCTGACGCTTAAGTCAGAGTGCATAAAAGGTTCAGACTCCCTTTCAGCCTGCGCACCTTTACCTCACTCCATATTCAAGACATCGCTGTGCAAGTCTAACACACAGGCTGAATGAACCAGAGGTTTTTACTCCAGGCTGCCTGGCGTATCGGTATAACAATGCTCTTACCTTCCTGGAAAAATTCCATCATTTGAATGGTAAATTCACCAGATCAGATAAAAACACCCAGGAATGTAACTGGTTAAACAAAAAATGTGTCCTGCTTGATTCCCCAATGAGAGATTAGTAACACTACAGGTCAATTAACAACCATCTCCCGCGAAACTACATTAATCTCGAATAATAACTGTTTATTATCTTCAATCATTCAGTCACTCAGCTATTGTGCCTCTGTTTCAAAAATAAAGGGGATGACACTCATTATTGGATTTGACTACTCTGCTTGACACACAGACAAAGGGATTCGTCAAGCCTCGCTAGTATCAAATCTAAAAAAAACACATTGGCCTGAACAGAGGCTGTCCATTTTTAGGTTATGACAGCTATTCAACCCGTTAGCGGTTTGGACACTAACAGTATTCTCTCTTCATTGTTTCTTCCCATCAAAATCATCTTGACAATTAATCTAAAGAGCTTTATAAAGAGCTTTCTTTTTGTGGAACATTTATTGAAGGGTTTTTGTATTTCCAAGCACATGGATACTGTATTACTTTTACATCTTTGGGCAGCATCAGGTGTTTTTTTGTAGCAGTGAGAATAAGAGTAGGAAGTGTAAGTTCTAACACACAGGAAATAAACACTGTACACCGGGTGAAGCTTTAACTTGTTTTGCCTGGCAGTCACAGTGACTGGTGTTGTGTGACTTATGTGCTTCACTTTAGTTTTTTTTTTTTTTTTTTTTTTTTAATCCAATCAAAATGTGTTACTTAAAGAAGTATGATTTTGTTACTATGCATTCTTTATCAAAGGCTAATCTGAGATGTTATTCATGTTGCTGATAGATAAAGCAAAATCACTCACCACAGTAAAGAAAAAAAAAAGAAAGAAAGAAAATTGCCTGGTGGCAGCTTATAATTTTCCACCCTGTCTGTATACAACCGTGAACTTATGAACATCACATTTTTGTTAATAATAGTGCTGGGCTCATTTTTGCAGATTCTTTCCAAAATAGTTTCTGAAGCTGTTGACAAAATTTCTTGTATTTTGATCACAGAGCATTAAGGACATGATCATCATTAGCTTATTAGTCATTGCTCATGAAAGAACGGAATAACGGTACTTTAATCCCAACAAATGTTCTTGTTACATTAGCACATGCTAGACTAAACTGCAAATAGATTATTTCTGTGATCACAAACTAATTCCGCTAGCCGTCCTTAATGCAAGGATTAGGAGAGGCTCTTTATTAAGACTAAACCTATTAGCTTTACACCTATCATATTGTGCAGAAATAGCTTGAGTTTATTTCATATCTCCAATTACCACACAATATGAACTGCAACTTCAAAAACACTTTTACTATGTGTATATTTCTCAAGGCTCTGCTTATTTATTATCTTTTAACCGCTGTGCTTTATCTCTAGTTAGTGCTTGAATATAGGTGAAATTAATTCCTCAGGGTCTGTTAGCCTTCATTGCGGTCCCTGCATCAACAAGAAATCACTAGAGGGTCATGGATTAGGGGCTGTTCACACCAAAACATAATGTTAAGATCAGCTGCTTTGCAGCAGCGCATGAAATGGACGGTGTCCTTTTGTTGCTGGGCAACCATTGGAAACAAGCATTTTTATTTTCTTTCCCCAGAATCTTCTGTGATCTTTTCCTATAATCCCCAAATAGTGCTATTTTTAATGCACATCTTGACTTTAGGGTTTGCCTGCAAAAACAGGTGTGTAAATTATAGTTCTGTTTCAGTCAGTCACTCTCGACGTCATGTCAGTGACCTACAAATTAGGATATCGTTTCATAGACCAATCAACTTAGAGTGTAAACTAAATGAGCCAATCCACATTGGCATGCAATTATTGCATCTAGCTGCCACTGATCACAGCATGAGTATACAGTAATAATGCAGCAGGTGCGATGCATAGCCTACCAGCTTTTAGCTTTGGAGCTGAGTGACAGTATGTCTGCTAACTCGTGAACTAAGAGTTCAGCATGCTCTTGGAAGATTTCTGTGTTGGCGAGAAGGCTGCACTACACCCTGTCATGTTACAAATGGCCACCTTCCCTTCGCTCCTCAATTCGCCGGGACGGTAGCAGAGCCTAAATCGGATCCGAGATGATGGCTATGCTTTCCCGTGCCTCTGAGAGGATAGGGATCGAGTGGAAACCTTTGCCTCTGAGATTGACTGTCTGTTTTTAAGTTTTGGTTTTCTAGAAACCTCAGTGACGTACTTTACTGTGTGAGAGTGTTTGCAATTGCATGCATTGTATAAAGGTCCTAGATCACATAATTTTCACAACTCTCAACTTTAAAACTCTTGAGTTTGTCTACTGAAAATTTGGCAGTACAACTAATTGAATGCACTGTATTTTTATCCATTTTGTAATTTTCTTCTGATTTCCCCAAATTCAGGTTTACTTTTATTTGTTCCTTTTGATCTTTATCATGGTTTTATTCTTATTCTCTTTTCTTATATTGTACAGCACTTTGGGTTATTTTAAACCTGCTTTACATTGTTAAAAAAGTAGTAAAACAAATTAAAAAGCAACTGACTGGAGTGTAACATTTAAGGCTACATTGCATTGTATTAAAATTTTATATTTAGGGTCTGTAGCAACATTAAAAACCCAGGGAAGAAGGAGGCGGGAACTGGTGAACGTTTAAACATAAAACACAAAATGAAAGTTAAAGCGGCAGCCCCTCACGGACGGCGGCTGCACAAAACATAATAAAACAGCAACAAAAATTATCCAGGCCTTGTCCTATCTCATTCTTCACTGTAGTCACTCCTTCTTTTATCCTTCTGGAGCTCCTCAATGGGACTCGAGACTGGTGAGTGGTGCAGCGCAGGTGTCACTCATTATCATTTACTTCACCGGCCTCTCTCCGTTCCCACAGCTCTTTGCCCCACCCCACTCGTCACAGGGTCTCTGTTGGACCTTATCAACGTGGGACACTATCAGGCTATTAAAATGGTTTTTGAGCCTCTCAAACCCCAAATAAAAAAGAAAAGAAAATTAGGTTTCACTTTTTGGGGGGCACTCATTGAGAAAATACCATTATTTTAGAAACTAAATTGCATATGAGCCAAAGTCTAAATGAAAATGCACTTCATGCAGCTCACTTATTACCAAGCATCATATTTGGTATGAGCAGCCAATATTTAAAAGGATGTTTTATGCAAAAGTGTTGCAGTCTTGTGTGTTGAATACTGTTTATCTCTCTTTTTTTTTCTTCTAAGAAATAGAAATGACATCCAGTTCAAGCCATCCATGAAAATGTCTTTCAAAAAAACTTTACAGAACATTTTGCTTTTATTCAGTCATTTTACATCTTCTTGACAAAAAAATAAAATAAAATAAAATAAAATAAAAGTAGTGTCACTGAAGGATGCTAGAACGAAGGCTGTATATTTATCATCAAATTCACATTAACTGTTAGCTAATAGCTTTTAATGGCAGGGGGAGGCGTTTGTTTTTGTTTTCAGCAGACTGCGGTGACATCACTGTTATCTGAAGTAATTTATTGGCCTATCTGCATCTTGCTGCTGGCGACCAGATCCTCTCAATCAAAGTCAT
The DNA here is from genome assembly GCF_023724105.1 of Carassius gibelio. NCBI lineage: Eukaryota > Metazoa > Chordata > Actinopteri > Cypriniformes > Cyprinidae > Carassius > Carassius gibelio. Next base: position 11,966,840 of record NC_068384.1, read on the forward strand.
TTGAGGATGGATGCATGAAAGTGTGATGACTTGGCAGACTTTCCATCAGAGGTTTTCTTTCCAACTGAGCATTGACTAGAAAAACTGAAACACTCGCTGCTTGTCAACGTTGATATGCCTTTCTAAAATTTTTGACAGTGATGGCCAAAACAAATATTAGTTCAGGCAAATCTAGTTAATTTTCAATTATTTCCAGTATAGAAAGGGGAAAAAAAGGAAGGGATCCTTTGAATTGTCCTGTCAGAGATAAAACTCTAATTTCATATCTAAAATTATATAAGATTGATGTTGATTTCATTGGTAAATTGATTGCAAATATAAATGAAAACACACACACGTGATTGAAAGATGTGACACATGATTCAAAGATGAATATGGGACAAAACTACTGAATGTCACTTTTTTATTATCGGGTGTTCAACACAGATGTTTTGCCAACCAAGATCAGCACTAATCTGATGTGAGCAAGCTGTAAGTATTGGGACAACTGACTCACCGGTCTTACTCAATGATCAGCTGTGTCATGTTGCATTAATTGTTCAGATATTAAGAGCACAGGATGTGTTGTATCAGTTATAGCCATTGCTTCTGCATTCTTGCATTTGATGGGGACACACAAACCAGGATGAAAAGCGAAGGCAAAGAGAAAAGCAGGCAATTTGGATGCTAAATGTCAAAAACAATGGGCATGGAGAAATCAAGAATGTCCTGACAAATAAAACCACTGGTGACTACAGCAACCAACAATAAACTGGGGTGTGTTTCCCAAAAGCCTTGTTAGCTACAGTAACTATGATAGTTAGTTCCATTGAAAGCAATTGGTAATGATGGAACTTGCGACCATAGCTGCTTTTGGGAAACGCACACTACATAAATAAACAGCCATTGACAACAGAAAAATCATGAAAGCTGTGAAAAGAACCCTAAAATAAGTGTCTGTTAAATCACCAGCAACTTCCAGAAAGCTGGGGAGATGGTCTGACAATCTACTGTCCTCTGGAGACTTCCACAGCATTAGCTACACAGCAAGATGCAAACCTCTGATCAGCAAACAATACATAATGGCAAGATTAGAGTTTGCAAAAAAGCACAAAGGTGTGCCAGCAGAATTTTGGAACAGTTTTATGGACACTGTTAAGTGATGGTAAAGCAAAAGTGTGGAGAAAAAAAGGAACTGCAAATGATCATAAGCACACAACCTTGCCTGTATCCCGTGGAGGAGGTGGTGTCATGGCATGGGCATGCCTATGGAACAGGCTCTCTCAGCTTTATTAATGACTTAACGAATGATGGTGATAGCAGAATGAATTCAGAAGGGTACAAAAACATCCTGGTTACCAATGTTAAAGAAAATGCCATAAACTCATCAGAAAGTGCAACAGGAAAATCCAAAGCACACTGTAGTTCAGTCAAGGAGTTTATCAGGGCAAAGGAATGGAAGGTCTTAGATTGACCAAGTCAGTCTCCAGATTTAAATCCTATTGAACATGAATTTCATCAGCTAAAAAGGAGCCTAAAGGTAGTAAGTCCCCAAACTAAGCAACAGTTGGAAATGTTGAATCTCTAACCATTGGGCCACAGCTTCCCCATGTAAAGGTATTTGCAACTTTATCTTACAATTATGTGTTATTATTATATATATATATATATATATATATATATATATATATATATATATATATATATATATATATATATATATATATATATATATATATATATATATAAACTCACAATAATGGGATACAAGCTTGCAATTATGAGAAAAAAAGTCAGAATTTTGAAATATAAACTTAAAGTCAGAAGACCAAAACGTGTACATGTTAACACAATTTCATTTTGGTGTGATCTTTGCTTTTAAATTTTCTCCATCTAAATTTTAGCTGTCTTTCTGTACATTTCTTGTTGTAAGTCACTATCTCTTTAATTAATCTGTCTCACTGTGCTCTAGGCATAATGACAGGAAGTTGCCAGTTGTAGGCGAGACATAAATTGAAATGTTGCTCTTTTGACATTGTTATGATGTGGAAAATGGAGGGTGGATATTTCACTGCCACCCTAGAAATTCACACATTTCTGATGTTGGCCTGTGGCTGATGTCATGTCACGAAAGATCTCCCTAAATTTGTGATAATCCCAGTAATAACTATAGATGGCAAGTTAAGAGGATCTCAGTTCTGACTGTATTTACTGTAAGTAGTTTCCATAAATCATTCTAGTCAGCAAACATTAAATACTCAGCCCACTGGAATACTGTATTCATTATTATATTAAATGTAAATGCTTTTGCTGCATGGTTAATAACATAACAAATATTCTGCAAAGGTAGTACTTGATATGGAGATGAGGAGAGTAAGCTTTACAGAGCTAATAGCAGCTAATAAGCAAACAGCACACATCGACTTACTTTAGCTTGTACAGAAGAGTGCACACTTCTGCAAAAGTGTGTCTGTTTTACGGGTTAACCAGTTACTGAGGAAAAAAGAAATAGAAAAAAAAACTAAATATATATATATATATATTCTTAAAACTAATGTACAATTGTTTGAGATACACAAATGGCATTGTGACATGTAATGTCAGGGGTGCTTTTACTTTATAACTGTGAATGAGGTTGTAGGTTTCTACAATCAACCACTGTAGTTTCAATTCAACTATAATTAATTTGTATATTTGCAATCATAAGCTGAATGTAATCGACATTCTTTGTCAAACTTATTAAACATGCATAGGTTATGCCAGTCTTTTGCAGCAACCGCTAGGCAGGTGTGCATTTGGTTTTTGCAGAATGTGGTTTAGTGAGAGAAAATTGGGGAGGAGACCTCAAAAACTGCATCTCATAAATGAGGCCCCTTCTCCGGCTTGTTTTCTCTTACATCAGAAACAATTTGCTATGCCTAATTACATCCACTTGCATAAGGGGGAATTACATAGCTGTTGGGTAACCTCCCATTACATGAGGATTTAGCCCAACTCCTCAATGCAGATTCTTTCCTGATAATTTCTCTGGGAACTGTGAAGAGGTCTCCCGGGATGTTGAACAAGGCAGCCAGTTAACACCTGGATGCTGGATTTGATGTTTCAATTATTATTATTATTTTTTTTTTGTTTGTTTGTTTGTTTATTTTTTTCAGTGCATTACAACAAGTAGCTAAATGTACTGTATTTTCTCCTAAACATTGCATAAGATACTGTATTGCTATGTATTGGATTGATGGATTACCAGAAAGAGTGCACTTGAAATACGAATGCTGACCAATTACATTTATATAACATTATATATATATATATATATATATATATATATATATATATATATATATATATATATATATATATATATATATATATATATATATATATACACAGTACAGACCAAACGATGGATACACCTTCTCATTCAAAGAGTTTTCTTTATTTTCATGACTATGAAAATTGTAGAGTCACACTGAAGGCACACTGCAGACCATTTCAGTTGACTACCTCTTGAAGCTCATCAAGAGAATGCCAAGAGTGTGCAAAGCAGTAATCAAAGCAAAAGGTGGCTACTTTGAAGAACCTACAATATGACATATTTTCAGCTGTTTGTTTCACACTTTTTTTGTTATGTATATAATTCCATATATAAGTCCACATGTGTTAATTCATAGTTTTGATGCCTTCAGTGTGAATCTACAATTTTCATAGTCATGAAAATAAAAAAAAACTCCTTTAATGAGAAGATGTGTCCATAATTTTGGTCTGTACTATATATATATATATATATATATATATATATATATATATATATATATATATATATATACACACATATACGTGTGTGTGTGTGTGTGTGTGTGTGTGTGTGTGTGTGTGTGTGTGTGTGTGTGTGTGTGTGTGTGTGTGACCTCATCTGTAAAAAAACCGGCAAAAGTCTCATAGTCTATTCCTGAGATAAAGAGCACCACAGTTGGTATTTTGGGTGTTATCTGTATTCTGTGGAAATATTATCTTTGAAAGTTTAACAAGCTGTCTACTTCCTTGTTTTTCTAAGTGAACCATGGGCTCTGTGGGCATGTTTTTGTTGTTGTTGTTGTTGTTGTTTTTGTTTTTTTCTAGTGCTACATTGTGAGAGTAAAGTTTAGAAACAATTACTGAGTAACATACTTGAGAATTTCAGATTAAACTTCAATTGATTAGAAGTAGAAATTAAATTGCATAACTTAGTTAAGTAAATTTGACTTAATTCTATACTTAAATTTACTTAAAATATGTGTGAAAAAACTTCTTTTTTTCAGTGTGTCTTATCAGTAATTTAAGAAGGAGAAGTCAGTAAAACAAATAGGGTCTTATTTAGTTTAATAGGTTTTTAAAATGAAAATGTCTGAATGACATTCTCTATTAATGTTGTATGAAACACAAAACTTGATCAGTTAAGATGCAATGATATTACAATCTTGCTCATTTTAGACATTTCAAAACCAATTGACTCTGTGTTGATTGATGTTTTGCATCAGCTTTAATTGTGAGGCTGGAGTCACATACATTAAAGTCATTCCATTACCACAGCCGACATCAATCAAGCGTGGAGCTGCCTCACAAATGCAGCAATGAAAAGCACTCATATACATTTACCTTCCAGAGAGATACATTGCCTGTCCAATTAACCTCTCTGGTGCAACATGTGTATCCTTCTCATTGCTGTTACTTTAAACTCAGCAGAAAGTCAGTGCTCAAGTAGTCTCACAATTCAACAGTCATGTTGTTGGTTTCATAAGAATAGAAAAATATAATATTTTTAATGAACTAAAAAAAAATTGTGATATTATAACAAGACAGACAACCATAATTCGGTGAATTTTATTTTATTTTATTTTATTTTATTTTATTTGAACGAACAAACAAACAAACTAACTAATTATTTTTTGTTTGATATTTTTTCCACTTATATGTTGTATTTATACAATTATGAATAGGTTTATTAATAAATGTATAAATATTAATTTATTTATAAATTAAATATTGATATATAAAATAAATATAGGGTATCTGTAATGCTGTAGAATGAATCAAGTACAGATTTCTAGTAATTCACTGCATTATAAAAAAGAAAAAAAAAAAGTGCTCAGTTTAGCTAGGAATTTTAATTTAGACTGAGAGCATATCTTACACCCTTCTCCCCAGGGATATTATTTGCCATTAGTAGTTTTTGCTTTGAAAAATTCCTAGAAACTACCTTGTGACCAAATTAGAATATGAAGATAATGACACTTATGATAAACCCTCCCTTCTTGCTTTTTAGAGATTCATTACTGTATGCAAATGACCAAACACACTGGCAAGGCGTGCGGCGGATTGAAGGACTCTGCTTCTGTTAGTCATCTCACTGGTTAATTATGATGAAATAAGGTCCACATCCCGAGTTGAACAGTGGACTCTTGGTCCCTCCTACTTGTTCACAGCATGACTGATTTTTCACTCTCCAGCCATCACATCATAATTATCAGTTACACAGTGTTCTTTGGCATCTGTTACACAGATTCTGTTTTTGTCCACAGAATGTACAGTTAGTGTGTCGTAAGGGTTCCAAAGTTAATTGAGCCAAGTTTTGAGCATAAAATGCAATCCATAATGAGCTTAATTTACATAAGTAGGTGTGATTGTGCCAAAAGTAATAACAGTGGCAGTGTATTAAATATTAAATATAGGCCTATATACTCTATAAAATATCTTATTTTGTATTCAGCAGACGAATGAAAATCATAAAGGTTTGGAACGACTTAAGGGTGAGTAAATAATGACAGAATTTGGGAGAACTAACCCTTTAACACTATGAAAGTTTATAATACAACGGATGAGGTAGTGAGGACAAATTTGACATCTTTCACTCCTCTGATCACTGTTAATATCTCAGTATTTTTTCATCTCTTGAAAAGTCACAGAAACACAATGTTGTTTTATTTTAATATTAGAGCAAATGGGAGTGCATTTTAGTGCATACATTTGTTGAAGGTTCCGTTCACCACTATAGAAGTCTGCCCAACTACAATGACTTTTGAGAACCCCAGACATGTGAAAAGGGTTCATGTAGACTTTTAGCGTCTGGTGAATAAAACATTTGGTTTTGTGCTGCAAAACTCTCACGTAAAGTAGAGAAACTGTTTTATGAATTTGCCCAGGTGACCCTTGAGGCCTTTAGTAGAATTGTGATTCATTAGGATTTGGGATTCTGTCCCATTTTAAGTCTTTTGTGTCATTGCCTTGATACATTAGTCCAGTTGAGTGTGCCAGGACATATTACTTCAGGCCCTGAAAAAGGACATGGGCATGGAATGTGATAAATATTACAGCGCCAGTCGTAGTCAGGCCTGTGAGGTGTTAGATGGAAGAACGGGGAGTGGGCGGGTGGCTGGAATTCACATCATATTGATTTAAAGATTAAGGCTTTATGTATCCATTGTGTGTTAAGTATCTCGGTCTGGTCATTTCACTGTAGTAGGTTTATTGTTGGTGTCAGCTGAGCGTGTTCTTTTACTAAAGGTAACCTTTAACATATTTTCTCCAGTTAATGGTTGTCATTTAGGTTCAATAAAAGGTCAACATGATACAGATGATGACTTAATTTTGTTGACCTTTGAAAATGGTCAGATTTGGTAAGGTGTGTGTGTGTGTGTGTGTGTGTATGGGTAGAGAGAGAGAGCATGCTAAAGCACTCCATGAATGCCAAGAGCTCTGTGAATGTGTCAGGAGATTTATTGGAGTAATATCACTGGTCCATTAGCACCAGCACACCAAGAAAGAAATGGCCAGATCATTACTCCTAAAGTTTAAAAACTACAATAAATTGATGAATCAATGTTGGTCTCAGGTTGCTAAACCACTGAAACTGTATTCCCAAAACCTGTTTTTCCTTCAGTGGGGGAAAAGAAAGAAAGAAATACTGCATGATAAACTGAAACATCTACACTAAACTAATCTCTGCTGTAAATGAAATTAACATTAAGAACAGATATAGAGATTCGGCATTGTAGGACCGGCTTAAGTTGTTTGACTGTAGGAACATTGCTGGGAGGGTTCCTTTTGAAAACACGCTGGCAAAATATACCATGAAATTGACTTGAGAAATATCATAATGCTTTGTGTTTTCAATAGAAAATTAATTGACTGTCAGGCACTGTGAGATCCAACAAGATCTGCCTCTGACACTTCGGAGTGTAAAGCAGCACTTTCACACTCTATGATCAAGTTGTCTGACATTTGTCTGCATAAATCAAGTCTCTTTTCTTTGACTTCCTGTCACATACACTCACGTATTTGTCCCTTGTGTGTCATCTTGACCTTTTGTTTCCTGAAGATGGGCGGAAAGAGTCATGACTATTACGTAGTGAGTTGTCACTCTGTATGTGAGATGTGAGAATGAATGGCGTAGAGGTCTAAACTGTAAACATCCAGATAATAACAAAGATAATGATACCAAATTTATGTATTAATTTTTAACTCATCAGTCATGGGTTTGCAAAAAGGGTTGATATTGTTGATGATTTAGTTGAATTCATTCAGAAAATGTGTTCAAGCACTGGATAACTTGCAGAGGTTTTCTTCACCACATAAAAGGGTATTTATGACTAAACAGATTTGGGGAATATGCTTGTGAACAACTCATTGCATGTAAAGACACTCTATGTCCATAAAATTATAAAACATGTCACTTTTTTGAAAGCTCCTGTTCTTGAGTTACTTTTTCTAGGTTGCCACCTAGCTATGGATATTGGGCTTTCCTGAGATAAATACATAATAATGTTAGTTGATAGGATGGTTACATCACTGAGGTTTTTTTTTATTTTTTTTTATTTTTATTTTTTATGCAACAACCCCTAACTAAACAGCTATAGTGATTTGTCACACCACACCAAATAAGCATCAATTTTATTTTTATTTTTATTTTTTCTGAGACTGTTTTATCAGAATTACAGAGCCATTTTGGTCTAAAATCTCATTGTGATAGAACAAGTCTTATTTATATGAGGATTTATGTACAAAACATGTTGCAATTTGATCTTGAAATGTCAGCTTTGTTTGAATTTATGAAAGCCGAAAATGTTTAAACATCTTTGAAAATCATCTTTTTTGAATGTCAGGATGAAACACCACTTATGCTACAAATTCAGAATGTATTACATCTGCAAAGATCACCCATCCTTGTATTGCAAAACCTCATTTGTTTTTACTTTAAGCTAAACATTAGAGTAAGTTTTTTAGGACTTGATGTACATCTCATGGGCAGATCTTGGACATCCAATGCAGTATGCACCATGCTGTCTACTGTCCCCTGGAAGGTTATTGACTATGCGATCTGGAAGAATGTGTGCTGTAGGAAACTGATGGATTTTTCCTTCCACTTAATTCAAAATAATGCTCTGAAGTTGTTATATGTCATTGGTGCCCTGCTGGCAGTCCTGGTTACTGGGGCTGGTTGCTGGACCCTCTGCGGTTGCTCCATGGGTGGGCTCAGTCGTAGCATATGGTCAGCAGGCTGTCATACCCACACACAGGTTTCTCTTTCTGGCTCTTGTCTGAGCATTCAAAAGCTCTTATATGCATCTTCTAATACAAGTGTATTAATTAGTCCTAACGGGATATAGCTGGACTGAATTATATTTTTATTTATTCATTATTTAATGAATATTTAGCAGTGATGTTCATTAGCACTTTATACAGAGAACGCCTCAAGGTTACGTATGTAACCCTAGTTCCTTGAAGGAACGAGACGCTGCGTCGAAACGCTTGGGGAACGTCCCTGACGAGACTGACTCTGAATATCGTGTGCAATCTGTCCATCGGAAGGGCGTGACGTCACGGGCAGGGTGACGTAGCGACCAGGAAGCTATAAAAGCACGTACCGTGCAGCTGGCTTCAGCTTTCGAGTAGGGAAGCAAGCGCCGGCAGGGTTGCCGGGAGTATGGCTCTGCGACGCAGCGTCTCGTTCCTTCAAAGAACTAGGGTTACATACGTAACCTTGAGGCGTTCCTTTTCAGGAACTCGAGCTGCGTCGAAACGCTTGGGGAACGACATGACCACGCTGCCAGACTACCAAATCCCTGCCTAGTGTGTATCCGAAGAGCACAGCTGAGGCGAGAGAACAGAAGAGCCCGGAGTGGCTCGCATATCAAGATCGTAGAATCTGACAAATGTAGAAGGCGTGGACCATCCCGCAGCGTTGCAGATGTCCAAGAGGGACACACCTGCTGAGAAGGCCTTGGAGGCCGCCATACCCCGAGTAGAGTGAGCCTTGGCCCCCAAAGGAGGGGGAAGACCAGAGGACTCATAGGACTCATTGACAGCTTCGACTATCCAACGACTAAGGGTCTGCTTAGAGGCAGGGGAACCCTTTTAGGAGGACCGTAGCAAACAAGCAATTGGTCAGGTTTTCTCCACATCAGCTCTGTGGACGTATGCGTCCAGTCCTCGAACTGGACACATACAATTTAGCTTCACCTGGTCTGGCTCCCGAAAGGGAGGAGGACAGAAGGCCTGCAGTACTATGGGTTGTGGCGTAACAGAGGGAACTTTAGGAATGTAACCCGCTCGAGGGTATAAAAATGCTTTGGCCATACCAGGGGCAAAGTCTAAGTAGGTAGGGGCCACAGAGGGGGCCTGCCAGTAATATTCATGAATCGGCTCAAATGGAGCTTTACAAAGAGCCTCTAACACCACAACCAAGTCCCAGGGGGGAACACGGGACCGTACTGGAGGTCTCAGCCTCAGCGCACCGTGGAGGAAACGTGTAACTAGGGGGTGTCTACCCACTGACTGACCATTGAAAGGGACGTGGTAAGCAGCTATGGCCACCACGTACACCTTTAAGGTGGAGTGAGTTAACCCCGCAGAGAGCCTAGCTTGGAGAAACTCCAGAACTGTACCAACTGGGCAGTTAACAGGGTCAAGCTGGCGGTCTCTGCACCATGAGGAGAAGGGTTTCAACCTTAGGGCGTACAGTTTCCTCGTAGAGGGAGCTCTGGATTGGAGTGTGGGGGTCTCAACAACCTCGGTTGGGAGACCGGAAGCTATGAGCTGTGCCCCCCTCAGGGGCTACACAGACAACTTCCACAACTCCGGGCGAGGGTGAATATTTTGCCCTACGCCTGAGAGAGCAGATCTGTCCTGATCGGAATCACCCATGGAGAGCCGTCGAGGAGAGAGATCAGATCTGCGAGCCATACTGGGCTCGGCCAGAACGTGGCTACTAACAACAGACGGACCCCGTCCCGGCGTACTCTCGCCAGAACTCCCGGGAGCAGAGCGATAGGGGGAAAAGCGTACAGACGAAGCCTCGGCCAGGTCTGTACCATAGCGTCCAGTCCCAGAGGAGCTGGATGAACTAGAGAGAAACAGAGGGGACATTGCGATATCTCTTGAGTCGCAAAGAGGTCCAAAAACTCTCCATATCTACTTCACCTTAGGGTGAAGCCCCCGGGTCTCGACCCCTGTCTCGTCAGTATGTCTGCTCCCACAGTCAATCTCCCAGGAATATACACTGCTCCGAACGAGAGGAGTTTGTCCTGGGACCACAGAAGGATCTGGTGTGCCAGCTTGTACAAGGGGCACGAATGCCGACCTCTCTGGTGACTGATATAAGAGATCGCCAATGTGTTGTCGGTGCGCACCAACACATGGTGACCTCTCAGGTCTGGGAGGAAATATTTCAATGCTCGATGCACAGCTAGCATCTTTAGACAACTGGTATGCCATGTCAGATGGCGACCACTCCACAGACCGCGGGCAGGGTGGCCACTCATGACCGCACCCTAACCCTTCTTTGACTCTCTTGACTGATGTGAGGATCGACTCGATCCGAGCAGGAGACATACGTGCCTGCATCGTGGTCGAATCCCATTCTACGCCTAGATAGGTGGTTCTCTGAATTGGAGAAAGTACACTCTTCTTGGCATTCAGTCTCAAACCCAGCTCTTTTCCAAAACCTAGCGAGTTGTCTTGCGACAGCTTTTTGCGAACATATTCATGCACCTTCATTTTTACATTTTGTTATGTTGTTGCCTTTTGCTAACTTGCTTTAAATTACTTTTTTTCCCAATCTACACTCCATACACCACATTTACAATACAAAAACAGAATTGGCACAACTTCATAAATTTGTTTAAATAATAATAATAATAATAATAATAATAATAATAATAATAATAATAAAGCTTAAATAAGTACATTGCATAAGTATTCAAACCCATAGCTAAATATTTTGCTGAATCACCTTTACAGCCTCAAGTCTTTTTTTTGTTTGATGCAAAATACTTTGCTCATCAGCAGCTGGCAATTATCTGCCATCCTTCTCCTTATCGTGCACCTCTCAAGCTGCCCAGTCTGAGGTTCTAAACCGCTTAGGTTATTAGGTTTTCATCAAGCTATCTCAATAGTTCGGTGCATTAGGTGTTTCTTCTACTCTGATGACTCCCTCGGTCCCTGCTGATGAAAAACAGCCCCACAGGCTGCTACCAGCTACCAGGCTGCTACCAGCTGCTCCCAGCACACTTTACTGCTGGGATGGTACTCTGCAGGTGATGAGCAGTGCCTGGTTTCCTTCAAACATGATGCTTGGAACATCAGACCAGATAATCTTGTTTCTCACACTCTCTGAGTTCTTTAGGTGCTTTTTTGAGAATTCTAAATGCATTTTCATGTGTCTTCACTGAAGAGAGGATTGAGTTTGGCCACACTACCATAAAGCCCAGATAGTGTTGCAATTATGTTTTTCCTTCTGTAGATTTATCTTATATCCACATGTGATCATAGAGGTCACAACTCAAACCAAAGCCCTTCTCCATCAATTGCTCAGTTTGACCAGGAGGCTGTCTCTGTGAAGAGTCCTGGTTGTTTCAAACTTCTTCCACTGAGTGTAACAGAGACTACATTCTTTTGAAGAATGCGTCAGAATGCGTCTCTGAACTTTTCCCCAGATGTGTGGCTTGACACAAACCTGTTTCTGAGCAGTATAGGCAGTTATTTTGACCTCAGGGTAAAAATGTAGTTTTTGCTCTGATATGCATTATTAGCTGTTAGACCTATTATTAAGACATTCAATTAAATTAAATTCAATTCAAGTTTATCTGAATAGAGCTTTTTACGATACAAATCACAAAGCAACTTTACAGAAAATTATGTTTCTACAATATTTAGTAGTAGCTTATAAGTGGTGACTGTCAGTTTGTGCACATATGGCAGGATTTTTTAGAAGAAAAAAAATTAAAAGACATAGTCAGCAATATGATGAACATTATTAACAGCAATTATTATGATGCAGTCCCACTTGTAGCAATATTTGTGTGCCTTTCCAAATCATACGCATTCAATTGAATTTGCCACAGATTCAATTCACTCGAAGTGTAGTAACATCTATAAGCAAAATGAATGCTCCTGAGCTAAATTTCAACTGTCCCAGAAATTTAAAGCAGTTTAAATAAGGCAGCAACATAACAAAATGTGAATAAATAAAAAATAATAATAATAAGGGTATTAATACTTTCAAAAGGCACTGTGCGTACTGCCCACATAGGTAGCTGCTTACTAAGACTGTCTGAAATAAATGACCCATTTGAACACTAAATATGATGATTCATGAGCAAATGACTCATTTAAACAGCTTCTTTTCATGATAAATTTTTACTCACATTGCTTGTTGGAATGTAAATCAGTTGGACAAATGCTTCACTGAATGACCTTGTCATATCAGTTAGGCTACTGTAAGTAAAGCGATGTCCGTTTATAAATTAAGCTGGGGGGTTTTTTGTGACTCTTGAAACTCCACTTATGGTAATTTCTGACCAACTTTACCATGGTACTGTTTATTGCAATATCAAAGCTTGTCCTGTTCTTTTTCTATTCTATATCTTTTCCCTTGTATTATTATATAATATATGTAAAAAAATAAATAAAAAAAACTTGCTATGTGTACTGCATTAAGCTAACTATTGCTAAATAACTTGCATATTATTGCTCTCTTGATGATCTTGATAGCTTACATTGACCTCATTTGTAAGTCTCTTATGATAAAAGCATTTGCTAATTGATTAAATGTAAATACTTTTTACTTACAAAGGTTGTATTTATTTACCCTATCAAAAATACAGTAAAAACAGCAATATTGTTATGTATATGCATTGGTACTGATATTCAGGATAAGCAGCGTTCTTGCCTCTGTGATATTACATTACTATATAATATAACATAAATATATGGGTAATGTCAGTTGTGCAGATCACTAAAACAGCCATCTTAAACATTGTATCGTTTAAGGTATAGAAAAGCTTTCTCTCTATACATATACCTGGTGGTTTAACATAACTAACCATTTTTTAAAGAAACTTTACTTTTTTAAATCTATGCTGAATTTAAGCATGCATTAAAGGGCATGTGAATTGCCTAATTTTACTTTTTTTCTTCATTTATATGACACCATCCCTGCCAATATACCTAGTGATTAACACTTAACTTACAGTACAGTCTTAAAGGGGAGTTTGTTTAGACAGTCTGTCACCACTCAGGTTTTAATTATGACTAATGAGTCATATTATACTAATTAGATATACTTAGACATACTATATGAATTCCTTTGTTGATCAATGGCCGATTGAAGTCATTATAAGAACCTTGAAGCACAAGTGTCCATGTTGTTGTTGTTTTTTTTAAGGATGCATAAGGGACTAATCAGTAATTATAAATCCATGATGAAATTGTAATAAAGTCTGTCCAACAAATCAAAACATAACATTGCTAACAATGTAGTTTTTAGCAGCCTCTCTGTGTTCCCAACTGTTTGCCAACAATTTGTTAACACCTCACTCCTGTGTTTAGAAGCTTCTCTTTTATTATTATCTTTAATTAAACACAGAATTTTTGTGCAAGTTTATGGTCAGTGTTATTTTCATCATCAGTTATTATGTGTTCATTATGTGTTGATTCAAACATTAAGAAATGACACTTTTTCATTTTTTTTCTCTCTCTCTCTCTCTTTGTAAAAGAAAGCTCAGGTACACATCTTTACCCACTTCATCTCTCTCTTGTTGACCTCAAATACAACATAATATTTTTTGACAAAATTTCATTTTACTCCTTCAGGTCAGGACATCAGAACGGTAACTCATTTTTATTGAGAGTAAGTACAGTAGATTAGAGAAATGACTTTGACGAAAATGAATGGTGGATTTATATTTAACCTTTCAGTCAAGGTTAAAATTGTGATAAAAAAAGTTAAAGGGAACTGTTAGGTTGTAATCATTAATTATTATGTTTATTGCTCATAGAAATGGAAATGCTATCAGTTTGGTGCTCAGAAAACATTTGACTGGTTAGTAAAGCCTTATTATAATTCTATATACATACTGTGTATATATATATATATATATATATATATATATATATATATATATATATATATATATATATATAATTTATTATCGGGTAATGCAATCACATGTTGACATTCAGGTGCCAATAGGATGCAAAACATTAAATCAAATCACATTTGTAGGTAGCTACAAATGTGACCATATTTGCATTTGTAGACGTGCTAATCTATACTACTACTAATAATAATAAGAAGAATTTAAATAATCATTAATTTGACAGTGTTCTTTTTATTATTAATCAAAACTGCATGTGATCACATTTGCATTTGTAGAAGTGCTAATCTATGCTGCTAATTATATTCATATTAGTGCTATGGATGTGTCGAATGCTTGAAACAGATTGCTGACAAATGTTCTAAAGTGTGCAATTACAGTATTTTTCAGGGAATGTGCAGCTAAAGTAATTCCAGACCGGTATTGACCACGTAACAGTTCAATATCACTTTGCCAAATTATTTCAGTCATTTCAAAGGACCTTAAAGTCTACAACAGCACAACAACTATAAAACCCACACAGACAATGAACAAAGTCAACAAATATAACAAACAACATAATAATAAAAAATAAACAAGATAAACAAAAAATGAACATAAAATTGTATTTTATTATCTACAAAATGCATTCTTGCTTTCTCCTGCACAGAAACATATACATGCATAGGAAATTATTGTCAGAGCAGACTTTATCTGTAAAATAATTTTTCAGCACTGTAGCGCGCATTACTACCTCAGCTGTGCCTTGTTTCAGTTATTTATTTATTTATTTATTTTTTATAATTCAATAGCCATTGCCAATTATTCATTACAACAACAACAACAACAACATAATAATAATAATAATAATAATAATAATAATAATAATAATAATATTGTATGAAACATGTGTCTTATATATAAAGATATAAGTTATGAAGATTGCATTTATCGTTACAGAAAGTGCAAGCATATTTTAACGTTATTAAAGTAATAGTTCACTTTAAAAAATGATCATTGGAATTAATATAATATAATATAATATAATATAATATAATATAATATAATATAATATAATATAATATAATATAATATAATATAATTAGGGGTGTAACGGTTCACAAAATTCACGGTTCGGTTCGATACGATACACTGATGTCACGGTTCGGTTCGGTTCGGTTCGGTTCGATACGTTTTAGATACAGCAAAATGTAAAAACATCTCAACTTTTCAGAATGCCGCAAGCGCACCGCGGGTCATGTGACAAGAACCAACCAATCAGCTTCATCCTTTCCCGTAACAAGGTTGAGAGCTCAGCCAAGATGAAGGAACAGCTGATCATAGTTGTATATGGATTGCAATTTTGAAATAAATTTAGTAGCAGAGCTACTGCAAGCGATTTTTAGAGCTGCAAATCCATTTATCCTTCGCTGAAATTTCCGCGTCTCATGGAGAGAGCACGTCATTGTTGCTTAGCAAAGACAGACGCCTCATGAGCGCTTCTGCCCGAGCGCTTTGGAAAGGAGGAGAAAGACGTGCTTAGCGTTTTCCACGCGTTTTTAGGAGCGATATGTGAACGGCCCCTAAGGCGCTCGCTCACTCAGCACGCGCTGAAGGCTCGTTGCAAAATGTCTAATGCATTTAACAGACCAGAAATATAAGATCCTAAAATAACCAACAGGTCTGGTGTTTGGGTTGGATTCCCTGTAAGCTATAGTGTCTAAATGCTGCAGGGATAGTTTGCTGCGTGCATGTTTCTCCTTTTTTTCGTCTTTTCCCAGATAGTACTGACGCATATATCCCAGATATTCCCGCTGGTGTTTTTTTTTTTGTTTTTTTTTTTTTTTGTATTCCCGCTGGTGTACCCTGTCATGTTGCAGATGCGACGTACCGTTGTTTTTTTATCCACCACTCTCTTGCCATCACCATATTAGCTTAAAGGGAATCCAAAGTGCACCCAAACACCAGACCTGTTGGTTATTGGGGGATCTTCTCATTTCTAGTCTGTTAAACGCATTGGCTATTTTGCAACGAGCCTTCAGCGCGTACTGAGTGAGCGAGCGCCTGCTGAGTAGCCTAACATAAACATATAAGATGGTGTTTTTTTCTTCTTCGGGAGTGTCAGGGGCGTTGCCTGTTACGTTGTTTGGGTTATTGGGCTACCTTGTTGAACGCATATCATTATATTTCTATCTCTCTCTTTTTTTTTTTTTTTTTCCATTTTTTTTTTTTTCCAAATATAATTAATTACTCCAACGAACCGTTCGGTATACATAATGCGTACCGCGTACCGAACCGAAAGCGTCGTACCGAACGGTTCAATACGAATACGCGTATCGTTACACCCCTAAATATAATATAATAGTGCTGTCAATATTAACAGCCTTTTATTTTACAAACACATTATTTTTTTTATTTTTTATTTTTATTTTTATTTTTTTAGTTTGTAACTCATTACAAATATTTAATGCTATTAATGCGGGGCGGAGCTAGTGTTGGCCACCCCACTCACAACTACTGCTTCTGTAGGATTTGCGGCGTTTCTTTATATGTATGTGTTGTGAAGAATTTGCAGCGCATTTCGTTTATGCATGTGTTGTGATGATTTGCAGTGCGTTTCATTTATGCATGTGTTGTGATGATTTGCAGCGCGTTTCGTTATATGCATGTGTTGTGATGATTTGCAACATTTGTGTTGTCAAACTGATGAAGATCTTTTCTTCATTTGCTGATGTTTTTTTTTTTTTTTCAATTTGCATGTGCTTTCTTAAGTTGCAGCGTGTTGAGCTGTCTCGGCCACTCTAAAGTGGCCCCTGAAGGGGGTCAGAAAAGGTAGAGTGAGAAAATATTTCAGCATAGAGAAGTACAGAAACATCGCTACTAAATACCATATTTTTCGGACTATAAATCACACCTGAGTGTAAGTTGCATCAGTCCAAAATTACGTCATGGCGAGGAAAAAAACACATATAAGTCACACTGGACTATAAGTCGCATTTATTTAGAACCTTTCACGCTGTCGAGTTTCTGTTTCCCTGGGTGTCCACTAGTGAGCTCACTTCCCCTTAGGCACTTCACCATAGGCACTAGAATTCCTCTAGTCTGGTCCTGTCTTCACAGTAATTGCTCTCCAGTTAATTGCACCAAGTGCAGCAAATCTATTGTCATTAGGCTCCTTATAAATACCAGTATGGAGTTCTTACCCTTCGATGTTCTAGTCTTCTCGTTCCCCGAGATTCTTCATTCCTCATATTCTGAGTTCCCTTTTCCTATTCCTTTCTTGTTGGTTTTTGTTTGGACTGCAATCTGAGGCCCGTTCTTCGTATGTCGCTAACTCAGTTAGCTGGATTTGATTGTTGACGATTTGGCGTGATCTTGGATCGTTTGGTTCTTCAAAGCTCATCCCGGAGTTGCTGTTATAGCAATAGGTCCGCAAGATTAAACCTGTTCGGGAGCAGGCTTATTTCATGTAAACAGGATTAGATCGCTTCTTTTCAACCAGAACTGATACTCAAAATATGTCTGCTACCACCGCTAATTTATTACAAGAGTATCATACTGATCCAGGGACAATTTAAAATGATAAAAAAAATATTTAAAAATAATATTAAAATGCTGTGTAGTCCATAACAGCCTACTATAGACAGACAGTTTTACTCACTGAAATATGTATTTGTCATAAAAGTATTCATAATTGTATTATAGTCTTACACACATGCTATACAGATAATAGAGTCGTGCATTTTTTTGAATGTTGACTGTTATTATAAGAGTGGCTTGATGGAGCGCAGGAGATGCAGATAACATGATATTGACCCTTAAGAAACTTTCATTAATGCTGTAACGTAACAAATCTGTCCAAATATAAAATGAAATGAATAGATAAATTCTACATTGAAATAAAAATGTAAAGACTGCACAACTATTATAAATTGCAAATCTAAATAATTGGGAATCATGAAAAAAATTCTAATACAATGAAAACATGTATCTATTATTGGTTTCATGTATCTATTATAACATTTATGTAGTTTTGTTTGCTTGGCTGTTTTTTACTTATAAAAGTACTGAAATGTGTCAAGTTTTTCGTCAGGTGTTGCTTTAAATTATATGACATCATTGCATTGCCGTCTTGCCACCAGCCAATCGCTGCACTGCTGATCATGGTTTCGAGTATCGAAATTGGATGTGTCATTTGATCTTGGATGTAATAAGTGACGTACGAAGAACGGGCCCCTGGTTTTTACCCTGGCGTGTTTGACAACGATTTTGGATTATCCCCAATAAAGCATACCTGCGATTGGATCTCTGTGTTTCACTGGTCGCGAATCGTTACAGAACCAAGAAAAAACATTACCTTCTACAGCCGCAAGAGGGCGCTCTATGCTGCTCATGGTGTAGACTACAGGAGCACTGAGAAGCATCTCTGGCAGCATAGAGCGCCCTCTGGCGGCTGTAGACGGTAATGTTTTCTCTTGGTTCATTTCTCTCGGTTCATGTCAAATAATTTTGATAAATAAGTCGCACCTGACTATAAGTCGCAGGACCAGCCAAACTATGAAAAAAAGTGTGACTTCTAGTCCGGAAAATACTGTAAGCATTTAAACATATTAAAGGGAAATTGAATATTGTTTTTCATCTATAAATATTTGAGTTTCTGCAAAAGAACAACAAATAAAGTAACACTTTATTATGCTTTTATACCGGAAAGTGCCATTGGTAAAACTGAATCTTTCAATATTTCATATGAGTTTCTGCACCTTAGTACTATTCATGTGGTCTTCTCTTGTGTAAATCCAATCTTCTTGAAAGTGTCAGTTGATTAAAGTTGCATGATAACCTAAATGTATGATGACAGATTTAAGGTTGTTGATTCAATGACTGCATATATAGCTTGCTTTATTATTTAAATATTTAAAAATAAAAATTGTTGGTGATACTTTACAACAATTTGATTTGTTAACATTAATTACATGCACTTTGTCCTGATTCTACCCTTGTGTCCTTGATTTTTCTCTAGACTTGAGGCAGGATCATGACAGGCCCGTGTTTTGTCCAGAGCCAGCTTCAGAGAGCGCTGTTCTCGAGCCAGCTGCAGTGAGCTCCTTTCCAGAGCCAGATTCTGTCAACGCCGCTGCAGAATCAGAGATGAGTCTGGATTTGGATGGAAGCTCTGATTCCGGGTCTGTTACTGTGAACCTCAGACCATTTCCATTTCTTGATTTTTCTCTAGTCTTGAGGCAGGATCATGACAGGCCCGTGTTTTGTGTGCAAGCACATGGCCTTGTCTTTGGGCCATGTGCTTGTGTTATCTCATTTCCTTGCCCCGCCCCCTTGTTATCCTTGTTCTGTCATTATTGTTTTACCTGTGTCACCTGTTAGGTTATCATTAGTCTCCCTATTTCAATCCCCTTGTGTTTGCTGTCTAGTGCGGTTCATTGTTACACTTTGAAAAAACGTTGTGAGACCTGTGGATTGTTTTTTTCTGTAGTGTGAGTTCCTGAGTGAAGAGTCTTTTATTTATTGTTTGTTTCTAGTCTAAGTCTTAAGTTATTTGTCTATCTCCTAGTCTTTGTTTCCCCCCTTGTGGGTTTTGTTTTCCCCTTTTGTCATTTAATAAACCCTGTATGTAGTGCATTCTGTCTGCGCCTGAGTTCATCCCCGCACCCCAGTCGTGACACATTTAGTATCATGAACTAACAATGGGCAGTTATTTTCTACATGTGATCATTTAGCATAAAATATGTTAACTTCAATTAATATCCTACTGTTCACTATTAAATCGCTTTTTTTTTTTTTTTGTGTAAATACATTTCATTAATATTATTACAATGTACATATATTTTAATGGAGTTTAAAATGTCAGTTATTTATATGATGGCAAAGCTGTAGGTTAAGCAACGGTTCAGCAGTCATGTTCCAGTCTTAAATGTCAACTAATCTTTCAGATACACATTGATTTGGTGCTCAAAAAAATAGATATATTAAAAAAAATAATAATGACAGACGGTTTTCAGACAGGTTTCCCCTGCCATTTGGTTGACAAAATAGATGGCCCCACCCCTCAAAATCATATATTTGGCTCTATTAGGCTGTTTGGGATGCTGAAATGAACAGCAGTGTTTTGATAGCGAGAGTCAGTGTATACACTCTCCTGGGAAATCAACCTACCTATTAAGCTGACTCCGTTTAACATTACAAAATTACATCTTTAACGCAAACACTTGTACAACAATGCAGCTAATCAGAAATTTAAGCTACCTACTCCTTAAAATGTCAGCATCTGCAGAACTGTTCATTAAAAGTAGTTTAAACATCTTAGTAGGCCAAATATGCATGTTGTCTATTTTGTTTGTGTGTGTGTGCCGTTTAGGCCCAGATACAGCAACACTCTTCTGTTTCATACCATTGTTCATGCCAATCCTCTTTTTGTTTTTTTATTAGTTCTGCCACTGCCTCTCATTCACTAGCTCCCCGGAGGCTTTTCTCCTTGCATATGTGTGTCGAGGCGATAAGGGAATTGGCAATTTTGTTGATGCCGCTAATTATATGATTCCACGGTTGCTGTTCGATGCATATTGTACTTGCTTCCTGGTAGCATTGTGATCTGCCTGCTTCATCTGCTTCTATTTTCATCTACCTCCTCAATCACTCTTGACAGTTGGCCAACATTGAATGGTGACCCTTCCGCTGGTACCGGTACAGTTTTCTCCTTGGAGGGGTGGCTGGTGTGCCTGCTCAGGAGACAGGAACAGCTGTGAAGAGCATGCTTTACCTTCATTATCATTCATTTTTTTTATATATTTTTACTTTATTTGCACACATAAGGAGCTGCTTGTTATTCCTGCTTAAGGAAAGTAGGAAGCGATCCTTTATCCTTGACACAACTCTGAACACAAATGCAGTAATTTTCAGACTCTCATGCAGCGAGAGAGTGAGAAAGAGGGAGGGAGAGATGGATGGATAGAGGGGGTGGAAAGAACTGGGAGAGGGAGGGCAAGCGTGTGTGTGCTAATGTGTGAGCATGTCAGAGAAAGAGAGAGAGCGCAATGTTCAATACTCCGAGCATCTAGACATTGTGCCGGGTGGGTGAAGAGACAATTAAATCTACGATCCAGAAAAAATATAAGTGACACACGGATTAAACGCAAAAGGTTTGTGCTCCTTTTTAGGCTTGGTGTGGAGTGCAGATTGTGCGCGCAAGTCTTAAAGTTCTCCAGGATGCAAGCTCTTGTGGAGAATGAGCTAAGCGGAGCGGTGCACGGCGGGATTCTCCGAGGTTGGAGCGCAGCTGCTGACTTCAGCCACTAACGGGAGGACCAAGGAGGAGAGCTGCCTCCGTTTTCTCTCTCTCTTTTTCCATTCACAGTCTCACAGAGATAGGCAGCATCCCTCAGCCCCTGCATTGAAAATAGAAGAGGTTAAAGGGAGGAAAAAAGAATAAAGGAGAAGAAAAAAACGGGATTATAAAAGCAGGGAGTAATCAAGGAAAATCTGAAGCAAGGACAAAAAGAATTCAAAATAGATCTACATCTCAGGCTCTTGTGTTTGCTGTTTCGTGGGGCTAAACTGAAGAGATTTGGGTCGTGCATTGCTTTGCTTCAGCCAGCCTGTGGAGTATAGGATCACAAATAACATTTTAAGGTAAGACATTAGTCAAGTTTGATGTATTGCATGTGCAACCAAGTGCAATTATGGATTGAAAGAGCTGAGATTAGTGTTCCGTAACGACTGCTGATAAGGAAAAGGAGGGAATGTAAGTCAGAGTTACATAAATTGTTCTGTTTAATTAAAGTTGAAGGTTTTGTAAATGTTATTCAGAGGGTGCCGTGCATTTTAATCAGTGCTTAGGTCTGGCGTTAAAAATGTGATTTGTTCCTTCGCACCTTGGCAGATATTGCTGGGGTGTTGGGGGAAAAAAGGCATAATTGCAGTGTGAGATGGTCGTCATTTTTACAGGATACCCCATTTGTTGGAAATAGAGGTGAGGGGTTGGAAGGAGGGGTTTTGCAGGGGTTAACACCAGCTATATGTCAATTTGGGGGGGGGGGGGGTATTACAAATCTACAACAGAAAATGGTCTTGCAACTTTCAGAGTTGGTGGCCGACTGGTTGTCAGTCTTTTATTTTCCTTGTGCCCAATGTAATTACTTTTGCTGTCACTTCTCCCATGAATTCAGCAGCGGCACCTTCACATGAAGCAATTAAGTGGCCGTTTTGTGACCATGTTTGAGAAAGGAGGGGTGCGAAAAGGCAAACAGAGATTGAAGGCTTGATGGAGGAGATTTGACAGCCTTATATCTGTGTGCTCCTGCTTCACGCAGCTGAGGCCAGATGGATAGGGCACAGAATATTATTTTAGTTATTTTTACTTTTTATTATTATTATTATTATTATTATTATTTATTTCCAGACTAAAGGACAAGCTTTCTGCTTTGGGCGTGAATGTCCCACAGCTCCATTGAGGAGCATGTGTGTGCTCCCCTGATGGTAGTGGACAAGTGGCCCTCTTCTTTGTAGAAGGGGCTGAAATATTCATGATTGCATGCACATCCTGTCTGCCCTGAAATATTTACAATAATTGAATAATAAATAACCCTGGCTGTGGAAACTGGCTCCTCTGTTATCCTGTCCATAGTGATGATTCTCTCCACTTGTGTTACCGGTACACCCGTGAATTAGCCTGCAGATAAAAACAGATTAGCCAGTCTGTTAATGTGAGGAAGTGTTTGAATGTGAAACGACGAATCTACTTTTGTGTCCATGTGTATGCTGGAGTAGAGAAAGAGAGAGATTTTCTTTATCCGAACACTTTAGAAATGTGATAAATGATCTGTCTTGTCAGTATGCATGGATAAATTCAGTTGGATTGAGAGAGAGAAAGAAAGGCAGACGGATTGAGAAAAAAGACAGAGTGTGATGATGTCTGTGTGTTCAATGTCTTTGATGTTTTATTGAGCGCTAACTAGGCAGTCGCGCAGTCCTTAGGTCTGCTGGTTTGTGTTTGAAGAGGGAGCCCTGAATTTGAGGCTGCTGCTTAATGTGCAGTTGAATTACTTGTACACTCTGAATCCCTGACATGCAGAGTCTAGATTGGGATATATAAAATAAACTTTTCCATATATTGATTTTTCATTCAAACAATCATTAAATGTGACTTTTGAAAACATACAGTTCAATAAATATATAAATAGGGTAATTGATATGCAACCGCAGTAGCGTAGTCTGCCTGCCTACCTGCTGTTATGAAACAGGCCTTTAAGGGTCTTAGATGGAAATGAGAATGCACCGGCAGATTTAGCCACAGAAAAAGCATTTCGTTGCATTGCCAGGATTGCTTGTTCCCAGTCTAGTCAGATGCATCAAGACACATGCTATCGGAGGAGGTTTGCCACCGCATGAAGCTACAGCTCAGCCATGCCTGAAGGTGCTCTTATGGCCATCATGGTAACTTTGTATGTTAAATGTGTTGTTTGATGGTGGAAAAGATGGGGTTATGGGATAACAGATGTCCTGTGAACCTGAATGTAGTCACTGTGAAGCTCTCCGAATGCACAAAGATTCTTTGATCATGAACTTGATTGATTTTCTTTCAAATATAATTTCAAATGTGTGCCACTTCACTCTAGAATTACACAGACTAATGAAAAGGTATTTCTTTATAGTGAACTCATAAACAAGCATTGACACTGACTGCCATTACAAATGTAATGTGTCAGTTGCACTCCTAGGAGACCAGAAACGAAAAGATTTACACAAACAGCTACAGTAAATCCAGCCTAACATGGTTTGCTAGTCTTATCCAGTTTAAGCCTTTCCAAGCTGGTATTAGCTGGTTTAGCCAGTATGACTGGCTGTCCAGTGCCAAAAACCCTGTAAAACCATCAAAACAGACCATCTTAGGCTGGCTTAGTCTAATTTTGGCTGGGTGGAGAACACATTGTGAGAATGCATTGTTGTTATGCATGTATACTGAAAAAACTTGTTACGTCCATGATAAAAATGTTGCTATTATTCAGACGAAGATTCATAAATACAGTTTGGCAGATGTTTTTATTTAGAGCAACTTATAAAGCATGCCAATTTTATTAGTTTGCATAGATAGAAGCAGGTTATTGCACTATCTAAAGTGTTGTTTTGGGCCAAATTCATTACTTTTTACGTGAAACTGCTGCATGCTGTTGCCTTGCAGTTTATATATATAACAGCTCAGTTTTCACGGGATGGGGCAACAATGTGTTTTACATCAAAGGGAAACCAAAGAGGTTAAATATAAACCTTCAGTAGTACAAGAGCTCTTGCTACCTGAAAGATTTGATCCAGCCTTTGACTGTGACTATATTTATAGCGACTCCATTAAGAAATAAAGAAAAAAAATCAATACTCATTGTTCTGTCAACATTTGTTTTCCATATTTTGACCTTTAGCAAAGTGACTCTTACCTTCTCTCAAGTGAGCTTGGATGTTTCTGTCATAGGGCTTCAGATCATTAGTGCACATCAGGGTGTTGTTATGTTGGCACGGCCACCACAAAAACAGCCATGCCTCCTCGTTGCCGCCAGTCTGAATAACAGAAAAAAAGCTCTAAATTGGGCCCTGGCCCATCTGCCATCTTTCAGTGCTTGCTGATTTGATCCCCAAGGCAAGTGTAGACCACTGAATGACCGTAGAGATGTATTGCACGTAGACTAATTTTAGCAGGGTTCTGGCACTGCTGCTCCTCTTTTGATTGTTACATTTACAGCCCTTGACTTTCTGTCAACATATTCATATAGTTGTATTCAACAGTGTATATATAACACATCTGGATGGGATATACAGACAGATGGTAGCAATAATCCTCAAGGGTCTGGTGGAAAACAAGCTGGCACTATGCACAGGACATTAGTAAAGTTCTGCCAAATTTCACCAACAAAGCATTTAAAAATAGCATTAGATGATCTCCTTAATCAGAATTTCCACGACATCCCACTTACGCAGTGGTGGAGCTTAATCAAATCTGTTCATTTAAGTACTGGGTTGCAGGTCATAGATAAATAATAGATAATTGCTGGCCATAGATTCTTTTTTTTTTATGAATACAAATACAATATTGTAAATGGAAAGAAAAAAAAATATATATATATATACATTAAAATGCATTTACTATACATGCATTTAAATAGTGTGTGTATATATAGAATACATCATAAAACATAAAGCACTTTATTATTATCATTATTATTATTTTTATCCAGATGCCCAGTTACAGTCAATAACAACAGAGACTGTGGAAAAGAACATTAAAACAATGCCAGCAAGAATGCATGCAGTTATCCAAATGGTTATCCAGAGGAGGCCCTACAAAATACTTCCTTGAACTGTATCTATGCATGCATTTCTAATAGTTTACTCTTTTGGATGGGTATATGGGTTTTTGTAGGTGCAGTTTGTCTACATCCATCTAGAATGAGTCGATTTCAAGTCCTAGTGTTTCAGAAAGGTGGAAAATAAAAACTTTTAAACTTGGTGGGGTGGAGGTGGTGTAAGCTTTGAATTATGGTTTAATGCATTTTAATGTTTTGGTTTAAGGATGTTACTTCTGTACATCAAACAATTTTGCTGTGGTGTTGGGTCTCAAAATTTTTGATGTCAAAACATTAACAACTGCCATTTTATACCACACAGATACACTGTGATGTATTTGTTTCTTAATGAGAAACCTGTCATGGATATCTTGTGCACTTCGCTTTCTCTTTCTTTTCCGCCTTTCTCTATGTTAGACCTGTATTGCCTCATGCTGTATAATGAATACCTTAAGAAGTCAAAGATTCTAAATTAAATGACACAGACAGAGTCTGCCAAGTTTTCCATGGTCTGTTCCAAACATGTAGCCTGTAGCAATGCTAACTTAAGAGGAAATCTTCCATCCTATTTCAGCCCCAGCCCTGTGATGTGTGGGGTGCTTGGGGGGAACGGATGGAGTGGCATGACAGGGCTCGATGGTTGTTACACAGCATGTGAAAAGTGTAGTGAAGGGTAGAGGGCAATGTCAGCAGGTGCTCAGGGGAATGAATGGCTCTGCAGGGATGGATTAGGACCGTTAGTGGTTGACAGTGACCCTGACACCCATGTCGCCTTTGCATTCAACCTTCCATGGAACTGGTGGGCACAGGCCAACTCACGCTAAAGTGGTGCTGAGTTTTTGAGTATGGGTTGACATCAAGCTTTAGCCAGTGTCATATGGGTGATGTGATGGAGAAGAACAGAAGAATAAGAGTGTATTTTAGCTGTAAGTGAGGAGGGAATCTAAGAAGGAGGTCAGTTTGCCTCAGGTTCTGTTGTGGAAAGAGGGTTCTCATTTGACCTTCTCCTAAGGTCCTTTGCCTTCGTGACATTCTGAAGGAATGTTTCAGAGTTTCTGTACTGTGTTAGGTGACACTAGGGTTATAAGGAACAGACGAAGAGGAAATGAAGGCACAGTGCAGTGGTGCGACCACATTTGTTTTTCTCGCTGTGTGATTTACCACAGATCTTTTCATGCCCTAAATATCTAAACCTGTTTTCTCCCAGCAGATAATCAGAACATGTTTTGTGAATGATTTGTTGGATGGTAAGCGAGGATGCAAACAGACACAGCTGTCTACACATTGACTGACTTTATAATTAAATTTCTACCATACATTGATCCAGAGAAAGAGAGAGATTCTCATGCAGATGCAGATTCATGATGCTTGTAACAAGAGCCCAGAATGCAATTAGCTGAAAATGGACGATAATGCAGCACCCCTCCATGCTTAGATAATATTGGCTAATATGCCTAAACTCATCCAGTTAACCAATCCATGATGATGTTTGCGATAGCAGACACATTTCAGTAATAAGGAAGTAATTATTGACACTAATCATTTGAAACAAATGATGGCAATTGGGACCATGACATGGTCAATTTCATGTTGGGCTGTGAGCATAGTGCCATAGGTTTGTGAAATTGCCAAGCTGAATACCTTTTTTTTTTTTTTTGCACACTCACGAATCCAATACAAATTCTGCCAAATAATCCATTTTTTTTTTTTTTTTTTTTTTTTTAATAGCTTGTGGACTGATTTGGATTAAATCACATTCTGATTTGTCCATTTACTGATCATTTTGCAACAGATTTTGCTTCTCTGCACACTTTAATTATGTTTGATTAAAGTATAATATATTCTATTATAGATCAGTGACACTTCCAGTCACAGATAATCTGTGTCTGGTCATGAAAATGTTGTTGAACAAGCTGGGAGTACTACAATTGTTGTTAATAACTAAAGACGTAATTACATTTGCCATAATATTTCATAAACACGCAAGGGGCAAACTTTATGAATGGTGGGCATTCCGATTCTGCAGAAACCAACCAAGCTTTTTGTGGCACTGTGTTTGAATATTCGGTGTGGTCTTGGTCTGTGGTTTAGTTTGTTTCAGCTGTTCCGGAGTAGTTAGATAACCATTCTCTCTCTCTTCACTTCTGCCTTCACTGCTGTCGGTGAGCAATTTATTTAAGTTTTTGACTATCTTGTTCTTCAGAGGCAATAAACTGCTGCATATGTTCTATTGGGGCACAAGGCTCATCTATACAGTATGCTGAGACATTACATAGACTAATTGACTAGTCTGGGGATATTTTATTTTCATTTATTTTTTTCAGATTTACTCAGAACAGAGGATTAAGGTAGTGTTACAGCTAGAGTTTATTAGTGCTAATAGAGTAAATAAATAACAGAAAGCATAGATATACTGAACATGAAAATGTTCATGTTCTATTTGTTTGCTACCTCATCAAAAATATTGTCTAGCTTTTTAAACTTAATCAAATGCAATTGAATCTTTTCAGTCAACAAGTCACTCCCTTATCTATTTAGTTATGCACAGCGCAGAGTTCACATAGGTACTTCATAAGGCGTGCTCTACCAAGAGATGTTTAACTAGGGACAAGAGAGGGTGTGTTAAATTTGAAAAATGGCTGCGTTGAGAGAAAGCTTCCCTGAGGGAGGACATGAAGATGTCACTCTATTCAAGCTCAAGCACTTCCTTCAGAAACACTTATGCTAATGTTTGGCAGCCTTGGATTTGAGTGCATATTTGGTGTCATTCATACCAAGATGTGTATCAGATCAAAAAATATATGTTTCAGATGAATGGAGCAAAATTGGCAGCTGGCAAATCCACATTAGTCCATACAGAACATACAAACTGCATACATCAGTGGGACGCAACAGTGTAGTGCATTATTAAAGTCCACTGGCTTCTCACGATGGAGCATCCTTGCTGCGTTTTAACTTGCTGGATTGGATGCACTCTGGATGTTAATATGCTGTTCGAGAGGCTTGGGAACAAAGCCACAGCATCTAAATGATGGCCTTTACCTCGGCTTGAACAAGCAGTGCTCCCATTGTCAACATGTGTAATTTCTACCCTTGGATGCCAGCACAGCACCGAATTATAAATCAATGAGGCTGCATTACTGAGGATCCCCAGGCCCCTGGGTCTAGCTGAGGATAGAATACTATGCGGTGGGGGTCGGACGGAAGAGGATGTGGGCGAATATGGCCGGGAAATACTAACTGGGGATGCCGCTGTTCTGTCCAGCTCACAAAGTTGTGGTCTGCCACTGGCATCCATCCAGAAAGGAACTGAGGAAGAAAGAAGCTCTTATCGTTCTCTTACAGAAAGAGAATGTGTGTGTATATGGGCATAAGTGTATGTATGTATATGCGGTCTGCTAAATTTTTATAATATATCAGCTTCTTCTCCTCCAAAATAATTTTGTTTATATAATAATTTAGTCAGCCATAGCTGTGTATTCTGATAATCTTTTTTTTTTTTTTATCTTTGCAATAAATAAATTGCAAGAATTTTATTTTATTATAGACGTTTTACTGGTGGCAGATTTTTTGGAGGGCTATTTAGAGCTTGAAATAGATTTTTTTTTTTTTTTTCTGATGTTTGCTCTCTTTCACATCACAGTTCAGGTGATTGGTTCAGAAACCCTGAGCAAGGATAGCCAATATCTACAAAGGTAGAGCTGCTGAGATAAACAGGGATGCTAATGGATGAGTTTCTCCAAAAATTATACTGTAGACCTCCTGACAAACAGCAGTAGATTGTAGAGAACCAAGATTCAACAATCAGATAATTCAATAATGAATGAATGAATGAACACACTTTTATGTTTGTTGTCATCTTACACTGTCAGGACAAAACAAAAACACAAACAAATACATTTTCAGATACCTTTAAAGCGATACCTTTTTACCACATCTACTCATAAAGAGCGCATATTAATATCTCAGTTTACTAATATTCACCTGTATATAGATATATTAAGTCATACCCTTATTTCTTGCACATTTTGTTTTTCTTGAGAGTTTATATAAACATTCAAGAATCATTCAGCCATATCTTCTGCAGAAGACAGCAGGGGATCATTTTAGACCAGGTTGTTAGATACTTCAAACTGGGCAGGACTTTAATCCATGTGGTGTTCAATCAAAGCTGAGGACATTTTTAAGCTAACGAATGTTAAATGAGAACATGAGAGCTTGATTTATCCATGTTTGTGTTTTTTATTTTTATATATGTTATTTATTTATTTTTACCACTTTTAGTCAAATTCTATCCTGACAGATGGTACATATTCAGAAATACTGTATTTAGAAAGATTTAAGGTATGGTCACATATACTGTTGCTTATCGAAAATGCAGGCAAAATCCAGTCATTCAAACTGGAATCTGCCCAACTGTGAGTTCCGTGTGAATGTGGAAAAATTCCCCTCACAGATTTTGGTTTTGCAGTTGGTCAGAATTTTTTTTAACCAACAGAAAGTTGTTTGGATTGAAAGTAACTTCTCTGTAAACAATTTTTGCACACAAAATTTTCACAAGTTTCTGGAAAGTGATCGTACATGTACCTTCACCCCATTTCTGCAGGGTGTAATTATATGTACGATTTTAGACTTACAAAATTCAAAATATTTGATAATATTTGATTATTATATACTAGCTGTTTTATCTAATTATTATATTTTGTGTTGTTAGTATTTTCTTCTTTTCCCCACTGCTTTTTCCCCACCACCTTTTTAATACATTTCCAATATACCTGTTTTCCATTTTAACTCCATTTAACCTCATGCACTTTTAAAATGATATTTGTTACTCTGTAAAACAATTAGTTTGAATATTCCAAGTGCAAAGTCTTACTTGCCCTT
Source organism: Carassius gibelio (assembly GCF_023724105.1). Taxonomy (NCBI): domain Eukaryota; kingdom Metazoa; phylum Chordata; class Actinopteri; order Cypriniformes; family Cyprinidae; genus Carassius; species Carassius gibelio. The sequence continues at coordinate 11,997,438 of NC_068384.1, forward strand.
GAATATTTATTGGCCAACTGCAGCCAAATTCTGAGTCACCCTGACTCATACCGTTAGTTGCACATACTTACTGGCTGTGCTCCAGTACTGCAGACGCTGTGCAGAGCACATTTCTTACTGTACCTGTAAGAACTGAGCTGAAAATATCCCAATCTCCCACCTGGGATCCAGAATGCATCAAGCTGTGTTTGGCGGATGTTGAAATACTCCTATATAGTTCCCAAAGGCACCGGTCACTGGTTTATGTGACAATATGGTGCTATCAGTTCAGAGTGACATTTGACTAAATAAAGTGAGGCCCCATCCATTACCCCCTGAGAGCGTCCTGCATACTGCATATTTGATGTGAATATATTGTTTTTGAATAGCATACATTCCTCAACAGGAATTAGTCCCAATTCCTTAGTTTTTCTAGAATATGAGCCATGCCTAAGTTCTGGCAGTCATATTCCCACTGAGACGCCACTGTCTGAGAACGCCTACCCTGAAAAAAAAAAAAAAGACTATAAATTATTAATTTCTTCATTGTGCCCACCATCAGATCAATGGGAACTCAAAATCCATCTACAAAGGCATTTGGCTTTAGGCCATATTTGATCACTTCCTAGCCTCTCTCTCTCTCTCTTTTTTTTTTTTTTTTGTCCCAGCCCAAGGAGACTTCATTATCTCCAACTGTTTGTGTGCTATTGTTAAAAGAACAAGAGTGAGACATTTGGGAAGTGGGGAAAGGGTGGAAAAATCTTTGATGAAACATGAATCTAGACAGATGTTGGTACAAGCTTGTTAATAGGACAGGAGAGCAGTAGAGGGAAATGGAAACAGAGAGAGAGAGAGCGCTTCGGATTAAGTATTCGTTTTCTCTGTGGGAGCTTGCCGGAAAGTCATGCATGGCAATACAGCCAGCACCCTGATTATATTAGATGGGGCTTAAAAGATGCAGTGGAGTGAAGCCTTTGCTTTTTCCACTGCTGAATTTGGCACATTGACTGGCGGCATCACATCTGTTATGACGCACCAGAGCAGGCTATGGATGAACTGGGTAAATCTCTCGAAAACAAGTTCAAGTCATGTTCAATATCCCCTGAAATCAAAGGAAATGTGCAGAAAGGAAACTAAAGCATAATCTTAGCACCAATAAGATGTTTTTTTTTTGCATTGTGGCATTATTTTCATGACAGTTGAGCACATATTTTCCCCTAAATCCTCATTACCAGTTCAGCTTTAAAAACGTCTCTTGAGATGCCATCGCTCTGTTCCATTTTGCTGACTGAATGCATGCATGTGTCCTTTGTGAATGGTTTCTGTTAGAGAAAAATAATGCAATGTTTGGAATGTTGCACAAATTAAATCTGCCAGTACTGTAATTTGAATGTATTTATTTTATTGCTTTTTTTCACTTCATTAATTAAAATGTGATGTTGATTAGTAGTAGTAGTAGTATTTATTTTATTATTATTATTATTATTTAAAATGTGTTTAATTGTCACGAAAGCAAGGTCATGATTTGTGGTCAAATGTTAGCTAGAGATGCACTTTACATGTTTTATGAGATTCACCCAAGTGTGAACTATGATACTCTTAGACCAGGCATAATTTACGCTTTTAAGTTCTTAAAAGTCAGTTAGTCAGCATTCTCTGAAAGAACAAAAGATCGTGTTTTGTATTCAGCTGCAGCGACTGAGATTGACTGTGAAATAAGAGCTGTGCCGCACTGTTCCTGTACAAGTGAGAAATGGGGAAATATATGTTTCAAATGTCATTTGGGAAAACACAGTGCAATTTAGACATGGTAAGCTCAAGCTAACAGCAGGGCTGTTCTTCGCAAGGAAAAGCACAGATTTCTGTTCTCTCACACAGTCCTGGACTGCTTCCTCCTCATTCTTTGCAGCCCCAGATGGCCAGGGCAGAAGCCCAAGACTCAACCAGGAAAAGAACTCTCATCCTCCCTTAACTCTTCTGCATTTTTGGAAGGTGCCAAGCAGACCTTTTCTGATTTGGCAAAGTGAGGAGGCACTGCAGACTGGCACGGCCAAGTCCAACTGTGACTGGAATTGATGGGTGTGGTTGAAGGGCAAGATGGTGCAGCTAAATTTAGATCAAAAGATTCACTGTCACCACATGCGGCAAAGAGAGACCAGTCAGCTTGGGTGTCATGCAGCAGAATTAGCATAATTAGACAATGGATCCGGCAGAATCCTCATATAGGAGTTGAATATGTGGCATTATTTACTTTAAAGCCATCAGATTTGCATATACACTGCAGCATTATTAGAAAATATTCCAATTAGGGGTATTTGCAAATGCCAATTAAAAACAGCACCAGCATAGTGGATTATACTGTTGTTGACAATATAGTCAAATGAAAAAAATATTTAAAAATTATACTTATGCAATTGTTGCTAACAAAAGCTCAATGGCCAGAGCTGTGGCTTAGTAGTTGGCACACTGAGCTGTGATGCTTTAGTGGCTAATGCAAGACTGGCTCGCATCATTTCTGTATCCTGTTTTCTGTAAATTACCTTGATCTAATTCCTATAAATAAAGGTGGCATTAATGCTTTAGAGTAAAAAAGTAATAAAAAAATAAAAACAAGAAAAATACATTGACTTAGTACTGAATATTTTCATTGACTAAATACAATGTTATCTGGTTGTTAATTATATGGAAATATACTAAAACTTTGATTCTGGGACACATATGCATATGTTTTCGATGATATCATCTTTCATCCCTATTGCGCATTTCAGTGTACAGTATATTTCGTATATCCAAATTTATGAAAATGTATATGTAAACCAAATTTCAAAGTATCAGTGATTTATAATGACATCAAGCTGCTAAATATGCTAATTCAGGGGTTTTAAACTGTGATCCTGGTGACCCACTGCTCTGCACATTTTGTATGTCTCTCTTAGCTGATGCACTCAGTTCAGTTCATGGATCTCTCTCCTAACAAGATGATGATCTGAATCAGGTGCGTTAAATACTGAAGACATACAAAATGTGTCCCAGGTCCTGTGGGATATGGAGTTAAGAATCACTTTGCTAATTAATCAACATGCGTTTTTATTTGTATTGTCTTAAGATAAGTGCAATCTGGAAAAAGAAATACAAATAAAAAAAGCAAACATTGTATGCATGGGATATACAACAAAAACTGACATATATATGTGTTAATCAGGCTGCTAAAAGTGCTAATTATATATATAAGGTCTTATAACAAGTGCCACCTGGCAATTTTATGCTTCTTTTAATTTAGTAGTAGTAGTATTTATTTAGTTAATTTTATTTATTTCAATAATTTTAAGAATTACTTATGCACAAAATCTGTTAATGCACAGCTAATTTAGGTTGTATCTTTCAGATTAGTATTGGGGAGGCCAAGTGAGTTGTCAGTCACCCAGGGAGGTGAATTAGGAGACAAAAAAGGGCTAAATTTGTTGCCTCTTTAGGAAGGGAAAGGATGGGGTGTTTGCCATGGTTAATTGAAGCATCAAGCTCTTGGCACTTGTCTCCCCCAATCTGTCATTCAGCAGGATGAGGATAAAAAACCCCTAGTGTTATTGAATGAGCTTTCATTGAGAGATTTTGGCAGACTTTTAGTCTGATTTCATACAGGGCAAGAGGAATCGCCTCATCTGTCATGACAGGAAAGATTCATGACGGAAGCTTCATTTTTTGCAGTACTGTGAACGAATGCCTATGTTTTAGGCTGGCGTACATTTTCAATGGCACTGGCCCCCTGGTATTTGTTTCTTGTTTGAAATGTGTTCTCCTTGGTTGGCAGGGGGCCAAGCACCACCAACATATGCTAAGGTCAGGTAACCTTGCACGTACCCATGTGATGGAGGAGGAAAGGGGAAATAATGCTTTCATTAACCGCGAACTAGGTCACACTGAGAGCCGAGCAGAGATGGAGGGGAAGATATGGCTGGAAGAAGACAGGAAATTCTCTCAGTGCAAAAACAGCATCATAATGACTGTTGTATTTTTATCATCTTTTGTGTTGAAAAAAGTAAGTCGTGCAGGTTTGCAATGACGTGGGGGGGGGGGGGGGGTAAATGACCAAAATCCCTTTAATTAATAAAAATGTGTGATAGGTACTTTCTTTGGTTGATTCTTTGAAAATGATTGATACTGCTTATACTCTATATAAGCACCTCAAGTAAATCTTTCAAAGCAAATACATCTTGAAACAAAATGGCTGAAATCAAACTGAGTGATGGGTAATGCATCTGAGTTGTTCACACAGCACACAAATCCAATTTGGTTTTCAAATAATATCTGTGCTACTGACTGCTTACACTGTCATTTTGCAAGAGATGAAATCAGATCTGTTCGTTCACACAGTGTATGTAGTCAATATCTGGTGCATCTACATCTGTTGCTATAATAATGATGTAAGTGTCAGCAAGAGACTTTCTCAAACAACAACTGAGAGCTGTCAATGTGGAAATTTTGCCTCCGCTTATTTCTATCATCTTGTTGCTATTCTGATCATACAAGGCACATGAGAGAACATATGAGACAGAGGCATTTTACCCATTCATGCATTTACTGTGCCCAAAACCACTGATACATTCACTCATGTTCACTGTATTCAGACATCTTGCACACTTTGTATTATGTTGCATGTACATCACATCCTGAATGGTGAAAACCAACCGCCTCAATCTGATTTGATGTAACCTTCAAACTTTCTCCTTCAGAAAATAAAAATAAATAAATAAATGATTGAGAATAATTATTTAGAATAGTTTTCACTATTTACAAATAAATGCATATTTATATATTTCATTATGTAATGAAGTCCACTATGTAATATGTGGCCTTGGTAATCCAAGAATCATTAATTTATTATTAATATTAATAAAATTTATATTTTTAGTTAATAATTTTATTTATTAATTAATATAAATTATTTGATTTACTTTTCTGTAATTCACTTATACATTGCATTGCATTTCCTTATAAAGCAGCCATTATTTGGAAACGTACTGCATTAGGCAGTGCATGCTTCTGAGTGACTTTTGATGATGAAGTGTAAAGTAGCTTGCGGTTATAAACAGTAGTAGTTTGCCATTCTTTTAGAAAAGGTGATCCATAATCACAAAAACTGTTGTGATATACCTGATCTGCAAAATCTGTAACTTAAAGTGGAGAGTAACCTTGACTCATAGATAGACAGTAGTGGAAGCCGTCAGGAGTGGATGTTCGATGCTTAACTTTATCATTGGCTGAGGCACAAACCTAAGACCATGCTGTCCACAGAATCCCACTCCTTATCTCTCCCTGTGCTGATTAGACTTACGGTTACCTTGGAACTTTCACAGGCATTTATTCCTCACATGGAGCTTTTATTGAACAAAGACATTTGTTACAAAAGAGGAACCTAAATCCCATTTCTCAGGTTATCTTTATCCTTCTGGTACCCTTTTGTTTTGCATCTCTACTTGTGTGCACAGTGGGGATGTAGCAAAGCCTACTGGAGTGTACTGTTGGATGGGTGACCCTCTTGCTGTGTGCAAAGTTGCACAAAAGCGATGTCAACAACAACAGCAACAACATTGTTGTTACAGTGTTTTGAGGGCACAGTTGTGATTTAACAGTGTGTAGTAGGTGATGTGTGTAGCAAAAGCTCAGCCAAAACACTATAATAGCCTTTTTTACAGGGGAAATGTTAGTGAAACTGCACACATTTACAAAGAAAATTGGTACTGTAGCATCCTGCAGTAAGTCACTTCAGCTTCTTTAGAAGGATTTGGGGTTAAGTGCCTTGCTCAAGGGCAGAATGTCGCAATGGGCAAACATGATTAAAACTGGATTGCAGGGTTGTGCAAAATTCTGAATTGAAAAACTGGCTCCCTTTCAGTTTGTTTGAGTTTGAAAATCCCCACAGGAGATCATCTGTCTGTCTGTCCTGTCTTTCTTTCCGTCTGTCCATCACTCTATTTTTCAGTCTGTCTGTTACTGCCTGGCTGTTATACCTGTCTCTCTGTTGCTCTATATGTCTATTGGTCGCTATATCAGTCTACGTACTTTCAGCTCTGTCTCTTTGTTTCTCAGTCTGACTGCATGTGCATCGGATGCTCTGTCTACATGTTGCTCTATCCATATGTATGGCTCTGTCTGTCTGCATGTTGCTTTGTCGGTCTATTTATCTGTTTATAAGTCATTCTGTCCATCTACTGGTCACTCTATCTATCTGCGTGTCACTCTATATATCTACTGGATGCTCTATCTGTCTCCATATTGCTCTAAAAAAAACATTTTGTAATTCTACATCATGTTTGAAACCTGAATTTAAATTCTGAATAAAATAAATAAATAAATAAATAGATTTTAACCCCTTACTAGTAACCCCCATGTGAAAGTGAAACAATAATAAACTGGGGCCGTCGGCGATGTTTGCACGTAAAGGGGTTAAAGACAAAATATATATATATATATATATATATATATTTTTTTTTTTATTGTCAATTCAGTTTTGAATGGCACACAACTGTAACCCGGTTATTTTTTATAAACTATGTACTTTAAAAGCTAAAAGCACAGAATGAAATAGGCTGTCACATACACTGTAGCAATAAAATGTTTTGTGGTATCTAGTACTAAAAAACAATAAAAAAAATCACATTCTCATATATGGATTGGAGAAAAAAAGTGTCAAGTCTACATTAAATGCTAATGGCCTCATTCAGTGTTGAAAAATAACTGTGCCAGCACCTCTTCCCCATGTTTGAGGAGAACTCTGGCACCTAGCCTGTCACAGGCTGACAAATAGACTCTCAGTAGAGGAAACAACATATCAGCCATCACACAGTCATCTGACAGTGCTAGGTCACTAAGCGAACAGAAAGAGCTGTGCTAAAGTGGGCAGCTGCCTCCTGCAGCATCCAAGCCAACTGTTTGGAACAGGTTTTTGCCCAGACTGGTGGACATTCAGCAAATCTGTTAACCACATGGGCTCATTACAGCCAGAATTACTGTCTCAGCCAGACAGGAGGCCTCCTGCACATAACAGTACAGCAAAGGTTAAAGTGATGTGTATATAAAAATGCATGCAAATACACACACACACAAACCCAGTATTTTACACCAGTATAATCCACTTGCAGTCAGAACACGGGAACAGGATTGTGTACTGTAGATTGTGTAGGATTGTGTAATGCATTAACTGTGTTTCCTGTCGGAAATAATAATAATAATAATAATAATAATAATAATAATAATAATAATAATAATAATAATAATAAATCACGTTTTATTACTGGCATAATAATAAATCATGTTTTTAGTACTGGCTTGTGTATTTTATTAGGAGTATTATATATATATATATATATATATATATATATATATATATATATATATATATATATATATATATATATATATATATATACATATATATATGAAATGAGGCTTCAGTGTACATCTGGGCCCCAAAATGTCAAATAATGTCAGCATTAAAATGTGCACATGCAAGGCTGTGGTTCAATTGTATTTTCATCTTGAGTTATTGTCTTCTGTGCTTTATTTTTCACACAGTCAGTTGATGCATCAGCGCAGCTGCTTCTGAAACATCAGAAGTGTCTTGAGATTTGTGCTGTCTCAAAGGAACACAACACCTAAATACCCTCCTGATCCCTCTGGGATGTACAACTAATTACCCTCATTACATGCAAATAAGCCTGAGTGGCAAAACTCAGCCAATCAACTGTGAGGATACAACTATTTTAATTGTGCACTTATGGCAATGTCTGACCGAAAATACTGACCGGCCTGTAAGGTCGAAAGGTCTTTGTATGTGATGCAATATCCCATCATCCTTTTCACCAGAGCATGTTACTTTTCCCCTGAGCTAATTAGAAATACCAGGTGCTATGCTAGACAATGTGACTATGATAGACAAGAATAACATGATCGCATCTGAGGAACAGCTTCTGTGCTATATATAGGAACCTCCACAACCATTTCTGCTTGACACGGTTTGTCTGACAGACATAACGGGACATTGCATCAGATTTCCGACAAAAATTTGACTCCTCAGCAGTCTCCATCTGTTTACTTGTACTGTATTTAAAGGCGGGTGGGTTCTTTTATGAAATGTCTTCAATAGGAGCATAAGTGGCTCCTTTTCAAGAGTGCCTTGGCATAAGCCAACCGAATTCACTGATTTGATGTGCAAAGCAGGTTGGAAGCAGTCACAACATGATTGGGCAGTGAGATGTTTATGTTGACACATAACCAGCCAAGATTAACTAAGTTTGTGAGCCTGGATATGACTGAGCTCAACATGGCATTTGTAGCCCTGCCAATGGCCTACATGTTTAAATAATGTACAATTATTTTTCAACTCCTGGATGCTGACAGTATCCACACACAGAAACAGAAAATAAAAAATCCCTTTAATACATTATTTCTGTCCTAGGTTTGAAAAATTGGACCAACCGTGTTTCTTCTTGAGTGGCCCAATCCAAGCAGGCACGGAACCTGTTAAGGAGAGTGCTAAATAAATAGCCTATCATAATGAGGGCTTTAAGTACCAGGGGCCAGAAAAGATAAATGAGGCCTTTTTGTATTACAGATCATTTAATAGAGTGGATAGCCTTTATTGTGCCCTATAGTAAATATCTTTGAGGGCGAGTTTGCTTTTTCTATCTGCATTTTTGCTATTTTTTTTTTTTTATTTTTTTTTTTGTGGACCTGACTTGTCTCTTCTGTTCCTGAAGCCTGAATTTATATGAAAATGTAACTTTAAATAGGCCAACAAAATCAATCACAGCAGGATATGTTTCAGAGCAAATTTCTGTATAAGAATACGCCTGACCTCTCTCATAAAACATGGGTGCAATGAAACACTGTGATTTCAACTTCTTTAATTTCCTTTTTTCTTCTTCTTCTTCTTCTCCTCTCTCTAATGTTGCATTAAGAAGTCCTCTAAATCTCATGAATTTAAAAGACAAAATTGACCCAGAAGAGTCATGTATAACCGTTACTCATTATTTTTCAGATGGAAATGTTCCACCCATATCTTGTCCAATCTGTGGATGTACGCTACATAATATTATAGTTTTTTGCCGGTCTTGTCTTCTTGTTTGGTGCTAATATGCTTGATGGGTGCTAATGAATTTCCATGAAGCCAAGAAGATACCATTGCAGTGTTTTGATAGAATAGTTCACCAGAAAATGTAAACTCTTTTATAATTTGTCTACTATCATGTCAGTGAAAGTTTTTTAGTTTCAATAGAAAACAATATAGTATGTGGACTGGTTGATCTTTTCCAGTTAAGTCAGGGATGAAAGAGTGGAGTTTTCAAGCCCTAAAAATGATCCAAAAGTATCAGTAAATTAGCACATATGTGTCTTATGTTGCTGGGGTATATTTTTAGCAATAGTCAAAAAAACATTGTATGGGTCAAAATTATTGATTTTCTTTTATGGCAAAAATCATGTTCCATGAATATAGCGTAAATTTCCCACCTTAAATATATCAAAACATTATTTTTGATTAGAAATATGCATTGCTAAAAATTCATTTGGACAATTTTAAAGGCAATTTTCTCAATACTTAGATTTTTTTGCACCCTCAGATTCCAGATTTTCAAATAGGTGTGTCTCAGCCTAATATTGCCTGATCCTAATAAGCCATATATCAATGGAAAGCTTATTTATTCATTGTATAAATCTCAATTTTGAAGAATTTACACTTAAGACTGTTTTATGTGCTTATTTTCGTTTAATATTTAATTTGATATTCACCTGTTAGTTCTTCATAGATAGGTAATAGCTCTATTTAGCTTCAGAAGACTTGGAATAATGAGTTGTACAAACTACTTTTGTTATAATTGTACAGCTTTTTTGAACGTTAAAGGTGGTTGAATCTTTGAAAAAAATAGCATAGCAATGTTCACTGTTGCGTTTTTGTTTTTTAATTCTTAACTAATTACTTTTATAAACTCACACTATGGCAACAAGTACAGTTCAAATCCATCATGTCTATTGACATTCTGCTGCTATAACCATTCTAATTACGAGTGTGATGGCAGTGTTTCTCCCATGATAAACCGCTCTTATTTTAATACTGAGTATGAACTTGATGATGCATGTAGCAGATGGTCTGGTTTTGAAGTTCTCTTCCTCTCCCCTCTACTCAGACTATGCACATTTACGCACATGCTATCAGTGAAAATTACTTTACAAAGCCAAAAAAAAAAAATAAATAAATAAACTCCATATGGGTGTCCAACCACACCTGGTTAGAAATGTAGTGAGCAAGTTGAAGGAGACTTTTTTTTATTAGGAGTCCTGTAATGGCCTAATTATGGGGGGTGTGGGGGGGGGGGGGATTGTTTTACTTATAAATGCACAGGTTTTATTTATTCAGTGCCTCAGCTCAGTGATCTTGGCATGAGTGCTTGCGGAAATGTTATTAAAAATTACCAGCACTGTCCAAATGGCAAAAGGCAAGAAATAGCGTTTTCGATGATGCCGTTTTCAGTTAGTGTGTGTCTACATGGCCTTTCTAATGAGCGCCTGGCTTGGAGATGAGTGGAGACCTTAAACCAGATTAGTTTCACTCAGCCGCTCAAATAATGTAATCGCTTGTGCAAGATTTCCCCCTTGCTGCCTTGGATATCAAATCTAAGTGTCATGTCACATGCCCATTGAAAGGTTTATGATGCACCCTGCCTTGCGCCAATGACAATAATTCATCATACCTTGTCCTAATGCTGTATTCATGAGCCCAATGACATATGGAAATCCAGCACATGTGCATATGTGGACCAGTCCCCCTTTTAACACTTGATTTAGAGGTTATTTGACGCCCTGCATGGCACTCCTATCTCTCGGGCTAGCAGTTCCCCAGGTGATCTCCGACAAGGACATCGTTTGTGCTATACCACATCAGATGTGCATCCCTGAGGTTTCATATGACAAAAGTCTTCTCAATACTGCCTTTGTACTGTGGCATGTAGAGCGTAGCTGGCATATGTGCTCTGAACAATGCTGCAGTGTGTCGGAGCCCCAAGAGCCAGAACTTGCATTACAGAGACTACATCAGGGACTTTTTGGTTCCTGTGGTTAGCAACAACACCTGGGCCCAAAATAAGAGATTTAATGGCCCTTTTTGCAGGATTGGTTTATGTTGTATTTGTATGTGTGTGTGTGTGTGTGTGTGTGTGTGTGTGTGTGTGTGTGTGTGTGTGTGTGTGCGTGCGTGCGTGCGTGTGTGTGTGTGTTTTGGTTGGACCACATGTGGACAAAAGTTTTTCAAATATAAATAAGCAGCTAAGTATTTTTGGTGATTTTATTTTTAATGAATTTGGTGATTTTATTTTTTTTTGAGATAATGCCAGATCATTGTTACTTTAGTATCACTGAAACACTATTATATTGTTATTAATATTTAAAATGTTTAGTTCCTCTTCAGGAACTCGAGCTGCGTCCAGCACTTTGGCGAAATGCCTTTGGCAAGATCAACTCTGAATAACGTGTGCAATCTTTCCAATGGAAGAGTGTAACGTCAAAGGCGGGGTGACATAACGACCAGGAAGCTATAAAGGCACGTGCCACGCAGCTGGCTTCAGCTTCGCGTCTTTCAGCAAGTGCTCTGTGTGTGCATGTTCAAAAGTCTGTCTTGTGCGTCTTATTTACAGAGCGCTGCCCCGGGTTGAGCAGATATTGCCAGCTATCTATCACCTGGTTCGGCGGCGTCTCTGAAGGCTCCGGCCTTGACCACAAAACCATTAAAAACAACATCCATGTTAATGGGCAAGGGCTATGTGGCAGCAGGTCAGGCGGGGGCATGCCTTCACACTATGGCTGTCCTCAAAGCATATCAAGCTGACCTGCTGAGAGATGTAACTTCCGAAGCAAAATCAGATCTTCGTACAATTATCGAAGCTAGTCCTCAACAAAGAGGTCCTGACGCCAGAGGCGCAGTGACCCTGAGGGTAGCCCCTACTGGGGTAGAGCGGTGTCCACCTCATTATACGGTGCCCGTCTCACCCCAGTGCCCTCTGGAGGCAGGTCTGCCAACCCTGCCAGTGTTTCAGGGCACAGCGGTCTCCCGCGAGTGTCACTCCCAGTTATGTCCGCCTGCGAGCGTAGTGGAGCTGGCAAGCTTGCCACCCCTTCGGGGGCCTCTTACACCAGAGATCAGTCTCGAGAGACTGATTCTCCCTTAGTACATTATTTAGCAGTGTGGAAACTACTGCCAAATGTATCTCAATGGGTCCCGCACACAGTAGAAAGAGGCTATTGTATTCAGTCGGGCCGTCCACCGCCGAGGTTCAATGGGGTTACACCGACAGTCGTCGGACCCCAGCAGGCTCTGGTGATGGAACAAGAAGTGAATACCCTATTAAAGAAGGAGGCCATTGAGGTGGTCCCTCCTCTAGACAGGGAGTCCGGGTTTTACAGCCGGTATTTCATAGTTCCAAAGAAGGATGGGGGGTTAAACCTCTCAGTAATGTCACTGAAGTTCAAAATGCTTACTGTCAAACAGGTTGTAGCTCAAATCAGATCCGAGGGCTGGTTTGTCACAATAGATCTCAAAGATGCATACTTCCACATATCCATCCTTCCACAACACAGGAAGTTTCTGAGGTTCGCTTTCGGGGGCAAAGCCTACCAATATTGAGTACTTCCCTTCGGCCCTGCACTCTCACCCCGCACGTTCACGAAATGTGTAGATCCGGCTGTGGTGCCCCTCAATCCTTTCCTCAGTCAAGAGAGTCAGAAAAGGCCAGTCACTCACTGTCAAGCAGTTTCAGAGACTGTTAGGGCTCATGGCAGCTGCGTCCATAATACATGAAACCTTTTGGCCTCCTGCACATGAGGCCCCAACAGTGGTGGCTCAAGACCAAGGGGTTTTCCCCGAGAGGAAATCCATTCCAAACTATAAAGGTCACACGGCGATGCCTTCGTGCCTTAGACATATGGAAGAAACCTTGGTTCTTGAATCAGGGCCCGGTGTTGGGAGCTCTTGGTCGCCGTGTAACGCTAGCGACAGACGCGTCCCTCACCGGTTGGGGTGCGGTCATGAGTGGCCACCCTGCCCGCGGTCTGTGGAGCAGTCGCCATCTGACATGGCACATCAATTGTCTAGAATTGCTAGCAGTGTATAGAGCATTGAAATATTTCCTCCCAGACCTGAGAGGCCGTCATGTGTTGGTGTGCACCGACAACACATCGGTGGTCTCTTATATCCACCCTCGCCCGGAGCTGTGGAAAATGTGGGTATGGCCCCTGAGGGGGCACAGTTCATAGCTTCCGGTCTCTCAACTGAGGTTGTTGAGACCCTCCTCCAATCCAAAGCTTCCCTCTACGAGGAAACTGTACGCCCTGAGGTGAAAACTCTTCACCTCATGGTGCAGAGACCGCCAGCTTGACCCTGTTAACCGCCCAGTTGGCACAGTTCTTGAGTTTCTACAAGCTAGGCTCTCTGCGGGATTAACTCACTCCACCTTAAAGGTGTACGTGGCGGCCATAGCTGCTTACCACGTCCCTTTCGATGATCACCCATGGTGCACTGAGGCTGAGACCTCCAGTACGGTCCCGTATTCCCCCGTGGGACTTGGTTGTGGTATAAGAGGCTCTCTGTAAAGCTCCATTCGAGCCATTTCAAGATATATCAGATAGACATCTGAGACTGCCCTGTTACTGACGATTACGTCTCTAAAGAGAGTTGGAGACGTTCAGGCCCTCTCGGTGGCGCCTAACTACTTAGACGTTGCCCCTGGCATGGCCAAAGCATATTTATACCCTCGAGCGGGTTATGTTCCCAAAGTTCCCTCTGTTACACCACAACCTATCGTACTGCAGGCTTTCTGCCCTCCTCCTTTTCGGGAGCCAGACCAGGAGAAGCTAAATTGTATGTGCAAGCACTGGACTCATATGTCCACAGAGCTGCCCTGTGGAGAAAATCTGACCAATTGCTTGTTTGCTACGGTCCTCCTAAAAAGGGTTCCCCTGCCTCTAAGCAGACCCTTAGTCGTTGGATAGTCAAGGCTATCAATGTCTCCTATGAGTCCTCTGGTCTTCCCCTTCCTTTGGGAGACAAGGCTCACTCTACGCGGAGTATGGCTGCCTCTAAGGCCTTTCTAGCAGGTGTGTCCCTCTTGGACATCTGCAATGCTGCGGGATGGTCCACGCCTTCTACATTTGCCAGATTTTACAATCTCATTATGCGAGCCGCTCCTGGCTCTTCTGTTCTCCTGCCTTAGCTGTGCTCTTCCAATACACACTAGGCAGGGGATTGGTAGTCATTGCATTGGCACATCGTTCCCCAAAGTGCTCGACGCAGCTCGAATTCCTGAAGAGGAACGTCTCTAGGTTACGAATGTAACCCTAGTTCCTCGAAGGAATGAGACGCTGCGTCGCAGAGCCATATTCCCGGCACCCCTGCCGGTGTTTGCTTCCCTACTCGAAGCTGAAGCCAGCTGCGTGGCACGTGCCTTTATAGCTTCTTGGTCGCTACATCACCCCGCCTGTTACGTCATTCTCTTCCATTGGACAGATTGCACACGATATTCAGAGTTGATCTTGCCAAAGGCGTTTCCCCTAGTTCCTTCGAGGAATTCCTTCCTTATTTGTGCAATTTTTTATTTCTTCGTGTCTATATAGAATTTATTCATTGTTTTTAAAGGGGTCATGCAATGTTGCTAAAAAGAACATTGTTTTGTGTAGTTGGTTTAATGAAATGTGTTTATGCAGTTTAAGGTAAATTTTTTTTACTTATTATTATTTTAGTAGTTATTTTCCACATAATGTATATTATTGTTTATCCTTTATGCCCTGCCTTCTGAAACGCATCCTTTTTTACAAAGTTTAGGATTAGAAAATTAGGATTTGGGGTTTAATTTTGGGTGTAGATAACTAATAACCCTGTATCAAACATGCATTTTGTAAGCATACTTTTATTTTGACGTTTAATCTTTGTTTAATCTTTGTTTTACCAACTTGTAATAGGAATAATGAGGGGAATGTGCTCAGTATTATATACCACCTACTCCAAAGCAACAAGGAGGAACAACAGCGGAGATCCAATTAGCTAGAAATTAGGGCAGCAGCTCAATAAGGGGCTTTGCGTAGGATTCCGGGTCTGTGACACAGATTCACCCTAATGGGTCATTGAGAATGACTGATCTCTCAGTGCCTCAAATTTGGCTGGTGGACCCTACAGAGCCCTTTATATAGAGTAGAAAGAGACCATCCATTCCTCCATCCGCTCAACCCCTCCCGGAATTAAGTTTAAACCAGCCTGAGGTTTCTGACTTGTTTGCAGCTCCTCCTGCTTGCCCTATATAGCTTCTCTGGACAAAGAGTTTATTTATAACACCAGGTATGCATATCCAATCTCTCTCAGAAAAGACAAAACAAGATAAAACAGAACACAGCGCCAGATTTGCAGGTGTAATGCATCCTAAAGCTGACTCAGACACTCCAGGCCTCTCCGAAAGGAAATGCAATAAGGTGCAGAGAGAGAATAATGGCGGCCATAGAGGCCAGGAAGGAATGTGAGAATGGTGGATAGTGCCCTAGCCTATCAACATCTGCGGTCTTTTAGAGGTGATGCAGGAACAGGGCCCAGAGTTGCAGGAGGGAGCCAACATCGGCAGCCTAAGCGACTGGCCAAGTCTGTTTTTTCATCCCATCTGGTAATATGTATTCTGGTCAGGGAAAAATCACACTGGATCCATTGTGCAAAAAAAATAAATAAATAAATAATAAAATAAATAAATAAATTTACTTTCAATACAGTTAAGTGCACTTCTTATTCACAAGGAAATTGAGAGTCATTCTTATGTATGCTAATCTAGTTTATACTCAATTTCGGTTTACATTGTTGGCACTCAAAATGCAAAAATGCTTATTATTTCTTTTGGATAAAAATACATGCTTAATTAATAAATGTTAAATGTGTAAACACTTGCCCATCATATTGACATTGAACAGTAATACACACGGTGCTGAAAATGCCATAATTCCCATAGTTTTCATGACTTTGGTAGGAAAATAAGTAGTTGAGGTGCAAGACTGTGAAGAGTGGACAGAGAGAGAGGTGAAGAGGAGAGTGGAGGAGGTAGTAAGATGAAGAGATATAAGATTTCAGAAGAAGAGAGGGAGGGCTTTTTACATTATACTTATACAGTATGTTTATAACTTATAATGTTTTGTAATCACTATCATATTACAATAGTGATTGTTTGACAATAGTATTGTTTTCAGGGCACAAACATTAAAATCGGTTGAGAAATCAAACGATTCATTTACGAATTAGAATGATCCGATTTATTTTTTTTACTGTCTATGGATTGAAGCTATTCTAGAGTCGACAACTCACTGATTCAAATGAACCGTTTAGTGCGAGTCTCCAGTGAAGAGTGAACTGAATTCACAAGTAAGAATCGCGAGATGTTGTGAGCGCGTGCGCGCGTCTGATGCTGCTAAAGGTAAGTAATGTCGAAATTTAGGATTAATTATTGTAACTGAAAATCATATTTAGCTCAAAACTGTCAGTTGTTTGGGAACTAAATCTGCTGCAAAGAGTGATCTGTTTAAGCCCACTGAAATGCTTGAATGCAGACGATCCAGACACATCAATCAGTGTCTACATGTTTTAAGTAAAACAAAAATAATAATAAAATAACTCATGCACGTTTAAATTCCCCACTGCCATAATGGTAACAGTTTTATTAAAATGCCACACATTCCCTATGTGACGCCTGTTTTTATATTGTTTATCAACAATATACATTTTTATATTGTTTAGCTAGCCAAGTAGACAGATATGAATGTTTATTCATAATCATCCTGGAAAAAAGTAAATATTGTTAGCTGATATTTACTTTCTAGCTAACAAGCTATCTGGTGCTAAAAATATTTTTATTCAACCACCTATATAAATCTTTTTACTGGTGAAAATCAGATGGTCAACTCTGTTTTCTCTCACAAAGTGTAAGCTTCACAGTGAACATTACTATCGTCAAAATGTTGTCCATATCAACAACAAAAATATATCTTGGCTCCATAGCCATATAGTGGCTATTTTGGAAAAAAATCCCAGGTATTTTGGGCAGTATTATTATAAAAAAAATATGTGCCAATATAAAAGCTAATATATAAAATTGCTAAATCTATCTTTCGGTACTTTTTTACTCAAGTAGCTACATACAAAATCAAGTACTTTTGTACTTTCTCTTAAGTACATTTGAAAAAGGAGTACTTTTACTGGAGTAATATTTTATTATACGTATCTGTACTTTTACTCAAGTACTTGATTTGTGTACTTCGTCCACCACTGTGCCACTTCTCACCGCATCTCTCTTTTGTTATTTATCTTCTCATATGTATTTATAGAAACTAATTTAAACAAGCATACTGCTCTCTCTTTTTTAAATATTATGGGCTAGAGGTCCCTATCGAAGGGATAGCAGATGAGAATAGCTGAGATATTATTTCATATAGGGCTCTGGTGTCCTTTTCAGGCCCCTGACCTTGATAGGATGGTGAGGTAGCACAGTACTCTTCACTTTCATGGCCTGGTCATTCTACACCTAGAGGGAATCAATAGACAGCTGCTGGCAATGGTAAACTCTAACAACAGCTCTCTCTGGATATACTGCAAGTATTCAAGTGTCTGGACTCCAAATCTGTGGTTGGTCTAGCAACCTAGTGTTCTTTATTTGTGTTGAAATTGTTAGGGTAATTTGAAACTAATGAGAACTAGAACCCCTTAGTAGAGGCTAATCTTTTATCTTAATTCCTTAATGGTTATTTAATCACTAAGGTAGATCAAGAACAACAATTAAACTGCACTAAAGCAGTTCCCGTAAAAAGCATGCTTGAATTCTGCCTATAGATGCTACGCATTAAATAAAATTCCCATCATAAATTATTTTTCTTCATTATGTATAATAAAATGTTTTAATTTATCTGTTACTGTAGATATAAACTTTTTTTGTCCCCCAAACTAAAAGCATATTAACCTGCATTTGCTTGTCCTGTGGTTATACTTTAAGTATTTTAAAGTTTACAGCTTGACCTCATTCCCTTAGTATGCCTCACTGTAATAATTGTTTGAGTAGTCAACATTATTCCATAAATACTGTTGATTAAGATTTACTTGTACTGAACATTTATAATCATTTATAATCAAGTCACCAGCTAGTGGTGTGTAATTCCATTTTATTTACCAGTCGTCTTAACATATGTACTGTATGCATGGGATATGTGGGTGCAGTTGCTGATAGTAACTTTTTAATAATGTTTCCTTGTCAAAAGTGGCAGGAACGGTCCATGTATTTTACCAGCAGGTTATTGGGTTCTGCCTCTGCAGTTCAGCAGAACCTTAAATAACAGGCAGCAGACGGCCATGGGACAATGGGAAACTGGAGACAATGGGTTGGGGAAGAGGCTGAGAGCTTCAATGAGAAATAGATAGTTTTTCTTTTGCTAAGACAAAGAGGCAAGCGGCCATTTGTTGTTATAGAACAGTGGAGGGATTGTGAAAGAATTGTAGCATGACATTGGGAGAACAAAAAAAGGCAAATACTGCAGAGCGAGATAAGCCGCAACTGTGGAGAAGGTGTGAAAGAAAATATTTGTAAAAATTAAATGTTTTTTTTTTCCTCTAAGGGAAAGTAGCTTAGGGAAATGTGTATTAGCCCCATGCTATTTCTGTAAAACTTTGACTGAGCTCTTTGTGAATGAGTAGCCAATGATGAGCATTAAATCACTGAATCATTGAATGAAATGAGCAAAGTCAGCACTAAAACATTGCTCTACCAGAAGTCCACATCCCAAGCAGTTGTTTTTCTGATAATCTGAAAACCCTTGAACCCTCTCTCCGCTTCTTCTTACCAACATTTATCATACCCCTTTCTGCAGTTATACATTCTTAATTTTTTTTCTTTAGGAAATAAGACAAATCCGAATGTTCTGCTTAAATCCTTAAACGTCTTTTATGCTCAGTTGTCTAACTCAGGGAAGAGGAAGAGTGCAAGGGTGGCTTGTCCTCTCTGTGGAGAGAAAGTGAATTAGAATGTTTTGTCCTGCCCTTACACAAAGACCTCTGATTCAGCTCACAAGAGCTCTCTGGATAATTTAAAAGATCCAACCAGGTGTGTTAGACAGTAGCTGAGACACGTTACTGGGGAGCTGTTATGCTTTGAAATCTAACTGACTCAGCCAAATAATTCTTGTATAAGCTGCACCCACATGATTCATGGGAATGCTCAAGCAAGCAGTAATTGAAATAGACCTTTGACTGTGAATGAATAAACATTGATTATAATTGAGAACGCGAAGCACAATAATTTCAAGAAACTATGGAAAGTCTGCTGGCTCAGAACAGATGAACAGACTTTTGTTTGATGTATTTACAAGAACATACACTTGAAACATTCGTGAAAGATCTTCAAAGGACCAAACGATATTATTCATTTGTTTTGCATGATAGATGCGCTATATTAAAGGGATAGTTTACCCCAATTATTTAATCATTTACTCACCCTCATGTTGTTCCCAACCTATAGCGTTCTCTTTACTCTGCAGAACAAAAAAAGAATATGTGGTAGAAATAAGGGTAGAAATGTGCATTTTTGGGTGAAATATCCCTTTAAAGGAGCCTATGTGTGCATTGACAAGTCTTTGACACTGGGTTGTACAATTGACTAGGGGACCAACAATTCTGGGACTTCAAGCAAAAAGTCTATTTTTTGACAAGATAGAATTCAAGCAGTAGTCTCTGATACTTTGTACACACTCAGAAAAAAGGTACAAAACCTTTCACTGGGGCAGTACCTTTTCAAAAGGTACACTTTTGTACTTTTTAGGTACTCATATGTACACTTTAGGTATAATAATATGTACCTCTAATGTACCAATATGGACTGTTTAGGTACAAAGTTGTTCCTTTTGAAAAGGGTACCGCCCCAGTGACAACCTTTGTTACTTTTTTCTGAGAGTGCAGAGTTGTCTGGTTTCGGTCAGGGACCCATTTAATTATAAATATTTGCTCCTACTGAAACTACAGATTAACACCCTGATTATCTCAAATTAGCATTTATCTACTCTACTTTGGTGTTTATCAGTACAATCTACACAATACCATAGACTGTTTAAAAACATGGACGTAGTGTCTGTGACGTCACCCGTAGACTCCTGAAGAGAGTTTTTGAAGCCTAAAAGTGTGAAGAGCGAGCCGTCGCCATCTTGGCAGCGCGTCACCGCGCGACTCTCCCGGACAATTGAAAATGGTCAAAAGGGCGGGAGCTGGTAGCTGAAGCCACGCCCACCTAGCGCGACGGCTGTGACAGCAGTGGTAATTCACCTGTCACTCAAGTGGCCACGCCCTTAATTATGCAGAACTTTAAGGCTTAACATAATTTAAACCGGCCGGTCTGCTAACCCTGCCAGTGATCCAGGGCGCAGCAGGTCCCAGCGAGCATCGCTCTCAGTATCTTCCGCCCGTGCGCGTAGCGGGGCTGAGACGCTCGCCGCCCCTGCGGGGGCCTCTTACACCAGAGATCAGTCTCGAGAGACTGATTCCCTTAGTAGATTATTTAGCAGCGTGGAAACTACTGCCAAATGTATCTCGATGGGTCCTGCACACAGTAGAAAAAGGCTACCGCATTCAGTTCGGCTCCGTGCCGCCAGTATTCAACGGGGTCGTTCAGACAGTAGTCGGCCTCAGGCAGGGTCTGGTTATGGAACAGGAGGTGAAAACCCTATTAGAGAAGGAGGCCATCGAGGTGGTCCCTCCTCAAGACAGGGAGTCCGGATTTTACAACTGGTATTTCATAGTATGTACTGCTGTACATGAGGCCCCTGCAGTGGTGGCTCAAGACCAAGGGATTTTCCCCGAGGGGCAATCTACTCCGCACTATCAAGGTCACGCGGCGCTGCCTACGTGCCTTAGATGTATGGAAGAAACCTTGGTTCTTGAAACAGGGCCCGGTGCTGGGAGCTCTTTGTCGCCGTGTAACGCTAGCGACAGATGCATCCCTCACTGGTTGGGGAGCAGTCATGAGTGGCCACCCTGCCCGTGGTCTGTGGAGCGATCGCCATCGAACATGGCATATCAATTGTCTAGAAATGCTAGCAGTTTTTCGTGCACTGAAGCACTTCCTCCCAGACCTAAGGGGTCACCATGTGTTGGTGCGCACCGACAACACATCGGTGGTCTCCTATATCAACCACCAGGGAGGTCTGCGTTCGCGCCCTTTGTACAAGCTGGCGCACCAGATCCTGGTGTGGTCCCAGAGCAAACTCCTCTCACTAAGAGCAGTATATATTCCTGGGAAACAAAATGTGGGAGCAGACATACTGTCGAGGCAGGGGCCGAGGCCCGGGGAGTGGAAACTTCACCCACAAGTAGTGAAGCAGATATGGAGAATATTTGGCAGGGCTCAAGTAGACCTATTTGCATCTCAAGAGACGTCTCAATGCCCCCTTTGGTTCTCTCTAGTTCATCCAGCTCCTCTGGGACTGGACGCTATGGTACAGACCTGGCCGAGGCTTCGTCTGTACGCATTTCCCCCTATTGCTCTGCTCCCGGGAGTTCTGGCGAGAGTACGCCGGGACGGGGTCCGTCTGTTGTTAGTAGCCCCGTTCTGGCCGGGCCGAGTATGGTTCTCAGATCTAGTCTCGCTCCTCGACGGCTCTCCGTGGGAGATACCGATCAGGACAGACCTCCTCTCGCAGGCGCAGGGTACGATAATTCACCCTCGCCCGGAGTTGTGGAAGCTGTGGGTGTGGCCCCTGAGGGGGCACAACTTTTAGCAGCCGGTCTCTCAACCGAGGTTGTTGAGACCCTTCTCCAATCCAGAGCTCCCTCAACGAGGAAACTGTACGCCCTGAGGTGGAAACTCTTCACCTCATGGTGCAGAGACTGCCAGCTAGACCCAGCAAACTGCCCGATTGGTACAGTTCTGGAGTTTCTACAGGCTAGGCTCTCTGCAGGGTTGACCCACTCCACGCTGAAGGTTTACGTGGCGGCTATTGCGGCCTTCCACGCCCTTCTCGATGGCCAGTCTTTGGGAAGACACCCGTTAGTTACACGTTTCCTCCGCGGTGCGCTGAGGCTGAAACCTCCAGTACGGTCCCGTATTCCCCCGTGGGACCTGGTGGTGGTGTTAGAGGCAATGTGCAGACCCCCATTTGAACCTATTCAAGATATCTCAGACAGACACCTTACACTTAAAACCTCCTTTCTGTTGGCTATCACCTCTCTGCGGAGAGTAGGAGACCTTCAGGCCCTCTCTGTGGCCCCTACTTATCTTGAATTTGCACCAGGCATGACTAAAGCGTTCATATACCCTCGAGCGGGATATGTTCCTAAGGTTCCCTCTGTTACACCACAACCTGTCGTACTGCAGGCCTTCTGTCCTCCTCCCTTTCGGGAGCCCGACCAGGCGAAGCTAAATTGTATGTGTCCAGTTAGAGCGCTGGACGCATACGTCCACAGAGCTGCCCTGTGGAGAAAGACCGATCAATTGCTTGTATGCTACGGTCCCCCCAAGAGGGGTTTTCCTGCTTCTAAGCAGACTATCAGTCGTTGGATAGTCGAGGCTATCAACGCTTCCTATGAGTCCTCTGGTCGTCCCCCGCTGTCGGGAGCCAAGGCTCACTCTACCCGAGGTATGGCAGCCTCCAAGGCCTTCTTAGCAGGTGTATCCATGCTGGACATCTGCAACGCTGCGGGATGGTCCACGCCCTCCACGTTTGCCAGATTCTATGGCCTAGACATGCCAGTCACTCCAGGCGCTTCAGTCCTCCTGACCTAAGCTGTGCTCTTCGGATACACACTAGGCAGGGGTTTGGTAGTCTGGCGGCGTTGGTACTCGTTCCCCAAAGCGCTTTTGACGCAGCTCGGGTTCCTGAAGAGGAACGTCTCTAGGTTACGTATGTAACCCTAGTTCCTCGAGGGAACGAGACGCTGCGTCTCGGAGCCATACCCCCCGGCACCCCTGCCGGCGCTTGCTGGTACTCGAAGCTGACGCCAGCTGCGTGGCACGTGCTTTTATAGCTTCCTGGTCGCTTACGTCACTCCGCCGGTGACGTCACGCTCTTCCATTGGTCTGATTTCACACGATATTCAGAGTCGCGCACGCTGGGCGCGTTCCCCAAAGCGCTTTTGACGCAGCGTCTCGTTCCCTCGAGGAACTAGGGTTACATACGTAACCTAGAGACGTTTTAGTCACTTCTTTATTGGCTTCACTAGAGAGGGCGGGAGGTTGCCGCTCGCACAATACCAACTAATATATACCACAATACCAGCCAGTTTGACTCTTCAATTAGCACCAGGCAAATAATTACAGTATTTGGAACTGTGTGAGATTAGCCAATAACAATGAACAAAAGTCCACTGCAAACATCCATTTAATCATTAAAGCATTATTTTTGCTGATGATTTATCTGCAGGAGCGTAAGCATTTTTCATCTTTCTTTTATCTTTTTAATTTTCCAGCAAACTTTTTTGTTGATAAGAAGCTGTTAGCAATGCTGTTAGCAAAACTTTGCATTGCAGTAAAGGTGATGACATACAGGGCAACATTTTGGTCAATGTTTGCTGGGCAATGTTGCATTCAACATGCAGCCAGGTGAGACATTAGGCCCATGATTCATATAAAGTATCCAGGTAGAAATGTGTTGCCCTTTCTTAATGTATATGGTTTATTTTTTATACAGATTTTTGTTGTTTTTTAGACATAGTTTGTGTCTTTTAACATAAATATGCTTTATATTTAGATAGGATTTCCTCACTTATTAATTAACTCTAGCCAGTATTACTTCAAAACCTCTTCATGTTCCACATAAGAAAGAAACAAATAATTTGGTCCGACTATGAGACTTTTGAGTAAACTATCCCTTTGAAAGGAAGTTTTTAAAATGGCATGCATTATCTTCACACAGTCATCATGTTTAAGTACTTAATACTCTAACACAGATGCGTGCGTGCTAGCGGCCTTAACCTTAGTCAAAATGGCAGAAAGCTTTGTGCACTTTGTCCCTGGTCTTTCAGAAAGCTTCATTAGATCCCATCATGTCCCCGCAGAGGAAGAGGCTTTTATGTGGCGGGAATTGCAGTGGCATGTTGCAGAATCCGAGGAGCATGGATGTACACATGGAGTGGTGTGTGCAAGCTTATGAGGAACAGCAGGTAAGCAGCTGTACAGCCGCTGCATTGCAAAACTGGGCTCAAGCTCATGCTTAATTCAGGACCCCCTATAAGGGTACACAGGCCTGAGTGCACATATATATATATCATCACTTCCATTTTGTTGCATATGCTCTGTTTACTTTTGGGTCACTGACTAGAACAAGTCCAAACATGATAGCGGTGGCAGGAGTCATTGTAGCATGCAATGATTGCAGGTGCCTAACCAAAGACGCGGTTATTTTCCCAATGGGATAGGCAATAATGTTTTTGTATAATGCATAACTGTAGGTTTGAGTCACGATAGTGCCTCGGGTTGAGTGCCTTATAGCTCTGGTGATTTCCAATCGGCACTTTTGACATTGAATGAAGATCGGAAATAAGGATGATGAGAAGGAGAAAAAGTGAGGTGGGGAGATAGCCCATGGCTTATCAGCTCACCTGTGTCTTATCAGTTCCCCTTTCACAGCTTCCTGGATTTCATGCATATCTCTTGTGAGGCGAATCACATCTTTCCACTTTCCCGGACATGATTGGCATTCATGTTGCCTTTCTCTCTCTGCCTGGATTGGGTCTGGGAATGTGTAATCCTGAAACGTGAATGCCTCTGGGTAGAACAGATTAACCTATAACTGAGAGCCAAAACTATCAGGCTATGCTTCATTCCTAATTTCTCAAAGAATTAGCACACAAATAGCTTATCCTTTCAAACAGAATGGACCCAGAGTAAATGAGCATGTGTCATCATGAGACTGTGCCATGTTGTGATTACTGATACAGGTTTTCTCAACTGATTTTGTGTATTTCCTCAAAATCAGTGATGTAATTTAATTGTTTGCTTAATCTGTTTTGTATCCCGAACAAGTGTTTTTAGAAAAACAAAGTTGGCATTGTTAATTTTAGACAAACATGTATTTCATTCAGTTTCATAATGACAATCCATGCAATTTAGTATTATTTTTATTTTATTTATTTTTTTATTCATAGTTTTGGTCTTTTGACAAAATATCCGGTAACACTTTACAATAAAGTTACATTAGTTAATGTTGGTTAATGTATTAACTAACATGAACAAACCATGAGCAGTACATTTATTACAGTATTTATTAATCGTTGTTAATGTTAATGAAAATACAGTCATTCATTGTTACTGTAGTTTATGTCAATTTACAGTGCTTTAGTTAATGTTAACAAGCACAACTTTTGATTTTAATAATGCATTAATAAATGTTGAAAATAACATTAGCTAACATTAATTAATGCTGTAGAAGTATTGTTCATTTTTACTTTGTTAACTAAAATAGTTAAATAATGTTAACTAATGAACCTTTTGTAAAGTGTTACCAAATATATATATATGTGTGTGTGTGTGTGTGTGTATATATATGTGTATATATATGTGTGTGTATATATATATATATATATATATATATATATATATATATATATATATATATATATATATATACCTTTTCATTTAAATTTTAAAGTTTTAATCAAATGTCATCTAATTTTAGTCAGTACAAATAGCAATATAGTTGACAAAAAAGAGCTAAATTCAAATATTTTAAATAATTTTGTTTATATTTTGTATTCAATTGTATTGAATATAAAACCAAATACTTAAAATCTTTATTTTTAATAATTTTTTTTTAATTCAGTAAATTTTATATATTATTTTTAAGAGGTACCGAAATGTAACAAAACCAATGTGAAAACTGTGAATATTGATGTTTGTGTATATACTGCACAGTATTTGTTTAAATTTCATGCATATTATGAATCAGATCTCAGATGTGATTGAGTGAATTAATTAACCTGTTAGTAAAGTGCTTCAGTTTGCCAGTGTTCATTTACTGTTCAGCTTCAGCTCAAGTGGGTTAGTCCTTAACTTTATAATTGAATTAAAAAAAAAAATCATATTCTTTAGATTTTCACTCGTGCCTTTATATCTATGAGAACCTCTTAGATTGTCTATAGAGTTACTTTGTCATAGAGGTAGCGGTCAAACACTTTCCATCTCCAAGAGGATTCAGAAATGGAGAGTGTGGTGGAAAGTGATTATACAACCACTTACACGCCACTACTTCATGGTGGAATTGGACATTGTTTTAAACCACATGAGACCCTTTGCTTCGGATTGTTCCTGTGCAAATAGGATGAGGACTGTTAAATAAATTGGTCTTGATATATTGTACAGCTCCATGAGAGCACAGATGGTGACGCTGGATCCTTGTTGATCATGTTTAGTCATCCTCATTTTGAAACCAAACTTATTACATAGTCAATTAGAGTGACTCATTTTTTTAGGCTCTTCTGTTCTTCATACAGCTTGTTTCTTCTTATAAAGCGTCTCATTTGGCTCTTTTATCAACTCTTTAAGCACCTTCTCCTCTTCTTATATCCTCTATTTCTCTCCTACCATCCCTTTTACCTCTAAGTCTAAATCTACCCTTCACCACTCCTTTTTTTTTAATCTTCCTGCTGTTTGTTCCACTCTCTTTCTACCCACTCCACCTCTTCTCAGTCCTACACCTCTCCTTTTTTCCTCACTCTTTCTCCAGGGTCCTCATTATTTCTATGCTCTGAGTTTTCTCAAATTTTGTACGTGACAAAGTCATGACAGTTGTGTGAACTTTTTTTTTTTTTTTTTTGGTAAATTCCACTTTCTTTTCAGTAAGTCAAACTAACACTGCAGATGTAATTTTGATTAAATCTGACAACATGCAATGTGCATTTAAAAAAAAAAAAAGCCTTTATTTTTTTCTTGTCAGTGTTAAAGGGATAGTCTTGGAATTGACAATTCTGTCATCATTTACACATGACAACCGAAACCTACGCTACTGTTCGGAAGTTTGGGTCATTAAGATTTTAAATAAACATTTTAATAAGATTTCAGTGTGTATGTTCAGCAGTCATTACTCCAGTCCTCAGTGCAACATTATCCTTCAGAAATCATTATGCTGATTTGCTTCTCAAGAAGCATTTTATAGTATTTCCAATGTTGAAAACAGTTGTGCTGCTTAATATTTTTGTGGAAACAGTTATTATAAATTTTTCAGGATTATTTGAAAACAAAGTTCACAAAAACTGTATTTATTTGATTTACATATATATATATGTACATATATATATATATATATATATATATATATATATATATATATATATATATATATATATATATATATATATATATATATATATATATATATATATATATATGTATTGTTCTTTACTCTTACTTTTGATCCGTGTAATTCATCCTTTCAAAATAAAAGTAATAATTTACAAAAATGAAAAAAAAAATAAAGTGATATATATAGTCAATGTATTAAAACTGTGGTTATAGGAACAAAAACAAATAATGCAGGTGAGTTAATGATGACAGAACTGTAATTTTTGGCTGAGCTATTTCTTTAACTGTTTTAGAATCTTGGACTGTGAAAGTCTGCTGAATTGGAAAACCGTGCAAATTCAGTTGAGGAAAAACTGTAAATGCGTGTCTATCACACTGAATATAGAGGATCGTTGCTCTCAACACTGTGTTAACACTAATGTAATTTTCATGTATCACATATCAGCCTTTGGTTTCCAGAGGACAAACTGAAGTACGAAAGCAGAAGATGTTAAACAAAATAATTGAAACCATGCAAAAAGGGGGGAAAAGATCAATGTGAAACTTGAAGCTATAATTTGTCCCAATGAGCTATCTGAAACTATACAGTAAAATCACTTAGCATTCGCAGAACGTGGGAGGGTATATGCATTTGTGTGTCTGTTAGGAAAGTCGATTTTATTGCAAAAAAGATTTTATTGCAAAAAAAACAACAACAAAAAAACAGTGCAAATCCAGTGGTGTTGACAGTGACTGTACATTAATGTGCTTATGCAGGCAGATTGTCTTTTTGCTGTGGGTGCATTTCATTCCAGGAAACAGCCCATAAGCTTCCGTTCTGGCTCCACTTCCTCCACAGAAAAAAAAAAAAAAAACGGCCTCAGCTTCTTTAATAATTCAGTATTGCTTATCCGGTAAAAAATGCCTCATCAAACTCACATAAACACAGTCAGAGTAAAGACAGTGGATTGGATATTTTTAGATGAGTGCATTCTGCCTATAGGCTGACTGTGTGTAAATATGGATTAGCGATATGGTAACATGATGTCTGTGCTTTTAAAAAAAAGATCAGTGCAGGGTCTTCAGAATGATTCATGAGTTTGATTCTTGTATTTTGTTGCTGTTGCTGTGATTTATTGCCTGTTTAAAACCCCATATCTTGCGATGCCATATCGAGACACAGCTTCGTCCTCTGCTTGAAAGATTATGTCTGTGACGATCGCTCTCGCAGACACTCATGACGGCATGTTGGTCCTTCAGAAGCAGAGAAATTAAATGCTTATCATGCTTCTGCAGGCGAATCATCAGCGAAAATACTGAGCTTCAATGAGTGTTTGCAGTGGACTTTTGGTCATTGTTAGTGGCTAATCTCTTGCCTTTACAAATACTTACATGAAATTATCAGTCTGGTCCTAATTGAATCATTGGGTTGACCAGATAAAAGAGGGAAACCAGCTAGACCAGTTTAAAATGGTTAATACCAGAAAACCACCTCATGCTAGTTGAAACTTTATTTTAGATACTGTACATGTCAGGTTCCAGAGATCTCACTGTTCTGGAAGCACCTGGAAATACCAAGTAGTCCTGTTTTGGAAAAAAAATAATATTTTGTTTTTCAGAGTTAAACTCACTTCTTACGTATTTTGTCAGAATACCATAAGATCAGAGACTCTGAGTGAATCAGAAAACTAGCTGTAGTGTTTTCCAAGGTCTTGGGAAAATGCTACTGCTACTTTTCAGTTTCACTTAAACGTTCTCTGTCCTTAATAGGTTCATGACACACTGAATTTTGAACAGTGAGTTATGACAAAAGTGTCCCTAACATTTTTCATCATCTACTGTTTGTGTGTTTGCAGATCATTAGTGACACTTCGGTCATCACACAAATGATCTCAGTGACTAAGCTCAGCAGTGATCTGGCAAACATCCAGAGCGCACCAGGAGAATTATTAGAACTGGAATATTTTCTTATTTACACTCACCAGTGACAGTATATTGTGTTTCTCCTTATAATCTTGCCTGTCAAGCTTTAGTTAGACAGGAACTCGATTGCAGAGTATGTGAGTGAAATGAAGCGACAATGATTTTTACTTCCCACTTTAATCACTACGCTCTAAATTTTTCTCTCTTTTCCCCCCTTTTTTTAAACAATAGCTCTCATTATTTCAGTCTCTACAATAATATGGCTACAGAAGTCAGAGGACCAGTTCTAGTATACTTTTTGTGGAGTTATTTTAAAAACAAAATCCTGAAAAAATAAAAATAAAATAAATGAATATATAAATAAAGGTATCTGTTTCTACAGAAATATTAAGCGTGTTTTCAAAATTGATAATAGTAGGAAATAATAATAGTTCTCTTGAGCACCAAATCAACATATTAGAATGATTTCTGAAGAATAATGTAAAAGTTAAGACTGGAGTAATGACTGCTGAAAACTGAGCTTTGACATAACAGGAATACAGTACTTTTTAATATATTACAATAGAAACAGTTATTTTAAATTGTATAGCATTTCACAATATTACTGTTTTTGCTGTGTTTTGATCTTTTTCATATAAAATGCATGCATCTAAATTGTGGACTTTCTTGTAATATTTCATTAAATTCCAAGTTTGTTTCATTTAGATTTTGGAGTGCCAATAGTCTATTAACACCATATTTAATATGTGGTGAATTCTTGCTGATGTGTGTTGTGTTACAATCTGATATGTTATACTTGTTATAAAGTGGTGTTGGAGGGATCTGAAAATCTGCTTTCACACTTCAGTGCTCACATATTCCACTCCACTGGGAAAGACAGTGTTTGAAGAGAATATAAAGTAAGAAAGACATAGCAAGATGAAGAGAATTATGCATTGGTTTTATGTTGTCATATTCCTTCATAAGTGAGGATGTACTTAATTAGAACTACTGTATTTTATTCTACAAAGAAGACGGACCTTCCCAAACTTCTGTTTTAGAAAAGTGCTGATTGGACTTGGATGAAAGCATCTGGCATACATTAATTTCTGTTCTCTTTTTAACTTGATGACAATGTTTCCATTCATTTGTCTGGAGATTTCTCTCACTTTGAGTGCCACCCCAGACTCCCAACGACTGCCAGAGAGGAGAGAGAGAGGTGAATAAAACACCAGGCAGGACTGAAAGAGAATTGGGAGAATCATTTTAATTGCAAAAATACAAATGTTTTCCGTTGTGGGTCTAGTGCTTGCTAAATTAGCATGTAAACTGAAAAGCGGATGAGTCCCATCTGAATTGGTGTCTCCTCCCCCAACCCGTCTCAATGATACCCACTTTAATTGCGTCAAAGCTATTATTATCAGCGTTCATTTTTTTCTGACACTGATCACGTTCTCTGCTCTCCTCCTCTTGAGAGGATAGCTGAAGAGGTTGTAATGGAAGTTTTGAAACACTTTATAGGTTTTGCCTGATAATATCACATTTAATTAGGTCTTTGACACCAAATAGCGCACACAGCAACTCTGATGCTGACACAAAACTAATAAAGATTGATTTGAATGACATTGAAGTTAGTAACACTTTAGATTATCATGATTTTATGTAACTAACTTTTATGTAAAAAAAAAAAAAAAAAAAAAAACCGAGGAAAAAAAACACACACCATTGCTTTAAAACTAGTGATGTTGCAATTGGCGCGCGGAACTTGACAACAACAACAATAACGCCTGGCATGAGTGTCACAAGACTTTAACTGTGGCTCATGATAATATACCATCCAAATTATAGCAATAGCACTGATGTTGACCAGATGTTGTGTTAAAATGAAAAGAAAAAAAAAAACCTCTAGGGTGTGACTATCTGACTTGGGGCGCTTAAAGTAATTTAAAGTTGAGCTGGTCTTTCTCTGCTCTTGGTCTAAGCTCACCCAGAATAAACAAATGATGAAATGGATTTAAAGAAAAAAAAAAAAAAACAGGTTTTATTCCAAGATAGCATGGAATAGATTATAAAATAGGATGTTATAACAGCATATTATACAATCTATTCCATGCTGTCTTAAAATGAATTTATTACTTGATAATCTTAATTAATTTATGCAGTAATTAATCTTAGTGCACAAATAATAATGTCAAATCTAAATGAAAATACACCATTACAAATGTAACTTCTGTATTCAAATCTTCAAAGTTTGTAAGCATTAACTGTAACGTTACCAACATTTTAAAAAGTAAAAGCACAACATATTTCTTAATATTAGCTACTGCATGTGGCATTTTATAGCTAAAATGTTGAAGCTTATCTGTTTTAACTACTGTAATCATTAAAAATGTAGCAACCTGAATATCACTTCCTAACATCATCTCTAGCAAGTAACTCTCTTTCTCCTCTCATGTTCCATACTTGGATCTGCCTGTGGAACCAGCTCATCTTTCTGTTCCTCATCATCACATGTGGCATGTTGCTGCATAACTGTCTGGCTCACTTCTTCAATGCTGCTAATATTTAACTGCGAGGTGCTGCTGCTGACTATGCTGTAATATTTCAGAACCTAAATTCCGCAGTTTTTTTTCTCTCACGATCGCCTTCTCAGCCCCACCCTTTTCTTTCTGTTTTTTTACCCGCGGCCGCATTATGCATATTGTTTGTTTATTTCTATGCTTCTTCAATCGAACGTCTTTGCTGATGGTTTCTTCCTACTCTTCCACTTCTTCTTCTCCTTACTTGGCGGCCACGGCCCGACCATAAAAGAAAGAGTGCAGCTGGCATCCAACTTAAAGGTGCATTGCTGCCACCTACAGTACTGGAGTATGAAACAGATTAGTGGGGAAAAAACAACAACAGGTGATGACTGCGTGCTTGGCGGGTGGTGGGCCGGCCCGCCGGCCGCCCTGGAGTACCGGCCGTTCTGTGATTCTCCAGATCACACAGATGGCCAGTCAGCCCCTGTCTGTGAATAACGTGCTGGTATGTTACAATAAATGCACACTGCACCGTTCAAAATTAATGTGAAAACAACATAAAAATATGATAAAAAATCCATGAAGCCCATATACTGTATATAACGTTATTTTATATATTTATATATTATATTATATATTCAAACAAACCTCCAATATAGGGCACTCCACTCAGCACTCAGGCATCTTGTATTTCCATTCCCAACTCCATTTCCCATAATCCCGTACTTAGGGCTAATGACCACCAGGTGTTCCCCATTACCACTCCCCTATATAAACTGTGTTTGGACTCTCTAATAGTATGAAGTCTTGTTTAGTTCTGTCTGGCCTTTCCGAGCGGTTTCCTAGTGTTTGTTCCTTCCGTGTCTGATCTTGGATTGTTTATACCGACTGTGATTCTCTGCTGCCTGCCCCGACCTCTGCTTGTTACTGGTGCTGATTTTGGATATCCCCTGACATACCTGGCGCTGATTTCTCTCATCTCTGCCTGTTTTGACCATTCTCTTTAATAAACCACTGCATACGGATCCGACCGTCTCTGACTCCTTGTTACAAAACCAATATATACATACATCTCCACTTGGCCTTGTATCAATTTTGACTGTTCAGTTACAGAGTTGATCAGTACAGGTGGTTTTGTGAACTAGATCAACAGATTTATTGAAAAGATCTGACTAAAAAAAAAAAAAAAAAAGCTGTGTCTCTACAAAGCTGTGATTTTAGAAGACATGGAAAACTTTTTATTTTAAGTCACCCTTTGTGTTCCACAGAAGAAAGTGAATCATAAAGTTTTGGAGTGAATGATGACACACATTTAGTTTTGGGTGAATTTTAATTCCAGTAATGTTGTTAAACACACAATAAACATGTCCCTTTCGAAACTGCTTCCATTAGTGTCAAGCTCAGTTACACTCTAAATATCTGTTGTTGTTGATTTTGCTTTTTATTGTAAAAACTCATCCTATGAAAGTATTGTCTATCGCTTTAAGCAAACTGTCTCTTACTGCTTGAGCTTTGTGCAATGTTGTCATCTACACAAAGGGGGGGGGGGGGCAAAAATAGATGAGGTATTTTTAAGTGGTGGGAAAGTCTGTGGTGATTTGCATTCAGTGGCCTATATTTCACAAGAGTTAATATGTGTCAGCTACATCCGCTGGGGAAATATGACACTGTTTACTAAAGCACACAAGATAGTTTATTAGGAACTAGCAGACAACTCAATTAAAGTTCCCCTCTCACCATGTGAATTGAGGCCTCCGTTTTAAAGGTTTATTCTGAAATTATTCCAGCACACATTGAAGTGGGAGTTCACAGAGAATTAATTATGTCCATTGATAGTATTGTTTATTCACTCACGCTGTTGTTTTAGCACCTGGGTCACTAAAAGGAGTATGCAAATCAACAAAGGGACCTCAGCAAACATCCAAGGGGGCTGCAAGATGACTAAAAGTACTGTATTAAAATAAGGGCCACTGTGAGGTGTTTCTTATGCTGATTAATAAAATAACTAATAAACAAATGTATAGATCTCTCACAGCTATTTGCAAGTACTGTATCATTTTTCTAAATGTATTAAATATATAATTTCCTGAGAGGTCAGTAATCACAAAATTAGTTGCAAGTAATTATATTTAATCTATCAGCACTTCTAGCTTCAGAAGCCTTGGACAATATTGAGAACTGAATTAGAGGATTTTGCACTGTAATAACATTGTATTTGAAATGGATGTACTTAATTTTATGTTCTCAATTGTTTGTGGATAAATTTGCTGATTTGAGAATCGGTTCCAGGGTGCTTATGCATCTGTAAACAACCTTCCTCTCCATTATGACTTATAGGAGTATTTTAAATGTACAGTAGTCTACAGTTCTTGTGAGGCTTACACATATGTCATTGGAGATGAGTGTGATGTATTAAAATGTTGTTCTGCCAAAGCTCCTATTTTGACTGGCAGTATTCTGTATTTGAAACCACAGCAGGTTCAGGTGCTCACTGCACCACAAGTGGGAAGATAATGCAAGCAGAAGAGGATCGGTATTAATGCTGAGTTGACGGCTCCTGTTGTTTTCCAGCCTAAGCCAGTGACGTTCAAAAGTGCATTATCTTCATCAGCAGTCTGGCACGCATGGTGCATTTGAGTGCTTCTTTGATGTAGACTGCTCCCGAGGTTCAACTGGAAATTTTCATCCTGATTTGCATTTCCAGAACTGATCGATGGCGGCTGGTAGAGCTTAATGCTTGTGCTAGCTGTCGCCTTGTGGTGCCTAATGGTTTACTGACTGCTACACTGTCATAGGCATTCTCTAGCAAGTTGATCCAAGGCTTCTTGACAGCTTCTTGGGACTTTTATGAGAATAAATATCATAAATCATTTTGCTTAATACTGTAGCTCCTGAGACCAGAGGTGAGAAGCATGCAGAAGTGCTGACACTGTGGGCATCTCAGATTTCTCAGGCAAAGCTTGATAGAGTATTAACTTTTTCTGATTAGCAACGAAGGGGATGGGAGCAGGGTGAAAAAAACAAAAAGAGCATCAGGTTAATTTTTCTGGACCCTGAGGATACATAAAGTAATTGTTTTGTATAGATGAAGTCTGGCTTCAGAGGGAACCTGTGAAACATCACTATCTCTTGCAATTAGAAGCAAATTCTGTAAAGCTTTAATAGCTTGGGAAATTGGGAAATTGTACACAGATAGTAACCTACTTTATTTTCACAATCTAAAAAAAAAAAATAATAACACACCATAGAAAGTCAGGACCCTTGGTAAATATAATCAAAGAAGGCTGTGAAAATTAATCTGCATTGTTAATCCTTTTGATATTTTATTTAAAATAAATCACACAAATCTTACCTTTCATTGGATAATAATAATTTAAAATGGGGAGAAATATCATTATGAAATAAATGTTTAATACACATTGGCTACAATTAACAGCACCCATTTATTTAATACTTTTTGAAACCTTCATTTGACAGTTTAATAGCTCTAAATGTTCTCATATAGTGACTGACAAGGTTAGAGAACACCTGACAAGAGATCAGAGAACATTCATTCATCCAGAATCACTCCAGACCCTTTAGATTCCCAGCTCCATGTTGGTGCTTCTTCTCATCAGTTCACCCCACTAATTTTCTATAGGGTTCAGGTCCGAAGATTGGGACAGCCATGCCAGAAGCTTCATTTTGTGCTCAGTGACACATTTTGTGTTGATTTTAATATTTGTTTTTGGATTATTGTCCTGTTGGAAGATCCAACCACTGCCCATTATACAATATCTAACAGAGGCATTCAGGTTTAGATTTATTTATTTATTTATTTATTTTGTATCTGATTAAATACATTATGCCATGTATCTGAACATGACGCCCAGGACATATCCAGCAGTATATTTAACCCTGGACATGGGGTACGTTGTATCCCTGTTTGTATTAAACCCATCTGGTGGATTTGCTGCTCAAAAGCTAATTTTTATTTTTTGTCTGACCATAGAAGCCCCTGCCATTTGAAATTCCAGTTGTATCTGACAACTGAAAATGTTAGAGTTTGTTTTTGGATGAGCAAGAATAATTTTTCTTGAAACCCTCCTCAACAACATGTGGTGATGTAGGGGTTCCTTGATTATTTTTTTTATTTTTAATTTGTTTTTTTTTATTTTTTCGCTTAGGCTTTCTGACTCCCAGTCTCAACTAATCTCTGCAATTCTCCAGATGTTATCCTTGGAGAGTCTTTAGCCACTCAAACTCTCCTCCTCACCATGCATTAGGACGATATAGACATATGTCCTCTTTCAAGCAGATTTGTAACATCTTTAGTTGATTAGAATCCATAACTATTGCCCTGAAGGTGGAAATATGGATTGTCAATGCTTTAGCTCTTTTCTTACAGCCACTTTCTATTTTGTGAAGCTCAACAATCTTGCCCCGCACATCAGAACTATATTCTTTGGTTTTACTCCTTGTGGTGGATGACTAAGGGGTATGCGCCCTTTGTGTTCCTCATATTCATAATCCTATGGAACAGGAAGCCATGGCTGGACAATTTCATGCCCGTAGTCACCCGGGTGTGCTAAAAAAGTGCAAATATCAATGGTAATATATTTACATTTATATAGATATTTTACTCAAAATAATTAGTATGGGAGTAATAATGATGGTCAACATGCATTGGAGAAAAAAAAAATAATCATGAGATTTTCTCTCCACTTTCAATTGTTTTACTTTAATGATATGTTAGTATTTTGTGTTTTTTTTTTTTTTTTTTTTTTTTTTTTTGAATGTAAGATCAAAAGTATAAACAATGCAGAAATATTTTCACAGCCTTTGCTTATTTTACCAAGGGTGCCAATAATAGTAGAGAGCACTGTACAAAAAAAAACAAAAAACAATTTTTAATAAACCTTTAGTTTATCCTACTATATATATATATATATATATATATATATATATATATATATATATATATATATATATATATATATATATATATAGTAGGATAAACTAAAGGTCCATATTAATTAATTTATACATTAAATACAGATTTAGATTTAGGAAATAATCCAGAGATGCACTGAATTAATCAGTTTGCTTGAACAAATTACTATGAGTGAATGACTCACTCATAAAGAACATTAAAAATCTTTCTTTTGAAAGTGAGTCATTTAGTGAATGAATCAGTGTTTTTGAACACTTTAGTTGAATAAATGAATAAATTATCAACTTACTGGTGTATCAATGTAACCTGCAGAAAGAGAAAGAAAAGAAAAAACAATTGTGCTTGAAGATCTTTATGCTGTATAAAGTGTGCTTCCTTTTATTAGTATCACAGCTGATTCGAATCTATGCTGCTGCAGTACCTTTTTTATACCAGAATATTGCGCAAACCAGTCTCCCAGCTAGTTTCGCTCATCATGCTCTCACAAACACGTCTCCCTCTCTCACTGTCCTTCAACTTTCTTTGCCCTCTCCCTTTTTAACACGCACAGGAACCTACTCACCAATTCAATGTATTCTAATACCC
Organism: Carassius gibelio; assembly: GCF_023724105.1. Classification (NCBI taxonomy): domain Eukaryota; kingdom Metazoa; phylum Chordata; class Actinopteri; order Cypriniformes; family Cyprinidae; genus Carassius; species Carassius gibelio. The sequence goes on from NC_068384.1 coordinate 12,034,670, forward strand.
AAACATTTCCTATTGCAGTCACTCACTGCAGCATCAGCCTCAGATGAAAGACTCCAAGTTAAAAACTGTTCTAAGTGTCAGATAGATTCCTCCCGAATGAAATGTGAAGCGTCACAAGGCATCACTTTAATCTGTTGAAATAGCTCTGCCATCATAATACTTGCTTATTATAGAGAGAATAGTCTCCTTTTTACAGTCATACCTACAGATTACATTATTGGTATATTTCAAATATAACAATGAGTTCAAAGAGACATGCTTATATCTAGGAAATGCATCTAAAACAAGGCTGTCATCTGCTATCATTGAAAAGTATTTCAAAAGGCTTGGCCTGTCAGATGCTTAAAACAGTTGGGGACTGCATTTCTGATAAATGGCTGAAGAACATGTACCTGCCATAGAAATGTGGACAGTTAAAACTAGGGAATAGGCAGCAGTGTGGAGATAATATTTTTCAGTTATTAAAAAAGATTAAAATGGTTGATTGGACAAATATTCGCCAGTAGTAAGCAAATTGATCTGAAGGATTATTACTGAGGCTTCAGAAGCACTTTTAACCTACATTTAAAGTATATGACCTGCAGTGGCGGCTGACATTATGAATATTTGAATAGATAAATGTGTCCCCTTTTTCTTTTTTTTGTGGAATACAGTGGCTTCTCTCTTCTGGAATATTTTATAATTTCTTCTATAAGATGTTTCTACCAATGGTAAATAGATTCACATGAACAGAAAATCATTCCCCTGAAAAGGTAACCATAGTAACAGTGTGGGGCTTAAGTATATTTTGCTTATTTTGGATCATCATTGGACAGAATATTAGAACAAAAATAAATGCTTTCATGACTTTATTAAAATTATTTTATTTACTAGTTTAATCCAAAAAACAACAACAAATACATACACACACACACACACACACATATATATATATATATATATATATTTTAGTTTTTTTTTTGTTTGTTTAGTTTTATCGATTCCAAGTCAACATATGGAACATTTTTTCCCATCTCAAGATTGTGCTTTACTCTCCATAGTTCTTCCTTTCTGGTTCTATTCTGAAAAGCATTTCACATTGTTGTGTATGTCATCTAATGAGTGAAACACAGCTAATGAAGTGAATTCAGATATAGTTCAACCCAGGGTGTTGTTCTTAATTCAATTTTTGTTCTTCCTTGTAGGCCTTGGACATTGCCTCTTCTCCTGCCTCTAGGCTGACAAACGGTTCTGCTTTCATGTGGTAAGTTAGCTGATTTTGTCTGTGGGAACTAAGGCTGAAATAGCACTTGAGGTGGAATTCATGTGCTGGACTGTCTGATTCCTTTTTTTTTTCATCCACCTGAAAAAAAAGAAAAGAAAAAAGGCAAGATAAGGATATTTAGTGGGAAGGAGGAGATTGAGCACTTTTTGAAAAAAAATATTTCTCATGCTTGGAGAAGAAAATTATATTACTGTAAGTCAAATTAGTCCAAATTTAACTTTAACTAAAATAGAAAATATTTTTTGATACACATTATTTGTATTATATTTCAATGAATCTTCAGTTTGCATTATTAGAATTTCTTTGTTTTTTCTGTTTTTTTTTTACTGATAGCTCTTGGTCTAGTGCAAAATAGTGTTAGACACTGAATGTGCATATGCAATTACTGTAAATTCCAATATATATATATATATATATATATATATATATATATATATATATATATATATATATATATATATATATATATATATATATATATATATATATATATATAGCACAAGGAATAAATCTAAACAGACCTGCACGCTTATTTTGTCAGCTTGTCGTAGACTTCAAATCACAGCAGAAGTGTGTTTCAGATCTCTGTAATATAAAATAGTGTTGCATTTCTCACCGCAAATAAATATGCAACCCAATTATATAACCCACTGTCCTCTGTTTATCAAGTCTCGAATTTTTTTGGTCTTCATGACAGAGTTTTTTTTTTTTTTGCCTTTTTTTGCCATTTTTAAACTGTATGTTATTTGTTAGTTTGATATGCTTTCTAAAGAAAAGTCTTTGTAAAGAAAAAAAAAATCTGAGAAAGAAGATGTAACGTCATGGACATATACACATTTTCGCGCAGACACACACAGAATTAGACTTCAATGAGATATCAGATGAAAAATGCACAGACGTTTGCTCAAAGGCAAAAAACAAATGAATTTCTCTCCCACCACCTTCTTGCTCCTTATTTACGTCAGAAAATGAAGATGAATTATGCCACTGGGCCAAAGGTTATTTATTTAAGCGCAATAAAGCAAATGCGCATTCGCAGCAACTCCAAATCACATCTTCTGTTCTCATCGGCCTTGGGCTCTCTCGTGTTCGTAAACACAAGGGGTCATAAAATGATACAATGAGACAAGAACTCACATGTTTGTAATACATTACGCCGAGGCGATGATTATCCACAAAATCGATGTTATCATTTCATACTGACACTTAATATTTCCATGCCCCACCTCATGAGAAACATCTCCTGCCTGCCACCTGAGCTGAGTATGGCTTCACTGAGCAGGGCTCGTACCATTGACAGGAAAAACCTGAAGTTGATGGCTGATAGACATTGGGGAAAGTCAATCCTGAGACTAATCCAGGCCATTGTGCATTGGTAGATAAGAAAAAATTGAGGAAACGCCTCCAGTCACCAAATAAATGTTGTACATATAATTTTTATAAATAAAATTATAAATGGGAGGACAGCATATCGATGGATATGACCTCATGTGGATGAGTGCTTGTAAGTGCTGCTTATGTAAGCAAAACTGCAACAACAACAGTAAATCCACCACTCATTGTGACAAACATTTAAGCCCCTTGTTTATCTATTGATTCTAGGCTGATTTATTGCCAGCCTAATCTTAATACAGTAAGTCACATGTGGTCATCTTTTTTTTTTTTTTTTACTCTTGTTCTTTGAACAGCCCAATGAACAATCATTTTGAAATTCTATCACTAAAGACATCTTCTAAATATTCCTTCCTATAATGAGCACTGAATGATCATTTAAATGTAAAGAGAAAGATAAAACTGAATGTTTGCTCTGATTGTAAGCATTCAAATGCCCAAAATCCACGATATTAGCTAAAATCTGTCACTTATAAATGGCTTCAAACACTTCGCCTTATACACTTACGTGCTTTAATGCCAGTGGCACCTGTATTTTGGTCTGCTTTATGTAAATGTATTCAGGGCTGAAACATTGTGTTAAACAAGAATGTTCTCTCTTATCCTCTTATTAACCAAGGGATGCAGACCATTACTAAGACTCAAGTGTTACTGTGTTTGTGTTAAAAGCTCTTAATCCCATATGCTGGTTTGTTTTCAAATTGAGTGGTATTATTGTAAATTTCATCATAGATAAATAAATTCATGCTGAGATAATCCCTCTTACAATGAGACTCTAATCAGGTAGTTCAGCCTCGCTAATCAAATAGGGTTTTATCTTTTGCTTCTGTACCAGCAGCAGTGGAATACACTACATGTATTTACCTATTATATTATGTTCTCTGTAAGTGCCACAGCAAACTCTGGCCCGTCAGGTTACCCACAATGTTCTGAGGCATTTTACAGGTAAGGATCAGGTTCTGATCAGATGCCATGAGGTCAGTGGCATGTCACACCGAAAATATCCCACTGGCTTTTGCTGTAATTCTCTGCAAGCATCTTTCCTTTGTGCTGACAGGGTGGGAGCGCTGGAGGAAAGCCTCTTAGCTTGTCACAGATCCACACAACCCCGACAGATAATGTGTCTTTTTGGCGAGAAGCGACAAAAAGGTCCTGGCACATATTTGTTATTTAATTCTACTGTCTGTCTACTCAACTCTTTTTTTTTTTTCATGGTGAGAAAATGACGGACTTGTCCGCGATATGTATATAGACAGCTCTCGAAAAAAAGGATGGCATTTATGGTATTATGGTATAAAAGTGTATTTGCTTAACAATTTGGGCAAAGCTATATGTGTTTAATCTAAAAGTCATATCGTTCATGTTCATTAAATGTTACATTTACTTAGATGTTGTTCAGAATTACAAAGTAAAAGTAAATGCAATAAGAATATGCAAAAATAAACTAAGCAAAAATAATAATGTTCTTTTTTCTTTATGTTTCTCCACACTGTATATGATTACCATATTTCTACAGGCAGATCACATTAATAAATAGCATTTGTTCTGCAGGCACTCAGTAGCCGCTACTGTGTGAAGACTGAATATTGTGTACAATTGAATTCTTGTATATGTCCTACTGTGAACATAGAATTGATCTTTTTATAGTTCTAACTCATCCATATTACAAACACACTTGGTGTTAACCGGAATTAAGTTTGTTTCAGTGGTACTTCTCATGTTTACCAATGTAAACGTAGATGATAAAAAAATCTTTTCAGACATATCTGCTGGAACTCTCCCCAGCCAAGCCATCTGTAATGCCATTTTTTTTTTTTTTTTTTTATCTTATCAGCCTTCAGTGCCACATGGAACTAATTTTTAAGCTGCAGTGAAGTGAAGTCTGTCAGTGTTTGGAGTTCTCACTTTTCAAATGCAATCAGAATTAGAATTCTAATGAGAATTAAACACTAAAACTTTGTTGTTCTCTCATTGTTCTCTCATGCACCTCAGCACTATGGCAATATCTCATTGCTAGACATAAACAGAAAAAAATTAAATGTGATATGTTCATTCTTTCCACACTGACAGTGATGCTCAATTGTTGTTTGGGAAAGTATTTTGCCATTGTGCTAATGCTTGCAACATTACTATTGCAACTGATACGGGATACTGACTAACTTGCACAATGAGAGTTTAAACACCCACTTTTATTGCTAGCAAAACAAACAACCTTCAACTGTGTCTGCATTGATGAAATAACATTAAACGTACACCAAGCGGATTCAGAAATTAGAATCCAGAAGATAAAGATGCTCTGAAGACTGCAAAACGCTGTGCAGTGCTAAGCTATGGAAAAACACAGTCTTCCCATTGCCTTCCTTCTGATCCCAACATAAGGAAATAGTGTTGAACCAGACCACATCAGTAAGAATTTGGTCCTTTGTTCACTTTATTTCATAGCAGATTCGTTTACAAACGAGGCACAATTCAGTGCAGGATTTTCAGAAAGTTTTACATTTAAAATTTATGCTTTGCAGATATTGGATCCGACACTAATGTCGCACCACTCAACTTTGAGTGACTTTTTTTATTGCGTGGTCACTATTGCATTGTCTGTTATTACAGATCGTTTGATATGTACTGATTATTTATGCATTTTTAACCTAAATCACGGCAACATTCGTCTATGAAGGATGTAGGCTGTCAAACATACACAACACTATTAGCCAATCATAGCAGTGGACGTTTACTTCCTAGACTACAATCTGCCACTCCTATTCAAATAGAGCGTTCTGATGAGGGGGGTCTAAACAGGACAGAAAATCACCTATTACTCCTAAATGATCTCTTTTGATGTAAAAAATCTTGATAACATTATAAGTGGGCCTCAGAGAACAGTACATAATAATAAAAAGTGCCCTTCAAGACCCCTTTAACAGAGCATAACACATCGTAACTGAAAGCACTTAAATGATTTTAAGCATGTAGAAGGCACACATTTAACTTACTGAGAAGGCATTAAGTTGCTTAAATGGCTATTCTTATGTTACACCAGTTGTGAACAGCGGTAGATAATGCACGTAGTACACTATAGCAGTGGTTCTCAACTGGTTTTGCTTGATGATCTATATTTTAGGCTTGATTTTCATTGCATGCTTGTTTTTTTTTTTATGTTGTTCTTATTTTTATTTTCATGTTACTTACGTTTGTTTATTTTTATTTTTTTTGTTTTATGGTTTGAGAATGAGGAGATCCCAACCACTAATTTCCATTTAGTACAGCAGGGTTGAGTCAATATTAATAAAAATGTTTTTGGGAAAAGTGGGGACATCCAATAGGCATAATGGTTTTTATACTGTACAAACTGTATATTTTATGGCCCCACACCAACCCTACACCTAACACTAACCCTCACAGGAAACTTGTGCATTTTATCTTTCTCGGAAAAACGAATTCTGTATGATTTATAAGCGTTTTGAAAAATGGGGATATGGGTTATGTCCTCATAAGTCACCCTCTCCGTGTAAAACCTGTGTCATACCCATGTCATTATACAAAGTTGTGTCCTGATTAAAGCCCGACCGATATGGATTTTTGGGGGCCGATGCCGATATTAACTCGAAAAGAGCCGAACAATCACTGTATACAAGAAACCACTTTGTTTCTCAGGTTTTCTAGTAGAAAACAAGACTGAAACAGGCTATCAGAAACTGTCGAGCATTGACACTGCAGATAAGGATTATGTCTGCCTGTAGCTACAGGATGATATGCCCTCACTTGAATGACTTTTTTATTTATTTTTATTTTTATTTATTTTTTTTGGGGGGGGGGGGGCTGATATGGGGGACAATCTTCTCTAGAAATAATCAGCTATATGCACAAATATGTGTAAACGTTCTGTCCCTGGGCAAGCCAGCGGTCTGTGAAAGAATGCGTCATGATTTCAGCACACTTGACTGGAGGGGTTGGTGATGTGAAGTGAGTGAGTGGAACATGCAGGTGGTTTCTTGATGATTTCAATCACACCTGTTTTTCTGTCACATACTTTTTCCATTGCTGTTCAGTAGATGTTTGGAAGCATAATGAAAATGTTTTTGAAACTTGGTTGTAGGAGTGGAAAACTTGGGATCCAAATTACAAATCTGCATGCATACAGTATGTTTATGCATGTTTGTAAGAACAAACTGACATCTGGTCATCTCAGTATAAAGTGCATGTTAGCATGTAGCATGTTCTCTATCTTTGCTATATTAAGACAGACACTTTTGCTTCGTTAACATTTAACCCTAAGTAATTTTAATGTGTGGAAATGTTTATTTCTTTCTCTCTCAATCCTGCAATGCTATTAGAGCAACTGTGAACTGCACGCTTTTTGAATAGTACATATTGTAGGATGGTCCATGTTTTAAACTCTTCTGGCACTTACACTTCTGTATTTCATTCTTTATAATGGCTAGAATGGTTTGTTATTGCCTTAGTGTCTTAGTTGTGTCTGAGCTCACCAAGACATTTCAGACAGCTACACCGTTGTTTGTTTGGCAATAAATAAATATCAAATATAATTTTTTTGGTGACACAGAGGTGCATATAAAAACACATGTCTGAAGATATAAGCAGAAGAGTGTAAATAATCTTTTGTGGGGGACTCCACTATATAAGTAAATTCATAAGTGCATAAAATTTGCATACACAGTAAAAATTTCAACATCTACACAAACCAAAGTAGTGAAATTATGTAAAAATCAACCCATGTTTACTTTATTGTGATGAAAGAAAACTTGCTAAAATTGTTGTTGTTGATGTGCTTAATTTTATAAAAATATATGCTGTACCTTTCCAAATGTTTGAGTTCTGTACGTTTTTTTAAACGTGAATATGTGAAAATAATATATAATATAAATACTGTATTATAATATAATGTATATTATATTAAAGCCCCTATACATTAATATAATGTGTGGAGGCACTGAAATTCATGGCATTGTAGGAATTACTCTTTCAGTAATTTAATTTATCTGTCTAGCTAGCATCCTCTCTATTTATCTGTCTTACTCTCTGCACTACATTCTTTTCTTTCCAATCTCTCTTTCGTCTGTCAGCACTCCAGCACCTATTAACTCGCTCTCAGGGTTCCCTCACTCTGCCAATGCATTTGAGCCATTTCACTTCACACAATTAGAGTGCATTACCTGCAATGCTTTCTGCATGCATGTTTGAGGAAGCAGGGATGACTCTGAGGAGTTACCCTGGGAAGGATAATGGAGTGGTGTGTGTGTGTGTGTGTGTGTGTGCGTGATTCTGTATGTGTGTGTGTCTCTCTGTCTGTGTGTGATTCAGTGTGTGTGTGATTCTGTGTGAATGTCTGCTTGCATCACGCCACTGAACATGCAAGCCTTGGAAGAGAAAGCAACAAGGGACATATGAGCCTTTTACACAGTATCAATTAAGAGCTAACATACCTCAATACCATATATTTTAGAAACAGGAAGAAGTAGCTAATACCCTACCCTGACATAACATTGTCCAAAGTGCATTATGTCACATAATACAGCATTGAGCGAAATGAAACCGTGAACTGTTTGGCTATTTAAGCACCATGGACAGCAGTTGAGAACTTATTTCAGTACCACGGACAGCGATTTTCTCTCTATTCTGTGAATGAGAGGGTATTAAGAATAGCATAATTGCAAGTTTCTAAAGAAACTCTGAAGAATCCAGTGTTGTCAAAGAATTGATCTATCTTTAAACTTTAGAAAACAGCTTTCCGCATATATTTTCTTCTATAGTTGTGCCATATACAGATTTACATTTCTATCTTGAGCTGCAAACAATCAAGAAACACGTATAAATACCAAGAAAAAAGATAAGACAAATAACTGCTCAGAAACAGCTTTAGCAATCTTTGTGACATAAGCTGAATAAACATACCTACATTTAAACAGTTTAACCTGAATATCTATCTATCTATCTATCTATCTATCTATCTATCTATCTATCTATCTATCTATCTATCTATCTATCTATCTATCTATCTATCTATATGTACAGTATATTATGCTAATATATAATGTATAATGGGAAATGCACAACACTGTAGAAATTACTTATTAAACGTTGTTTAAAGAAGTTATGTTTTTTTCCAATTTGTATTTTCTAGGACTAACGAAATATAACAGTTGAAATTCTTTTTACTGCAGTTCAGTTATTCAGCCAGTTCTGTTTGTGTATTTGCAAATTTGCAAGAGTTAGTTCATAGGATTGGTATACACTTATGTTATTTATATTTCCGTGTGTATATATATATATATATATATATATATATATATATATATATATATATATATATATATATAGACACTGAACAAAGTTCTTCTGCATTTCTCAGTTATCTCAAAATATGCAGCTCTGCTGTGTTGTTACTGTCACAGAATGCATCATTCTACCAGCTTTCTGACCACTCTGTTATGTGTTTGTGACAGGAAAACTGCCCACAGCTTCCTCTGCCCACACCCTCTTTGAGTTATTGAAATTCAGCTGTGTAAAAAGCTGCTAGTGGCTCTTTCCGTATTCTCCAGATATATGTCTCCGCCCCCCATATGCCAACCACCCCTCCTTCTCCATTTGTAAAAGGCTAGGATTTTTAATAACACCCCCCACCCCCTCCTTTTTTATAGTCAAAGGCTGTGAGCATATCTCTACCCGAAAGGTATCACTTTGATTAGTTTTTTTAGGTAGAGGGCAAGACAGACTGAAAGTTTTACGATTGTAATCGAACAGTGAATCTTGCTGGCTTTTTCTTTCAAGTGATATAATGAACACAGTGTCACTGCAGCATCTACTCAAAATTTAACCCAGAATTTTTCTATATTTTCTTTGTGCCCATAAAGCACACCAACAATGTTATTAAGTGTTACTCTTTATTTCAGTAGTCCACTTTAGGCACTAACTAATTTATATATATATATATATATATATATATATATATATATATATATATATATATACATATATATGTATATATGATTACATAATCCAGATCAGTTAATACACAGCAATGTTGGTAGTTGACAGTTAATTGCAAAGTTACTTATAGTCAGCTATATGTCTAAATTGCACTAGCAAAATAAAGTGTTATGTGTTAAACTGTAGGCCCATGTTTGATATGACTGTGGAGAAAACTGGATTGTGGCTTTAAGCTTCAACACAAGGCCATAGTAAATGTAAAAACTGATTAGCTCTCATTATCTCTGTGCTGGTCATGCAGGATCATCTGTTCTCAATCTGCATGATGTCTGCATGACAGAATGGCAGTAGATAATTATTGGCTCCTGGCCCATTTCCAGATGTGAGATGTTGTTAAAGGGAAAGGAAAGGCTACCATCCATATGGTCCTCTTCCTTCCCTGCCTGGATCAGGCTAGATGTACCAGGCAGATGGAATCACATACCGTCTGCTTACAGTCACATTGTGTGTCTGCCATTGTTAATCGGGCACGGGTTGCTTCCACTAGCTAAAATGCAAAGGCTTAGAGATTGAGGATTTGTGCAACTGTATCTGTATTTACAAAATTGTGGGATGCAAAGGTGGCTGATAATCAGGGAAGACCAGGGGAAAAAAAGCAAGAGGAAGAAAAGTGCAGTGAACATTGTGTAACAACTAGAACCCTGCACTGGCCTCAAATTTAGGCCCGAGCCGGGCCAGGCCCGGGATGCTCAGGCCCAAGCCCGGCCTGTGTCTGACAGCTTATCAGAATTACTAGCCCGAGCCTGACCCGAGCCCGTTACAGCTTATACTATTGTTTCAGCTATTAAAAATAGTTCAGTTTTATATGTAATGGCAAAGTGATTATATTTTTATAATTTCAGAAAACATTTTTTTTTTTTTTTTTTTTAAGTAATAAATGTTGTGTTCTACCACTAGGTTTTCGGGATTACGAGGGGGTTAAGTTTTTTGTCTGCTGTGTGCGTATGCGTGTGAGTGTGTAACACAGGACTAGTAAAGTGATCATCCATGTGTGCTTCATGTTTAATAGCTAACTGAACTACTCTTAACATAACAATGACCAGCGGCAGACAGTAATTTTATGTTTATGTAATAAAATAATAATAATAATAATGTCCCGAGACCCGATGGGTTTGCAGATCTCTAGTAACAACTTGTCCAGCACTTTGTGACATCAGAAAAAAGTCATTTGTTCTTGGAGCAAGCAGCTGTGTTTCTCACATTCACAGTGGGCTAATCGATGTTGACGTGGCATTTCAAAACTGGAGTGATGAGTGTGCCTGCATGTTCTAAAGTGATCAAATTGGCATGCTCCAGCTGAGCTGTGCTGTTTGAAGATGGCCTTTGATGAAGACTGCAGCATTGAGAGCAGGACTCTTCTGGGGACCCATTCAATCACTCTACTCTGGATAGATTTATTTTTCTTTCTGCCTCTCTTTTTGCCTCTTGCAACCCTGTGATCTGTCAGGATAAATACTACGTGCATTTGGACCCCCAACTATTCGTAGATAAAAGTTTCAATTCTCTTTCTCCGCGAAGAGTGCTCCTTGTGCAGTTGGCTTTTTTTTTTTTTTTTTTTTTGCCAGTATAAAGAGCTAGGCTCTCCATTTTAAGTGCTAGACATGTTTAATGCTGCCCCAGGCCCCAGTAAAGTGCTAGCAATAAGATTTAGACAGGCTGGGCTCCACTTGTAATCTGAGGCAAGAAAAACAGCTTTTCATCAAAGTGGATTTACAGTGCTTCCTGAGCTCAATTGGAAAATCTGAAAATCTGTCACAATGGAATTAGAAACTTGTCATACCAATTGCTGAAAAAAAGATTACTACTGTTAAAAATAATTGGGGTCAGTAAGATTTGTACTATTGTTATTATTATTATTATTATTATTAAATTAATTATATAATTATATAATTTTATTCTGAAAAGATGCATCAAGTTGATCAAAAGTGAAAGTAGGGACATTTATTAAATCCTCTTTCTGAAATTGTCTTTCTGTTTATCGAGGAATCCAAAAAAAAAAAAAGATCATGGTTTCCACCAAATTATTAAGCAGTGCCACTCTTTTTGACATTTGATGATGATCATAATGATGATGATGATTATAATGTTTCTTGAGAACTGAATCATAATTTCACATTTTCATAATTTGCCACTGCTGAAAGTTAATATTTTCCATGATTTACTGTATTTTTGACCAAATACATGCAGGATTGATGAATATAAGAGACTTCTTGCAAAAACGTAAAAAAAATTTTTAAAATTTTTTAAAAAATATTATTATTACTGGCGCATAATTTTTGATTGGTATCCTCTCCAAGGAAACTCCACACTGCATACACAAGGGGACACTATGGGGAATGCCATCAGCATGATCATCAGCAGAATTGTGCTCTCTTTGGAGTCGTCCGGTTCGGCAGATAGCAATCACAATCAGAATGAGTTTTATTGCCAGGTATGTTTACACATACAAGGAATTTGTTTCCGTGATGAAAAGCTGCTGGCATCATCCAGTCAATACGAGGACATGGATGCAATTGGTGATTGGGTGGATTAACACATTATGGATGTGTTACAAACCTGCCAGGTGAAACTGCTGAAAGATCTAGATGTAGGTAAGGGTTTGTCTCCTGAGGCTGTGGAGAAGCTTCGCCACACCACAGATCTCACTCTCCATGCCACCAAGCAAACCGCTGCAACCATCGCTCAGGCGATCTGTATGGAGCATCATCTGTGAGCTTTTTGTGTGGAGTTTCCTAATACTCACTACCCCCTGCTCTGCATATTTGCATATCTCTCACACCTGGTTCAGATAACCAGCTCGTTCGAAGAGAGCTCAAGCATGAACTGTGTTCATTGCTCCTACTCTACTCCCTGCAGCGTCTTCACACACAGACAAAGTTTACTAGAAAAGTGTGAAGTGTGACATATTATACTTCTGTAAATACAATTTAAATGAATGTCTTTCACACTTTAATACCCTTTGAACGGAACATATATGGTCCATTCGAACTGGAGTCGCGGTGGAACATCCTGTATAGTCTACAATTTCAGAATTGCATTAGATCCTGCTTAATACAGTAAGCAGAGAGTCCTAAAAATTGAGTCTGAGTCTGAAAATAAATTAGAAATGAACGTGGATTATTAAATATACTGTATGCAAGTGTACAGTCTCAAAGTCACATCAAAGTCTCAGATCATTAATATTTAAAACTTTAGTTTAATTGCTGGTGTGCGTTTTAGAGTGAACTCAAAGTAGTGGGGAAAAAAATATAATTGTGTGCTGAGTTCACTGGTATTTTTTCAACCATTTTAATTTCTTATTAATCATTTTAAATTGGAACTCTGAAAACTCATGAAATCGAGTGGAAATAACAGAAATGACAGTGTCAAGCTAAACGAATAGTAACATTTTAGTGTAAACAGAAACAGATTTTTATTTCCTTTTATTGTGTCTTGTTCTAAATGCATTTTCTTCAAAATCCAGATGCAGTAAAATGACTTAAACTGAGAGGAAACTCACAGTGAGCTCACTGTAGATTAAATGAAGACTCTAGCATAGCATGATTTGGTGGTCCACCAGCCTATTAAAAGCTTATCATGCAATTCTGTTTTTCAAAACTGGTTTCATATGTTTTCTTTTGTACATTTCATTTTTATTGGTTTATTGATTATGTTTCCTTTTTAAATGCAGCTACACTTTATGCACTGGCTAATGCTATTCATGTTTAGTGGAAGCAGTTCAGCAGAAGAAAAGATGCAAGGATCACCTACAGTGGTTCTCACTCTCAACTGCTATGACAAAGTCTCAGAAGACTACATATGTGGTGGTTTCTTCAGAGATGAATTCACAGTCCAATTTGACACACTCTAATTCTGTGATTTGACAGATTATTGAAGCATGTCAATTACTGCAATCACTCAACCAAACACAATTGATTCACACGTGCAGAATACCTGCATATTTTTCTTCTAGCTTCACTGGATCCAATTAAATAACTTTCATTATTTGTGAAATTTAACATCGGAAAGTAAATCAATTGCCCATTGTTACAAAACAAAGTACAAGTTTAATGGTTTGTACATGGTAGATATGAAAATCAGCATTTTTCATGAGCCCAGAGTAGTTATTGACAGAAGCCCCATAGTGAACATCTGTGTTTGCCATCTTTATGACCATGAACATCTTTCTGTCAGCCCTCTCAGCATTTACCCCGGGGGACCAGTGCATTCACATGTCAGCTGGAAAACTGACAGCGAGAGAATGACAGCAGCACTAGAGCAGAAAGACATGCATTAAGTGTCTCTCAAAAAAAAAAAAAAATAATAATAATAATAATTAATATAATATATTAATATAAATGTATATATATATATATATAAAATGATCATGAATGCTGAACTCTGCCACTTAGCTGTTAGAGAACAGTGCGGCAGGGAGGGAAGAGGAGACAATGATTAGATAGAGTGAATGAACACAGACCAGAGTGATTTCTGATCTGGCTAATGCAGGGTTCGCACAGCAAAGTGATCACATCAGAAGAAAGTGGAAATACTCTCATTAGGGCTGTGCATGGTGACTGGAGCCACTGCCCCCTCTGCCCTCATTGGCTGAGGTGCCCCTGTTGCAGCCCCAGTGCCCTCCCAATGCCAATGACAATGCCTAATGCCATTAGATCAAAGCGTTGTCAATCACTGCCTGATTCGCTGCCATTGTTGCCTGTAAATTTGATAATGCTCAACACCACTGTATCAGAGTGCTATTTTACCAAGCCAAAAAAAAACTACTGGAATCTGAATCTGTTATTCGCTGACAGCAAATGTGGACACAGACCATGTCTCTGTTCATACTGTACGTAAACACTCAGTTATACTGTATATTTTGGAATATCACCCTGGGGTACGTTTCCCAAAAGCATCGTTACCAACATAATTCAGTGATTCTGTGTTTCCCGAAACCATAGTTCACATTCGCAAACAGCGTCGCAAACTTGCGTGGTTGGAACTACAGCTCTTTAGTTTCTTATTAGCATGGGATATGTGTTTAAATAAATATGGTATTGGGCACAATATGCAGGCTAACATGCAGTACAATCTATATATTCCCTGCCATTTAAATATAAATTCATTTTAATCTATGCATTTATGGGCGTCCTATAAAAGCACCATTTTTGACGAGTGTGCATGTGCATAAATACCTAAAGGGAACCCCAGAGTATGATGTAAGAGGTAATCCACGATGAATCAAACATCAAATCAACCAAAATGAAAGGGCACAAAACACAAAATAGCATCTTAGATGCGTAGATGCTTTAATCGGTTAAATAGCAGAAGTTATTCCTCCACCACATGCATGTGATGTCATTAACAATGGCCCTATGTTGTTAACTAATGTTGTTCAAACGACGGAGATGTAACCGTGTTCAGAAAACAGTCGTAACTAGCTAGTTTGTTTCAGCAACAATGCATTGTACTATGGTGGTTAATCAGCGATGTTATGTCGTACAGGAAACGCACTTCTGGTCAATATTCTGATTACTTTCATGTGACTGATCAAGTTAATATATTTACCTTGTATGAGTAACAAAATGTGTTTCCTGTGTCCAGATTTGACCGCAATAATAATGCAGAAACAGACACTTCAAATTAACCTTTAAATGTGAACTTTTACAAAAAGTTTGAAAACAATATTCCCTGCAGCAACTAATGAATACAAGCACACACACACACACACACACATAAGCTGCATTTACACTTGGCATGTGATCACCATGATCCGATCAAGTAGATTGGATCATCAGTCAATCAGAACATTCCGTGTTTACACTTGGCAACATCAACTGACTTTTCTATCTGGATAACCGATCTGATCTAACTTTTCCAGTCCGATATTTAAATAAGTCTGCAGAGAATGGCCCGGTGCAAAGTGAACCTGAAGTGGTGGGTTTTATTGTGAAAAGCATTTTCAGTCACATTTCTTTCTCTACTCCCTCTGGACCAGGACATGCTGAGCGGATAACATTCCAATCAGAAGTGCGTTTACACTTTTCTTTTCAATGTGTATGTGGACAACATCCAGATACAGGTCACATGTCAATGCCAAGTGTAAACACAGTGATAGATAGATAGATAGATAGATAGATAGATAGATAGATAGATAGATAGATAGATAGATAGATAGATAGATAGATAGATAGATAGATAGATAGATAGATAGATAGATAGATAGATAGATAGATAGATAGCACATTTGCTTGTGGATCAGACTAAAATAGATTTACTGTGTTTATTTTTGCAATCAAACTCTGTAGAAAGTTGTTTTCTTACTCTGTAGAAAGTTGTTTTCTTAGCATTATTTTGTGATACACCAGCATATTTTTCATCTAATATTTTGTTTAATTTCTTAGCTTTGTCAATTACCAAAAAAAAGTTACTATTTTATTTTATTTTATTTTATTTTAATATTCCTTTTTAGACTCCAAGGTCACATTTACAACTTGGGTGAGATATTATTTATTGTGCCATATCACAAATCTAACTCAAACTTTTAAATATTATACAAGAGGAAGATGATTTAAGAAAAAAAAAATCCACATCCTGCATAACAAAGATTGATTTGATTTCAGTCTATTTTCCAGAGTCCATATAATCTCTAAGGATATCATGTTAAACAGGCCAGAAGAGAGTTTAATAGGCCTTGTGTAAGTATAAAGGGCATAAGAAGCAGGGCTTTTGTTAGTGATCCTCTTGAGCTTCAGAGATAAGAGGGGATGGTAATACTCAAAATCAATAAATAAATAACACAGAGTATGCTGCTTGCACAAGGCAAAGACAAAGAGTGAGAGAGAGTTTCATTTTTAACGACTGCTCTCAGCTCTCCCAAGATGTCTTCAACTGCATTATTTATGAACAGGAGCACAACATCTAAATCAGGGCTTAAACCTGTTTCTCTTCTCTCCCCTGGAGCCTGACACAGAGCTGATACCTTGGACAAGTAATTCAGGAGAATGAAAAATATCATTAAGGGTCATACTGATCCCCTTCCAATATTATTTCTCTGTACATCAGTCTCATAAAGATTGAGTTTGCCTGTTTGGTCAGGGTTGGAGAGCAGGATCACGGGAGCCATGCATACATTTCTCGAGAGAATTAAAAGATGAAGGTAGAGGCCAGCAATGGCACTTCCATAATCCATCAAAAGAGAGTGAGTTGTCAAACAGATCAGCCGATAGAGTGGTGGAGATAAAAAGCACACACACAAAAAAGTAGTAGTTTAGTGATTGTGTTGTTTTATTTATTTTTTAAAGCCTTTTATTATATTTATATACCACTTTGCATTTGTTCTTTTCATTGACTATTGATGTGAGTTAACGGAGTATGCATCTGCATGATTGCAAATGTGGTACTGGTTTCATACAATAGGTCAATAAATAAGAAGTTAATATTGTGTGACATTGTGTGACACAACATTTTCTATATTGCCTATTTGTTCAATTTCAAAAACAAACAATAGCTTCAAACAAAGGCACAACACAAAAGCAACAGAAAGCATTATTTCTTTATTGAATGAATCCACGTTTTTGAATAAATTGGCCAATGATTCAGTGACCCATTCATAAAGACTGCACTTTACAACTGTTTCATTTTCGGTACAGATTGGTTGAATGAATGACTGAATGACTCACTCACTCTTTAGTCACTGACTTGCCGCCACCTACAGTCAGTTTTAGTTGATATATTGATAGTATATGTATATATATATATTTTTTTCTCAAGCAATTTCTATATATATATATATATATATATATATATATTTATAAATTATATTTCTTTATATTTCAGTATTCGTTTAAAAAACTTGTTCATGAATGCTCATTTATTGTTGATATTTATGCAGTGTTGAATCAAAATATTTATTAATCTACTTTTTGTTTATTCAGTACATCTAATAACTCATATATTTTTTATTTATATATGATGAACCGAAATATATATATATATATATATATATATATATATATATATATATATATATATATATATATATATATATATATATATATACAGGCAAACAAACACATGAGATATAATAGTAAACAAGTTTACAAGCTTGTGTTGTTGCTTTTTGATGATAAGTGCTTTGTGATTGTGCCAGTTTTGTATTTGAAGTGTTTTCCCTCTAAAATCTACACTCTCATCGTACAGCTGACCAACTCAGATTCTGCCAAATGTCTCCATAAGCGAATAAAATGATTCAATTTATTTTTGGATGTTCAGTAGATAGATTTTGATCAGCTAGATTGTGACCTGCCACATACAAGAAGATGAGAGACTTTTATCTGTGACTGATCACTGCCTCTCACTATTTATTTAACCCACTGTTGTGCATCCCTTCCCATACACATTTAGACTAATCTGCCTCTTCACCAAAGCGGGTAAAACATGAATCAAAATGCATTATTCCCCTTGTAGCATAACAATTCAACTTGTCTCTCATTTTGACATTCCCCACCCCCAACCTGTGTTTTTGTCTCACTCGCTCTCTCCAGCCTTTCTCTCCAATCTCAGCTCCCTTCTGCCCCTGTATATCAGTTTGTTGAGAAGGCAATAAAGAGATGTGACGGTGGAGGTTGTGCACTCAGTGTTTGATTGACAGGGCAATGTTCCAGGGAAAGTGCAGTGAAATGATCTGAATATTCAGCATGATAAGCACTAATTCATCTCTTCAAAGCGACATGGTGACGGTCTTGAATTACTGCTAAAGAGTAGAAAAAAACTGGAATACCTAATTGTGTTTGAGGAAGAGTTAATTGCAGGCAAAGTGGAATTGTCCATTAAGGGTGCTCTATGTCTTTCACTAATTCAGGAAAGGTTAATATATATTTACTCTGGATTTTCAAATGACTGAAGTCAGCTCTCTTAAAACATCCTGTTTAGCCATGACATTAATTGAGGACTACTTCACTAACCTTGTATAAACATGAAGTTAAAAAAGAATTCAATTAAATAGTGCTCAAGAATCTACTAATGGGTTTTTGATGAGAAATAAAGACAATAACGCCAATAAGGACATTGAAGAGGCCAGTCTTAAAGTTTAAAAGCCATAGGAACGGATGTCCCTTTCAGTTAAAAGAGCCAATCACCTTTTCCATAAATTATTAACAGTAGGTTTATTACTCTATAATGTACATTTACATTAACTTAATGTTTATTTATTTAGCCTAGAAGACTGTTTTGAAAATCGTGGTTACTACTAAAACAACTGAAATAAATAAAGATTGTATAAATGTATTAAAACATTTAATAATAAATAATCTGATTGATTGATTGGTTGATTGATTGTACAGTCATTGTACAGTAAAATAAGTAATACATTTGTATGGCAACATTAGCTAAATGAAATAAGCCTAAAACATATTTAGACACACTTAAAAATGTGCTACTACGATTGCATTATAAAACAAAACATCAAAGCAAGCATTGTAACCACAGGTGTAGCTCATATTATATGTAGCATCATATGTTGTCAAACTGATGAAGATTTTTTTTTTTTGCATATGTTAGCAGCGTGTTAAGCATCTCTGTTGGTACCAGTGACTGTTGTGTTTATATAACAAGCAGCATGCTACTCCTGAAATGACTTATTTATCTGTAACTACCAAGTAGGCCACACACACATGCTTGTTGACAGGAGAGGAAGTGAGGGGCAGCACCTTCGATTAACTCAGAAAGCACTGAGCACAGTGTTTAAAACAAGACATATGGTCATCTCAGTCAGCTGTGTGGCTGGCCGAACAGACAGCCATTTCTCCATGTCTCATTGGCTTCGGTATTGATGTGTCTAGCACAGAAAACCTAGAAGGGAGGGGAAGGTGGTATGGTGTGGGAGAGATTCCTCCATGGGACATCTAGACATCTCCCAGTGACCTATCAAAACACAGACAGACATATATATATATATATATATATATATATATATATATATATATATATATATATATATATATATATATATATATATATATGACTTTGCTTTCAGTAAGTCAATATATTCATTATGAGGAATATTTTAAATGTTCTTTTTGTATGTGTTGAGAAAAGTTTCTTGTCATATGCTAGTCTTTGGATTTTTCAATTTAGAGATTGATGTTCTAGGCCTTTTGGTTCTTAAATTCTTGTGTTAAGGGTGTCAAAATATGACAAGCGTGTTTGGATGCATCTCTAGTCATGCATGTTGCATAACTGTAGAGCTACGTTTCTCAGAATAGCACTGTAAAAAGATGAGAACAATTTGTCTATTCAGTCATGTTTTTGGTAAATTATTTGTTTTCTTCCTGGTTGATCTGTTCAAACATCATGTTGTTCCAGTGTTCCGGCCATGTAGATTTTTGAAAACATTTAAAGTGTGAAACAGGCATCAGAAACACGTATAATTTGTCAAGGCAGCCTAGCCGTAGCTGACAGTGAAGATCACAGTGTTCATCAGTTTGATCCATTTATTCCACCACCGTTATGGATGAGAGAACTGCAGTAATGAAACTGTCTCAGCCCTGCATATTACACATAATTCCCTATCCCTTCAGGCATCGTCTTGTGGAAGTTAGACTGAAAAACATCACATTTAATACATACAGTGTTTTGATAAGGAAATAAGGTAACTGCATAAAATAGCACTCTTGTCTTTGGTTTAGTTGAAAAATCACAGTCAGTTTGTTGCTTTTAAACATGACCTTCATTATATATAACAGACAGACCAAAGACAACTACAGTGCTACTTCGGAATCAGCTTTACTGTTGTTGATATTTAATTGTTGCATAATGACATAAAGCAGAAACAAGTGTACAGTGTCAACTATCGGAAAGGCTTCTATTATGTTTTTACTTTCTTCTTTTTTTATATAGTTCCGATGAAGTATTGATTTATTTGGAGATATTTTAAAAAGGCATTTTATTCCTCTAGCATAGAAACATGAAAGCAACATGAAATGATAAAACAACACCAATTTAAATAATTAAAAATAATAATAATCATAAAAACAGTAGTACCTACAACATTATTTTTCTAATGTAGTGTATCACTGGTTGTTAGAATATGTATATTTTTCCCAATGCTTTTAGAACTCTGGCTCTCGTAAATCTCCAAAACAATTGAAGACTGAATGTGTATGCCTGTGTTCAGTGTGCGCATGTTAATTTCTCTGCAAGCACAAGCATGCTGAAGTAATTACATTGACTCAGTCCTCGTGGTCACTGAGAGTTTGACTGTTGAACTCGACTGGCGCTGTTGAAATGCCAAAGGTCACCTCCCTTCTTTACGCATCCCTGATTACCACCAGCAATTACCTGCCAGGCTCAACATCTGTCCCTGCCTCTCTCCGTCTCTCGAACTTCTTTTCAATAAAAGTAAACATATCAGGGTCACAGAAGGGTCAGCCTAGGTGTAAATTTCCCTTTTTCCACCAGAGTGCCATTCAATTCATCCATGCTGACTCGGTCCATAATTTCGAAATAATTAGCTCTTCTCAGTGCACTGTCTGCAGTTCTCCTCCTCTTCAAATGCACTCTCCCCAGATCAATCACACTAATTGCTTTTAAAGGGACTAATGCTATAAACTGGGCTGCTCTTGTTTTAAACTTTATATTGGGCCCCTGAAGACCCAGTGAGCCCAAGCTGATTTGGATTCAGCCTGAGTAATCGGCAGCTATTATTGCTGCAAAGGGCAGGTCAAAAGGTTGTGACAGCAGAGAAAACCTACAACCTAAAACAGGTCGCATCAGAGCCCAATTTGTGCCCAACAAGACAAGATGCTTGCTTACAAGGGCAAGGATGCGTTCTTTCATCCCAAATGAAGCTCTTATAGCCAAGAAAGGTCTAGGGGGTACATGTCAGCTAGTTCTAGGACAGGCATTTGCCTGTTGATGATTTCCTCATTTGGAATATTAAAGATTAGGCATTTGAGCTTGTTCTGGGAATTTGGGATGTTGAAAATATAACACAAAATGACTCCTTCTTCACTTGACTGAATGAGATTTAAAGATCAAGTCAGTAAAATTATCTGATCTTCCAGTGTTGCAACAGATCTTCCCATCACTAATATCCATTGCAACCAGATCATTGAGTTTACATTTACATTTAGCAGACACTTTAATCCTAATTTCCATAAATGAGGAACATCATAAGCATTTGATCATAACAGACATAATGTTTGCAATGCAAGGTTTTAGTATAAAATTGATTTATACACAAACTAGAGCAGAAGTGAAATTCAGAGAAGAATCAGATCAATTTGATGCATCTTTCAGGTTTTGTGAACTGGAGCAGTGAGACATTGAAAAGATTTGACCCTTTCTGACTCAAATGATTAATTCACAAGTCAGACACATGAACCCTGAAGACTCTGGATTTTCAGTGAATTGGAACTGCTTTCCTTTTACCAGACACAAGGCCATTCTACAGTAATGGTTGTTGTGAAGGTTAAAACAACAACTTTTAACTCTAAATCATGTTCTGACATCTCCAGGTAATGGGAACCCTCATATTAAACATTAACATAGAGATCTAAGAGGGGCTGGTTTTCTGAATTCCAAATATGAAAGTGCAGCACAAAGCAGTTGAACATCGCTGCAAGATCACAGACTGGCCTTGGAGGCATCTGAATGTGTTCTGATCACCCCTATGTTTTAAAATAGTGAGGCAAGAAAACAGTTGGAAGAACAATGTATTTACATTCACATTTAGTAATTTAGCAGACGCTTTTATCCAAAGCGACTTACAAATGGGGACAATGGAAACAGTTAAAATAAACAAAACAGCAATGATATGCAAGTGCTATGACAAGTCTCAGTTAGCCTAATGCAGTACTCGTAGCAAAGGTATATGGAATAACATGAATTTTTCAAGGGGACTCAAACAACCCTTATGGAAATGAACCATGGTTTTATTATATTAATAGTGTACAAATTATTATAAGTATTTTTTGGGGGTGGGGGGATGAAATAACCCTTTAATGAAAAAGAATTTAAAATATACTTAAAGAAGGATGAGCATTACTCAATCAACAGTTATTTACTGTTCATTAAAAAAAAATGCACTGACACCTATTAGCATGAATGCATGAAGTTTGCTAGTTAAACGCTAATTCATATCACTGGGAATGAGAATCGTTATTGTATCATATTGTATCATATCGTGATGAACCATCCGATTTACACCACTAGAGGTTCAAGCAGACATTATTTTCTACATTGTTTTACCCCATAGTCTTTGCTCTAGTTGCACTGGTAGGTCACACACATGCTGATCCACACCAGCACTATGGTTATGCTGTCTCTTTAACAGTTATTAAACTTTAACAGTTTTTTTTTTTGCTTCACGCACACAGTAATCATTCACACATTTGCATACATATACAAACACATGCACAGATGTAATCATGCCCATAAACACGTACAAATCCACAAAAGCAGCACTAACAGGTGTACTAAAAAAACAAATTAAATGGGGGGGGGGGGGGGGTGAGCTACCCTTTTATATATAATCAAATTTAAATACTTTTCATCCACCATTGCTTACTCTCACCATAAAATAACAGCATATGCAAACCTAAAGTTCTGCTCAAATGTATTTGTGATGGTCAGTGTGTGCTCTAAAACTTGTAAGCCATTTGTCCTGTAAAAAAGTCAGAACCTTCATAAGCAGCAAAGGCATGTACAGAGGAAATATCTAATGCTTGGCAACTTAGCAGGTTTTAAGGCTCAGAATAATCACTGTGTCAGGTCATTTTATTTGAATTATTCAATGTCCATCAGTTTTTAAATGTTATTCATGTTGATAGATGCTATTACTCTATTTACTGGCAAAAGGTTCAACAGTCTTTCCTTGCATCCTTTGAAACCTAATGCCAAGGAAATCTCTATAAACTTGGGCTGTCATTTAATAAAAAATAAAATAATTGAATAAATTATTCCAACTATAATAATTAACATTAACCAAGTTTAATAATTGCTGTAAAATAATGGTTCATTATTTGGTTCAGTTGAAAACTTAATTTTGACCTTTTTACATTGAATTTCATATATAAAAGAAAAAAAATATACGAAAATATTTCCAAAAAAAAAAAGATTTTTCATTTTTACGTTCAGTTGTATAAAATGGCTTAAATATATGATTTCTATGCATGGTCGGTAATTAAAAACTCCTTTCTGCTAAATGGTCAGAAAAAGATCAAATGGTGCCATCATCATGTTGTTTCGTGAGTCCCCCACTGCTATAGTTATTAAGTGTATGTTGAAATTACATTTCCTCTCTCTCTCATCAAACAACAAGACAAAATGGCTTAAAGCAAAGCGTACTGTGGCAGCACCTAGACAGGGCTTACTTCTGTGTAGGCATAAGTTTATGATCCTTGGCCCACTGTACAGTATATTAGGGGTTTATAACACTTATACATTTTTATAAAATTGTTACACTTATAATTTATAACAAATATATCTTACATTAGGATGTTCTGTTAGTAATTAGGCAGCTAAGGTAATTACAAAGTTCACACATTCCCAGAAGAGCCAGCCCTGTCGCTGTCAGACAGAGCGGGATCAGACAGGCATTCTGCTAGAATTTCAGACATTTGTATTCCAAATGTCAGAAGCCTCTGCCGGGAGTTCGGATTCCCGAATCGTGTCTATGCACAGGGTCAGTTGAGGGACTTCAAAACACCCGGGCACTTCTGCTTGAGTTAACAGAGAGAACTGAATAGACGAGCCTGTCATCCAAATAATAAAAAGAATAAAAAATAAAGGCGTTTGGGCAAGCACCTTATTACAACCTTTATTTAAGTTATAAAGTTAAGCACACTCTAGCGTGCGTAAAAAAAAATTAAAAAAAATGACAGTGTAGTGTTCCGTCTGTCATCATGAAATGACGTATGACTGTCATTACCAATCAAATTGCGTGTTAATTGAAATGCAATGTGTGGACTTTTTACACCAATTGCACAGCAATTTGTGCATATTTTATTAGGTGGCTAATTCGTACAAATGACCACAACTAATACCACCCCTAAATCTACCCCTGAAATCATGATTTACAGTGCATACCTTTTATGAGCACATGTGTTCCATGGGATCAATCCCATGATCACATGTTGTCGTATAACGCAATGCTCTGCCAACTGAGCTACACGAAACCCAAATTATGGATCACATAAAAGAGTACAAATATCAATATGAAAATGCCCTGTTGCAGATTTGGGTGCAATTATAGTATATACTCTGATGGGTCTTATTTCAGGGATTTTGACAAACAACCTACTGTATAAAGGCGTATTGGTTGGAGGACAGATTGGAATAGACACATACTCACACATGCACAATTAGTGCAGATGAAAATGGGCAGGAGAGTGTTCATATTTATCCATATTTAATTGAGGACTGTTCTCTACTAAATCCAGATAAAAAAATAAAAAAAATAGAAAAACGATTCCAAATACTAAAGCTTAACTGTGAATCTGCAAATACAATCAACTCGCAGGAGATGTAAATAAAGCTAAGAAAAAGGGGCTTCTTGAATCTTTAATCCTCTTTCTGTCTGGTTAGGATGTAGCCTTTTGCTGCTTAGCAACTGACCCAATTAGTTTGAGTATCAGATTTGCACATCATTATGTGTGACATATAATAAACACTTCCAGATTAATACCATACTATGACTACCAGGTTAGAAAAGCAACTCAAACATTGCAAATAACAGAGAACAAAAGGTCCACTCTGAAACCACCTCTACTCATTTTAAAAGGTTTGCACAGAATTCCACTTATAACTCTATGAATATAAAGTGATATTCAAGACTATAGATGGCTTTTTAAACTTTTTATAAGTAGGGTTGCACTTCATGCTACAGAATGCTATTCAACATCACTGCACTCTTTCAGATCTTACTAGAAGAAAAATCTTACTAAATATTGTCTACTCAAAGAGGCAGAGACATAAATAATTTAAGGACTGTCATAATCATTTTATTTAGTCAATTCAGTGTTCTATCTTTATTTTTTATTTTGTACGTCATCTTGTCTGGTCATAATATGACAAGTCGCCTAGAGCAGTATATCTCAAATAGCTTTCAAACCCTGCATGTTAACTTTTTATTATGTTTATTTAGCTGAAAAAAAAATGATGTTGTTCTTTCAGTCTCTCTCCCAGATGAAGTCATAATGTTGTCCCATGTTGAAGAACAAACACTTGACCTGAGGGGAACTTCCTGAATTCATAATAGATTTTTTGATAACAGTTTAAGCTTTAAATTGACCCACAGTGACCCACGTTGAGCCACAACTGAACTAAATGCCATAGATTGTAAAATGTCTCATTTTCATTCAGAATCTTAACTACACAGTTCAAAATAATGACAATTCCATCATCGTTTGCTCAACTTCATGTCATTCCACACCTGTATGTCTTTTTCTTCTTCTTTTTTAACTACAAACACAAAAGATGACATTTTGAAGAGTTTCACTTTGTAGTTCCTCACCATTTTTCTGGTTGGAAAAGGGCACACAGCTAAAAGCTGGGCTCTCAAGAGCCGTTTAGGAATACTAACAGCTTGTATCAGTTGTTTGGGAAGACGGTCACATCAGAACCCCAGAGCCCAAACATTAATCCAGTGGATAGCCATCTCTCTCAAGCTGACAATAGATGTGCTGCTTTCAACTTTTGTTTTATTTGAGATTCCTCACTCAGACCCTAATCTGAAACATAATCTTCAATATGCTTTCATTTACCATAATGTGAATTGCCATGCCAATGATAAAGCTGACAAAGATAAGAACACTGTTTTAAGTTATAACAAATGAGAAGATGTGCGAAGGAGACGTGTGTACATACATATTTGACATGAGTTAACAACTGTAATGGTTATAGAAGCAAATGACTAGAAAATTATTAAACCTACAGCATTATTTTCTGTACTTAAACTTTTTGGCTGCAAGAGCATATGGTTTGTCATGTAAAAATAAAGCATAGTTTTGCTTTGGCTGTTTAATTCCATAAATTGCCTATATTTCTATGCTGAAAGACACAATATTGTACAACAGCAAAGTAAGGCTGGGCGATATATTTAACGATATGATCATGAGCATCTAGTCAGTAAATCTGGTTCCGTGATTACAGCTAAATCGCCATCACCTGCTTTTGAATGGAGCAGCATTTAATAGACAGAGCTGTAGATCACTGACAAGCTACGCAATATCGCGTTCATTATCGAAGGCGATTCATCTGCGATAATGAACGCGATATTGCGTCATTTGTCAGCGATCTACGGCTCTGTCTATTAAAAGCCACTCCAATTATAAGTAGGTGATCACGGAAGCAGCTTTACTGATTAGATGCGCATGATCATATCGTTACATATATCGCACAGCCCTACAGCAAAGTATTGACAGCACCTAAAACCTTTGAGACATATAATTTTGAGAATTTGTCAGAACTCAAAGTGACAAAATCTGTAACGTTGCCCAAAGACCCTTTTAAAAAACAAACATATGAATGAAATCCATATAAGACTAATAAATTAAATTATCATAAAAGTATGTAATATAAGTGAAACAGCATCAGTGTTGCAGTGGGAAATGAACTCATTTTACTAATTTACTGATTTGAGTGCGTATGTGCAGTGAAGGTCTCATTAGAAATCACACAGAATAGAATGAAACCTCAACGCTTAATAAGGTAAAGGTGTTAACTGTATTAGATTGTTCATGTGACAGTGTTGAACATTATGTGTGTGTGTGTGTGTGTATGTGTGTGTGTGTGTGTGTGTGTGTGACAATCTTCACCTCTCAATTTGTATAGTTGGATCAATGACTGTTGACAGATCATCACGACCAAAAGTCTGATTTCTTCCAGGGTGGAGATCCATCTTGAAGCCTCTAATATCAGTATAAATGTGAATCTTTCTAAATACGTTGCCTGCTGTGATGATGTAGTTTGACTGAGAATGAATCTATCAATCCATCCATCCAAGATTATTAATATTCCTTGCTTAAACCACTCAAGACAGGCAGACAGTGGACAGTACAACAGACTCTCTGAGCCAGCAGTCATGCACTAACACTTTGGCCTCACTCTCCCTCTGTTTTGCCTCATGCCACATTGTCCAGCTGACAATTATGCAAATGATGGGCATACGCAGAGAACTGAGGAATCCATAATCAGAGTGATTTTATATGACTGTGTGCAGAAAATACCAGGCAGGTGGTAATGATGATTAAGGCTGTGCTTCACTCATTCTGCAGAAACCGTGGTGGAACTTAATGGGGTGAAAAGCTTACTTTGGGCCCGAAACAAATTATTGGCCCAGCAATCAATAGGGTTAATGAATGAAACCTAATGGCCTCTGCCTCATTTCTTATAATAAAAGTGAAGACATTCATTGATTTTCCCCTTCACAGGTGGTTTTTTCCTCCTCTTATTGATTTCAATTAACAGAGCATTTACTGAAACTTGAAGGGGCAAAACATGTTGTGTACATTCCGATACTCTGATGCTCAAGAGAGACTTTTAGCATAGCAGTACTGTATTGTTTAGTAAAACTTTGCCTTCAACTCACTGTCACAAAAAGTGTGAAGAGTGCAGTTCACATCTGTGTGTATTTGATTCCTTCACCGGCGTTCAGGTTTATTATGTGCATGTGTCATGTCGTTTTTTATTACACTATTTAGCCTGAGGGGGAAAAAACTGATCTCATGTGACAACAACTGATATTTTGATGTTGACATAATCACCGCAAAATGAAGCTAAATAAACTGACAGTATAAAACCAGAAGCAACTGTGATTCTTTCACAAATTCAGTCCATGATCAGAAAGTCCCTGAGTGCCATACATGTGAGCACTACAAAAAAAAAAAAATTAAAGAAATAAACACAGGGACTGGTGTAACTTAGTGACACGTTAAAGAGTGTTTGGAATCTATTTAAAAATACATTAGTGCAGGATTCATATTTCTATATGACAGGTCAAGAGAAACAGAGAGGGAAATAAATTTGCACCAGAGCTGTTAGTACACGCTAAATGTAATTTTCCTTATTTGCAAATGCACTAGCTCATGCAGTACTTACAAGAACACATTACTTCTTCCTCTTCCCATTGTCTTAATAATGGTTTCGGGACAATTTATGTGAGCATCCCCAGATAGTTTTTCCATTTTTCTCTCCAGAATATTTTGCTGCCTCTATTGTACAACTCCTTTTTAAAATTCTGTTTTTCCCGTCTGCAATATAATTTCAAAGATTTAGACAGAATGGTTCGCTTGGCAATGGCAACAGCCATAACAATAACCTCCTCCTGTGCCAAGCTCTGGGCGACTACAGATAATAGCACCCGATTTCCAAAAACAATGTCTGAGCAGACAACCTGGCATGATAGACCACAACAGCCGACAAATGGTCCAAACTCGAATGAAAACTTTTAATCGGAGAGAGGTAATTAAACACTACAAACCATGAGGAGGAACAGCAGGAAAACAGTCCACTGAAACTCCTGAGATAGGAGTGGGGGGGGGGGGGCATCCTGTTCGGGCCCTGTAGATAACATGGGCATCAAAGGCTTCCCTGCTGTAACCTCACTGCTGAGAAGGACTATAGCCATCTCACTGGCCTACTAAACCACACAAGGCTCAGAGAGAGACAGAGATACTTCATGCTTTTCACATTAAGGACAAGGTTAACCACTGCCTTTTGCTTGGAAAATCAAGCATCACATATCTGCAATTAATTAGTGTACTACTTTCAAACTAATTTACGTGCATATTTGACCTCTTAAATTTCTTCCCCTCCTTTTTTCGTGCCAATAACGCTAACAAACGCCAGATTTCGCTCTGCATACCAGTGATCATTAGCCAGACGCTTGCAAAACACAGTTGAAGAAAACACTGGGTTGCTTAATCTGTCAAGCACAAGATGATACAAACATGCATTTATACATTTGGTGGCCTAATTTGCACAAGGGAGGCTTCCTCATTAACCTATCCAGGCTGCTATGTTTTATCAGAAGTATATATATAATTTAAAAAGAGGATAATTTACTATTTTAGCTCACTTTAGAGCCAAAGGCGAGGATAACTAATGAATGTTAGTGAAGTCCAACACCACTGAGACAAAGAGCCAGCAAAGCATAAACATAAACCTTAAACATAATCCCAACACATTCATTGCAAATGCTCTGTTGTGGGGAAATATAGCCATCTTAATTATCTTGGGCAGGAGAACTTGGTAATTATTAGGTGGAACAAACATAATTTAGTACAGGAACACACATATTTTAAGACTGGGCATGTAGGTTTCTTTTCTTTCTTTTTGGCACGTGAAGAACATAGTGTACAGTATGTGTATATATATATATATATATATATATATATATATATATATATATATGTGTGTGTGTGTGTGTGTGTGTGTGTGTGTGATATATATCTATATATATAAGGGGTGTGATGAGACACTTATCCCACCAGACGAGACGAGACACGAGCCATGGTTCATGAGAATGAGACGAGACGAGATCTTTAAACGAGTAATCTTGCAGCTCTATTGTACACACTGAGAATTGTTTTTCAAGGATATCGTCACGTTCTCATTCCAGCCTTAGAGAACCGATCGTTGCTGGTTATGTTACTGGACATATGTTTATATGTATATGCGTATGTATACATTTACAGGCTTATAATTTGGACAAAAACATTCACTTTGGAGGAAAAAAAACAACATTAAGCCCGAGTTAATTAACATTTAATAAAGAATCTACTGCAAGCTTATTATCTCATTCAAGGCTTAACCACCAGAAAATGGGTCGTTAGCTTCCTTTTTACTTTACATGCACTCGCACAAACTCATGTTTCAGATGAGCACCCACTATATCACTTAATTTACCTCACCAAGCTTTCTAACACAAATGCTTACATTTTTATTAAGAGACCTTTTACTGATTTTAGTCCAATTAGTGTCTCTCAATGTGCCACATAGTGGAAAGTAATGCTTTCAGCTGAGCTAAAACAAAATCATTACTATTTACATCAAACAGGGCCTGCTACAATGTAAAAATAAATGCACTATTGAGGTGTAATATTCTGCTTGCTTCAACTAAACACGTACCTTGCATTGCACTTGTAAATGGAGTTAGACTCTACTTAAAGCCAACCACAGTGTTACTCTCAAGTTACTAATGTAGTTTAAAAACAAAACTGCAGACAGTTCCATTAACACTGTGCAAACTCTCAGCTGACAGCAGGTGTAGGCTTTCACCTACAACACTAGAACACAACAGGGCTCAGAAATAGTGTTGCAAAGCACAAGCATTAATAACTGCTAACAGTGTTTTCAGTGTGAAAATAATCAAAACGGAAGAGTGAATCATGCCAAAAATCAGGCAAAATATGTTTAAGCGTTTATTTTTTAATTTTTCCAGGCAGACGAGGGGGCGAGCTTTTGCTTACTAATCTATTGCTCGGTAATGGAAACACAAAGGTGGCTAAGCTTTGATGGAATAAAGAGCTGGGATTTTTATTAGGGCTAGGAACAAAAGATGGAAAATAGATTAAAGCGACAAGAGGAGCTGAGAAAAATACAGACACACACAAAAAAAAAAACCGCTCTCATTCCTAACTAGTGAATTAGGGTTAGACAAATACAAAATGACATCAGAAAGTGGGTACTCTAGTCCACAAGAGGAGGCTGAGTCATGTTGACAGAAAACAGAATCTGAGCAAATACCTAGAAAAACTCACAGGAATATTATTAATGTATTTATATATTTATTTTGATTGTTTGTGTTACTCGTCTTTAAATCTGTGCATTAGTGGCGTGGATTTTCCAGTGATATCTCTTTCTGAAAGTTATACCATTATTTCTCGATGGTGACAAGTGACTAAGTGTTTATGAATGTGTCATTTGAGCCATTCAACTAACAGAGTCACAAAAATAACACCACTGCAGTATGGTGCTCAGAGATGTGCAATAAGTAATGACCAAACAAAAATAGACCTAGTTACCAGTGATATTGTGTGTAAAATGTAGTTTATTTAATATTTAATGTATTGTTTATGGAATGTTTGTTGTATAAAAGCAATTGTGCTGTTGGCCGAGTATAATCCGGGCTATAAACCTGTGACACAATCTGTGGATGATTCATGGAACAGCTCTCTTGGTCATGTAATTTATATATAAATTATATATTATTATTAATTGTGGAACACACAGGAATTTGGGTCTTATATGGTGAAAATGTTTTTTTTTTTACTAGCCTCCAACTTATACCATTGAAAGAAGTCTTTTTCTAAACTAAAGAGGCCTTTGCCTTCTATTCCTTATTTCTTTCTTCTTTTTCATTCTAATCGTACACTTTTTTTCTTCTCCCTTTTCCATTTTCTTCCTTCCTTCTATTCTTTTGTAAAGTAGCTAAACACATTTGCTCCTTCGATAATGTCCGCTCCTGTGAGGATCCTCATTAGGTCTGTGCTCTAATTAATCCTCCTTGATTTCCATGTGGCTTGCTCTCTCTCTACCAGCCCTGCAAATCCTCACATGGTGGATTACTCTTTCTCGTGGGTGGGAAAAAAAAAAAAAAAAACAGAAGAAGAAAATGTTCACAAGTCATTTACAAGAAGCACATTTCGGTTCTAACGCCCACCGCAGAAATTGTAACGCAGGAAAAAGACCTTCTCATTATCTATTTGTATGACAAAAAAGGCAAGAGAAACTGGCCAGCTATGACCTCTGTGACCGTCATGTGGTTGATCCAGAGAAGAAACAAGTATATTTAAGTTGGGTTGTTTTATTTATATTTAGGAGTAGATGTGGGTGAGCAGACTCCTGAACATAGTAGGCTTATGAGTCTCTTCTATGACTGTTCCTCTAGTGGTGGGCAGACTTTCTGTACCGAATCAATCTCAGGCATTCCCTGTCTGCCTCCAAAGCCCTCTAAAGGCCTTAAAGCCACTGAGAGCTCAGCACTGATGACTTGCTCTTGGCTTCCAGAGTCAACCTTCAACTCCACAGCTACAGAAAGAGACTCTCACTTCCCGTGGCCCTATGTCTATCTCATGGCTATCCCAACATGAGCTCATGAGAATTTATTGATATTAATGGTGTGGTTGCAATACACATAAATCACATAAAGATTTAATAAATTATAGACTCTGTTGTGTAAATCATTTAATAAATTGACTGCTTCTAAATTGTAATATTCCTGTATATGAACAGTTTTACAGATGCTTTATGAATTTTTGTAGGTTTGTAGAATATTGAATATGGAATCTAAACGTAAAATTTTTAAAATAAAATATATGTGTTTTAAAAATCAGTGTATAATAGTATATTGTGACTCCAGTTCATGTCACTGTAAATGTATCTGCTTTTTACAATTGTTGTTAGGTTTGGGTGAGGTTAGGAATCAAATGTACCTTACAGTAGGGGTATTATTATTATTATTATTATTATTATTATTATTATTATTATTATTATTATTATTATTATTATTATTATATTCTTTGTTCATCCTAATAAGTAAGATGAGGGATGCTGAACGTAAACTGACTTTGTGGCTTCCATCTTCCATCTGTCCATCTTCCCAGTTTTATAATAATGTGACTGGTTGCAATGGAAGTCAATCATTCTTAAGAGTAGAATATGTAAATCCTGGCACTGGAGGAAACCATCAGTTCTCCATATTGAGTGGGAATGCTGGCATGCAGTTGAATGTCTCTCTCATTGCAATGTACTTTAATCTTCATAATCCTGGGGTTTGAGGAATACTCTAATCCATGAGAAAGTGTTGTCACATTTATTCAATTTCAGCCCTCCGTTGGAAAATGGCACTCAATTGGGAGTAAGCGATATGAGCTTGATGAAGGTTTTTGATCGATAACCTCCACATCTAGCTGCTGAATGAAACAGATATTTGCCGTGGAGTCGTTTCGCTCCTTAATGATCTCATTTCATATTCTTGCCTTAAACAGTTCCTCACCATCTGATGCATAAAGCAGGCTGTGCACAGAGCCCACCCAGCATAGTCACCCAAGATTGATGGTGGCGAATGGAATGCAAG
This sequence comes from Carassius gibelio, assembly GCF_023724105.1. Classification (NCBI taxonomy): domain Eukaryota; kingdom Metazoa; phylum Chordata; class Actinopteri; order Cypriniformes; family Cyprinidae; genus Carassius; species Carassius gibelio. Next base: position 12,068,392 of record NC_068384.1, read on the forward strand.
CTAGTTTTCACCTGTTGTCTTTATAAGGCCAATTTGTGATAAAAAAGGCTCAGGGTTTCCAAATAGATATACTGGAAACATTTCTGCACTATATGACCCAGCATAAAACATGCCTGAATATCCAGATAATCAGCTCCATCATCTTTTAAACTTTTAAAATAGCTCATCACAGGGTCAATTAAATTAAACACCTTATTGTAGGAAGCATTTGTTGGCCCCAAAGTCTAAATTTGCTCTTGGGCCAGTTGCACCTGTTCCTTTTACGTAGACAAGATACATTCTGAATAAAAGTGTTTGTTGTGGTTTAAGACTGCTTATTAGCCCAATCCAGCCTAAGGCCAAAGCAGCATCTCTTACAGATGGCATTAAAGTGTAAAGTTAATTTGCTAAGCTGGAAGATACAACGATTTAGCGGTGCTGTACATATGGTAAAATATTTTCCAATTGTCCAGGAGCTTCTCAAGTCAGCATATACCACAATATGTTCATCCATGTCGGTGTAACCCGGCATCAGATGGATTTTAGGTGGAGCACATCTGCTTGTTATTTTCAAGCACAATAAGATAAATCGCTTCTGTCGTTTATCTCCTTTGCAGATCCGGCTGTGAATTCTGCTGTTGCAACAGTCTTCTGCAAGCAAAACTTCATCCCACACATTGACATCTGTATTCAGAAGGCCTGACAGGTAAGATACTTTTAAATTGTACTAATGTTCCATGGAAAAGTGAAACCCAACGTTAAAGATGGTCTGCTGACAAGGAGCATTTTAGACCAATTGACAGAACTCAATTGATCTGGATCATGTTCATATATATATATATATATATATATATATATATATATATATATATATATATATATACACACACAGTGTTCTGGCATGGTACTCTAGATGGCGCAGTCCGACTCAATTTGACCTAATGACATTATTATCACATGTCAAAGCTTATTGGTTCTCTCCAGTATCGGTAGCCAATGAGCTCACTGTTTAGGATACAAATATATGACTAGGGCTTACTGTAGCAGTTGCAGTTTGCTTCAGAAAGCCTCCATCTTCCCAAACTCCACCTGTATAAATCTACTACGAGGTGATTCATGTATGCTATATGGGGGTTATTTCATGTATGTTATATTTGTAGTAGCAATATTTCTTACATGCTCACAGCAGCATGTTGTGGATGTATTGGCTGCAAGTCTCAGGTCCTGCTCTGCCGCAGCAGCAGCAGTGTTGCAGATCTATTCCACCAAGACCAAATACATCATCATTGTCATGTACAATACCATGCCAATCCCTCAGAGAGTTGTCATGACAGAAATATTGTTAGGGGTCCTGAAAGTACTACAGTAATATAAAACTAACACTTTGTAGTTAAGTATAGGCTTACTTTATTTTAACAAAACTGTGAATGTTTTTGTAAATGTGACATGGGACTGGGACTAAATGCCTTTTCCTAACCTTCTTCTTCATATGAAGTCTTGTTTCTGCTCTGTTCTCCTTCCTTCTGATCCTCTGTGTCAGTATGACATTTTCTCCCCAAAGGGCACATGTGAGATGAAATTACTCTGAGGTGTCAAACACGTCATTTCCACATGTTTAAATGCCTAGTTTCAAATGCCATCGTCCACTAGTGGTGCATGGCGCAGTGAACATTCTGGCCACTTGCCGTTCCTGTCACGTTTCTGGTTTGTGCTTCAGCAAGGAACATGAAGCTGAAATACTCTTTGAAATGATTGAGAACATGTAGGTAAGAGACCGTAGTTGTTTTTCATGTGGTTCCTTTTCCTGTGCTTGTTTTGTGAAAACGAGTTTAAAAGGGGAAACTCTCATTTCCTTGAAGCATTCTAAAATTAAGCATTTGGTTGCTCTTTTCTCATATTTTTACCATCTGATCCCTTCCCTGATCCCTCCCTATGTGCTCTCTTCTATTTCATCCTTCCATTTGTTTCCTAATAGTAGATGCTGAGAGCTCTCTCAAAGGCTCATCAGAAGAGTGCCAGCACTCTAAATTTTGCCTCCTAAATCAGCCATGCTGGAATTACATGTAGGTCTCAAAGGCGAAACAGTTGGAAAAACCATGACTGGAATAAAAGTCTCAGCATAAGTGTGTATGTGTGTACATCCTTTTCTACAGTGTCAACATTACTGTCAGAATGCTAGAACGCTCTGTAGAAATTGAATTAAATGTGTATTTTTTTTATTCTAAATGCTTTCTGATTCCAGTATAATATCCAGAGACGACTGTAAGTAAGCATTTTCAAGTTCACTCACTTAAAATTATATTACGCTTACATAAAAACAGTTTAGTCAGAATACACAGCTAACTTTGAATGGAGATCAGTGGAAAAAGACGCAGCTACTACATCTACCAGCAGGGGCTAATGGGGCCTTATGAATCAACTAAACCTCAACCCTTCATTTGAACATTCAAATCAGCCTCGCACCATTATCTCAACCAATGGCGTGGGTTTGGTTCTTAGATCTGTTAGGCTGAACAATCATGGGGAGTGGGGGGGGGGGGGCATTAGAATCAGAATCAGAATGAGCTTCATTGCCAGGTATGTTTACACATACCAGGAATTTGTTTTCATGACTGAAGCTTCCGCAGTGCAACAGAATGACAGCGACAGAACAAAAACACAGATTAAAAACAAAGAAGTTTTAAAAAAAAGTAAATTAGGAATAGCAATTTACAAATTTACAATTGTTATCTTCATGTGTATTCTAATAGACAGTTTTGTATGTACAGTTAAATGATGTGCAAATCTGAAGTGTAGACTTAGTGTGTGTGTTAGATAAATAAGTATATGAGTGAATAAATAGTGTTGTGTTGTCCACAGTTATTGTCAAGTTTAATATTAATTAGTAATTAATAAGCAATTTTTATAGTGATCAGTGAACTGGCTGCACTCCACAAGAAACTGAATTTGAATTTGAATTGACCCTTCACAGAGAATTTAATTGACAGGTGATCTGACTAATCATAACGCCGTATCTGAGACCAAATACATTATCATTGTCATGTACATAACCATGCCAATCCCTCCAAGAGTTGTCATGACATAAATATTGTTAGGGGTCCTGAAAGTACTACAGTATAGAGCTGAAGATCTTTGCCCGAACCCGACGGGACCAGTCACGTTCGTTTAGGTTCGGGCATAATTTATATCATCTTACACAGGCTCAGGCTCGGTTTGCGAAGTAAACGAGCGGTCATGTGATGTGTTTCAAATTAGTGTGAGAAAGATGTGAAAATGGATGCTAAGTAGGTGTAATGGAGGCTTGCCTCTGGCGATTACGTTTTGGTTCCACCAGCAACTAAAGCAAAGTCTGAGGTGTGGAAAAGTTTGACCATGTTTGTAATGAGAATAATGAGTAAATAATGACGCACCATCAGTGAGCGCAGGAACACACTGAAGCTATCTACAGTGTATTCAATAATTTTCCTCCACAAAAACATGTAGACCTAGCCTAATCTCTGTGAGTAAAGGTTTTTCAAATGATAACTATATTCATTGAGTCTTAAATGCATGTAGACAGAGTATATAGGCTAATGTTGGCATTATTATTTTATTAAATGTCAGCTGCTAGTGGCAAAGCAAATCCGGTTGATCCTTTATCTTAATTTCATTATGGCCAAATACCCATCTTAATTTAAAATGTATCTTAATTTAATTTGTTAAAAAAGACTAGTTTTTATTGGTGTGTTGCTCTATTTATAGGCTAAATGAGCTTATGTCTATTTAGAGTGCTGAGATGTTACGATGTTACAGGGGACTTATTTTATTTCTTTTTTAGTTCAACTTCCAAGTGGTCTAGTCTACGTTAGTTATGAATAAATTATGTTAAAACATGTATAAATGACTCATTCTTGACAAAAAACAAAAGAGCTGTGTTTGTGTGAACATTTGAATAATGTCGGGCTGTAAACGGGATCGGCTTTTAAAAAGCTGTCAATCAAAATGTACTTGTCGGGTTCGGGTCCTGTCGGGCCTAACTTTTATGGCCCGATTACAGCTCTACTAGAGTAATATAAAACTAACACTTTGTAGAAAAGTATATGCTTACTTTATGGCACATGATTGTTTACTGATAATAAAACTATGAATGCTTTCGTAAATGTGACAAATGGACTGGAACTAAATGCCTTTGCCTAACCTTCTTCGTCATATGAAGTCTTGTTTCTGCTCTGTTCTCCTTCCTTCTGATCCAGGCAATCTGACCAATCATAACACAGAATCTGCCATATTTCTGCAACAAACAAACCAGACAGGAGAGTAGATTAACATTGGTGGACTTGAACTAGAAAAAATGTATTGTATTGACATCTTTCCACAGTTGAAACAAGATACCTTCTGATGTTCATTCACATTTATTTTGTGCTATAATTAGTAAAGAGGTGATCGGTTCACTTGCTGCTTGAAGAGATCTGCACTACAGAGATCTATCACTGCACATTAAAATACCACAAAACAGTATTTAGTTTGATTTAAAAATCAAATTGTGTGTGTGTGTGTGTGTTTACTTCAAAAGCAAAGTTTACTTTGTCCTACAAAGGCAAAGTGCAGTAACCATGCAAACACTTAAATTTAGAAAAATTCCTTTAAAGTTTTTACATCAGCCAGTCAAACATGTTTGTGGGTAGATTAGTGGCAATACAAGTAGGTAGATTAGTGGCAATGCATTAATTTAAAGCCTTTTTAGGGTGATTTTTTTATAGATAAAAACCATGACCCTTGATGTGACCTTTGACCACTAAAATGCAGATACTGCACTCTGCCTTTGGATGACCTTACACAACTAAAACACTATTACAAAAGCAAAGTGCAGTATCTACAAACTAAATCAGATAAAAAATAAATAAACAAAAAAAGTTCATCCAGCTTTATTTTTGTTTCTTACTACATTTTGATAGTTTTTAATAACTTCAATAGTTTTATTGGTGTTTGCATGTTGTGTATGTTGCCTTATGCTGTATTTGCATGATACATTGTCTGTTTAATTATTATTATTATTTATTTATTTTTCTCACCAGTTGCATCACTTTTTTCACCCATGCATACACAGCAATGGCTAGGGAATATTTGGGAAATATTGCACCCTGTATGTTTTAATATGTCCAATATAGAGGCATGATTAAAGGGTTAGTTCATCCAAAAATGAAAATTATGTCATTAATAACTCACCCTTATTCTGTTCCAAACATGTAAGACCTCCTTTTATCTTCGGAACACAGTTTAAGATGGTTAGTTCATCCAAAAATGAAAATTATGTCATTAATAACTCACCCTTATGCTGTTCCAAACATGTAAGACCTCCTTTTATCTTCGGAACACAGTTTAAGATATTTTAGATTTAAAATACCTTTCTGGACATGGACAGTGTACCGTAGCTACACACAGCTTCAATGGAGGGACTGAGAGCTCTCGGATTAAATCTAAAATATCTTAAACTGTGTTCCGAAGATAAAAGGGGGTCTTACATGTTTGGAACAGCATAAGGGTGAGTTATTAATGACATCATTTTCATTTTTGGATGAACTAACCCTTTAAGCCATTAAAGACACAACTGCCATCCGATCTTTTTTTTCTTTCTTTTTTTTTTTTTTTTTTTTTTTGCAGAGCACTCGGCTGCATTCTCTGCTAGATGATCTGATGTCTTAATTAAGTCATGTCAATAAGTGTGATTGCAGAACGAGAGCAGTTTTGACTAGTACTGTGCATGCCCTGGAAAACAGTTGGCTGTGTAAACTTTCAGATTGACCACCTCCATCTCCCTGTGCATCTGAATGCTACTTTTACACTCAAGACAAAGTAATGCACGCCTGTAGCTCCGTTCAACACCGATCCCACAATCAGAGCACTTGTGTCGGAGAGAGGAGAATGTTTTTCGCCATGATTATTCACGGTGTGTGGCGTGATGGCTCAAGATCATAGATGAGTCTTGCTGAGAGACTCCAGTCATATACTTCTGAAATCAAGGCCCAATCTGGTAGCTTGACAGGCAGTCACAGCTTTGCAAAACCAGCAGCTGATGGCTAGATTGAAGAAATGTTTCCTTAAGATCTGAATAGATGTTTCTGAAGTGAAAAAAAGTGCAAAGAAAGGAAGCTGAAATCTCATTCAGTATCATTCAGGAGCTCTTTGAAAACCATCTCAACTTAACAGAACAAATCTATGTCACAAATGATAGCTCAGCAGCACTAGCGTGTGGCATCGCTATTAGCTAGCAGATGTGAAGGTTATATGAAAGAATGATTAGTCCTGGCTCAATGCTGAGTAGAAGTGTGACAGTGTGTGCTCTGATAAGTTACCACACCACTGGTTTTCTTTATTATTCTTTGAATTCATTCTCAGTGGTTGTTAGTTTCATGTTGGTTTCATGTGCGATGATCTTTGACTTAGCCCAATAGAAGTGGATAATGGAGCTACTTAACATGAAATTAAATATTAAAGTAAACATACTAAAATTTAGGAGGCAAATACATTTTTTTTAAAAATAGATATAAATGGGGGGGGGTGCATTTTTTAAGTTATCTATAGGTGTACTCATGAGAAAGGTAAAGACTTCGTGTTTTGGCTCAAACAATGGCTTTAGTTTGAATTTTTTTTTTTTTTTGGCTGATCAATAGTAGCACAGGTAGTATAAATTTAATTATTTATTTTATTGTGTATTTATTTATTTATTCGTTTTTCAAATTGTTTTACTGTGTGAAGTGGACAGGCAATGTTTAAATACAGTAATGTATCGCAAAGTGTACATGAAAGTCAGCTGGCATATTTAGTGTATACTGCACTTCTAAATCTGAATTGTCATAAATCAAAGTGTTATGTGTACATACGATTTATGATCTAAAATTTATGATCTTTTTTTTTTTTTTTTTTTTTTTGCAACAGTAGTTATGTAACAGGGATAAGAGTGTTGTCTTGACTATAAATGCACCAGGCCACTATAAAGTAATCATCCAACAGGGCAATTATATTGTGACCTAAACTGAGGGTAGCCATTGCCATCATTATTTATGATAATACATTTATCAGAATGGGTCATTTGCAAGGTAGCAACATTTGCAAGGTAGCAATGTTGTGCCCTCTTTGCTGGTAAATGTCCACATGAGTCCCCACTCAGTAGTAGAGACTATTCATCCTGAGTAAATTACTATTTCAATTTAATGTATATAGTATATTACTATATAGATACCAAGTGCCCCATTCTGCTGATGTAAATGACATAATGGCTGCAGATCGAATAAGAAAAGAAAAGAAATGAAAAGAAAAGAAAAGAAAAGAAAAGAAAAGAAAAGAAAAGAAAAGAAAAGAAAAGAAAAGCTGACTGATATCTGATTGGCTTACTAAAGGCCTTGGTGGTCAATGAGACCTCTAAAAGCAGTTTATTTGCTGGTATGAAGAGAAAAATACATTGTGGTGTGTCATAGAGCATACGTGTCAGAGAGCATTGAGTCACTGAGAGCTCAAGTTCATGATGCTGTCCTCCTTGCTGACTGATGAGGTCATGTCACATCATTTACCAGAGGCAGACTTTACATCACGACATTAAACCACAATTGGCTCAGTTAATTGGTGGCATGCATATTTAATACTTTCATTTGCTGAAGACAAAGGATCTTGGAAATTCTACACTTTACCATAATTTTTTGGCCCTGAGTTTAGGATGAAAATATTTCTACGAATAAAAATGGTAATGTTGTTTTGTGTTGCTGGTTGTGTCTGAGTGGCTGTATCATAAGGCTGTTTTGCTTATAAACATCTGAAAACATTAACTCAGTGTTGAGATTTCCGTTGTTTTACTTTGCTCATTTCATTGGACCAGGCTAGCCAAGAGTAGGGATTTGAAAATGTTATAATTTGACAGATCATCACTGTTCCTTTCTGCTCATTTGGTCATTTAATAAAAGGGTTTATGGGTTTTTATGCTTTCCGATTCTAGTCTTGACCTAAAATGCAGCAATTTCATGGATTTCATACAGTTTCATGAAATACCACACAATTTAATCATCTGGCATATTGCCCACGATTCTGTGAATCTCCTACGAATCTCACTGGTCCAAATTTCTGCTCCATTTTTTTATTTTATTTTATTTTATTTTATAAAGCACTTAATAAAGAAGCACATTTTAATAAAATAGCAGATGTGTAATCTAAAATACCTGGATTACATTTATTGACAAATATAATAACATCAAATATGGTGACAACTGATTCTGTTTTAGCATTTAGCCATTAAAATTATTTACTTTTCTACTGTATGTATTTATTATTATTATTATTTCACTATAAAGGCACTCTTTCCTTTATTTTCACAGTGAAATTACATTGTCATGCTAGTATGCCCGTTTTCTTGTGTGAAAGTGTGAATTGAACAGCTAATTGTATATTGTATATTCCTTTTTTGCCCTCTGCTTTTAGTGCGTCTCATTTTTCAGTGCCGCCAAGCTCTCTGTGTTTCCATTAGTTGGAACACAGTGCATTACAAGTCCCATTATCACATACTGGGAAATACTGGGCCCGTGAGAACACTTCTCTCTTCCTGTCTCATTCTCTTTTACGCATCTCACATATCTATATTTAAAAGTTTAAAATAAATAGCATTGCATGAAATACATTTTGCTTTTAATCTCATGCATAAACATGAATTAAAGGGAAGGTATGCAGTATGGAAGTATGGTTAAAAGTAGTCTGCAAAGCTAAAAGCTGATTTGAAAAGGCACATATTTTTCTTCATATTTAGAAGTGCATAAGTGCATAAACCTGACAACACACACAGAAAACTGAAAATCAACATTTCTGTCCAAAAAAAGTTTGATGCTGATCACACATTTTTTTTCTCACTGTATCATTTGCATAAGCACACTTTTGCAAATATGTGACTTAAATAGAAGTTTCTATTTCTGCTTGTAGTGCTTCTATACTTTTGAATGTCATCGGTCTGTGTGAGTGTGTGTGTGTGTGTGTGTGTGTGTGTGTACAAGTAATTAAAGTAAACAAATGGTCACATAAATAGAGTTTAGTCCTCTTAGCCCTCTGAAAAAAATGGTGGATAAAAAAATATTAATTAATTCCTTGTAAAAAAATAAATAAATAATTTCATTTGTAAATTGGCCTAATCATTACTTCCGCTAAAAGTTATCAAACTTGAATCAGCAGTAATTGGTTAAAAGCAGAAGTAGTTTCTTAGAAGTAGAGCTGCTCGACTGAACTGGTGTTGCTGTGACTAGTGGTTTTAATGGCTCTGTGTCTGCCAGTGAAAAACTGTGAGAGCAAAGTAAGTCTGCTTTAGTAATGAAACACTATTCACCCTATGTTCCACTCTTCACCCTCTGTTTTTTATGTTCGTCAAGTACTTATATCTAAAACCCTCCTGCTTAATAACTCAATCAATCGTCTGCCCTTATCTATCAGTGTGAGCAGAGATTTAGCACAGGGTGGGGGGATTTTTGCACACACACACACACACACACACACACACACATGCCTTATCACCAAGAAAATATAAAGAAGCAAAAGGTTATATCACAGCAGAGATAGACATTTTTAACCATTTCTGATGCCTGTATATAAAAGAGGTGTTACTGACAAATGTATCCTATAGTGCACCGATACTTCAAAAGTATCACGATTCTCAGAAATTAAAAACGTCACGATTCCTAAATTTATTAGTATCGATACTTCAAAGAATGGCCGCGTTCCATATTTGTAAGAGATGTATTTCATGTTGGTGTGTGCAACGCACGCTTCCAGTGCCTCCCTCTGGACGCCTGTGTTTTTCTCCTCACGCAAGCAGCAGCAAAAAAGCACTACAGCGAGATGGCTGCATTAGTGGCTTTACTAAACTGATTTGGCTTTACTAAAATGTGTGCATAATCGCATTAACTAGTTTGAATAAGTTGTTCAGATGAACAAAGCACGAGGTTTTCTTGCATAATTAACATTTTAATTGTTTGGTCAGACGTGGATTAAACGTGGAGTTATGTTCTGTATGCTAAATATAAAAACGAGCGAATCTGCACAGCTCCTATAACTGTGCTTTGTATCTGCTGATTGCTGATCGAAATTTACATGCTTTGCTCACTGACCCTGTGTACGCATTTATTTCGTTCATAAATGAGATGTATCAGTTCATTCAACTCATTCACGAATGAGAAGATCTCTCGATCTCGTTCAGTGAAGGGGGTATGGGTTCACTACATTCAACAAATCACATGCTCCGTCACATCTTGAGTAACTCTTTAACAGGATAAAACCGTTCTGCTGCTGCAAAGGGAGGAACTTCAGTGAACGAGAAATGAGAAATTAAATTGTACTTTATTTGCGGGCTGGGGCAGGCCAAATAATTTCATAAAAGCGGGACCCGCGGGTTGTAAAAAAAAACGGACCCACGCATCACAAGGCTGCATATGCTAGCACAAATGATACTGTGGACGCCGGTCCACGACTGGTAGAAAAAGATGACGCTCACTAAAGATGACTCTCATTAAAGCTCACTGGCTGAGTTTTCTCCTCTGAAAGAAAAGGTTGCACAACTGACAGAATAAGTTACAATTTCTGAGATATTACTGTTAAATTGTATTCGCTTTTTTTTTTTTTTTTTTACTTGAATGCCATTACTTAAATTGATATTATTTATCTTTGACATTTAATATTCTGAGTTCAGAAACAATGTTTAATATAATCGCTGTTCATATTTTTATTCAAAGTTCAGAGACAAGATAAATGTATTACTCTTATGTTCCTTATGATAACTTCCTTTACCTTGAATGTCATTGATCTAATTAATTTTTATATTTTGATATTTCATATTTTGTTCAAATGTTTATTATATCTGCTGTGTTATATGATTAGAATGTAGTCCGGGTTTTAAAATAAAGCACAGCAATGATATTTGAGAGTGTATTTTCCCTTTTCAGGAAAAGTATCGAAAAAGTATCGAAATCGCAATTCTTGACTTGGTATAGGTATCGAAACAATAATTTTGGTATCGTGACAACACAAGTATCCTAAAAGAAAAAAATAAATATTTGTGCAACAATCAGGAATGAATTAAAAAGCTGTTTAAATTACAGTTACATTTTCTGAATTAAAGTTGAGGTCGCAAAAAGACACAGAGTAGATATACAATTTAAGGATATATGTATTGGAGTTCAAAAGTTTGAAAGACTCTTAATACTCACCAAGGCTGCATTTATTTGTTTAAAAGTACAATAAAAACAGCTATATTAGAGTTACATCTAAGGTATGTCTCCTGTTTCACTTTGTTTTTTGGTTCAGTCGTTGTAACCTAGTTCTCCCCAGTCTATTTAATAAGTCATGTTACTCACCTGTGCCCTGTTTTTCACTTATCTCATTCAGCTCCCTCATTTATTCTAGTGTATATAATCACTGTGTCTCTCAGTTCTTTGTCCGATCGTGTCAATGTAGACTAAAGAATTGGAATGTTCATTAGGTTATATTGCTTTGATTGATATTATTACATTTATTAAAATTCATATATGTTTAACTGATTTTCATTGGCTTTAATTTATATTAATGTAATATGAAATTAAAGTGGTGCATGCACTTAGGAACAATCCTTTTAACTGTTGTACAAAAATGTCTTGATTCAGAAGCATCCACCTCATCAATCCAAAACAGTTCTTAAGAAATGAGATTTAGCTGACAGCATTTCCACAGTTTGGCCTTTGCTGAACTGAGAGATGGATGCGCAAACATCCATTAAGTAGGTTTCTCTGCTCCGATAAGAGCATGGGTGCCATAGCTTAGCAAGAGCTACTGCCTGTTAAGTAAGATTGAGGGCAGGTGCTTTGAGCTGAGATTGCTTTCGGGAACAGGGCGTTTTGTCTACTAAACAGCTGTCTGGATTTATTCCTTACATATTCATGCATTTTTCATTAATGGCTAGCCAGGGAACACTTGGGTCCTCCCGTAAAGTATTCTAGCTTGATGAATGCACATATGGATTTGTAAAAAAATCAGAGCAATCCATCCGAATTACAGTAAGCAGGGTTAATGTCAGCTTATATGTCACTCAGCTGCAAAGCTTCCCTCAAACTTACTGTGGGAAGGAAGTCCACTTGCATGGAATCATGACTTAGTTTTGTTTTTCCTTCACTCACATACAGTAAAACCAGCAGTATCATAACACAGTCTTTGCTTTGACCAGTCTGTAGTTAATCCTAGAAATGACCTCTTGCGCACTATTGAGTAAAAGAAAAATGGACAGGAGTGGGGAATGAGAAAAAAATGCTGAAGTAGTGTCCATTACAGAGAGTGAATGGTTATTTAATGCCCAGGGGTTGAGGTCTGAGCAATCTCACCCAAAATGGTCAAAATTCTGAAGTAATCGGAGGCAGTCTATTCATCATGAAGAGATGACAGTGAGAGAAAGTACCTGCTGTCACAACTAACTCGTTCCCGCTCACTTTCCTGGGTGGTAAAACTAGATTAGATTAGTAGAAAATCATTTCATTTACTATGCTGTAGAGGAAAGTTCATTTTAGAGGAAAATCTACTTTTTTGGCTCAAAAGCACTAATTTTGACAATAAATATCAGTGTTAATAAAAGTTCCCTCCAAAATTAAAAGAATGTGGAGTTTTAAATGTGGAATCTATACAAAAATGAAAATTGGCATAATTTAGTGGAACCTGTATTTCTTATTTTTATTTTTTTCTATGAAACATAACAGAAGATATTTTGAAAAATGGAAGTGAATGGAGGGAACTATTTGTGTGATTGTGTTTGTGTGTGTGTGTGTGTGTTAAGTTTTGTCTGGATTAGCTGGCTACTTCCTTCCTGCAGTGGAATACTGAATGGAGTGGAATACTCAAGCCCAGTTGATTTTGTTTTTTATTATTTTTTTTGCTCCTGCAGTACAGACCTCTCATTCGATCTATGATATTTGCCTCTTTGTGGTCCGTTGGACTTCTTACTGTGCCATATTGTGGTTAGATAGTCTATGCTGTGCTGACAAAAATATTTTTTCTCTCTTTCATAATCTCTTTATCTCTCCCTCCACCCCCTTTTTAGCACCCCACTGGTTTGTGAAAGGTCAGCTTTCAACAGCTTGACAAATCCAGAGCATGATGAAAACAACCCACAATAAACCTCGGTTTTAAAACAGATAATGTAATTTATTTTTAAATGTTAAATAGTTTCTGCATTATGAGCTAAGCTCACTGTGAGCTCAAATAAAGCGAGAGCGAGAGAGAGAGAGAGCGAGAGAGAGAGAGAGAGAGACTTCATTGTGGATTTTATTGTCTATTTTGCATAACACCCTTAGTTTTCAGGCAGGCCCAGCCAGATGCTGATGCACGGAGGTATAAATGCCCAGGAATTCCATGTAAACACCAATCCAGGGTCATTCATGTCTTTCTTTTTCTGTCACATTTTATTTTCTCATTTCATGAATTGTTTGTGCAGGGGTCTATAAGACCTTTCCACACTGGCATTTGTTTACTGAAAGCCACAGAAACTGGGGATTCTAACTTCCACTACTATTAACAATCTTCTAATCATGTACTCCGTCCAGCCCTTTTTTGGCAGAGGTGGGGGTGGAGAGAGGGTAAGTGATGTCCATCCATCACACTGAAAAACTGTAGAGGTCACAGAAAGCTGTTCACCATTTTTCATATTTTACTGCTGCCATGGCTTGAGCTTTTGCAAGAACATTTTTATCTATAAAATGTCAATCAAAAGGATGTATGTATTTGGTGGCTGACAGCTTGTTATTGGGGTGACACTTGCAGAGACAGGGAAGAAAGAAGGATAAATATTTCTTCTTTTTTCCCTTTTTTTGTCTTTTTAATATTTTTTTGTATATATACACACACACACACACAATGTATATGCTGTTTGAATACCCTTATGATTTATCACAGATCTTCAGCTCTTCCATCAACAACAAGAGATGGTAAAGCAGACTACATTAAGACTAAGAATGGCGCCTTCCAGGATTACTTTGTATAATAAATATCCTTGATGACAAATATTTCAATGAAATTGAGATGTATGTCAGAGGAATTCATCAGTTGCTTGTCAACAGAAGTGGTTTATAAACAATGGCATAACTATCAGTAATGCACCTGCACTGGGGTCCATGAATTGTGAGTATTATATTGAATTATACTGAGCTTGGTTGCACGTATGGCATAATTAAGTCCAAACAGAAAAGTAAGAAGGAGCAGTGCTGTTTTCAGTTCATTTGACTCTGCGGACCCGGTACCGGGTCCAAAAATAGCATGCATAATGTTTGTGCTTCACTTGCAAAGCCTTCCTTATATGGTATCAGCCTATATATGGGTTCATTTGAAAGCTTAGAGTGTTTTCTTTACAAAGAAAATGATTCATAAAGTAGTAAAATTAAGCTAACAAATATATGTTTCCCACACACAAATTTCCGTCTAACGATTGCAAATAATATTTTATAAGAATGTGTATTTAAAATATTTTTCACAAAACAGTCAAGTCATATATCACAAGAAAGCATTCTCTGGAATTTGACAATGTAGATCATTTTAATGTGTGACAATCACAGATCGAATGATCTTCAATAGAATTGCGATGTAAAATTTCTCAAATCAGTGCAAATTATTATTTATCCTCGTAGCACCGCTTCAGTCAGCTGCAAACAGCCACAAATACCTATATACTTGATAAAATCTTTTAGATTAGAATCTCTTCTTTCAAGCAAGACCATATTTACGTTTCTGCGTGCTTCCATCGGTGAGATATAAAGCATTTTGTCCAGCAGCGCACATAGAGAAAGATGCACATAGTGAAAGAGACGCACTATATATCAAATGATGGGCCTGAGGTGTATTGAGGTGGTTCATCATATCACAAACAACATAAATAATACTATTTGTCACAAACAGCAGCTTTTTATGTAACTTCTGTGTGTTTTCTGTAAAATGATATACAGATATTGCATTATTCCCCACTGCAGGTATGTATAGGAACATTTAATATTTATGTAGGCGGAAATTGTATACAAAAAGGGTATTATTCCTTCCTTCAATTGGAATGGAATAACTTTTGCATAGATTATGATAGAAACAAATTTCCATTTTTCCTATATTAGTTGACGTGCTGAAAACACATAAATTAGGTCTGAAGCTACTAGGCCCTTCATTGCCTGAGCTATACAATTTCAAACTTCAGTTTATAAAAAAATAAAATAAAGAAGTGCCATGTTTTTTCCTTATTTACCATAACACAGAAAACATATAAAGTCATTTTTAATCAATTTCAACATTGTTTTTTATATATTTCTAAAGGGTTTCATTTAAAATGATACCAAACTTTTGTATGTACACCCCTGCATGTGGAAATGGGAAGCTTTTGAATTTAGGTAGGAAAATGGCAGGCGGAAATCCCCAAAATAGCATTTGAGCTTAACTGGTTTTAATGATATGATTATAGGTTATAGCTACTTACATGTTTGGGAAAATTCACTGATATACAGTCTAGTACTTCTGTAACTGAAGATGGCCATGCCATCTCCCTGACAATGGACCTTCAAACATACCGTACTGTCTGCTCAGGCAGACACTCATGTTGGAGCCCAGAGCAACATAACTTTGAACAAACCATGCAAAACCTCTTGTTTATACCGTAGGCTGAAAGTTTGAAGAGTATGAGTGAAGGAATGAGGGGGCTGTTGAGGGACAAAAAGAGAGAGAAAATTTATTGATCACCTGCCTAAATCAAATGACAAGTTAAGAAATGATGAGTACAATAATATAAGCTTGCCTTCTAAAGGATAATCAATCAAACAGGAAATAGATTCCTACCAGCTATTGCAGTCATATTATTATGATTATTTTGGAATTTAAGTACATGTATAGAGCACAATGGATGTGCAAGGCATTCCAAGAACATTTCCCTCGAAGATTTAATGCACTATCTGTACTACAATGTTTTGTTCTCTTATTCATGTAGGTTGAGGCCTTTATGTTTTCAGCTTTTTCACAGATGATCAGGCGGATTTCATTATTCTAAACATTCTCTATGTTTACTGCTGCCACACTTCAAACGAAAAATCACAATATTTCCAAAAAAAGCAATTTTTCATCATTACATAATGCATCATCTATCAGCAATAAAGGAATCTGTGTATCAGCTGGAATCTACAACACAATAGGGATACATGTTGTGATGTTTCTATTAATCACTTGCCTCTTATGATAAATGGTCTGTTGTAAAATCAGGTAAGGATGTTTAAAAGTACACATCCGTCACTGCGTCAGTCAACTATTGAGATGAATCTTTACAAGCAAACATTTTTCCAACAGAGAAAGAGGATCATGGTTGCATATAATCAGTGGAGGGAACTGCTTTTTGTCTTAATTTTGTCTGTCTGTTCTTCTGTTGATCTGTCATTGTTCCATTCTGTCATTCTATCCATCGTTTTATTGCTCTAACCCATGTTTGTCTAGTGGAATTTCCTTAAATCTGATGCAGTGTTCATAAGAAAGGAGCACCTTGAACTTGGAAATGATATTGCTTATGCAAGCGTTTATGCAACATTTTTACCCATATGTCTTATTTCCCTCTTGGAAGGAATGTATTTAGATCTGGTCTCCTTAGATAAATCCAAGTATAAGAGTTTAACTCTGAATATGTCATGCAGATGTTAGCATTAAAAACAGTGAACGTTTTTCTTTTTTATCACAAAATTACACAAATTGTCTAGGCAATGATTCACTGATAGGATAAATCTGCATCTTAATATACAATATTTATTTATTTTTTGTATAAACTATGGTT
Organism: Carassius gibelio; assembly: GCF_023724105.1. Classification (NCBI taxonomy): domain Eukaryota; kingdom Metazoa; phylum Chordata; class Actinopteri; order Cypriniformes; family Cyprinidae; genus Carassius; species Carassius gibelio. The sequence goes on from NC_068384.1 coordinate 12,085,172, forward strand.
CAGCAATCCATAGCTGTGTTTCCTCCTTAAGATTGCATTACCAGTCTGGTCACCACCTTGAAAATTTGGGGTGTGTAAGTGTTTTGAGTCGAGTACATTATCGATCTAAATAAGCAATAAATTAACAGGACATTTTCGTTTTCACGTTAGGAAAAGGAACAGCAACAGAGATATCAAAGTTAGCCAATCTGACAGACTCGGCTTGTCATCCAGACTGATAAAATGTCCCTCTCAGACTTCTTGATAACACCTTTGAGATACTTACTTTACTTTTGTCGTTGATCGAACACCCCTGTCTCAAGAGGAGGAAGAGTCAATTGTCTCCACAGCCTTCGATGATAAAAACACCATTAATAACTGCGATTTTATATAGTGCATCTGTTACATAGGACTTATAAAGTCATAAAAACAATTCATCAGTGCTGGAACTCCACTCCAGGGCATGATGCGATGGCTGCGATTCGGTTGTAATGATCCCCCACCCCCCGAACCCCAGCACTCCCAGTTAAGCTGTGCTCTTGCGTGCACCGGTTACACAGGCATTCATTATCATGTTGGAGCCTATGTGACATCCAATGTGCAGCACTGCAAGCGCCCCTCACAATGCCTTCTGATTGCAGTGATTCACTCTCCAAATTAGTGACATTTCTCTTAATGTGTGCCTTGCTTCCAGCAACAAAAGCCCGTTTCGCATTCCCATCCTCATGGCACTTTATGTAAAATGACTGCGCCTACTCAAGCATATAGCAACTGAGGATTCTGATCATCACAGTCAACCCGGATGACAAAAAAAAAAAAAGAAGCAAAATCAATGGAGAGCGTGACAGAAGGGCAGTAAATGAGATGAGGGGAACAAAAATAGGCAACAGAGCCACATGACGCAACACAAATTCTAGAGAAAATGAAATGGAACCAACTCAAATTTATATGCTGGCTAAATCTGTTTGCAACGCTTTATAGACGTATAGATGTATGCAGGGATCTGATACAAATAGACTGAACCGTGGAAGCTACATGGTGAAAGTTCTGTAAGCTGCTTGACACCTCTCATTATCTACATGGCACACATGCTGGGGAGGGTATCCAGGGCACCTTACATCATCTGCTATGATTCCTGTTTCTTTCTGCTTTGATTCCCTCTCCAGTTAAATGGAACACGGTAAATGGAAGGAGCCAGACAAGAATATTGATTCTGTTTGCAGTTTATTATGTTTTTGCTTTTTTATTTTCATAATTTGTATTAATTAAAAACAATTACGTACACTACCATTCAAAATCTTGGTAAGTTGGTCAGTAGTTGGTCGGTAAGATTTATTTATTTTTATTTTATTCAACAAGGATGCATTCAGTTTATCAAAAGTGACTTTTTTTTTTTTAAATCTTTTTCCAATAAATTGTTCAATTCATAATCATGAAAGACAAAAATATTAACCAGCATAACTGTTTTTAACTGTAATTAGAATTTGAATTTTTTTTAGCACTAAGTTAGCATATTAGAATGATTTCTGAAGGGTCATGTGATGCTGAAGACTAGAATAATGGCTGCTGAAAATTCAGCTTTGTCATTACAGGACTAAATTAAATGAATAAATGTTAAAATATCATAAAATAGATAAGTTGTTTTAAATTGTTTATTTCACAATTTTACTGTAGTTGAGTATAAGAGACATATTTTAAAAACAGTTAAGCATTTGTACCGCTCCAAACCTTTGAAAAGTGGGATGTAGGAGTTTTTCAGAGCAACGAGCATGTGCTTCAAAAATAACTCTCAAAACCTCTCCCTCACAGTTCTTCATAGGGATTGCTATCTACCCAAGTGCTATTATCCCAAGTGATTTTTAGTAGACTGTATTTCAATTTTAATTTTGCTACTCCTAGGAATGTGGGCTTTTTGCAAATGTCTGCAGAAAGAATTCATGTGCAACTCCATTCATCTCCCACGCATAATCCTGTCTCTCCTTAGCTCTGTACTTTCTAGTATTCCTGATTCTGTTCACTGCTTTGTCCTGCTGTGCTAATTCTCCACAGAAATAGCCCGTTTTACAGAATGCAACCTGGCAGGAATGTTATCCTACCAGCAAGACCTGCAAGGGTGGATACTGTCTTTCTTTCCAAGATGAAGCTGTCTGCTGGTTCTTCAACGGGAAGTTGGTTTCCTTGCAAAGTTCAGGGTTTTCCCCCTCATTTTTAGGCTTTACCCAATGATGTGAGACTATTCAAATGCTGTTCTAACATGTAAATATTCCAGTCTACACTGCATGAGCTGAAAAACACAGCCCTCACTACATGATTTTTATGCGTGTTGCCCACAAATATTCCAGATGCCTTTTGGTGACCTTCACTTATCCTTTTCTGAGGTGGGAAATATTACAAAAAAATAGATTGAGAGCACAATCAAAAAGAGCGCGTCTACTGTCTGGCCTATAATAAAAATGGACAGGCTCAAATAAGATGACTGTGACAAAGGTATTGGGACTGCCAAGAGACTGTCTGGCAGGAATGACTATCTGAGTTTCTGGACCGCGTGCCGAGAGTATCTTCCTGGGAAAGCGTAATCCAATGGTCCCCTGAGGTTGTGTTGGAGGTGGAAGTGTCTCCAAACACCCAAATTACTCTTTCCACAGCCACCGGAATCACTATCTCACTATGTCCATAGTGGACGAAATGGACAGATTCAAGAAATAGTAAATTACATTTTAATTAACACTACAGGTTATTTGAGATTTTGCTATACTGAATTAGACAAATGAAGATAAATGGCTTAATCCAAAAAAAAAAAAACTTTAAGATACATACAAAATAAGATACAATAAGATAAGATACAAAATTATTCAGTCATGGATATTGAGAGCGCTGTGGTCGTTATGCTCTTGATATTATGTTTAATATTTTATAAATATGATGTAAAATCAAGAAAACATGAAAATGAAAAAAATATGACAAAACATCTCGTTATTAGGAGAACATATATTTTTTAAATGACATAACTCATTATTATGGCATTATTGAGTGGAAAATGATATGTGTGTGACAGCAATGTGCCACTAAATAAAACTATATGTAATCATTGTGTTCAGTTCACTCACCTTTAGTGCAAATGTTAATTAATATAGTGAGACACTATATTATATATGTCATAGTTATATATAATGAAACTAAACTGAATTGTGACACTGAATAATATAAATATCACAATATTGCAGACTGTAAGTGTGTTGACATATTTAATCAGATTGGGTTTATGATTAATGGCACCAAAAGCAATTAAGCACCTCTAATGCTGCTGTTTATGTAATTATATACAGCGTCACAGACAAAAGCTTCAGTGCAGAAACAATCCATCGGTGCGCTAGAGTGATCGAGACGAGAGAGACAGACTGATTGAGATTGAGAGAGTTTTGACATTGAACAGTATCAATGCACCACATTGAACTTCCGAATACTCTCTGCCAAATTTACAGAGCAATTTGCCTGGATTTCCAGTGCACTAATGTGATACAATCTGCCCACCAAATGAGTGGAGTGTGTACTGCGCTGGCAGAAAATTTCAATTGCAGATTTTTGTGGCTAATATACAGGGAAAATGCCAGTAAACATCTCTGTCCATCAAGTTAATGCTAATGTAGTGTCATTGCCAAGACCCATGTCCCAAGTTCTATTAAAACAAACTGGTATGACAGGTGTTAATGTTGAAGCATTATGCAGTGAAGTACCGTAAAGACAGTGATCATGTGGTTTCGAACATGAATGGTAATGAGCAGGGAAAGAAACATTTAAAAATATTAAATACGACTGCAGAAAGAATTCATGTGCAACTCTATATAGCTCCCTCGCATAATCCTGTCTCTCCTCAGCTCTCTACTTTCTAGTATTCCTGATTCCCTTGACTGCTTTGTCCTGCTGTGCTAAAGCTCCACAGTAATAGCCAGTTTTACAGGCTCCAACAGAATGCAACCTGGCAGGAATTTTATCCTCCCAGCAAGACCTGCAAGGCTGGATCGCCTTTCTTTCCAAGATGGAGCTGTCTGTTGGTTCTTTATGGCAAGTCCAACAGGAAGTTGGTTTCCTCGCAAAGTTCAGGGGTTTTTTCCCCTCTCATTTTAGGCTGTGTAAAGGTCAAGGTCAAGGTTGAAGCTTAACAAAAATGTGATTTCAATGTCTCTGATTTTAGAGACATTTTAAGATAGCATGGATTTTATTTAAGAGAGCATACTACCGTATAACTACTCTGCAGAAATAGTAAGAATAGTATGCTATTTTGAATGTAGTATGAAACATTAGCTTATATGCACTAACATTCTAGAGTATAAGTATTTGATTGAAAGGCGTTACTTCTTTTTTATAGCTGCTGTATTGAGCGTTTTGATTTTTCCCATTGATTTTTCTTCAAGTGGTCTGTCTCCATCTCCTTACTGTCTCTGCTCTTTCACAGATGTCTTTCCAGTGTGTGTGTGTGTGTACTTGGACAGATATGGCAGAAATAAGACATTACTTATAACATTTAATTCTTCCTTACATTATTTTAGAGTTTTAATTCTTCAGCTTTACTACATGGTATCCATATGTACTGTACGGTTTGTGCAGTTTTTCGTTTCCAGAGGCTGCCCAAATCAATAGGCGCTCCTTAATATGCTTTATATTCACTTGAGAATATCTAGTCTAGTGTTCAGTCTCCTCAGCTGCACTCTAGCTTCACCTTACACACCTCCGTGCCCTTCTTTATTTCTGAGGACAACACGCAGAGTGAGTGCAAGCATCAGCAAGTATTGTGTTTTCAGGAAAGCGTTATATTGAACACTGTAGAAGTGAATCCTATTTACTGAAGGCCGAATCTCAGGGCGAGTGCTTTACTGGAAGTCCTTGAGTGAGGTCTCTTTGTTATGCCTCCTATTGGAACACTTTCATGGTCAAACTTTCTGAGTGTTGCCATGGCAACGCAGACAGAGGTTTTCTTTATTGTGACTGATTGAAAAAAATGAGATGAATGAAAATGGAATGTGGAATAGTATTACTCATTTTACAGAATTACAAAGAAAAGAAGTAAATGTACTTTTTATATATATGTAAATGTGAACTATGTATACTTTAGAGTTTCTTTCCTTAATCTTGTATGTACCACTCATTTTCTTTCACTCCTTTATTCACTCTTGTGTGTGTGTGTGTGTGTGTGTGTGTACACTCAAAGTTACTCTCCTAATATTGTTTGAACTTATTCAAGATTGGAATGTAAACTGAGAGTAATCCATATAAATCACTGTGGACTTTTTTTGCATTACACACACTCCACTTTGAAATTTGCATCCAAGCCACCACCTAAGATTTGTGAATGCCTGAGAGAAAAAGGCCACTCATCAATCAGAATAATGAAGCAGCTCTGGAAAAAATTGGGGTCATATGCAATGGGCTTTAATTTTGAAAATAATACAAAGTATAAACAGCTGTGTGATGGTGGTAGATTATGAAAACCCAAAACAGGATGAATGTATTTGGGAGGGGGATGTCTATGTCATTCCTTTCTGTGTGATTATTTAGGTATTGTGTAAAGTAATTGCAGCTGCTGCTCTTAGGGAGATCTATAAATGTCATTCACTGCTTTGAGGAAAAATGTTTTAGTGACTCACTGTATGCGTGACATGGTGCCACTGCAAATGAGATAATTTGTTCCCTGTTGGTTTGCGTCTTCAACACTTGTGAACTGAATTTGTCAATCCGGCCATTTTGTTTATTTTTCTATGTTCTTTCAGATGAGTTGTTGCCCATGTAGAGTGTTCCAAATCAGACAACTTTGAGATTCCAGGATGGTTAGGATGCTGCCTATGTAGGCAGCTGGCAGTGAGGTAGCTCAATAGGTTTTGGAACAGAAATAGAGTCATCTGTTCAAAAATGATGACTATGTTAAGCTTAGCCAGTAATATAACTTTGGACTTCAGGGTAAAAGAAAAATATAGAGCTTTTCACAAGGCAAATTGCAAAATGGAGGAATGCAGCTGCCAAATCGACGTCTATGTGACAGATTAAGCCAATTCCAGGGATGGATCAGATGTACAAATGCCCATGGAGGTGGAGGGGAAAAAAATGATTAGAGTTAGTCCAAGAACTTGACAAAGTGCTCTTATTCCTCCAAATATTTGCAAAAAATAAACACTGAAAACTGCAACCTACACTACAATGAAAGGTTTTTTTTTTTTTTTAAGAAGCCACTTATGCTCACAAGGGTGCTGATTTGGTGCATTTCTTCATATCAATGTTGAAAAAGTTTTTTTAGCATTAATTTGAAATCGTTTAATAGATTAATCTATTTAATAAATATAGATGTTTTATTATATCATAAATGTCTTGATCAATACATTGTTATTGAATACAAGTATTATTTAAATAAATTAATTGCACATACAATATCATACCACATTAGATTACACAGTAAATTGTGTAGCATATATTCCTACAATCAAGGATGTATAACTTAAAAAACCAAACATCGAAAGGCTGTGATGCCTTACACCACTGCCCATGGGCAGCTCACCATGATTTGGAACAGTCTGTATCTGTGCCTCTATGGCAGTGTTAGAAGCTTCATGGTTAAATATATCTCTGGATTGTCAGACACTGACCAAGGCTGTTTCTAAGCTTATTGATTCATTAAGTAGCTTGAGGCAAGCCTGAGTAACAGCTCCTTAAAGAAAATGCGGAGGATCAGTGCTTAGCGGTGCTTTGTTAACCCGTGTTAAACAAGCTTAACTCTAAGGCCCATCACTCTGTTTGGATCTTAGAAAGGAACTGCCTGCTCCTTTCACTGTTTTTTCTGTGTTAAGAGAAAAGACGGAAAAGGAAGGTCGGATACCCTTAACACACATGCACACTTCCTAAACTCTTTTCAAAGCAGCTTCAGTTAGAATAGGAGGTTACAGTTCAACAACTATTTGTGGTAATTGCATGTATTTGCATAGCTGATGAGGGGACATTTCAAAAGGTGAAGTTCTCTTTTAATGCTGCAAATAGGCCTTTCAACCATTACAAATTAATTTGTAATTTTTACTTCAACAATATAAATCAGATTGCTAGTGATGCTATCTCGTTAATGACATCATAATGGCATTCTTGATCATTAATAACTTGCTTTCATAGTCATGATCTGAATAGGGTTGCCTTGGTTGACTGGCTGAAGTGAGATAAAGTACAGTTGTGCAGTTAAATACACTTTAAAGGCACGTTAAATACACTTTTAATTCACAAAGATGACATTAAAAAAAGTGCCAAAAATTTGTCTCCTGGTGGAAAACAAAAACTTTTTAAGATGAAAATGACATGAATTTAATCAGTAGATTGCAGCTCATCCAGTTGCCTATTCACACCTAAGTTATTTTCACGTTTTGATGTTAGATTTATTATAAAATTACTATTGTAACACATTTTAGTACTTTTAATGCACTGAAGTATAAAGTATTGAAAGTGCAGGAAGTCACAACGTCTCAAATTATTAATCCTAGATGCCAAAAGCCTAGAAAGATTAATTATTTAAATACTTAACTAGTTAACTACAAACTAAATATGTTTATTATTAATGGTATGACAAATATATGATAATGCATTCAATATTTTTAGATTTCATTTGAAAACTACAAGTTTTATTTTTAAATTTATATGCTGCCAAATACATTTATCCAATTCAGACTTGCTGCTATAGTTTTGATGACTGAGCTGTCTTATTTAATACCAGGAAGTAACCATGCATATAGTACATTCCATACTGAGTTACTTTTTTTACAGTATTTGTGCAATTCTTGCTAATTTCCTGACTAGCGATTTGTGATTAATTCTTAAGACCACTTAAAAAGACCACTAAATATTTTGCCTTTTTTGGCTTAATATTATTATTATTATTATTATTATATTTTTTTTTTTTTTTTTATGGAACTGGCTCTTGATTCCCAAACGTATTGTTAACAAAGTGGTTTATGGTTTTCTTGTACATTCAGGCCATTGGCTTTATAAGCAAAATGCATTATACATTACGTTTTATTTAAAAAAGAGCTCCGAGCCCTTTCCCGGGACAGCACACCATATATGCATCACTAAACTCCATCAAATTATATGTAAGTGTGAACTCATGAAATGTAGTGATTGTACTTTTGTATTTAATTTTTTTAGATCTGTGAGAAAAATCACAGTCCCCCTGACCACAGCACAAATCAGTCAAACATCCAATCCTGTCAAGCTTCGATAAAGCAAACAAACATTAAGTGTGGAATTCTCAATTGAAAGCTTATCTCAAACCACAAGCCAGGTTCACGTTTCTCAAACCACTTCCGAGGTTCACTTTTGTTTTTGCATTACAGAATGAAAACTGTGATGAATTCTAGGAAGTGTAGCAGGGACAACATCCTAGCAACTAAATGAGCAATCTTACCAACTCTCACTAATGCTAGACCTCTCAAGGACACTCTCATTAGAGAGAAATTAAGTCACACACAGCCCATTAACATGGAAGCAATCAGTCTGGATAGATGAGCGCAAACATGTACACTCTTAAAAATATAGATGCTACAAAAGGTTCTTCAAACGTTGCCATAGAAGAAACATTTTTGGTTCCACAAAGAACCATTCAGATAAAGGTTATTTAAAGAAGCATCTCTTTCTTACCTTTTTGTAATCTGAAGAACCTTCTTTTTCCACAACGAACCTTTTGTGGAACAGAAAAGTTTCGGATATTAAAGGTTCTTTATGGAACCATTTAGACACAAATGTTCTTCTAGACATTGTGAAGCAACTTTATTTTTAAGAGTGTATATTAAACAATCTGTCACCAACCTGTCATCTGGTGGGGGAAGGGACAAGCACTAAAACAGCAACAGAACGAATACTGACTTGCCTTTATTTACAGTGGTAGGATTGAACCACTAAATTTTCTATTGAGAAGTCTCAGCCACAGTAAAAAATTATATGGTTGAGGCAGAGGAATCAAACTGAATGAGGCATCATGCCATGGGGGAAGGCGGATGACTCAGCAGCTCTACAGTTTTTGAGGGCTGATGTTAGCCATGACCCCAGGAGAGCGTTCAAATGGGAGAGGGGTGGATGATCTTCAGAACCTGAGCACAGATTAAACACTTTCATCTCAGACCAACAATCAGTGCAGCGCTTAGTGAAGACCAACACAGGGAGCCTCTGGTTTGTGAGGTATTTCCCTGCTGCCGTAGATTTTTACAGTGCTATTATTTGAAATTGTGGAAAATCCAATTTTGGACATACTGAAAACTGACAGTAACAAGCAGTATCTATAAATATTGGCCTTGGAATATTTACAAACAGTATTAAAAGTTAATATATGAATTATTTAACTATGACATTAAAATTGTATAAGGCATTGTGCATAATAAGACAGATCTTTAATGGGCTCTGTTTATACACAAGTTGGGAGTTTTTATATGCAAATCCCATTAATATTCAAAGAAAATATGGTAAACATGTTTTCAAGTGCATAGACTTACTTCTGCTTATGTGAAGTGGTGACAAGTGACATGCTATAGTATGAAGGGATACATCAAATGTACTTTAGTTATTTCATGCCCTATGCTAGGGCTTGCTGAGCTACACATTTTTACTTGTCAGCTAATCATAAAAAAAAAAAAAAAAAAAGTATATGACTTGTTGACAAGCCAGTGGGTCAGTGAGGAGGAAACATGGCTGTTTCTGAAACAAGCATGCGTCTTCGGCTTCAATCCCTGTATCACCATGTGCTGCTGTTTAGAGGAGTATGTTTACTCCAAAGCTTAATATATGTATCGTGTATTTTCTTGTGTATTTTCAGTATAGGGTATAGTTTTTAGTTTAGTTTAGTTTAATTTGTTAGTTTTTTTGTTTATAGCTTTTCATGACCACAGTGGATTGTTCTGTGAAGGGACTATGATGATGTGTGTGTTTCATGCGTTATGTGAAATATGCTTATACTCTTTTGTTTGAGGGTATTGCAGTTGTTTGATGCTGAGTGATAAAATAAGTGACTCATTGAAATTTGGATGATGCTTTTTTTATGATTTATTTCTCTTGGCCTATTCGAGTCACAGAAACAGGAAAAGATGCTGCACCTGACTTTTACTTAGATCACAGCTCTTAAAGTCTAATCAAAATCAGCCTGGTTCTCAGATCTGATTTCCCGCATCAGGATACATTTACATGAGTGAGTGTTAATGCAATCTAAGGTTTGACAAAAACAACCCTTGTAATTAGTCAATTACACTTTCTCTCATTTTTTAGGAATGCAAAAGAAGGGGCCTGCACAGCATTCGAATCTAATTTTAGAATTCTGCCCTCTTCAGTTTTCTTCCCATTCTACTACAATTTGCTATTTTGTCATATCAGAAATATGATTGTGCATCTGGATTTACTAAAATGAATTTAAAGTCTTGATTCTATAGTTTATATTTAGATTTTTTTATTATTATTATTAATAAATTTAATAGGTATTTATTTGCATTTAGATTTTTGGGGGGAGGGGGGGAATCCATATATATCTGTAAATAGTTATAACTAATAGAAGTCACCACAATTCTAGTTCGTAAGACTAATTTAGAACAAACAGTACTTAGTTTAAAGCTTTTACATTAACTGAACCTCTGTGTGACAAACTAATTGATAGTTTAATTTGTGGTATAAACAGGTGACCATAAAACATACCATCGTGGAACAATGATTTAGAGGATTTGCTCTCATTATGATGCTTCACAAGGACCGCTCTGATGTGGCAGTATAGCAGCTTGTTTCAAGTGAGTGATGCCTTTTTTTCCAAGCAGCAATGAATGCATGAGAAACAAAGCATGTTTAGCTCTGGAAAACTGCATTATGCCATTTTAAGATGCATTCCTGCCCGAGGTAACATGCACAACTTAATTGGTTCAGTTCATCACAGACATGGGCCTAATTGGCGACAGGTCAAAAGATGGATCATCAGAAAAAGAAAAAAAAAAACGTGCTGGTGGTTTGAAATGGTGGGTGGGAGTTATGAAAAGAGACTGTCACTGCTGTGTGTGTGGTTTGCCCCACAATGAGACCCACAATCCATTTCTCATCTTATGCTGAAGTAGATTTTTTTTTAATTTTCAGTCTAAACTATATTTACATCGTATAGATGCCTATAGACACACTTTTTTTTAAAATATCAAATAATATCTTAAATATTTTGGAAGGAGTATGTAAACTTATGAGAAGAACGGTATTTTTCGCTGTTCATAAACACCCATGTTGGAAGTGCAGATGTTGTGAGGAGGTGTAGAATCTACCACCCACTCACCGGCTGCTGGTTAAACACGTGTATATTTCAGCCCTCAGCTCTCATTTTCTCTCCTTTATGTGTTGGTTCATATGAAACTCCTGTTGTTTTTCTTTTGCATTGAGTTCTCACATAGTGTCAATTATTCGTTTTGTACTCTCAACTGAGGCTGAGGCTCAGGATGGGAGAGCATTAGACTACAGCTGCACGATGTGATTGCAAATAATCAGACAAATGTTTCCATTGTGATTAGAACTTTTTTTTTCTTTTCTTTTTTTTTTTTTTTGGTCAATAGAAAGACTAAAAAAAAATTTGACCCAAAGTTGTCCCAAAACTGAATTGCAGACTTAAAGGTCTTGGTTCTGTTTATTAGTTAGAATGTCTTCATGTTCATTTAATGAGAGAAGCAATAATAATAACTGCATTCAAATCGTGTAAGGCAAGCTAAACTAAAGCAGAAATGCCTTGAGACTGCTGGAAACATAATGTATGATTGTTTAATTAATTTAAATCATAGCAGTTTTGCGGATAAGTTATTACATAAAGCCATATCATGGTTTCTATTCTGTTAGAATTTTTTTGTGTAGCCATATTTTTGACCAAACTCCTCAAAGATGAACTAATGCTCCCTATTTTAAATATCTTATTCGTTCTCATCTCTTTGCCTTTGTTCCTGTCTAGATGCATGTGACCTTGCTCAGATCTTCACAGAGCGGGAGGTGAAAGGGCTTTGGAAAATGGCCCGCTGAACATAAATGTGCTGTTTTTGTTTGTTGAATCTATCTTGAATCCTTAGTTACTGAAGTAAGTGTTATTGTGCATGCTCTTTCTTGTAAGCTGCTTTACTCAGAATTATTTGCAAAGAAAATAACTTTGGAAGCTCAGTTCAGCTCGTCTTTCTACTTCAAAGTCTGTAAAACATGTCTTAATCTACTCTAAACTACTGCATCAACTGACAGGTATGGACCATTGGACCTTTGTTTTGTGGTTTCTGTTTGTGGAGAAAAAAAGTGTTTGTTGAACATATTCAAAATAATTATTGTGTGGCTTTTTGTAATTTCCTATTAACTTCTAAAACAATTTCAAAGAATAAATGATAATCAGCTAGGGAGATGCCTAGTAACACAAAAATCAATCCAGATATCCAGAAGACCAGAATCTGTACTGAATTCAGAGGAGCCATCCTCGTACAAGTCCTGTACCTGTCCTGAATTTTAGCCATTTTATCTGCCCTTGGCTTAAAATGTTACACAGCAACATTAGGTACCAGAAAAACATGCAACAACTGTCAACACTAACCTGCACTGCAAATTTGGAAGAAAAATGTGCTCTGTTTTTGAGCAGTCCCATCGGCGCGTCATGCACATACGTACTTGCACACACTCACTGACTAGCCCTATGGCAGGTGACCTATTTTCTGCAGCCGGTGGAGGGAGTTCTCTAGTGGAGAGAGATGGTTTTTCTATGGATGGGCCATTCATGGCTGGCTCAGGATTGTGGATTAATTACCCCGTGTGGGAACCAGAGCCGGCTCTGTAAGCGAGACACTTCAGCCTCCGCTGGCATCAATAATGCATTTTTCTGTCTCTCCATTTAATTTGCACATGAGCCACCAGCTCGCGTCACCAACTCTTTTAAGGCCGCCGAAAGCAGAGATATCCGATATGAAGAGAGAGAGAGAGCCATGATATACACTATACCCCGACTTACACACACACACGCATATACTCTCCCTCTTGACCCCCTTCCCTTCTTCTACCAACTGACAAATTGATTCTTTCTTAATGTGCTCCTGCTGTGAATGCATTAACACTAGAAAAAGGGAAAACTAGAGGTGATCAGTCGAGTAAGGAGACGGAGTCCAGATCCCGCTAACAGAGAGACATCATAAACTAACTGTTCAAACTTTTGTTGCACTAGAGAGAAACTTTTGCAAAAAGATGACAGAAGCTTGCCGTATCTAGCGGATTACAATGCTTGTGCTTGCCAGCGAGTGACCAGCCATGATTGACCTGTTAAAAGGTGAGGAACAGGATAAACCACATGGATACGACAGAGGTGGGTCATCTGATACAGCCAGGTCTGTCTGGGTCACTGCGTTTAGAAAGGAAGAGGTGATGGTGAGTATGGTGTGGTGAAGGTATAGCTGATTAGTTTGTGGGTTTGTCTGCCTGCCAATTGCGTAATCATGTTGTTCTTGTAGAAAATGCATGTTTAAAGCGATTGGCTGAGGCACAGGTCAGTGATTTCTGGAGAGTTTGGTGCCTAACTTTAGTCCATTGTATTATTTTAAATTAATAGTGGTGATTATTTAATCCTTCCCGAGATGAATGGATCCGCTAAGTGGGTTCAGTCAGTGCCTTGAAGGCATGGCTGATGGTGATGTATGAAGAATAGTCGGTGGGTATAATTGCAGCATGTTCATGTTATTGTATTTTGGGAAGGATTTTTTTCAGGATTAAGTGTGGAATTTCATCTTCTGCGCTGGCAGGTTCTCCAATGACCATGTGGGTATATAACAAGGTACAGTGCACTCAGTATGCATTTTAGTTTCTGCACTTTGTTTAACCCAACCCTTTTATAAAGAGCGAGATTGAAAACTAGGAAATGTTTGGTGCAAATTAAGGGTATGGCCCTGTCTAAGTTGGCACTCGTGATGTGTACTTAAGGTCTTGTGCATCCAATATGTCCACAGGGCCTTAGTGTCTATCATTTGATATCGAACAGGGCCTACTTTTTGATCTACTTGCATGTTGGGTCCGAAATTGCATACTGCATAGTAGGTTTTGCATTTGCTTTTAAATTTGCTTTTCAACCATTAAATAGTATGTTTACAGCATATATGAATTTGTCTAGTACCACATCTGCCATGTTTTCGCTGTCATGTGACCCACCACTGTCAATTGCGTCTTTTCACTGCCATTCACAAATCCTCTCCTGTGGCCTCACGAGACAGAAAAGTGTGCACAGATGTGCACTTCAGAATCTTGATAGATGTAATAAATCAACTACTGTCTTTGAATAACACAAATTCAGACATACAGCTCTGGCATACACTTCTCACCTACCTACGTATAGAAGTAGGCATAATCAGATGCAGGGTTAATGTAAAGTGTCCATATGAAAGAGAATGAGATCTAATACTGTTTCAGACCCAGTTGACCGAAACAATTGAGATTTTCCTCTAAATATCTTTGTGTTCAGCAGAAGAAAGAATGTTGTACAGATTCAAAATGACTTGTAGGTGAGTAAATGATGGCAGAATTAAGCCTCTTTAAGTCACAGAACTTGTTGTTTTGATGTTTTTCTTTCTTCGGAAAGTTAAAGTAGAGTTTCCTTTCTTTTCATATGTTCACACGTGAAAACGAATGCATCATATTTAAGAAATAATACTGTTCTGAAGCGCTGCACTCACCCAGTGCCACTCATTGGTTCTACCTGACTAATGCACTGGCCATCTGGCTTTTATTTAATAATATAGGGACACTTTCAGTTTTCTGGCCAAGAGACACTGAGCCTATTGATCTGGACTTACACTCATCGAAAAAACAATCAGACTTCATCAGGAGCTTCACGTATACTGTATGCACTATTATGACATCATCAACCTTTGCCCAGGAGAACTGCACCAATTAACCGCCAGCTGACTCCTGTCTGAGCTGTGCACAAACAAGCCCAGCTTTTTACAGGGAAAAGGCAATTTACCCAGTGCCTCACTACAGCTGATTCTAATCTTTTATCATCCTCACTCTTGCCAATTTCAAAGGTACGAGCTTAAAATTAATTGCTTATTAAATCAACATTTACATTTTGAAACTATTTGCTGCCAAACCTGAATAGCTGTACTGAAGCTAATGAAATTACACACATTTTTCCTTTCAGTATTTATTTCTATTCATATTGTTAGGGCATTTTTCACTCAACATTAAACTTAATGCAAATTTGTTCTCTCCTCTTAGTAATTCTGTCCTCCAAAAGTGCTTACAGTATAAAGCCATGACATGCATCCATTGTAGGAAAGAGTGTAGTTAAATTGTACTCATGTAGTACATAAGTAATTATTTAAATGATTTAATAATAATAATAATAATAAGAGCAATAAAGAAATGAATGATGATAATAATAGTAATAAGTAGTAGTAGTAGTAGTAGTAGTATATTGCTGAAAAAAAAAATTATCAAAGCAATTTTCACTCAGAACTTTCCACTAAATTTCTAAAATAACTGCAAAGGAACAAATAAAAATACCTCATTGAATTAAAAATGAAATTATGAAGTGAAAAGATTAAAATAATATTTTCTTGCAAAATGTACTCCAATAATGTTTGTTTTATAGGACTTCAGAACAATCAAACAATCAATCAATTACTGCCATTAAATTAGTATTATTATTTACATTATTTAATAATAATAATAATAAAAATAAGTAGAATTAGTAGTATTTTTATTTTATATTTTATCTTTCAATGTCTTGGACCAGTTATTGGTATGTCGTTTATTACATCCAAGATTACATGTCACATCCAAGATGATATCATCGTGCTAATCAGGATATGGCTAATTTGGTTCTTTGAATGCTATTGTTGATGATTAGTATCGCTGGATTGAGTTATCTTAGATAATTACACGTTCATGGGTTGGTTTAAAAGGGGTTATGCATCGATACTCGAAACAATGATCAGCAATGCAGCGATTGGCTGCCGGCAATACACCAATGTAATGACATCATATAATTAAAAAAGACACCTGACGAAAAACGTAACCAATTTCTGGACTTTTTTTAGGAAACAGCCAAGCGAACAAAACTACATAAATGTTCTTTTATGTTTTTACTTTATTTTTTTTACATGAATCCCAATTTTTATATTCAAGATTTCTAATATTTGTACAAGCTTTATATTTTTAGTTTGATGTAGTAATTAGCAATTAATTTAATTTCGTATTTGAACAGAACTGGCTGTGTCTATATTATTAAAGACATTACATGACATTATTATATTATTTTTAAATTTATTTTTAAATTATTATTATTTTAAATTATTGTCCCTGGATCAGTAGGATACACTTGTAATAAAAAAGCTTATGGACTTGTTGCTATAACAGCAACTCCGGGATGAGCTTTCGAAAAACCAAACAATCCAAGATCATGCCAAATCATCAACAGTCAAATCCAGCTAACTAAGTTAGCGCCGTACGAAGAAAGAGCCCCTGGTGGAAGCAGTAGGTCATCTGTTTATTTGTTTGTTTTCTTGGTCTACTGTTTAATGAATCCTGCTTATTTATTGTGTGTGTGTGTGTGTGTGTGTGTGTGTGTGTGTGTGTGTGTGTGTGCGTGCGTGCATGTCTGTCTGTCTGTGTCACTGAGGATGTTAACTGACCAACAGGTCAGGGCAGTAATGAGAATCTAATCAGTGGGAACAGCCATTTCAATCCATTAATCTGAGCTAAGGTAGGCTAATGAATGTCAAAGCTTATATAGCATAAAGAGCGAGAAACAAGTGCTGTATGGTGTGTACAAGAATCATCTACAGTATATCTCTCTTTCTTTACTTTCAACAGTACAACTACAGTCTTTCTGAACTGATACAAACCAAACGCAAGCACTGTGTTTGTGTTGTGTCATCTACAGTATGTGAAGGATGCTAGGTAGCATGATACACCTGACATACCAAGAGTGAATAAGCTTTAAAATGCTAGACAGGATGCCATGTTCATCAAACTTTAAACTTGATGGGAATAAAAGGAAGAATAGAGACATTATTCTTTATTGGCAGACTGCAAGCCTCAGCAAACATCAGGCACAGGAAGATCTAATTTTTTGATGAATACGGAATTTCAACATTTTATTCAGTGCTTTTGAGCGGTCCAAAATAAACATATTCTGGAAGGAAACTGTTAATGTGTAATTGTACCCTTGAGAGAGGAAAAACAAGGTCAGGACCCACCCAGTAAAACAAAGAGCTTTTGGATAGTAGTAGAGTAGTTTGAACATATGAATGATTTTGCTTTTGCTTTGTTCACAGCCTGGTGTTTAGCTAGCTAGCCAGTTTGTCTCCAATCAGCATAGTGTTACACTAAATGTGCAGGTTGTTCATTAAAAAGGGAGCTGTATCATTGGTAAATTTAATCTCAGTTTGAACAGAGCCATTGAGATATGTGTTGCTCATGGTGTATTCATCATTGATCATGCTGAATCATGGCCTCTTGTTTTTGTGTACCAGAGCGTGTTGTGCATTATCACTGGCATTGACCTCTGAGAGAGATCTGATATGCTCAAGATTGGAAAGTTAATATGTCCGTGTAACCCCACACCTCTAGGCCGCTGAATGGGACCCACACAGCGAGCCACTGAATGGGAGACGTAGGGGTATAAGTTGGTCTCTGATGTGCGTTTCCAATCTTTTAATAGTGACCTTTCTGAGTCACAATCATTTTGGGGTCATGTCATCTCCTATATCCTTGAAAACTGATTATGCAGTGTCAACCAGAGCTTAGTACTAAATGTCAGCAGTGTATTCAGCCTGAAATCACACTCATCTGATGATTTGTATCAGATTTCAGCCATTTGTTTGCCACTATGAAGTTTTCCACAATGGATTCTTTTTGATAAAGGCTTTTTGATGCACTTTCCTGTAAAGTTTTCTTAGCTCATGGAAGTGTTTCTCGTGTTTTACCTTTATTGTATTAGTGAATTATCACCTGCTCTTATTCCAAAAAATGCTTGTTTGTTTGACACTGGCAGTGTACACAGATATATGAAGAGTGAAGAAGGCCACATGTTGCTTCAAGCTAAAGATGACACTTTTTTTCCCCCCACAGGTTTTGAATGAATCATAATAGGTGATTGTTTGTATTCAAATGTTAGAATAAGTACAGTAGCATACAAAATCAGTGTTTTGATAGCATTTAAAAAAAAAAAAAAAAAATATGAGCAATTTAGAGAATTTAGGAATAATCTGAAAACTGTCCTGAACTGAAATAACTAGAATTATGTATTTAGTAATTTAGTTAGTTCATTTACATGTATTTTATTTTGTTTGTTTGTTGGTTGGTTTACTTATTTGCACACCAACAATTTAGAGATATACAAACTGTTAGGAATAATCTGAAAACTGGTCTGAACTGAAATAACTAGAATTATGTATTTAGTAATTTAGTTAGTTCATTTACATGTATTTTATTTTGTTTGTTTGTTTGTTGGTTGGTTTACTTATTTGCTCACTAACAATTTAGAGATATACATACTGTTAGGAATAATCTGAAAACTGGTCTGAATTGAAGACTGAATTAATTAATTTCATAATTTGGTGACACCCAAATAAAAAAAATGTATTTCTGGAATCTAAATAATATTAATAATAATAATAATAATAAATAGATAAAGTGTGATTTCAGCTGGAATATATTATTGACATTTATTAGAGCTCAGTGAGATAATCAGTGTTGTGCATCTTCTGACATGACATGACCCCTGAAATATTTTAAATCAGTCACTTCTATGAAACGTACACCTTCAAGAACAATAATAAACCATAAGAACCAATGCCTACGAACGTGAGTGCTATTACATTGGTGATAAAAAGCTAATCATAAAAATAATGAGCTCTGGCAGAACTATAGATTTTCCAGTTCCTACTCTCAAATCTAGCTGCAGTTATTATCGACTAATATTTAATCAAATGTGCTGCCATAGTGAGATTTAGAAAAAGAATCCCAAATACGTTCTGACTATATCCATCTTTCACAGAGCTGGAGGTTTGTAATGAGCAGGAAATGAAACTCAGATGGTAGTATAGTCACGTATGCAATGTTACAGTCACAGCATGATGGCTGGAGATCTCAAGGGTGAACGTGAAATAAAAGGACTGACCTAATTTCGTTCTCTGCCGGTAGTGTAGGTTTGTTTTTTTGTTGTAGGTTTTTTGTTTTTATATTTTTTTTTCTCCAATTATTTTTTCCCCTCTGCATCAACCTACATATTGCGTATGAGATTCAGATATCGCCATTCATTGGTGTAAGCAGAGTTGCAGTGGTTTGAGATTAATCTTTGGAAGACCTTTAATCTCAGGCTTGATTGCACCATGCATCCACACGTTGAGTGGAGTGGTGGAAATCAGTGCTGGATGTCGGTTGGAAAGTGTATGCCCTTATTATGCAAATGACATGCCAATCAGCTTCAGTTATCTGACTAGTGCACAGCAAATAGGTCACCTTGTTCGAAAGCCTCCCTCTCTCTAATAATGATAGGGATTGTGATTTCATTTAGGAGTTGGTGTTTTGGAGGTCTCTGTAATTCCTTCGATCTCCATCAGACAATATTTATTTATATTTATCATAATAAGTACAATAATTACACACTTTTTTTCCTCTCAAGCAAGTGTTGTTTGGTTGGGTTTTTCTATCTTTAAAAATATATGTCAATAGCATGTTATTGTGTTTTCTAATTTGTATGTTAACTCATGTCATACTACAGTCGTTGCTGAAAGTATGGCGTCTGTCTGAAGTTCCTTGCATTTTTCAGTAGAAATACCCTTTTATTAAAAACAAGACGAATATGCTCTCCAATTTGGTTCTAAACATAGAAAGACATCCCATTCTTCTTGAACATCTGATGTGACGTCTTGTCAAAGTGACTCATAGCACTCAACCAAAGCTCATGGCAAATGCTGAGATGTTCATCTCCAATGAATTTGTCATGTCAGTTCTCCTACCCTCCACTGTGTATTCGCCATCTCCATTTTGTTCCAGAAATCCCTTCCTGAAGCAGTTTGTTGTCCTGCTCTGGATATTCAGTCAGGTGTGATGCTAATATGTGTAAATGACTCCGAGGCTTAAGATGCTAAATAAACAAATCCTTTTCGAGGGCCAGTTGAGAGAAGATATTAAAACTGTTGTTCAGAGTGCAGATTAACTAATCAAGCATGGGTATTGATTGGCATTTTACTGACCATTGTTCACTCTGATCCTTGTATTCCCTTATCAGCTTCAAGTTTATTTGTATAGCGCTTTTTACGATACAAATTATTGCAAAGCAACTTTACAGCAAATCAAGGTTCTACAATATCTATTAGTAGCTTATCAGTGGTGACTGTCAGTTTATGTGCATATGGCAGAAATTTTCAGAAAAATGTATACAAGACGTAGTCAACCAGATGATGAACACTATTAACAGCAATTATTATATGATGCAATCACACTTGTAGCAACAACTCATTGTGCAATGAGAATTATGTGGCGAGACCCATCACAAGTGAGATGAATATGGAAAAGTCACCTGTTAGAAGGGATGTGGAAACCATTATTACTTAATAAACATTTATTAGATTACAATACTGTTTATATATATTTTTATATATATTTAAGTTTGTTTGTTTTCAGTTTTCAGTTTTGGATGGTTTGTTAGCTAAATTCATCCAGCTCAAAACAATCAGAGTTTTCTCTTTTTCTTGGTAATATTTGCTTAATATTCCTTGATTATCATGTTTATTGTAATCTAAAGCCCTCTGGTGTGTGAATTGAGCAACATGCTCCTTTTCATTTTACCCCAGTATTGGTGATTGATTCTGGACTTCATTTGACATCCCTGTACTAGTGCTCACTTATGTGCCTTTTGTTATGCCAGCTAATTAATATTCATGAGCCAAGCCAAAGTAATGATATACTGTCATGATATATTGTATCTTACTACTTTTTTAGTATGATTCTGCCACCTCTGGTTAAAACTATACAGTATACCTGTATACCTTTTTCCTGATATGTTTGTACTAGTGCCAATTTACCTGCCTTTCAAAACTAAGGGGTGATTGTTATGTCAACTAATTAATATTCATTAGCTAACTTTATATTGATATGATAAGAGACCTTTTTGATCATTCCTACACCTCTGCGTGTTAGTACAGGTTAAACAAGCAAAATAAATAACCTATGCACACAAGGAGACAGAGAGCAAACCTTGAATAAATATGAGAGTAGTAAAGTGCAGATGTGAGCATCCTTTAGCACGCCTTTGAAGGGCACAGGAAGTATTAACTTTCCAGTGTGAATGTGGAACACTTTTATGGTTGATTGTTGGTGTTGAATATATTTGACATTTTTGTATCAGGTGATGTTTGAGAACGAGGTGTACAAAGAGAGGTGAAATATGCATGCAAAAAGCAAGGGCACTTTATAAACAAGGTCGCGTCTGCGTTACTAGAAACTTTCAAATCCCTTCTGAATATGCTATCGTCATTTTCTCTTCCCGTTATTTATTTTCAAGGCTTGGCATCATTCCTTTGTTTGTCTTTTGCTTTGCTTTGTGTCACAACCTGTCTCACCTTTCACATCACAGTATGCTAATAATTATTGACTCTGACTAAGTGAGGGGGAAATAAGCACTGCTATAACCATAAAATTACAGAGACGTTCGTTTCATCTCACGTCGCATGCGAAGAAACATTGTGAGTATCTAAAGCTAGACAGGGAATCCAGTTTCACAGAGGAAGACTTTGTTTAATAGCCTGCATTGTGCTGAATAAGCCTCTAGGGCTGAGAAAACTGTGACTTATTCTTTTAACAGTGGCATTGCTACTGCCTGTGATTTTAAGGCAATCCTTTTTTGTGCTTATCTAGGTATGTGTGCTCATTTAGTTTGTCTCTTCTATGGCAGAGGTGCATCTCAATCTCAATCGCTCTCAAGAGGATGGGCGGTTACACTTCACCTGTACCATTTTTTCCATAGGAGTAGGACAACATCCTTAAAGCCATTAATGAGAAACATTCTTTATGTTCTCACATTTTAACAGAAACACTATCATGAATGTTGAATATAGCTGATGTAACTCTTAGAATAATATACTACATGATTTGCGACTTGACTAAAAATACTCATTTTGTATCCTCATATTTATGAATAAACTACTATGTGACATACTTGCAGCTTTCCACCTGGTTGCAGTTAAAGTTTTTTTTTTCTATTTCTTCAAGAAACTGAGTTCAAGATTCTCTCTGTTATTGAGGCTGTGATATATATTTTATTTGGGTTTTATTATGCTTGTAAGTTTATTTATCCAAGCACAATTTCACCCTCACAATATCAGCTTGTCCTGAACTGCCTCAGCCATAACGTATGCCCCAGAATTGAATATAGATTCAAGTGAGCAAGACAGGCCGCCTGATGAATCTCAATTTGCTGGTGACCATATTTCACGGCTGCTTCGGTCTCACGAGTGAGGGAGAAATGGGAAGCTGCCATTCTGTTGGATTTGCAGTGATCCCAGTCAGAATATGACACATATTCAAATAAGGGTGACTAAGAATCAAATACTAGATTGATTTTTATCAATTGGGGTTAGTCTACTGACTAGTAAGAAAATCTATAATCACCTCCTCAAAAATGTATTGAAGACATATTCTGTACAAGAGTATTTTGTCTCTCTCTTTTTTTTTTAGTAAGAATGTCTAAAAGTTTTGTTTTATTTTCAGCAAATTATTTAGAAAGGTATGACTTGACAAAATCTGGACATTGTATTTTGATTTAGGGATGCAATATTTTGTTCAGTTTTTTTTGCAGTGTTGAAAGGGAAGTTGACTTGGTTAGACTAATCTAAGTAAACTTTACACATTCAACATTTTTAAACACGGAAAAGAATACATTGATCATACTGTGTCAGCACAAGAAAAAAACATTTTCAGCATTAAGATTTTTTAGAACTGGGTATATCAAACAACAGTTAAAGGAACTCATAATATTGATGTGAAAAAATATCTTAAAAGTCAATTTAGGATAACTAATGACGGAGAGGTTTTTAACAGACAGATGAAACCAGCAAGTGGTACATATCTTAAGATTTTCACACTAATAACATCAATACTTGTTCTTAAAATCAGTCTCAATTAAGGGCACGTCTAATTTGTCGGCATTTTTGCTCAGTTGCTTCCTACTGCTGTATTACGTGAATAAGTCAAGCTGTCATTACTGAGCATAAACATGGAGGCCACTGATGTACTTCCATTACTGTATGTCATCTTATTGAATTTATTGAAACAGAGCAACCACTAAGTGGTGTTGCGTGTGTTTTTACATTATAGTTGTTTCAGCTCAGTCTTCAGGTCTTCAAACAGAATAAGCCTGTGCAGACAATTTGCAAATTGTCTTCATGCTCATTTATGAATGTTAAATGAGAGGATGGAGACAGAGGTCACAATGCTGATATGCCTCTGTATGGGGATTTTGCCCTAATTAGCCCAAAGCAAAGAGATTAATGCTCAGTTCCTTTGCCCATGGGTTAAACTCTTCCTTAACAAGCTCATTATGTTCATGTAATGATATTTCTAACATGCTGCACTACAGAAGGCAGTCCACAATACAGAAACAGCCTATATACCTCAAAGAATGGCATGGGTGATAAGCAATTATATTTAAAAAAATTATAATAATTATAATAATAATAAAAGATAAGCTATATTATTTTAAAGCATGTACAGTATTGTTCAAAATAATAGCAGTACAATGTGACTAACCAGAATAATCAAGGTTTTTAGTATATTTTTTATTGCTACGTGGCAAACAAGTTACCAGTAGGTTCAGTAGATTGTCAGAAAACAAACAAGACCCAGCATTCATGATATGCACGCTCTTAAGGCTATGCAATTGGGCAATTAGTTGAAAGGGGTGTGTTCAAAAAAATAGCAGTGTCTACCTTTGACTGTACAAACTCAAAACTATTTTGTACAAACTTTTTTTTTTCTGGGATTTAGCAATCCTGTGAATCACTAAACTAATATTTAGTTGTATGACCACAGTTTTTTAAAACTGCTTGACATCTGTGTGGCATGGAGTCAACCAACTTGTGGCACCTCTCAGCTGTTATTCCACTCCATGATTCTTTAACAACATTCCACAATTCATTCACATTTCTTGGTTTTGCTTCAGAAACAGCATTTTTGATATCACCCCACAAGTTCTCAATTGGATTAAGGTCTGGAGATTGGGCTGGCCACTCCATAACATTAATTTTGTTGGTTTGGAACCAAGACTTTTGCCCGTTTACTAGTGTGTTTTGGGTCATTGTCTTGTTGAAACAACCATTTCAAGGGCATGTCCTCTTCAGCATAGGGCAACATGACCTCTTCAAGTATTTTAACATATGCAAACTGATCCATGATCCCTGGTATGCGATAAATAGGCCCAACACCATAGTAGGAGAAACATGCCCATATCATGATGCTTGCACCTCCATGCTTCACTGTCTTCACTGTGTACTGTGGCTTGAATTCAGAGTTTGGGGGTCGTCTCACAAACTGCCTGTGGCCCTTGGACCCAAAAAGAACAATTTTACTCTCATCAGTCCACAAAATGTTCCTCCATTTCTCTTTAGGCCAGTTGATGTGTTCTTTGGCAAATTGTAACCTCTTCTGCACATGCCTTTTTTTTAACAGAGGGACTTTGCGGGGGATTCTTGAAAATAGATTAGCTTCACACAGACGTCTTCTAACTGTCACAGTACTTACAGGTAACTCCAGACTGTCTTTGATCATCCTGGAGGTGATCATTGGCTGAGCCTTTGCCATTCTGGTTATTCTTCTATCCATTTTGATGGTTGTCTTCCGTTTTCTTCCACGTCTCTCTGGTTTTGTTTTATTTTCAGCAAATTATTTAGAAAGGTATGACTTGACAAAATCTGGACATTGTATTTTGATTTAGGGATGCAATATTTTGTTCAGTTTTTTTTGCAGTGTTGAAAGGGAAGTTGACTTGGTTAGACTAATCTAAGTAAACTTTACACATTCAACATTTTTAAACACGGAAAAGAATACATTGATCATACTGTGTCAGCACAAGAAAAAAACATTTTCAGCATTAAGATTTTTTAGAACTGGGTATATCAAACAACAGTTAAAGGAACTCATAATATTGATGTGAAAAAATATCTTAAAAGTCAATTTAGGATAACTAATGACGGAGAGGTTTTTAACAGACAGATGAAACCAGCAAGTGGTACATATCTTAAGATTTTCACACTAATAACATCAATACTTGTTCTTAAAATCAGTCTCAATTAAGGGCACGTCTAATTTGTCGGCATTTTTGCTCAGTTGCTTCCTACTGCTGTATTACGTGAATAAGTCAAGCTGTCATTACTGAGCATAAACATGGAGGCCACTGATGTACTTCCATTACTGTATGTCATCTTATTGAATTTATTGAAACAGAGCAACCACTAAGTGGTGTTGCGTGTGTTTTTACATTATAGTTGTTTCAGCTCAGTCTTCAGGTCTTCAAACAGAATAAGCCTGTGCAGACAATTTGCAAATTGTCTTCATGCTCATTTATGAATGTTAAATGAGAGGATGGAGACAGAGGTCACAATGCTGATATGCCTCTGTATGGGGATTTTGCCCTAATTAGCCCAAAGCAAAGAGATTAATGCTCAGTTCCTTTGCCCATGGGTTAAACTCTTCCTTAACAAGCTCATTATGTTCATGTAATGATATTTCTAACATGCTGCACTACAGAAGGCAGTCCACAATACAGAAACAGCCTATATACCTCAAAGAATGGCATGGGTGATAAGCAATTATATTTAAAAAAATTATAATAATTATAATAATAATAAAAGATAAGCTATATTATTTTAAAGCATGTATATGCAGGATGCAATTATTGGATCAAACATTGCATACATCAAAAACTTTGATTATACTTTACTATTTTGACATCAGTTAAATGTGAAAAACTGTAGCTTCAATTGTTTCTTAGTAAATCTGTCTGTCCTTTTAAAGAGCATTCTCTGTCACTGGTCAAATGTAGCATTCTTTATTTGTTTGCACTTGCACTAATTCGATGAGTGCTCTAAGTGCATTCATCTCTTTATTTCTCTCTCTTGGAATGCACTGCAAGTGCCACTGAGGCTGAGGGACGAGGCCGTTCTCTTTGAGATAATGAGAACATACGCTGTACATGTGTCTGTGTGTGTTGCCACTTCTCATTTACCCAACATGAGCATGGCAAAAGAGCAGAGACAAAGGAGAGACACAGGAAGAGAAAAAGACAGAAAAAACAGAGAGAGAGGGCAATGAATGGGAAACAGGAAATGAATCATAAAATGAATCATAACGTACAGAAAGATTATTGGAATTTGACCTGTTTGGAAATGGGCTCAACACAACATGTCTTTTTAATAATATAATTTAATTTGTTTTGTTATTAATTGTCATTTCCATGTCATGTGGCCTTATCTTGTTTTTGTTCATGTTTTTTGTTTTTGTTTTTTTTTTTTGGGGGGGGGGGGTATTTGTTTTGTTTTGTTTTTTACTTTAAAATGTGCTTGTGTCTGTATTAATTGAATTACATTAATTTGTTCATTCATTTTACATTGTTAAAAAAGTTTGCACACTGCAATTTAAAAAATACACTAGAGAATGAAGAAAAAAGTAGCAATTATGAATAGGGAAATGAAGGCAGAGAACGTTTTCGCTGTCATGCTAGAGCTTAACTACGCTAGGGAAAGTTAGTTAAAATCTCTGTAACCCAGACCCTCTTAGGAGCACTATGACAGTAAGTCTTCACTCAGGCTGTACAATATCATCGCTACCTATAAACAAGATACTTCAAAACAGTCTACCAACACACTCTATCCCCACATGGAGCAAACTTGACCGATGCTAACAAGCCACACTAATGGAATCTGGTTTAACTCAGCAAGGGAGAAGTTCCCTTCTTAAAATATCCCATTTTATTAGAGCACAGTTTATGTAGTATTAAACTAATGTTCCGTTTCAGCTGTGTTAGTGTCCCTACTGTGTTAGTATTGTTGCACCAGCCATTTGCAAGTTATTAGAACTTTAAATTCAGACTAGAGGCTTAGTAGACACTAGCAAGTTTGTAACTAAATCTAAACATTATTCGCTTGCACCAGTTGTTCGTAAGGTAACGTCTAAAAGTTTTAACCAGACTAAGTTGTAACTTGCGTACAGCTTTTGCAACAGGCCCCTGGAGGCTCATGGAAGCATCAATCCACTGTTCCCATCCCCTGCCATCCCCCTGGCACCCACTTTGATGCCCGTGTGTATCGGAGCACTCAATCTACTTAATTGCCACAATGATGAGATTAATTGGTGTGTTGTTATCCGTTACAACTGGCCCCAGGTTGAAGCACAGCAAAGGGCAAATCAAGCATGAACTGAAGACTAATCAAGCACATGGGACTGAAAGGGACTTAGCAAGATGCCCATGTGGGCAGAATAATTGAATGAGATAGATATCACTGTGGCCGCTGGTCAATGAGAGGACATACCAGTGTTTAATAAATACCAGCATTAGGGCATTTGTTCTTTTCTATGTTAAGTGCTCTACAGTATATGTTTAAAAGTCTGGAGTTGGTTCTTATATGTTCATCAAGTCTGCATCGGAAATGCAGAAAAACTGTAATATAATGAAATATTATTACAGTTTTAAAATAATTGTTTTCTGTTTTAAGTATTGATCTGTTTACTTGTATAGATAATTATCATGTGATGGCAAAGTTGAATTTTTAGCAGCCATTACTCCAACCATGAATGTCACTATCCTTCAGAAACCATTCTAATATGCTGATTTGTTGTGGAAAGCTGCATTTATTTTTTTCTATATTAAAAATAGCTGAGCTGCTGTATATTTTTGTAGAGGAAGTGATACATTTTATTTTAGGATTCTGTGATTGGAAAAGAGAATAAGAAACAGCAGTAGTTTGAAATAGAAATCCTATGTAACATGTAAAACTATTTGAGGCATCCTTGCTGAATAGAAGTTAAAAAATGAATATGATTTATATTAAAGGAATGTTTTACCCAGAAATGAGAATTATTTACTTACCCTCATGTCATATCTGTATGCTTTTCTACTGTAAACACAAAATAAGTTATTTAAAAATAGTAATAATTCTATGTTTTATCATTTTAATATAATATATATATTAAATCTCTTTTTTTAGCGATGTTTTTGACATCACTGACATCAAATCACATTGGATGTTTCTTGCATAACTGACATTTAATATATCCACTTTTGTGTTCCAACATGGGTCTTTACAGTAAGATCATTCAGAGAATATACCCAGGTGCATTTTTGAATGCCTTTCAGTACCATACTACTACTACTGATGATTAAGGAAGGGGATGAGATTAATTATATCTGCTGTCCTCCCCCTGTGGTCCTTTCACTGATACAGCTGGTATGTTTAGGAGAATAAGAGAGGGAAAGCACACTTTGTCATTTCACCTTGCACAGGTTGAGTTGTCCTACTTTTTCTGTGTGGATTGTAACACCCACAGGCATGAATCAATATCAAGGGTCTTTTCAGCTTGTGCTTTTGAAATCTTGTGCTTTCATATGGCACTAGAACTTGCTTCATTATGTTTGATCAAAACAAGGTTATTGCTCCAATACTTCATGTGGAAGATAAACAACGTGGGCTTATGAAACAATATTTTGTCTGAGTGTAAATAGAGCCAAGAAGAATTATTTTACCTAGTTTGGCCACTTTCAAGGCCATTGATATTCTACAGTCGTTGTGATCTTAGGCACCGAGCATAACAACGAGATCCGGAGGATAAATGATCAAACAGGAGGACAGCTATTGTCCTTCAACTGCTTAATGGGCTACTAACAGCACTGCGTGTCAGGACTGATTTCAGAGTCCAGAAACAAACTTTCTACTCTTGTTTTTTTTCTTCTTCTTCTTTTCCTTTACTACACAGTAGTACATATTCCCCAGCTTCCATTACCAATTCAAGACCTGGTGTTTGCATAATCACCTTGCCTCTGTCTACCGCCAGGCCTGTATGGAAAGACTCATTAGTGTCTTTTCAGATGCTAAAAGAAAGAGAGAAATACTGTCCGGATGAAATGATTTCCACAAGGTGGAAAGGAGGAGCACGAGAGGACTGGGATATAGATATTGTGAATCTTTGCTGTGAGATTTCTGGGTTTTAAATAACAAGAACAATATCCCGTGTCATAGAACAGCATCCTGTGTAGTGCAAAAGAGGATAGAGGAAGTGGAAAAAGGTAAAGCCTCTTTTTCTCATGTCAGGCTTTGTACATATTACATGATATTGATTGTGCAAAAGTTTCATTGTGGCTTGGCCCAGACTTTGCTGGAAGCACATATGAAACCCGAGCCCTAGAGATTACGGGTAAAGCCATGAAACACAGAGCTTGCAGTAATAACATACTGTGTTGGTATTTACATCCATAAGGGTGTTCCATTGTGTACTAAATTTCTCCAGACTATTGATTGAATATTTGTTTTGTCTGCTTCTTATTTATTTATTCATGTGTGTGTGTGTGTGTGTGTAGGTGTGTGTATGTGTGTGTATGTGTGTGTGTGTGTGTGTGTGTGTGTTTGTGTTTCTACCTCACTTTGATCTGTGTATGTATTTTGTGTTTTCTTGCAGATATAAGAAGCAAACCCTAACGAGAAGGCTCTTTAGTAGAAGAAAAACATGGCCAAGGGGAAGATCTCTTCTCCATGTGGTAAGCACCTGCTTGTTATTTCCTGATATGTTATGGTGGCACACCATATTGTTTAGTTCAGATAAACGGCATAAATATTCAAAATGTATTCTGAAAACATCAATCTGCAACAACAAACAAACTAATCAATCTATATTTAACCACATTTCCATTTCAGTAAGCTTTTAAGGTCTCCGCAGACGGCTGTTCAAAGATGTATACTCACCGTCTAATCCCTTCACACACATGCATAAATATACTGACGTATGCATGCTCATTACCGTATGACACAGAGTTGATATAGATTTATTTTCCCAAATGCCTCTGAAAGTCATGGAAAGCAGAGGGTTGGTTGAGTAGCAGCGTAATAATCCTGGTACAGTGGAAGTAAGGAATCATGCATCAAAGCATTTGCCATCTGTAGGAGGGCTTGAGTCCCTCAAGATGCATTAGCTCTCTGTAATGGGTTCGGCAAGGTGCAGCAATAAGGGACAGATTCTAGAAAGAAAGTTATTGATTGTCATACAGCCAGAGCTGTGCAAAATTCAGAACTGAAGAATTGGCTCCTTTTCAGTTCATAACTGTGACTCTGAATTGAATTGGCCACACCTCACGAGAAGCTGAATTAGAATGACAGGAAGGGGAATTTATTGAATTGCAATTCAAAGAAATTCGACCCATGAAATGCATTCTGAGAAATTAAATGTTCCACAAAAGTTTATTAAATATTTAAAATGTATTAAATATTATAAAATGCATCGGATAAGAAGTTAATAACTTCAAAGCCTTTAAATTTCAATTCATTTAAATCCTACATCCTTTATAGGCCTATTCTAATTGAACTGTTTGCTTTATCAATTCATATTCAATTCAGATTAACACCAAAAAAAAAAAAAAAATTAGAATTTATAAGACATTCCTGATTCAGTTCTGAATGCCTGAAACACACAACTATTTTTCTTCATACACAGATAATAGTGAGACAATATGGTTGAATTGTTGTGTCAGGAGTATTTGAAGCTTTTTAATCTAGAAATTATAAAAATAATCAAGGCTGGTGGTGAATAAACACATTAGCACAGCCATATGTCACAAAACATGCAGATGTGGAGACTCATCAACAGTGCACAGCTCGAACAAAGTTATAGAATAAATACTTCATTTCTACAATTAAGCATTATAGTTTTTAGCATAATTAACCATTAAAAATCTTTATCTGTTGCATCTCAGAAATTGACTTTATCGGCATGTTTGTGTAAAAGGTTTGCATACATACAGGGCCGTCACAAGCTCAAATGCCGCTCTAGGCAGAGCACAATCGTGCCACCCCCACCTCACACTCACAATTAGGTAACCTAAAGATGCATGTACACAAATTATTATTATTTCTTTTATCTATAAAATTACACTAAAATAAAAAAGTGTAAGCATGTTTTCAGATGTGTTTTGTTTTTTGTTTTGTTTTTTCATACTGCAATGTGAAAAATGTACACAATGCAACAGCTGCATATAATTTCTGTTTTATAATAGTGTACAGATTAAAATTAACATATGCACACAACTTTTTTAGTTCATAAGTACTGGAGGTTTCGATTTTTTTCTGGACTGATACACTTTCTTGACTTTAGCTCCGACAAACGCTTTGATTGCGTCCTCGAGTTTAACTTGTACTTCGGAGATAATTTTTAATCTGTTTAAGCTTTGAGAAACTGCGTTCTCCAGAGCTCACAGTGACGGGGAGAGTGAGAAGCACTCTCAATGCTATAAAAACATTTGGAAAAATTGATTCCATCTATTTTTCACAGATGAATTAAGGTTAAGCTCATCCAGTGGTTTAGCTCCAGCAACCAGGTGTCTGCCCAAAGCAGTCAGCTCTTCAAGTAATTCATGCCCATCAACATCCCACGAGTCTCCATGAGTCAGGGCCTTTTCCAGTCTTAAGCAATCCTGAATAACTATTCTCCTTTTCTTTGAGAGAGTGATCTCATATAAAAATCCAAAAACGCGCCCATGGTCTTAAAGCAGCGAAAAGCGCTCTTCCACGGAATGGAGGCAATGAATTTAAAAAAGAAGACTCTTTGTTTCTCCAGTGCTTGCTCATTTAAAAGCTGTCATCTTTTGTACTCATGACCAGATATTTTTATTCGACATTTTTGAATATACATTAAAGTATTTTTCACGCATATAGCCTACTAATAGGGCGCGGCCCGGTGGGAATTTTTATTCTAAATTTAAAGTTAATTTAAATTTATACTAATGGAGTGGGGACAAAAATGCTGTTGATATAAGTGTGATAATTGTAACCTAATGTAAAACAAACAAATTAATAAATAATTCTCTCTCTCTCTCTCGCTCTCTTGCCTTCTCTCTCTCGCCTTCTCTCTCTCTTGCCGCCCTGTCTGAGCTGCTGCCCTAGGCTGCTGCCTAGTTCGCCTATAGGCACGCGCCGGCCCTGCATACATATTTCAACTGTAGATGTATGTCTTGTTAATGTGGTAAGGAAAGTGCAAATAATCAGATGCCTGTGGCAAAACTCCATGTATGTCCACATGATAACTTGCAGTAATTGATTTAACAATAAGAATGAACAGTGGGTCACAAGAGGGTCTAGATAATGGTGGCTTTTTATTGGACTACTTGATTTGCATGGCAAGTGTGTGTATAGCAGTTGAGCATTTCAGTATTTCAGTCTTTTTGGTGTGGATTTAGTTTAATTTGAAATCAGGGCGAGCAACACTTTTTTTTTTTTTTTTTTTTTTTTTTAGTGGTCTCCCATGTCTCCTGTGGCTGCAGTGTCCTTGGTGTTGATCCTTCCATGAAAATCACCAGTAGTCTCAAAAGATTCCTGAACGCTGAATGAACTTCCAAAGTACATTGTTAATCTCTTTGGGTTTAAGAAAATGAGGGTTGAAAATGTGGTCATCTCTGGACAGCATGCTGCTACACCATTTTTCTTTCTCTGTGTCACTTTGAATCCCCCGTGTTTTGAGCGTTTCTGGTTAGTGTTCACATTCACTTATTGCTCAAAACTGTTTAGCACTGGTCTGCAGGGTAAAATTGCATTGCGGTGATTCACATTGTTTGGTTCCACATCCATGTGACAATGCTATTTGATTTGATTAATTATATTCACAACAAGTTTCTCCTTTGGGTTGCTTTATTTTTTTGGTGTTGTATTCTGTAATAGGCGGGATCATGAAAGGACACGTACAGTGTTCAGGCATGAATTTATCAACTGCGGTACAGTAGAGGTCAGACATCAGGGTGAGCGTGATTTCACCAAGTACAACATGTTCCTGGATCAACATCTTTGTTGATCCTGGAACAAGATTCCAATTAATCAATTATAATTGAGATATACATTTTCTGGAAATACCCCAAATCCAAGCTGATAATGAAAGTGGATTAGATAACCAGCTTTACTGATGAGATGCGCATTAATCATCCGCCGATATATATCGTGCACCCCTAATGCGAACATATAGCCATAAAATCTATTAAAAATGTATTTCTCTCGCTCTTTCGGTTCCACTATTCTTCACCCTACAGATAACCCCTTCTTCTCGCCTGCATATCCCGCAGATTTGTGGCCCTGCTTCCTACAATGGTGTGCGTTTCTGGCTGCTTTTTCTGATGCAATATTTAATGTGTATGTTTAGAGACATACTGAGTTTTGTATGGAATATTTGTTACTGTGTGTCATATTAACTGCACTGATAAAAGCATCACTATCCTATTCACAATCTAGAGTACAGGCTCGTCTTGCTGCTGGAGTTACAGAAGGTTGCATCATAGACACCTCTGAAAGAAGAATCTATCATCGATCTATCAATCTATCTATCTATCTAGATTATTTCTTTCTTTCTCTTTATTTCTTTCTTCACACACACGCATGCACATTTAACTTTTAATATGTTGAATTAGTCAAATCTAGTAGAGGAATTTGTGAGAGAACCATCAATGTTAGGATTCAGCTGTGTCATAGTGTTGCAGTATTACATATAATATCAACATTCAAGGATGAATTATGTACTTTGTGCTACAGTATGAGTCTTGTTTACTACAGGATATATTTATATGCTAGGTCAAAAGCTGCTGATTCAGAGAGGGAATATAGATATACAGTATCTGAATCGGTATATTTGTGTCCACCTTCATATCATCAGCATAAGAAAACAACAGAGATACAACTCTTGATACCAGAGCCATCTGACAGTTAACACACTTGAGTCTTAGTTACTGTCTAATTCACAGAGCAGAGGGAGACAGAGCCAGTCAAAAATGGCAGAGTTAACCAATGGGAGTCTGATCGGAGCAAAGTCTCATGCTTTGAACAGGAAATATTGAGCCTCAAATATGCATTGTTCCCTTTGGCAATGGTGCGACTTTGATTTCAAATCAATATTTTCTTTGGAGTATATTACACTTAGTTGTACATCTTGCACTCTTGTCTTTCTCTTGAAGATCAAAGAAGGGCTCGTGGTATGTCACATGACCTCTTCACCTCTGCATAGAAAATACGCCCTCTTCACCTCTGCATAGAAAAGAAAAAATCCTGTAACATTTAGCTGCTTTTGTATGGGAAGATATCAGAGATCCACTTTTGTTTCACAGTGAAGCCATAATGACTTTCCTTGCTATTCAATAGTAAAATGGGTTCCTACTATAGTTGATAAGTATCAGTATGAGCCTGTCCTCCAACAAAAAACAACCATATAGGTCATTTGTGCAAGCATTTATTACGACCTATATTTACACTTTAAAGTTAAGTGCCCTCTAGCGGGCGTAAAAATAATGACAGTATCGCGTTGTGTCTGTCGTCATGAATTGACGTATAACGTCATTACCAATCAAAAACACACGTTTATTTAAATGCAATATGTGGGCGTTTTACACTGATCTCACAGTATTTCCTACATATTTTACTACTGTAGGTGGCTTATTCGTTCGAATGACCACACCTAACCTAACCTAACCTAACCCCACCCCTAAACCTAACCCTCACAGAAATCATGCTAAATTATGATTTATTGAGCATATACATTTTCGTGCACGTCCGTTCCCTGGGATCAAACCCATGATAGCATGATTACATATCAAGGTATTACGCAATAATCTACTAACTGAGCTACACGAAACGCAAACCAGAGGGCAAATAAAAGAGTACTAAACATTAATATGAAAACGACTTTTGCCGATAGGGGCACAATTGAAGTATACGCTCTGATGGGTCGTATTCCAGGGATTTGGACAAACGACCTATACAAGCGTATTGGTTGGAGGACAGGTTGATCGGTATGCATACAAAGAGAAAGATATATATGCACCTGCACATCTAAACTATTAGGCTAAGATTTAGACCGACTGTATGGATTATTTAAAAAGTGACTTCAGGCATATTCAGTTCTGTCCTATAGTTTTCATCTGATTGAAAGTGGAAAAAGTAATTCTCAAAGAATTGGTTTACTTGACAGTCTGCTCACCATTCCCCCAGTCTGGGCAATTTTTGAAATGTCTGTCAAAACATTGATGTGGTTTGGAGTGAGATGATGAAATCCTCAAAATGTGTCTAAGATTTTTAACTCATCTAGATAAAGACAGACCCCTCCTGGGATCTTATTTGTAACAGGAGAAAGACAAAAGCATATTATTGATGACATCAGCTGAGTAAAATGTGCATGGTAGCAGTTGAAGACCATCGACATGCCATGCTAAATTTTCCCTAATAATTCTCTGATTATTATCTTAAGCCATAATTCTTGAAAATGAGGAGGTATAATTGTGTCAAACACAGCTCACAAGCAAGATCTGTTGCTCAAGCAAATTCATAAATGTAAGGTAATATAAAGGGGAAATGAGTCATAGTCTTAAAGCCAAATAAGTATCGACAGGAAGAAATGACTGACCGACAAGCAGTAGATTTTATTTATTTATTTTTATGTATGTATGTATTTATTTATTTATTTATTTATTTTAGGGTGGCATATGGATAAAGGCAGAGAGCTGAAATGCCTGTTTTTATCGCTGGCTGAAAAATAACTAAATAAAATAGAGTGTAGACTTTGTAGTTCTTTGTAGTTTTTGAACATATGTCGGTCTTGGCACCTATCTAGCCTGGAGAGTGTAATGGATGCTTTGATTGGAGTGTGGCACAATCTGAAGTAATTGTAATCTAAGTCTACATCTCACAATTATGTTTTTGTGGTGTCCACAATGGGAAAAAAAATAATTCAAATTAAATGGAAACTTTTTGTCTCACAATATATATTCTTGCAAATTCTGAGGTTATATCTCACAATTCTTTTTGCAAGTTTCTGTTTAGGCAATTTGGACTTTATTTCAAAAAAGTCAGAACATACAGAGATTGCCAAAACTTGGAATGGAATCCTCCAAACTGAAGTACAAATGTCAGCAGATGTTTTGGTGGTGCTGAATAAAAGTTGCTATAATGACATTTTCCCTTAAGATTCTGCCATAGGGAATGGGAAGATTTAGTTTGAATGAACATGCAAGGGTTATTATTAAGTTGTTATTGAATATACAGAGGTGAAAATTGAGTGAGAATTTTTGGAATAGATTCAAGACCTCTGTGGATGTTAGGAGGAGTATCGCTGCTTTTCTAAAACCGCAGCATGTCAACCACATGTCTCTGCACCAGTCAACAGCCCAGTCAGTGTGAGGCTTCTGTTGCAATTTAATTAGACCAGATGAGTCTTGTTCAGCCAAAGACTCACTCACAGGGGACAGCCAAAATGTCAGCCATGATCTTGCACACTTTTAATTAAAAGAAATGTGAGCTATTTGGTGTGCGACGGCGACTTGTTTTGTTTGCTGTGTGGCTGTCCATGTTTAACTGCAATTAAAGGAGGACATATGACTAAACAGACAAGGTTTGCCCTAATTCTTTGTCCAGTCTGAAATGCTTGACATTGGATTAGTAATTTTGCTCCATTTGTTTGTGATGTGAGACATCAGTTTTTACTGAGCCATGGAAATGAATTTACGAAGTGCATTATGATTATGTTTCTACAACCACACCAACTGATGTTGTTACAACTTAACAATGGTGTACTGTTAACCAGCAGCCAAATGCTTTTAAAAGTCACTTTTTTTGATAATAGAAAGCTTATCTAGATTGATAATATATATAGGCCTATATATTCTTTAATCCCTCATTTTAGTAAAATGTGATGACATAAAATTTTCAATATTTTAATGTTGCTGTTTCTTGTGGCAGACTAAATGAAGAGTAATGTTTCTTGTGGCAGACTGAAGAGTAATCCGGCAGAGTTTTATACTGAAACTTTCCGTCTAAAAGTCCTTCCTTGGTCTTATCCATATTTCTTTGCACGTTGAACAGACATAGGCCACAACTGGAAATAAAAAAAAACTGCAACAACGTTAATTGCGTTATTTTTTTTAACGCGTTAAATATTTCAAATTAATCGAATGCGTTAACGCGCTAATTTTGACAGCACTAATATATATATATATATATATATAATTCTTTAATCCCTCATTTTAGTAAAATGTGATGACATGAAAAAAAATCAATAAACAGTTGTTTTTAAGTGATTTGTTGATTTTGTATCCAGCGTCTCTCATGTGCGCTTTGAAATAAAAAGCAAATTTGCACTTAGTATTAATAGTGGATTTATTTTATGGATCAATATCCAGAGCCATTTAAAAGAATGTGAGGAAATGCAAGAGCTGGTACTACATGCAGTGTGTGAGAACTAGTTTCTGATGCAGATCAGGTTAATGAAACGTTGCAACAAAGCCATCTCAAACTTTACTGGGTGTTTTTAACAACACATTATTTTTGAAACTTTATAGTATAATGTTCGTGTTTGTTGACTATTTTTTGAACTATTAGACTGGAGATGGCATTTAAAGAACAAGCTATTCCAGTCAAACCAGGGAATTTACTAAAGATGAATACTAAACATTTATTCAATGTGCTTGCTTTATTGTTTAAAGTGTATGATTTGCTAAAGGAATTATGTAAATCAGTGTTAACAATGCCACAAAAGCACTTCTGTGGCGTTTGACCAATAAAAATGCGCAAGCATCTCTATTAAAGAAAATCCTTCTTTATGCAACAAATAACAATTTTTGAATTTTGCGCTCATTGTTTGCAAATACATATTTGTTCATCATTATTTTAGCATATATGATGTTGCTAATTTAAACTTAGATGTGGCATGCAGGCCAGGCACTGGTGTCTAAGGAAAGTGGCAATAATAATTATTTCAATAAAAATCTGAAGATGTGTTTTATTCATAGGTACACTATAAAGTTCACTCTATTCTTCTGCTTTGTTGTTAGGATTGTAAGCCTGTGGTAGTTTGACCCAAGAGGAGAGCTCTAATCTACTTAGAATGTCCTGTTCTCCTGTTGCCTTTCTCCTGATTTTTTCCCCTTCTTTTGTTTGTTCACTGGAAATATGAGGATCCTAATTAAGCTGTGCCAGAGAGGAGCTAGAGCAAGAAAAGCTCCTGTTGGCCAACTGTAAGCAGCTCTTCACAAGCTTGGAATTAATGTTTAATTTATTTCTTGTATATGATTTATTGATGCATTGGTGGATGTGTGTGTGTGAGTGTCTGCGCTGAGTGTGTAGGAAGAAGAGATAGCATTGTGTTGGATGTAACTAGGTCATTTTTATATTGTGGCTGTGTAATGCATTATCAGCACAGGCAAACATAGTTTATTGTGTCCAAAACTATATACAGAACATAAGACTTGGATCATGGGTTATTTCTGCAGTATTTGTTCAGATGCATTCCAATGAATCCATCAATACACACTCACACACACACACACACACACACCTACACACACTTGCACACACTGATTTACTTATTGATTATAAATTATTTTCACTCAGAAATTGCTTGTAAATTACAAAAATAACAATAGTAATAAAAAGGCTATAATAGTATTTCAGTTAAATATTCTCCAATAATCTTTATTTAAAATTCCAAGAAAAAAAATTATATTATATAATATTATATATTTATAATATTGATAATATTTTATTTACAATTTAAAGATTCATTATATTATATTATATTATATTATATTATATCATATTATAAATAAAGCTATTAATGGGTAAACTGTTTCTAGTCTAACAGCCCCTTTCTGTGAGCTGTTCATGTGCAGAAAAGGCTTTAGTATGCCGGTAGTCAAATATATTGCTTCCAAGACTACATGTATGAATTCATAGCATACTAGCACACTGCTGGACAGAGGTGAATAAGAAGCACTGAATGTGCAAGTCCTTACAAACAGAGACACGTGAACGGAATGAAAATGATGTGTAATTGT
Organism: Carassius gibelio; assembly: GCF_023724105.1. NCBI lineage: Eukaryota > Metazoa > Chordata > Actinopteri > Cypriniformes > Cyprinidae > Carassius > Carassius gibelio. The sequence goes on from NC_068384.1 coordinate 12,124,242, forward strand.
CAGCTGATCGCATGCATGTGCATGAGGACTTACAACTCCAGTTATCTGGGTCTGAAGGGTAATACACACTTAGATCCACAAAATCTCTCTCTCTTTCTTTTTTTCCCAGTTGTGCAGACAATAGGAAGTCAAGTAGTCGCACAGGTGGCTCATACATCTTCACATGGGAAAATGCAGATCCAAAGCTTTCTGGTGGCAGCTTGAGTCACTGCGGGAAAGAATCTCTCAGTTTCTTTCAGTCTCACCCTTTTAGCGCACAGTCAGCCACTTCAAACATGACGGGATACTCTGTAGCATGTGCAGCCCACCATGAGACCAGCTTTAAGTCCCTTCAAAACAGGCAGCATCACTGGGTGTGACTGTGAGTTGCTGACTGACTGAACAGAAGGAGGACGTAAAGGCTGATAAATAGAAGTTTCATTTAATTTTAAAGTGTGTGATGCAATTCTGTAGATTGCAGAATGGAGAGGGAAATGTTGAGGTCATATTTTATTCATTGATCCAGAGAATAAGCCATAGAAGGCAGTAGGGGTGGGATTTCAAGTCCCAAATATGTTTAGTAAATTGCTGAATCTTCAGGAATTTGTCCTTGCTAATATGTTTTCATGATTGCTAATTAAATTAAATTACTTTAGTAAATTACATGATTATTATTATTATTATTATTATTATTATTATTATTATTATTATTATTATTATTATTATTATTATTATATAAACATCAATATATGTATTTTATATAAAGATATTTTTATAAATAAATGTATGATTATATTTATTTTTATATACAATTATTAAATGTTAATGATCACTTAAGACATTTTAAATATTTATTTATTTATTTAGTAAAAATACATTTTATTATTTTTAAGTTGTATATTGAACAAATTGTATTTGTACATTTTCAGTTACGTAATTATATAAAATACATGAAAGTAAAAGAGCAAATACATAAAATTACAAAAGCTCTGCTAACAACAGGGAACAAATTAAACTTTTTGCTGACTTTGTGATCAAAGTATTCCACCATGAAGTAAGAACATACTTTTTCACAGATACAAAAAAAAACAGAATGATCAAAGAGTTCCCAGTGTACATCAAAGTATGATTTTTCGATATTTTATGAAAAGATGTACCCATGCTTGCACATTCACGGTCAAGGCGAAACCCTGAATATTCACTGACCCTAGAAGCACCCCTGAATTCAAGGGAGAGTATGCTAATGCTAAGCGCACACTTGCTAAGGTCAGAAAATCACATCTACTCAGCACCATGGGAGGCTTGGGTCTGACCTCATGAAGTCAGGATAGTGTCGTTTAGAGGCTTGCGGTGAACTGAACTCCCTGTGGCGCTGGAGTGGAGGTGAAGGAAAAGTGCAGAGGTCTTTCATAAGGTCATGGGTTTCATACTTGAATCTAAAGATGTGTTTTTGTTTTAATGTTGAGTGTTTAATAGTCAGTACATGAGTAGTACAGAACTTGATAATAAATGTATTTATTTATTTGTTTGTTTGCTTGCTTGTTAATTTACTCCACATTAAGAAAAGGTTGTAGTTCCAAACACTCGTCCAAGAATCCAGTAGGCAACTAACATAAGGTGCATAGGCACTGAGCAAGGGGTTAATACCCGAAAGCGTTCAGCACCTTTGCACTTCTGCACTTTTTTGCACATATTTTTGTGACCTCTGAGCAATAAATATAATATGGTTGTTGAGGAGATTTCCCCTCACAATGTAGATTGCTTTGAGTGCCCAGAGAAACACTATATAAATGTAAAGAATTAGTAGTAGTAGTAGTAGTAGTAGTAGTATCATCAGCCTTTTTGGCTGAATCTAGATGAGTGCGGATCTATTTCATCTTTATTTATTTAATTAAATAATTTGTTTATATATATATATATATATATATATATATATATATATATATATATATATATATATATATATATATATATATATATATATATTTTGTTTTTGATTATGCATTTATAATAAATTAAATACATAACTGATAAAGCCCAAATAAAACTACAAAAAATACACGTTACAAAAATATTTATACAATATATGTCGATATTCAGTATTTAAAAAAAAAAAAAAAACTTAATGTGAGCAGTGAATAGACTTCTCAATAAATAAATAATCTTTATTATTAATTTATTTATTTATGTATGTTCACTATTTATTTAAATATTCAATATATAAAAATATATTGTATAATTCATAGATTCTTATGCTTTTAATAAATTAAAAATAAATAGTTTACAAACATAAATGTACGACAATATTGAAGAAAAAACAGACTTTATTTATTTATTTATTTATTTATTTATTTGTTTGTTTGTTTGTTTGTTTGTTTGTTTATTTATTTTTATTGACTGTTCACTGCTCATAACGCTATTATGTTGGAAATTAGAAGTGCAGTACATTATTGGGAAACCCTGTAGATAAAGTGAGAATATGACCATATAATTTTTTTTTCTTTCTTTCTTTTTTTCCTCATCTCTGTAGCACTAAGCCAGCATGATAAAAGACAATCTGGTGAATGCCAGATCTGACCCACAAAGATAAACATGAATAAAAGGCAGTATCAGTCTGCCACAACTCACTCGGGGGTGAAGCCCATCTGAACAATGCTTCACAGCTGATGGCCCTCAGTCCTTGGTGTAAACAGAAACAAATGTGGCATTTGGAAAATAGGCTGTATAAGAAACTAGAGCATGCTGGCTATGTGTGATTGAGGAGGGAGAGAATTGCCCAATTTGTCAGTTTAGATAAGGTCAGTGTTTAAACCGCCCGGCTACAATAATCGAATGCAGCAGGGGCGGATGCCCCGCCAGCGGCAGCTAAAAAGTGTGGCAGAAGTCATCTGCGCCACTAACAGACTCATCACAGAAGTAGATCCAGACTGCTAGCAGTTGAATGCAGAGTGCCCTGAAATAGAATGGCTGTGACTTACAGTAGTAAATGAGTTCAAAGGCTGATGTCACAGCTTAGTCAGACTTATTTATGTTTTGTTTTGTCTTGAAGGAACTTGTGAATGTCCCACTGAAGTATTAATTGCTCAAATGGCTGTGGGTTGTCCTTATGCCTTGATGCCATTGGATCTCACATGAATGCGTTTTTCTGTTACTTTGTCTGGCAACTATTGCACACAGTGTCTGACAACATTTTGGCTAATTAAGTAGCCAACACACTGTCTAGAGATGCTTGAAAAAGTCTCTTTCTACTCATCCACATCCACACAGGGAGAAAATGGTGTAGAAACAATTTTCTCTCAAAAAGTGTTTTTAAATTTCACAAACGATTAAAAAGAAACAGAAAGTGACACACTGAATTGAGTAAAAAACTGATCTATATATTATAATATATATATAATATTATTTATTTATTTATTAACAGTTCAGGCAACTTATTTATCTGGTAACACTTTATTTTAAGAACCAATTCTCGCTACTAACTAGCTGCTTATTAGCATGCGTATTACTAGCATATATACTATAATACTTATTAAGCACATATAAATGGCTTATTCTGCATGACCATATTTTAGATCCCATAATCTAGCCCATATAATTTAACAACCACCTTACCTTATTAAATAAGCACCAAATTAGGAATTTATTATTGGAAAACTCTTAATTATATGATATATTGTAATGTCCCAGGCTGTTGCACTGCTTCTTTCCAGTTTTAGTATTATGTTAGATTATTTAAGATCATTTAATTAGGTAAAGTCTTTTGCACAGTACAATGTGAGTTTTGTAGTTAATGTTGTCTCGTGTAGCACCATGGTCTTGGAGAAATGCTGTTTCGTTTCACTGTGTACAAGATGTATAGAGCTGAAATGATAATAAAGCCTCTCTGACTCTAATTAATAGTGAACATGTGTTCCCTAATCTGAACTGTATCTTTTAACTTGTTGTATTATAATTAGAAGTGAAGGATTTTATGTGTTTTTGATGGAGTTTTAAAAAAAAAATAGGCTTAGTTTGTCTTTTTATCGATAATCCTTAGAATTGTTAAAATGTTATATTCATTTATTTGTTTTACTAAAATCTAAATTTAGTTGACAAAAATAACATTTTAGTTGATGTGAATGTCTGTTAGATTTATGTCAGCCATTTTTCTTCAGTTTTTCTTCATAATGGTTGAAAAAGTTTTTTACTGTATGTTGAGTTTCATCAGTAATTTTTTTTTTTTTTTTTATGATGGGCCTTTTACACCAGTAAAAGTACAATGTTATTTATTTATTTGTTTTTTTTTTTTGTTTGTTTGTTTGCATTTAAAGCAACATCAACAAAAATATGTCCTTTTAAATGGCCTTTTGCCTCTTGCTTTGTGGAGCATTTAGTGTTTTAATGCACACCGATATCTCAGTTGTTTTGAGAGGGTGTACTTTTTTGACGTAATTGTGTCGAGCAACACATTTGACCTCCGGCTTTCTCTATCTGAGCAGATTTATAGTCGTCACAAAAAGTGCATTCTGCATTTTGTATTTGTCTGGCTCTTATGCACTGAAAACCTGCTAAATCTATACTTGTTATCCCAAAAATTTTAGATTATATTTGAGATCAACTGTTTATTTCTATAAAAGTTTGTGCTTTGACTCTGTTTATCACTTTTTCTCTTTATTCCAACAAATTTGGCCTTTTGGACTGTTTTGAAGTAGATGTAGGCATTTATGAATAGCCAAACATGATTCAAAACTTTTTTCTGGAGTTCTTACTTGTTTAATAGACTGTGACATTCACTATCAGTGGAATAAGCTATAATTACAGTGTCTACAATAAAGCTGCGGGTAGCTTTAATTTATTGTGATGTGAAGCCATCAGACAAATGTGTAGCCTTGAGACAGAATGTGTATAAATCCCACCAATCTGGCAAGTAAAAATATCCCAAAGGTTGAAACCTTCATGGTGCTGATATACCATAAATGGCTTTCCCTCACCAGGACATGAAGAAAGCTCTACATTATCTTCAGCTTAGATTTGTATGGAGCAGGACATACCAGTGCTCCACACTTAATCTTCTCCTTACCTTGGAAATCTAGAGTATCAGCAATTCCTCTGCCTGACAGGGAAGTGGAGGAGAATTGGTTATGACTCCTCTGTTATGAGCACCGTTCATTTAAGAAGTGACAGGCCGTGCACAAACGCCTGCACACAAATAATCATATGCTCTTTTTAATTGAATAGACATATTTTTACAGCGACATAAATTTACTTTGGACAGAACTTTATTGGCATTTACTTCAGACATGTTACCTCACAATTAACATATGTCCATTTCTTAACATTGATAAGCTAACTTAATTATTATTATTTTTTTTATAATTATTTTTTTTTAGTCTAGTCTTTTGGTTTCCCTTCCCAAACATTGATAAGGATCCTTGATCATTGAAAACTTGGGTGCTTTCACACTTGGTTCACTTGTCGGGTCTGAACCCGAGTTCAGTTGCTCCCCCTGCCCCCACTGGACTGTGTTCATATTATAATATTTGAGTCCGAACCGCAGTTCACTTGCGTCATCAAGCCAGCAGCTGTTTACCCCATTGCTTGGTAATGCCAGTGCAGGAGAAGGCGGCAAATGCATAACATTATTCTCTGCACTTTTTATGTTTTACGTTTTTGAACTGTTCACTTTGTTTATAAAGCTTCCGTACATAACAGCACTTGTGTCTGTCTTACGAATGTACTGAAAATGCTCTAGAGTCTAAAGAACGTTTAAGGCGAACATAAATGAGATGTACAGCTCTCTGCTTGCAGTGCGTCAGTCACGCTCATCAGGAAACTGAGTGAAACACGCACACAAACATACATTTTCATCAAATAATTTGTCATTAAAAGCGGTTCACTTCCGTGATTTGATACGATTGCGTTCACATAAGCAGCGAACCAGGGCCGGCCCGCAGCATAGGCGGTATAGGCAAATGCTGAGGGCGCCACTCATCCATAGGGGCGCCAGAATGTAGCCTGACTACGTCAGACTTCATACTTCCGCTCAATTTCATTTAGCTTCTGTACTCAGTCTGATACAGCGTCAGAGCTTTCTGTTTGCCACCGGTCTGGAAACAGCCGGGCCAATCAACGAACAGAGGGTGGGCTGAGAGCCGTGACGTAGATGCGTAGATTAACTTCGCATAATCTGCAAAAGTCATAAAAAAAAAAAAATCTGCAAAAGTCGTTTACAGCCATGTTCACTCCAGTATTTCGCTCTCATCATCATGTGTTTACAACAGGTTTACAGTGGAAGTTCAATCATAGATTTGAGTTCAATGCATGATGTCTGTGCTTCGATGCGGCTGATTGGCTTACGGGTAACCAATGATTTTAAACTTCAGACAAGCGCCCCCTATCGAGAGAGAAAACACTTCTCTATTATGCCATTCCAGACTCTGTCTACGAAGCAAAGTGAAGTAACAGAATCTGGTATTACCAGGCTAGCCAGAATAAGTGAACGAGTGAAATTTTTTATTTATTTTTTTTTTTTTTTACATATTTTTTTTTTTTTTATGTAATAGGCTACTATTTAAAAACCATTATTTTGAAATACTACCAAATAAAGCAAAAAAAAAAAAAAAAGATAGATAGATACAGTGCCAAAAAGAAGAGAAGAGGATAAAGACAGAGGTAAAGAGATGTAGTGAAAGAACAATTTATTGCATAGGAGTAAGATACTATAATTTCATGGCAGTTATTTTTACCTTAAACTTAATGTTAGCAGTTTTTCTGAGTTCTGAGTCCCCAGACTGTGATTTTGTACAATCATGTCAGTTTTAAGACGCATTTTTTATTATCACTTTTTTATTAATGTTTTACTCTACAGTTGTGCAGTTTTGGGGGAATATAGTACAGGCCAAAAGTTTGGAAACAATACTATTTTTAATGTTTTTGAAATAAGTTTCTTCTGCTCATCAAGCCTGCATTTATTTGATCAAAAATACAGAAAAAAATGTAATATTGTGATATATTATTATAATTTCAAATAATTTGTTTTCAATTTATTATACTTTAAATTATCATTTATTTCTGTGATGCAAAGCTGAATTTTCAGCATCATTACTCCATTCTTCAGTGTCACATGTGACATCCAGTCTATCACATGATCCTTTAGAAATCATTCTAATATGATGATTTATTATGAGTGTTGGAAACAGTTCTGCTGTAATGTGTGTGTGTGTGTGTGTTTGTGTGTGTGTGTGTGTGTGTGTGTGTGTGTGTGTGTGTGTGTGTGTGTATATATATATATATATATATATATATATATATATATATATATATATATATATATATATATATATATATATATATATGCTAAATCATGAACACAATGACAGGGTGAAATGGGCTGTGATGCATGGGGCGCCAGGTAAAATCTTGCCTAGGGCAGCAAATTGGTAAGGGCATCGGACTCGGGTACTTTAAATCAGGAAAAGGCCACATAGCAGCATAAAGTGGCAGTCAGACCTATTAGAGAGCTATATATGGTTTTGTACATACATGTTTTATATTGACGGCTACAGTCTATAACTCAAGTGAGTCTCTAGCTGAATTTTTACAGAAAGTTTGGTTTTAATGTGCTGTATGGAACCATTTGGCATGAGGTGTGAGCTTTTTGCAGTCAGACTCTAATGCTAGAGCTGTCAGAATCTCTCAGGTTATTAAAAGATTCCAGAAATAGGGTTATTGTGCTGTTAGAGATTGAGACATATAACTCCTGAAAAGTGTTTGGGTGAAGCAGACATGGATGGGGATGATTTGAGGGGTGATTTGGGGGTGTTTCAGGCATTTCAGATGCCTGAAATAGTTTGGAATAAAAAAAAATTACATCTGTAAATAAGCAATACAAAGACATTTGATATTTAGAATTTCTATCTGTTGTTATGGTTACAAGTGTTTACAGAGCTATGGCCAGTAAGACTCTTAATAAATATGGATGTCAGTATCAAACACTGATAAGGATCCTTGATCATTAAAACCTAGTTATCAGCTTCAGCTTTAACACATAAAACTAGCTATTCCACAACTACTTTTTTTTTTTTTTTTTTTTTTTTTTTTTTCATGTATTTGTTGGAATACAAAATGGCATTTAAATTTAGTCAACTAAAGATTGCCCAAAAAAAAAAAAATTACAAAAACTTTTTGTATTTTTTTTTCCCCTTTGGCAATCTTTAGTTGACTAAATTGATCATTGATCAATTGACTAAATTGATCATATATATATATATATATATATATATATATATATATATATATATATATATATATATATATATATATAAATCATATGCAAATAATCAGAAAAATAGACATGACTTTATAGTACAAAGTCCCCAAATATAGATGTCAATACCAAACCCTTACTAGATGAATGAAACAAATGATTAAGCAATAAATCAATGTCCTCTTATAACTTAGTTATGAGCTTCAGCTTTAACACATAAAATTAGCTCATCCACATATTTTACAATAAATTGTTAATAGCCACTATGCTGAGTTTTTGTACATGAGTGCTTCGATGCTTTCAAAATCTTGTCTGTCCAAAATTGTTGTCTGTTGAAATATATATATATATATATATATATATATATATATATATATATATATATATATATATATATATATATATATATATATATATATATATTTTTTTTTTTTTTTTTTTTTTTTTTTTTTTGTCAGAAGTGTCCTCAACTGCATGCTAAAAATTATTTTAAAATTCTCCACAAAGTGTTTCTTTCAAGCCTTTATTTATAATACAAATTGAGGAGCCAGACTTCCATATAAATTATTGCCTTTATGTATTTATACTGTACTATAGGTGGGTATATATGATTAATATAATAACACTTCAGTAAGATGAGTTCATTTTTGTCAGCAGCTATACAGCTCCGTAAACAGAAAAAGGGAAACATGGAAGCCCACTGGGTGCATCCACCACACAGGAAACGTTAATGAGGGCCTGTGGCGGCAGCTTTATAGACCGATGTGCCTCCTGACGTCCTCTTTCGAAACAAAACAGCACGGGGTCATAAAGCTCTCCTTCTCGCAACATACTATTGCCTCTTTTCATAGTGTTTTCATTCTCACAGAATTGCCAGTGATGTCTCATGCCTGTGAAGTCATTTCCATCCAGGCATGAGCGTATGGAAATGAAGAGTGCACCGTATCAGAGTGTCAACACACGTGTTTGAAAAACAACGAGAACAGCAACTGCTCTGATCCACATAAAAAAATATAAAATCAGAACTTCTGTTCGCTGATAGAACATGATTTCCCAAAGGATTTGTATATTGCTCATGGGTTGCTCTTTGAGAATTAATGGATTTCACAGTTAACTTTGTGCCACATGTTTACTAGAAGAAGAAAAAACAAATCATTAGGAGAAATGTAAATAGACACAAACAAAACATTTGTTGGCATACAGTAACATACTGAGCATTCAAATAAATATAGATGGCATAGCTCAGATAATTTAGTATTGGAAGAGTTTCATGAGAAATTACTTTTCATTTCCATAGTCTCATATAATCACATATCTTAAGATATTGAAACATTTCATTTGTGAGCACTTTTTTTATATATATATTGAAGATTTAGTCATTTAGTCAGTTGGAGAAATGCAGCATTACATCACTTGCACACCAATGGATCCTCTGCAGTAAATGGGTGCCATCATAATGAGAGACCAAACAGCTGATAAAATCATCAAAATAATCTACAAGTAATCTACATAACTACAGTCCATCAATTAATGTCTCGTGAAGAGAAAAGAAAGAAATGCATCAATAAGGCGTTTTAACTTAAAACCATCGCTTCTGGCCAAAGTCTGTAACCCATAGTAACACTTATTCCCGTGAAAAAGTCCATCACCTATTGCCCTCTCACATCAAAATCCACCACCATATTTGTTTATACTGTAACTCTTGAACTGTTTTCGCTTGTAAACCGTGCTTGATCTATGTATATTTCTCTCCTGAACCAGACAAGACTGTTTTTTTTTCTTTGAGTAAGAAATATTATGGATAGAGGACTTGTGTTTTAGCCAAAAGCAACAATTTGAAGTTAAAAACATCTTAATGATGAATTTGTTTACCACAAACATGCAGCTTTTGGTTTCACAAGACATTAATCGATGGACTAGAGTCATGTAGATTACTTGTGGTTTACTGTGATGTTTTATCAGCTGTTTGGACAGCACCCATTCACTTCAGAGGATCCATTGGTGAGTATGTAATATAATGCTAAATTTCTCCACATCCAGTGAAGAAACAAACTCATCTACAGCTCAGATGGCCTGAGGGTGAGTACATTTCAGCAAATTTTTGGGTTAATTATTGCTTTAAGCAGTGCTTTTGCTTTATGTAAATTTGAATAAAGCAGTACACAACTATATTTAGTTGTTTATTTAAAACCTTTCGAATGTGTACTTTGACTGTCATCCCTTATTGTAACTATGCTTTTGCCTGCATGTGGTAGAGCACAGTTAATGGATAAGCCTTGCCTGTATCTACAATAAACAACAAGGATTCCTCTAGTCCACTAGATATGTAATTCTGGACTACTTTGAGGGAAATGGTTTATTTCTATGGTTTTAAGTAGGGGACATGACTTCAGAGAACCAGTGGAGTCAAGCTGCCCCAGTTGGAGATGGAGCGGATTCTGATTAAAATACCTCAAAGTGGGAAAATGTCAATGTGGATTGCAGTTTTTCTGAGTAGGTGATCAAGAAGGCATATGTCAGTTATGAATTAGTGTGTAACCTGAATACTGGTAGCAACAGAATGTATTGCACAAATGGTTTTGTGTCTCTATTCACATGCTGGTGGGTAAAAAGTGTAAATATTTTTTTTTGATGGTGTTAGTAACTGTCCTAACACTATCCCCTACATAATAAAGAGTTTTTAGATTAATATTATATTCATAGTGTGGCTTTTGTACTTTTAACTGAATTTGACTTTTATGGTGGCTTTTGTTGTTGTTTAGTAAATATTATTCAATAAATAATATTTTATCTAAATAATAGTAGTATATAATCATAGTATAGTATATAATCATTCATTGTGTGTGTGTGTGTGTGTGTGTGTCTGTGTGTGTGTGTGTGTGAGTGTGTGCATGCGTGCGTGTGTGTGTGTGTGTGTGTGTGTGTGTGTGTGTGTGCGTGCATGTGTGATTATTTACATTGTTCCGTTATTAGATGTTGACATGAGTTTTTAAGAGTGAGTCAGCAGTAACATTTATATTGAAAGAGACTGGATTGTACACAAGAAAGTTATTTTACTTTCTACAGCACCTAGCAACATACATGTATATATATATAAAATTACCACATATTAAAATGGTTCTGCTAGAGTTGCAAGATGATTACACTTTTTTTCTTTTTATTGAATATTTCTTCCAGTTTTACCAGTATTTGCTGGTCCAACAGTGTTGGCCAATCGAAACGGATTGTTACTGTAAATATGGACAAAATGTGCAGATGTAAATTTGATAATACAGGTGCATCTCAATAAATTAGAATGTTGTGGAAAAGTTCATTTATTTCAGTTATTCAACTCAAATGATGAAACTTGTGTATAAAATAAATTCAATACGCACAGACTGAAGTAGTTTAAGTCTTTGGTTCTTTTAATTGTGATGAATTTGGCATTTAACAAAAACCCACCAAATCACTATCTCTACAATTTAGATTATGGTGAGATGCCAATCAGCTAATCAACTCAAAACACCTGCAAAGGTTTCCTGAGCCTTCATATTGGTCTTTCAGTTTTGTTCACTAGGCTAAACAATCATGGGGAAGACTGTTGATCTGACAGTTGTCCAGAAGACAATCATTGACAGCCTTCACAAGGAGCCACAGACATTCATTGCCAAAGAAGCTGAATTTTCACAGAGTGCTGTATCCAAGCATGTTAACAGATAGTTGAGTGGAAGGAAAAAGTGTGGAAAGAAAAAGATGCATAACCAATCGAGAGAACCGCAGCCTTATGAGTATTGTCAAGCAAAATCAATTCAAGAATTTGAGTGAACTTCACATGGAAGGGGTCGAGGCTGGGGTCAAGGCATCAAGAGCCACCACACACAGACATGTCAAGGAATTTGCTAAACCACAGACAATGTCAGTGTTGTCTTACCTGGGCTAAGGAGAAGAAGAACTGGACTGTTGCCCAGTGGTCCAAAATCCTCTTTTCAGATGAGAGCAAGTTTTGTATTTCATTTGGAAACCAAGGTCCTAGAGTCTGGAGGAAGGGTTGATTAGCTCATAGCTCAAGTTGCTTGAAGTCCAGTGTTAAGTTTCCACAGTCTGTGATTATTTGGGGTGCAATGTCATCTGCTGGTGTTGGTCCATTGTGTTTTTTGAAAACCAAAGTCACTGCACCCGTTTACCAAGACATTTTGGAGCACTTCATACTTCCTTCTGCTGACCAGCTTTTTAAAGATTCTGATTTCATCTTCCAGCAGGATTTGGCACCTGCCCACACTGCCAAAAGCACCGAAAGTACAGTAAATGAACATCCTTTCTAGAAGGCCAACAATTCACTAAATTGTTTTATTTTTTGGTCTTATGAAGTATTCTAATTTGTTGAGATAATGAATTGGTGAGTTTTTGTTAAATGTGAGCCAAAATCATCACAATTAAAAGAACCAAAGACTTAAACAACTTCATTCTGTGTGCGATGCATTTATTTAATACATAAGTTCCACAATTTGAGTTGAATTACTGAAATAAATGAACTTTTCCACGATAATCTAATTTATTGAGATGCACCTGTAAGTGTAAGAGTTAACTTGCATATTAACAGGGTGCACATAAGTGTACACCCCTGCATATTAAGCATGGCTGCATAGAGCAAAAATATTTTTGCTTGTTTGTTAGTTTTTTTTTTTTTTTATATGTTGGCTGTCCTTTACTTTACTATGAAAAACAAATGGTTTACTGCTGAAAGATGGAAAGTTGTCTTCGTTTGCTTTGCTCTGTCCAAACTGTTTGATTAATTACTGTCAGTCACAGTGTCTGACAGTGATTCTTCTTCCAGACTCCAGAGTTGTCAACCAGTTGGTGGCTTGGTCCCTATGCTACCACCACGTGTTTAAAGCCTGATAACTCATTAATGTCATGGAGGCTAAGGAAAAGCCCACATTGGCAAAACACTTCCTCCAGTTCCCCATGGTGACCTTATCTTTCAGCTCGTCTCTCAGCTTGTTTTAATTAGATTAAAAAGTTCTGGGGCCCTGGAGGGGCAGCACTGGAGTTGGCGGTAGCTACGTGCTTCAGCACTGAATTGACATTCAAAATTATGTCCACGCTTCTTCGTTATGAAGTTAAAAGAGTAGCAAAACTCGACAGCTTGTTGATTTGTATTTGTGAACTTAACATAATAATATTCGTATGTGTAACTTGAAATTTACACTCACGCCTCTGATGTGAAAAGCATAATATTTTGATTTTCACACACAGACAATCATCAAAACACCTGTGTTTTTAATTCAGAGTTTCAGATTAATAATTACAAATGTGTAAAATGATATTCACATACACAAAATGATAGACACAAATTCTAATTGACAAGCCCTCGAGTGTTGCTACTCTTTTATCTTCATATTTCCACCCATGAAGGCAGAGTGAGAAGAATACTTCCCCTGATGTCTCTTGTCTATTTTGTTATGTATATGTGTGTATGTTTTGTTGAAAAAGGTCTGTTTGCACATGTGTGAGCGCAGTGAGAAGCATCTGTCACTACAGATCGACCACAGATCATCAAGTCTCCACTTAGAACTCAACCAGATGGAAAGATGAAGATGCAGCCACTTCTGATACCTCAAGGGTGTGGGTGTGTTTGTGTGTATGTACGTACCGAAAAAAAAAAATTATGTCTGACTTTTTAAGACTAGTCTAAAAGCAACCGGCCCCTGGTTAGATGCACAATCACAACACCAGAAACAACTCCCCCACCAGCGACTGGGATAAGTGAGGATTTAGCAAAGAAATGTTTTATACATATGACAGAGAAATTTTGTGACTGTATATCTAATGAAATTAAGAGGATGAACATCAATCTAATCTATTACTTAGTCACTATACATTTTGAATTCATCCCATTTCAATAGTTACAAAACCATTGTCCTCAGAAAGTACAACGATTTGTTTCTTGTGCCAAAGGTTGTTTGGAAGTATAAAAGTTGTGAAAGGGGCTGACCTTGGAAAGAAATTAGTCTCTTGCAAGTTAAGAATTTTTTTTTTCCTTTGTACAGTAAAAGCACTTGCAGTACACAGTGCATAGATGAATGGTGATTATATTACATTAAATTTTCAGTCCAGTTACCGGAAAACCAGCAGCACAATTTACTGTTATTCCCCTCTCTCTTGGCACTATTACGTTAGAAAGTGAGCTGTCCTTTCAGAGAAAACATTCAAGGCCAGATCTCTTGTTGAAATGCACCCATGCATCTCAGTGAGATTGTGGTAATTTAAGATTTTCATTGATTTTCAATGCACGGCTCAATTATAATTTAAAATTATAATAATTCACAGCCTTTTGCCGCAAGTATGACTTAGCTTAGCTTTTAATCTCCATTATTGTACTGATATTCGGTTTGTCACTGTGCAAAGATTCAGTGACGGTTACCGAGTCTAGAAATGGTCCTTTTTTTGAACGATTTCCGTGCTGCAGCACATTAAACTGCTGCTAATCTCTAATACCAATTAGGCATGGGCCGGTATGAGATTTTGACGGTATGATAACCTTAAAAATATCACAGTATCATGGTATTGTTGTTACAGCTCTGAAATGTGTTATTTTTAAATGATTGGGTAAAAAAAAAAAATCCTGCTGCATGGACACAATACATTTTGTTATTGAGCAACATACAAAATATTAGAAACAGTAGAATTAGTTTATTTATATTTCTTTATTTATTACAGAAAAAATAAAGACTAACATCTTTATTTAACCTAAATATGTAATTACAATTATTTAATTTTAGTTATATAATCCATATACATATCATTAATATAATTTCATATCATTTAATACACATACTTAGATTTAATAATAACCCAATTCTTATCAGAAGACAGTCAGCTCCCCTCAGAAAAACATTCATATAAACCCCTAAATCATTACTGAGGATTTTCTTCCAATAGTTTTTGCGTCATGAACAATGAGTGATCTGCCTGCTACAGTATTTTTCTCTGTCTGTCCGTCTTTTTATCGTCTCTGGCCTGTGTTAACGGGGCGTTAACAAACTTCATATTTTCGCATGACAATGACATTTTGGAAAAATGATTGCATTGCAACGCAGTTTGTGCAAGTCTAGAACTGAGAGTTGCAATAAGTCAAAAAATGGCTGGTTACCGATTGCGTAAAGGCCCAAGTATATTTGGGCCATCCACGCACTGTCAGCATTACGTTATTTTTGCCATCAAGAGGGCTTGCAGACAGCCGCACATCTTGTGGTACTGCACATGTGAGCTCATCCGTCCTTGCTCATCATACTTTTGAAAGCTAAAACGGCCCATGCTTAATACCAATAGTATTAATGATTTAGATTTATTTAATGCATCCAGTCATCACCTCGGGAATCAAATGTAGGCCCTATATCAACACTTGTAATTCGTTAAACCTAAGGCGCTTGTGTTGTATGCTTCAGTAAGATAAAACTTTCAAATTTCATGCTCCCCTGGTTTTTGCCTTCAGACCTTAGGGAACAATCAAGTAATGACCTGAGTAAATGGTCTCATAAACAAACATTTGCTGTTGTTCCAGCATTTAGAAAATCTATCATAAAAAATAAATAAATAAATAAATAAAAATGATGCTGTTCTTCAATAATGTTTTTTTTTTTTCATTTCTTTTTTTTTTTTTTCTCTGCTTAAATGCTTTTTAACCTTCAGCAAAGAAGCTTTTGTGTATCGGTCTTTCTCTAAATCCCATTCTTTCATCCAATTTGTTCTTTATCATCGTTCTAAAGATTCTAAGGCTGTAGGAAGCTTAAATATGCACCAAAGAGGCCAGGATTTTTTTTTTTAACATAGGGTCTAAATCACATTATTATTCCAGCAGTGTGAATGGCTTCATTAAAAGCCACCACAGTCGCTCACATGCTATATAAAAAAGCCTAAGCGAAGAGTCCTTACAGGCTCTGAATGGAATCTTAAGTATATAAATGTGGAAGTTTATGATTCATGTCTGGATCACGTACCTGAAGTTTCTCCCCTGAGATATCAGCAGATCGCAGAGATAGGAGCGGCGGACAGCACAAAGTGATAGAAAGCAGTGACAAAGCAAATTTGGATTTTATTTATCTTACCGCTCACGCTGCCCTTGGTGATTATTTGTTGGTATTAGAAATGAAGTTTCATTTTTGCCATTTGAATGAAGAGATTATGAAACCATTGGTGTTGGTGAACTTAAAATGGCTTTTTTCTGTATTGTAACTTTCCTAAAAGTTACCGTCTGCTATTGAACAGCTGAGATATTGAACTAAAAGCAAGTAAACACCTGCTTCCATTTACGTTTTCAACATCTGCGTGACGTATTTAAAGCTACTTTTGGAACTGGATTAGCCAATGTTATAGGAAATCACATTATAATTGATACATTTAAACTGACAAGCCATCTGTGGGCTCTGCGAGCAACATGGTCAATGAGCAGCAGTGCTTGAAAAATCATTTTATTGGATTGTCAGCTGCGTGTATCCTTTAATGATTGCAGCAATGAAGCCTCAGAGAACATTTATGATTATGTGACAGCAGATGAGGGGAGATATGCAGAAAACAGCATCATACACAGACTTCAGGTGTAAGAAAAGCCATGTCTAACATTTTAAGCACTGATGTCTGCATTATTGTCCTTTCGTCACATCATTTTTTCAAAGAAATTAATACTTTTATTCAGCAAGGATTCGTTAAATTGATCAAAAATGAAATTCTTTATCAAAGAAAAAATGCATTAGTTTCCAACAAGAATATTAAGCAACATGATTTCTGAAGGATCATATGATACTGAAGACTAAAAGTAATTGAGGAAAACTTAATAAAAAAATGTTTTTTGTGTTTTTGAGGCATTAAGTTATTATATATCAACAATCATAACTATGTATTTCTATTTTATTTTAAATTACATCTGTGAAATAGTTAGCATTTATTGCTTTTACATAGACATAATTTTAGATTTAATGTTCTGTGCTCATTTTCTGACTTTATCTTTATTTTTTATTTTATTTTATACACATTGTGGACCAGACCTCATGCTGGTTAGTAAAAGGTCTGGTTACGTGAGACTACATGAAGTCTGGCTTTATTTCAAAACAACATAAGACCATTAAGTCCTATTGATGCAAGTGTCTCATCAACATATGTATCAACATAAAAAGGCTAAGAACATCCTCTGCAGTGATGCTGATTTACCACATTTAACCTCTATTACCCTTAGCATGACTAAGCAGGATGTACTGTATGTTCCCTTTTATATGTAGCTCTAATGGCTGGGTTACTCTGAGACTGATTTCAACATAAACACATTCTCTCTCTTTTCCCGTTGTGCTGGAGACAAGATGGCGGAGTGTTTGTCAGGGTGCAATTGCTTTGCTTTCTTCCAAAAGCAGTGCTACAGAGACTTATTATGAGGGCAGGGTTGGATGAGTCAGACAGAGAGAGTGGAGAAACGAGGGGATAGAGTGGGTACAAGAGAAATGAAACCCACTGAAGTCCAGTTTGATCTCGTCAGCTCTACTCAGGGGTGTACCAAGTGTGTGTGTCTATCTTAGATTCTTTTGACCGCTGCTTCTTTGTATGTGTGTGTGTGTGTGAGAGAGAGAGAGAGACCATTGCACCTCAGGATATTTCATTTTTTATCTTGACATTTTCCTCCCTAACTCATCTGAACTCTCTACAGTGCTTCTGCTTTACCATATATTTCTGTCTTTTGGTCTAATCACAATTTCAGAAGAAATGACAAAAGAAACTGGAAAGTACTATCACACATTTAACACTCCATACATCTCTCTGAATTTTTATTTAATTAAAACAGAATCACTTTGCCCATGGCTTTGTGTGACATTTATCAAAGCTATCTTTATCTATTTATTAGCAGTACATTAAGTAAAGAACCCTCTTCTTATCAAGAACCATTTTTCACTGCATGGGGCTCTGAGATGGTAAATGCTTCTTTTGGAGTTTCTTTGTTAAATTTTTTTTAAGGGGTCATATGATAATGCTAAAAATATTTTGTGTATTTTGGTGTAATGAAATGTGTTTATGTGGTTAAAAAATAATAATTTTCCACATACTGTACACTAATGTTTCTCCTCTATGCCCCGCCTTTCTGAAATGCATCGATTTTTAAAAAGCTCATTGGTCTGAAAATCGAGGTGTGCTCTGATTGGAGTGCTATCCAGTGTTTTGTGATTGGCCGAATACCTCTAGCATGTGATGGAAATGTTATGCCCCTCACCATACTGTGATGATGTGTGTCCCGACATGACAAGACAAAAACAATAAAACTCATTACAAATGAGGCATTTGTTGCATCCAGTGGGGACATAAATACTGTTTAATATTACTTACATTGCCGGTTGTGTTGCGTATTGCGCCACGTAAACACAAAACTATGTCTGGATTTGTGATCAGAGAAACAACAACCAACAAGCTCTACTCTACACTGCT
Organism: Carassius gibelio; assembly: GCF_023724105.1. Lineage (NCBI taxonomy): Eukaryota > Metazoa > Chordata > Actinopteri > Cypriniformes > Cyprinidae > Carassius > Carassius gibelio. Next base: position 12,142,909 of record NC_068384.1, read on the forward strand.
TGCGTTTGAATCATCAGTGACAAGTCTTTTACATATGTAAACGTACTTACAGACTGTGAGTCAGAAGCACCAGACTGTCCTTGCAGATATGGTACTGCCCCACTTTTTAGAAACAGACACCTGTTTCAAGAGTTCGCCTTGCAGATAATAAAGTGAGAAGAATAGTATGTGTGTTTGGCGTGGTGACCAGGGAGAGGGCTCCGAGCTTGTAATGGGTTGACGGTGAGGAGTCAGGGTGTTGAAGGGATGGTGAAAGACTAGAGAGAATGAAGGTAAGGCTGTTATTATTATTTATAGTGGTTCTCTCTTGTGGTGGTTGGATAGATGATGTAATTACTGATGGTGAATTGGCTGCGTTGACTATCTGCACATGGTTCTCTCTTGAGGTGGTTGGATGGATGGTGTGGTCATTGATAGTGAATTGGCTTTGTTGATTATCTGTATGTGCTCCTCCCGAAATTTGTTAATAAAAAAATCACGTTATTGGCTACTCTCACAGGAAACAGTCTTCATCCTCCATAAAATGCGTTGCACACAAATTTGGGTTAAACTGTTCTGGAACAGTGTTGTAAATACAACGTAACCAGTGATTTCTAGTTGTGTCCTCTGTTGGACGGCCAAACAAAGTAGTTTCGTTTTCACAAGAAACACTTAACGTCTCCACAACATAGCGGGGACGACAACAGCGAGAATCAAATTCACATCTTTTTTCTTTGCGTGAACATTTGGGCACAGACGTGTGACGTAGACATGTGGGTGCATGTTAGAACGATCCGTTTTAGGAGGGCGTGGTTGACTCTTAACTTTTATAAAGAATATCTCTTTGGATTTGAGATCTGCAACTTTACAGATCTTCTTCATGGACCAAGAATTTGTAACTCTCCAAAGAGAAAAGAAAACTTGAAATTAAATCTTATGACTGCTTTAATGCAGTTGTTTGCAAAAGTGTGATGTCATGGAAGGAATTTTTGGAAGGATCATCGAGGAATTTTATCCTAATATATAAAGATAGCAATATAAATCTATAAATATTCATTTATACTTCTTTTTTTAGGTAGCTACTTTATTTGTCTAACTGCTATTAAAACTACTGTTTGTTATATAACTGAGTAACTTCACGATTATTATTATTTTTACATTTTTAAAAGTATTTTCTATGAACCCTCTTAAACCCTCTTCCAGTACTAAAGTGTGAAAATCTAGAAATAATAAATTAATATATAAAATGACTTACACTCTCTTATTACGCCATGTGTTGTGTATCACACTGCGTAAACACAAAACTATGTCTGCATTTGTGAGAAACAAAAAACAATAATCTCTACTCTACGTATATATCTGAATATATATGTTGTTGTTGTATATATACAACAACAACAACAAAAAGTGATATGTAAAGAAAAAAATCTGCAGAGCAAAAGTGGCCTCACTCTTACATGTCAAAGGCAAAAGGGCATCATTTCAGACTGTCATAGCTCATCTTTCTCTTCTGTCACACATAGACACTGTGTTCTAGCCAGAGGGAGTGAGAGACAATTATTTCATGAAGAGAAAGACAAATAGGGCAATGGCAGTCTGATGAAAGGGCCTAGAGGTGTGTGAGTTGTTCTTTCTATGTGTGTGTGTGTGTGTGTGTGTGTGTGTGTGTATTTCTTAATCCACATAAATCTTTTACTATGCAACATTCAAAATAAATATTTAACACCATCATTATACATCATGGGAGGTGTTTCTGTTGAAAGAATTAATTTCCTGAAGAGTTTTTTGTGAATTTTACAATCACTGAGACCAGCAATATTATCAACAGAGTCATTACATTCACAGCTGTTAAGTCCAAGGCCACAGTGTTGTGTGATAAAGATGGATAAGGCCATATTAGTCATGTTGCCACAATTCTTAGTTAAGTTCAATTAAAAACTCGATGCAGCATTTATTACGTGCCGGCTGCATTGTTTCACTGGCTAATTTGACATGCTTTAGAGAGAAAAAAGAGTGAAAGTGGAACGTTATCTTGAACAGAATAGGTACATGAGAAGGGTTGCTACTTTCTATTAAATATTTAAGTGTTTAAGGGATAGTTCACACCAAAAAAAATCTAAAATACCTTTTTCCATTCTGGGGGTCAAAGGTTCGGAGTTGAGCCACCGATTCCAATAAAGAATCTTTATTCTTAAGAGTGTTGACAGGAATGAGAAAAAAAAATTACTTGATCTATGACCTTTACACTATGGGTGTCATTGTAGAGAGTGTAAGGTTATCCCAGCCCTAAGTCACATCCTCATTTTCATCAAGGTTTTTATCTGTTTTCTATTTTCGGATGCCAGATTAAACCTTTCAAAAAATTTTAAATGTATAAAATTTTCTGTATACATTGTGCGGATGGTAATTATGCTATTTTCACTCTGCTCATAATCATGATTTGATTCATTACTGCTGCCATGATCAATAGAGAGTTTAATGCAAGATGTTGGAACATTTCTTCCACCATTACTCAGAGCCCAATTAACTTGAAAACCGGCCTTATTTCTTTTCTCTTTTTTTTTTTTTTTTTTTTTGTCCCAAGGCTGTGAGGACAGTATCAACCATGTGCTTAGGTGGTCTTTGGGATTCCTTAGTGTCATGCAGTGCCATCAGAGAAACCCCTTACTGCACGTTTGATGTGGTTAAAATGTAAGAAGTGGCAGAGGTTTGTACTTAGCATGACAGCTTGAGCAGCAGAGGTTAGGGCAGGTCATTGTGTGTCAACGCCTCGGAGAGCCTTCAATATTTTAACAGTCCCTCTTTTTTCCACTTTCTCTCTCTTTCTTGGTGTCTTGCCTTTTGTTACCCATGTTTTTTGGCCTGACTAACCTTTGTTCCTGGAAGAGATGTTGGAGTTAATGTGCAGATGACGTTATAGTCGTACAAGTGAGAGAACACTGTGCAGCCAGAGAACAGTAACTCACTGCAGTTTTGTTTCAGACCTGTTTCTTGGAATGTTTATTTCGTGAAATGTTGGCCGCTATGTTATAATGTAGATGAGCAGCGTAGTTTCAAATGTGCAATTCCTCTCACCTTTGAAATTCAAATAAAATAGCTTGCTCTAAAAATGGTTCTCTGAACTGTCATGTTCCATACGAGTGCTTGAATGCTTGAGCTATGTAGAGGTAAAAATGAGTTATCAGTGAAGGAGCGAGCACAGTGCGTGTTTAATGAATGCTCCAGGATCAGTAGAGTTTAAGCTCAATCAATAAAAACATTTTTTTTCCAACATTTTTATGTCCATAACCATTGATTGATTTATTGATTTTCCCTTGCTCTGCTTATTTCTATTATTAATATCTGACTAAGTATCTTAAAAATATAAAAATATGTTTATAAGTAACAATATTGTTTATAATAATAATAAACAACATGTCAAAAATATTTCCTTTGCTAATTCACGTGCAACAAACGACCTTTAACTGCACTGAACCTGGTACTGAATGTTCATTTACATTCAAAATACATTTGTACAAACAATATTATCTTCCATACTAGATGAGACATATATAAGGGTGGTTAGGAAAAACTCCTGAGCGCTATCAATAAATGCACTATGCATTATTTGATATGCAGTATATATATAGCATATGGTAATATACTGTATATCGCTTGTGTTTTGCACATATTGTGTGTGTGTGTGCGTGTGTGAATATATATATATATATATATATATATATATATATATATATATATATATATAAAGAGAGGGGGGGTGGGGGGTTGGTGATAATATTGCATTTACTCTTATGAAAACACAGAAGTAAGTTTATATTGAGTGGTATCCACAATCAGAGTATATTTATATAAGGAACATTTCCAACTGCTGTACCTTGTTAAAACAGACTGGTGTGCTTTAATCATCCTCATTTGTTTATATGCAAATGCATGCTGTGGGATGCAAACAGCCCCCAGCAGAACACTGAACATCACATGGAGTCACATGGCTATTTTTAAAGGAAGATGTCCTCAAGGTCTGTGGTCTGTACTACTTTATGATGTCCTTGTTTTATGTAATCTTGAAGCAGTGGATTGTAGGAAGCTATGTGTGTACCAGTAGAGCCCCAGGATTAAGGCTTTAGAGTTGAAGGAAGGGGGTCACGGTGTCTGGCCTTTTCATGCGCATATGTTAAACATATAACATTCTGTCAGCCAACTGCATTCAGATGCCACTTGCCTGCTGTGAGCTTATTAAAAGCAATAATGCATTCAATTGGTCCAGTTAGTACTATAATAATTTCCCATTGAGTCCCATCTGCACATATCTTGTAGCCGAAGCCCACCCACAGACCACCCTAAAATACTATCACTAATACAGTAGGTGCTCCGATTCTCTCTCAGCTGGTGATATTCACTCCTTACCGAGAGAATTTATAAATATATATATAAAAAATTAATCCTCAAGAGTTAATAAAGAAAAGCAAACAAAAGCAATAAGCTCTTTTCCACAAGCTGCTTAGCATCCTGGAGTGCTACAAAACATGGCACAAATTGCCATTTATGGACAGCTGCTTGTATAAACACACATTATAGACGTTGTGTAGAAGCTTAATTATATGTGTATGTTGTGCAAATAAGCCAGCATATTTTAGAAATGACAGGTTGTTCTATATAATAATTTTGAATAATTACTTGTTCTTTTTTGTTGTTGTTGTTGGTTTTTTTTTTTTTTTTTTTTTTTTTGGTTGTCAGTGAATAATTACTAATTCTACTGGAATCAATTGTTAAAAGTGTGAGCCAAAAGCTGAGACCACACCCACAAGTAATGACATCATACATGAGCATTTGAATTGTAGAGTAATATCACAAATGAAGACGATTATGGATGTTTTTATTTCCTGTATTGTCTAAAAATGTTATTAAGTGAAAATTACTCAAAAAAGAAAATTATGTTATTTACTCAGCCTAATGTTGTTCCAAAAAAAAAAAAAAATGGATGACTGTCTTCTGCAGAACATCATATTTTAAAATCTATCCTTTTTTCTTCTTCCTTTTTTTTTTTTAAGTTGAAGTCTTGTTTGGTGAGCTGGCCCTTTAAAGAAAATATAGTAGGCTTCAGCTAGTCTATGTCACACAAAAATAAATAAATAATATTTGTTCCTAAAGCGTCGTTACATGGCCTGTCATGGCATCAGTACACATTACACATTGCAAAATGGACTGTAAGCTGATCTAATATATAATGCATAATGCAGTGAGGCTGTGTAAGGTCAGGACCCCTCCTCTATACCATGCCACATGCCACTTCTGAGAGCCACTAAGGCAACAAACCACACACGTTTAGTGGTATGTATGCTTTTGAACAAAGAAAAATCCTCATAATTCATGTTTCTCTTAGAGGATAAAGTGTTATGTGGTTATAACTGCTCAAGCCTGCCCATCCGACCTGGTCTTTTATGTGACTTTGTGTCTTTGTAGTATCAAATTAAAGCACACCTAAGCACATAAATCTGTAATTTCATCTGGTGTTCTCTCTTCTGGATCAAAAGAAAAGTAAAACAGTGTTATCTTTTGTCACCATTTGTCTTCCTGAGCTCATCATAGACATCTGCAAATTACACACTGGAGCTAAAAGAAAAGAAGGTGGATTCAGCGTACTATGATTCTAAGAAGATAATATCTGTTCTGCTTTGCCTCAAATGACTGTAATTTCAGTCCAGCCTGCAATCTAGTCTGGCCTCTGTGAGTGATGTACAGCACCTCGCTTAAATTGCATGGGTGTCTGTGTGCACATGTGTGTGTGTGAATATATTGTGTCTTCAAAAGTATTCTGAAAACTGAAGTCATGCATACAAATTTCTGAAGTACACTGCATAGAAAATAAAACAACAAATTAACCTTTGGACATCTCTTTTTTCTTTTTTTGTCCCTTTCTACTTATTTTTTATTTATTTTCTTTAAGTCAAGCAGATTTTTCTAGAATATGCAGGTCTTTTTTTTTAACAAATGCCACTTTTTTATATATTTTGTATCATTTCTAGATATTAATACATTTTTTATTATGTTTTTAATTTGCAAATATAAATAAACACACTGTAATTACAAAGTTTGGATACCTGCTAGCTCAAATAGCTCAAATTCTCCTCTCTAATTGATTGGCTGACTGGCTGAACATTAAGAGGGAAAAAATCCAACAGTGAAATCAGTCTCAGCAGAACCTGAGTTAAATATTTCCACCTGTCAAGACACTAAGTCCTGATGCAACTTAGCAAGGTTGCAGAGTTCCCATTTCTACCACAGCATTTTCTTACCATTCAGAGTTTTGAGCATGCTTCCCCATGGACTCATTATTAACAGGCAATAAACGTCTTGAATCTTAAAAGTTGAAACATCAAGGTAATGCAGTGTAGCAAGATGGCATGGCTTTTTTTTCCTTTAAGAAGACTGAATCAAACAGACTCGTTTATCAACAGTGCTGTCCCTCTAGGTTCCATCAGTTTACGGAATACACCATTAGTCCTGGCTTTCCTCCTCCTGTTGTCCAGCTCAGGTAAGAGACTCAGTAAATTGACTGCTGCCATCCCTTCATGCTGGAGCTAGATGAAGTGAAAGGGGGACAGCTCTGTTGTCTTTAAAATTGCTATCGATTAAGCCTTTTGAATCCATATCTGGGGAGGTAAAGTGATCCATGTGTGACTGAATGTGTCCAGTAGACATTCAATTTATAAAAAAATGTAAAATGAATCTGGTTTCTTTTTGCAGTTGGAAAGGAAATGTTTCTTGTCTGAGGAAATCCACAATGTTTTCTGTGAGGGATAGGTTTAGGGTTATTGTAGGGGCAATAGGAAACACAGTTTGTACAGTATTAAAAACATCACGCCAATGGAGAGTCCCTGTAAACCACATAAACCAACATCACTGCCTTTCAAGATGTGTTTAATAATAGCTTGGATAGACTGAAAGACTAGATTTGTCTGAATGGGAAAAAAGGGGAGGGAGTGTACAGAAATCAAAGTCCCTGTTGCTTTCAAGACAGCACCTTAATGCAAATTCACAAACAGTTTTATCAGCTGGGTCCCAAGCAGAATTTCCATCAGTTGATGATTTGCATTTCAGAAAATCTCAGTGATGCATTTTCGGTTAAGTCTGACTTGTGTTATGTTTGTGAACACTTGAATAGTATTTTATGAGTTCTATTTTAAGAGTGACTCCTTTTATATGGAATTGGGTTACATTTCTCTGTCCAATTACTCTGGATTTTCCATAGCGGGGGCTCATGAATCAGGTGTGTTTAACAACCAAATCCTCCCACCCAGAATCTCTGCAGTGAGATTCAGCTGTGTTTGAGAGATGATATCTTCGGTGCACTAAGAGAGAGCTTCACAATTGTCACAACTCACCTTACAGATTCAAAGCCAGGGAAAATGGTGCCAACAATTTTAGATACTGCCATTTGTAGCACCTTAGTGCTTTTTTTTTTTTTTTTTTTTTTTTACTTTACAGTGACTTTGAATGGAAGATGAAAATTCACAGTCATCCCGGCAGCATTCATGCACATCACGACAGAATGTTCTGCCACAAATTCCTGAAAGCTTACTTTGCCTTCTCCAAAAGGAATAAAAACATTTGTCATGATTGGACCGAGTCTGCTGGGTTGCATTAGGCTTTGTTCGCACTGCACATAACTGCAATTTGGATTTCAAATCCGATTTGAATGTCCTTAGTGTCGTTTTGTGAATGAGACAATGTAAGTATTTGGTATGTCTTCATTGGTTGCTGTACAGCAAGTTGGGGAGGGGGGAATGGCTATTTTATCTCTGCTAATGTGTATCTCATCACAGTGCTGAGAACATCAGTGATTTTACATATGTATATAAGTATGAGTGAAAATAGCAGTAATGATTCATGCTCCGTGGAGATTGAGCCTGATGGCTTTGAGATTGACTAAACTGCAGATGGTGTTAATAACACGAGTTCACCAGCATCACATTCCTTTCGCATAAATCCTTATCAGGAGCATTCCTTTAGAGCACAGAGTGGAGTTCCCTGGTTCCAAATGCTTCATTCCGCTTAATCAGAGCACCACGAGTTCATTACCTACAGCCAATTTACCTCTCAGTACTCCTCAGGCTAGAGAGGGATACTCTGCAACCCTGGCCCATGGGAGCTTATCACTTCCACTTTTCTTGCTGAGCACCCTGTGAGAAATAGCATTAGCTGCTTCAAAATGCTCCGGGCAATTAGAGACAGGGTCTCTCTCACTGTCTGTCCATCTCCTGATTTTGTTGTCCTCAGCTGTTTACTGGTTATTTCTCTTTCTGATCACTTCAGTAAAATTCCATTGTTGATATAGCAGTGCAGATTTTTATGTTTGTTGGAACATCAGTATGGAGATAAATGAATAGATTATGATACACAAATAAATGTAAATAGATTAACAAAAATGAGATTTGCAAGTAAAAAAAAAACATATTCACAAATATAGTTTAATGTCTTAAACACAACTTTCATTTGTTAATCGTGCATTTGTGGCTTATAAATTATAGATTTTTGGTGTTATTTCATAAACTATCGATTAGGCAGTTTGAATATTAATATTAATTTGTAAGTTTGAAATCCTTGTCCACAATTAACCCTTCCATTAACCATCATTAATTCAAAGGGCCCTATAATACACCCAGCGCAATGCGACACAAGGTGTGTGTTTGCTAATTTCAGTCTGGCGCGTTTTGCATTTTACCGGCCAGCGCCAAGTCGTTTAATTAGCAAATGCATTTGTGCCCATTTTGGCGCCCATGGGAGTGCGTCTAAAAAAGAGGTGTGTTCAGGCGCATTACTATTTTAAGGAGCTGAACACAGACTGCGCCATAGACTCTGGTCTAAATTCTAAAGTCAATAGCGCAATATTTTTTTGTTGTTTAAAGAGCGCGTTGGTAGAAAATGCGCCTCTGAGCGGTCCACGGTGCACGTTGCAATGTTTTTCCAGTCTTCTATTGTCCAATTTTTGTGAGCCTGTGCGAACTAAAGCCTCCGTTTCCTGTTCTTAGCTGATGTGTTAGTTAGATGTGTTATGCGTTCAGAGATGGTATATATCTTGGTTGTAATGAGTAGTTATTTGAGTTACTGTTGCCTTTCTATCATCTCTAACCAGTCTGCCCATTGTCCTCTGACCTCTGGCATCAACCAGGCATTTTCATCCACACAATTGGCGCTTACAGGATATTTTCTCTTTTTTTTTTTGACCATTCTCTGTAAACCATGGAGATGGTTGTGCATGAAAATCCTAGTAGATCAGCAGTTTTTGAAATACTCAGACCAGCCCATCTGGCACCAACAACCATTCCACATTCAAAGTCACTTAAATCACCCTTCTTCCCCATTCTGATGCTCGGTTTGAACTACAGCAAGTCTAAAATTGCCTAAATGCATCGAGTTGCTGCCATGCGATTCATTGATTAGCAATTGTGTTACCAAGCTATTCAAAAGGTGTACTTAATAAAGTGGCCAGTGTGTGTGTGTGTGTGTGTGTGTGTGTAGAATTGTAATTATTCAATTGGCTAACTTTCTTTTAGCTTTATATACAATAGATTTCATGTTCTTTGCTGTTCCATGTGTTTAGAAAGTGAGCTAAATTTTCACACACCTGAAGCAACAAACAACATTCATATTGATAAAGATAAATAAACTGTTTTCTAAGAAGTAGTCTTTGCATCTCTATTGTGATTGATCTGTGCAACATTTGTTATGCCAGGTTTATTCTGACTCATCTTTTTTAACAAATCCCAGCAAATGAGATGAGCTCATTGTTTCCTACTCTCTATATCTATTAAGACATTGGGGTATCCTAGCTTTGAAGTTTATGAGACCAAATTTATGTGAGGGGACAGTGGACCTAAAAGTGATGTATTGTCTGTCCACATGCACTAACACTATCAAGGATATCGAGGTCTAAACGAAGACAAAATGTCTAATTTTATAAATGCTGCTTCAGTGAAATGTGCCCATGGTAGAGAGAAAAATCAAGAGCAGAAGTGATGATAGATGAAGAGTGAAGAGGAAAACGGCTGAGCTGGTTCTTACTCAGCCTATACAAATTGTTTGCTTGATCCAGGGCCAAAACAACACAGGCCAGTTTGCTTCAGTGACAGCAGTCATCGCTGACTGTGATCAGATCGCTTTACACAAATTGTACAAATGATTGAGGTTAAGTTCTCTTTGTCTTTGGCAATGTACTGTCAAAGCCAACCTATATTTAGCTTGTGTGATGTATCCATAGTGTTGATTGATGTGGTGAATTCTCTGCCAGTATCTATGATACTGCACAAAAAGAAGATTTCAGTGAGTCAAGTATGACTGTTATGGCTCTTCCCTGGAATAGAATGAAAAGGCAATACTCTCTTGAGACTGACCGTTCCCTTAGTGGACCAGACAGGTGGATAGGAAGCAAGAAGAGACAAGAACAGTTTGACATGATGGCTGAGAACCAGAATGTTTTAAAGGATCTCAGGCTGAATGCAAGGAGCCAAAGCTCATTCAGAAGGGTAACTGGTTTTATTAGGCAGCAGTTGAATAAGGACGAGCAACAGTGAGGCTCATCGAGCCCAGGAGACTGTCTTTCTGTTGAATTTCATTTCATGACTTATGGTGCAGTCCCAATTCACCATCTTTCAAGGCTGAGTTCACCTGGCGCCTTTTATCTTAGGAAAGACATCTTAAATGTGTATTATTGTTATTTTCGGAACACTTAACTAATTGAAATTAAAAATTAATTAATTAATTATCCACATCTTGTGCATTCAGTATCACAGTGCAAACAAGGACATGCATCTGCTGCTACATTATTCTAATGTCCCAAAGGTTCCAAGACTCTTGGAGAAACAAGTTGATTTTAATTATGCAGTAGAATGTGAATACTCTCTACATAATTTGCACTCCTCAGACAGAAAACCTCCATATTTAATATTGAGCCAAAGATAACCTTTTTGTTTTTGTTTGAAAGAAACTTGGCGCTCAGGAAGAATGCATGGTGTGTAGATATTGACTCAATTCCCAGTGTTTGCATTCGATTACCTTGTTCACACTCTATTTCCAGGTTGTCTGCCGAACCAGTTCTTTGTGGTCGTAATTGTTTCAGGCTGGTTTATTGGTGAATGCTAAGGTAAAACTGGAGAGGCCAAAAAACAACCCTTGGCAAGTGGATTGGTTTTTCATTACATTGAATTTACAGTTTTGCATTTTCCAGATACTTTTATCTAAAGCAACTAACATGGAATTAAAGGTATAAAGGGTATACATTCTTCAGTTCATGCATTCCTTGAGAACTCATCATGGATTGGATGATGACACATTCTACTATTTAAAATGTAAAAAAAAAAAAAAAAAAAATGGATAAGGATATGGATATGTCAGTGTATAGAATGATCCAAATCAACTGACAGAATATCCAGAATACCCAAGTCAGTCTGTGGCCTGACTATAAACTGACTGTAGGACAAATCAGATGTTAAACAAACCATAATTCCATATATAAGTCTTAGGCCACTAGTATTTTCACCCCCCAAAAAAAAAGTAATTTCTAACTTTTGCTGTAGTGTGTCAGTACTAAATATCAGTTTATATTTCTGAGCATTATTTGTGCCATTCATTGTAATAATCCAATGGGATGTTTGTTTGCACAAGTGCTCTACACAGAGATCTGATCTCATCATCATCCAGTCAGAACAAATTGAGACAGACTAAATTCAGAAAAACTGTGACAATGTTTCCAAGACACTTCAAGAAACCGAGCTGCAAAGCTACCTGAAAAACAATGCACAAGTGCACAAAGGACAAAAGCTTTTTTTTACCGCATAGTGTGGTCGCACCAAATGTTGATTTAATTTAGTTTAGTTAATATAAGTTAATTTATAAAAATGTATTTGTTGTATTATTTTTGAAGGTATCTTCACTTTACAGCAAGTGCCTAAAACTTTGCACATTACTGTAGCTTTGCAGGTTTCTTGAAGCGTTTTGGAGACATTGCCACAGTTCTTCTGGATTGAGTGACCTGTTTCTTCATGTTATTCCAGACAGACTGATGATGGTGAGATCAGATTTCTGTGTGGAGCACTGGCTGTTGTCAGACTCCTTGTGCAAACATAAATCTCACTTGATTATTACATTTAATGGCAAAAAATTATGTTTTGAAGTGTAAAGTAATATTTACTACTGACACACAACAGCAAAACATAGAAATAACTGACTTAAAACTATTTTTGTTGGAGAAAATACTACTAGCCTCAGACTTTTGCATAGAACTGTATATCATGAGTTAATTTACTTTATTAAATTGTGAGAAATTGATTTTGATTTGATTTTTGCAATGCAAATGTTATTGAATAAGAGTATTTCCTTTGGCAGTATTCCACTAAAGTATATACATCCAGAAAATATAATAAAATGATCCTTAATTAAGTGCAATTAGTCAAGCACTTTACACTCTGACAGTCTCTGTGGTAGTTGAAAGTCACTTCTGATAAAACATCTGCTAAATGACAAATTATTAAAATCATTATTTAATGAAACCTAGACCTGTATGTATATCATTTGTTAACACACAATTCTCAGATGAGGTATGTATAAATGAAAAATAAAATGAACACTCTTCTGTGGTGAAACATAACTCACAGGTTTTGATACCATTTATTTATTTATTTTATTCTTGTTTTATTGAGAGCACTAAGTTTGTAAATATAAGTGAGAGTTGTGAAGCAAAACTAATGCCGCTAGTATTAGCAGCTAGGCATTAGCAGGAATAGGGATGGACTGAGATGCCTAAAGGGTTCATTTCCTCCGTTACTCATCATTCAGATGTTGCTCTACGGTTGCATCACGGTCATGCATAAAAAGCATTGTAATCAGGCTGCTGGACAATCCTGATCTTATATGCAAGTTATGGCTCAATATACTGCATGCATATAACTGCTGCTAAGTTAAGAAATTCTAATTAAGAAGACTGTAGCCACTAGGGCAGTTTGTTTGACTGTCTTTTTGCTTTGTCTCTCAAGCTGTGCTGAATGAACACAGTTCAAAAGATCAGAGGGAGACTGATGAGTATAAAGTGCTCTTCTTGTCTTGAGCCTGAAATGTTCAACAATTGTGAAACTTCTGTGGAAATGTATGATGTGCTTGAATGAGTGTGTGTCTGTATTACAGATTGTAGGGAATCAAAAATCACTGGTTGTCTCAGGGCATGATATATTTCTTGCCTGAGGACGGACCAGTTTTAGGATTGGTGATACGAAGAAGAAAAGCACCTCATTGTGTTATGCAAATTTCTTCTTTTGTTCTATTTAGCTTTAAAATATTTTTACTTTCAACTTTATTTTAACAAAAGCTGTTTAAGAGGGTTTACCTGCCGTGACTGACAAGATCATGCTAAACAGTAAAACCTTGATCTCTTAAGTACTACTAAATAACTTTTGTAAGAAGTTGCTATTTAACTTTAAGTCGCATTTCTCTCAGAGTCCAAAAATAAAATAAATAAATAAATGCCTGGTCTGGCTGTGTTTCAGGCAATGAAGGAAATATTTGCATAGCCATGTTTAAACCAAAAGGCAAAGAGAAAAAACACTCTCCTGACAAAGCGAGAAGTTAGAAGAGAGGGTGATAAAAACCAACTTCCTTCTGCAGAAGGACTCTTCACACTTCAGCGTAATAACCACTTGAAGCTGGATTTTGAGTGAGTGTGTGTGTGTGTGTGTGTGTGTGTGTGAGAGAGAGAGAGAGAAAGAGAGAGAGAGAGAGAGCAAAATAATTGAACCAGTTAATGCTCTTTCAAAAATAGCACAGCCTTGGTCAGGTCATCGCTACTTGAGATAACAGTCAAAAAAGGGCAACAAAAACAAGAGAGATAAAGACAGGTTGACAGGACAGACAAATCAGACAAATAGGCCGATAGGCAGGCAGTTAAAAGGAGGAAAATGAATGCGAGTAATGTCACAATGTTACTTGTTTAGTTGCAAGTTAATCCCATAGATGCCCAGGGTAGAATTAATTAAATAAACAACGCATTCTCCAGACAAAGAGGGAACTGCTCCATCTTTCAAGAATAAACTTTGTGCGAATCCGGCATTAAACTGATTGAGATTGAGGAAGCTCGGTGTCCTCAGCAAAATGTGCTGCACAATAGTTTTACATGTGGATTATAATTTTCGGGAACCGAGTTAAACATAAATTGTGACCATTAATCTCCAAGTCTAGCGTCCCTGGGAAGCCCAAACAAAGATGATTGGACTCCGTGATGAAAATAACAGCGTTTCATCGACATGGCGACAAACACAAACGCAGCTCTTCCTGTTCTCCGTTGGAGTGCAACAAGACCACTCCCCCTTTTTTGTGTATTGATGTGGGCGGAGGTTAATCAAAAAACTGTTTTAGTGACGTGATTACTGAGGGATGTGGTCCAAACGGGTCGTTTTTTGTAGGCAAATTCTGTTAAATAAAATATCTCGCTTGACATTGAACTTTGAGCTTTAGAATTTTACAGATATTATTTATACTCTAATAAGAACATTACACACTAACTAAAGTTTAAAACATGGGATCACGAAGAACGGGACCTTTAAGAATGTATTTCACCCTCTGATAGTACTGCACATTCCTAATTTTATTTTATTTTTATTTATTTTTTGTGCATGTGTTGCTTTGGAACCAGAATCACTGAATAATTAATGCAAATCAGTTAACAGCTCAAACACACCCTAAATATCTGTAATAAACCTAATTTGCACATACAGATGGTATGTGGAGTATGAAAAAGCTTTTAAATTCTAATGGAAAATTAACACCATATGGTGAAAGTGGATTGCTGGTAGTTCATGGTGGTTAAAGACACAATATTTTCAACTGACCCAGAGTTCCATATTTCCAAGCAGGTTTTGATAGTTAGGACAAAACTCTCTCCATAAGAAAAAAAAAACAGGACAGAAGTTTGTCTGAACTTTGAACTTACTGACAAAACAAACAGAGAATATGATGACCAGTTTATTGCAGAAAAATGACCACATGAGTCAAATGCTAGATTGAGAGTTTTGCATCAACTTTTTTATTTGCATCAACTTATGAGTGAATCACTGAACTGTTTATTCAAAAAATTATTAAAAACATTGATTAAATCATGACCAAAACACCACTGGCATGTCTGACTCAAATAGGTGAATTTACTTTGGTTTTGTTTGGAAAAGTTTTTACTGGCAAAGAAAGTGTCTTTTAAAATGTATGTTGCTCAATACCAGCTTCTTGTTAATTGAATTACATAAAAGCAATTGAATTGAATTGAATAAAAAAAAAAAAAAGTTTTTCAGATTTTCAGCATTTAACTACATGTCCACTCTGCATCTTAATAATGAGTTATCTTGCTTAACTAACTTGCATTCTAGACACAATACTGCCTAATATTTTGTCAGTTTTAGCTCCAGAAGCAGCTAATACATAATCAACTGCTGCTATGATGAGCAACAAAAAGACTGACAGGAACGTTGTGAATGCATACAAATGGAGTGATATGAACACTGAAGCATTCTAGTGCTGTAATGTAAAAACATCCACTCTCTCATAATGCTGCTTGTCCGGTCAAAATTAAAGAAGCACAACTGCCTCTAATTAATGTTATTTATCATAAATTCTTTATTCAGCTATGATTCACTGCATGAACTAACTGAGAGCCATAACTGTTTAAAGACTCTTTGTTGACCTTATTAAATTGATTTTGACTCTTTGTCCTGTCTATAAATGTGGTAGTCTATTAAGAAGTGAAAGAAAATGTTCATTATTAGCTTTCGAGAGAGTGTAGGTGGCACAAACGCAACACTAGCAGCCGTCCAGGAGTAAACCAGCAATCAGTCTTTATGGCAAAAGATTCTTATAATGTTGGCCAGTGACCATAATCAGCTGCAGTGCAGGCACTACAGTAAATACTATCAAGTGCCCATGTGTGGGTGAGGTGATGCAGGGAAATGAAAAAGAAATGCTTCTCAGAGGCGTATACAAGCATTTGACTGTCTACTTAACTTTAAGAAAACATCACACGAACAAAGCAGATCCTGGTTAATTCAGATTCATGCAGTGTTTTAAAGCATGCCCTTCTTCATTATGGCATAACCCTCTTATTTATATTCCGCTCTTCACCTAGTGCTGCATACATCCTGCCTATCACTAATAAATCAGCCATTGTTTCCTAGAGAAGGAAACAGACAGGTATCAGAGTCTTATTGTTACAGATTTGTTTACCGGAACACTCCAGCAGCTTGACACTGGCTGATTTGAGCGTAGGGGATCATGCCCAGTCTTAGCAAATGATCTCTGAACTTATGATTCAAATGAGCTCCTGATTATGAAAGTGAAGCAGCGTCCTGCATGCCTGAGCGTGTATATGTGTAATCTGCTGAGCTAATCCTCTTGATAGGGACAAAATGTGCGTCTATTGCTTCTCTTTACTGTCTGTAATGTTAATGAAGAGCAGTTGAGTTAGAGGAGTTTCTGAAATTTGGATTTAATGAAGTTTTAATGAGTGTTTCTACAAAACATGTTCAAATGTTTGATTTAATTGCCTACCTTTTTCATGATTGGAGTGTGCTGAGCCTTTGTAAGCGATTAAAAGTCTGGCATATCATTAGAAATGAGTGCAGATCTGCATCTTGGCAGCATGCGTCAAAGTCATGCTAAACTTGGATCTGGTACATTTCTGGAATTCTGCCTGGAGGGCCTCTCAAGGGTGTGTTCACATGCCCGGAAAAGAATTTCACTTCACACTTTCGCTGACAGCATTTGTGCAATGTGTTTGGTGAGTGATGCACATCAAAATTAATAATGTACGCATGTGCATGGGTGTATGAAAAAAAGGAGAAAGAGGTCACAAATTTTAAACCCATAGGCCTAGTTAAGTCAGACCAGCACGTCTAGTGTTCTATTGTTCTAAGTTTCACATACAGTAGAATTCATAAACCAAAATATTTGAATGCATAAAGGAGGTCAAAAGAACCCAACAGATTTTTAAAAGAAAGGCACCCTGTTTTTATCTTTACTTTTGGTATAGTAAAATAACACAACTACTTAGAGTAAATTGACCCTTTTAGAAATATTTATTTAAAAATAATAATAATAAATAATAAGCATAAAAAACAAGGAATTAAACCACACCCTTTTTGGTAAGTCTGGTCCCTGGGGTTAAATTCTAAGGTTAAATGTGTTGGCTAATTTCAGACTGTAGCAGTTACATATGTAACATATCACCATCTTTAAATCCAATCTGGAGAACTCCAGAGGTTTTTCCACAAAAGTCTGCAGATTCCTCTGGGCCTGGTGATAGTAGGCTGACAACAAAACTGCGGATCATGTTAAAGTTCACTTTTAGCAAGAACAGGATGGCTTATTCGGTCAGTGTCACCGCACACTGAGAAAAAGAATGGCAGATATGATATGAGTGTGCCAAGCCATTTCAAAATGTTCTTCGTGATTATAGAGGGACACAATCCCAGTGAGAAGGCACTTTTTCCTCTCACCTCGGAAACTGATTGGCTGATTGAACATGATTGAAGAGCTGTACAGATGGATCCACAACCATCACATTCACTAAGAGGAAAAAAAAAAATATCCAAGACCGTAGGAAATTGTGGTATCGCACACAGCCTTTAAAATACTTGTCTATTGTTTGCAGGTTTTCGCTCTCTTGGCCTGGTTTGAGTGCACTGCCAGGAGCATTTTATCAGTTTGCAGATCAATGTGAAATGCCACCAAAAGATTATTTGGATGGTTTAAAATAGACAAAAAGAATTAATTGGCTGCTCCATTAAGGACCTCAGTGCTCCAAGATTTGGCTTCAGACTCGGTCTTGCCAAAGAATATAGCGATTAGACATTATTAGCAGATAATTGTTAGATTCAAATTGGAGTAAAACCAGCTATTGACCTACTACCCCAGCCCACCAAATAAGTCCGATCTAAACAGTCTCTGAGTAGATTCGATGCCCAAATAAATAACTGGTAGTCTAAAAAGCGTGTGATTTTTAGCCCTTATGTGCATAAAGTGGCAGACACAGGCACTCCCGACCACACGCATCTTCAACAGCTGCCTGGTCTCCATGTGAGAGCGAGGTATGGATGTTTCCGTTCTGTCAGTGATGCGAGAAACGTGCCTCTTCAAGTAAAAATCAGTAATTAACCACAACCTGCTCGTGTGCCACAGAAGGACCAGCGTCCTTGAGATGTCTGCGCCGTGTGTGAGAAAAAAGAGGGAAGGAAGGAGATGCTTATTAGCCGTTTCATTAGTGTGCTGCTAGCTTGGTCCCAGATGTTTCCGCTGTGATTAAGACCTGATCCATCCCACTGAGCCTTTTTCAGCTAAATCTTACTCACACTACTCAGTCTTTATGAATTCCACAGCAATAAGAGTAACATAATGCACCGCAATGTGAATTGCTTTAGATTAAAGTTTCTGCCAAATACATAACATTTAGAAATGTAAATCTAGGTATTGCTGGATGTTACTGTACCTCACCTTGTAACCAAATTAAAATATTTGTATTTTTGCATTACCAAGCATAATAATGATAGATTTCAGACACAAATATTTAACCCATCTGCCATTGGTCATTCAAACAAATAATCCAGCTTCAAATCATGCCATTGGTTGAAAAACTGACAGAGGAGACTTTCACACTGTATTAAATAAATAAACAAACAAATCACATTTTATCCAGTATACTGGATTTTTGAGTTCACGTCCCAGTGATAAATATTTGTTAGCTATGTCGTGGATGGGTATTTTATAGGCTTTAAACATTACAAATGTAAATCCATTGGCTTTTTAAATCCCTTGGTGAGAATTCACTTTAAAAAGTGGCTTTTCACAGTTACATTGAGCATGTTAAACTTTGCAGTTCATTTTCTAGAGTCATGTGCACTGAATATGCTTTCTAGGAGTCATTCATGAAGTAATATAGTTATGCAGAACAAAATAATCTGGATATTGCTCTGCAGAATAGTTAATATCTAATTAAATATTCAATATTGACTGAGGTCATGAAATGTTGTGAATGTTCACTTGCAGTGTGATATGTAATTCTTTAGACATACTGTACACCCTTAACCAAATTAAGAATTCCTTAAATGAGCTGTATTTTTCTTATCCCCAGACTCTTCTTACCTCAGTTAGTTCTCCACTGTGCTCGCTTTAGCTGCACAATATAGAGGACTACTTTATCATGTGTAGTAGAGTAAGAAAGTTCCACAGGAACATTTTCCCCCACTTTTCTGAATTTTATTCTGTAAGCTCATTTTCCTCGAAGATTTAGGCAAATCTTCATTCAGACTGGATATTTCATGAGAAAGAAAAGGAAAGGCAAATTTATTGTCCGTTTTCTTTGTTTACTCTATGACAGAGACAGTTTTAAAGAGATGCAGATTCACAAAATAAAAGAGCCAAAAGAATCATT
Source organism: Carassius gibelio (assembly GCF_023724105.1). Classification (NCBI taxonomy): domain Eukaryota; kingdom Metazoa; phylum Chordata; class Actinopteri; order Cypriniformes; family Cyprinidae; genus Carassius; species Carassius gibelio. Next base: position 12,162,341 of record NC_068384.1, read on the forward strand.
TTAATCTAACCCATATAAAAACAGGCCTGTCTTGGGGCTGTTTGTGCAGCGGAGAGTTTAGTCATAGCTGAAGTGAAGTGGGAGTTCCCTGGGATGTTTATTTGATCACTTCTTCATTTCTGTTATTTGTTTCTTGTTTGAGTACCTACTGAGTTACCCCAAGCACTCTGAGAATTCATTCACAACAGGCAAATTTCTGCAGTTAAGCAGACATGTATAATTAATCGGGCGTTTTAAGTTATTTATTTTCTTTTCTTTTCCTCTATCCTAGCATTTTTTGGTCAATAACAATGCTAAATTATGTTTGAAAAATTCATTATTTTACTGTTCTGATGGTAATGACACAGAAAATGCACATTGCAACATTAAGGCTATGAAATTGAATTTGCTCATATAAAAAAAAAAATGTATAGTACCTTTTTTAAATTAAATAAAATAAATAATCTTATTGACTCCAAACTTTTGAACGGTAATTTACCTATTTCTGTTGTAATCCAGCCCATTATTAAAAAGATGCCTGCCACACCATATTTCTCAATAACCACTGCAACCCTGATTCCATGAAGCCAAAAACTCAAAGTGTTGCCAATAGAGTGAGTGTCTTACCTCTAGCTGTAGCTGTGCATGTGAGTATAGCTACTGAATGATTTATGGCGGCAAAGCAGCATGATGTTGCCATTTTTCACTGTCCCCCATCAGCCATTTAGGAAAGGCACAATGGGCTTGAAGAAGCATCCTGTTGTAAAATGTGATCTGAACCACCTATATTTTTAATGATTGTGAGTAAATCCACACATGATTTATGGAGGCCCACTGGCCACGAGCAGGTTGGGAAACTGGTGAAAGGTCTTACTATCATGCTAGTTACTTACTGTATCTGGGAACTCTCACTCTATTGAGAGAAAGTGAATGTACAGTATGCATATATGCTAAGTGAAGCTGCTGTGGGGAACAAATAATAGATGAGGAGGTAAATTTGTTTGTCCTACATGGAAATTCAAGCATGCACTGAGTAAATAATTTGTGCAAAAAAAAAAACGCTTTCTATTGCTCTCTAAACCACTTAAACCAACTGTAAAACCTGCAGTTAGAGCTTTTCTAACACCTTATTGACACTCACAGCTGGGCTTTTTGCGGCGAAACACTGGTATACTAATCTATAGCCTGTCATAATGTACAGCTACATGTCCCTGTAAAGATATTATGACTGCTTATTTAATATTTAACCAGTTCTTTAACTGGTTTTGATGCTTCATCGATCATTTGTTCTTCAAAATAGGTTTATTTCACATATGCACCCTTAAAAATAATGGTTATTCATTGGCATATATGGTTCCATGAAGACAAAAAGTTATTTATGGTGGAAAAAGGTCCTTCAGATAACTGAAATGTAAAAATAATAATAATAATAAAAATATTTTTTCTTTGAAAAACTGTTCTCTGAAAAGTTATTTGGGGAACCACATAAGGTTCTTAAGTGGAATCACTGTCAAAACCTCCTTTTGAATCTGTTATTTTTAAGAGTGTACTGCCTGTCTGTTTGTTGATTTGTTTGTTTTTGAAAGAAGTCTTTTATTTTTACAAATGCTGTGTTTATTTGATTAAAAGTACAGCAAAAACAGTAATATTGTAAAATATTATTACATTTATTTATATATGTGTGTGTGTGTGTGTGTGTGTGTGTGTGTGCATATATATATATATATATATATTTGTAAATATTATTTAATCATGTGATGGCAATTATTAGCATTGATAATAAGAACCATTATTAATCTTTGAGCACCAAGAATATTTGATAAAAATTTAGCACCAAATATGAATATTAGAATGACTTCTGAAATATCATCTGACAGCTTTGCCATGAAAGGAATAAATTTGATTTTAAAGTATATATAAAAAAAATAATTATAATTAATTCATGAATTAATTAATTATCACATATCACAATATTGTTTTTAATTAAATCAGTCAGCCTCTGTGAGCATAATAGACTTCTTTTAAAAACACAAACATTCTTAATTATTCCAAAGTTTTAACCAGTAGTGCTACAATCTTATGCAATTACAATTTCAGTTTTTCTGGACTAAGTGACAAAACTGTAACTCTGTGAAAAGTCATTGGGAGAAAAATGGGGGCCAGGGTGGTACCTAAGCAGTATCCGTACAGTTGCCATAGTGACTGGTGACTCCACTCCTCTATTCATCACCTGGTAGCAGCAGGCAAGCCACAAATAAGGAGCCACTCACTCCCATAATTCCACTGCACTACCTGACAAGCCGGAGATTTCCAATCTGCCTCAGGGGCAAGGGAACAAATCCATTCCCCCACTGTCAACTCATCCACAAAGAAAGAGCGAGGGAGTGGGAGACGGCGTACTGTATTTTGTCCCATAACTACTAGCTCAAAGGAGATTGCACTGTTTCAGAGGAGAGAGGGGAGACTGCCTCAGTCATTCAGACCAAGCCATGCTACTCGTAACAGCCAGCCAAAGAGCAAAAACTTTGAACCGAGCACAGTTTAGAGTAAAAAGTTCACATATTCTACCTTGAAATAAATATTTGACAGCATTTACTCACCATTATGTTGTTTAAAATCTTTTATGATTTTCTTTCCTGTATCAAAAACAAAATGTTCAGTTAACATAGTTTTGGAGCTTGAGCGATCCTGGTCACCATTCACTTTCACTATGAAAAAGAGCAACTTGTTTCTGATAAACTTCTGCTTTTGTGTTCCATGAAAGAAAATGTATGACATGAGGGTTGGTAAATGATGATATCGTTGGCAATATGAGGTGGACAATAAAAAATAAAGTCACCCTTTTCAAACGAATAACACAGTCTCCTGAAACATGCCATTACTGTAAAGCTTTCCACTGTAGAACAACTGCAAAGTCTTTTTGTTTTCATGCCCGGGAAAGATCCGTGAAAATGATTGCTCACAATGAGTGGAAAGCATTATTATACACCTGTCACTCAAAACACATTTCTGCTGTGGCCCAGGTATTCTCCCATATGGCATAATTGAAACGCATTTGCATGCAGAACAATTGTTCTGTTCTAGTATCGTGCCAGCCAGGGGATTTTAAATGCTTCAATATAGAAAACCAGCTATTTCTATTATAACATGCTGTATTTAATTACTGGCTTCCAATGTAATTAATCTACTTTCTGTTCTCTCCTTTTCTATTTCACTCTCTTCTACCTGGGCGACAATGATGTTGGTCGCAAAAGGTGAGTAATGTAATTTTGTATTTTTTTATTTTTTTTTTGCAGAAATTATTTTACTATTAATTTTTTATCAGCGTATATGTACAATATGACTTCCTCATATCTCATCAGATGCATACAGATATGTTTTACAATAACATTGTGATAAGAAAATCATTCCAACAGGTCCAATTAATATTTTGTCATATTATCTGTCCAGTATGTGCAAATATCTGTCTAAGACTTGGCAATGCTTAGATTTCAGTTTATGTAAATGACTCTGCAGACTTGACTCTGAATGGGGTGGTGAACGTGAATGCATGTGTGTGTGCGTGTGTGTGCGTGCGTGCGTGTGTATGTGTGTGTGTTCGTGTGCTGTGTTGGACTGAAAGGATGATGGCATTTCAATCTCCTCCACCTTTATGAAAAGATATTCGTCCTTCATCTTTTTCTGCACTCTCTCTCTCTCTCTCTCTTTCTCTCTTCTCTTTTTGCGGTCTGATTGGCAGCTCTGGTACATAGAGTTGGGTCTGGTCTTTCAGTTACCATGGAAACTGCCCTCTCTTCTGACTGCAGCCACACTTGTGGACTGCATCTCTGGCAACTCTGATACTCACTGCATATAAAGATAATAAATATACTGACTGAGAGAATGGTGGTGTGTGGGTGTGTGTGTGTGTGGGTAGATTGGTGTAAATGTGTGTTTATGACTGCAGTGATTGGGTTAGTATAAGTCCAAATCCAGTCAGAGTAAAATATTAACCATATTATAAATCAAAACTATAGTGTTATATAAACTAGCAGAAACTGTGGTGTTCCAGTGCTTCAAGTATACTTAAAAATGATAGTTTGTTAAAAAAAAATTAAAAATTATAATTTGCTCAAAAATGCAATGATTTACTCCCCCTCAAGTCGTTTCCAAAACCACATGACTTCATTTCTGCTGTGGAATATAAATAGAGTAATTATAATGAATGGGGGATGCAGCTTTAAATCTTCCAATTTTATGCAAAACTAACATCATATATGTACCATAAAAGCAGTCCAGATTTGGGCACTTTATAAGTCCTCTGTACTCATGTGATAGCTTTGTGGGGACTATTTAAATTTGTTTTTTTTTTTTAGCTCCAAAGAACTCTTACCCTGGTTTCATAGACAAGGCTTAAACCTAGTCCCAGAATAAAATGTATGAGTTATTTTAACTGAAAGAAACTTGCACTGACAGACTGTATCTTAAAATGCATGAGTATCATTGATTTGTCTCAATGAGCACAACAGTAAGGTGTTTCTTTTTTTTATTTTTTATTTTCTCTAAGGCACATTTATAAAAACTACTTAAATGTCCTAATTGCTTAATCCTTGCTTAATTTAAGCCCTGCCTGTGAAACCAGACCTTAAAGGTTAAATGGATCGTCAGAGTCAAAAATCAGTGGACTGGTTGACTGGTGAATCAACAGATTCAATAAAAATATGCAATTAAATAGAAAAATAGCATGATTAAAAAAATAATAATAATAAAGTCTTGTCACAGAATTTAGATTTTTAGGGTTTGTTTTGTACACACAAGTATTTGTTCTCTGGGGAGACCTTTAACAGTGCATAATCTGTTGGGCTGCTCTTTTTGACAAAGTATCTTATTTACATCTTTTGAGCGGCCAGTAGTTCACCCAAACAGACAGTTGATACTTATTAAACAAATGCATTAAACTTGAGGTCTTCTCAAAGCAGACATGTTGTCAAAAATGTGAATTATCTGTCTGGTTGCAAGCAAAGATCAACGCCAGTACTAAATTTGGAAAGATTATAATCCACCGCTGGCAGAAAGCCTGATCATGTAAAATGTACTGCTGCTTTCCATTCATCGACTTCCAAATGACCAGGCAAAATCTATATGAGGTTAGAATCCATTACAAGTCAGCCCACTTACTTGTCAATGCTCTGAAATTTTGATAGGGCCGACATCATTGCCTTACATAATTTTAAGCTGAAATGCAGTGGAGCTACACAGAAATGTTCAGCTTTGCTTTTGTTTTGAGATTCTAAGAAGTCCAGAATGTCAGTTAAGGCATTATGTAATGAACATGTAATGAGCCTTTGGAACCATTAATTAAATATAAAATGAATTGTATGGAGATTAAATGGAATTGTAAGGAAAGGAATGGTCATTTATTTTACAAATGTATTTACACTGTGGAAGCTTCTGTCATCATAAAAACACCAACATATGTTTCTTGACTAACAATGAATCAACTAAAAATCTGTAAAATATAAAATATAGCGAATACAACCAGGGTTTAGTGATCTACAGGGAAGCTACACTAAACATCTAAAGGCATACTTTAATTTTGTCGTCATTTGCTTTCTCTTTAGTTGTTCCAAATCCAGAATATTCTTTCTTCTGTGGATCACAAAACAAGACATTTTAAATAATATATTTGACACTCTTTCCTTTGGAGTTGATAAGATGTTATAAGACATCTAATAAGATACGATTTTTTAAGTGTATTTTCAGCTGTAATTTTTTTCTTAATGATGTTTTATTAACAAGATTCGGGAGGAGCGCATCAGATACTTAGCCTAATCAACACATGTGGACCATAATCAATCCCATAGTATAAATATCACTGACTTACCTCTATCCATTGACAGTTTATCAGCATCCCTCCTCCTCCCCATCTCCTCACTTTGAGTTAACTTTATAAATAGGCGGGGAAGTGGGGGTACTCTAGGTTCGGGCCATTCCCGAGCTCGGAGCCCTTCCCGGCTAATTATATGTAAGCATGAACTCGTGAATTGGCCCCAAAATTCACAGTAATGTAGGGGAAAATATATGGTGGCTCTGTTTAGTTCATTCCTGGGGTTGGCTGTTTGAACTAGTCTACATACAGTATGTACACTTGCATGTCACTGTGTGTGTGTGTGTGTGTGTGTGTGTGTGGCATGTCTGTGTAAAATGGAGTAGGCCAGTGCAAGGCAAGGGTTTCGTCTCTTCGTCAAGGGGTTTAGTGTATCACAGTGTCCCACCACTTGCCTTACTTGCTCCTAGACTTGAGCTGCTCAAAAACTTATTTTACAAAGAGCAGAGAAGCAGAAGAAGTGGAGGAATTTAAAGAGTGAGCATATGAGAGTGTCAGTAAATGGCCCAGGCCCCCAGTCAAGGCTCAGATTAAAAGCAAATACACACGTGTGCAGCACAGCATTGCAAAGACAGAGAAAGAAAAGAAGGGAGGAGAAAGAGGAAGTTAAGGAATAGGAAAGGGAATCCTCTCTGTCCTACATTTTTCATGGCATATATATATATATATATATATATATATATATATATATATATATATATATATATATATATATATAAGCTCTCATCCCCTTATCCTCCCCACCACCCTCTCCCTATATACACTAGCACACTGTCACAATTACAGGTTTAAAGTTGGGAGAATCTAGCAGGAAACCAACGTTCTCATAGCTTTCACCAGTCACCTCTGTTCTGCAGCGACAACAAACACATCAGTAGTTTCACTTTGCTACAGCATCATAAAGACTGGCTGGAGAGTCTAATTCAGTGCTTCTCAACTGGTTTTGCTTCAAGACCCAAATTTTTGGTGACCTAACAGAGTAATACTCTTAAAAATAAAGTTTCCAAAAGGGAGTTTTGCAGTGATGCCATGGAAGAACCATTTTTTGATTCCCCAAAGATCCTTTTAGTAAAGAGTTGTTTACAGAACCATTTGTGAGGAATTTTTTTTATATATTTAAAGAGCTTTCTTTCCATACTATAAGGAACCTTGTGCAATGGAAAGGTCCAATGGATGTTGAAGGTTCATCATGCAGCCCTCAATGCAGCAAATAACCTTTATCTTTAAGATTGTACCAGTTTATCTAACACAGGCTCAATGGAAATATGTAAATTTGGCTACATTCTGCAAAACCACAAAAATTAAGTTAAAAGTTCTTTGTTACACATATTGAATACGGTGCAGATTTTTGGTTAATAAACGTTTATTTTCCCATAATTCCTTGCACAATGCTGTGTTATGATGTCAAAACACTTTACCATAGTGCATGATTTGTAAACTAATACATGACATGCATCGCATAACCAGCTTTATTTGAACATAGACTTGCACTAAGGACAAATAGAGATAGATGCTATTTACATCCAGTAATCCAGCAGTTGAGAATGACAGCTCTAATGAAATTAGTAAACACCATTTGTATTTAATATTTATTTATATATATTTTTAAGCATGTTTGATGTTGCTGGTTAAAAGGCCATAGACAACACTAACATAACTTGAAAGGGGATATCTAATCACCTCTTCAGAGAGAAAAGTTCTAAAAACATTGAAGTATCTGACGTGCTGGGTGTTTTATCTTTACACAATGTTCTGATAATGCAGAGGATTGCGCTTTACTTGTGTGTGCATATGTGTGCTTTGCTTTGAAGGGTAAGGATCAAACTCTTACTACAGAGGAGGCGCAGTCTGTGCCCTATTAGTGTTTTATTAATGCAGACTGCTGTGTGTGTGTGTGTGTGTGTGTGTGTGTGATGGGAGAGAGAAGAGGAGTGAAAGAGAATGCACAAAGCTAGTGTATACTTAAAGGATGCAACGAAAGAAAAAAAGGACCTCTAGAGAATGAGAGGGTGAGAAAAGTGTGCAGAGAGGGGGAGGCCAAGAAGAGGGAGGGGAAATTACATGTGAGAGAGAAAAGCAGAGTAAGTAAAAGAAAAGATGTGTGTAGGAGTGTGGGAAGACGTGATGATTGGCAAGAAACCAGACAATAGAGGGAAAAGAAGAGAAGGTTGGGGTAGAGAATGAGAAAATGTTTCTCGCTCCATCAATTTCAACACACATCATTGTTTTTCACTGTGTGCCCTGAGATAATGTACAACCAATAGATTTTAGACAAACGTGATGCCACAGGGAGGCTCCTATTGAATAGAAATAAAGCCTGGTCAAAAAAAAAAGAAGAAGAAGAAAAAAAGGTCAATTTTAAATTAAAAGGGATAGTTCACCCAAAAAGGAAAATTATGCAATTATTCACTGAGCTTGTATTATATTATCATTCTAATGGAATGCCAAAAAAAAAAAAAAAAAAAAACAATATGAGGAATCACTAAGGCTTGATTTATTTGATCAAAAATATAGTAAAAACAGCAATATTGTGAAATATTATTGCAATTTAAAATAACAGTTTTCTATTTGAATATGTATTAAAGCTTAATTATCAGCAGCCATAATTGGTATATTATTCAGAGTTTCACGTTTTGTGATTAAAAAACAGAGTAGAAAGTGATAACAGAATTTTCATTTTTGGTGAATGATTTATGTCTTTGCAGGTTTGAGTTTCAAGTTCTCATTCTGTTTTCTTCTCTATTTTCTGAATTTTCTCCAAAGGTTACCAAACTGTCTAGACCTTGGGTGGGTGGGTGTAAATAATTGTAACTGAGCAGGTGTATACCTTCAGAGGTGTGAAAACGACTTCCACCTGATCTTCTGGTTGTCTTTTGTATTTCATTTTCACTCGGCTGTCAAAAAATGTGCAGGGGTTGGGAGGGGGTCCGGACCCCTGCTGGAGAATTTCTGAAAGTCTGGCACAAGAGGAAATTGAAACCGATGGCATATGAAAAGATAACTGGTCATGCCTTTCACAAATGGCATAATACTGTTAGAGAGATGAAATCCTATGACATATGATGTAGGAGAGGGTATTTTGCCACCAGACTTTTGTGCCAAGGCCTGAGTCACAACCTCCACCCACACACACTGTATTCCACCAATACACAAGGGGAACACTATCCTATGAATAATTATATTTGCAGGTTTTCTTACAGCAGCTACAGTAATAGTAAGTAGCACACCCTTGAACTTCAACATTTAGTACCAAAGCTCTTTGATGAACATGATGAACTTCAGCTAGAGACTGCAAACAGTTTCTCTTAGTCCTAAAGAGTTCTAAAAATCCAAATTATGTTTTTCAGATAACAGTTGCTGGGGGGAAATATATATATATATATATATATATATATATATATATATATATATATATATATATATATATTTCTCTGAAATTGAAAATACTGAACTGACATACTGATGGGGAGTTAGTGATTTACACAGTGGAGAAAGTAAAAATAGGTAAGAGCTTACTCAGGGAAGGACCCCATTTAACAAAGATAACAGCTGATGTCCCTTTTAATTTGACAGCAGTAAAATCTAAAAGCAAGAAGATTATGAAATGTTAAAAACTAATCTGAGTACTGCAGCAGAAAGAAAGAAACACAGAAGGTGTGCAATATTTGGCTTTCACACTCAAAGAAGCCACATCACTGCTGGGTTTCCAAGAAAATGGAAAACTGTGATGTGTCACAAATTCCCCTCTCTGCAAATGGAAACAGGCTGCAAGCAATTGCTCACCTTGTCAGCAGAGTAAAAAATGGGAGACATATTATTTAGTAGTTATAGTATATTAATGATGTATATAAGAATTATGTATATATGCGGAAGTAGACAAAAGGTCTACTGAATATTCATGCAGTATTGAGGCATATTCATGACATTTCAACCAACCAGAATGCTTTATCCGCTGATGTTGTTAAAGATGAAACAGATCTTTATTGGAGCTTTGAAGCTGCATGTCTAAGGTCTTGGTAATGCAGTTTTACTCAGTGTGCAGAATCAGAATCTCCATCCATTAACAGTCTTAATTTCCCAGAAGTCACACTCACAAATGTAACCTTCTATATGTACCTCTCTAATCATCAAACACAACTGCCCTATAGTGTATGAGGATTTAATGGTTTTCAGACTGTTAGCTTGACAGTAAGACTATACAAGTGGTCCTTCAGTGTGCATATATGGTTTTAATTAATATTATAAATTATAAGTGAGATAATGTGTGTATGAAAGACAGGTTGGTAGCCTCCAGAAGGCCTTTTTTTTCTTATTCTTTGGGGGGTCTCCCTCTGCACTGCTCTGGAATATAATAAGCCATTAAAATGAAAAACCATGTAAAACTTGACAGGAAGTAGTACAGAGGACATGGTAGGATAGGAGGGCAGAGAGACGGGGGGCGGAACAGTCACACATCAATTGTTACAGTATGTGGGGTAAATACATCAGTATTAATTGTAATGTTGTTGCAGTGGTCATCTTGTAGCTAGGCTGATTGTTTTTTGTTGTTGTTGTTGTTTTTGGCCACACTTCATTTTAATGTCCGATTCTTGCTATTAACAAACCATTAAAGGAGCATTGAGTAGGTTCTGAAATTTCTAACCGTTACTGACACCAGTGGCCGTTAGAAGAACTGCAGTCAGTCTCATGCTCGTTCTCAGTGGGCACGCTCTTTTTTTTTTTTTTTACTTACGAGGAGTGTCCGTGGGTGTCTGAATTGTGCTGGAGGCTGGTCGATTCTTTCCATCCACAGAGTCCATTTGAAAACACTATTGTCGCTGCTTACTATAATGGCTGGCGTGCCGTACGGTTGTAAGCCCTAGTAGACGAGAACACGCATGATGTCACATTTTGTGAATTTTCGCGCCAATTCAGGCCCGACTCCTCCACACACAATTGAGCCTACAGGCTGATAGAGGCAACCATGGTGGACAATCAAGGTGTCATTCTTTTTTTTACATCATGGTTGGCTCATACATGAAGATGAAAACTCTATCTTAAAGATTTTTTTTAAGTAAAACCCTCCACATAGCTCCTTTAACTATGATCAATGCCTTAATAAATTCTTAATTTGCTGATTAGTATGGTAGTTGTCAAGTTTAGGTATTAGGTAGGATTAAGGATGTAAAATATGGTCCTGCAGAATATGTGCTTTATAAGTACCAATAAACAGCCAATATGTTAATAATAGGCAGGCTAATAAGCAACTAGTTATTAGTGAGAATTGCTCCCTGTACTGAAGTGTTACCTGTTTTGTTTTAGTTTGTTTGTTTAGTATTGTAAGCATATATTTTATCTCTTAGTGTAAGCTGTAAGCTAAATAGTATAGAAATAGAAATTCTAATGGAGCAGAAGCGAGGAAACCCAGAGGAAGGATGGCGAGATGTTAGATTTAATTGACATTGAGGGAGAAACTTAAATATAAACTGGAGGAAACAACTGAGCTGTGTCAGGAAATGACAAATTAGGTTCGCAATGATCATTTGCTCATCGTTTGAATGAAAGATTGCTACGTAAATTGGACAGCTTCTTGTTGATGCACTAATGGTAATGCGTGTGTTTTTGTAAAGTGTTCATGTGGCTCATAAAGGGGTGACTTATTACTGTAATATGCATAGATATAAATGAGACAAATTATATTTATATTGAGCATTTCTTTCTGTCGACTAGGTGGCATCTAAAGATATAAATCGATTTTCATCATCTTCTGTTGAGTGATAAATGCCTTAGGCTTTGGGATTGTTACAGTACATTATGTTTAGGCTTTCACAAGGCTACTTCTAAAAGTAGAACAGTGCGTAAAAGCTGTGTCAGGGTGAAAAAGAAAAAGCCGCTCCAAAACTTTTACAAATAATATTGAGCTGTGTGGCTGTGTGTATATGTGAATGGGGCAAGGACCGAGGTAGAATGACAGGTCAGCAGTCTTTAGCCTCCAGAAAGCCTCAGGTGTTTTGCAGTCCTGCTTCTTACTGCACGGAAATGCAAGCAGTTATAAAAAGAAAAATGGGCCAAACTGCTGCCACCAACTTAGCCCATTAGGCATAAACAGGGGATGCTGGGTGTTTGTTTGTGTATGTGTGAGGCGGTTGTTCTCAATCTTACCTGAAGATGATCGCTTGTTTTAATACTATCATCATGTCTCTGAAATCAGGAAACAGGGGCATAGGAATGATATGGGACACTGTATTAACCTTATCTGCCTGACTTGAATATTAATTAAGGGAGATAATGTGCACCCAATGGTCCTAACTGATTTGCTGAAAGGCAAGTATATGGACAGTATAGCTTTCTGTAATATTTTGTGTGTGTGTGTGTGTGTGTGTGTGTGTGTGTGTGTGTGTGTGTGTGTGTGTGTGTGTGTGTGTGTACTACTGTTTGCTGTAAGACACCAACATCTGACCTGTTGTATGGAGAATGTGCAACTCAGTTGTCAATCATTCAATTTTACAACATAGCTTTTGCAGTGTCATTGTGTCATTCTCCAAGCCAGAAAAAAGTAAAATAGTCAACGGAAACCATCTGTTCCAGCTAGAATGGACTGACAAGTGCTTGTTTACTATGAATGCAACTTTTGCTCAAGCAGTGTGCTTACAACGAGACTATAGCCAAATAGAAAAGTAATATATTGTATGTACTTGGCATAAGTCTGATGATTCTCTTGTAATGGAAAAAGCACTTTTTGGTTTTATTAAATGTTTGAACAATATTTATATAAAAAGTTTAACTATATTTAGTTTGAAGTTCTCAATAGATGGACATGTTTAGGAGCTTTTTGTTGACAGAATATTTCAGTTTGACCATCATGCCTCACAGAATTGTTCCATTTGGCTTGTTTGTTAATAGTTTGGTTTATTTATCAGATGAGATGAGATGCGGTATTAATTTTAAGCTCCATTATACCCATAGTCTACAGTTGACCTCTTTTTGTCAGCTGTTCCATCTGAGGGATGCGCTTCATAAACTAAGCTTTACACAGTTGCCCTTTAATGAAAGATGCAGTTTATCTATTGAGAGTGCTATTGGAAAAAGTCTAAAACTATTGGATAAATCAGTGGAAACTGAGTGGCATGTTTCTAGCAAGCTGTCTTTCATGGCTGAATGTTGTATGATTGGATGCAAAGTGTACCTGTTCATAAATCTTTACCTTATTGTTGGAGTTCAAATGAAAATCGCCTGGACTAATTTCTGTGTTTACACTTAATGTACTAGAGGGGGTACGGTAGGAAAAGGAATTACAGAAACATTGATTGAGCCTAGAGATGCTGTCTCATCAGCACTGAATGGAAAATCATTGATTCATGAAAGACTGTAAAGTGTGGCATTACTAAAAATTGGTGCTACATTTTATGCAAGCCAACTGAGCAAAGAAAATGTGGAAAAAGAATAGAGATAGATTGAAGGAGTGATGTACAGGCGAAGAGTTGTGAAAAACAAGGCAAGAACAGCTGTATCATGAACTTTATGGATTGATATGTAAATCTATTACTTTGTCAGTGTGTTAGGTAGTGTAAAGAGATGCAAAACTCTCTGCTGAGCTTTAAAGCAGTGGTTGTTTTAGTGGTTGGTTTAGTTTCTAGTACCAATATATATCATTGGATTATGTGAAGTGGTGACCCAATACAGTATTTGAGTTTTATTAATTTTTTGTATCAAAACCAACAAAAATGTGTTTAAAATCTATGATTAAAATGTATGAAGATTGCTACAAAGACTTGCAGTCCGTCAGTTGAGCACCGCTGCTGTAGAATAACCATGTGCCATGATGACAGCAACAGCCGAGCTACATTTATCATATCTGAAATATTGTCAGATCTTATTACTACCTCTTATTCACATTCTAACAATACTGCGCCACCAAGTGATCCAGACACGGAGCTGGAAATCATCAGATTAATAGTGAGACTGCAGAAGGGACACAGACAGCATGTCTGCTTAACTCCAGATTCATTCCATTAGTGTGCCTCCGCTCTAGTACATTTCCTCTCCTCTCACATCACCTCTGTTCAATTTAACGCTGTGTTGCTGCTAGCACTCCAAGCAGGGCCTGCTAGTGCCATATCACGGCTGCCTTTCCATTTAACAGAGCACACACATATACACACCCGCCCAAGGAAGCCTGCCTGCTGTAATTAGCCAGGATTTAACGAACCCTGCAGACGATTCTCGCTTCTCCTATAGACATGCCAGTCATAGCCGCTTGACCAACTGCACAGGGCGATAGGGCAGTGCGGGACAGGCTGGCAGAAGCAACCAGAGCATTCAAGATCAAGGAATCTTTCTAGCCAGGGAGAGAGCATAACCGATGCTCATTTTTAGTGTATCTTCGGCTCCTCACTTGTTTACAGTAATCCCCACGGCTCTGTCCATACCTCTTAAAGGATTAAAGGCTCGGTTGTTTGGGTGCGAGAGAGATAGAAAGGTCTGTAGAAGATTGCTTCTATCAGCCCCAGCGTGCTGCTACTGTACACAGCAGTAGCCGTACGGTCAGTCCCTGTTCCCTAAGCTCAGTAAACAGAGACTTCACTTCTAAAAGCCAGGTCAGACTTTTGCCGGAGGCTTCAGACGTCTTTTGCTGTCTGAGTCAGCTAAGAAGGTGACTCCATTAATAATTGTGGCCTCTAGTAAGTGTACGAGTTCATTTTTGGAATTAAAACGAATAAGTCATTATTAATAGGGTTGTCAATTTAGCATGTTAATTTAGAGCATTTAATTATAAAGGAAATAGTGTGATAAAACAATTAATCATAGCCCATGACCCAGAATTTTTCCACCATCAGAAGAGTTGAAGTTTGAAGTAAAACTTAAATGTTTTTTTGAGAGTGTGATGTGAAGGCTTCGGGTAGCTGGCCTCACCAAATACAACGTGATCGTATTGTTATTGTGGATTATTGTACCTAGACCTTTAGTGCATTTACATTTGCACTGTCTAAAAATAATTGTAATGTGAATTTTTACATTACATTCTGATTACAATCCATTTCTGATGGTTAATCTGGTTGAGAGGGGTGGGATAAACCTTTTCTAATCTATTCAGTATGACATGTACGTGTGATTGGATTGAAAACTTGTGTCATAAATGCACACATCAACCCGATAACTTTATTTAGCATTCATGTAAACACTATGTTTGGAGACATTGGTTGGAAAGGGGTCCATGTAAAGTGGCTACTGAGATACTAAGATATGTAAACAAAATGGCATAGTAGCTTCTAAAAGATTCCTTTTTTTATTTGTCAGCTTTTGAGATACGTAATTATTTGTGATTCTTTTGATGGGTTAATTAATTTGATTAAAAAAAATTAACAATTTAACAGCACAATAATTGACAGTAATAATCAGCTTGATGTATAGATCTATGTTACTTCTGAATAAGAGATAAAAAAAAAGCCTATCAGACACATTATCCACATTATCTCAGCTTCAGTATATACAGTTTGGCATGGTGACCACAGTAAAAAGCTGCATTTATCACACTCTTTCTGCTTAAGAGATTCTAATAAGCCTAATGTTATCAGCCCACTCTCTAATCTAAGCATCCAAGCACACGCACACACACACTTACAGCTCTGATAAATGTATCACCAAAGCAAAATGCTGCTACAAGCACAAACATATCTGGCCCATTTATCTTCTTCATAGTTCATATGGAAACTCGAACGCATTTCAAATGCATCCATTTCATTCGGAATTCAAGCTGACAACACCACACTGGGAAGAAGAAGAAGCTGGGCAACGAATAAAAGGGGAAATTGAAGTCTTAAGCAAAAAAAGAAGCATCTTTGTGCATATATTAATGTATTTTTCTGCAACAGAACCTTGCTCATTTAAAAGTGTGAGAGTATTTACCATATGCACTCAATGCACACAATCTCGCCCTTCAGATGGTGGAGAGAGGTGACGTGATTATTATTACAGGCTTTCCCCCAACTAATGCAATATCCAGCCCTGCTCCTGACTCTGCGTACATAGAAACAGCACCTCAGCAAACTCACACATCTGAACACCAACACCTCACGAAATGAACGATTAAGGTTTTATTGTCACACTTAGGATGATTTGTATAGCATAACATTGCCACTCCTCAGGGTTTCTCTTCACAAAAAAAAAAAAAAAAAACCTGTAACACTTATGTGTCACAATATGTCATGATGTTTTAACAATATATGCTGCATGAAGTGGAACATTTGTCGTCTATATTAGATTAAGTGTAGACTTAAATATATGCCATTTAGGTGGTGATTATTCATTCTATTGCAACACAGATGACTGTGTGTGTATCTGTTGGCATTAAATATGTGTGTGTAAATATATGCACTGGGAGACAGTCTGAATGTTTGAGTGTGTCAGTATGTTCAAAGGCAAGACTGTAATTATGCATAAATTTGTCTCTCTGAGTAGGTGTGCGCTAAAGTCAACAAAACTCAAACAAACTGCTTGTGTGTTTGTAGTACACACATATACACTGAAAAGAAATTACAGTAAAAGAAAGCAAGTGTTTGTGGCTGCCATTGGTGTCAGAATATGGTGACAATATGTTCTATGTTTTAAGTAAAACAGGATTAGATTTTTGTGTATTTTATAGTGCATAATTGTAGGATATAACAATAATAAATCAACCAACTAACTTTATTTAAAAAAAAAAAAAATTAAGTATTCTTTGAACTTTTGTTTTCTACATTGGCCTGCCGTTGACCCTCAAACCTGTATAAATCAATAAGAATCAGGCCGGCACAATTTGGATCCTCATTTGTCCTCCCCTTCACCCTCCTCGGCAAGGTTAAATCTGCATGCATCACAGCTCAACACCACCTGTCAATCACACCCCAAGCCCTCACCAGCACCAGATCACCACTGCTGTTTTCAGGGGGCAATAATTCGTGCTCACTTCAGATTTGGCCTTGGTTGACTCTGAAGTTGCAATAAATTCATTCTTACGTTGTTGCAACTGCATCAGTGTGTTATGAAAGCATTGAGCTTGTTGGTAAGCAGAGGTGGTGAGATCTCTTGATTGTAGTAACAGTATTTTACTGTTCCATTAATAAATACTACATGCTTTACAGAACAGAACAATAGAGTTAAATCAGCCAAAAACAACACATTAATCAAGCACCAGAATAACAGACGTTCAGATGGGGATGTTGCTGTTCAAAGCCATAACAACTCCTCCCATGCACTGCAGTCAAATCGAGATCTGGATGGAATCCGAAGTACTATCTTCACAGTTAGGGCTTGAAATCTCTCTTCCCGTTTGGGTAATGTGCGTGGGATATTGCATTCATTTTTGTGAAGATTTCCTTCATGCTATGTTTGCAAAGCTTTAGCATGAGGTTAAATGTGTTTGCATGTATTCATTTATGCAAATGTGTGTATGCATGCATGCAATTATATATCTATCTCATCCATGCTCTCTTTCATTATGTGTCACCATCATTAGCGTTGTGTGCTTTGAGACGCCTGTCCCTGGGGTGGTGCACAATAATGTTTACTTCACCACTTTCCTGCAGTATACAGTGTTCAGTGGGTCTGGCTTGATTGAACCCTGTGGACCTATTAGGGCCTGTAATCAGGAGCGGAGCCAGGCCCAGCCCCCCGGGCTTCATTACACATTACAGGTACAAACTCCAGCTTTAACTAACTAACAAAACCTCCTGCAACTGCAATCAGTCAACCCATGGAACATATTGGCTACATGCAGTCACAGACAGGCTTTCTGTGTCTTTGGAGGTGGAAGAAAGGTCATCTGTGTCATAGAAATGCAAGTATCTGGATTAGCTGCGTGTTGTCATTGTGATGTGGACAGGGCGTGAGAAATTTCTTGCTAATGGAGGGCGACAGTTGTAAAGATGGAGAATAGGAGACTAACGACTGTGCAGGAGCTACTGATATGTCACCCGAATTGGTAAGGTACAATTGCGTTCACTCTACATGTGTTTTGGTCATTTCAATTGGTTTTAGTGTGCTTTATAAAAGATCAAAAAGATTGAATACAGTTTTCTGTTTGTTTTAATTAAATTCACTATTTTACTTTCTTTTTAAGTCCTCATTTTAAGCCCAGTTTCAAATAATCCATTGCAGTAAATCTTTAAAAACTAATTAAAAGTTCCTTTCTCTCATAGCTGTTAAGGGAAGGAGATTTCGAAGTTGTTAGAATACGTTCCCAAGCACTTTTCTGTTGAATGATTTTTCTCTTCTGACACGTGTAATGTAATGTGACATGGAAGGATAAGAATGGAGTTTGTAGAAGGTGCTTCTCAAAGCAAGTATGCGGATTCAAATCTGACCCTGGGGACTAAATGGCAGTTGTCTGTTGGCATTAGCATTGTGGACGGCGTGTATGAGCATGTCACAATGTCACAGAGCTCTCACCCCCTGACAGGCAAGGATGTGCCCGCAGTAAGTGTGAGATATTGAAGAGGCGCTGATATTTTTAGCCATCTTTCATTAGAGCTCAGCAGAGATATCAGGAATCAATAGGATAGCGTCGGTACAGTCGAAGTGTGAGATCTTATTTCAGACATACATGTCCTTGAAAGGAATTAATCCTTTGTGAATGATGTTTCGGGATGTTCAGTTTGGGATTTGATTCATGTATTGAGTTGAAAGGGGAGTAGTTTTTCTAATTATTCTGTATCTATCTATCTATCTATCTATCTATCTATCTATCTATCTATCTATCTATCTATCTATCTATCTATCTATCTATCTATCTATCTATCTATCTATCTATCTGACAAGCTAAGACCAGCAAGCAAGCATAGACTGGTTTAAGATGTTGTTTGCTGCAGATTTGTGCATTATGTTTGCAATTTCACCTGCAAATCGATCTTTACTTTTGCTCGTTGAGTTCCTGGTGTGGTGGCAGTATGGCAATGGCATCCAGTAGTTATGGATCAATTTTGAAGAAGTATTATTTTGCATTAGCAAACACTGTGATAAACGGACACCCTGCAGGGCTCCAAGTCCTTTATTTCACAATGACTCCAGGTGGAGTTTAGAAAACCCATGCGTTATTGGCTCGTCTATTACGTTGTAGGGGCTAATAAGGCTACAAAGCTACACTGCGAGACCACCACAAAGTGCTGAGGCGCAGAGAAAAGTGGAACATGATTCATCTTGTTTGGAAGGCAAGGCTTATTAGGACCGGTGAGAGTATGGATGGGGGCTTTTGAGGGGGGAAGGCTTCACTTGGTTTTCCCATCCAGCCTCCCTTTAATTGCTTTCGGCTAAACCTTTAGAATTTGATGAGTTGAGACGAGACTTTGTTGGAGTGACTACACATGGTGTTCAGGGCTGCTTAAGAAACAAGTCTGTCCATCTGTCTTTCTATAGCTCAGTTTTTAACTACATCTGAAGGGATGAAGTGTGGATTTTCGCATAATATACATTTCTATTTATGCATTTGGCAGACGCTTTTATCCAAAGTGACTTACAGTGCATTCAGGCTATAATTGTATTATTTATTTATTTTTACCAGTACGTGTGTTCCCTGGGAATTGAACCCACAACCTTTTGTGCTGCTAACGCAATGCTTTAACACTGAGCCAAAGGAAAACTGTGAGCTCTGAGATACAACATCACAAAAGGTCTCATTTTTACATCAAGGGCTTATTATAGTACTGTAGTACTATAATATAATATAAAATAAGTCCCAATTATTTTATTATATGACAAGAATGGTATGATATTAATATATTCAAGTACATATTTTATGTATGCCTATTTAATTTATGATAAATGTCTATTTTCATGCGTCTTTTGGTGTACAAAATCATTTGATGCATAAAAGTGGGCTGTCTATATTTTGAAAAAGTAATTGAAGCTGTATTTTAGGCTGGTAAAGAAAGGGCACATTATCTTTTATTTTTCTCCCCCTATTTTTTATGGGGGGGGGGGGTATGGAAATATGGGCCGTTTCTCTCTCAATTATAAGTTTTTACACTGTATTTGTGTGGCTTCCAAGTGCTCTGGTTAAATGTGAAACTGACCCATTCAACAAAATAAATTTAGAAGAATAAGAAGATTTGGACCTAGGACACTCCCCTAATGAATTTGAAGGCTTTGAAAGGTCCAAAAGGCTTAACAAGAGAGTGACATTGAGAGGGGAAATGGTAGCAATGCAGACAATGTTAAAGGGATCCTGGAGTCATTACATGGCTATTAGAGTGCATTACGGCTTTGAGTGTAATAGAAAGTCCTGCTGTTTGTCTCTAGTGGATGGAATTATTTCCGGAACCTTCCCCATCCCAAAATGTACCTCGATTTTTCCCTGTTAACAAAAGGGACAGCAATTCAGCCATGCTTCTCATTCTTGACAAGCTATTACGATAAGTTTCCACACACTCCATCTTTGTAGCATGGGAGGCTTCAAAGTAACGCTCTCCACAGAACCATGGAATCCCCTTACACACATGCTTTGTTAAGACTGAGGATGTGCTGCATACTCCACACGCCTTACAATCTAATTCCACATATTTTTTTATTTTCCTTTGACTCTCTCGTTCTCTCTTTCTCCAGTCGATTTCTGTAATACTATCAACAACAAGAAATGCCCTGGGCCGGGTTTCCTGATAACGATAGATAACTTAGCGCATAAGAATGTTTTCTATGAGTAATTTTACGCTCGTTCGTTATTATTTCACGTGCGTTTCCCAACAATTCACGTAAAGCAATCCTACGTTGCTGTGCTTTAAGTGCTACTCAGGAGTCGCTGTCCATTTGTCAAGTGCTGAAATGTCACCTTATAGAATGGCTCGTAATTGTAGTACACTATCATTTATTGGCATTAAACTAATGCTGCGTTCCAGACAGACAACTTGGATATAATAACTACAATACAATACAATATTATGTTATATTATAGTGTACAATATTATACTTTACATAATAATATATAATATACTTTATATATTTATTTATTATGTTAGCAAAAAAATGTTAGCCTGAATGCACTGTAAGTCCCTTTGAATTAAAAAAAAAAGTGTCTGCTAAATGCATACATTTATTTAAATTTATGTATATACAGTATAGAGAGAGAGAGTGAGACGTTATTTCCTGGTCCAGTAGCTGGTTTTCGTACACTTCAGCAAGTCATTGACACAGTCTTTGAAGCATTTCCTACATTACTTCTTTTATTGTTTTTTTTTTTAATTCTTTTTTCAGTCATTTAATTTTGTGTATTTCAAATTTTTCCTGCCCTTTTTAATGAATTCATTTATAAATTAATTTAAAAAAAGAAAGAAAACAAGTTATAAAGTGTACAATAAAGCACAATCAAATCCTTATATTATAATCACATTGCGCTTGAATCAAGTTAAAGATGTAATCTGCCGATTGTGACTGCAGAAGTCTGTCTTCTTACGATGCACTTAGGCCTTAATGATTACTCGTAGATCTACAATGATTTTCAAATAATTTTCTATTATTTTCTACTTAAGTTACGATGCTTTTGGGAAACAGACCGTAATATTAAGATCAGTCGTACGATCGTTTTTATGAACTTCTTAGGCTTACGAAGCTTTTGGGAAACCCAGCCCTGGTCTTTTTACTCTAGAATGTGGTTGATTGTCCAGTAAATCTGACAAATGATTATAAAGGAAATGGCAAGCAACACACTAAAATTCAATTTTGAAAGACTAAAACTGTGTTTTCTTACTCCAAGTGCAGCTAAACTGATTCCAACTTCTCATTAAAAATCATACAGAACATAATAAAACCATTATAATGTCAAATTAGGTATTAAATACATATTATGGCTTAAAGATTTGATCTCATTTGTTGTAAATACAGTCAATACAAATAGCATGTATTTCATATGCTTTCACTACACTGTATGGATTGTCATTTGTATACAAGTATGTACGAATACTAATGAGATTGAAAATGATTTCCACATAAAGGAAAGGAAAAGGAAAACAAGACTGAATTTAGGAGAGGTCCTCCTCCTATTATGCAACAAATATACTGTACACACAGCGTCTATCAAGTAGGGTGACATCTAAAGCCCCTCACTTCTACAATAAGATGTCTTGGATATGTTAATAGGGCTCTTGGGACTCTTGTGACATACAGTATGTCCAATTTAGTACTATGAGAAAGAGATAGTAGCCTTTCTTTACAGTGAAGCTCTATTTTAGCTTCGTTGTGTGGATAAAGGTCAGTCAGTACTCAGTTTCTGAACAATTCTAGAGCTTGGCTGAGGTTTTGTTGATGAAAAATTCGCAGCTCTAGCATTTCCCAGGTGCTTTCTGCACACGCACCAGTGTGGGGCCACTGCCTGGCTGGGATCCATCATGTGGTCCTCTTCTGAACTTCAAGCAACTTATTAAATTCCATTCCAGTGCCAACTTCATTTCTGCACTTTGAAATGGTTCAGTTCCCATCACCTGCTTGGATGTGCCATAGTGCCGGTGAGCACACAGCACAGATTGTCGAGAAGCGCTCTCTTTTGGTGCTACTCGCTGAGCTCTTTTCAATTCAGATGAAAGTGAGATGGGTCTGCAGATTTTTTGTGGTGTAGAACCCTATTCCATTCTGATGAGCTGTAAATGTGAACCAGGTTTGGAGTCTTAAGAGACTGAAACACATTTAGGAAAGGCACTTTTCTGTGCTTACTCTAAGCTGCATTTATAAATCTGTAGAGTATAGATTTTCAGGGACCAATGTTTTAACTCTGCTTTCTATGAAAGCTAAGTAGAGTTGACCGCCTCATTGTGCCCAGTTTGCAGTCTTGTTTACTTAAATTTTTTATTAAAATGTGTCAACTTAAGTCACCACACTAGGTGATTTATTATTATTAATCTGGTACTTATATTTAATACTTAAATCATGATTTTCAAGTGCTACTTAATTTTTATAATTTTTGCAAGGTGCAAAAATTATATTACATATTATATGCTTTATTAGTATTAGTTTTAGTATTAGTATTAGTATTAGTTGGAAATGCTTTAAAATGAGGACCAAGGCCATGGTGTGGCAGAAGCATATTAAATTAATTCTAAATAAATAAATACAAATACAGTATTTGGTTATTTTCTGTGACCTAGCAGAGCTTTATTCATTCATTTATTCGTTCATTGATTCATTGATCCATTGATTCATTTATTCATTCGTATATTCGTTCATTCAACAGAAATGAGTTTATTCTGTTTCTGATTAACAGAAATGGGTTTAATTTTATGTTTGTCATTTCAGTTAGAATTTTGAATATACTGAAAACAAGTAACTTTTAAATGTTTTATGTAATTACATTTTTTAGAACCATTTGAGTCTTTTACAGAGCGTCATCAGCACAGCATGACCCCTCTGTTGGCCTTTAAATGCAGAATGCTAATTAAACATTAGCACACGATGGGCTGTGGGATATCACTAACTCTGAGCATACCAGCCATCTGGACAGTAATTAGGCCACTGGACCCTAAGGTCCTTTAATAAAGCAATTTGAAAGTCTGTTGGGAAGGGACCAGCCCTGATCACACCTGAAGAGAGTCATTCAGTTTCAAGCTTAACACTTAAGGTAGAATGGTTAATAAATTGTTGGTTTGAGCTTGCTAGGTCCTAAATGGCAACAGCAAGTAAGAGCAGGTCTCCTGATTGTCTAAGAAATTAGACAAAACATGTTACTTAGACTCTGTAAAACACTATTTTTGAGTTGAAACATGGGAAAAGCTGCAGTTTCCACAAACAAGAGCCTCTAAGGCAACCATTGTCCTCTGTGAATTGTTCTTTATGGCTGTGTATCCCGTAGCAGTGAGGGTCCAAAACCAGGCAATTATGAGTTTCATACAGACAGGAGTACTTTCTGACAATGGCAGAAACATAGCTTTTGGAAGAAAACCTGCAGACATTATTTCACTGTGTCATTTGAGGTAATTTTGATAGACAGTGACATGAGCGACTGTCATTACAAGGATGCTGACAAGCTTGTTGCGTTGCTGAATTTTGAACTTAGCATATGCCATGATGGTAGGGCTTCGTACTTGCTATGACAATTTCCTAAATAAAAGATGGTATAGGGGACATTTTTCTGCCTGATTCCAGGAGGAGCAAAAAATGGGAATAATTGGGAAGGGATTTTGGGGGAGGACAAAGAGGGTGATGGAGAGGTATATCTGTCCAGCGTTTATAAGCAATGGCTCTGTAAAGAGAGAAATGTGGCAGCAAAGACAGATGGTGAAGAGCGGCACAAATCTATCACCCACTTATCTTATTGAGTTTCTTCTGCTTTGTGTTGATCCACCGGTAACACTTTATAGTAACTTACATTAACAAACATTATATAATGCTTAACGAATAATTAGCTATATATATATATATAGAATGTATGGTAAATGTTCTTGTAAACATAAATACTGTTATGCAAGAAAAATTTCAGACACAGTCTGACAATAAAGTATAAAGTAAGTAAGTAAGTAAGTAAGTAAGTTAAGGAGTCAACAGTGTACAGGGGTCCATTTGATTGTTGTAAGGAAACACGGTTCAAACTGTATTGTTTTGACTAAATTGTATAAAGTATAGATTGATTTGTTTTCCCATTTATGTATGATTCAAGTAATATACTGTTTTTATGATATACAGAAGATTAGTATAGTACTTTGTGTTGAGGCAATAAAAGCTATTTTTTGCACCACAATTACAATCTGTTAAGTCTTTAGCAAGTATTTAGGTAAACTTAACCAGCCACCCTTTACACAAACCTTGTTACAGTAGCTAAAAGTCCAATGCCAACCATAAAGATACTAAATGATAAGTAATCATAAATAAGTAATCATTTGTAAGCCTTTACAAATAATGAACATGTCTCACCTTTAGATTGGCTACTGCAAAAACATGAACAAAAGATTAATAAATGATTAGTAAAATTGTGTGAATAGGGTTAATTCAGGTCTTTTGGGAAACTTTTTGCCATTGAGATGACTGCTCATAAAGGTACAAATGATTAATAAACGTTTATAAACATTCGCAAATAATGAACAGTTTCCAGTTTAGATTGGGTACTGTAAAAACATTAACAAAAAATTAATAAATGATAGTAAAGTTGTGTGAATAGAGGTCTACACAACAAACAAAGATCATATGAGCTGAAAGTTTACTGATATTTGTAAGCATTTCAATTTACATTAAATAATCGTATGTTAATCATTAGGTTATGTTTAGTAAGTTCATAAGTAAACATTAAAAAGGAAATTATCTTACATTTCTTGCTGTGTGAATATATATTAACTAAAAATCGGTTAAGCCTTATTTAAATTTTGTCAATGATTTAAAAATAAACTTTAGTTTATAGAGTTACTGATCCATCTTGTCAGTCAGTGTGATACATTTCTTTTAAAAATCTATAGCTTCCCTTGTTGCAAGTTGTCATTTAGTTCACTCCTGGGAAGACCATACCCTATCAGGTCCATCTAATGAAGCCAGTGCAGGAGTCAATAAGTAAAGTAGGCATGGCCAGAATGGGAAAGCGAAATTGCTAATGTGCCATAGGTAATGACTGAGATAGAAGGCTTGTTAACTACTTTGTTTGCTAGGAAGCCCATTTTTCCACCTTATCTCTCACCCACAGACCCAACACCCACCTCAGCTCTTCACACGTCAACTGATATGTTTGACTGTTTGAGAGTGTGAATCTCAGCATGTGTTCATCTTAACAAAGCTAACCACCAGCTGAGGGTGAAACATGTTTCTTTCAGATATATAGAGTTGCTAGATGGATTCAGAGTGGCTTCTCCACCGTGCTCAAGGCTGCTGAAACGTTGTTCACTGTTTATCCACCATGAGTCTACAAAACATTTTCGAGAGGGCTGGAGAATTATGATTTTTCATGGTGCATTGCAAAGAATGTGCAATAGTCAAGGACACTAACTATAGGGTTTAAACGATTTATGATTTGTGATGTACAAAAGATAGTACAGTTCATCTTGTACTATCATTCACTTTCACTTCTCTACATTTACGCTCCTTCACTCACTCGCACACTCTTATTAAACATACAGAGATGAGAAAGTGCTTAAGAACCCATAGACAAGCATAATAATTGAGACAAAAAAGGAAACATATTTTATCCAATGTTGTTTTGAACCCTATAGACTTAGTCATTGAATTGTATTGGGCAAAAATAATTCAGAATATCATCTCTTTCATGACTGATTGAATTCAGATTTTCTTTTAAGGGAAATTATCTCTTTAATAACTTCTGCAAGCATCAATTTCTCGTTTGCAAGATGAGTACTGCCCTATTTGGGTTTAAAATATCGTCTATATTACTAAAAGATTTTCACTTTATCCAAGCAACCTTTCATTATTAATCTTCGATCCTTTAAATATCACAGTCATCTTTACTATGCCATATTCATATTTATGTATTTGTATTTTATTTTGTGTTATTCCAAACATGTATAGGCTTTCTAAAACCCTGTTTTTTTCCTTTGGAATATTTTGAGATATTTTGAGAAGGGTTTTGTTTTGTTTTGTTTTTCCAAAACAATCTGGTTATCAGCGTTCTTCAAAATATCTTCTTTAGTTTTGTCACAGAAGAAAGTCATGCAGGTCTGAGGGAACACTAGGTTGTGTAAACGATGACAGTATTTTCATTTTTTTTTCTTTCATAATTTCAGTATTTTCATCTTTTTAAAGCATGGTACAAAGTAATACAGATTTGTTCTCATAGTCTATTGGATCAGATTGCGTATTGCTTTAGAGACTATTTCCAGTCATAATCACAGGCACATTGGTTGTCATGGTGCATTAACTTGAGAATATTGCCATATCGATTGAGCAGTTACAAAGACAAGGATCAGCAATCTGGAAATTCAGCCCATAATCTTCCTTTCACATACAGTATGTTTTCATTTCAGTCTCTAAACTCTGGTATAATCAATAACTAATCAATCTCCTGGACAGCAAATAGGACCTAGTTCCCTCGAGAGGCTCTTCCTTGCCACCTAATAAGACAGAGACATAAAATATGGAGAAGTGTTGGAGGAACTCATGCATTCAGCCTCTGACGGGTTCATTAACTCGTTGCTTATAAAGTAGCAGAGAGAATTAGCCATGTGTGGTCCCTCTTAAGGGTTTTCAGGGTCCTCTGAGACCAGGGGGTCAGCAAGGAAGACCTTAATTCAGTCTTATCAAGTCACTTTTCAAAAAGAGTGGTTGTTTTTAATCTACTTACTAAGAGACACAATGGAACTGTGGCCATATTGTGCATACACTTCAGTTTTTAAAAAATTCATGGCACAGGAACACATGATCCTTTTGAATGCTGCAGTACTGAACAGGGTTATGCATAATACAGAACTGATTTAGGAATGACTGCATTTGAAATGAATGTAAAGAGAGGGAAGAAACATGATTCAATACAATGTGAATTTGAATGTAAGGAAGTGGAATAAATATGAATTGAAATTCAAATAAATGAATTTGCATAGAAAAAAATACAGTTCCTTATTTTAAAGTTTTATATGCCATACTGTTTAAAATTACATTTATGCATTAAGCAGACGCTTTTATACGAAGCAACTTACAGTGCATTCAGGCTATACATTTTTTTATCAGTATGTATGTTTCCTGGGAATTGAACCCACAACCTTTAGCACTGCTAACACAATGCTCTACCACTGAGACACAGGATCACAATTGAAATGCATAAAGTTTTATATTAATTTATGAACCTTGCAGTAGCTCAGTAATAACCACGTTATTTTCCATATTTTCCAATACTGAAAATAGCATTAACTTTGCAGCTTACCACAGTGATGCCGAACACTCAGCATGGTGATTCTGAGCTCTACTGTGCCGATACTGAGCACTGGGCAAGTTCTTTGTCAATAAGGTGCCAACAGATGGCAGATAAAAACAAGCCTGTGTACTTAACACACTAAAACTTTTTTTTTTTTTTTGCGACAGATCCAGCTGTTTTCCTTCACATATACGGGGCCCTATCTTGCACCCAGCGCAATTGACTTTGTACACCGACGCATGTGTCATTCCTATTTTGCACCCGCGCAAAGCGCGCTTTTCCCTCCACAGAAGCACGTCGCTAAACTAGTGAATGAACTTGCGCTCCCTGGGCGGTTCAGCGCAAAAAAGGAGGCGTGTTCCGGCGCAAACAATCCCTGGTGCTATTTTGCTGTTCCATTAATCAATTGCGCCACTGACCAGAAAAAACCTAGTCTAAAGTCAGTGGCGCGTTGCGCGTTGTTCATTATGCTATTTTAAGGGCGCAAGCTTGACCATAATGTATAGCGTGCACAACGCGCATACACTTTGCTCATGTAATCTACACAGATGCAACAGTTATTTTTGCAAATCATAAATTGTTACACTAAAAAAATATTAACACATGAGATGACGGAAATCATTGTGAAATCTTGCTTACAAATTATTCAGGCTAATTGTAGTAATTAAGGATCAGACCTGTTTGCCCGATAGTGGCAAGACATATATGTATATAAGGACATCTGACAAATTTGTTTGTCCGTCAAGAACCAGGAAAAAAAAAATCGATGAAACAATTGTGGCTATTTCCTCCCACTCCTGTTTAACCGACGCTATTTTGGGTGGGTTTCTCCCATCCCCATACAACACAACTTCTCTGTCTTTCACTGCTCTTACAAGAACATCAGTCTCCTCGGCTGTGAACCGCTCCTGGCGTGCGCCTGGTAAATACGCCATAATAATAGCAATCCATAATGGAACTTGCGCACCTGCTTTTAAAGGGAATGTTGGATGACGCTCCGATTGGTTTATTTCACGTTACGCCCAAACCACACCTATGAATAATGAAGCTACTTCAGACCAACCCATTTTAGATTTGCGCCGGGCGCAAGAGCCATTTATCCCGCCGGGAAAATAGCAACAGCGCCGAGACCCGCCCACAAAGTTACTTGCGCTTCGCGCTTTGACACTTGCGTTTCAGATCGTTTAAATAGGGCCCACGGTGTTAAAGCTACTGGCTGTAATATTGACTACTTTGGTGACCTCATTCCAACTGATGACAGACATAATGAATGAAAACAAACTGCTGTGATATAGCACTAGAGTTCATCCAAGTTGATTGTCTCAGTAACCCTCATTAGAAAAAAAAATCATGTGCTGTAACATATCAATCACAAAATTATGCAGAAAAATCACATGAGACATCATTAGAGAATGGGACGATTCATCTGTCATTGTCATCTCAGCAACAAAATCCCTGTTTTCAAACATGTGCCTCTTTCACTTACTTTTCACAAGAAACACATTGTTCAAAACTTTATCAGATCAAAATAATAGATTATGGGCTGCTCCAAAGCTGCGTTGCATAAAACCTTATTATTTACTCTGCACAGGTTTCCAGGCTTACTGATACAATTAATATCTATTATTCATGGATCATTAAAAAGCAGCTGTCTCATGGATGTGATGGACTATGATTGAACACGTTTAACTTAATTTCTTTTTTTTACGGTAATGGCTCTCAAATGAAATGCTAATCTCTGTTTAAGTGATTGATATGCAGATAGAGTGTCTCTAATGCCAGCAACAATAAAAATGATGAACAAGACACTCATACACTTCAGCCTGACATCCAGAATCTAAGAAGGCCATTGACTAGTAAAGAGGCTCAACATGAATACATGTACGATTAAAAAAAAAAAATTATATATATATATATATATATATATATATATATATATAGATATATATATATATAGATATATATATATATATTATTTGTATTTTTTATTTTCTTTAAGACAGCAGCCAGTGCTCCACACAGAGATCTGATCTTACAATCATCCAGTCTGTCTGAAATAACATGAAGAAATAGAACAAACTGAGACTCAATCCAAAAGAACTGTGAGATTTTAAATAGATTTTATTAATTAACTTCTATTAACTTAACTAAATTAAATCAACATTTGGTGTGACCATGTGTTAAAAAGAGTCTTGGAGACATTGCCACAGTTCTTCTGGATTTAGTCTGTCTCAGTTTGTTCTGTTTATTCATGTTATTCCAGACAGACTGGATGATGATGATGAGTTTAGATCTCTGTGTGGATACACGTACAAAAACATACATACACATATTGTTGTGTGAGTGGGTGGGTGTTTTCATCCATTTAACCTGTAAATCTGTAATTGCATTGACTAAAGGTTAAAGGTTATGTTTTTGCTGACTATTCCATCTGTTTGGATTGAAAGAGGGAGGGAGAGAGGGAAAGAGGGAGGGAGCTTGGAGGAGAGAAAAGAGGAGAAGACTTTGCAAATGGAGATGGAGGACCATTCTGTGTTTGAGCTGGATTCCAGCTGGGATTAGTGAGAGCTTGTCAATGGCACTGCTCGGGCAGTATGAAGAGACAGAAAAAGCTGGTATGCTGTTCCTTTCATTTGATTATGAGCTTCGCTGAATGTTTGCACTTCTTATACCAATGATAATGGCTCTGGATGGTATTGAATATCTCTAACTGGCTGTTTCTCATTTTAGTCTTGGGTAAAGGATGTGGGAGAGGGAGACAGATTGAGCGGGTGCTTTGTTTTGAGGAAGCAACCTTGAGAGCTGTTGTTTTGAAGCATCATTAATGCTCAATGCCTCTAGTTTCATTATTTTTGCAGTTCATTCCTTGAGAAATGTAATTTCATACTCTACAATATGTCATTTGAAAGATATTCTTCTCACATGTGTGCATAAATCCTAGGGGAAGGAAGACTTTTTTGTATGACCGACTTCATCTTTATAATCTAACTTTCCAAAATCTAACTGCATTCAAATCAGGTCTGTACTATTTTGTTCTGGGACGTGGGGAGGTTGTCAGTTTTCTTTGCTGTCACTCCTGTTGGGCAAAGTCAAGTGTTGTGATCATGCACACCTGATGTATTCCTAATATAGTCTAGCCCACATTCATGACTAAAGCTCTTCGGAGAATGAGTGTGCGCACACTGACCTCATAACACACACTTCAGCTTCCCACACGAGCCCCAGCCTCTCTGAGTCCATGCGGGCTATACACACGCTTGCTGTTGCTTCCTGCTGACGCTCCAAATGTATTCATGCTGAGAACAGAAGGCATCTGTTTCCTTTCCGTTTTTAGATTTTCTGAAGTATTGGATATGCCGACTGGGTTTGTTACTGTCTGTAATTACAAACAGCTTTTATGCTACCTTCGGGAAATATTAGCATAACTGCTGATGCTATAACTTTGGACAATTATTCTTGTCTTCATCTCACCTACAGTATATCTCTTTTTTTTAGGACAAATACACTTTTGACAAATACACTTTTGCTTCATCATCAGAAAATTTACAAGAAACTATTTTCTACTTGTAATATTTATTTATTTTATTTTTGTATTTACTTTTTGTAAATATTTTTTTACCATTTTATTGTCATTAAAAATTAATTACATCACGCACTTACAGAGATGCACTATAATAATGCCATGGTTCATCAATAGGGTGCGTACTGAATCTGGTCTTCCAGTTTTAGTAAGCTATTTTTTCACATTTCCAAACATTTTAGAGTTTCCAAACACAATATTTTACAGCAAGCTTTGTGTGCTCAAACTCATCAGGAGTCAACAAGCTCCCGACTTCTCCAAGTCTGCTGCAGGATGCACGCAAAGGAGAGACAGATGCAGATTGCACGTCTCTCTATATACTTAAGTACATGGGAGTGGAATTTATCGCGTTATGAGGAAGATGCTGATAACTTAACTGAATTGATGCTTGAAGAATGCACTTCCAGAAGCCATTATTATCAGCAGTTGGTGGATAAAGTTTTCTATGCACAATTTGATTTGATGAGAGTCACGAGATTAATTCTTTCCCAATCCAATTACATGACTTCTAATAATGTAGCAAGTACATCGGGTGTTATGGGAAGTGATCCCAGTTCTGGTTTACCTAATTAATGCAGCCTAAGAATCCTTTAACAGATTTGGATATTAAAAGCATATTAGTACGTTATGTGTAAGACAGGTTAAAGAGATGGGTCTTTACGAACGATGTTAGGCAGGTTATTCCAGAGTTTAGGCGCCAAGTAAGAAAAGGATCTGCCACCCGCAGTTGATTTTGATATTCTAGGTATAATCAAATTGCCAAATTGAGTTTTGAGAATGCAGCGGACGTGGAGAATTATAATGTTACAGGAGCTCATTCAAATACTGAGGTGCTAAACCATTCAGGGCTTTATAAGTAATAAGCAATATTTTTTAAATCTATATGATGTTTGATAGGGAGCCAGTGCAGTGTTGACAGGACCGGGCTAATATGGTCCTACTTCCTGGTTCTAGTAAGCACTCTTGCTGCTGCATTTTGGACTAGCTGTAGTTTGTTTACTAAGCGAGCAGAACAACCACCCAATAAAGCATTACAATAATCAAAGCTTGAGGTCATAAATGCATGGATTAACATTTCTGCATTTGACATTGACAGCATAGGCTGTAATTTAGATATATTTTTGAGATGGAAAACGTGTCTTTCTAAGGAAAGATTGCTATCAAATAGCACACCTAGGTTCTTAACTGATGACAAAGAATTGACAGAGCAGCCAACAAGTCTTAGACAGTGTTCTATGTTAATACATGCAGAATTTTTAGGTCCTATAATTAACACCTCTGTTTTTGGTTACAATTTTATCTCTAATAGTATCGATTTTAGAAGTAAAGTAGTTCATAAAGTCATTACTGCTGTGATTTTGGGAAATGTCAACACTTGAGGCTTTATTTTTTGTTAATTTAGCCACTGTATTGAATAAATACCTGGGGTTATGTTTGTTTTCTTCTAAAAGATAAGAAAAGTAATCGAATCTAGCAGTTTTTAATGCTTTTCTGTAGGATAGGTTACTTTCCCGCAAAGCAATATGAAATACATCTAGTTTTGTTTTCCTCCAGCTGCGCTCCATTTTTCGGGCTGCTCTCTTTAGGGTGTGAGTATGTTCATTATACCATGGTGTCAGACTGGTTTCCTTAACCTTCCTTAAGCGTAAAGGAGCAACTGTATTTAAAGTGCTAGAAAAGAGAGAGTCCATCATTTTTGTTACATCATCAAGTTGTTCTGAGGTTTTGGATATGCTACGGAATTCGGATACATCAGGAAGATAACTTACAAAGCAGTCTTTTGTGGTAGAAGTTATGGTTCTACCATACTTGTAACAAGTTTTTACAATTTTACAAGAATTTACAATTTTGACTATATGAAGTTTGCACAAAACTAAATAATGATCTGAGATATCATCACTTGGCTGTATAATTTCAACACATTTCAACACTATCAACATCAATTCAATGTGAAAGTATTAAATCTAGAGTATGATTTCGACAATGAGTAGGTCCTGAAACGTGTTGTCTTTTTCATTATCAACATGGATATTAAAATCACCAACTATTAAAACTTTATCTGCAGCCTGAACTAACTCGGATGTAAAATCAGCAAACTCTTTAATAAAGTCTGTATGGTGCCCTGGTGGCCTGTATACAGTAGCCAGTACAAACATCACAGGGGATTTATCATTAACATTTGTTTTTCTGGATAATGTTATATGAAGCACCATTACTTCAAACGAGTTATACTTGAAGCCTGCCCTCTGAGAAATCCTGAAAACATTGTTATAAATTGAAGCAAACCTCCTTTTGGATGCAGCTCATGTTTATAACAGTAATCTTGGCGGGTGGACTCATTTAAAATAATGTAATCATCAAGTTTAGCCAGGTTTGTTTTTTTGTATTTTCTAGTTCGGGGAACAGACACAGTGTCTATAGTGTCTATAGTGTATGTATCAACAACAAACTGAGGGAAAATAGTGGAGTAAAAGTACAGATACAGTACATCAATTAAAATGTACTCAAAAAGATAATGTGAGTATTAATTCATTTCTTTACATCCCTGATAGGTTTGTACATCAAATGCCTATACACATATGAATTGTCAAAGTGTTGTTTGATACATCAAGGAGCCAATAAAGGGATCAGGCCATCTGGTGTCTTTAAAACCACCTACCTTTCATGTTTATAAATAGATTGATGTATTTATGCATGTATAATATTTATGTATGATTTATGTATGTATAATAGTTATCAAAATAAAAGCATGGGATTTGTTCCTCTACTACTTTAGAAGAAACCATAGGGACACCAAAGTGTAGCGCATCTGTGGAAAGAGCCTTCCTGTACTTTCTATATCTCTAAGATATACCTCTTAAGGAGCACTGAGAAAGCCATGATGTTTAAGAGGCCCTCCACAACAAATTGCACAACCATAATGCATTTAAGAATAGAGTGCCAGGTGACTTGTGTAATGCTTGTGTTGGTGGACCATCTGTGCCAAGCACTCAAGTGTTGACTATTACCTTTAAAAGCTAATTCAAGTCTGATCTATATTGCATGTACTCTGTATTTCTCAGTCTCTCACTCCCTCCACCAGTTCAGCTGCAATTTTGTTTATTTTCTTTTAACAATTTTATGTAGCACATTAACTTGATGTATTGTATTAACTTGAGCAACCGTGAGGAAAATATGATTATGACTTTATCATTTTGAATGGTGGTTGAACGGCACCGAGAAGCCATTAATTCTCATTGTTTAGGACTTCCTAGAGAGATAAACCTACAAATGTGATCCAGCCTCACTTTGCCTCCAAGTCTCACAGCAGGGCTCTTTATACAAAAAGGAGTTATACCGTAAGGAATTATGCTTAAAAGGTTGTGGACTTCTAGTTCTACATACTGTGCCAAAACGTAAAATTATGCATCTTCATTATGCAACATTTACAGATAAGGATATAAATGTTACTTGTGTGCTGAGGAAAACATGTTTCAAAATGCATTAAACAGTACAGACATGTGCCCGAGCACCTGGCCAAGCCGCATTAAACTAAATGGTAGACTACCTTTTTTGAAGCATAAAGCATTCTTATGTCTATAGGATAGCTAGGTTTGAGCACTTTCTCCACAGCAGCTTGGTCAGATATCACAACTGTAATTTGACGTGACTTGCATTAGCAATAAAGCACAAGCAGTTTCCTCGATTATTATAAATTTTATTGATTTACTGATTGAGACTTGTTTCAAGTCTCTAAATGGCTTAATTAAACTATTTTTTAAATAAAACCAAATTGGTGCATTGATGACACTAATGCCAAAACGGCACTGTAGCCAAACATGATGCATGGTTTTTGAATTCTCTACATGAATTCATGGATACTATTTCTTTAAACACACCTCTTGACATAATGCACAAGTGAAACTAATTTTATTGAGGGGTAAAAAAAGCAAGCATCAATGAAGTAGACAGAAAAGAGAAAATGAGCATAAAGAAATAGCAGTTGAGTTTTACTTTACTTCTTGGCTGCACTCTTAACAGAGGGTTATCGGTGAGAGGAACAAGAGAAGCATATCTCTTCGTCTATTGCTTTATCACTAATTAACGCAGGCTCGTTCCTCCTGATGAGCTCTGTGTGAAGTCTATGGTTGGTCGCAGCATAATTAGTGGGGTTTTCAGATTTTGCCTTTGATTCTCACAGTCAGAGATGTTGATTCCACCTCACTTCCTCAGCGGGGGCGGCCGATTGTGCTGCCGCAGCAATTGGATCCCCTCACATGGGTAGGTGAAACACTGTAAATTGCTCTTCAGGGCTTTTTGTTACCCAGCATGAAAATCACCTAATAAATAAATAAAGCTCCGGGTCAGAAACAGATTTTGAAAAGCAGAGTCATCAAAAATGATGCAATTTACCATCCCATCAGTCCTGGCCCATTAAGAAATTAATTAATGTATTACCATATAAAATATGCTCTATAAAATAGGAAAATGCTTTTCCTTATAAATTATTATTATTATTTTTATTATTATTATAAACAATTGATTGTTTCGCTGAGGATATCTTGGATCAAAGCACATTCCCCTTGTCATGTCAGTCACACTGGATTAAATAGCTGTGTATTTAGGAATCAATGAACTTGTCATTTCCGCATTAGTCAATCTGGTATTGGTATTTTCAATTTATGTGCAGAGGCATTTCTGATTAGATTATGTGTAGAAACTAACTAACTTAAATCTGAATCACTAGTAGGAGAAATTGATTTATTTTTGTCATTGATTTAAGGTGGGTTTCCTGTCCGCTTCTATGAACCTCTGCATGTGGTGTTTAACATCCTGCTGGAGAGTTTCTCAAATGCTAACATTATTGAACCTCCAACAACATTGTTAAAGTGGCTAACAGATGTGACATCACAATATCCATATACTGACAAACCTGCTGTAGCCATTCTCAGCCTAGATGACATTTTGATAAAGATCTGTGGAGTTCTCCTTACTGATGAGCTGGAGGAAACTTTTAAGGGATGTTCTTGGACTCCTCATTGCCAATGGCTCTGATGATATGATATCACACAAGCCCACTAAAACATTAACGACTAGATGTTCACCCTTCCTCTGTTTGAACCTCAGAGTTAATTACATCTTTCCTTCTGGGTAGCGTTGTTAAAGATATGAGACTCATTACAGTAAAGCAATGATTTAATAACATTAACAATTAGACTGATGTGAACACTGAGCTTACTGCTTGGACAAAGCTGGTAAATTAAGAAATCCATGCCAATGCTGATAATATTTACCGGAATATTTTAATCTAAAACAACAAAACGTTGTTTGTGAAATTCATATGTGTTTGTATTATTACATTAAGCATATAGCAAACAAGCTACACTCAGCCTTTGCTCTTATCTGAAAAAAATACTTAAAGTGTAGATATTTGGATATTGAATTTGATGCTTTACACACACACACAAAATAAAAAATAGTGAGTGATTTATTTATTTATTTTTAATGAAAAATCTTTTTAACTCTCTTGTAACTTGTCTTGTGGCTGAGAAGAGAAGGGACAAGTGCCAAACTGAGAGTTGTCTCCATTCAAATGCTAATTACCATGCATGCAACAATGCTGTACCTCATTCTTTCCGCATGATTATATTTAATTTTGTGTAATTGTTCCAGTGTTTACACTATTTTCCATCCCATAATCCCTGTACCTTGTTCACTCAGTGGCTGTTTGAAGAAGTAGTCTTACTATCAAGCCTTTTCTTAATTGTAAAGCAAACAACATATATCCATCATATTATGGTGGTCCACATCAGAAGGACTAAGATAGTCTCTGAGTGGAGATAGAGCATACCCTGGCTTAAAATGACATTTGTTGCTTGATTGCACAGGAGTCCAGTTTGTTATCTAAAGCCTAAACTGCCAGGGCAAAAGACCGGAAAATACTGGAGAGCCCATGTAAGGGTATTAGACTTGGTTCTAGTCTGGTTGACAGAGCCAGGGAGGACCATTCATACACTTTAAGCTGATCTCAAACCGGTCGGGACAAAATAGACATCCCAGGTGTTTAAATGCTATGCTTCTCTCCTATTGCTTTAGCAGGCATGCATTCACATCAGTATAGACGAGTAAATTAAATGCATTTGCAGATTGAATGGCTGCTGAATTGTTGCACTTTTTTTTCTCCAAAGGCTAAAAAAAATGTTTGTCTTCATAAAATGTCATCATAATGACTTTCAGTTTCAGCTGATGTCACCAATCCAATTTTTCAACCTCTCATATAAACATCTTTCATATTCTTGTTGAAACACACACCTTAAACCAGTTGATACAAAATGATTTGCTAGCATCTTAGCCTGGTTAGGATGGTCCGTTGGCTTGTTTTAGAGAGGTTTTGAGCACTTTTCAGGTTGGAACAACAGGTAGACCAGCTGAAGACCAGCTTAGGCTGGTAGATCATTTTAAGCCAGCTAAGACCAGCTTTTGTTTGTTTTTTTTAGTTTTTTTTCAGTAGAGATGCTGAGAAATGTTCACAATCCAATCTAAACCCAATGGATTAATTTGCATCCAATACTACTTATTTATGTAAATATAGCATTATATATATAGAGAGAGAGAGAGAGAGAGAGAGAGAGAGCATTACAAAAAAAAGATCCAAACCATTGTGTGTGGAATGCTGTTATTAGCCTATCCAAACCACATGAGATTTGAAAATGTGTTAATATCATGAGGCATGAGTCATGAACAAATGTGTTGTGTGGATTAGAAAAAAGACCAACTGATTCCATATATAACTTTCCCAGATAGTGACGATCAATACGGTATCGAATAGCTAACTAAGAAGCAACTAAATTCAGCTTGGGGGAAATAACCAATAAGATCAGTTAAAGGTTAACCTAGTTACAAAAGTGTTCATTAAATAGGAAGATTGATGTTTAAATGCTTGTTTGTAGACACTGCTCTGTCAGTATCTGTGTGTGTGCATGGTAGCGAAAAAATAGTACTCTTGCGTAATGTCATATTTGTGTTTCTTCACTGTGAGCTCCTGCTCTCTTGGAGACACGTCAACACAAGCTTAATGCTTCAAATTGCTCATTGTGAAAATCTAAATATAGGCCTGCTATGAGGGAGAATGTGTTCTCATCTTATAATACTCATTTACTCCTATCTTGTTTAATTTCGAGGCATAACTGGCAACACTAATAAAGCCAGAAATAAACAGGATACCGGATAATTTTTTTTTTTTGATGATTAACATATATTTTGGTCAGGCAAAACAGCAACTATGTCTAAACAAGGAACAGTTGTGCAGTGTTTTTACTTTTTTTTCTGTTTTTGTTCTGTTTCACTGGTCATTCTCTGGGTAGAGGGGAAAATACTGTCAATATTTAGACACATGTATAAATCTCCTGTCACCGCCACCACATGCACCCAATTAATCTGTTACATGCAAGAGAAGACTGCACATTTGTTTCAAATGCAATGTCCTCTCTGCAAATGCGTGGCATTTCACGTCATATAATGAGGGTGCATATACATGTTTTAAAACTCACCAAGGCTTTGTTTTGTGCCTGCGGGTTTTATGCTGCTCTTTTTCTCTCTTTATATTTAGTGTTGCCCATGACACACCAGATGAGCTGCTGTCTGTGCACTTTTCACAACCTGTTTCACAATCTGTCTGCTTTACCAACACACACCCACACACTTACACACTATTCATCGTTGAGCTTTGCAGATATTCATTTTTGCACTTGAACATCGCATTGTTTTATCATTGCCAAATGCTTAGGAACAATCAAAAATTATGTTTATATCATTAAACTCTAGTTCATTACTCATTCCTGATACAAATTAATTTGTACTGTTCACTGAAGGCTGATTCAATCTAGCTCTCGTAAAATGTTCAAATTACATTATAGTTCAATTAAATTTTGTCTGAATTTACAAATGAACACACTTAAAATACATGATGCTCCTTTGATTAAATATGTTATTATTTATGACCTCGTTTTTGGTTTATGGAATTCCCCCTATTATGCAAACCTGCCCTCTAGAGGTCAAACATTGACATGCCCATCCCGCAATTTAGAGTAAGTTCAGACCAGACACAGTGCAAGTGCAGAAGTTACTATGACTGCAATACTATAATGCATGAACTTACAAACAGACATCTTAGTTTTAAATATAATTGTGACACTTGCATATACAATCAAACAAACACGTGCATACTTAGTCACACTGCAGGATGCTTATGAAAGTCGTGACAGTCGTGACACAGGATGCTTATGAAAGTGCCTCCACATGCATCATGTGTGAGTGCTTGTTTTTGCTGATGCATATAGGCATACACCCCTTTGACTTGACTGCAGTGAGATTTTTCACATGATGTTCAGTAACAGAAGAGTAGAAAAAAAGAGAAGAGTAATAACACAGGCGGTGCTTCTAAAGTCAACAGGAAATGTTGTTTGCATCCCATTTGACTAAATTTACATATTTCCAGTTTAAACTGAATATTCAATGAGAAATATTCGGGGACGGGGCTTGACTTTGTCCATCAGGTTTTTGTCACATTAGAGCCAGTTAGATTAAAAGTAGGGGTTAAAAGTAAATTAAATTACATTTGTTTTAAAGAATTCAAGGAAGTTATTTCATGCACCTAACACAAGTGATTATATTTTAAAGACTATGCAGAGCACCAAGATCCACAGAAAGTAAAATAGGTTGATTTTGATGTTGAATTTTAAATTCAAGGCCTTTAATGAAGGTCTGATAATAATATCTGACAAACATTAGCAACAGGTAAGAGTGACAACAGAAAGAGTCCAATATCAAGGTCACAAGTTTAAACAAACGGTACAGGTGTTTCACAAACAAGAAGTTGCACATTTTATTGTCATCTGGCTATTGTGTTTTGTCTCACATGCAGTCAGCTTCTCATTTAGAGGTGAACTCGCATACATAAACAGATCCTGAAGTGTTGATGTCAGAAAAAAAATGATTCAACTATGATTTGTTTTGAGTCTTGTGCAGAGGTTGTATTAAGGTGAATGTCTAAAAAAGCAGTAAATGTGTTTTATTACCCTCTGATGCCTCATTTACTGATCTTTTCTGCCTTTGTAATAATCTACATAATTGCATCTGTAATGTCTGCACCAGTGGATTGTGCCTTCCAACTATTTATATTTATGATGCGGCGGGGTGCAGTTTGGAAATCATTATAATTCTGGTTTGTCTTGTGTATGTATATGTGTTTGTGCTGTACAAATGATTAATGTATATTTGTTGAAAGTTATAAGGGAGATTAGGAAAAATAAAGCCAAACTTTTTTATGTTCAAGGCTGAATCTGATAAGCAAATGTTATTTTCTTTTTCTTTCTTTTTTTCTATAGACATAATGAACAAACTCTGTCAAACACCAAAATAATTTATGCTGCTGTCCACTTTGAAAATAATGTTATTTAAATTAATTGTGTAATTTATGCACTTTGTGCTCTAAGTACTGCTCAATGAATGTTAATAATTTAATTATTTAATGAATATGTATTTAAATTACTTTGAACAACTCTTTTACAGTTTATTTATAATACTGTATACTACTGTTAATGAGCATAGATTTTGTGTGAAAAGATTCCTCTTTAAAAAGGAGTTTTATGAATACCGCGAAACCACATAGAAATGTAATGGTGAGATAGTCCAAATCAATCCATGCACATACAAGCCCACAAGCAAGAACTGAGGCAGTGTTCATTTGTATGTGCATGGCAACACCAATTTTTTGTAGAACAAAAAAATCATATCAAGTCCATTGAGTGGTGCCTCCTGATATTTTAGTTGAATTCATGTTGTGCATATAATGTTACGAGACACTAACCAGTACTGGTAAATGGAATTAAGTCCCTAGTTTAGACATTTTTTTTATTATCTGTATATTACTTACTGTTTTTATGCAATATAATATGCCATGTTGATTCACATACTAACATTTCATTTTTTCTGTTTCTTTTAGAGCCATGACAGTATGGTGGACTGTTTGAGTCGAGTCATGCTGCATACAGCCGTGTCTTGCTGGCAGCCTTTGCTGGGGCTCGCCTTGGTGGCCGTGTTCGTGGGCTCCACTCTGGCCTGCCCCGCCCGCTGCGAGTGCTCCGCCCAGAGCCGCTCTGTCATCTGCCACCGCAAGCGCTACAACGCCATCCCTGATGGAGTCCCAATTGAGACACGAATCCTTGATCTCAGCAAGAATCGCATTCCGGCAGTCAACCCTGATGACTTTGCTGCATATCCACACATAGAAGAACTGGACCTGAGTGGGAATATCATTGCCTATGTTGAGCCTGGAGCCTTCAACTCACTCTACAGCCTCCACACACTGAGTTTAAAGAGCAACCGCATCAAGCTCCTCTCTTTAGGTGTCTTCTCTGGCCTCTCCAACCTGACAAACCTGGATATCAGCGACAACAAAGTTGTCATTCTGGTGGACTATATGTTCCAAGACCTGCGCAACCTCAGGTCATTGGAAATTGGAGACAATGAGCTAATCTATATCTCCCATCGGGCCTTCAGTGGACTATTGTCACTGGAGAGCCTGACACTGGAGCGCTGTAACTTGACGGTGGTGCCCACAGATGCCCTGTCCCACCTGCACAACCTGGTGAGCCTACATATGCGCTACCTCAGTATCAGCACTCTTCA
Organism: Carassius gibelio; assembly: GCF_023724105.1. Taxonomy (NCBI): domain Eukaryota; kingdom Metazoa; phylum Chordata; class Actinopteri; order Cypriniformes; family Cyprinidae; genus Carassius; species Carassius gibelio. The sequence goes on from NC_068384.1 coordinate 12,204,206, forward strand.
CCCCTACTCCTTCAAGAAGCTGTTCCACCTTCGTCACCTAGAAATTGACAACTGGCCATCTCTTGATGCGGTCCCTATTAATTCACTGCATGGCCTCAACCTCACCACACTTTCTATTACCAACACCAACCTGTCCACTTTCCCTTACCAGGCTCTTCGCCACCTGCCTTACCTCACACACCTTAACCTCTCCTACAGTCACATTCGGGTGGTGGAGGGTGGCCTGCTTAAGGACTTAGTGCGATTGCATGAGCTGAGGTTGGCTGGATCTCAACTGGTGTCCATCGAACCCTATGCTTTCCAGGGCATCCGCTGGCTCCGTTTGCTAAATGTCTCCCAAAACCGCCTTGATACCCTGGAGAGGGGGGTATTCCATGCTCCTGAGGCCCTAGAGGTGCTGTTGATCAACAACAATCCTCTGGTGTGTGACTGCCGTCTCATGTGGTTGCTGCAAAGGCGCCATTCAATTTCTTTTGGGGACACCCAGCCCGAGTGCAGCACTCCGGAAGGGATCCAAGGACGCCCCTTCAAAGAGTTCAAAGAGACTCTGCTATCTTACTACGTGACCTGCAGCAAGCCGAAGATCCGAGAAAATCGAACTCAGATGGTGTCCGTGGAGGAGGGACAGTCGGCCCGATTACACTGCAGTGCAGATGGAACCCCGAGGCCCACTATTTCCTGGGTCACCCCACGCCGGAGACACCTGACTACCAGGAGCCATGGAAGGGTGACAGTTCACAACAACGGCTCGTTGGATATCAAGGCAGCAGAGGTTCAGGATGACGGTGTGTATATGTGTGTGGCCTCTAGCACAGCAGGCAATGACACTCTTATGGTATCACTGGCAGTGAAAAGTCTGGGCTCGCTGTATGCCAACAGGACCCAGCATTATACGGATACAAGCAATGCCACTGCCAATGGTACCAACCTCCCCAATGTGACCTTTGGCCTGGACCTAAAAACTATCTTAGTTTCTACAGCCATGGGCTGTTTCACATTCCTAGGAGTGGTTCTCTTCTGCTTCCTGCTCCTGTTTGTATGGAGTCGAGGAAAAGGCAAACATAAAAACAACATTGATATTGAGTACGTGCCACGCTCAAAGTCCAATGGGACCTCCGCTGAAGAGGCAGACCAGGGTGCTGGGCCACGTCGATTTAACATGAAAATGATTTAAGACATTGAAAGTAATACCAGTGGGAATTTACGCTGATCTCTGTTTTGCATATGAAACCTGGAACAGCTTCAGATCAATGCCTGGAAACTCAAAAGTTCCTAAGATTCACTCCAGGTTTTGGTTAAGCCTGGACTTCACTGGATGCGCAAGGAGAATAATATGTGTCAATAGAGAACAATTTTCAATTTGTATGAAACCCTCTTGTTAGGAGGGGGTGTTCATCAACACTCCAACACAAATTGTGTACAGAACCAATTTGTAAAATTCAAGTATTACTCTTATTTGCCGAGGCTCGCACATGCTTTCTCACTGCGACCAACAGATGATTGGGAATCCGTTCTCTCTCTCATTATCCTGCATATATGTATGTAATTCTCAGTTATGTATGTGTATGTTAACATGTATAAACACTTTCTTTTTTTGCATTGTTCACAAAATGCAATGACCGCCAAAATTTACATTTCCCTTGATTTGAAAGAAATACGGTGTGACCAAGCCATCATCTCACTACCCAAACTGTTTGAGGATGGAGGACGAAGGCCTTTAGCAGGTGTGAAATGTAACTCCAGGGAACTTGTATGCCTTTTGTCTACCCCAAGTTATTCTCCTGATATGAAGAATATTATATTTGTTTATAATCTGGAAAAAAGAAGAGAGATTATTTATTGACAAAGGCCTTTAAGTTCAAAATTAATAACACAAGGTAAAGATCTTCAAATGGTTTAAAATCATGCGTTTTTTTTTTTTTTATATGATTTTGCACCAAGTATGAACATTAATTAACACACACCATTTTTAGTTTTGCTCTTGTCCATTTCTGTGACTCTAACCGCACATCTGGTACAAAATACAAAATGTCTAAATTTCCAGTCAAGCTACCATTAATCTTTTTCTTTTAATTATAATTTTTTACAATTTTCTTTCCTTCCCTATTAAGAAATTCTGACTTTGTTGTGGTAGTTTCTCATTTTGTTGTTGAATCATTTAGATTGTAAACAGTTCCAAGTAAAGAAAAAATACATGTATGTGGAATAAAAAATATTGATTTGTATTCCGATGTTGTATTTAGACTTATCTAATTGATTATATATTTAAATTTATATTTTACACTGCTAACTACAGTGTTTCTTTGGATATGGTATATATATATATATATATATATATATATATATATATATATATATATACTTTGAAAGACAATTTAATTACATGTAATTTAGGTGGTTTGCATTTAACTGCTGTTCAAACATTGTTAGGCAATCTGAGGTTGAACTAAAGAAACTGTATGAATCAGAGAAAATATACATGAGGATAAGATGAGACCAAATGCTGTTGAAGTAAGATACTTTGCATGTATTATCTCTACAGCAGGAAGAACATTATCTAGAGAAACATCTCTAGAAAAGCTGTTGACCCTGTGACATGAGAGAAATTAGTAGGCAAGATACATCCATCATGCTTCATCCATTCTACATCCCTTATGCCGATGAACAATGTGTTGAAAACACACTAGGCATGAAAATCACAGTGGATGATAACACTAATTATATAAACTGAAAAGTGAGATATGTTTCTATTGCTTCTTAATTGTTAGTTATAAAAAATTTTCCCCCATAGTCTTTCTCTGAAGAAAGTCAGAACACAAACATATATAGTTACCTGAACAAGTGATGTCTTCGGTGTCTTGAAACCAGGTCTATAAGGCTGTGCACTAACCAAGGGACCAAGGGAGACCTAATTTAAGACCCTGGTCGGTTTTGTAACTGTATTGATTTCCCTAAAGACACTATGGGGTTACTGGCCGACATTAGGAATATTCAAATTTCTCTAATCTCAGTCAAGCCCAAAGGGCCATATGCAAAATCTGTTTCATTGGTCCTTTTCACTCCTTTTGGTCTGTGTTATTGCGGTCCCTCTGGACAGGAAGAAGGACACTCACACTATTGCCTGAGAAAATTTAAATTAGGTTGACTATGGTTAATGGGTCAGATGCTGCCATTTCCAACTCAAGGGGATAAGAAAAACTACTCCACAAAAACATGCACACAACAGCACACACAGATGTCCCTAAATTAATCATCTGTGACCTAATAAGTCCCTACAAAGTCCTTTCTCAAACTGCATGTCTAACTCAAACTTTAAATTTGATGCATTAAATATTACGGTCTTATGGCAAATCCCCTGAAAGCATCCTGTCTGCTTCATTCTTTGTGCTTGCTGTCATAGTATGTCTCTTCTTTTGTAATAATGTCAGCATACATATCCTGATGCCAGTTTGCAGGTTATTCCCTCAAACTTTCTTGAACCATCAAATTGATTTTGACTTCCAGACAACTAGATTTTCTGCCATTTTGAATCTTAAGATTGATTTTTGTTTTACTGCAGCTTTCATGAGGTATTCGCCAAATTTGGGTCAATCTACAATATCATAATACTAGACTTGTCAAAAGTTTGTTGATGTACCAAACTGTTCACAAGTTACAAATCAACCAAAAAGGAAATTGTAAGAATGTACAAACTTCATAATCATCGGGAAGAAGGTGGCGGGAATCGGCGGACAATCAAATAACATTTTAATAATCAAAATAAACACAAAACAGCACGTCAGCCCCTCACGGATGACTGACACGCAAAAATAAAAACCAAACAGAACTAAAATCCAGGCCTGGTCCTCTCTCGTCCGTCACTGTTGTCGCTCCGGTTTTAATCCCTCCATCTCCTCCGTGGGACTCGAGACCGGTGGGTCAAGCAGGTGTCGCTCATCTCCAATCACTCCACCGGCCTCGCTCCTGTTCCCACGTCTCTCGGCCCCGCCCCTCTCGTCACAGAAATTAATTATCTTGTTATAATCCATGAAGCTGTTTACAGTGTGCACAAGCAGTGGACACGATTGTGGTAAACTAGTTGTGATGTCTGATGTGACAGCATCACATGGAGTACCAGGACCATGGCATGAATAATTTATACATTTGCATGGTTTCATTGTCAGTTTTATTTACACTGTCTTGTTGTTGTCTGAAGATCATTCTCTACTTAAAATTATTTGTTTGTGCTCAAATTTTCTTGATTGTTACTGTTATTGCATTTGTTGGTTAGACATACTGTTTGACATATACTTGAAAGTCCATGTGCAATATGTATAGATACTGGACATTTAAATTGCATTCTGGTTATATTAAGAACCACCACATACAGATTTGTAAGCAAAAGTTCCATGAAAATATAATGTGTTTGTTCTTGGTGTGATAAATCTGCTATGCTGCTGCTACTGCTGCAGCAGGGCAAGTTCTGAGACTTGCTACTGCAAATACATCCACAGACATGCAGCTGTTGAAGGAACATGACAGAACTTTGTATTTACTGTACTCTATAAATTCAGATCTTTTGAGTTAGATTTATTTACTACTTCAAAAAGTTTAGTAGATTTTATTCAGTAAGGCACTAAAAAAATCTTTCTAATCCACTTTGGCACTTGTTAAGTGTATGTTTATGAATCATATTTGAGGTGCTAACAAAAAGATTATTATTTTGTTGTTTTAAACAATTTGGCTCTGCGTTAAAAATAAATAATTCCAGATCAGCTTGTTCGTTATATAATCAAATTTAATTAGAGAACCCCTTTAGGGCTGTGACTGAGGTACTGAGAAATATCTCCCAGGGTGTCATACAGAAAAACATTTTGCAAGACTGAGTTTTATTTATGAGGTCTACAACTGTGTTCCAAAAGACCTCTGGGGCACCACTGACGATCTGAAGAGGACTGAATTATGATTTGTTTATGCATAATGTGCCATATATGGATTCTGCATGAATCAGGTAAATTAAGATTTCATGTTATTCCGTCATACTTTACTGGTATACAGTATGAAGCTGCCTAAAGAGAATGTGTTTCAGGTACAAAGTGAACAGTTCAGGAAACAAATGTTGCAGAGAGTGGCTGTGATTCATTGTTTTGAGTAGTAGACTTTGAAAAGCTGAAACCATTTTCTATTGTGTACTGTTTGATAGTCGACAGCACGAGACAATGACACTTGTAAGTAAGTTCCTTTTAGTGAATCAAAAACATATAGTACTGTAGCACAGCTATGTTAGTTCAACTCCAGAACAAATGACTGTAAGCATTTTTTATTGTTTTCATATTTTTAGAATCAAAAACATGCAGCACAACCATATTAATCCAATTCCAGAATTACTGGCTATCAGCATGTTCTTTTGAATAAATCAAAAACATAAAGAGAAGCCAATGTATTTCAATTACATAATGAATGACCCCTAGCAAGTTCGGTTTAGTGATTCTTTTCATAAACAAACATTGCCATCACTGTCTGATTCCTAAATAAATTACTCTTTTTAGTGTAGGAAACACACATATAAATAACCTGTATTGATATTGATTAGTTGTTTATATGCCGCATGTAATTATGGAGATGTGTTCTGTCAGTAGCATTTTATAAATACCAAAAATAATAATAATAATAATAATTTTTGTTTTAGCATGGTGCTTCTTGTTAAGGCAATTGGATTGCATTTATGATGCCTCCAAAAAACCTTTAGAAACCTCAATAATTCTCCACAATTCCCATCCCTTATCATCTTTCTAGATATGTTTACTTTATATTTGAAAGCATGTCTGTCCTTGGCTCTTAGTCAGACCGAAAGGCCTCCACCTCTGCCCGCAGAGATCAATGTTCCATATGAGACTTTTATTAAGTCTAGTCATTTGTCCTGTAATTGGGCAGAAGTCTTTTTACCTCAGGTTCCCTATTAGAGTTTCCTCAAAATCCATTTTTGTCAAGACCTAGGAGACTCCCAACAGTGCCGTTGTGCACAAACGTTGTGCAGTGTTTTACTTTATAAAAGTTACAGCAAAAGTTCTAACCTTCTGTGTTCTGCCGTAAGGAAACTGGGACACTGTTGCTTCAGTGAAAGAGAAGTGTCAACAGCGACTGTTATCTCATCTTCCATCTGCTAGTTATCAACAAAAGCACAATACCCACATCAATCATACTCCTGCCAGACCAATTCTCCTCTCCAATTACTTTCGCTTAAAGGGCATTGTCTTTTTTAAGCCCGATTCTGAGAGATCTGATTACATTCTTATCAAATGATCCGACAACTGATTTAGATGCTCAGATATTGGAAGAGCGGGGTTAAAAGGAATGATATTGACCGATGAGATTCTCAGCTGCGGATGGAAAAACAACAAAAAGCGGGATGTCAACGGATGTACTGAGGCATAAGACGAAGGGTGGCAGGGGCTAATGTGTGTGACAAGAAAAGGAGGACGGTCACACATCAAACTCTACGTCAATTTAGTCATGGCCACTGTTCTGCATTTCAATCTGTGTGAAACACTTTCGTCCAGCTGTAATATAAAATGGCAATTTGCCTATTGTGCCAATCAAACGTCAGATCTGACATGCAATTTTAAAGCACTTCATGGTTAAGGGGCCATTCTGAAAAGATACTGCTTATTGGTATTATTAAAGTCGACAAAACTTTTCAAAGGAGTAAAGTTCTGAATGCACGCAAGCATAGAATATATGTGTTTTCCAAGCAAAGTCAAGCTACTGATATCTAATTGGATAGCTTGGGTCATGTGACGTGGTTCCAACATGTTTATTCAATCTTTCTTTATTTGGACCTGTCAGAAGGAGTAATCGTGATACTGAGAACTCAAACTAAGCAACACAAATTGCTCTACAACTTGTTATACACACTTGCCCATAAGCCTTCAAGGTCTCCAAAGACTATTAAATTTAACCAAACATGCAAATTTGCTGCTATTTAAATAAAAGTAAAACCAAGAATGTGTTTTACTGCACTTTTTTTTCATTGTGTCACAGAGAAATGTGCTTTAGTCACATTAAAATTAAAAAATTTAAAACAGACTTTTTCCGGTTTTATAGTAAAAGCATTCTTTTTTCACAATGGCTGAGTGCAGACTTGAGGGCCTGGGAAATCTGATGCAACTTGATCATGTGTACCAACACTATCTGCAACCAGTAGGTTCTCTAATACAAGGCAGGGATGTACAGTAGGTAGACATCCAAAATGCCTTACTGGTTCACAGGTTTATTGCACTGATTATATTGGGAATTAGACTATCAGGGCCCTATCTTGCACCCAGCGCAATTGACTTTGTACACCGACGCATGTGTCATTCCTATTTTGCACCCGCGCAAAGCGCGCTTTTCCCTCCACAGAAGCACGTCGCTAAACTAGTGAATGAACTTGCGCTCCCTGGGCGGTTCAGCGCAAAAAAGGAGGCGTGTTCCGGCGCAAACAATCCCTGGTGCTATTTTGCTGTTCCATTAAACAATTGCGCCACTGACCAGAAAAAACCTAGTCTAAAGTCAGTGGCGCGTTGCGCGTTTTTCATTATGCTATTTTAAGGGCGCATGCTTGACCATAATGTATAGCGTGCACAATGTGCATACACTTTGCTCATGTAATCTACACAGATGCAATAGTTGCAAATCATAAATTGTTACACTAAAAAATATTAACACATGAGATGACGGAAATCATTGTGGTGTGCCACGAAGATGTGAAAAAATAGGCATAAATCTAGCTTACAAATTATTCAGGCTAATTTTAATAGGCTAATTAAGGATCAGACCTGTTGGCCAAATAGTGGCAAGACGTGTATATAAGGACATCTGAAAAATTGTGGCTATTTCCTCCCACGCCTGTTTAACCGACGCTATTTTGGGTGGGTTTCTCCCATCCCCATACAACACAACTTCTCTGCCTTTCACTGCTCTTACAAGAACATCAGTCTCCTGGCTGTGAACCGCTCCTGGCGTGCGCCTGGTAAATACGCCATAATAATAGCAATCCATAATGGAACTTGCGCACCTGCTTTTAAAGGGAATGTTGGATGAAGTTCTGATTGGTTTATTTCACGTTACGCCCAAACAACACCTATGAATAATGAAGCTACTTCAGACCAACCCATTTTAGATTTGCGCCGGGCGCAAGAGCCATTTATCCCACCGGGAAAATAGCAACAGCACCAAGACCCGCCCACAAAGTTACTTGCGCTTCGCGCTTTGACACTTGTGTTTCAGATCGTTAAAATAGGGCCCTCAGTGTGTAATTATATTAGCTTCACATAAAACTTCATTCAAATAATGAACAGCAAATGCATAACACATTATGGTGTGCTAACGTACAGTGACCTTTTTATCGAGAAGCATATGTCTTTTTTTTTTTTTTTTTTTTTTGTGTGGAAGATGATAGTTGAGGTATTTTCTTAAGTGCAGTGCTTAAATGCACTAAATATACAGCAAAGTGCTAGAAATTAAACATGGTTTATGCTGCTTAAACTGTTTTGCTATTTGTAAAAAAGAAGTTGTGTAATTTGTATTATTATTATTATTATTATTATTATTATTATTATTATTGTTATTAACTGCTGAGTTGCGACCTAAAATATGGTCACAGACAGAAAACTAAATGTGAACAATATAATGGACCAAACCATACATTTCTGCATAGTTAGAATTTCTAAATAAACTGGCTTAACAAAAAGGTCAAATAAAAAGCTTCTCATATCCTTTTTCCTATTCAGCCTGTGTCACTTTAATAATTTTGGATAGCCTATATTCATGAAGTTAAACATTAACTAATTCATATTTCCATAATTCTCATAATATTTAATAATAGTTACTTATGAGTAGAATTTTAAATATGATTTATATTTTGCACATTAACACATATACTAGTTTTTAAAGTGCTCTGTAAATACATTTTAATTTTAATAATAATTTCAGTACAGATTTTGTTCGTGTTTGTCCCATAAAAAGTCTTGGGTCACATCTTGATGTCCAATATAAAATCTGAACCCTAAAGCAAAACCTATTTAGAACTGCTGCTTTAATACAAAATCAAATCAGCTAAAATTACTCAGCTTTTCAGCATAAATCAGATGTATTGTGCTGAAACTTGTGCTGAGGCATTTCTGTTCAGCTCAAAATTATTATTCTGAAATCACTGACGACATTTGCATACTTTAATTCTCACACCTGTTCTATGACCGGCAGCAAGAAGAGTGCTTACTGCTATTTACATAAAGAAATCCATTTCAAAGGCAGCATCTGTGACAGAAAGACTGAGATTTCAGTGTGAAGGAGAGTAAAGCCACTGAGAACACAATCCCAGTGACATCAAAAAGAATATATAAGAAATACAGCTCAATGTCTTTGTAGTCTGGGTTAGAAGGCTATGAACTAAACATCTTAGACATGATTAAAGAGAAGTTTAGACAACTAAAAGACAAAGAATCCAGTTGAATGTGATTACTGAGATACAACGTTAAGATTAACATTTAAGAGAAAATATAACCTCTACAAATCTGCCATCTGCCAAATGTGTTTGTAGAAAGTTAACATTTCATTTGAAGTTAGTAAGCCTTTATATTTATTCATATTGACAGAGCCCTAAAATTTGAAAAGCTTTTTAAAACAGTGTCCAGGTGCATTCAGTCAGTTTAATGAAACAGGCAAAAAAAAGCACTGAGTTCACTGAGTCCAAAATATGTGATGTGAAATCTGATGCATGATATGCTTTCAGCTGAGATTTTGATGAGAATGAATACACTACTCAATGAGAATGAACTCACTACTCAGTATGGCAGTCTAGCAAATCTTTTGAAAAACACTTAACCCTGACAAAAAAAGCCACTTTAGTATTCAAAGCCATTCAGTGTTCCATTTCCAAATTCTGTAAATGCAACATCTATTGACAAACAGGGCCACAGTATGGGTAGGGTACAACCAGTGAAAAAGTAAAACGTGTAAAAATAAATAAATATCCCAACAATAATGTTAATGGTGAATCAGCAGCTCATTTCTCACTTCTATATCATGTTCATTGCTGGCTATAGACCCAGCATGTGGAACTGGTTAAAGAGGTATACAAAGACAACTTTGGATGTCTACCATCTTGAGTATATATCGACACCAATTTGTTCATTCTTGAAATAACATCTTTGCTTCAAGTCAAGTCGAGCTTTATTGTCATTCCACTTCATGTGTGGACTTACAGTGGAACAAAATGTTGAGTCTCACAGGACCACGGTGCTACATAAATATAAACATACAACACCAAGTAGTGCAATATGATATGTGGTCCATTCATGTGTAAACATTTGTGTTATCTTATTATTAAGTCCTTGTAACATGGAGTGTTTATAAGAAAGTGTCTGGTGCGTATAGAGAGAAAAGAGTGTGTTTTTTCTACAGGCGGTTTGTCCAGCCCATTCACCTGTGTTAGGTTTTCAACAATTTTTATGTGGTGCACGTGGTGTGGTGTGGTGGGGGGAGAGAGGATCCTGGTTGCAGATTTGTGGGTGAGGTTTCAGAGGCGGGTGAGGTGATTGGAATTGAGGGCTCTCACAGCCTGGGGGAAAAAAGCTGTTGAGCAGTCTTACAGAGTGGGCTCTGATGCTCTGGTACAGTCTTCCTGGTGGCAATACCTGGAAGAGACTATGGGAGGAATGGGTGGGGTCTTTCACAATACTGGTAGCTTTGCTGGAGCATCGTGCAAGGAAAATGTCCAGAATGAAGGGGAGAGTGGCACTGATGATCTTTGCAGCTGTGTTCAATGTCCGCTGTAATGTCTTGTGGTCAGCAGCACTGCAGTTCCCATACCAGACAGTGATGCAGCTGAATCAGCACGCTCTCAATGGTTCCCCTGTAGAATGTGGTGAGGATGGGTGGAGGGAGACTTGCTCTTTTAAGTCCGTGTAGAAAATGAAGCCGCTGTTGAGCCTTTTTGGAGAGTGATGTAGATTTGGTGGTCCAGGTAAGGTCTTCTGTCATGTGCAACCCCAGGAATTTAGTGCTGCTGACTCCCTCCATAGTTGAGCTGTCAATGGTCAGTATGGTCAATGGAGTATGGTCAACAGAGTTTCTCCTGAAGTCCATCACAACCTCCTTTATCTCACTCACACCGAGGGATAGATTGTTTGCACCTCACCATTCAACCAGTTGTGCCACTTCCTAGGGTGAACTTGGCAGTGCAGTTGTGGGTTAGCAGCGTGAAGAGAAGTGGGCCAAGCACACAGCCTTGTGGGGCATCTGTGCTCAATGTGGTAGTGCTGGAGGTGTTGTGGCTGACACCGTGTGACTTAGGTCTTCCAGTTAGAAAGTCCAGGATCCTGTTACAGAGGTTGGTATTTAGGCTCAGCATGTTTAGTTTGTTGATGAGCTTTAGTAGGATTATTGTGTTGTATGCTGAGCTGGGGCCCATTCTTCATACGTTGCTTATTACATCCTAGATATAATCACGATAATCAGGATATGGCTAATTTAGTTCTTTGAACACACCTGTTGTTGATAGTTAGTATTACTGGTCGACTGATATATCGGCCTTTATTTGTCATTTTTCAAATGTCAGCATTGGCCAATACGTTTTTCTGCTCGTCGATGTCGATTTTTATTTTGATGGCGCTAAAAAATGGCTGCACCTGAGCTCACAGTGCTCACACTACCTCTTATTCACTGTCAGTTGTTAACTGTTATAATATGGATAGAAGTTTGTCTAATAATCAGAACAGTTAAACAAAGATATTAAAATGTATACAAATATTTTATATTATTAGTAATAGAAAGGTAACATTTATAATACTTTCGCGTTTTCCGTCAGCATTAAGCAAATATTACATGAGCAAGCAGATTTCATTTTTTTTCTTGGAAACATGTTTGTTACTTCACAGAATTAATTAAAGTTTCAAAGGTCAAGATCATGTTATCTGCATCTACTGTGCTCCATCAAGCCACTCCCATAATAGCTGTTATCACTCATATTAATGCACGACTCTACATTATCTGTATAGCATGTGTGTAAGACTCAAATACAATTATTAAGTAATTATTTTATGATGAATATATATTTTATAGTATTACAGACTACAAAATATTATTAGCCTATATTATATTTAAATTAAATTTTAAATGATTATTATTTTTAATTATTGTTCCTGCATGAGCAGGATGCTCTTGTAACAAAGTGGCTAACAGTGGCTGGGACAGATTTTAAGAATCAATTCTGCTTAAAAAGATGCAAAATCTAATCCTGTTTACACAAAATAAGCCTGCTCCAGATTTAAGTTTATGAACCTGTTGCTATGACAGCAACTCCGGGATGAGCTTTGAAAAAAACAACCAATCCAACATCATGCCAAATCATCAACAATCAAATCCAGCTAACTAAGTAAGTACGAAGAATGTGCCACTGAAGTCAATGAACAGAATTCTAACATAAGAGTCTTTGTTTTCTAAATGGATAAGAGCCAGTGGCATGGTATCGTCTATGGAGCAGTTTGGACGGTATGCAACTGTAGCGGGTCAAGTGTGTTGGGGAGATTGGATTTGACAGCACTTCATCATGATTGGGGTTAGTGCTATGGGATGATAGTCATTCAGACAGTACACAGCTGACTTCTTTGGTACTGGTATGATGTTGGTGGACTTGAGACATGTGGGGACAACTGCTTGGCTTATTGAGAAGTTTAAGATGCATGTTAAGACATCTGTCAGCTGTTCAGCAAAGTCTCTCAGTACCCGGCCTGGTATGTTTTCAGGACCTACAGCCTCTCATGGGTTAACCCTAGATAGGGTCTTATTAAAAACAAATTCTAAACTGGAATACTTTAATGAACGTGTCAACAACTCACTTATAAGAACAGTCACTTGATTATTTTCTGAATGAATCAGTGTTTTTGAACAAATTAGTTGAATTGCAGAAAGAGTTACTGAAAAATCTTCACCACTGGCTGGCAGACATTATTTTGTGGTTAGATTTAAGTATATTTGGAAGAAAGGATGCACCATTTTTTAAACGCATTTCAACATACAGCAACAAACTACTGTACTGCAGTAGTCACAAAATGTACAAAACTCTTTGCAATTCATGTGTGTAAACAACAATCTGTCTCTCCCGACCAGTCGTGATAACCCAAGACAGATGTTAACATCAGGTGTAAACAGGGCCTGCAGGTGATGGAAAGTGACACTGACAGCTCTAAAATATGTATGTGTGCAAGTCTCAGCAGATCCCACAGGTACCATTAACACAGTACAAACCATTAGTTTTACAAAGTCATGTGGAACTACATTTTGGTGGTGCTAATTCAACACTAACGACACAAGACAGAAACCTTAACACATGCAAAAACATTTTAGTCATTGATATAAGGCAGATATAAACTAATATTTTTATTATAATATAGTAATTAATTTAATAAAATAAATTCAATGTTGCACGTTGTTTTGTCAAATTATTATTTACTGCATCTGGGTTTCGTGAAATTAAATGAAATTTCTTTTGAATGCACACATAACAATGAGTCATTCAGGCATCAGAAATTATGTTTTGCATTTGGTAATTCAGTGTCTATATATTTCAATCATGTAGTTGGCAACAATAATGGTCAAAAACACTAGTGAACAACACAAAATGTAATGCATGCAAGCAAAATGCATAAGTAATAAGAAAGCCAAAGTGGTCTGTTAATGTGGAGACTCGGGCAGCCCTGTAGGGGACCTCTGGCTGGTCGAGGGTAAGAAAAAATAATAAACAGGCAGGAAGATATCATACAGAGATGTCTACTGAGCCATATAAACGTACAAACTTGTGAGTATGTGATTCAGTTATTGCAGCTTGTGCAGCTTTACTTCAGAAGGAGGACAATGTTTTCATTTAACAGTTTTCAATTATTATTATTATTATTATTATTATTATTATTATTATTATTATTATTATTATTATTATTACCAGGAGTCCTATTTTACATCATAAGTGTGAAGTCATGGCCTAGTGGTTAGAGAGTTTGACTCCTAACCCTAGGGTTGTGTGTTTGAGTCTCAGGCCATCAATACAACGACTTAGGTGCCCTTGAGCAAGGCATCGAAACCCCAACTGCTCCCCGGGCGCCGCAGCATAAATGGCTGCCCACTGCTCCGGGTGTGTGTTCACGGTGTTTGTGTGTTCACTGCTGTGTGTGCACTTTGGATGGGTTAAATGCAGAGCACAAATTCTGAGTATGGGTCGCCATACTTGGCTGAATGTCACTTCACATCAAGGGGTCAAGATTTATCTGGTTAGCATGATTAAGGCTGGCTGCACAGTAGACGATTTTAAGCCCAATTTGCATTGCTGATTGGCCACCCTGACGTAATCCCAGCAATAGCCAATGAGAGTGAGCAAGCGTAACCTTCTAGATGTTGCATGCTTCTACAGCTGAAACTTGGCAGCCACAAACATGCCATGAAAGCAGAGAACATCACCCATATTCCTCTTTATATTTTTATTTTTTTTACTGTGAAACAGAAAACACAACAGGAAAGCCTGCTGACAACGTTGACTGTCCTCTGTTTGTTTTTCCTCTCGTCATGTTTGTGTCACTGTAAAATCATTCAGTCGTCAAGTAAGTGGTCTCGTGGTCTGGTCGAGTCCTCTAGTGTGTGCGTTCAGAGGATTATAAGGCAAAAAAATTGGCTGAACTGTTTCCTTGTCTGTGGTCTCTCATGGTTTTTAAAGATAAGATCAGATAAGATTTGAAAATCATCTAGTGTGCAGCCAGCTTGCATTAGAACCCTGCTGGAAGATTTTGAAACAATACCATTCCCATCTTGCCATCAGAATGGTAGAGTTTTCCTTGTTGTATAGAACTGTAGAGGTTTCCTATGCACCCAAACTCATGCACCAATCAGAGTGCCAAATTACTGCAATTACTCCCAACTGAAATGGTGTTCAGACAAGGTTCTAAAAAGTCTCGTTAACGGTCAAAGAGTGGGAATGTGGCATTAATGTTGGTGGACTGAGGCTCCTTTTCAGCTTCATTTTTTCGTTTGCATTTTATTTTATTTCTTATAAATTTTTTAATGATTATGTAACCCTTTAACTTTGACAAAAGCATAAGTTAAAGCTTGTTTTGCTCTTTATTTTTGTTTGATGTGTGAGTGTGATTGTAGCTGGGTTAAAACTTCAATCAAAGCTTGCTGCCTGTGTGTGAATTTATAAATTCAGTGAAGAGATATTAGTTTGACTCCTTTGAAGTTATTTAAAAGAAGTTTGTTTAATTCGTATTCATTTTTTTTTCTGAGAAAAACATTGCATCTGATTCTGAGGCTTTAAACCCAAAGTAATGTTTGATTTGATTTGATTTAATTCTGCATGAAGCAGACAAGTACTACCCAAAAATCTGATTTAAGGTTATTTTCCAGGTGTGTTAAATGAATGGGATGATATGGAGAGTGTTTTATGTGATCATTTGAGTTACACGAAGTGGTTTTATTACAGAGGGGAGTAAAACTTCAGGTCTGTAATTAAAGCTAAGGTCACAGGTTTTATGAGTTGAAGTGAACTTAGTCTGAAGACATCAATTAAATGGATCTGTAAAAACTCTCATTCTGCCAAGGTCACCAAAACGGTGCTCTTAGATAGATCTGACGAAATGTTCCTTTTTGTGTAACCCTCATAAATGGCTATTAGTTTGACTTCCCACTGTGGTTTTGAAGGTCTGCATGTTCAACGGTATTTTAACTGTTTAAGTTTAGCATTTATTTGCCAGCCCCAGTAGCACAATTTGTATCTGGTATGATTTAGTTCTGTTTTCCATTATAATATGCTAATTTTATAAGCTTCTTTATGCTGTATATTCTGATATATTCTAATTGCTGACTTAAGAACAGAATCAACTCATAATAGGAGGATAAATAACATTTCCATTAAGCATTAAGTCAGTTGCATTAATGCTTAGTTAAGGACACTTGATATTTGGCAATAACATTATTGATTTGACTGTAAAGACACCATTGCACCAATCACAAGTTCACCTAATAACAAATCACACACACCGCATAATCATCAGACACGCTTTATAAGCATTGCACTTCTCACACACTGCCGTGTATTGTTCTGCACATATCCCTCCCCTTGCGATAGCTGTAATATGTAAGCCTTTCTGTGTTAGTTTCTAGATTTCATAGTCTTGTTTCAGTTCCTTGATAGTTGGGTCTGTCTTGCCTTGCTGTGTCCATACCTGGCCAATGTTCCTCCAAAAAGCCACTGGATCCTGTGGCCGAGTATTCTGTAATGGGGCTGACAAGTTGTGAGATGTGTGGATCCATGTGCAAGCTTTTATTAAACAGAAATGTGGTCGTAACAGGCATTACTCCAAGACTGGCAAACAGGTATTTAGAGAACAAGACAAAGACTAGGGCAAGCATGGGTCTTCGATGAGCAAACAATATCTAGAGGGCTAAGCAAGAGGGGTAATCCAGTACCTAGACCAAAAGGTTCAAAACACGGCAAGGCAAAAAAAGACTTAACTATGAAAACAATAAACATAGACAAGACTATGAAAACAAGGAACTGAAGCAAGATTATGAAAACTAGAAACTAACATGGAAAGGCTTACATATCGCTAGGGGAGGGACATGTCCAGAACAATACTTGGCAGTGTGTGAGAAGACGTCCAATGTTTATAAAGCGTGTCTGATGATTGTGCGGTGTGTGTGATTGTTCTCAGGTGTATGGTGTGATTGTTATCAAGTGAACTTGTGATTGGTGCAATGAATCACGGGAAATGTAGTCCAGGATGTACTGTGTAGTGTGAAAATCTGTGTGGTGAATTAACGGCGGTTCAAAGACCGAATCATGATACTGAGAAGGTTTTGATTATATTACCCAACATTTACATTTTACTGTTTGTTAAAATGCTATTTTAAAAAATCACAAATTATTATTTGACTGCCTTTTATATATGTTTTCAGATCAGCTACTGTTGCAAGAAGACAAACTGAAATCAGATAAGAGAGACGAGCAAAGAAGAGACTGGTAAGAATGTTTTAATCTCATATCAATTAATCTCAAAGGTTTAATTGTGGTTGACATATATCATCCATTACTGTGGACGTGACTGCTGGGACTCTGAGTGTCATGCTAACTTTGGATTCAGCATTTCTGGCCTATTCTAACATTAAGTTTGGTGTAACACAGAGTATCGAATAGTCACAACAGACAAGAGGATATAAACAGGACTTTGTCCAACCTTTGAAAGGTAAACTGAGAATTAGCCAAAAAAATGTAAAAATACCACTGTGTCTGAATTGCAAGCCCTCAGATGCAGGAAATTAAACAAGTCTTAAGGCCCGTTCACACCAAGCACGATAACTATTAAGATAACGATAAAGATATAGTTCTAAAAATCGTTCTCAATATTAAAGAATAGCGGAGTCCACACCACAACTATAACGATAAAGGCAAAGAGAAACGATATCGTTGGAATCACTTTCAGAAATTTTTTTTTTACTGATGAACGATAAAAACATTGCCAACCAATCATAATCAATCCTGCTGTAATGAGCTCGAGAATTTAAAGCAGCAGACGCGCGTCCGCTTAGAATACACAGACAATATCGTTCACTAGTGTGGACGCTAATATCGTTATCTTTATAATTATCTTTATAGTTATCGTTCTTGGTGTGAACGGGCCTTTACTCAAAGAAAAGTGATACTCCACTTGAACATGAAGATGGGGACATTTCAGATGTTCTGTTTCTGTGTTTGGTTTATCCATTTGCAGGTTGGTTAACTTGAGTTTGTTAGAAAAAATAAACTTTATTAAATTCTGTGCTTTGTTTTTCAGTAACTTTATGTGCAAAAAAAAAATTGCATCGTGACTTCATATTTATTCAATGATGGAATAATCATAGTGTACATTTCTAGTAATACGGTTCCAAAAAAAATTTATTGAAATTGAATGAAGTAGAACTGTTATAGCATTTCACTGATCTTTTATTTTCAATCATTATAATTTTGGTCAAGAGTTTATAAGCTGCAGTAAAATGAGTGTATTGCTGTAATGCAAAAGATAAATGTACGTTTCATTTTTAGTTGATTTAAATAATTTAGTTGATTTTAAATGATTTTTGTACATTATTTTCTTTATCACAGTAAAGCTGCTTAGAAACAATCTGTATTTTACAAAGAGCTATATAAGTTAAGGTGACTTGACTTGAGAGGGTGAATTTTCATTTCAGGCTGATCTTACTTCAAATGCATCCATGTCAATACAAAGACAAGAAAACTCAGTTGTTCAGAAATGTGTTATGTTTTCAGAGTTATCATGTTTCATTTTAACTGTTGTTGTCTGAAGTGATTCTTCAGTAATGTTGGGTTTCTAAGAATACTTTGGAGGCAACTGAATAATGCATTGTGCTAGTTAAGACTGCAAATAAATCACAAAACAAATGACAGAGTTATTGCATTTCGCTGGCAGCACAACACAAATTAGAGTTATCCCACTAATGTAGTTGGAGAAAAATTATTGTTTCTCATGCTATTTTATGTAATTTTACCAACAAACAAACAAAAAGCACTCATGTAAAATCGATGCCATTTATATATCTGAAACTATATATCTCCCTCAAGGAGCTTTTGTTGTCCAGTAAAGCTCAGCTAAAGGATAGAATGACATTGTACAAAGGCACGAAAGGCTTGACCATGCTCAAATATACAGTACAGCCTTTTTTGGCATCTCTGAAATGACCTATATCTAATGGCCCACATATTCAACATACAGCTGTAGAGAGATCATGTTTGGATTCTGGTTTCACGAGGCCATTATGTTCCCCTCTCTCTTCTCTTGATTTCCTGTCTCTCTCTGTACTGTTAGAATAAAATATGGCAAAAAGCCCTCAATTAATTCCCCTTGAAAAAAAAAAATTATAGTGCACCTCTAACAGGAAATGGATTACACAGAAATATAGCAATATTAGATTTCAAAAGCATATGGTTGTGGTTTAAGTGCATTCATGTTATCGTGCTAAACACCACACTGTTGAATAAGTGTGAGTATGAGTAAGTGTGGTCAGTAATTTGATAATATATTACTTAGTTTGACATCAGGAAGTTTGACTTAGGAAGTCCAAAACAAGACTTACTGTTTTGTTTCAAGAAGAATAAAAGTATAGTGTAGTATATTCAACAAAAGGCTGTCCTCATTTATAATCACAAGAATAATTTCAAGACCGTATTCGTCAGAGATTCGCATTGCAAAGCATAATAAGCGTGCAAATGTGGTGAATTTTGAAATTTTTCTGTAAAGCTTACATTTTGCAGAGCCTCTGGGCAGGTTTAGCCATCTGCAGTTAAAAACTGACTCAGTGCCTAGCCGATGAATATTTATGAGAAACCAGTGATCATGATACAACAGAATTTAAAAAGTGTGAGGAAAAAACGTAAAGATTTGTCCTGCCTTTTTAAGATGCAAAGTCTACTTTGGAGCATCTTCTAATGACAACAGTTCTGCACGATCTTCTATGCACGTAGCTCTGCATTATGCTATAATTGGGCAAAGTATTGATATGCGAATCACAGAGCACTAAGTTGGCTAATGGCTTCCTCTCTGTGTTTCCTCTCTGCATGGAGGGAATCGTGCAAAATCACACAGACCTATGGCTGTCTTCACTATGTTATTGTACGGCATGCAATGCAATCTAAATCTGCTGCTGCAGGCCTACTAACCTGCCTGCTAAATAATAAACACCACTGGACAGCAGCCTGCAAGGCCATGTATAATCCAGGTATTGCTTTCTGTGTTTATTGCTCTATGTGTTCATTATCTGCCTTCTCCTCCGGCACTTAGAAGGCTGTTATATAGGTTTCTTTATTTTGTTTATATTTTCCATATTTCTTTCATTTTGTTGAGTGTTTTTTTTATTATTATTTTGTATCTCCTTCACTCTCTTCCTTTAATATAAAGTTATGTGAGGTAGAAAACTTTAGTTATTAATATAAATGATAGGTATTTATTGTTTATTAATTGTGGCATGATGACATCAATTTACCTGCAAATTAATTCTAGAATTTGTATGGCAATAGAATAGAATAGAATAGAATAGAATAGAATAGAATAGAATGAGAGATACTATCATGTTGAGTCTGAGCTTATTTTGTCAATGAAAGATTTTGGGTTTAACTATTTTCAGAGTTTACACTGAAAAAAAATTAAAACTATTTTATAAAAAGTCAAGAATCTTCCGTTTACGGCACCTCTCATTCATTCTTATCGTATCTGTAAGAACCAGAATCACGTGTGCACTGATAACAAATCACATCACAGCCTTGAAATCACTGAAGTTGATCGTTGCACTTTGTCCAAGCAGAGCCATGGACCCTCATATCTCCCAATAATAAAAACATCTCCAGTTAAAGCTGAATCTGGGCAAATTCCAAACTGCATTTTTATACCCTTGAAGGGCGCTTCAGGAAGGGCACACCATTTGTAGGGGCATTCCAAACAAGAGTGAACACCTGAATCCCTTCACGAAGGGCCCTTCCACAAGACTGTTTGCAAAGGGTACATGTTATGGTCACGTCAATGGAGTAATTTTATCATTTATGTTCATGTGACCTGGGTTGGTGTGTCCTCAAAATTAATTTTAAAGCTATATATGGCAGGAGTATAAACAAAAACAAAAAATAATTTGGATTTTGCCCTCTTTTGTTGCTGACATAAAGCAGTGGAATTTTGCAGGATGATTTCATGTTGACATAAGGGATCTCGTTGATTACTCATCAAGTGCATCACCAATGCTTTATGAGTCCTATGATAGAGATTTGGCATGAAATTACTCTTTTTATCTAAACTCCTCATGCGTAGCAGTGTTAATTTTGACACAAAATTTTAATTTAGTTTTAGTCTTAGTCTTTTGACTATAATTCTTTTTAGTTTTAGTCAAGTTTTAGTCATCTGATTTGTTTTAATTTTAGTCTTATTTTAGTCGACTAAAATTGCTTGGTATTTTAGTCGACTAAAATTGCTTGGTATTTTAGTCGACTAAAATAAGACTAAAATCAATAACAGATTTACTAGACAATTTTTTACAGCTGGTATAGGAAACAAACTTAACCAAAATATATAAAACACAAATTCAACTTTATTTCAACACAACTGTGTCTTTATTTCGATTCAAAAGCTTTTATGCAGCAACAAACACTGTCATGATAAT
Organism: Carassius gibelio; assembly: GCF_023724105.1. Lineage (NCBI taxonomy): Eukaryota > Metazoa > Chordata > Actinopteri > Cypriniformes > Cyprinidae > Carassius > Carassius gibelio. The sequence goes on from NC_068384.1 coordinate 12,225,407, forward strand.
GTAAACAATAACTAGCTGCCAATTGACCATCAATAAAAGAAAAATAAAGTTAGGTCCAGGACCTTAAAGCTTACAGCTGAGCTGAACAATAAGTGCATACATTTAAAGTAAATATTTAATAAGTTGGCAGCTAGGTGGATAAAAAAAGTAACAAGATTTTATAAGGTATTCATTTGTCTAGCAATATTGTATGTTTTAAATACTACAATATTGCTAGATTTGTATGTATAAGGATGTGAACATTCATGTTTCACATGACTAATATAGAAACATTTGTGATATTGTCAACAAGTAGAACATTATAAAATATACTAAACATTAGTATTAATCAAATGTATTTATCATGATATTACGTATTAGTATTGTGCTCTCATCTAACTTGAAGAAGGGGCTATTTTACAGTACTTTTCAGTTCATAATATTTAATGCTACAACATCTACGCACTGCACTATTCCAATTTTGCTTAGCTCAATAAACAAAAGAACATCGTTGTAAAATTACATTTGAGAAAATGTCCGGGTGGCTCGTCTGTAAATGTCTTTTCAAATTGGTTGTGTTCTTGCCACGAATGAGCGCTCTGCGTGCTTTACACTTTGTTTTGTTTTGTTCGTCGTCAAACGTGAAGTGAGCTGTGGACATTTTGTCGCTCTTTTAGACAGTAGGGACTTTAAGCAACAGCTGCAAATGGAACGGCTACAGCGACCGGAAGTTTGCCGTCACACCGCTGTAGCCAAGAAGGTAAAAGTCACTAAGCAACGGTAAAACAGAACAGCGCAACGCAGCATTAATTCATTTATTGAGATCCAAAAAAATATATAATTTAAAAAAGCAAGAGAAGGATTGCTTTTGGCGTTAAATGACAATCTTTTGTCAGAAGAGGAGTTTTTAATATTGTATGATGTAAATAAGTCTAAAAACATAACATTTATTTACCTAACCTCTCACGTTGTAGCGACTCCGGCAAATCAGCTGTTCTCCCGTAGTAGACCGTTAAATTAGAACGTCACAAAGTAGCGGTTTAATTCGCGCAGGCGCAATACAACGCCAGAATGGCGTTGCCGTTCCACCAGAGGCTGTTGCTTAAAGTCCCTATCACCTCTTCTAATGCCGACTTCCCGGGAGCTCATAAAAACTGAAAACCTTCGCTTCACGTCTCAATAAGTCAGGCTCTGATTGGTTCTCTTCTCTCATGCAGTCTGTTCTGTTTTGCCGGTTCTTTTGCTCATTCCTCGCATCTCTCCCGTCTGCTGATTTGATTTTCGTCACAGTCTATTTTCGTCTCGTCCTTTATTCGTTGACGATAATGTCAATCAATTTAGTCATAGTTTTAGTCTCCATCAGTGCCTTCTATTTTAGTTTTCGTTTCGTTTTCGTCGGCAAAAATATATTCGTGACGAAAATAATGACGAAAATATTTAGTCAACGAAATTAACACTGATGCGTAGGCATGAGCTGTTCATGACAATAGTGATGGGTTTGAAGAGAATTACACTTAAAAGAACTTCAGACGCAATCAAACGTCAGTTCTTACTACTAAGCCGTCGGAGAGCTGTGATCAGTGTTTGATTTCTGACAACTATCACAAGCCCTGGCTGGTTTCCTCCAGGCATGTGCTCGGCCCTTTCCTCCCTAGCCAAGAGCCGATCACTCTTCATGTGAAGTGAATGGCACTCACATCCAGCTCTCTGTGTGATTCACAGAGGGCAGCACAATACAGGCCTTGTGAGTAAGGAGAACTTAGAGAAAAAAAGAAAAGGGTCAGGGGCGAGACGAGAGAGCTTGTTCTATGCTAGCGACAGGAAAAACAAGCCCTGAATGGAAACTTAATGAGCACCGTTTTTCTCTTCTTTGCTTCTTTGTGTTTCTTTTAAAAGAGCTGGACTGAGAGGAAGGGGAAGCAATGGCAATATGCAATATCCCAAAGCCCCTCCACGAGTCACATATGTCGTCCACAACAGTGAAGCTAGACTGAGAGGGTTATAGCCTTATTTCAACTTCTGTATTGATCCTATCACAACCCCATGAGACTGCTGAGGGTCGTCTGTCATGCCTCAGGGAAAAAAATGACCTTTTGGCAGTCAGAAAATAAAAGAGATGTGCAATTCTCCATGACGCTTTGGTCCCTTTACAGTTCATGGTGCAAGTTTATCCGCAGAATCACAAGACCCACCATTTTTATTTAAAGGGGACATTGGATGCATAAAAATGAATGTAAAAGGTTGTTGTTTTACATGACCACTGAGGAATTTTTTACCAAAGTATGTTGCAGACATTTCATTAAGACCTTAAAGAATCATACCAACTTGTGGAAAATGGGCATCCAATTTCCCCTTTAATATTTTGTGCTAAGGCACAGTCGCTATTGTGTAGCCAATGTTACCTTTTTGGATGACAATGTTATAGTATAACATGCATAGTATAATCCTTATTCCTACCACTTCTTACCATTCATAATCTGTTTTCATTCATTTATACTGTAATTAAACACATGTAGTTATTCTTTCATTAACATAGAATATTTGATCATTCAGTAATTTTTATGGAACTATCAGCACTTTATTTTTTTGTGGGAATCTAACTCGCTTCACATTCGCTTAAATTGCTTCAATAATGGAGTAGAAGTAATATTTTGGTACTAACAGAAAAGTGAGGTGATAATCAAATACACTCAGTGAGGGCCTACTTCTCAAAAATGTCTTTAGTACCCCATTTCTGTAGTTCCAGTCATTTTGTTAAATGAAAGCAGTGGATAAAAGTCCTGCAAAAGAAAAGAAAAAAAAAATGAGAACAGCAATAAAGAGATGACCTTTCAGAGAGCCAATATAATTTGTGATCTTCAAACCTGAGTTTATGTTCTGCAATTTTGAGATTCATAGGGACATCTTACCATAGGTGTATTCAAGTCTTCAGAAAGTACATTATGTTGTCTATGCAGTCTATCATCACATTCTTTATTGACAGGTAAAATTAAACAGAGCCAAAAAAGAAATGCCTTTATGTAAGGAACCATTGATTGCCAGCAATAGAGAAATTCACTGTTGCAAGCGTAGAGTCAAATACATTTGATAAGATTTGCTTTGAAAAGGCAGCCCAAAATGGTAAAAGTGGAAAGTACAGAACTAGTTGCCTAAGGGATGAGGTGAACCAATCTATGTGAACAAGTGAAACTGTCCAAATTCACCCTATCCAAGAACATCTAACTAATAGGATGTCTGGACACTGCTTTGCTGAAAGCTAGAACGTCTTGTCTCCAAGGACACACACTTGTCTTTGAAATCTAGCTGAATAGAGCGAAGAGGTAAAGACGGCCTCAGAGACTGTTAAACAGTTAAGTTAAACCAGGACAGGTTTTGTTTAATGCGAGTACTCGGGTTCAACACATCTTTCATAAACTGAGAGTGGGATATTCAAGCATTCTTTTAAATCGAGTTGCTAGTTGGATATAAGAGTGAGTAATGGTTTATAAAAGTTTGTAATATATATATATATATATATATATATATATATATATATATATATATATATAAAATAATAAGAAGAATAAAAATAGCAAAATTGAAGCATTTTCAAGTTGAGCATTAAAAACTGTAGACAAAGCAAAATGCAATGCAAGTTTGTTTTCTATGGTAATTCTGCCATAACTATGATGTAAAGATCAATGACACAACCATTCACCATGACCACACAAATTCCATATTGTCAACAAGTTAAACTTTCTAATGACATGAGAACAGATAGCTTATCTTGTGCATGTGATTTAGAGAGCTATGATGAAATGATATGAGATTGTGGTCTGTATAACATGACTAACCCAGAGCTTCAGTTTAGCTGTGAGCTGGCTGTCTTTTTGACGTCTTAATGGCCCAATTATCGTCTCTCTGGAGGGGATCAATGGAAGTTCTGTCAGCCCAGGCTACTGACACAATAGGAGGTTGGAAGGTGTCACAGGATGCTCTGAAACCTCTTTGAAAGCAAGCATGGCTGGTTTTACCTGAAAGACATTCAGTCTCAGGAGTGGCATGTGTGACCGAGACCTGTCCAAAGAGGCAATGGGGCTCCATTGTTCATTGAAGAGAACATCTTTGTCAGATGGCGAGTCTATAATGGTTAGCCCTCATTAAAAGAGTAATGCTTTCTGTGTGGTTTAGACAGAGATGTATAGTAACGAAGTAGAACTACTTCACTACTGTACTTAAGTACTAAAAGGCGGTATCTGTACTTTACTAGAGTATTATTTTTTTCTCCTACTTCCACTTTTACTTCGGTACATATTTTCGCTGAGTTTAATACTTTTACTCCGATATTTTTTTTATGTGCTGCATCGTTACTCGTTACAATTATAATAATGTTACGAATCATTCCATTACAAACCACTGCCAGAACTGTAGATGGCAGGTTTGATGAAGCTGCCACATCATTGAGCGAATCAAGCGACACTGCGCGTGCTGACTGAAATGCTGTGAAGAGAGAGATGAACACCGAGCCGAGCCAGATAATGACTCGTTCACGAGTCAAGAGCCAGTTGCATCGGTTCTCGGATGACCAGTAACGTTAGTTCTTTCTGACAGTTCGATTCAATAAACCAGTTGAAGAAAACAGTTCACCGATTCTTTTGCGCTCGATGCAATGGCGTCATTGGCGTTGACTGCACCTGGGCTCATAACATTAACACAGAATCAGTTCAGAATCAATCACCAAAAGAATCAGTTCAGTTCAGACGCTCTGTGTGTCGGTTTGCTTCACGCTAAATCACACATGCGCAGTATCATCAGCTCCTCGGTTCACGAATCGGACGCGTCTGACAGAAACGGTTCTTGACTCGTGAACGAGTCATTATCTGGCTCGGCTCGGTGTTCATCTTCAGTTCTCTCTTCACAGCAGTTCAGTCAGTGTACTGTTTGAGTCAATGAATTACTCCGGGATATTGGTTTGTTTTAACTCAGAGGGAGTGTCAGACACATTAAACAAGTTAAGCTTAATTCATCTGTGGATTAATGCGTATTGGAGACGCGAACTGTTTAAAACGACTCAGTTCGATTTGGTGGACTGTTTCAAAAAGATCCGGTTACATCGAATGATTCGTTCGCAAACCAGATATCACAAACTGCTTTGTTTTTAACTCTTACAACAGACACGGAAGAGAAGACAATGCTGAATAAAGTCGTAGTTTTTGCTATTTTTGGACCAAAATGTATTTTCGATGCTTCAAAAAATTCTAAATGACCCTCTGATGTCTTATGGGTTTGAAACAACATGAGGGTAAGTTATCAATTACATCATTTTGCAAATTGGGCTAACTAACCCTAGTAACCGTTTTTTTATTTACAAGAAGTTAGTCAAAGGAATTGTTATTGTCCTTTAGGTTAATCATTTGAAATAGTAAAAACAATATGTTCAAACTTTTGACTATTTTCTTTAATAGCTACATAACACAATACTTCTACTTTTACTTTCAGTACTTGAGTAGTAAATTTTAAAATAGACTACTTGCAATACTTAAGTACAAAAAATGTTGAATACTTTAGTACTTCTACTTAAGTGTGGTGCTTAAAGAGCACTTCTACTTCTACTCAAGTCACTTTTTTGATAGAGCACTTGTACTTTTACTCAAGTATGGGTCTCTAGTACTTTATACATCTCTGGGTTTAGAGGTGTAAAGTGGTGTTCACACTGCCAGCAACTGGACTTGTAATGCAATAATAGATAGATAGATAGATAGATAGATAGATAGATAGATAGATAGATAGAACTGCAAACAGTCTACTCCTCCAATGTCTCCTCTATCTGGTGATGTTTCTGGAATGTACTGTATATAAATATAAATATAAAATGTATATAAATATAAATATTCAATTTGTAAAAAATGTATCATGGATTTGACATATTAAACAGCATTTTTATATAAGCAACACATTTGTTTCAGCTGTGATAAGAAACATTTCAAAAGCACCAAATCTGCATATTAGTATCACATGACTCTGAAGACTGGAGTGATGGCCACTGAAAATTTAGCTTTGCTTTCACAGAAATTAATTCTACTTCTACCCAAAGCGCTCTACATTGTGAGCGCTCTACACTCCTCGTCCACCACTAGTGTACAGCATCCACCTGGATGATGCGACAGCAGCCATAGTGTTCCAGAACCCTAACCCTAACCCTTCTATATAAAGAGTCTTGGAACACAAAAGCAGCATGAAGATATTCCAGAATTCTCATTTTGTTTGTGCGTGCCTTTCTGTACTGTCAATGCCAAGAAGGGGATTTTATTTTTCAAATGAACACTGATATAATGAGTATTAAGGACATTGCTCTCTTTACAGCTTGGGGTGACAGCTGATTCTGTGTTTTACTCCAACTTTCAGTAACTCTTTTTCATCCTCTTCTTCTCATTGCAGTCCTTACAGAAATTGAGTTAATTGCTGTTCCGTGTTGCTTCATTCCTCTCTAGCACTGACAATTAGTTACTTTAGTTATCGTTGTTGAAATTCTCCTCCATCTCTTGCAGCTTTGAATGCTGCAATGTGACTCATTACACACATTTGTGATAAACGGTGTGGATTAGTCTGTGGTCTTCACTGGGGAAACTATTAGCTGTCCTTGTTTGACAAATATTCAATTTAACTAGTATTCAAATAGATTTTTTTTTTTTTTTGGGGGGGGGGATGTTTGCTTTAATCCATCCGGAAAATCTAGGGAGAGACAGAAAGTAGAATTCAAACCCAGCTCCCTGTGTGAACAAAAGCTAACCACAAACTCACTGGAATTGCAATTAGTTTATTTTCTCTTTATTAGATGTGCTAGAATGTGAAGGTCAGCATGGAGTGTCTTGTGCTCATGGAAATAACTCCCAGAGCAGCCGTCACATTGCAGGCCCTGCTTTTCAAAGCCAAACTAAAGTTCAAGTCTTGTTCACTGTTATAATCCATACACCCATGCTCTCACATGTACTGGTACTAGGTAGTACAAGCATGTTAAAATGGTGTTAATTCCTCAGATGTCTTAGCTGATTGCCTGAAACCTGTGGGGAGGGAATCTGATTAGATTCCTGACCGCATGCTTGAAACCTCTTCCAATCACAGCAGAATGTCGATTTAAATTGTTTTGAATTCCAGGTAGCATGGTTCTCCAAAGAGAATTCAGGCTGGATTCCTGCCTCATCCTCAAAGTCAAAAACCAAAAGCTCTGAAAGCCGACAGAGCACTTGATTAGGAGAGCTGAGGAGCCTGAGGGAGACCTTCTTCTCCCGCTGACCCCTTGGATGTGTCATTACTGATTAATCTACAAAACGTTTGACAGGCCGCCCTTCTTTCATCGGACAAATGCTGTGAGCTCTATCCTGTGCCACAGTTCTCCAGTGAATGTTTCAGTCATGCTGATGTGAACTGTGGCAGGACTGAGGATGTGCATAGAGTTACAGTGGTTGTAGTGTCTGCAAACGGCAAGGTTTGATCTGGTTTACTTATGAATCAGCTACTGTTACAGATAGAAGCATTCAAATATCCTCATGCAGTTCTTTGAAGCAAATTTTTTAAGTTCTTTTTTTAATCCAATAATTGTTTGTAGAAAAAAAACTCTTGAATACATTTTGAAAGTTAATATTGAGTAACTTGCATTTTAGAGATAACATTGCCAGTTAGTTTTCAATTTGTGCTCCACCAACACATATATTTTCAACAAAGAATAACCCGCTGACTGTCTCTGAGTAACATACAGAAGCATTGCTGAATGAATCAGTGTTTTGAACGAATCCCTTGAATAAATGATTCAATGTCAAGAATTGATTGGTTGGTTAAATTAATGATTCAATGACTTATTCAAGATTTTCACTTTTAATTTTAAAATTGATCACTTTTTTGTCATTTTTTTTCATTTTAGAATTGATCAGAGATTTTGAACAAATTATTTGAGTCTGATTCAGATGAATCACTCCTTAAGACAGTCAATTCCTCATGAATCATTTTTTTTTAATGAACATGCAGGAATGATTCATTGACTCACTCATTCCAGAATAAACCAGTGTTTTAGAATGAATCACTTAAACAAATCACTCATAAAGACACTTAACCTATTTTGTTCTTGTTCAAATTGATTGAATTAATTATATAATGACTCACTCATTCAAGTCTCATGTTTCCTAAAAACAATCACATTGTTTCATTCATGAATGAATCAGTGTTTTTGAATGAGTCATCTAAACAAATCACTTTTAAAGACAGTTATTTAGTATAACTATGTAACCTGCAAAAGAAGCCGTGACAAAAACTGTCTGAAAGAATCGCAAACATGCAAAGTGACACAAAATGCCCCCGTGCTTTTGGACTTTATGTCAGTGCTCTTGGAATAACACTTGGTTAACCAAATTTGCGGACCAGAAATAACGGTTTCATAATATATAAACTTAAGATCAAACACAGACATGCTTATCCCCCTTTTGAAGAACCCAGCTTAAATTAATAGCAATGTTTTGGAACATGGCAGTTGGTTTTTAACTGGTAATTTATTAGTCAATCAGCCATCATGTTCTACTTTTTCAACTTAAAGCTGCCAGCTCGCACCAGCTAATGACCATCTTCGTCCACCTAGAAAATAACCACCAAATTCTAAACACAGCGACTATCTTAAACTGATTTTTTTTTTTATTCACCTTTTGCAGTTTATTAGAAATGACAGTTGCCCTTGATTAGCTTTATAGCTGCCCTCTAAAGTGTGGCGTAAGATGTGATTTTTGCAGATCAACTCTGAGCTAGCACAATAAACCCTACTGCCGCAGAGAAAAATACAAAACACAGGGAGATAATCAAGACGACAGTCCTGAACCCTCAGGTATTACTTCCCCTTGTCGCTGAGAGATTAAACCATATAGCATTACGACCTTATCTAAAGCTGCTGTTTCAAATTAAAGAGCAAAGACGGCAAGTTGCCTTATCACTGAACATTTCATAGAGATCAGTGCAGCCTTGCACACTGAAAAAACATGTATATCAGTAATCATTTGAATGCTCTGGAAACTGTATGGAGTTGTGACAGTTCAAATGCAGTGGGGTGAAATAAATGTGCTGCCAAGTTGAGTCTGCTGCACGTCTGTTAGGACAGAGATAAGAAACAACTTCTCATTTAAGAGGAAGGTGTTCTCTGTGATGAATTTATTTTATTTATTTTTTAAATACAGGCACATTTATGTTCAAGAACTTGTTGCAATGCGTTCATTATTAATTTAGTTAATCTTACAATATATATATATATATATATATATATATATATATATATATATATATATATATATATATATATATATATATATATATATTAATGTTGATAAACTAAGACCAAGAGTCAAATATTTAAATGGTATGTTTTTACATCAATTATGACAGTCCCTTAGATGTGATGTCATTTCTAACAAAAAGAACAATTTTGCACTTAATAAATAGGTGGTCAAAGAGTTTGAAGGTATTTTAAGGGCATTTAATTGAAAACTCTTGATGGCCAAAAGTGCAAATATATGAAGAATCACCTTTCAATCAACTTTTCACAAAAAGTTAAAATCTATATATATATATATATATATATATATATATATATATATATATATATATATATATATATATATATATATATATATATATATATATACTGGCAAAAAATCTTCAAAAACAACTATTAGTATTCACAAAATATCTTGACTGGCTTTACTGTTTGATAGGTTTAAAGATCTTGCAGTGTGTGGGAATATGATTGTATTCATTGTATTTCATGACTGTCCTCCTATCTGACAGTTGTGATGTATGTACAGTTTGTCATTCCGAGGTGAAAACAGACATCTGAACATTCATGCGAGACCTGTCTGCCCTAAATGTCCCATCAGGTTGTGACTGGCATACTGAGTCGTAAATTCATCCCCCATAAGTCATTTTCCAACAAGGGTCACTGGGGTAACAGGGAACTGCCAAGATGGGTCAGCAGGACTGATTAGGGACACCATCCCAACCCCCATTCAAGAACATGATCTAAGATGAAGGACATTGTAGTAGACAAGTAGAATTATTATTGCTCATAATGCAGTAGACGCACAGACATGCACTGCAAAAACTGTTCCTCGTGTATTATGTTATTGTCTTACAGAAATATTTATATAGAAATGAGACAAACTGCACTGCAAGGAACAATTATCTTTGCAGCACCTTAGAATCAAAATACCCACTGAAGGTCATTTCTGTGGATAGTTGACAATAAACAACTGACTCATTTGTAAGGGAAACAGGTCAATTTAGCTCAAAGGGAATCATTTAAGATTTTAAAGGGAATTTGAACAGAATCACTGTTTCACGGCTGTTCACGGAGACGCGCCTGCGGTTCAGTGAACGAGCCGTTTAACATCAAATCTGCGCTGGATACTAATATCCAAACTATAGTGAAAACACTATCAATTAGCACAGTAACAAGATCGGCAGTTTAAGACATTAACTTGTAAGCACAAAACACAAGATACTTCTCTTTTCAATATGAATAAGGCTTTATTAGATAAATCTAAGACATATAAACTAATCTAACACATAAACACACGCACACACACATTCACACAAGTTGCAGGAAGGTCGAAAGTTAGGGAAAGATGAGTTTAAGAGAATGGAAATATGGAATCCCAAGTTTACAGCAATACGTAAAATTGCATAGACATGAACAACCATCAATCACGTAATTAGCGCTCGCATTGAGTTCCTCAATGGGGTTAAAATTATATTAGATACACCAGCACAACAAATATCTGGGAATACGTTGCCTTCGTTTGCTGTGAAAGGGACTCCAGTTGAAAGGGGTATCCCGGTGTCGCTGATTGGCTTGAAGTTCAGTAGTGAAGTGACGTCTTGGGAAGCCCGTGGTTGCTGGGCGTTGGCTGAAAGTGCAGAGTCGTTGGTTGAAGTTGAATGGACGTTACAAAACTTAACTCAGAACACGAAACTCTCAAACGGAAAAGAAAAGAAATAAAGTTTGACGAGACTAGGTTGTTTTCTTTCTCATCGTGGCATAGTAGCAGCAGGCAGGCACGCTGGAACCGCACTCAAAGAACAATGATGATTAACCGCATGGCTAGATGCTACAAGCTAAAGCTACAAGCTAAAAGCTAAGAGCAGGCATGACTGATAGCACGAGCAAGGCTGGAACTAAAAGCAGACTAAAAGCCCGCATGACTGATAGCACAAGCAATGCTAGACTAAAAGCCGACATGGCTAATAGCAGCAGCTAGACTAGAACTAAAAGCAAGATTTAATCGTGTCCAAAGTTTTTAAACTTCCTTGTTGGCCACCCCTCAAATGTTGCCTTGACCAATCAGATATGGTCCTGGGGTCTGGGGTCTGGGGTTTATCTTACCAAGCATGTGGTTCTTGCCTCACAGGGTCTAATTTTGGACATGATTCCTATAACATGATTATGATATATTTTACAAATAAATGATTGTCAGGACAATATCAAGCAAGAAAATGCGATTATTTGAATACTAGACATGACTAGGTATCCTATAGTTATCAAAAGACATACACAATAAGTGATTATACATGATAGTCAAATGTGTGGGTTACACGTAAATGAATATGGAGTTAAGCAATGGAATGATTCATTCATAAGTTTTTTTTGAGTTCATTCTGGTCCATATATAATGTATAAAAAGCAGTTTCTTTGCCATTCTCTGGCAAAGGGACTTTTCTGTGAAGACAAAGGTTTAAAGCCCTTCCCCCTTAGGAATTTCAGTCTGGTTTCACTGGCTGGGGGGGGGAAGTCAATGCAAGTATTTAACTTGATCTCCTGGGTTTACATGTGATGTCCAGCGTTGCATTCCAATCACGAACAATAAATTTGACAATCTCTTCTTCGAATTAAAATTGTTAATAATTGTTCTATTGGTGTTAATGTTGAAAGCTGTTGTGTGAACAAGTTGGTTGGTTGGTTATCTTGCTTGGTTCCTGTGGCACTAGAACTGATTTATGACTTCCTGAGGAATTCAGCTCATGTTTCAATGCACACAGCTCTGATAGACTCTTTGATTTGTCTGATTTGACTCATTTCTGCTACATATATCCCCCTTTCGATCGGCGAGGTGTTTAGGTGAAGACATCGTCGATCGCTGGAGAAACAAAGGCAGAAGAAGCAGACAAACACAGCAAACAGCAAGACAACACCTCCATGACAGTTACTGTACTGGTGCAGGCATCAGGTTATTTAGGTACACGTGGTTAAGTTCAATTAGTCAATGTAGTTTAGCACATTGAGGATAGTTTAGATCGTCTTGGAAATTGTTTTTATTTTGATTCATCAATAAAATTTGTGGTTAACTTTGTTTGGTTCTTCTAGGTTGTCTTACTTTACATGTTTACCATTAGTTTTCTAGTAATTTCATTTTCAATTCAATGAATTGACCTATCATGCATGGAGCTCTCTGGCTTCCATTCAGTTTAGAGTGGCTGGCGGACATTAGGTGTTGCGAGTCAATCCTAATATCAGACCTTCGACCCTCGCAGGGTGTCTAGGCGTTTCACCTACTCAGGAAAGAGGGGAAGGAGAAGGATAGGTAAAAGAAGAACAAAACAAAACAAGGCTGCTGTGGGTTTTCCTAGCATGTGTTACAACTACTATTGAGCTAGGATGTCAGGTGCAGCTAGTGTGTCGTGAACCTTAACTTAGTGTCAGGTGTTCTACCTATTGTGAGGATGGCTGCACGTTTCTTCATGGTGGGTATGTGTAACTTTGTTACGCTAAAAGTTGGATATTCTACCTGTGGGAAGAATATGTTTGTTGACTGTGTTATCAGTAGATGTGTTTACCTCTGGGTGTAGGTAATGTTGTGTATTACTGGTGTAGTGCATGTGTGGTCAGATCTGTTCAAGTCTGTGTTGTCTCCCCCTTTTTCTAGCATGTCACTTAAGACTGGCTCTCTGCATCCTTGGCTTGGATGAGGGCGTGTCCATGGTCTAATGAGGGTCAGTCCAGCAAGGCAGGAAGTTCTTTAGCACACAGTCGGAGGCAGTTTGGCATGGCTGTGTGAAGCTGAGTTGCAAAACTTGTCTCCTATGTTGCATTCTTCTTGTGATGCCTTCTGGCTGTAGCAGACTTTCTGACCTTCTGTGCTCTGGTGGTTGCTGTTGCACAGACAGGGAATTTGGAACTTGGAGTTGGAGTTCATTTGACAGTTTGTTAGTGACTGAGGTGATGTCCTTTAGTACCTCAGATTTTTCATTAACAGTTGGCCGTGAAAGACTTGTTCATTCTGGGTTGTTGTTGAACAGGTGCTTGTCATCTCTGATGTGGTGCACCAGGTGATCACCGGCCTTCCGTTCTGTCGCTGGTCACAGCGAGCATGACTCAACTTTGTGGTCATATGCATGTAAATTGTCTTGAAGGAACTCTCTTAGTTGTTCCATGACTTGTTCCGTGTCTTCTAATGGTAAGCGATTATGTTCTTGTGCATACTCAGCACTGTGCATGTCTGAGTGGTGCTGAGGTGGGTTTTGTTGTCGCTTACCCACACGAGTTGCTCTTGGATGAGTCAGGTGATTACCTTTGGATCTCTGGTTAGGTTTCCAGATGTTATCCTTTTGGTTTCTTGAGAAGCGTGGCTGGTCCCATGGATTTTTCCAGCAGTTGGGCTGAAAGCGGTCGTGGATATGGGCGTCACGTTCTCTGTGCTCTTGATGGAAGACTCTGGTGTTGTGATGCCACTGGGTGTCGTCCAGTGCAAGGCTTGAGTCTTTGTTGACAGAGTTCAAGAGTGTGGAGGTTTTGTTACCATTCTTTGAGGCCAACTTCTGCTTGTTATAGGCCTTCTGTGTTAGGTCACGCAACTGTTGGATGGTCATGGAGTTCGGACAGGCCATGACACCTAGATGGTGACTGACTCCAGGGTGCAGATTCTTTAGGAAGAGGGTTTTGAAGTTCACATCCTCTTCAAGGTCAGAGTTGTTGTGTGCACCAAAGTAGGATTGTCGGAGTCGGTTGTAGTAAGCTTGTGGAGTCTCTTGACGACCTTGTTTGGTTTCCAAGGCAGTTAACAGTCCATGTTCAGACTCTGGGTCTGTAAACTCTTTAATCAGGACCTCACAAAGTCGCTGGTAGTTTGACTTGGTTTGACTGGGCTGTCGATCTAGAAAGTTTTGTACCTCGGAACTGGACGTGGCTCTAAGGAGGTATAACCAGTCTCTGTCAGTCACATGAGGTCTCACTTCCAGGTGAAATTCGATATCTCGCAGGTAAGCTTGGATGTCGGGGCTCTCTGTGGAGTCCGGGTTGAACCTGCTGATGTTTTCAGACAGCTTGTTGAGGTCTTTGATTGTCATCCCGTGTGCAGCTTCAAGGTCTTGGACGGGAGGTTTTCTTTCGTTGGCAGGAAAGGGTTGTGTGGCGAAGGCAGGTGAGATTTTGGGTTGTGGCCCTTCGCTCCTTTCGTCACATGCCAGTTCTTGGACGTGGGACTCTGCTCTGCTCAGCAGTGATGAGGCTAAGAGAGGTTTCTCTTTCCTTGGCTCTTGTTTGTGCTTGTAAGCATTTTGGAGTTCTTTTCTGACCATGTAGAGCTCATCGTTGGTATCGTCTAGTTGTTGGGTCAGATTGTCCGTTTCAGTTCTGTACCTTTCAAGGTGGTCTTTCAAAGCACTGATTTCAGAGTTCTTGTTTCTGATGTCTATCTTGGCTTTCTCTAGTAGCTGTTCGGCATACTGGAGTCTGTTTACCAGGTCTTTCTGAGCAGCCGTTGCATGTTGCTGGTCGAGCTGAGCTGCTGCCAGGGCTGCTTGGAGCTTCATAACTTGTTCCGTTGTTTCCTGCTCCCTCTCGCTGGGTGCTTTGAGTTGATCTTGAACTTTCACTTCCAGGTTGTCTATGCGACGTTCAGCACGTGTCAGCTCCTCTTGAAGGTGTGTGATGTGCTTGTCGCTCAGTTTCAGCTGGGTGGTGAAGGCATAGCTTAGTGAGCTCGTGATCTTGACTAGCTCCTCGTGGTTGTTGTTCTGGCTTGAATCTTGTGTCAGGAATCTTCTCAGGATTAGGATTATTATTAAAAATAATAACAGTTCAAATGTCTTTGGAGTGAGGCTGTCTGTTATGCCTCTCAGCCAAATGTTCACATCTTCCCCATGGGAAATGGGGTCTGCAGTCTGCGGCATGTTGGCAAGCTGGGGAGAAGAGAGACTGACACAGATCTGTGTGGAGTAAAAGCCTATGTGTGGTGGGACAACTAAGTGTTGTATCAGTGATTGTGAACCACTAGTGAAATGTGGTGATGACTGTGTTGGTCTCAGGGTGTCTAAGTAGACTAGAGATACGAAGACTTTGTCACTCTAATGAGGAAGAGGAAAAGAGAGACAGAGGTGAAAAACAAATTCAAATGACAAGCAAAATTTCTGTTTTTCAAATGAGGAAAATTATTTTTTTCAATTAAATGTTATCAAAAACATAAACAATATTATTATATTTCTTGCTTTGGACAAAAGAATACAATAATAATTCTGATATCTCTTTTCTTAGTCTGACAGGATTGACACCGTACACCTTTCAGTTGGACCGCTCACCAGGGAGTCCGCGAAGGCGACAGTTGCTCAACACGTATCTCTATTAAATTGATCTCAACGTTGGATGAGATGCTAAAACTTGGATTGCGTTTCCAAATGTAGGGAGGTTAGGAAGAACAAATGAGAGGATGATTACAATCAAATTCATAAGGATGATTCGTCGTCTTTGGCACGATTGTGTATTTACTTCACTTAGAATTGATTGATGGTTCTTACATGTCCTACAAATGTAAAAAAAAGAGAAGAGGAAAGTAAAGGAGAGAGAGGACGGAGATGGTAAGTCTCAGTAGCGGTTATCTGAACTACAAGGAGAGCGTTGTGTTAGTTGCTGCACAACTTATCAAACAAAATAAACTTTAAGTGAAAGAGAGTTGTCTTTCTAATTTATTTGAACTCGTAGTGAGGGATAACAATGTCTCCTTTTAGGGCTCAGGTTTGTCGTTCCCAGGCTAGGATACACAAAAGAATGGTAAGAAATAGGAAAATTAAAAAAAAATTAATAAATGGGCAAAATATGCAAAAATGAAATTAAAAAGAGGAAATTAATACGTAAAACAATAGTGGTTAAGTGTATAACCAAAACAGGAAGAGGGGTAAAACGCATTCAAATAAGTAAAGGTCTGAATAGCATATATTCAGATGGGTAATAAATAAATTAGGAAGAATAAGTTTACTTTAACTTCCAAAGTTCAAGGCTTATTCATTCCTAAAATAATTAGACCCAAAAGAGAATACTAGAAATAAAAGATCATATGAAATGATCTGAAAGGGAAATTTTAAATGCTTCCAAATAAATTTAATGTTTCAATTAAATTTCAATTTGACAATTAATAATTGTGAGTCAGTATTTCCCTTTCTAGTAAAATCAAAATAAGTGGTCTAGTGAGAAAAGAGAGCGATAAAAAGAAAGAGACTAACAAGTGTTAGTTAAGATGTTTAAAATGGTTAAATCACGTCAGCGTTGCCCAAACACACATTATTCTACCACTGGATGGTAATGCTAATGGCTAACCTTTGAGGCTAGTGGCTTTAGTATAGACTTCAATGTAAATGCAATGGTTTCGTTAGCTTAGCGACACCGCAGAGTTTGTGCGCTGCGCGTGCACAGTTCAGAGTTGCTCCGGAAGTACGTTAGGCTTCCGGGTCACGGTCGTCACTATGGCAACCAAAACACATTCTAGTGGATTAGCACATGAATCGTTGCATTGTTGCAAATACAGTTAAGCATGTTACATGAAATGTCGGCTCATTTCAACACTGTACAAATAACAACACCGCCTTTCAGTTGGTTTTGCGATGTGGCACTTAAACTCTCAGTTTGTATAGAGTTAAATTTATCTTAATTCAAATAGCAGCTTCCTGCTGTAGTTATTATATCAATCTCAGCAATTTGATTCTCCGTGCCAGTTTTTCTGGACACAAACATAAAAGTTTTCCTTCGCTGTTGGTACATAGTTAAAATTTACTTGATCAAGCTTTTAAAACACTCCCATTCAAATTACTCTCGGACACATGCAGTGTTACGCGAGATTGCATTCACTTTGTGAACGGACACAGACAGGCGAACATTATTTTCTAATGTTTAACTTAGGGGAGTCAAATATCAAATTTGATTCGGCAGTGGAACACGCACTGGCAATCAAACTATATGAAATATGAATACGGGGACTTTGATAAATAGATTGAGGAACCCGCTCAAAACTATTCTTTATTCACCGATTTATATCCCTTTTGAAACACTAACAGTTTAGCTCCGTTCAGCAAACAGTGACTGAGATAGCGTTTGAGACACTGGAACACGCAGTGAAATCAAATCAGCTATAAAACAAGGCATTACACAAATGAGGAACACGCTCAATTTCTACCTTATTGTACGTTCTCAGATGTTTACTTTTAAGTTCACTTACTGCTGTTAACAACGGGGAGACGGACTCGAGTTAAAGTCTCCTCTAGCTCCTTTCATTCAAGCGGGAGGGCGCGCGCTGCTTACGTCACGCGTCACACACACATACTCAGGTCTCGCATGCTTCTCATCTTTCATTCCTTTAGCAAAATCAAAGATTAAATAACTTGGTTTATGCTCACAATTTAGATTAAACTGCCCGCATTCTCCACCATTATAAATGTAAGGGAAACAGGTCAATTTAGCTCAAAGGGAATCATTTAAGATTTTAAAGGAAATTTGAACAGAATCACTGTTTCACGGCTGTTCACGGAGACGCGCCTGCGGTTCAGTGAACGAGCCGTTTAACATAAAATCTGCGCTGGATACTAATATCCAAACTATAGTGAAAACACTATCAATTAGCACAGTAACAAGATCGGCAGTTTAAGACATTAACTTGTAAGCACAAAACACAAGATACTTCTCTTTTCAATATGAATAAGGCTTTATTAGATAAATCTAAGACATATAAACTAATCTAACACATAAACACACGCACACACACATTCACACAAGTTGCAGGAAGGTCGAAAGTTAGGGAAAGATGAGTTTAAGAGAATGCAAATATGGAATCCCAAGTTTACAGCAATACGTAAAATTGCATAGACATGAACAACCATCAATCACGTAATTAGCGCTCGCATTGAGTTCCTCAATGGGGTTAAAATTATATTAGATACACCAGCACAACAAATATCTGGGAATACGTTGCCTTCGTTTGCTGTGAAAGGGACTCCAGTTGAAAGGGGTATCCCGGTGTCGCTGATTGGCTGGAAGTTCAGTAGTGAAGTGACGTCTTGGGAAGCCCGTGGTTGTTGAGCGTTGGCTGAAAGTGCAGAGTCGTGTTCGCTGGTTGAAGTTGAATGGACGTTACAAAACTTAACTCAGAACACGAAACTCTCAAACGGAAAAGAAAAGAAATAAAGTTTGACGAGACTAGGTTGTTTTCTTTCTCATCGTGGCATAGTAGCAGCAGGCAGGCACGCTGGAACCGCACTCAAAGAACAATGATGATTAACCGCATGGCTAGATGCTACAAGCTAAAGCTACAAGCTAAAAGCTAAGAGCAGGCATGACTGATAGCACGAGCAAGGCTGGAACTAAAAGCAGACTAAAAGCCCGCATGACTGATAGCACAAGCAATGCTAGACTAAAAGCCGACATGGCTAATAGCAGCAGCTAGACTAGAACTAAAAGCAAGATTTAATCGTGTCCAAAGTTTTTAAACTTCCTTGTTGGCCACCCCTCAAATGTTGCCTTGACCAATCAGATATGGTCCTGGGGTCTGGGGTATCATAAATCATTGTTTATCTTACCAAGCATGTGGTTCTTGCCTCACAGGGTCTAATTTTGGACATGATTCCTATAACATGATTATGATATATTTTACAAATAAATGATTGTCAGGACAATATCAAGCAAGAAAATGCAATTATTTGAATACTAGACATGACTAGGTATCCTATAGTTATCAAAAGACATACACAATAAGTGATTATACATGATAGTCAAATGTGTGGGTTACACGTAAATGAATATGGAGTTAAGCAATGGAATGATTCATTCATAAGTTTTTTTTGAGTTCATTCTGGTCCATATATAATGTATAAAAAGCAGTTTCTTTGCCATTCTCTGGCAAAGGGACTTTTCTGTGAAGACAAAGGTTTAAAGCCCTTCCCCCTTAGGAATTTCAGTCTGGTTTCACTGGCTGGGGGGGGAAGTCAATGCAAGTATTTAACTTGATCTCCTGGGTTTACATGTGATGTCCAGCGTTGCATTCCAATCACGAACAATAAATTTGACAATCTCTTCTTCGAATTAAAATTGTTAATAATTGTTCTATTGGTGTTAATGTTGAAAGCTGTTGTGTGAACAAGTTGGTTGGTTGGTTATCTTGCTTGGTTCCTGTGGCACTAGAACTGATTTATGACTTCCTGAGGAATTCAGCTCATGTTTCAATGCACACAGCTCTGATAGACTCTTTGATTTGTCTGATTTGACTCATTTCTGCTACACATTATAATCATATTAAAGGTTTGACATGTTTAATTAAAATATTTTTTCAAACTGTATATACAAAGAAAAATATGACAATGCTAATGTGCATGTAATCTATGATTATTTTGCAAGCATTGTCAAAATGCAGTCTCTTTTTATTTCCAAACTGTGGCGAGTGGGGCGGGGCCGAGAGGCGTGGGAACGAGGAGTGAGGCCAGGTGTAGTGATTGGAGATGAGCTACACCTGCGCCCCACTCCTCGTTCCCACGCCTCTCGGCCCTGCCCCACTCGCCACACAAACTATTGTACATTCTGGCAGCTTTGATCCTAACATTTAAAACTTTTCATTACATTTCATAATGGATTTTTTTGCACCTTTATTTATTTATTTATTTGTGGCATTTGAAAACTTTTTTTTTTTTATGTCAGTACTTTCACCATACGGGATTGGTTGAACAATTATTTACTGTAAATGGCCAGGTCACTGCTAATCTGATGATGACCAGACTCCATATTTGGACCTACAGTATCATTGCTGAACCTTTCCTCCCTGCACAATACAGACGCCTCCTGTTTATTCATCTGTTTGTTATACGGTTAATCCCATTGGCCTGTCTTCACTCCCTGTGTGGAAGTGCCTTACTCTACATGTAAACAATGTTAATCACTAAAAGGCCTGCAGTGATGTGAGCTGACAGGGCCAATTTAAATCTGTAACTAATTGACTAAAAGTAACTCCAACGTTCTGATCACTTAATATCAACTTGATGGACATAAAACTAAAAACAAGTCAGGGAAACCACTCAGGGATAAAGCAAAATTCTGTAAAAGTCAAACTCATCATCCAAGCCTTGTGCCACACTGCTCTACGTATCATTATTATGGCTGCTTATACTTTCAAGGTATGAGAAAACTGGTGCCACCCAAATTAAATGATTCAGAAAATGTCTGTCGTGTCAAAAAGTGTGAACGGCAACCCTTTCACAAAGCATTTCTCCCTATTTCTCATGTGTCACATTGATAGAAATCATGAGTTACTGTAATTGACACTCTAAAGCTATTATGATGCCACAATCAGCTAATTTCCTTCACAGCATCCAATTCCCCACAAACTCAACAAACATCGGCTGACACAATCCTGCTTATGAGGTTGTGTTGGTATGTTTACCTTGATGCAGGGACTGTGACATTAGTCAGACACAAAACACACCTTGAGTATCCAACATGTGGGTGCTGACAATGAAGGGCTCTTGTGGCTCTGGAAAACTTACACTAGTTACAGCTTCAGTCACAAGGCCAACATTGCAATGGCACAAAAACAAACAATACAGTACAAAGCTAAAAAATTTCTACACTGCCTCTTCAACCTCAGTCAGAGCATTCATTTAATATGCAGCTTACTATGGAAGTCTCTGAACCTTTTGAAGTCCCCTGACAAACGAGTCACTGGCTCCTAAGTACTCGAATTAAAGTCTGAGCCACAGATGTCCTTTTCAGCCAAAACTCTCAATACCACCCAACAAGCCCGTAGACCAAATGTGATTTTTCTTTCTTGGAACAAAAGACTTCTTTTGATCAGTTTTTTTTCTCTCTATGCTGGTTTTATGAGCAATTTCCCACTCTTGCTCAGTCTCTTTCTGCCTTTCTCTGCAGCTAGAATTTTGCTTTGATATGACTTCATAATTGGATTATGGTTTGCACAAGCAACACTCGACAAATTACATTTCCATATTTTCATAAGGATGCTTGAGCCCAGTGAAAATCCAAAGATAAGAGGCTTTGTGAGGGGTCAGAAAACAAATGGGAAGGAGAGTAAATGACCTAATAGATAATGGAGTATATTTTGCAGGTATAATGATGAATTTGTGGTGAATTTGCATATATATATATATATATATATATATGTGTGTGTGTGTGTGTGTGTGTGTGTGTGTATGTATATGTATCTTTAACATAAAAAACTTAACTGATAATACAAAGATGGCATTGTCATCTACAATCCAGAATGCAAATAGTTGGATCTAACACAAATCAGCTGAGACTGACAGAGAGAAAAAACTTGAAGCACAAGACCATCAGTGTTTACCTTTTAGCTCCTGATTGGTCCAAGCACTTGTTGCCTGGTAACCAAAACCCCCTTTTGAAAGACATTCTATCTAGGCATAAGATATAATGACAACAGAACACCACTACAGGAAAAGACTAAGCTACAAGAGATGTATCACATTAAAACTAAATCAGAAAGTCTCAGAGAGGAGACATTAATGATATATAATTAAAACGACTTTAATAAAAAAAAAATTAAAAAATGAAGAACTTTTGAATCATTTCATTAAAAATACACAAGAACACTATGTACTGCCAACCATCTTAAATTAGAATCCTGTTTGAAGTCACAAAGTGGACCCACTACTAACAGAAACAAGAATATATCTTGACGACTGTTAAATAATGATGACTGAGTGTGCATGATTCACATTTTAAATAGACCGTAGCTGCTCTGAAACTGGAAATGCTTCATTAAAAGACACTTGATTTCTTCAAGAAACAATATGCCACTTTTTGTAAGAGACCGAGAAAAAGGATTCTTTATTCCTGGCAAATTGAGGATTAAAAATCAAAACAATTTCAAGATTTCATTGCAAAGCTATGTGTCTGCATTGGAGAGAGATACGAATGACATTGATCAGAAACAATTTCAGAAGGGAAATCATTTTACTGCTGGTTTCACAACAAGAAAACTCTTTATGCTAAAAATTCACATTATCTAAGAAAAAGTGAGAGCAGTCTTTTTGTCAGTGTCATTGTGAATTTGCATGTTTGGTTTTGGGGAAAGAAATTGTTATATTTTAATTTAGAGCACTGCTCACATGAATTACTCATCAATGACAGGAAGAGAGCAGACTGTGTTGTTGTTTTTAAGCAATTCTTAAAAAATAAAAAATAAATCCTCCAGCACTTAGGTTGTCATTTCAAAGTTTAAAGCAGCCTTAGATCTATTACTGTGTTCAAGAAAATAAGGCAATAAAACCCACTGTTTCACTATTGTTATTTTTGTCTTTTAAAAGACAAATATACTGCAGCAATGTAATGTAAAAAAAAAATAATAATAAAAATTACATCCCATCAATATTACATATAAACCAAAATACATCCCATCAATATTACATATAAACCAAAAGCTGCACATTAGGAGAAGAATTTCTCAGTAACATGAAATTAATTTGAATATCCAAAGTGAGACTCATAATTACCTATGCATTTACCGAAGGTCACTGTCACAGATTGACTTTGACTTATGACTTTTATTTTGAAAGGACTGCAAAAGTGCATGTGCATGAATGAACAAATTCCACCCTTTTTCCATTATCTAAATGCAGCCAAAATTATGGAGCACCACACATGACATGCAGGAAAAAATATTAGGCTAAATTGTGTGCACGATTTACTAATTCGTTATCTCGATGTACTAAAACATGCACGTGATTACTATTGCGACAATTTATTTATTTTTTCTTGCATGTCATGTGCCGGGCTCCGTACAAAATAACATCAGAGTAAATGTGTGGGTACTTTCTTGTTTATGTTGTTTAATACTCCATTTTCTACCCTAAAAACAACTAACTTATACTCGTAAAGCATTGCAGTAAATTTTGTGCGAAACCTGTATGCAAGGGAGGCTGCCATATTTAAAGCCTCCATTTGCCCATTAGGAAAGGCACTTCTATTTTCAGCGAAATCACTGAGATCAAGAAAACTTGAAATTCTAATGCATTTCGTTAGCAATGTTTGTTAATAACTTAGTAATCAGTTTGTCTTATGTATTTGGGTAGTTTTACCTTTTTTTTTACAATTTTATTCACCTCTACATTGTATGATCTAAAAGAGGAAGGAGCCTAACCCTATAAAAGATTGTTTGGAGTGTGTTTTATTTTTATGGTCCTAGATACAGGCATAGTCAGATTACATCCGCAGACATTTTATCAATGCTGTGTGTGTGTGTGTGTGTGCTCTTGTTTTTGTGATATCAGGACACAACTCTGTATAATGACATGGGTATGACACAGGTATTACAAGGAGAGGGGGACATAACTTATGAGGACATAACCCATGTCCCCATTTTTCAAAATGCTTATAAATCATACAGACTGATATTTTCTTTTTTTCTTCTTTTTTTGAGAAAGTAAAAATGCACACAAAGTTTCCTGTATTTATTTATTTATTTTTCTCTCGTCACTTACATCTTCACCGGTATATGCTGACAGTCATCTATGATGTTAACTTACATAAGACTATACGTTTGTAGGATAATGTTAATCTTATATTCTTATGTAAAATGTGACCAACTACAAATGCTAGAAACTAGAAAATAAACAGATTTAGATATGTGGGAAGAATATTCAAATGTCAAAGTTTAACATGATGAGACATAATCTTGTGCTCTGAAATACGTCAATGGCAGTTTAGCAAAGCGCTCGCATTTTCCATTTTGCATGATCACCCTTTATTTTGCTGTCTGAGCTAACACTGTGCTAGAACTGAAAAATGCAGACCTTCAGAATCCACAGACCTTTTTTCAGTCACATTAGAGTACATGATACTGTTTATGACTTATGACTTAATCGAGGTTAAGTATTTCGGATGGTATTATCTTGAATCTGATCTGTTAATTATATTTGTGTACAACAACCACAAAAACATATAATTGACAATTAATTTACCACGATGCTAGTTTCATATCTGGTTTCACTTCAAAGTCTCACGTTCTAACTCAATTCATTATTTAATTTATGTATTTATTAGGTAAAAGCCCTGTAATATGTGTGCTTAATGTGTTACAGTAATGTTAATGTTAAAGTTACAAAAATTACTATTAGACCATATATCTCATCTTAAATGGAAAAACCAGACAGTATAAGTGGTCCAAAAGGAAAACAAAACCAGGATAGTGCATGTGAGGTAAGGCAGAATGGTGGCAAACCCCTCTAGGTGCATCTGTGTTGGAAGTGCACATAAACTGACAACCCAAAGTGCTGTAGTATTATTTAAATATTGAGTCACCTCCAGTAGGGCCCTGAATATAATGCCTCTTGAAGGCTGAGCGACAGTTACGGGTGCATGATAATGCGGTATAATACAGCTGAATGATCAAAGCAGAGGAAGAGGAAGCCAGCCCCGCAGACACTCCACATCAAGCTACTGATTAGAGCGAAAGAAAACACAGCATCACAGACAAATGCATGGTGGGGATTCATATTAAAACTGTTGACAAGTGAGTTCTAAATTTAGCACATCAGATGATTTAGAACAAGGCTCTTCAAACTGAGGCCTGCGGGCCAAAACTGGTTCATCAATTCTTTTTATACGCCTCCACTGAACTTGCATATATCCTATTTTTACATAGCCAGCAGCCATATCACTCTGTAGCCCAAAACTGGTTGCCCACTGAAGCTTTGCAGGGCTGAGCATGACAGGGACACTATACTGTAAAAAGCACCATCCTTTGGATGAGACGTTAAACCAAGGTCCTGACTCTCTGTGGTCATTAAAAATCCCATGATATCCTTCGAAAAAGAGTTGGGGTGTAATTTACCCATTGGCCTCTGACCATCATGGCCTCCTAATCATCCCCATATAATGACTGGCTTCAACACTCTATCTCCTCTCTCCCAATAAGCTGGTGTGCGGTGGCCAGTCTGGTGCAATATGGCTGCCGTTACATCATCCAGGTGGATGCTGCACACTGTTGGTGGTTGAGGAGAAGCGCTTTCATTTAGAGTGCTTTGAGTATCCAGAAAAGCGCTATATAAATTTGACTAACTATTATTATTATTATTATTACAAACAGCTGAGAGTCAGAATTACCAATCCTGAACATCCTCAAATCAAGTTTATTCTGCCTTTGGCGTTGATTGTATCTGAATTGCATGCACTGGCTACATTTGTGTACTGAATACTTTGAAGGTTTCAGAGCATATATTTGAGTACTAAAGTAGCCTGCAAATGTGTCAGAGAACAAACACGAACTGCACTTAGAGCTTGTTTTATGCTCAAATGTTTGTCAGGAGTGATGCTAGGAGGCATTATAAATACTGAAACATTTTGGCATCGCTGAAATTCTCAGTGCTCAGCTGTAACTAAAAAAAAAAAAAAGTAGTTGAAGAGACTGATTTACAGAATGTTAGGGGCTTTCAGGTTCAGCCTAGTCAGATGCAGACTTATCACACCAACAGTTGACAGGTAAATAACAAGTCTAGAGACCAGGAGGATATTTCATGAGCTGGACACATCATTTAGTGGTGGGATGAGTCATGGTAACCATGGTATCAAACATGTCCTATCATCAGAGAGGAAGATTCTTATGACTGCCATATAGAGCCCCATACACCAAATTAGTGAGACCGATGTTAGTCACACATTTCATGTCACACATCTTGCAATTGCATGACTTACAAGCTGAGAGGGTAACCTAGGGCTTGTGTAAAACTGCTTTGTAAAGGTCAAATGTTTTAACCTCAAGCTGGAAGTGTTAAAATGAGCCAAGATGGTTTGGCACATTTATTATCCTGAACAATGACTTCTGAGTCATCTGCATAAGTATCAGCGATACTTGCTTGGACATACTTTTCAGCAGTAAAGTGTGGTCATATTAGGGGAAATCACAGGCAAAAGAAAAATGCTCAGTTTATATAATTATAATAGTGTGGATGATTTCAAAAATTTGATTTAATAGTGTAACAGCTCACAAAGCAGTTTCTTTCGAGCAAAGCAGCTTTCTGTTAGTTGGTGTGGAAGAACAATTGAAGCCATTGTGACATTTGCAAATTCGAAATTTCTGATCAAGCTAGCTGCAGCTTTGAGAGACTTTTATTTGGTTTCTTTTCTTGCTGTGCTAGAGAGAAATTACAATAAACCGACTTGCAAAGTCAAAACCAAAACAGTTCAATATTTCCAGGGTCAGCCTTTTTTAAGAATGTATGGAGAACTAAAGTTTGATCATCCATCTGCTTATTCCTAATAGATACTTGTCATATTGCAAGGTTTCAAGATCAAGTGCATAACACAGTTGTTACTTTAATGAGTTATTTTTGACATAACAATGTAGTTGGGCTAATCGAGTCATATAAAATTATAATTTTAACTTCAGCAAGAAAAATTCATTTAGATTTCAGCAAATTAGTAGTATATCAAATGTTTTTACATAGTATCAAAGTACTGGATATCAATTATTTCTAATTACTTATGTTTAAACATTTGATATTAATGAATTTAAATAGGATAATTAGTTAATAGATTAGTTAATAGTTAATAGATAATTAGTAAATAATAATAGATAGTTTTAAGCTTTCAGGGACCATATTGGAGTACTTAAGTGGCCTGCAAAAGTGACAGAGAGGAACAAACATTCTTGCTGCACACGATTAGAAGGTGTTTTTTTTTATTTTATTTTTTTTATTATTCATAAATATTTTGTTTGTCTGTGGGAAAGTGAGAAAAGAATGCAAAAAAGAGAGACATAAAGATATAATTAAGTGGACATAATAGAGACTCATTTACTTCAGCCCAGACGTGGAGTCTGAGGGAGTCAGGGAGGAGAGGCTGAGGGGTTGCCGATGTAATTACATGACTGCTCTGCGAATGGAGGGGAGGGATTTCACCTCTCCAATCATCTGCTATTATCCTGCATTCCAACAGCCCTGAATGCCAGACCCTAGCTCCCATTGAGACACCTGTCTGTTCTCCTTCACCCCAGCCATCACCCACCATCACTGCTCCGCATGAAGGAACGCCCCACTGGCATTGTTCCTCCGGTGTTCTCATTTCAGTTGCAATGTGAGTACTAGGGGTCAGCGACTGAGCTTTATCATTAAAGGATAAGAATATTACAGGTAGATATGATGGGTGAACCGCAACTTTAAATAAGCCTCACCCCCATTTACAATCCTGCAGTGACAGCTTCTGAAACAATCCTTTGCCGGATAATTGGGTTTATGGGATAGCCATGTTTGCTATTATAAAAAAGGTTTCATATTTCCCCACCTTCATGTCATTTCAAACCTGTATGTTTTTCTGGAAGTATTAAAGTTTCCCAACATTGTCGTTTCCACCACATCTCAAATTATGTATTTACTTACATTCTGTGATGCAAATGGCATTTAGAAATGTTTTTGGAATAAAATGGCCTTTTCTCACAGGAGATTACATATTCTATGGAATTAAATGTATAAAATAACACTACAGCTTAGCTGGAAATGACCCACAAAATAAATATAAAGTGTGTGTGTGTGTGTGTGTGTGTGTGTGTGTGTGTGTGTGTGTGTGTGTGTGTGTGTGTGCGTGTGTGTGCGTGTGTGTGTGTTTTATTATGCATAGCCTGCTTTAAGAAGGCCACACATAGAAGTGCATGCATAAATGTATAAGTAAAAAATATGATGTGAAAATTGTTGGATGTAACTACTATAAATCACTCACACAATAGATATTTAAATGCTTTTTGAATATTTCAGTGTTTGTTCGTAGATTACTTTAGATTTAAATAATATTTCATATATTAAACGTCAAAGTCTGGGTCAGGGACAAGGGTAAAATAAAACAAAACAAAACAAAAAAATAAAAATTTTGACAGCATGGTAAATAAGAAAGAAAGAAAGAAAGAAAGAAAGAAAGAAAGAAAGAAAGAACGAGAAAGAAAGTCAGTCGTTTGTTTTGGTTTAAAAAAAATCTTGTATCTTTTTTTTTTCTTCTTAGAGATATTGACATTACTATGAAAAACAACAGCATTTTTAAATAAAGACAATTACATTTTCAAGTGAAAAATGCCTTTAAAGATTATATTGCTGTACCTTTTCAACTTTGCCCAGTCAGGTAATCATAATTGTCTCGGGGGGAATTCAATAACACAGTGGATTTTGTGTCGCTGGCATGTGTGATAGTCTGGTGATTGGTCGGGCTATTTGAGAATGGATGGCAGTTCCTCTAGAAGGTAAAGCCCTCGGGACACACTCCTGCTGAGCAAGTCTCAATAACCGACCTCGCAAAAACAATAAAATAACCAATGTGACAACAACTGTTCCTAAGTGTATTTCATTTCCTTGCTTTCTCGCTTTATTGGTCCTTTGTAAAGTAAGTTTGTGACTGCTCGAAATTTACAATCAAAAGTATATTGCCTATTTCCCAAGATAATTTATTGAATGTGTGTGTTGTCGGAAGGTTATGTCTGTTCAAATGGATCTAGTTGAGTCGGATGGAGACATTGTAAGTGTGATGAAGAGGAAAGGTAAGAAGCAAACATCAAATTATCATATAATCACACTTCACAGAAATGTGGACTACGTGACTGCACTATAAACTGCTATCCTTCAGTATAGAAACCAGCTTTGTATTAAAGACACCTTGTCTATGGGCATGCAGTGGTGGCCATAAAAGCACATGAAGGCTGTTTTAAGAAGAGCAGGCAATGTATAATAAAATTCAAGAAAAGTTTCAAGCACCTCTTTGGAGATCCATGTCACTAAATAATTAAGCAAGCTCTTGGAAGTTCTGTTAATATTGTGCAATAAAAGAATCGTAGGATGCTGGGAGGTGACGAGACAGATGCATGGCTGAAGGTGAGAACAGCATTCACGAGAGTGTTTCCTGGATCCATCAAAACTCAGCAATTAGAAATGAGTTACAACAGCTTACGTTTGCAACAGCCTTAGCAGCACAGATGGAGTTGTGAAAATCCTGTCAGGACTTAATGTAGCGCACTCAGATTTATTTGATTGTTTTGTTATCAATATGCATCTTTAAATATGTAAGCACATTATTTCTTGAAATCAGATTTATTCTAACACGGAAATGATTACGATTATGCCAAAAGAGCTCCAATCCAAAAGTCCCCTGAATACCAATAAAACCAGAGTGGATGCATAAATTCACTTTCAATTTGATGTACTTTTGTCTGTTTGACTCACTGTCACCCTTGAGGTGATTATAAACCGAGACCATAAACCGCAAAGAGTCCCAGCAGTTTGTTTTTGTTTTAAATACTGGTTTGATAATTGAGCCTTCCAAACCAATTAAAATGGTTTTCATTTTCAGTAGTCTGAACATTTTGATATGCCAAGTCATTTTCACTTGGCACTTCCAGCACAATTGTAAATATTGACAAACTAACAACTAAAGAGACAAGTTGTCTATGAATAAGAATATAAACACATTGACTAAATACTTGGGTTACAGATTATTTAAATAACCTGTGTCATTTGTATGTTTAGATATGATGTGAATATTGAATCAAGAGTGCCATTGTTTGTCACAGACGCAGACACAATGTTCCGAAAATTAGTAAGAAAAAAAAAAAATATATATATATATATATATATATATATATGTGTGTGTGTGTGTGTGTGTGTTTTTAAATGAATCAGTTGAGTAAATTGTTCTTCTTCCTTATCCAGATCCTTAGCCATGTTTGATTCAGCGATTCACTTATGGATACATTATATATTTTCTTATATTTTATGTTTGTTTTTATGAGTGTTTTTTATTTTTCACTTTTATTTAGGCCCTATATAAAAATAAAGTATAATTATAAGCAGTAGTTGAAGTAGTAGTAGTAGTAGTATTTTGCTCATTATTTGATCTCAACATGAGAGAGCCACCGAATGAATCTTCGTCTCGTGTGTTGATGCACCTCACTCTGAATGAGATTGAGCAATTTGGTATTTGATGAGAGTTCCCAGCACTCCACCTACCACCAGCATAAGCACAGCTGGGATCAGATTGAAATATCATGAGCTTTCCCACTACCTTGTGTTTCTTTCAGTATCTATTTATAATTCATCCCGCACTTATTTCTCCCCTTCCCTTCTGATTACCAACACATCAGGAATAAGTAATAAATACTTGATTGATCAGCTCTTAGGACTGTGTTTGTAGCACATTACAACTTTCAGTTTAAAGAGAACAAGTCCTAATCTCCATGTTTTTTATGAGCCCTGCATTCAGTCTTTCTGTCAGCCTGTCTTTCTCTATTAAGCTCAGAGGGGGACGTTTGGTTGCAATTGTAAGGCTAAATAAAAGCCATGTTTGGGGGTTGCAGGGGTGCTTTCGGAGGCAAAACTCTATTTGAGGCTGGCATTTCTGTCAAGCACAACAGGAATTAGGTTTTAGGGAGCGTGCTGATCCGACCACCAGAAGAGTGGAGAGAGGCTGCCTGTGTTTAGAGAGGATGATTTGGGCTGCAGAGGTTGATATGGAGCAATAGTCACAGATGCTCAAATGCAAGACGTGGAAACTGAAGGGGGCACGCTCAGTATCACTTCCAGAAAACAGGAAAGAGGTCAGGATCACAGCTGCAGTTGTTGCTAGATGATTCTCTAATATGGAAGTAAAAATAATATTCTACAGCTGTTAATGAGATCCATGTGATGATTTGCATAGACGGAGACTGGGATTCATTTAACTCCTTAATGATTATCTGATGTGACCTGTGATGCATTTGAACTTTTTTTTTTCTTTTGCTCAGTTGAATTGAGGTTGTGTTAGAAACCCTGGCAGGCAGTAAATCACACAGACAGGTGGTAGTTTCACAAGCAATTTCTACATTTCATCTACTCCACTCTCCTCTGTAATCAAGACACGGGTGAGCAGATCCTTCGCACTGTGTTGCTGGTTTCACAAAGTGACGTCAGTTTTGACGCATGTATTTCATTCGTCAGAATCCTGAGTTCAGAAGCATTGCGCTTGACCTTGCATAATTTCTCTATGCATACAACATAATTTGACACATAATTTAGGATTTATTAAGACATGCATTCAAAAAATAATTTCAAAATGAATCAAGGCAATGTCAAGCTATTTATTTATTTTTTATTTTTTTTGAGTTTACCTTCTTTGTCTTTCAAGGTCATCTCACACTAAAAACTAATTTGTTTTCTGTCAAGTTTACGGTCTAATAATTTTGGTTTACTGTGTATTTTATACAGTTAGTTTCAAGTTCCTTGAATTTGACTGTAGCTAAATCAGATTTGTTTGTTTGTTTGTTTGTTTCAGTGACTAATTTTTCTACAGGTTCAATCATTATGCCAGTAGGTGGCGACAGGTGTATGCATAAGTTCTGAACTGGTTCTTTCAAAAACAATGCTTCATTTGGGAACAAACAAAAAAACATTTTATGAAAATATCTGTTCAATCAACTCATTACTGTTACCGAATACTACTGTGTGCTGCTAAGAGAAGGGGTTCTATTCTGGCAGAGCTATTTTCATTGGTGCAGCACAAACACAAAGTAAATGTTAAAATGGAGCTTTGAGTGAGTCGTTAAATCATTCATTCAAACTATTTGTTAAAAAAAAAGTGGTTAATGCAAGAACAGAAAAAAAGCCTGTTTAGAGATGTGTTGGTGATGCACAATCCGATCAGCATATGATATCAAGGTACCACGAGAGAGATTGGAGAGCAGATGGCAAGTCATTGAATCATTCACTAAACTAGTTTCATTTGAGAAAAAAAACTGACGAATTACCTAGGAATATCATGTCTAAAATGTAAGTTATAGTGTGTATTAACTTCATGTTTACTGAACAATTAAGTGTTACTAGCAATCGTACTGTTTTAGCACTTTGGCTGAAGTGACACTGCATGAGCAACGCTTTCCTGATTTTAGCATTGCATTCCAGAGATGTATAGTAACGAAGTAGAACTACTTCACTACTGTACTTAAGTACTAAAAGGCGGTATCTGTACTTTACTAGAGTATTATTTTTTTCTCCTACTTCCACTTTTACTTCGGTACATATTTTCGCTGAGTTTAATACTTTTACTCCGATATTTTTTTTTATGTGCTGCATCGTTACTCGTTACAATTATAATAATGTTACGAATCATTCCATTACAAACCACTGCCAGAACTGTAGATGGCAGATTTGATGAAGCTGGCACATCATTGAGCGAATCAAGCGAGACTGCGCGTGCTGACTGAACTGCTGTGAAGAGAGAGATGAACACCGAGCCGAGACAGATAATGACTCGTTCACGAGTCAAGAACCGGTTGCATCGGTTTTCGGATGACCAGTAACGTTAGTTCTTTCTGACAGTTCGATTCAATAAACCAGTTGAAGAAAACAGTTCACCGATTCTTTTGCGCTCGATGCAATGGCGTCATTGGCGTTGACTGCACATGGGCTCATAACATTAACACAGAATCAGTTCAGAATCAATCACCAAAAGAATCAGTTCGGTTCCAGACGCTCTGTGTGTCGGTTTGCTTCACGCTAAATCACACATGCGCAGTATCATCACCTCCTCGGTTCACGAATCGGACGCGTCTGACAGAAATGGTTCTTGACTCGTGAACGAGTCATTATCTGGCTCGGCTCGGTGTTCATCTTCAGGTCTCTCTTCACATCAGTTCAGTCAGTGTACTGTTTGAGTCAATAAATTACTCCGGGATATTGGTTTGTTTTAACTCAGAGGGAGTGTCAGACACATTAAACAAGTTAACAGCTTAATTCATCTGTGGATTAATGCGTATTGGAGACGCGAACTGTTTAAAACGATTCAGTTCGATTTGGTGGACTGTTTCAAAAAGATCCGGTTACATCGAATGATTCGTTCGCGAACCAGATATCACAAACTGCTTTGTTTTTAACTGTCTTACAACAGACACAGAAGAGAAGACAATGCTGAATAAAGTCGTAGTTTTTGCTATTTTTGGACCAAAATGTATTTTCGATGCTTCAAAAAATTCTAAATGACCCTCTGATGTCTTATGGGTTTGAAACAACATGAGGGTAAGTTATTAATGACATCATTTTGCAAATTGGGTTAACTAACCCTAGTAACCGTTTTTTGTTTACAAGAAGTTACAGTAAAAGGAATTGTGATTGTCCTTTAGGTTAATCATTTGAAATAGTAAAAACAATATGTTCAAACTTTTGACTACTTTCTTTAATAGCTACATAACACAATACTTCTACTTTTACTTTCAGTACTTGAGTAGTAAATTTTAAAATAGACTACTTGCAATACTTAAGTACAAAAAATGTTGAATACTTTAGTACTTCTACTTAAGTGTGGTGCTTAAAGAGCACTTCTACTTCTACTCAAGTCACTTTTTTGATAGAGCACTTGTACTTTTACTCAAGTATGGTTCTCTAGTACTTTATACATCTCTGTTGCATTCTAACTTAGTATTGCAACGTTTCATTGTTTTACGGTTAATCATAGTAATAGAAAGGAGCAGGACAGTGTGATCAGTATTTTTAATAACATCAAAAATGAGACCAATTAAATGGGTGGTGTGTTTTTTTTTAATGGAAATTAAAATGGGATTAAGTGATGGAACTTTTGATCTTTTGTACGATCAAAATAATATTATTATGATCATTACACTAACAAAAAGTACAAGAAATGACATCGAAAAGTAAATTCCATGTTTATTGCACTCACTTACCTGAAACAAATTAGGCTACTGTGATGGTACAAGGTTAGGACTATGGTACTAACATGGTATTTTGGAATTTCAGTAAAGTTCCATATAAATAGCATGGTTTACATCACTGTACCACTATAGCCACAATACGTTTTGTATTTCCATGGTATTCTTTGAAGTGCTGCCATCTAAATACTGTTGTATGTGAATATATGGGGTATTTATCATAGTACCATTATATTACCTTCTCATATCACCACAGTAAATGGTTAAAGTGATGATAAGGTAATAGATCTGAAAGGAAATACTTCAGTAAGCATTTCACACCCATACTTGTTGGCTTCCCAAAGCCACAGTGTTTCCTTTCCGCCTCCCTGGACGTCTAGATTTCCTCGATCTTTGAGCTTCCTCAAAGTCTCCGACCATATCTAGTCCTGAAAATGCTTCTTTAACAAAAGACATGACAAACACAGAGTCTGAACTCTGTCTCATCTGCCTCCACTCTCTCTCTTTCATCAGTACGCCTTGAGTATAGAGAGAACTGTATAATAGGTGCACAAGTGAATAGATCTTTGATCCCCCGTGCCACTGACAGTCTGTGCGTGTGTCTGTTTGTCTGAGAATGTGTGCGTTGAACTACGGCTGCACACATACAACAAGCCCACACATTCTTTGCCCCTTTGCGGCATTTTAAATAAAGGGCATCTGGAGAGAGCAGTGACCGGTCAAAACCTCCACAAAGCCACATGTGCATGCGACAAACTGCACAAGGCAACACTGCCACCACAAGGAGTCTGAACGCACTGCGGCTGTGAGTAATTCTACAATCTTTCAATAAAAAAGATTCTGTTTTGCTGCAGGCAGTAGATTATCAGTTCTATACCATGACGCTGTGCAATCTGTAAGTGGTAGGATAAAAGGATGAGAAGTGTATTAGTTCAGCGTTGGTATAGCAATATGTCACAGGAGTTTGTAAAGAGCATGATGGAAATGTGATAGACTAGGGAGGGAATGCTGAGAATACAAAGCAGAGGTGCTTGTTATATAAATTTCACACCAACTGCAATTCAACACCATGGGGACATGAGACTCATACTTTTGGTCTGCTGAACTGTATAATAGCAGTTAACAGAATAATATTTCAATTTTAAATATTTTTATTTTCCGTAAGGAAGGGTAACGACCAGACGACAGACACTAGAATGTCCCCCAGATCAGCTTTTTGGCTCAGATTCGAGTTAGAAGAGTTCCTATGACTCCCATTAAAGAACACTTAGCCTGAATATACACATTATATCAAACTAGTAGTTTCACAGTAACCTGTCGGCAGAACTCTTTTGGCTAATAAATCACATTCTTGGTCGATGCTCAACCAAGTGTCAACACTCACTAGCCACAAATACATTTTTAGCAAACAGGCTGATTCACCGGAGATCTTTCATCATATAGAGGTCTTAATGAAGAGTGGAGCTTGTTCATCCAGTTCTGTTACTTAGCATGAAAATGATTTTGTCTGCATGAGTTTGCAGAATTAGCAGGCTGATAGTCTTATTTTGTCTTACTGTAAATTTTGAAGGTCTTTTTTATACTCCCTTCCCATTGCCAAAAGTAGCTCGCAGCCACTCTCTCTATCTTCTTTTACTTCCTGCTTACCCCAGACTTTTGACAGCTTTGTATTTGATGCTACAGCACCACATGGTCTCACATGCCTCAGTTTTCCTGGAAGGCTTAGACAGACTGCTGTGAGAGACAGAGACAGGAAAAGAGAAAGGGAGAAAGGAGGACGGTACAAGGGAAGAAGTAGAGATGATAGCAAACCACATGTTGACCAAGTCCCAAGTTTTTGAATTTTTGTACTGCTTGTAGATGTAAAAAAAAAAAAAAAATTTAGCTGGATCATAACTTTTTTTGGGTCAGTGGCTTAACAGTGAGACAGTCTAATTATATGCATTCTATCAAGCAAGGTATAGATGGTGATTTTGCACCAGGAGTTGATGCAATCATGACGTGAAAGTGAAAATGTTTTAAAATGAACCAATGTGAAGTGAATTTTCAGTAGAGTTAGAACCATTCACAAGCAATATGTCTCTCAAGTGTTGCTCAAGCATTAAAAGGATAATTCACAATGAAAATGCTACCATAATTTACCCACCTTCATGTCGTTCCAAAATTGTATGTTGTTGTCTTTTTATCTGAGGAACACAAAAAGGGGAATTTGGATAATCTTTGCACAAACTCTTGAGGCACCATAAAAAAGTGTAGTTCAGTACCTATGTAGTTGTGAATAATGATTTTAAAGAGATACTTTACCCCAAAAAAATCTGTCCTCCCAGATGTGCATGACTATCTTTCTCTTATAGTTTAAAAAGCTTTGAATATTAGTATTTCTTTCACACACACCTATAGTTAAGCTTCAAAAGACATTGATTAATCAACTGGGATCACAGATTTCCGTCATGCATGTTTTGCGTGGTTTTATGCGTCAACTTTGAAAGACCAATCCACTTGTATTAAATGGACTCAGAGAGATGGATTATTTTTCTAAATTTCCCAGATTGGGTTCCACTATAGTGAAGCCAAACACATCTGGGATGGCATAAGGGTTTGTAAATGATGAGAGAATTTTCATTCTTGGGTAGATTCTTTCTTTAACACTCTTAAAAGGCATCAAAATTTAAATCCCCATTCAGATTCAGAGTTGTCAAAATTTGTCATAATTCAGCGCAATCCGCAGTGGAATATACAGAATGGAGAGGACGTGCTTGGAAAGATGTTCCTCCTCACATTTTACCAGCAGACAGGGAGAAAAAATCATTCTGAAATGGTCATTATCTTTATCTGTTGCATCGACTGTACAATCCCTCCACAAACTGTTTCTGCATAATAATCATGCAACAAATATCATGCATGCATCAGCAATCAGCGAGGACATCAGAGAGGAGCAGGCTGCTTTCCAGGTTCGGAGCTGCGTAGGCCAGTTCTTTGCACACAAGATCAATCACAGAGCAATTCCCAGAGATGATACACACTGTAAATTTCAATGATTTCCATCAAGCCTTGATAGCATCCTCCATGACTCCAGATCACTGGATGTTTTCATCGAATTGATTCCATTGGAGATTGCATCAACTCTGAGGTCAAATCAGGAGATTCTCAAGGATACACTATGCGTTTGCACTCTATCAGAAGAGCTGACTGACTTGCACCGGATTTATGTCAACATTCACAGACGTTGTAAACGTGATTCTCTACATTCGACAGGACAGGCGTACACTAAAGTGTCTTCAAATGTGCCAGTCAGCTTGCACATGCGGAAGAGCATCTGAAGGGCAGTGGATAAGGCGAGTACACCTCTCTATCATTGAGAGAGGAAATTGGATGGCAGGGTGTGAGATGAGCCATTTTCCAGCCCAATTGCAACTCGCCGTCTATAAGGGCAGTGTGTCAGCGGCAGCAGGTAATCCTGGCTGGCCCTTCCTGCAGCATCAGGCATTATTCAAGGCTCTGAGGAAGCAGCCATTACCACAGTGCTAATGTCCTTCCTCTACTTCCTGGCCACCAGCATTGAACATTTAACTTGCTCAGGGTGAGGCCTAATTGTCACTTTCCATTACTTTTACTGTGACTTTAAGCAAGCAGTTTCTTTATTTACTCTTTACTTGATTCAGTTTATATTTTCAGCTGGAACATGCTCAAGGCGAGGCATTATTGTCACTTTCCATTACATTTACTGTGAGTTTAACCCTGCAGTTTATATATTTACTCTTCATTTTTTTCTGTCTACATTTCCAGATAGATGTAACTATGTCTATAAATGTCATTTTGGCAAATTTTTATTGAATTTGTCTTTCAACATATGCAAGACAAACACTACACGATTTTAGTCTTACGTTTGACTTGCCGACAGTTTTCTGAAGGTTGTAGAGAAAAGTCAGAAATCTGAGGCAAATCCGTGTTCGTTCACGTGAGTTATAATCTCAAAGTGTGAATTATCAAAGATGCAATCTGAACTGAATCTGACTACATCACATTTTGAATCCGACCCCCAGGCGCCGATCTAACATGTAAGGTGCAAACTACAGCAACTTTGTGATACCTAAAACAGGCATGTAGTCTGAAAGAAACATTAATAAAGGCATTAATAAAGCTAATGGGCGACATTAATATCACTCACAAAAAGGAAAGTTAAAAAGTTGGAATAAAACTAAAAGATGGAATAAAAACTGTATTGTATGTTTTCCTTATTTTCCTTATTTCCTTTATGTGACACAAAAATAAGTTTATTTTTCATTACATGAAATGGCTTTTGAAAATATCCAATAAATATAGAGATGATTACACTGATTACACGTTAATTGTTGACAATTAAGCATCTGTCTGCCTGCAAATTATTCATTTCTGAAATTGTTATTTTGTCCAAGTGTGTAATGTTTGCCTTGATTCAGTTTATATCAATGAAAGTGGAAAATCTGTTTTAGCCCTGCAAATGTAACACTGCTGCGTCTTGACAATGCTTATTAAACCACACAGAGTCCTTCAGTCTAATAATTTTATGTTAAAGACTGTAATTAAACTCTGGAGTCATCCTTACAGTTCTCAAAACAGTCAAAGTAATAATAAAAAGAGAAAATTAACCTGAAACGCTTTTGACAGAGAGAATGAATGGCTTTTACATTTCACAAAAAGTCAAACTTTTAATAGGAGATTTAGTATTTAAATCTTCTGTTCAGATCAGACTTTTTTTGCCCTTAATCAGTAAGGTGCAGGTTCCCCTTTGACATGAACTAGAAATGTGTTCTTACTGATTGTTAAACCCCCCTTAAAATGTATTTGTATATTTTTTGATGTCGTTTTCTTGGTTTAACAAAGCCAAATCTTGCTAAGTAGGCCCTGGAACCTTCTTGCGTATCCTGTGATTGACAATACAAGTTATCCTGGTTGATATGACAACAGGACACAGCTTTGTTCACTGTTTGTATGTGTGGAACCTTTTTTCTCTCTCTTATACAATATCCCTGTAGTTATTCATATGCCTGTCACCATAGAAGGTTGATAAACTAGGCCTGCTGTGTCTTTCACACTGTGAACTTGACCAACAGTACCACATAGCATGAGTCTCACACCAGACCACATACTATGAAGCAGGAGCTGAGTGTAACGCAGGCAGTTGCTCTACAAGACAACTGTCATAGCTTAATCTGACATGTCACTCCTGTTCTGTTCAGACATCTGCTGAGAGGGAGGATCTTTGGAAGACAGGTCAAATCTGACACAGACAGGCGGTCAAGTGAGCACCAGTGATGAAGGAGAGGAGCAGCCCTGTCCTGTTTTCTGTCCTCGATTGGTATGATTTGTACTCTGGTATAAAAGAAAAAAAATAAAATAAAATAAACCTTATAAGACGAGAGAGGAATAAATGTTGTAAAACATGTGGATGTGAATTGATGAATCTTGAATTAGCAAAAAAAAAAAAACTTAGTGGAGCTTGTAAAACCTTTTAACTGTCAGTTTTCATACTCGACTAAATATTTTACACTTTTATATTGAATTAAATTTTTGTCCCTGAAGTCTTCTTGCATCAAAAAAGCAGTAATTTAGTTTCATAATTTATATTGTACACACTCTCTCTTTCTCTCATTTAAACAAGGTGTATATCTGTATATCTGTGAGTATAGTTTGCACAATTGTCCAAGCTGCTGAATACTAAATTGATATGGTAATGTTCTTATGGTTAGTTATGATGGATTTCTGAATAACCCATTTTATGTGTATATAGTATTTTAAACTTATTTTGAAAAGACATTATCAAAGAAATATATTTTCGTAACTTTATGTGCTTTTATTATATCATATTTTATCATATCATCATGTCATATTTTTTTTTAATTATTGTTTCTAGGTATAGTATCTTTTAACTTAATTTTTATTTCAGTTTTAGTTTTAGTAATTTTAGTGCTTCAACTTTTTTATTTCTGTTAATTGCCAAGGAAGCATTTATTATTTTTATTTGTAAATTTGTTTAGGTTTATTTCAACTGTAATTAAGGAATTATTATTACAAAAAACTATTTTACATTTACATTTAATCATTTAGCAGACGCTTTTATCCAAAGCGACTTACAAATGAGAACAATAGAAGAACAACAACAGTATACAAGTGCAATGACAAGTCTCAGTTAGTCTAGTACAGAACACATAGCCAGGTTTTTGTTTTTTTTTTAGATATATGAAAGACAAGAAAAGTCCTAGTATTAGTTGGTTAAGTGCTGGCGAAAAAGTTGAGTCTTTAGATGTTTCTTGAAAATGAGGAAACACTCAGCTGTACAAATTGAGATTGGGAGGTCATTCCACAAACTGGGCACAGTCTAGGAAAAGGTCTGTGAGAGTGATTTTGAACTTCTATGGGATGGCACGACAAGGCGTCATTCACTTGCATAGCGCAAACTTCTGGAGGGCACATAAGATTGAACTAGTGAGTTTAGGCATGTTGGTGCCGTGCCAGTGGTCGTCTTGTAGGCAAGCATCATTACCTTGAATTTGATGCGAGCGGCTACTGGTAGCCAGTGTAACCTGATGAGGAGAGGAGTAAAGTGAGCTTTTTTTGGACAAGAAGTTGGGTGGCTTGCTCTGACAGGAAGGGACTAATCTTAAAAATGTTGTATAAGGCAAATCTGCAGGACCGGGTCGTTGTAGCAATATGGTCTGTGAAGCTTAACTGATGATCCCTCACAACTTTTAGGTTTCTGGCTGTCCTGGAAGGAGTTATGGCTGACGAACCCAGCTGTATAGAGAAGTTGTGATGAAACGATGGGTTAACTGGAACCACCAGGAGTTCTGTCTTAGTAAAGTTGAGCTGAAAGTGATGGCCATTCATCCAGCTAGAAATGTCACTCATGTTCAGACAGGCTGAAATGCGAGCAGCTACCGTCGGGTCATCTGGTTGGAATGAGAAGTAGAGTTGGGTGTCATCAGCCTAGCAGTAATAAGAAAAGCCATGGCTCTGAATGACAGATCCCAATGACGTCATGTAGATGGAGAAGAGAAGTGGTCCAAGTACTGAGCCTTGAGGAACCCCAGTAGCAAGTTGTTTTGACTTAGAAACTTCACCCCTCCAAGACACCCTGAAGGATCTATCGGAGAGGTAGGACTACAACCACAGTAGTGTGGTTCCAGAGATTCCCATCTTTCTGAGGATGGACAGGAGAATCTGGTGATTAACAGTGTCAAAAGCAGCAGACAGGTCCAGTAAGATGAGTACTGAGGATTTTGAAGCTGCTCTTGCCAGTCGCAGGGCTTCAGTAACCGAGAGCAGGGCAGTCTCAGTTGAGTGGCCACTTCTGAAGCCAGATTGGTTGCTGTCCAGAAGGTTGTTCTGTACAAGGAACATAGAGAGCTGGCTGAACACAGCTCACTCAAGTGTCTTTACAATGAATGGAAGAAGGGATACCGGTCTGTAGTTTTCTAAAAGCGCTGGATTTTGACTTTCTTAAGCAGTGGGCTTACCCGAGCGTGCTTAAATGCTGAGGGAAGTCTTCCAGAGTGAAGAGAGGAGTTGATAATGTGAGTAAGTGAAGGTATGACTGAAGAAGAGATCGTTTGAAGAAGGTGAGTGGGGATCGGATCAAGTAGACAAGTAGTAGGATGATTGGACAGGATAAGTTTGGAAAAGTCCATCTCTGAAAGTGGAGAGAAGGAGGAGAGAGAGTGTGCATTGGTCATTGTGAATTTATCCTCAGTCTGTGGTGTGGAGAATTGTTCACTGATGGTTCTTGTCTTATTTGTGAAGAAAACTGCAAAGTTGTAAAGAATTTTTACTTCACCCAAAAATGAAAATTCTCTCATTACACCATTCTAGATATATGTGACTTTTTTCTTCAAATGAAAATTGTTTTAGAAAAATAATCCA
Organism: Carassius gibelio; assembly: GCF_023724105.1. Taxonomy (NCBI): domain Eukaryota; kingdom Metazoa; phylum Chordata; class Actinopteri; order Cypriniformes; family Cyprinidae; genus Carassius; species Carassius gibelio. The sequence goes on from NC_068384.1 coordinate 12,267,232, forward strand.
TCTCTGTGAGTCCATATAAAGCAAGTGGATAGATCCCTACAACAAGTTGTAGCAAGAAAGTAACATCTGAGACAGTGTGAGTAAACGATGAGAGAATTTTGGTCCCACCTCAAAAGACGATGTGTCAATATTTACACTGTTTTGGGGATATTAACCTATAAATTTAAATTGTCAATCCAGATTCAGATAGAATAGGAGAAATGATTGTAACACAAAATTACACTCTTCAGCTCAAGTACCAGTTGAGGTTTGAAGGTTTTGCTTCAGTTCATCTTAACCTAATGCTGGGTAAACACCAAAAGATTTTTTACATCTTATAAGATTTTCAAAATGTGATAGACCACAAACATGAGGATAAAAAATCCTAGATTTAACCGTTTTTTCTCCTATAGTATAATAAACAAATTTTCAACCAGAGTCTCGACTGTGAACACAGGAAATGTCAAAATCTTGCAAGACTTCAGAATAAACATTACGGACAATATGCGGGAAGAAATTGCAATGATAGTGTTTGGAATTATTTTCACAGAATATTCAGGGAAAAAAGAAAAGGGTTTGGGTAAAGTCGTGGAGATGATTGGGACATGGTCTGTACAAGTTACAGAGTGAGCTTGAGGTGAGCAATGGTCACAAAATCACACAGATATGTAAAATTGTTGTTCTCAGTTTTCTCTTGGTAAAAAGATCTTATTCTAAATAATAAATAATTGCCTAAATAAACTTTAAATAATTGTTGTCAGATCTAACATCACACTCAACGATCATCTCGCTTTCTGATTGGGATATTGTTTTGTTTCACGTAATAATTTTCAGAGCGCGCGTTTGTCCTCAGGGTTCCCCCCACACAAACATGTTTAATATTTACGGCTCGCAATCAAGGCTGCTCCGACGTTCTTCCGATCAGGTTCAGACACACTTTTAACACACCTCACACAAAGGGAAAATCTGATAAGATAATCTGTAGAACACTCAAAAGAATCGGGACAAAGCTAGGATTGTCAGAAAGGGGGGAAATCGTCCCTAAATCAGCCCGATTATCTTTTGGTGTGTATCCAGCATTAGTTAAGTGGGAGAAATATACAGTCACCGTCCACTTTATTAGGTACACCTGTTCAATTGCTTGGTAACACAAATTGCTACTCAGCCAATCACATGTTTCCAACTCAATACATTTAGGCATCTAGATGTGGTGAAGACGACTTGCTGTAGTTCAAACCAAGCATCAGAATGGGGAAGAAAGGGGGCAGTTGTGTGGACGAAAATGCCTTGAGGTCAGAGGAGAATGGGCAGACTGGTTAGAGATGATACCAAGGTATGCAGAATACCATCTCTGAACGCACAACACATCGAGCCCTGAAGCAGATGGGCTACAGCAGCAGAAGACCACACCAGGTGCCGCTCCTGTCAGCTAGGAACAGGAAACAGAGGCTATAATTCAGACAGGCTCACCAATATTAGACAATAAAAGATTGGAAAAACGTTGCCTGGTCTGATGAGTCTCAATTTCTGCTGCAACATTCAGATGGTAGGGTCACAATTTGGCGTAAAGACCATGAAAGCATGGATCCATCCTGCCTTGTCTCATGGTTCAGGCTGGTGGTGGTGTAATGGTGTGGGGGATATTTTCTTTTCCCACATTTCTTGGGCCCCTTAGTACCAGTTGAGCATCATTTAAACTCCCAGCCTACCTGAGTATTGCTGCTGACCATGTCCATCCCTTTATGAATACAGTGTACCCATCTTCTGATGGCTACTTCCAGCAAGATAACACACCATGTCACAAAGCTCAAATAATCTCAGACTGTTTCGAACATGACAATGAATTAACTTTACTTAAATGGCCTCCACAGTCACCAGATCATAATCCAATAGAGAAGCTTTTGAATGTGGTGGAAAGGGAGATTCGCATCATGGATGTGCAGCCGACAAATCTGCAGCAACTACTTGATGCTATTATTTCAATATGGACCAAAATATCTGAGGAATGTTTCCAACACCTTGTTGAATCTATGCCACCAAGTATTAAGGCAGTTCCGAAGGCATAAGGGGGTCCAACCAGGTGCTAGCAAGGTGTACCTAATAAAGAGTTCAGTGAATGTATGTCCACTATACCTCACAGTCCTGTGACAACATCCGCAACTCTAGTGTGATAAATTATACTTGCATCCTTTAATTCCTTCTTGTGCCTTGATTTATTTATTTATTTTTACTTCAGGGGATGAAATGTGCTCCAGCCTACCTGCACATCCCTCATGGTGAGCTGCATTAACATAAATCCATTATGCAAGCAAGGTAGTGTGGCTGGGAGTGCATCATAAGAGATGAGCCCTATTTATCTATTTATAGCATGTACCTGGCATCTGTTCGACCAGCCTGATCGCTGTCTGCCAATTAACACAGTAGTGAATTCTGACTGCAGTTACGGTGGAGTACACAGGGCATTCTACAAGGTAAAAGAGAGTTCTGAACTGCTTGAAGTGCTAATGACAAGTGCATTCGCAGTCATTATATACTAATAGCGGATGTCCTCTGTACATGCAGATATGGGATCTCCTTGTCACCATCCACCTTTAGTCAATGGAAAAGAGAGCAGTGTGAATCAAACATCCACTGAAAAAAAGGAAGTTATGCAAGGGATTTGGATAAGCATGAGGGTAAGTAAATGATGACAGAATTCAGTTTTTTTTTTTTTTTTATCACCCTTAAGCTCTCTATTCCAAGACCTTGAAAAAAATGGAATCGACATTGGCTAATAATTTTTTTTTATTTTACTTGCTAGAACTCAAATCAACTTATGTTTGTAAAATCTAAAATGTTTTTTTACACAAAGATACATTCATAAGTGTAGCATCACTTTTAGCAAAACACCAGTCAATCACATTTCTAATGATTTAACTTTAGTAATTAGAACTAGCAACCATGTGTGAATGGAAAAAGTATGAATGTATATTTGTCATATTTAACAGGACTTATAGAATTATGGGCTGGTGGTGGTATTTAAGGTGTTATTATTTATGTTATTAGTCTCTCTGTAAGAAAATGATTGCTTCAGAATACACTCCACATCCATAAAAAGTTTGTTTTAAAGATGTATAGTACTGTGATCAGGGCCATCACAAGGAGGGTGCAAGACCCTGTGCAAAGTAGACATTTGAGGACATCTGCAACTTTGTGTGTGTGTGTGTGTGTGTTTTGGGGGGGGGGGGGTTGCTATAGTAACAAACATAATTTTAACACTCATCTGATTGATCGTGATGCCACAGACATGCTTCAGCACGAATCACAGTCACGATCACGCTCAAAAGAATTGTAAGATCTACTGCATTATAATAAAGCAATTAAATAAGTAAATAAAACAGTAATAAAAATTAGACATGAATGACACAAAATACAGGCCAGGAACTCTAGAGGCTCAAGGCAGTGTGTGGTGCTGACTGCGGAACTCTCAAACACTTAGAGTTTAAGTGCAGGTGAGTGAAGAAATATGTGCTAAACTTATTCTTAACCTCTAATTCAAACACTGATGAGTGAAATTTAACAATTTAGAAGCCAATGGATAATAATAAACACTATTTAGTCGCCTAGCACAACATTTTGTAGCAATGTAGAGTGCTGCCCTTGTAATCTCATCACATGTTTATTCTCTAGTGCAGTTTTCAAAGTGTGAGCAAAATAAATAACTACATGTTAATTTTAATTAAAATATTATGCTACGAGAACTTAAAATGAAATGTGAAATGTGTTGTGGTTAATCTAGGGAGAAATAAATCCTAGTTATCACCCTGCCTATTTGCTTATATGAGTAAAAGGAAGAGAAACAACAATACATTTGGCGTAGCAATCCAATTTTTTCTGCTCTTTAAAAAAACACAGAAAAACAAGAACTGAATAAGAAGTAAAAATAAGATTGTACAGAAACTACTCAGCAACAAAAGTCACACATCTAAACATTTATTATGTCTGCAGCAGACTTTATTTTGCCTCTATTATTCAAATAAAGGTTAAATAAATAGTAAGTCAGTTTGGTCTGATGGATTTTCCCTTATATTTATTTTCAATAATTTACAATGAATCGTGTTGACAAAATTAGCCAGAAAGACACGCACACACAAAGCGAACAAATATGGGTGCAGAAAATGCTAAATGCATGTGCTGTGAAAACCACCTCAACAAGGTTGATTAAACAATGAATCAGAAAATCTGTGGCTAATCTCTTGCTAATATTGGTCAGCCGGTGAACTGGAAGACAAACCATGGTGGAGGAAAACTGAAATAAGTTACACTAATGACTCCTAGTTGCTGTGTCCATTTCAGTGCATTCATTCGTTATTGAATTGATTGCCACAGTTAACAGGATGTTGCTAGGCACTATTGTTGTGCTTCCATTCACTGTTCATTTGAAACAGCGGTAATTAAACACAGCTAATTATGCAGAAATAATGAATGTTCATTTTAAAGTCCATAACTGATGCTTTATTTACTTGTCATGTTTAGTTGCTGGCTTCTAGAAGCTCTTTCATGTATGACAGTCACTCCCTGCGAATATCATTAGTGTTCATAACATTGGCCTGATGTATATATAAGTATATATAGCAGCTTAAATATAAGCTAAAAAGTTAAATATTTTTCCATTTAAAATATAGTTAATATTATGATGGTATATTATTATAAATGTTTCTATTTTTAGATTTAGCATTTTAGAAAAGCCATGAAGAAATGTTTCAGATCAATAGAATTTCAAAATATTCAACTTAAATAAATCAGAATCATTTGTGTCAAATCTCGAATTTTGAGTTGCCCCATCACACCACATATTTTAATCAGAAATTGTTTACTACAAAGGAAAAAGAAGAGAAGTGACTTCATTTGTGCTTTCAGAGGAGCCAAAGTTCAAAAGTTGGCAACTTGATGCTGCTTTAATTTACTATAAGTAAACACGCAAAACTTACTGCATCATATTGACCCTGAAACATACAATAGATGGGGGGGGGCAGTGTAATTTTTTTTTTTTTTTACTATTTATAGAAGTCAATTTGTTGACTGTTAAATCCTAATGACAACAAAGCAGCTGCTATTTTGAAATATTTCACTATATCTCAACCTATTAATTTTTATTCATTTCTTTTGGAATGGTAACATGCATTTTTCAGCACTGAAACGCATTCCGTTTTGTTTATGTGTGCTTTTATGCTTTTTCATGTTTAAAGTCTCAAAGAAATGCATTTTAAAAACACCTTTGCAAAATGGAAAAGTTGCCCATTATATTGAATTACTCTTCTGCTTTATTACTCTTATTTTGGAGGAAAGTAGATGGTCACAATGCATTCTCTCCAGGGGCCATGGTAAGCTTGGCTTGCTCAATTGGTGACATTGGGACACTGGGCTTGGTGCACTCATTACATGCTGCATGTGGTGTGCTCCACATCCTATTGAATATCCTTCTTTGCAATTTCAGGGGCGTCAGACAAGCTTGCCTGCATAAAACAGAAGCAGCCTTTGATTGACGTTATCTGAAGCTAACACTGTTCTGCACTCTGCAAACCGCTATTGAATTCCAACACCACTTGGTACTTCTTGCCATTTCGTCTGGTTTGATGTATAGCCAGTGTTGTGGTGGCATTTGTAATCATGAGCAAACAAACAATATCTCACGTAATTGCGTCTGATGAGTTTTGGAAATTATGTACTCGTATATCCAGAGGCACAGTAGTCAGCTTATGACTATTTGCATAAAAATGAGAGGTACGGTTGTTTTGGTTAGGTTTCTCCATGCTCAGAGCGATGAACAAAAGCAAACGGATATCTATCTGCATGATGGATTACTCTGTGTGCCAGTGGTTAAACTACATGAGTGTTTGAGTGAAAGATCACATAGGCCATTTGGTAAGAAATAGGGAGTCTGATTGAAAGTGTAAAGTTTTTAGAAGTGCCCGGTGATGGAAAGGAGTGGCATAATTTGCCTTAGTGTAACTGGAAGCTCTAGTGGTTGTAGACTTGTTTACATTGGACACCATTTTCAGCAGCCATTGATTCAATCATCAGTATCACATAATCCTTCAGAAATAATCTCAAGATAATTTTACGCACATGAAACATTTCAAAATTGAAAGTTAAAAAGAACAGCATTTATTTGAAATTAATAAAAGTATTAAAAATCCCTGACAGAGGCTGAATAGAAAAAAATACAAATTAATTTAAATCCACCTGTTTTGTTGTGTTTTATAAAACACACCATTTGATGATCTGGATTAAGCTTTAAAAAGGAAAAGCATTTTATCCTGCCTTTTTAAAGTGATACAAAAAAACAAAAATTATATAGGTAGTTGCATTTTTTTTTTATTTACATGTAACATTGCTTTTCCCTGCTGTCTGAGATCCTATTAAAAAAAATACTTCCAGCCCATTTGGGGTCACAACCCACCAGTTGAGAAACTATTCTAAAAGATTGCAAAGAGCCCTCAGGTGCTCTCACAGGAGCAGGCTTGCATTATCCATTTAATTCCAGACACAGGAAGTGCTTCATAAATGTCTAATCTAATAAATAAACAATGTCAACCTATGCAGTTTTACTTGATACTCCATCCCTTACATTCGTTTGCATAATTGGGTTGTGTGACTGTGATATGCTTGCTGGAGGCTCAACTTCTGTACATCCATATCAATATTATGCTCTTTAGCTTCATTTTTAACTGAAATTCACACGACTATGGAATCCAGCATGTAATGTGGCATTCTGCTCCCTGATGCCACCAAACATTCTGTTTGTAATTAAAGTCTAAATGGATGGTACTGTGGAACAACAAAGTCCTCATTTAAATCCTAACTAATGACATTTCAGTTAAGTGGACCCAGAGCCCCAAAGGTATCACAGCAGAAAAACCTCATTTTAAAAACGTGTGTCTGATGCTCTTTTCCTGGCATTCGCCATTGAAATGCTTCTTATCTTCCACTGCGGTTTTAAGTGCATGTGGAGAATATCAGACACATGTTTCAGAGACAAAGCATCTGTAGTTCTATGCAAATCGTTCCACAACAATGTGAAAACGAAAGAAGCAAGTTTACAAAATGACAGTGGAAAACGTGCATTTGCTATTGGGTTTGAGGTATGAGCACTAAGCAAGCATCCTTTTGAGAATCCAATTACAGCTCAGACACTTAATGGCTTTCGGTATTTAAAAGTATGCATCGGATTCTGTCTGAATCATTGAGGCTTTGTGCATTTTATTACACACAGTGCTTCTCGCAGTACTAACTACGATAAAGAAATGGAGGCTAACCTGGTTTTAAAGGAAGGAATTTTATCTTGGAGTCTATTTTGTTTTTTCCTCTCTCTATAGTCTATAATTCATGAGTGAAATAAATGATTTATCAGGGTGGTCTGAAAATATTTGTTTCAGCAAGGGCCAAACATTGATTCTTGCCATTGATTGTGCACCAAAGGTGTCAGATTCAATAGGAGGATTCGGGCAGATGTCAGTTAGATTTTACTCCCTGAATAAAAGTCTCTCATGTATGTAAAGTTATTGTTTTTTTAGACATTTGCAACTGAACAGGACTGTTTGAAGTCTCTTTAGCTCAAACACAGGGGTTAATTTTGATGCCAAAACACATTTACGGACTGAACACCTCTAGTAATAAAAACCACAGCCTTTTGGGACATTCACATTTTGAATTGTGGATGTTTGCTAAACCAACAAATATTCAGGCAGCTGTCTGTCGGCTATGTCTTCCCCATTGGCAGCTTTTTTTCCCATGCTGGTCCAAGCTAGTCAGAGCTGGTGATGGTCTTACTGACAGACAAGCAGTGTTTCACCAAGAAGATGAAAGATGATCATCTAGCATTGTCTTCCTTTGGAAGGTAGCTGTCCAAGGGTAGCATAGATCAGCTAGATAAGAACAATGGTATGGACACCAACATCCAAAACCCAACAATGCCGGTCTATTCAACAGTGATACCTGCATGATAAATCATGACAAATCACACGTTATGAAGTTTTTAATATTTTAATACTCTTTCCCAGTGTACTGGCTTTTCTATCGAACATCTTGTAAAATATCTATCGCCATTCCTCTTCCATCTCTTCTTTAGCTCTTCTTTTAAATTATCAGGGTGCTAAATAATAAATCAAATACTGACTGAAGGGCTCAAAAGGAAAACCTGACTAGAACTAATCGAACCGGGTTCATCTTAGTGAAGCTTCACTGGAAGTCTAGAAGTTTTTGGGCCCTGGAGGTTATAGTTATTTTGTGTTTCAGTTAATGCGAACTATGACTTTGTAAAAAAAAAAAAAAAAAAAACTGGATCATGTTTCTTTGCATTGCACCAACAGAGCTGTATGATTTGATGGGGTTTGAAATTACCATAAAGTAATCCCTTTTAAAGGGAAAATGTTTTTTTTTTTTTTTTTAAGCCATAATCTAAATAGGATGCAGGTTAAGAGGAGCACCAAGATTAATGCAGAGTTCAGTTTTTTCAAGGCCATACATCTCATGTAGACTCACAAAAGCCTATTAATATACCTGAAAAAGATGCACCTCTTTCTATAATGTTCTTTTTCTATTAGGACATTATAAAATCTAAATAACTGAATCAAATTCGAATCTAATCAAATGGAGTGCTTATGAATCAAATCGAATCGTGGCATCGAAGCCAGTGTGAATTATCAGAACAAATCAGTTGATCTTGGATTGGGTACTATATGTATAGCCACATATATTATATAGAAGCAGATTTGTATAGTCTAGGATACTTTGGATCAAAATTGCATTTCTCATTTTAAACAGTTATCCAAATAAAATTATATTATAAAATAACCAATTCACTTTAATAGCTCAGCCCGGAAGATTCTTTAGTATCATTAGCAAAAATGTTGTTGTGCAATGTATCTGCTCTTATTGCCCTTTGTTTGCACATTGATCTGGCTTCAAGTTTCAGTTTATGCGTTTGCAAATGCCAGACGTCACTGGCGTACATTGCGCGGAGTGAAAGTCTCTGTGTCTCTGTGCTTGTGCTGATAGTAATGTCATTAGCTTCTCGAACACACCCTGGAATAGCTTGTTGTATCATCTCCCCACTTCATGCCCATTCTAATATGTTTTTCTAAGAAAAGTGCTGATAGTCAGTCTTATTACAGCCATTCCTCTGATGTGACCGAATGGATGTCAGCACTCCCTCATCACAGCAGCCAGACAGACGTGCTTATTTTCCAAACACTCCAGGCGGAGGATGGCATGTCTGGCCACGCTAGTCCAGAGGTATTAATGGCATTCATTTTGTGACCGGTTGCGTACATGACAGTTCATTTTCTGCATGGGCTAACAAAAGTCGATTCGATCTTGTAAAGACAAATACCAGATAGCGCCTTCTCTATCGGATGCGTTTTTCAGAAGAAGAATTAATCAAAGAGGTTGGATGTGGAGGTGCGCAGCCTGCCTAGTAAGTCTTTACGCATTAATGAACGAAGCAGATGATCTATGAATGAATTCATAGCAGGTGCTGCCTTCATTACGGTTGCATGCTGCCAAGCGCCACAAGTGCCGGAGATGAAGGGGGAAACTCTGCTGAGCCTCTGTGGAGCTTATTCCTTTGGAGAATTCCTACTGGCCAGACTAATAGCCCGCCACAATGTTAATCTACATTCAAGTTCTCTCATAAAATGGATGTGCTTTACATTTCCTGTACTTGTGAATTCATTTGAAATACTTCAAATTTAAGCCTGACGTGTAGAATGGATAATCATTTTTAGAGGGCAAAATACCTCTCACAGTTTATACAGCCTCCATCTGTCTCGACTTGTATGGCTGTAGAAAGGCTAAATGAGATTCCATATTTCAGGTAATCAACAACATGACAGTTACTAATGACTAATGTTACACATCAAGATCTGCCGTCTACTAAGCCTTAAGGCAGCATCCTAAATAAATGTCTCATTAACTGACTGATTTGACTGATTTGAGCATTGCTCTGCATAGCTTGATTTTTCTGAGGAGTGCTATTTGCATGATGGATCTGCTGTCTATGTTGCTAAAGTAATGATGTCTAATAGGCAGAAAAACACATAGTACAGTAACATATTGGCTAAACTGGCCAGTTTAAAATGAGATTATTCTGTTTACATTACTTCATTTTTCATTGTTTCTATCTGTCTGTCTGTTTGTCTGCCATTGCTCTATCTATCATTATATTGTCTATCCATACTTGAACAAGGTTATGATATTACATTGTTTATGGCAAATCTTTGTTTATTTTTGCATTTTTTGTACACCAGTTGAAATATGAGTCTGTTTAGGTAGCTCATGCGCAGGTAAAGAATGTCAGGTGACTTTCTGAGTAGGAATATTTTGATTACTAATGTTTTTTGTGCATCAACAGGACTTTGAATGCTTATGAATAGTTACATTACTATAAGTTCCCTTGTCATTTGAGTTTTTTTTTTTTTTTTTTGCTTGTTTTTTGTTTTTACAATATTGCAGTCTTTACTGTGTTTTTGATGAAAACCAATGCGGCTTTGGTAATACATGCCTTAATAGATGTTTATGTGTGTGTAAAAAAAATTGGTTTTGAATGTAAAATTCACCTGCTAACTGTTAACCAAATTGTATCTGTACATGCACACAAACAGAAATCTTTCTCGCAACCCTTTTCACAATGTGTTGGCTGAAATGAAGTGAAAATGAAGAGCCAGGTGAGAAGAAAAAAAAATGTAGAGCTTTTCCAGGAGAAAAGCAGAGCTACAATAGAACTGTGATATTCTGGATCGATAACTTGAAACAAGCTGGCATCTCAGCACCACTCTTGGATGAAGCATAATGGGCAATTTAAGGATTTGGTTTTTTTTTACTTCTGCCTGTTTTTCATTCCTTAAGTAAAAAGTATTTATTCCCCTGTGTAAAACGTCTAATTTAAAGAAGATTCTTTTTTGATTTCCTGTAAATGGACAGAGACAGCTGCAGACATAGCATAAAAGAGACGTCATAAACAGCATATACACTTATGTAAAATAACTGACAGGTGCTCCATTTTCCACATCATCCATATGCTCAAGCACACTGACTATAACTAATGCAGCATCTGTTATTTACAAGCAAGTATTTTGTGTTGTTAGCTACAGTAGCGAGTCAAATAAGAGAAAGCTAGAAGCTGCGGTTTAATTTGTCTGAAGTAGACTCTGTCACCATGCTGATGGTAATGTTTCTTTGGGTCTTTCATTCTTCCGATAAGTGTCTTGGCAATCGTCAATGTAAAAAATCTTCCTGGGGTTCTGCAGAATAGAGATGTTTGAAAATGTCTATGATGTGAATGAGCTTCAACTCACACAAGAATGGTTTCTGAATACTCACATTACCATGGCCATATGAAAGACGTGCATGTGCAGCTTTAGATCTTTCAAGACTGAGCAAAAAAAGCAATGTTTGACAGTATGATGATGGCTCATCAAAAGATTTAAAAGATGTATGAGGGCATACTTTAAAGGAAGTTGAAGGTGAATTCAAACAGCTTCTTAATTACCAATTTGTTGAGCTTGTATTAATGTTTGTCATTAAGAATGCCATTGGCCTTGATGTTTCCACTTTGCAATATGAATTGGTGTTATTGTCTTAATCATTATTTTAAGTGGTATTACTGAAGTAAAAACCTAAGAATAAAACCATTTTTTTCTCTCTGGTTGAGAGAAAAAAACTAAATTTTCACAGCAAACAGGACTTGCTCCATTGAGGAAATCAGTCATTTAAAATTTTAAAAGTGGATGGATGGCTTGCCGGATGTCAATAGACAGAAGACATCACACATATCTATATGATCTGTCCCGGTAAAGCCAAACAATGCACAACACTCCTCTAAATATAATTGCTTTGACGAGTAACCCTAGGAGAACCAGCACCCGTGCCATTGAGTGACCAATCTCCCAGCTCTAACCATATCACTCTGATAACCTATAGTGTATCAGATCCAACCCCAGGCCACTATCTGTCCACAGCCATGGCCTAATATTACACGGGCCAATCTGTTATCCAGCAGCCGCTGACTGGGAGGCCTGATTTGGAACGTAATGAAAAAGTGATAAGAGTTCTTGGTAACACTTTAGAATAAGGTTCCATTAGTTAATGTTAGTTAACTACTTTCGTTAACATGAACTAAGCAAGAACGATCCTTCTACAGCATTTATAAGTCTTAGTTCATGTTAATTTCAACATTTACTAATGCATTATTTAAATCAAAAGTTGTGCTTGTTAACATTAGTTAATGCACTGTGAATTACCATGAACTAGCAATGAATAACTGTATTTTCATTAACTAACATTAACGAAGATGAATAAATACAGTAATAAATGTATTATTCATTGTTTGTTCATGTTAATTAATACATTAACTAACATTAACTAATGGAACCTTATTCTAAAGTGTTACCGAGTTCTTTATTATATCTCCACTGGCTGTTACCACTCAGAAGAGTCCCGGCATAATTAATGACAAGAGGAAAAAGAGGGGCAAGAAAAAGGGAAAAGAAAGAGTTTATTGGAAAGATGAGTACAGTTTTGCTAATCTTCCACAAATTGAAAGTGAGTCACAATTGGCCTATCACAGAGAAATATGATTGTAATCAGGAGTCAGACAGCGTAATGTGTTGTCATTATTCTTTATTTTTCTCCAGTGTCTTGTGTACATGCTTGATTTGTTGATAGATCATAGATTAAAGGAATACAAGCTCAATCAACAGCATTTGTGGCATATTGTTGATTACAACAAAAAAAATATATATTTTGACTTGTCCTGCTTAAATGTGAGGCACCTACAAAATGGAAGCAAAAGAGCCAAATTAGAGATTTAAAAGCGGAAATGTGAAGTAAATAATTTTGAATAAGACTATGAATAAGAGGGCTAATGCTGTCTTTTTATGTTAGCGTGTCGCTTTTAAGTGTCAAGTGGAATATTCGGTGGCACAATGAGAGCAAAACTAAGAGACAGCTGTCAGGAGAAAGTATGATTTTTCTCAAATCTTTTGGGAACCATTTGAATATGACAGTTAGCCACAGGGCATGGCAAAACCTTTCCCTAACCTACAGAGAGGTAAATGCACACTCGTTCACACCATGCTGTTTCCTCTTGTGATATTTTAGCATAAACATGTCTGCAGGCTGCTGGCTCTTTCAGAAGCCCATGTTGATTCAAACAACCGGTTATCATGGCCCCCATCTTCTCCTGTCCAGACATGGACATTATACAGAGCCAGGTGAGCATGTAACCAAGGGCTCTTTGAACCCCCTGTTAACATGGCTCATATAGTCTTATCACTGAAGTGACTTAATGTCTGAATTATAACTTATTGAGGGTGAAAATGCCCTCCGTGGGGAATATTTTCACAAGGCTTTCCAAGATACTCACACAATCGTGCAGAAAGCATCTCTTATTGTGTCACACGCACCTTTGGGAAGCCGCTGGATGTGTGTGATAACCATTATCATATGCGACAAGCTGCTTCAAATGTGTTAGGAATACAAGTGTATCTATACAAACCATTCTGGGGGTAATAAAAACAAACTTGTAGTAACATTAGTAGCTTTAAAAAAATCTGTAATGTGAAAGATGAAGACAGGTAATTCCAGAAAACAGGTTTTTATTGCTGATTGGACGTTTAATGCAGAAAGTAGGTGAGTCAATGGTAACTGGATCAATGCAGAGGTCTTATATTTAGCTAGTTGGATGTAATGGAGGTGGTGAACCAAATTAGGTAGCTGGAAGCAGATTCATTGAAGACAGGAGGGGGAAAAATATATCGTTCAGATAAGTCCATATGGGTAACTAGTCAGGAAAGTGGAAAAAAATATCCATCTCATATAAATGGTCTTTTAAATTTTCTATTTATGAAAACACCTTGTAAAATTGGATTTTGCATAATAGGTGCCCTTTAAGAAGCGCAACTGTTTTCACCAAATCAGCATATGAAACTAATTTCTAAAGGATCATTTGACTAGGAGTAATGGATGCTTAAAATTCAGCTTTGCCATAACATTTCAAAATATTACTGTTTTGATTCAGTATATTCAGCATGTGAGATTTGTTTAAAAAATATAACCGACCCCAAACTTTTGAACAGTAATTTAAAATGTAGTTAGCTGCTTTTCATAATTAGTTTGTAGTGTAGCTAACAATTTTTTCAAAGAGCAACTGTACAATAGTTTAATTTTAAACTGTTTAAAGCATAAAAAGGCAGTGCTGTTTCAAAGTCTTGCTGTTCAGTAATATATGTCTAGATTAGCCCCACCCCTTTGCCCTTTCATTCCCAACCATAATCATAATCATCCACTACCGTCCAGCTCTAACTGTGTAGCAATCCATTCCCTGCCTAATGCACTGACTGGTTAAAAGATTCTGACTGTGACAGGGTTTTCAGCAGATGGCAGTTATCCTGCATTTGTGCAGCAGTGCATGGAGGAGCTGCAGGGTCTTGGATAATGGCTGATGGTGAGTGCCAAACACCGCTAGTCTGGCACAGACAAGGTGTCGGTGTGATCTCAATCATAACATAGGACAGCTGGCACTGACTAGACAAGCACAGATGCCTGTAAGCACTGATCTGATGTCACATCAAACTGAAGCTCTTACAGCTGGCCTCTGCATCGATGTGGAGCTAATTTAAGGCACTATCTCAACTGCATAATACCTCCATCATAGACAGGATATGCTTTAGGTAGTTTATCTTTGAATAAGGTTTATAAGGTTTAAACACGTTCGTCTTTGCATGGCAAAAATGTAAAGGTAGTACTGCAAGATCTGACCATAATATCACGAGATATAGAGATATAGTTATCAAGAGATATAATATAATAATATCAAGAGATATAGTTAAGGTTTTATATAGTACATACATCCAACTTTACCCAGATATATACAGTATGCTTATGTATAAATATAACTATCAAATTGTCTCAAAATGTGCTACATTATGTTTATATAATGCAAAACGTGCTATACAAATAAAATTGACTCGACTTGAAATCACTTGACATTTTCCATATTTTGAGTGATATGGATTATCTAAAATGGAAAATAAATTTCATTGTTCATTAAACATTGTTTTATCGGTTGTTGATTAGATGGAAACAGAACTGAATGTGAGCATTTTAAAATGTACTATAAGTAAAAGTACTATAAGCAATTCTGAATTCAGTTATTTAACCTTTAAATGAAATATTTGTGTAGAAACATGTTCATATGATTACCGTAAATTTTAGTTCATAGACTGATTTTTACCACTGAGTTCAGGTTAAGGACAAAGAAAATCAGAATTTTTTAGTATTCCCTAAAGTGCAACTAAAGTGTGAGACCGCAGACTGAGAAACCATAAACGCATAGATGAACAAGCTCTTATCATAATTGCCATTATCACAATAGCAATATCCTCTTTAATGGTGTATTAGTTGAATAAATAGGAATAGATATAGTTCAATTCAAAATGATTTACATCTCAATTTAACCAAATGTACCCTCATTGAATGTTTAAATGGAAAATCTGAGTTAGGTCGGTGACGACGTAGAAGCTTTTGAAATGAGCAAATCTCATCCCCACTAAACATGCTGACTCACACTCTCAGGCGGTGATAACAAGCTCATTTTCTCATCACACCGGCACTCGGTATCTGTCAGAGCCAACCAGGCCTCATTTAATCAGATTCTCAGTTAGAAAGGAAGGAACTCAGGGTTAGCTGTCCAATGGCATCTGAAACAGAGGATAAGAGAGCTCTTAGCTGCATGGCTGTGACAGAAAGCGAAATACTCTATCCTCACAGGAGGCACACGGGTGTCTGTTGTCTTCAATGAAGCATGCTTACTGCTTTCAATCCCACCTGGATGGAGTGGAGTTGGGGCCTAGAAAAATACCCTTTGTGGTAGATATGTTAAAGTTAATTAAAACATCACGCTTGAAAACATTAGACATTTGTAGACATTTGAGAGTTTCCTCTCAAAGCAATAACAACAAACAAGTGAAGGTGATTTGTTTCATTTTTGTCTTTTATTTATATACTGTGTGTACTACAGGGTGCACTGTGTGCCACTCATTTGGTTTCATATCCAGGCTTCATTTCATGTTCAAGCATCATGGGAGATGCCTTGTGATACTGTACGTTACAGTCTAGTGTTAAAAGATATGAACTACACCTGTTTTAAGTATCGCGATAGCTTTTGAGTTTGCGTGTGAACACTACTCTTATTTTCTTTAGAAAATGTGAAAATATTGTCAGTGCACAAGAGAAAATAATTTGGTAACACTTTAGTATAGGGTCCAATTCACACTAATAACTAGTTGCTTATTAGCATGTCTATTATTAACATATTAGCTGTTTATTAGTGCTTATAAAGTACATATAATGCATGACATCCATAATCCTACCCAATACCCTAAACTTAACAACTACCTTATAAACTATTAATAAGCAGCAAATAAGGATTTAATTGAGGAAAAAGTCATAGTTAATGGTTAGTTACGTAATAGTGAGAATTGGACCCTAAAATAAGGTGGGACCAATAATTTTATACATTATTTAGAAACAATTATTAAACTGTTAAAAGATTAACACTCTATCAACATTTACAACATTTTATATCAAATGGATGCTTGAAAGTCATTTCAGTCATTACTGTCAGGTCTATATTAAATGAAAATTTAACTTAAAGCCAAAGATTAAAATTCCATTTAAAGTTCATCTCATTTTTTTGCCATTAATAGTGCTATTTTCACATACAGTCTTGGCTCTAAAAGTAACAAATTGGTTAGACTGGTGCCAATAAGGTCTCTTTGCACTAAATTGCAAGTGAATCTTGGCCGCCAGCTGTGTTTATAACCCCTCTGTGAGCTACAATAACTGAAACCTTCACCATCAATCAGCTGCTTTTAACACAAATCTAAAAATTACCTTTAAAGCTGAAAAGTTCCATTAAAAAAACTCATTTAAAACATTAATAGCCATCGTATGCACTGTATAATTTGTATAATAAAATTTGTAATGGCATTTTGTGTAATGAAGCCTTGATTTACTTCTTTTTGAAAAAGGATTAATAGCTTATAATCGGTCTTTCATAAGAAATTACATTCATTCATTCATTCACCTCATGAAAAGTCATGAAGAATAAATAGACGGCAACCAGTTTCTCCACTCCATCTTTTTTCTCCAGTCTGACAGCAGGCCTCTGACTCACACAGGATCTACGTAATGAATGATATATGGAGAGCTACCCGCTGAGACTGATGATGGAGGAGGGGGGGTGTGAACAGCCTCTAAAACTGAGCTGAAGTCTATTCTTGAGCAAACTTTATAAGGGAGAGCAATTTTGAGAGTAAGGGAACAATGATATTAGCCTCTTGCCCTTTCCAATTTCCAATTCAATTTTATAACGATTCCCATTTTCAGATATATAAACGGTGAGAGATGAGAAGGGAAAGGATAAAGAGGAAGACTAGGGTCAGAAAATGATACACAATAGACAATGGAATAGATAAAAAAAAATAGCAATTCGCTTTAAATGTACCCGCCAACAGGCCATCCAAGAGGAGTATGTGGAGTTTGTTTCTTCATTGGAACAGATTTGGAGAAATTTAGTATTAAATCTCTTACTTACCAATGGATCCTCTGCAGTGAATGGGTGCCTTCAGAATGAGAGACCAAACAGCTAATAAAAACATTGCAATAATACACATGACATCAATTAACATCTTGTGAATTGAAAACCTGCGTGTTTGTAAGCAACAAATCTATCATTAATGGGTTTTAACTTTAAACCGTCACTTCTGGCTAAAATACCAGTCCATCTTCCATAATAATAGTCAAAAAGCCCATACTCTGTTGTCATCTCACATCAAAATCCACTGAAATATTTGTTCACAACTATTTTTTCTTGTAAACAGTGTTTGTCATGCAAAATAAATCAGTATCCACATTTATTGAACATAATAACATTGCTTAACTAAATGCACTTTTTTTAGATATCAAAAATGGCTGACATCTTTCATTGTTGCCTCACTGTGAAATCCAGTCGACTGGCGCTGTAACAGCACAGAACAGAAACACACTGATGTTACCAAAAGGCACACATGTTTCAATTGATATCACAATATGTAAAGGAATGTTTAAAAAATAAGTAGTCATTGTTTAAAAAATTAGTAGTCATTTCAATTACCTGAAAGTGCAGACTTGAAATGAACATGAACCACTAATTCAGATGACTATATTATTCAAACAATCTAATGAGGCCTACCTTGGATTTTCTGTTGAAATCCACCTTCTGCATTGCCCGTGCAGAAGCAGCCCTTCTCAAAACCTATCTGATCATATTTTTCAATATTGGCTAATAAAGTGCCGGTTTACAGGCAGGTATAAAGTGCTGCCTTTTGAGCTCCCAGCTCTTTAGAGAAGAACAAAACACACATCTGGCCATCAACACAAAATCACCTAGAGGTAAGATGATTCAAAGGAGTCAAATTATTTACAAGAGAAATAACAAGGCAACTGAAACTGCTAAACAACAGACTAATCCTGATTTAGGTTAATAACTGAAAATGCTTCATGCATACTGAATTAGCAATAGTAGAACATCTAAATGAGATTTATTGCAAAGTATACTTACACACACAGGTAATTTATTTTAGTGTAGCTTCCAGTACACAGAAGAAAAAAAAATTGTTTTAAATGATCTACAACAAAATGATCTATTTGCAGATAAAATTATATGAGGTATTTCCTGAATGGGATCTACTGCAAAGTATTCTTTACACACAAGGAAATTGTTTTAGCTTCTGTGTAGCGTCTAGTACACAGGAAAGGAAAAAATACAACAATAAAAAGAATTAAATGTAATAAAATTATAAAAATTTAAAAATTTAAATGAATATATAACACTGACAAAATGGTCTACATATAGTTATGCAAGGAATGTTAATAAGAAAGGGACAGGATATGTTCAAATGTTGTCATTTTGTATCATTATTATTAGTAGTAGTAGTAGTAGTAGTAGTAGTAAATTTACATTTAATATGATTTAATTGTTTAATTATTTTCAAGGACTTTGAGTACAAAAGTACTCAATAAATAAATAAATAAATCCCGTCAGATTTTTTTAATAGCCACGGTTTAGCCCCATTTCTTTATGAAGGAACTCTGACGTCATCAATATGACTACCCCCATAATTCACTAAATACTGTCACTTATGTGGACTTTTTTAATGTAAATTACGTGCAGCTATAATTGTTGTGCTTTTTAAAAATGATTCAGTGCCATAGGATACTGTCTGTATAAAATAATTTAAATCAACAAATAATTAATCAAATTATTTGGTAGGCTACACACAGATTCACGGAAAGCACGCTCCAAAAATCAAAACACTGAGCCATGACAAAAAGTGTTCTTTTTAGTATTGCCTGATTAAAATGACAGATTTACGATGCTTTTTCTAAAATATATATTATTAATTCTTAGTATATATGTACATTGAATTATCACAAAATGTTATTTTATAAGGAACGTATTCATTTCAATTATCTATTGATCGTGATAATACCCGACTTAGTATCAGGCACAATGTAGCGGTCTAATAGCGGGGGTCCTAGAAGCAGGTCCGACGTGACGTATTTCCCTTTTCGCATGCCTTTTGGATTGAATGTGTGTTGGAGTGATCATTTGAGGCACATACAATTCTTGATTCCAGCTTAAACATGTTTAAAATTGAGGGTCTTGGGCCAAAGATGGACCCGGAGGAGATGAAGAAAAAAATG
Source organism: Carassius gibelio (assembly GCF_023724105.1). NCBI lineage: Eukaryota > Metazoa > Chordata > Actinopteri > Cypriniformes > Cyprinidae > Carassius > Carassius gibelio. The sequence continues at coordinate 12,286,999 of NC_068384.1, forward strand.
CGCGAAGATGTCATCACGTCTGTTCGTAATTTTTTGATTTATGTCGCGGTTCTGCGAGTCAGTGAGTATTCAGCTGCTTCATACATGATGTAGCAGATCAGAAGTGCACGTGCGATCGTTTAAAACTTATTTATGAAAGAATTATTTTTTAAATGAGTTTGCACATTGTGAGTTGTGTTGTTTGATGATCTATGTAACTGTATTATGTACTATATCTATTTAATGGGGTCTCCATGTTTTTTTTCTGTCTATGTGAATGATAGAGGTCACCTTTAAAGTTAGAGACCGTGTATAGTTACAGCTTATGCAACAATGTGTCAAACAAAGCTACGTCTCTTAATGTCAATCAAAATGTTGATGTTGGTTGAAATATGGGTTTTGTTTTGTTTTTGTTTCTCAGCACCCTATGTTTTGAAGAAGCTGGACAGCATATGAAGATTGACCATGAACAGAAACATTCCCTGAGATGAGCATGAAGGACTCTGCTGTACAGTCACGGTCACTTACACAGCAGTTAATAAAGAAATGATGTAACTTTGTATCATTTATTTTATTTAATATTTTTTTTTACTGGATGCAATTGAATGTACTTGATTTGTTCTCATCCGACCTCAGTTGAAATCTATGTCAAACAAGATGCATCTAACAGAGTGTTGTCATGTTCACAATGGTCTAAGCAATAAGTCTTTTTTATTGGTAGTTATTGTGACTTAAACCTGGATTGGAATTTAGCAATTACTTGCTTTAATGTAAAGTCCCAGTAGTTCCCATTTATACATTTGGATTCATTTTAATGTTTTATGAGGGTAAAAACTAAACATGCTCTGGATATTTTATGTAATGACTATGACATTTAACATTACAGTCAAGTCCTGATGTTTAGAAAATGTGGTTCAACTATTTATTTAACAACAACTGCTAATCCAAGAGATGTCAAACACAGGAATTTCAATAAATCCTTTATTGTTACAAATTAAATACCTATTACATTCATTCTACTTCAGCTTTTAGTGTAAAAGGGCATTTGAATGTGCGATATCACAGTAGAACAAATGTGCATCTTTAACATATTAAATTGTCATGATCAAGATTTACCAAGCGAGATTAATTTTTATCCCTTCTATTCTCATCTAGTTAATGCAGTGGATTTATTGGATGGATGTATGCTACTGAATTTCCATTCATATAATGACATCTGCATTCCAGAGCACTACAGTTTCAACTCAGTGGGCATTTCAGAGCCGGTCAGGCCTGCCAGCAAGTTGTTTGCCGTCAGTTCACTCATGACACCACGTGTGGAGTAGGTGGCACTGCCGATGTGAGGGAGAACCACTGTAAGACAAAGTGAGACTGAGTTAGACAAGGTTTTTTTTACTATTTTTTTTTTTACTGTTACTTTTACTAACTATTACATGGCGTTTCATTGGCAAAAAATATTGAAGTGGGTCAACAGTGTACAAGAGCACTAGTGGGATTTAACAGCTGCTTTTCCCTCACCACAGTTTTTAAGGGTCAGCAGTGGGTGGTCGGTGGGCAGAGGTTCAGGGGTTGTAACATCAAGCCCCGCTGCTGCAATCTGACCACTGCTGAGGGCTTCAAACAAGTCCTCTTGATTCACAACCGCCCCTCTAGAGAAAAGAGAATACAGTAATTTTCACCTTAGTATTGATTTGAAAAATCCATCATTGTTATCTGCAGAGTAGTTTAAAAAGAAAAAAGAAGAGAGAGTCATGAGAACAGTAATTCTCTTGACAAATATGGGTCAGATATAGCATTAAACATCAAACATGGTCCACTGCTTCTCTGCTTTAACATTACAAGTGTGTTTTTACCTGCTGGTGTTGATGAAGATTGCCGTTTTCTTCATCTTGCCGAAGAAAGTTGTGTCACAAAGGCCTTGAGTGTCAGGAGTCAAAGAACAAGACACCACCACAAAATCACTCTCTCTCACCAGAGTATCTAAAGGCACTGAGAGGAGATGAAAAAGAGAACATACAATCTTTATATCCCCTCCGAATAGTTTTATTCCATCTGTATTCTTATATTGAGTTGCATCAAGCAATTTAGTGTATTTTCTTACCATATTCCCCATCAATCTCTTGAGCCTGAGGTTTGGGTTGTCTGCCTGTGTACAGCAGTCTCTTCACTCCAAAAGGCTTTAGTCGCCTTGCAATGGCCAAACCTACAAATCACCAGATTGACAAATCTGTTAAAGCCAGTGTTATTCCCTCTATAATGATAATGTCTAAACAATTCACCTTCATTGCCTTAACAGCATAAACTGGGCGACATATTCCATTATCCATAGAGCTCATGTTGCATATGGTAACAGGATGCTTATTTGTAAAGTGATTTGTTTTCACTATAATTGTCACTGAATGTTACTCCATTAAAAGAACAGATGGTGTACATAGTAGAGCAGATGCATAGGTAGCTTATTTATGGTAAAGAGTGAAAATGAATAATTCATACTGTACCTATGCGGCCCAAACCAATCACCCCAACAGTACTGCCCGAAAGACCATAACCACACAGCCACAGGGGCTTCCATGTACTCCAGCCGCCACTGAGACAGATGGGAAATATGCCAAAAAAAACTGAGATATTACAGTGGTACTGACTCTCTGTTCTTAAAAGTTTATGCTTATTAAACATTAAAGGAACAGTCCATCTAAAAATGAAAATTCTGTCATCATTTATTCACCCGTATGTCTTTTTTTTCTTCTTCTCATGAAGTAACACTAATAACCAAACTGTTTCAGTTTCCACTGACTTTCATTGTTTCGTTCAAGAGGAAGCAAAACTGTTTAGTCACCAACATTAGTCAGAATATCTTCTGTGTTCCTCAGGAGAAAGTGTATAAATGATATGACAGAATTTTCATTTTTGGATGGACTATCCCTTTTAGATTGTTGAACATTTGGAATTGATCACTACAAAACTGTGATATATGACACAATGTATTAGAAAATGTGTTAGACTGACTTTTTCACCTCCTCTACACCCTCGGGAAGACGTCGGCATGTGGCCAAGAGCAGAGCCACTGTCAGCTCAGCAGTAGCATCTGTCAAAACATCAGGCGTGTAGCCTACTCTTATCCCTCTGGGGCAAAGAAAGATGGTACATGCGTATTATATAAACAGTCTTTCTCTGATCCATCTTAATCGATCCACTGTCCATTTTCTCACTTTCAGGGGTCAAATCAAATGGCTTACAGAAATGTGAACTTACCGTTTCTTTATCTCATCTATGGCAAGATGGTCAAATCCCACAGAAAGAGTGCTGATCACTTTCAAATTGGGTCCTGAGAACATTTAATGTGTGATGTAAGTATTACCAAATCAGTATCTTCACCTTCTAAGGCGTAATTAGAGGTTTGTCTTACCAGCCGCATCCAAGACCTCAGCATCAATTTTGTCTGAGAGTAAACAGATAAGCCCATGAGCACCTGCCACCCCCTGAAGGAGCTCTGCCCGGGGCACAGGCTCATCAGAGTCCCACACTGACAGATTACACCTGCACATGATGGATAACAACAGAGGCATTTAAACGATTGTTTGCAGTCATTTAAATTGTGCTCTGCTACATTTGGTGTAAAATATCAAAGCATGCAATAAAGCTCGTGACTAACAGTACGAGACTGTCAGCATACTACAAAGGTCACTGGTGAAACTTTAAATGCAGGAGTGAAGGCAAACTGCCTCTGAAGCTCCTTGAGGTTTACACATGTTTTAACGAACACCATGCCCACCGTAGTTTTGTCGCGAGCTACTTCATCTCATTAACATTTCAGGGAAAGCATCTCAGACATTTAGACACGCAAAGCTCGCGTATAATGCATGCATACGAGATCATAAAAAAGTTGCGTACATCCCGGCTTTTTGGAGTATTTGCATGCCCTCCTGCGGAATGCGTCTCGTGACGAACACTTTCAGCGTCTGCTGCGTGCTCATCTTGAACATTTAAAGGTGAAACGGATATATTTCACTTGGAAAACGACAGCAGCAGAAATCCACGTATGCTTCCCTATTTACATGTGGTAGCACAAGAAAAAAGTAGGTGAAAGTGTCTCTTTCAGCAGGCTTTCGCGCCACCTAGTGGAGCCTGATGACCTTTGACGAAGCTTTGATTGGGATTGTAAAATGTACAGTAAATGACCACAGGTATATTCAATATTGTGCTTTTAACCACTAATGTATTTTGTTTGTTTTATCCAGGGTTTATTTACCTTTATTTGCGTTTTGGCAGTTACATTAGCACTTCCTTTATTCAGGGTTTATTTACCTTTATTTGCGTTTTGGCAGTTACATTAGCACTTCACTGACTATATGTCGGAAAATCAGCACATTAGAATGATTTCTGTAATGATGCAGACTGAAGTAATGACTTATTTTTAAATTATATTATTAAATATATTGTTCTATATATATATATATATATATATATATATATATATATATATATATATATATATATATATATAATTTTTTTTTTTTTTTTTTTTTTTTTTTTTTTGATCAAATAAATCCAGAGCATAAGAAGCTTGTTTCAAAGGCATTACTTTTTAATGTTAATGTAAATATTAATAATAAGAAGAAAACAAAACTTGTTTTAATAAATTTGTTGCTCTTATTGTTCTCTCGCAGTAATGATATGTTACACGTCTATTCATTAAATAGACTCCTTTTTATTTTTTAAAAACAGTGATAGTGGAGAGACAGGAAATAAAGTTTCAGTGATGGATCACAGCATTACTATAGACACTGCCACATACAGACAGTCTGTTCCTGCAAATTTGAATTAAATACAACAGCTTTTTGGCAAGCAGAATCAACACCCCAGATTGGTCATTTAGTTTTAACATCCTAAATATCTCTACTTGCATTTTGTTTGTCTTTGTACATTTTATTACTGTGATTTTATGACGAAGGAGTACATTCCCTATATAGTGTCTCCCGTCCTGTCCACAAATGCACCCAGTATTGGGAGATACACTAAGCTGTGTGCTTCCCACCAACACAATACAGGCTGGACTGTGTGGGGAAATGGTTACCATGGCAACACTTGCACCCTGTATGGATCAGTATTCCAGCTGGCCCACTCATCACTCATGCATACGGATATCCTTTTTAATGTCCATGTAAATATCGTTATTAAAATTTAAAAGCATGCATATGATTTTAGGCTACCTGTCCTGTATTAATTTGTAAAAAAGAAAAAAGACTCCAAAGCTGATTCTTATTCATATTTTTGAAATATATATATATATATATATATATATATATATATATATATATATATATTGCTGAAATAATGTTTTATTTAACATTCAGTACACATGTTAGTGTACAGTGCACGCCTTTAATGCAACAAACACAGATGAGTTTCCTCCAGAATTTGGCTACTTCACCCTCCTGGGCAGATCTCATCTGTTCTAGAGTCTGTTGTATGGAAGCACAAAACATCCAGATTAAATTATAGAACTAAATGGGATGAAAGCCTCACTGCAAAGCATAAATGGCACTGTGCTACAAATCACTGTTGGCTTTGGTGCTAGAATTGTTCAGACAGTTTTCCAGCATGTGTATATTTTATTTAATTCTGGCTGTTCTCTCTATAGGATCTCCGTGTTCTGACAGAATGTAGAATGTGCAGAATTCTCTCTTGAAACTGACTACAGTCAGGAACCAGAACATTGAGAACAGACTCTGACTGTCTTCATTTCTGCTCAGTACTGTGACCATTTCCACTCCCAGATCTCCGACTTCATCAGTGAGTCACATTTGTATTTACAAAATATTGTAAATAATATTTTGAAATTCTCCTTTTAAATGTTTCAGGCAGTGAGGATGTTTTCGTGAGACGCTTGGATGCAGTTCTTTGGTTCAATGGAGGTCATGTGAGGGCAACTCACTCAACAGTCAACCATGAAAAACACACTGAAAGAATTTCAGCAAAGACATGTTGTAAGATTCTTCTGTTAACTTCATTTTTAAATTAAGTTTACTTAAATTACCATTCAAAAGTTTGAGAGTCAGTAAGATTTTTTTAAGAAATTAGTTATTTTATTTTGGACACATTAAAGACGGTAAAGCCTTTTAGAAATATCACAAAAGCTTTCTATTTCAAGTAAATGCTTCTTGTTGACTTTCTATTCATCAAATAAAATTAAAAAAATTAAAAAGATGAAAGATTGTGTGACGTGAATGGAGTAATGGCTGCTGAAAATTCTGTTTTGCCACCACAAGTATAGTTTACAAATTTATTTTAAAAATAATATTAAAATAGAAAACATTGTATAAAAGTAAAAAAAAAAAAAACTTTACTTTTGTTTTATCAAACAAAGGCAGCTTTGCTGAACATAAGAGACTTTTTTTTTCAAAAAATTTAATTTACTGACCTCAAACTTTTGAACATATACATATAGTGACACTACAGCCATTAGGCATTGTTTATAAATCACTGAACCATACATCTTTTCTGTGTATACCCCATGACAGGCAGAAGTTAGATTCTGTCATACGCATTGTGTTGAGCTCAATGAACAGTATAATTGCCAGCAGCAGCAGTGAAGAGTTTCGAAGACCCTGTTTTGATAGCATGCAGGTATAATATATAGCTATAATTTATATTGGTTTCCAAGACACCATATTTTATATACTGTGCTTATTCTTAATAATAGTGCTTACTTGTGAAAGTTGTAAAACATGTTACAAAACTGGGTTTGTTTTGGGTCAAAAGCACCAGCGAGTTACGTGTCTCACTACGACAGTCTCTTTAAAGCGTTGTGGATGGGTGCTTTCCTCCAAGGCATGTAAAGTTGCTTTTGCAAAGCTTCTTTCAGATTATTTCATTTCTGTGTTCATGATTTTGTCTTTGAATATTTGTGATTTGAATGTCCTCTCTGAACAGAATAGTCTTGACGGCTAGGAGGAAAGTATGTTTTTGAGAGAGTTTAATAGTGTTCATACAATAATTCTTCCTAGAACTTATCTGATACTGGGAATGTTGTCAATATAATTGGTCTCATTTAATGTCTTTTGCAAGGGGTTATTGATTTTAAAGTGCCACAGAAATCATTCATAGTGTTGGCTGAGGTTGTTATATTTTGAAAGATGTTGAATCATCCTTTTTTAGAGTCCAGTTTAGAAAATCCACCAGAACTGTCTTCTAAGAGGCCTTCAATGCTCAAGTTTCATCCCCAAGAAGAGACAAAGTTCAGAGATGTTCTCTGAGAATTCAGACACCTTCAGGGACAGTGTCTTTGAAGCAGCAAACATCCAGAGAAATCCTTGTCCACCAAAACAGCTTCCTCAAAGTTAGCACACCAGAATGATGACAACCCCTCAGCACTGAGCCTGGTTAAACTGAAAAATTAACAAGTGTATAACTATAAACTTATTGGCAATACTGTATGCCATTTTTTATATCTGACATGTAGCCTAGAAGGACCCAATCACTAGATGTCTACAATAAAATACATATCCTAACTGTTTTGTTATCTCTCTTTATGAAGGTGGAGAAGCAGTGGCTTTTCTGAATGGGACTGAGGAAAATACAGATCATCTTTTCTGTTGTTGCTTTGCTCATGTCTTCAATATTTTTCCTTATATATATTATATTTGTATATTCAAATGTTACTTTGTAAGTGTCCAAGATACGGTTTTGTTGTAAATTAATAGTATGTTTTTTTAGGCTATGTTTATTTATTTTGTAGGCAACATTGTAAGGAATGTATCCTAATTTTCGTGTTAAATGTATATTCTGGCCATATAATTTATTTTATTATAAATTGGGCTGACATGAATATCCGAAACCACATTTTTAATTTCCGATTCAACCAGCAGCGTATAATTTATTAAAACCTCACAAATTTAGAACATGGTCCATTTTGACTTAAAAGTAGTTTTATAGTCTTAAAGATATCTTAACAGCACTGCACAAGTGATGGTCTCCTCAACTGTTATGCGAGACTGCATCATAGACAGTAAAGGACTGCATGCGCAGTTTCAAAACGAACGCGCTCTCGTTCCATGACTCATGATCTCGCGAGCTCTCCGTCTTCACTGCTGTCGGCGTTGGTACTATTTTGTTATGGACTGTTTTGAGTTAGTCGCCCACCCCCAGTAAACAATGGACCGAGCTTCATAAAGGTAAACAACACCTAACGAATTGTCTGTTATTTCAGCTCCTGTGTGTAACATGTCTATAATTACCTCAGCAACTGTAGCATCTTGCCAGATGTAGCTGTCACGCTAAACTAACTGAAAAGCACCGGGTGCCGTCAGATTCAGTTAGCAGTATGTGTTTTTGTCAGAGCGGCAGTCTTCATCTAATCTAGTCGAAATTAAAGCAGTCGCACGATCAGACATATTCTGCTTGCTCGGTACGCGTTGACGGGATATCTAGCCGGGTAACGTTAGCTTACTGATTTCATTGGTTGGTAACCTTAATTCTAAGCTTATGCTGATCTAGAACAGCATGCACGTGTTTATACTGTCGAAACGGGTTTTAAATGTTTCCTACTTTTGACTTTTACTGAATTGAAAAGGTTTTATGTAACTGTATTAAGTAGTTCTCTTTGAACTTACTGTCACATTTGTCTAATTAGCTGAAGTAGTGTTCAAAATGTGAGATGGATAATTTGAGTAGATAGATAGATAGATAGATAGATAGATAACTGTCACTAAGATTGTGGAAAACGTTTATTTACACAGGTTCTATTAAAATCCTGTGTAATTTATTTTGTACATAAATGTTTCACTGTTATCACATACGTCCAGGGACTTTTATTTACTAACATAATGTACTGTAAATGTCCGGCAGGATTCAGTGTGTTTCTGCTGGACTTGCCACAGAGAGGATGTTCCCCTGCCTGGCCCACAGATCATGGCAAGTCCTCTGCCGGGTCTCCCTGCAACAACGAGCCCCTTTATCTCACAGAGCCTCTAAAATATTAAAGCCATGTTTTGGTAAGAGCCTCACGCAGTGTCATTTGGAAGGGTTTTTTTTTTGTTTGTTTGTTTTTTTTTTAACTTAAGGGCTGAGAAAGGATGTGTATTTAATTCCGTGTCATATGTTGTCATTCCATATTGGAAATTTGAATAATTCTAAACTACATCCAGAAATGCTTCTGATTATGTAACTCGTGATACTCAGTAGGTTGGCAAAGTGGAAGAGGGGTGCGCAAACTCTGGTTTAGCTTCCCCAATTCCAGAGTCACTTCCTTAACGTGGACAAGGGTTCAGAACTGTTCCACAACAGGCACTGATAAAGATGGATCTCCAGCCGGCCCTGTAGAGCCAAAGCCCACTGAGAAACAACAAGCTGCACAGCCCTCTGCAAAAACAGCTGGTAATGATTTGAGCATCATTTTATGTTCGTTCATACGCATTTGAATGATTTTCTAAAGTATGTGTCTTTATTCTCATTTCTATAAACCATTTGTTTCTTAGGTTTTTCTAAATATATGTAAATAAATAGTTTTATGTATTAGTTATTAGTTAACTATTCATTTTTTTTTTTTTTTTTTTTTTTTTGCATTTGAGGTCCCAAACCTCAAGGGCCGATGAAAGCAGAGAGCATTCAAGTGAAAGGTAGTGAAGTCTTCTTTTAAACACAGACATTGTATATCATGATTCTCTGTATTTGAACTATCTTGCATGATTCTTGTGTTTTCAGTACGGGCTGTCCTGAAAAAAAGGGATTATGGCCCCAAATACACCAAGAATAATTTCATCACTGCAGTCAGGGCTATGAACGAGTTCTGCCTCAAACTCAGGTACCTTTAGAAAGCAGAACTTTGTAGTTCACTTTGTAGTCATCCAGTTTGCTGCCCTTCCACCATGTTTACATTGAATCGATGTGTTTTTGTGCGTTCAAAGTGACCTTGAGCAGCTCAGGAAAATCCGTCGTCGTAGTCCCCATGATGACACAGAAGCCTTCACCGTCTTCTTGCGATCAGATGTGGAGGCAAAGTATGTACAACCGTCTTCTTAAACTACAATTTGGAAGTTAGAATTTGAATATGTATTTTGATCAAATAATTGCAGCCTTGATGAGCATAAACAGTGTTAAAAACCTTTTCATCTGTAGTGTACGGTCTAAACTTTTGGTCATCGTATGTAAGGATCTGAAGTTATGAGTAGAGAGATAAATGATAAAATGTTTTGTGTGTCTTTATTTAGAGCGCTGGATGTATGGGGAAGTCAAGAGGCAGTTGCTAGGCAGAGGAATCTCAAGAAAGATGTTGAAAGGGAATACCAGGAAAGTATGTCATTCTCTTCTCATTTACTGCATGATCTGCATTCTGATGTTTTCATGTCCTCTGCTGTCTAGATAACAGTTTGCCTTTCTTTTTCTCATAAGACATATTTAGAAACCAGATGCTGCTGAAGGAGTACAAAGACTTCTGGGGGAACACGAAGGTAAAAAAAAGTTCAAGCCTGTCATTAAGATTTTTACGTTTTGGTGCTAGTGTCCTGGTGTAACCAGGCCTCGTTATTCATGATATTCCTCTTTTTTTAATGATATTTCTTTGATTTTTCATATTCATATCTCCATTTTGCTCCTAATTCGGCATCAAAGCAGAGCAAAAGATTAGTACAGTGTGCTTTTAGCATTTTTTGTCTCCTATAGCCTCGGTCTAGGAAGAGAGCGACATTTCTACATGGACCTGGAAAAGTGGTGATGGTGGCTATGTGCATGTAAGTTTACCAGCCTCATGCTATCTAGCTATTAGATTAAGGATATTGAGTTAAAAGACATGTGCTCCCACACGAGGCCTGACCCACATTGTCTGTTAGCCTTAAAACAACTAGATCTGTGTCTAGTGCATTGTACAAGTCAAATTATGTAATTATGTGTTGCTTGAAATTAGTTACGTTAAGCCTTTTTTTTTTTTTTAAATTCTGTGTTGTTGTTGAGTATCTCATGCTTACAAGGCTGCATTTATTTGATAATAAAAACAGTTAAAAAAAAAAAAAAAAACTTTGTGAATAATATTGTGAAATACTATTACAATTTAAAAATGAATGTTTTCTACTGTAATATGTTTTAAAATAAAAATTTAGTTTATTCCTGTTATGGCAAAGCTGAATTTTCAGCAGCCATTACTTCAGTCTTCAGTGTCACATCATCCTTCAGAAATCATTTTAATTTATCGATTTGCTGCTTAAGAAACATTTCTTATTATCAATGTGGAAAACAGTTGTGCTGCTTAATATTTACAGATGCAATTTATTCAGTTTACGTTTACTAAAAAGTTCAAAAGAACAGCATTTATTTGAAATACAGCATTATTTAACTGTTACTTTTTATAATTTTAATGCATCCTCGCTGAATAAAAGTATCACTGTTTTGAGTATCAGTGTATTTGTGCATCAAGTGGAGATATAAATGTCTAATTTCATTGATTTAAACTGCAGAAATGGACTGAACTTTTTCTTCAAGCTGTTGGCGTGGGTTTATACAGGATCTGCCAGTATGTTTTCAGAAGCCATCCACTCACTGGCTGATACCTGCAATCAAGTAAGGTGGCATTCATGTCTGTATTACCACCTTTGATGTGTATGACATGCCTACAAAAGATGGTGTATGATTTAAAAATAAATAACCGAGACATATATGAACCGAGTTCATTTATTCAATGCATATCTTAACTTGCAGGCACTTCTTGCACTAGGCATAAGCCAGTCTGTCCGGAACCCAGATGCCTTCCATCCGTAAGTACAGCTCATACAAGCTGATCCCTGCATGATGTCCTCTGGTTTTGTGCTCATGTCTAAGCCAACTGTCCTGTATTATTAAAGGTACGGCTTCTCCAACATGCGTTACATCGCCTCTCTCATCAGCGGAGTCGGCATCTTCATGATGGGTGCTGGCTTGTCCTGGTATCATGGCATTATGGGACTCCTGCACCCTCAGCCAATAGAACCACTGCTCTGGGTTAGTAGCACCGGAGTAGAGCTTGTAGATAGAATAATATTAAGTCTGTGGTGTTACATTACCATTTGAAAGTTTGGTGTTGGTAAGATTTTTAACATGTATTTATTTGATCAAATATACAGAAAAATACAGAAAAATCTTAATATTGTGAAATATTAAAATGTTGTATTATTGTTTCTATTGGACTACATTTAAAAACTGAATTTATTCCAATGAGGGCAAAGCTTAATTTTCAAGCTTCAGTATCACATAATCCTTCAGAAATCATTTTAATTTGCTATCTCAAGCTATAATTTTTGAAAACAGCTGAGCTGGTTGATATTTTTGTGGAAAATGTGATTTATTTATTTATTTCAGGATTCTTTGATGAATACAAAGTTAAATGATAAATGCCTTTACTGTCACTTTCTATTAGTTTAATCTGTCCCTGCAAAATAGAAAATGGAATAAATACATCTGATTGACATCAAACATGACTGACATCAAAGTTTTTTACGACTGTCTATATAACTTTTTTATTATTTTTATTATTATTATTATCTTTTTCAGGCTTATTGTATTTTAGCAGGATCTCTGGTATCTGAAGGAGGTGAGATGTGGTTTCCTCTGTCATATTTTCATTAACATTCAGACAGGTCTTTCTCATTATTTTAATATCATCTGTCTGCTGATTCCCCATAAAGCTACACTATTGGTGGCCATTAACGAGATCAAGAAGAATGCAAGTAAACAAGGCGTGTCTTTTTATGAGTACGGTATGTACCTTTGGTTAACTCTTCTGTTAGACTTTTATATTATTTGAGTGTGATTGTAGTTTTGACACAGCTTGGAGATGATCAGTTTGGTCATTCTTGTTTGTTTTGTGTACAACAGTGATGCAAAGTCGAGACCCCAGCACTAACGTGGTCCTGTTGGAGGACGCTGCTGCTGTACTCGGGGTGGTGCTGGCAGCTGGATGTATGGGACTAACGTCTCTTACAGGTATTAATAATAAACGCAACAATGATATATACAGTTCAATGTTAACTGTACATTTTTCCTGTTTCTGCGGTCTCTACTACAGGGTCAAGTTTAATAGGCATACGGGACTGAATTGTATCCCCTTTGTAAAGATCAATTGATGTTCTTTTTAAGCTTTGTAAATCCAGCTCTATACGTCTGTGCTCACACAAAGTCAGCACCTACAGATGCCCAGAAGCTTGTTCCTCCTGCTCTGTGGTTTTCATTGCTTTGTGCAACATTTGTGTAGAGATCTGGATAACGCTCTAATCAGTAAACCTGCTTTCATGCTTGAGAACTGTCCTGATGGAAGTTTCTGCTCAGTTTTGTTATCCAGTGCATATTACAGTTACATGTTATTATTGTAGTGTAATCAACCATTAAACTAAAAGCATGGTTAATTTAGATAGCAGGGCTTAGATGAAAAAAAAAAAGTAATAGCACTAACCACTAGAGGTCTCTATTGTGCAATTAAAGACTACTGTGGACCAATTCACATATTACACTTTATAGTTCAAAGGTTTGTGAAAAAGTTAATATTTTTATATAACGTTTATACAGTTAAAATAGTATAATTGTGAAATATTAATAAAGTTTAAAATAACTGTTTTCTATTATAATACATTTTAAACTGTAATTTATTGCTGTTATGGCAAAGCTGAATTTTCTGCATCATTACTCCAGTCTTCAGCATCACATGATCCTTCATAAATCGTTCTAATATGCGGATCTGATACTAAAGAAACATTTTGTGTCAATTTTAGCATATATCTAAATGGATAACCTCAAAATGTTGCTTAACCTTTAGTTGCATTCATGTAAAAAATGCTGTATAGACATTGCCATTTTTAATATTATAAAAATAAAGAAAATGTCCTAAAAAAATGCACCCTTTTCATAACACCATGGGTTGTGGGTAATCTTATTCATGGTAGATGCTCTATTCAGTTGTCAGTATGTCAACTGGCTTTTATGATTTGGGTTGACTCATATTTGTCTCACTCCTTATTTAGTGAACGTGACATTCAATGCATTTAATGCCTTTCTCTTTCTCCCCCTTCATAGGTAACCCCTGCTATGACAGTCTGGGTTCTCTGGGTGTGGGCACCCTGTTAGGAACCGTGTCTGCATTCCTCATCTACACTAACACCGAGGCTCTGTTGGGTCGCTCCATAAAAGCAGAGGATGTGCAGAAGCTCACAGAGTTTCTAGAAAATGACCCTGCTGTCAGGTCAGTCCTCTGTCCCTGCCTCTCTCCACTGTATGTGTCCTCTACGTGTACCCACAGTCTACATAATAAGAGCTTCATCAGCAAAAAAAGCTGCCATATTATAGTTCATAACAGTGCTGTACTTTAACAAGGAGGTAGATGCAGTATGCTTCAAATGGTTTTCAAATTCATGCAAACATCACGTACAGACATGTAAGCTTGCTCAGACAGAGTTACATCAGTGCTTGTTCTTGCTTTGATGAAATTAGATTTGAGGTCCTCACTTTGGGTCATTCTGTCTCCAGGGCGATTCATGATGTCAAAGCCACAGATATAGGGCTGAGCAAAGTGCACTTCAAGGCGGAGGTGGACTTTGATGGGCGGGTGGTGACACGCTCATACCTGGAGAAGCAAGACATTGAACAGATCCTCAATGTACGTGCTGAGAGCCGAGGCTTCTGCTGTGATGTAGATCATCTCATGTGACTCAAGTGTTTGTTTCAAGTCTTTTCGTGGTTGCATAGAAGTTATTAAACTATTAGCAAACACATTCATGGTCGTTTTTGCTGATGAATCATATTTCTGGGAGTTCTTCATATTAGTAGTGTAACTATCTGTGCTTCTATATTGTGTGTGTTTGGCCTGCAGGATATTCAGCAAGTGAAGACGCCAGAGGAGCTGGAGAACTTTATGTTGAAGCATGGGGAGAACATTGTTGACACCTTAGGAGCAGAGGTGGACCGTCTAGAGAAAGAACTTAAGGTATCTGATAAGATCACACTCATAAACAGCTCTTAATTGGTGTCTATGTTTCTATGAAGAACCTTTAACAAACATGGAACCTTTCTATTGTACATTATTTCAATTGTTATGTATTTTAACATGTATTTTATTCCTGTGATGGCAAAGCTGAATTTTCAGCAACCAATGCTCCAGTCTTCAGAGTCACATGATCTGTCAGTACACTGGTGCTCAAAAAACATTTAAATATTTATTATTATCAACATTTAAAGCAGTTAAAGCAGTTTAATACTTTGTGGAAACCAGGATAGATTTTTTTCAGGATTCTTTGGTGAAGAGAAAGTTCAAAAGAACAGCATTTTTTGACGAATTAAATGTTGTCTCCTGTTCTGTATCTCCAACAGCAACGTAATCCTGAGGTGCGACATGTGGATCTGGAGATTTTATAATGTCATGACACATTGCCGAATATGGATCAGGATGGAGTGGAAGGAAAACTAATCAAACGTCGAGCGACCATCATGAGCCATTCTCTCCAACCAGCCAATCAGCTGAGGTTTTATGCTCCACCCATCGCACATCAGCCAAGCACTAACCTGTGCATGGTTTCAGTAGCTGTTGAAATAAGAACCATAGCCAATAAAGAGAGGACACCAACTGGACATGGTTATGATTAGAGCTGCACGATTAATTGTTAAAAGATCGCGATTTCATTTCTAAAAGACAACGATTCCCCAAGTCTGTTAAACCTTTGAAAAAGTCTTACTGAATAATTAAAATCTGTGTTTGCACTGCCGCTTACACAGAGAGAGCACTTACCATGTTTGTTTAAGAAACACCTTCACACACTGTCTTTTCAACTACACAGTATTATTTCTGTCTTACGGTACAGTCAAAGAAATACTGGGGTGGAAGTTTATAGTTCAGATATAATCAAAATAGAACAAATCCCCTTTTGAAGAACAAGGTATACTTCATACCGAGTTTGTTTTCATTCTTCGTTCGGGGGGCAAAAAGAAGTTTGAAAAGGCTGAGCGACGGTATACTGTTTTCGAACATTCTGACACCCCCATGCTGTCAAGTATCACGTCTGCAGTAAAAAAGAACCATAATCAGTCCTTTATGGGAAGTGTGAATGTCATTGAATCATCGGGTCAAACAACTTTTTCAATTTTAATATTAAAAATGGGTGTATTAAATATATTATATATATACACTACCAGTCAAAAGTTTTTGAACTGTAAAATGTGTAATGTTTTTTAAAGAAGTCTCTTTTGCTCATCAAGCCTGCATTTATTTGATCCAAAGTACAGCAAGAACAGTAAAATTTTATACAATTTAAAATAACTGATTTCTATTTTAATGTACTTTAAAATGGAATTTGTTCCTGTGATTTCGGTGCTAAATTTTTAGCATCATTACTCAATGATCCTAAATCAATACATTTATTATTATTATCAAGCGTTTTAAATATTTATAATGATAATAATAATAATAATAATAAAAATGTTTCTTGAAACAGCAAATCAACATATTATGATGATTTCTTAAGGATTGTATGACCCTGAAGACTGGAGTAATGATGCTGAAAATTAAGTTTTGAAAACAGTTTTGAATAAATTAAATTTTAAAATATATTCCAATAGAAATCAGTTATTTTAAATTGTAAAAATATTTCATAATATTTCGACTTTTGCTGTATTTTGGATCAAATAAATGCAGGCTTGGTGAGCAGAAGATAATTCTTATTAAAAAAAAAAACTTTAGAACTGGTAGTGTATATTAAAATTTTTAATAATTCATTCAAAATAATTAAACGCTTTTAAATAGACTGCAGCAATATTTTTTTTTGTTCAGAATCGTGGGAGAATCGTGAACTCTATTTGAGACAAGAAAATTAATGACTCTCAACTTATCCAGAATCGTGCAGCACTAATTATGATAAATGATTATTTTACAATCATTGGCTTTTAGATCTGTGGTATTTCATACCATTGGAGCTTTGAAATCAGGTCCATTGAATGCAAAAGGACCAGTCTTATTTCATCTTACAGTTTGCATGCAAAGCAGCATAAACATTAATATTTTACAACAGTTCCCGCAGTAACACCAGGATATAACCAAAAATAGTTAACTTGAAGAGTAAAGCATCTATTCTGCTAGATGAAAGTGGTTTAAATGGTTTAAATTGTATGTAAAAAAAAAGTTTCCCATGTTACTCCACTGTTTTTTTTAAATGCACTGAGATGATGGCGTTCAAACAATGCCATTGACATTGAATGCAGCAAGCTGATTTATTGATTATTCATGAGTGAGTTACAAAAATGAACAGCAATTGAAATCTCTCTCTCTCTCTCTCTCTCTAATATAATATATATTTATTTATTTTATTTTGTTCTTTAAAGGTCCAGGTAAATTGGTTAAAAAAAAACATTCAGTTTATTTTATAATTACCACTTATTTAAAATAGATTAAAATAGTGCTAAAAACAGAGTAAAGAAGTGTGTTCCAAACTATATCCACATTTATCAGTAATGAGAGAACTATAGAATCAAATTTAGTACAACAGGTATCCATGGCCCACCTCAGACCCCTCAACTGATGAAGACTACTCAGATCTTCACATCCTTCTATGGAAAGAGTACTGATGTCATTATACTGCTTTTGGGACTGTTCATCCGTTTACGCTGTAATTTTGTGTGACTAAATGTAAGCAATTGTAAATGTCCAAAAACAGCTCTGTGTTTCTAAAGTTGACAGCCTAGTTTGTGAACACTAACCCAAGTGCCCCCCTGCCTTTTGTAAATAATTATTGACTGTGAAAATGCAATATTATGATTTTGATATCTGAAAAGAAGCATTCAGTCCATTGAAGTTCCCTCTCGAGCTTTCATGAGACATCACTGAGATATTTCACTGTTATGGGAACTCCTTCCCTTCCAACCTTTCCTGAAGTCCTATTCCACCCTCCTTCCAACATTGCAGAGTGTGTGTCCTTCAGCCAGGAGGAGTGGGATGACACAATGTCCATCTCGGCCTCTGAGAGGGCGAAGTCTGATCAGCTTGGGTTCCCCAGGGTTTCTGTCAAGGGCTGTCCAGAAGTTGGATGTTTCTCTACGTTGCTTTTTGCGTAACTCCGTGTCGTCGACACCAAGCTTCGTTGCATTTTCTTTCTAGGAATTAAATGCTTTCTCTGAATCTTAAAAGTCTCTCCGCGAGTGATCGTACAGGTGCATATATATCTGTGCCAGCACAGCTATTCGACACTCCAGTGTATTCATGTTGCTAGTGACTAGGCCGGAGATATTGTTCTCTCTTACCTGACCTCCAATGAAATGAGAAACAAACACTGATTGTGTTACCGCCACAGACCAATGGAAACTCAAAGGTGTTTAGGAGCCAAAACGAACTCCCCCAGAAAGTTGGGGAAATTGCCGAAACAAACTCAAAACGAACATCGTTTTGGCCTGATTTGTTTAAAATGACGTTATATTAGCTCGTTCTTCATTTTTGTTTGAAGTATATTGGGGCCTTCAATTATTATCTACCCGCAGAGTCCAGACTGTTTCACTCTCTGCCCCGACTTCTGAGTCATCGACCTCGACTTCGGTGTGCCCTGTCAGGGCTCTGAGGATTTACATTGCTTTCTGCAATCTGGCCAGCTTTTCATGTGCTACGGTGCTTGTGCGAGGACGGGCTGTGTCAAAACAGAGACTTTCCCACTGGATTGTGGACGCTATCACGGCTGCTTATACGAGCCAAGGTTTGGAATGCCCTTTTCACATTAGGGCCCACTTAACAACAGCTATTGCCTCCTCCCTACTTTGTGTCAATTGGCCAGTCATTTGGACTGGCATAAGCCAATAGGACTTTAGGAAAGGTTGGAAGGGAAGGAGTTCCCATAACGGAGAAATATCTCTATGATGTCTCATTCCCGCTCTAAGGGAACCGAGGTTACGATAGTACACATGCAAACAGAATATTTAATGGTAGTTACTGTACATGCTCTCTTGTGTCTAACCTTTTCAATGTTTTTAAACATTGTAATTTAATCAAAGCTTCAAGATTTTCTCTTAGGAACAGTCAGACAGCGATGAAGTAAAAAAAAAAAAAGTTTTGTAAAAGGCTTTAAGATTATATATATTTTTAAATATGTTTATTTGACAGATTGTTGTTTGGGTAGATATTTGAGCTGTTTGGAGCTACTGAAAAAAAATGAATAAATTGCAATTAATTTATGAAACTACTGAGTATTTGGCCTTTTTACTGAAAAAATATGATTTTTCCTTTTTTTAAGGAATTAATGCTTCTATTCCACAAATTATATATTAAATTAATCAAACTTTACATTAAATAAAATTAGAAAGTTAGGTCTTTTTTTGCAGCAACTTTTTCACACACACACACACACACACACACACATACACACACACACATATATATATATATATATATATATATATATATATATATATATATATATATATATATATATATATATATATATATATATATATATATATATATTATTAAACATTAACAATAATAATAACTATTTAAAAAAAAATAGAATATTATCGTTTTAGTGTATTTTTTATCAAGTGATTGCAGCCTTGGTGAGCATGAAATTTAAATAGATTTGAAAAATATTTTATATTCATTATTTTTCCTTTATGATGGCTCTTATTTAACGGCGCTCTTTTAAAGAAAAAATCGATGTCATTGGCTAGTAGGCTTATCAGTAACCATGTATTTTATGTTGATTGGCTTAGATATATTTCTGGACTTTTGAGCTGGAACCTACAAATACAAAAGGGTTTCTCAAAATAATGGAAACATACAGATCTCGCACAGCTAATATGTAACGTTAGCATATATGATTCTGTACGGTCAGTGGCAGCAGTGATTTCAGTTTGCGGTCTACATGATGCATCTACAGCAGCAGGACATTGTCAGAAATAGACTGTGGCTCAAATTCTGATGAGCAGCCTACCTAGACAACATTTGTGAGCGCTGTGTGAGCATTTGACTCGATTGCGTCCTACGGTTCCAACATCGCCGTCTGGGTAGGAAGGACACTAGTGTTTGAGACAGAGGGACATCAGAAACGTGCGCTGCATCCGTGATGAGGATCACGAAGAAAGGTAACGTTAGGTAGCCTACTCCGCGGCTGAACAGCGGATGTCCTCCCGCGACGAGGGTTTGATCTCTCTGTGAAGGTACAGTGCGTTTTCTCTTTTGATCTGATGACTAATATTTACTCGACAGATTGTAGAAAAATGGACATTGTCGTTGAGAGGCTTGGTTATCAAAATAAATCCCTGATTCTGCGGAGGGTCAATTAAATAATAGGTCGATTTTCTACTTCGCGCGCTTCTTAAAATCAGCTTTTTGTTTGTAAATAATCAAACACGATACATTAATGTCTTGCTCACAATATATCAGATATTTAAAATCGGATGATATCTAAAAATCTAAAATTGCTTGAGTTTAATCGTTATATATGTCCCGTGTGTATCTGAATGCCTGACCTT
This sequence comes from Carassius gibelio, assembly GCF_023724105.1. Classification (NCBI taxonomy): domain Eukaryota; kingdom Metazoa; phylum Chordata; class Actinopteri; order Cypriniformes; family Cyprinidae; genus Carassius; species Carassius gibelio. The sequence goes on from NC_068384.1 coordinate 12,307,429, forward strand.
TTGAGTCGTTTATAGACTGTCGATATTTGATATTCGTGTGAATTTTCCTATTGTTATTGATCTTTGTCATAGCAAACACAACAACAGGGGGCGCTATCGACCTAGTCTTGACGGCCACGTCCTTTCAGTACTGTCATTAATCTAACCTTAATCTGGCACTGACTGCGTCTGAAAACCTAACGAGCTGCCTACCTTCAGCATTATGAGGCATTTTGCAATGATGCCCAAAAAAAAAAAAAAATGCTGCTGCTCGCTAGATTTTGAGAGACAGGCTGCCAGTGGTGTTTTTATATACCCTCAGTAGACATCGTGCACAGATGATTTACTCTGAGCTTTGAGCCTCTTTACAATGCTGCCTTGTAGACCCAGAATCAAGCAGCATTGTACAGGGCTATGAAAGCACAGAGACACACTTCCATGTCATCTCCGACTGTTTGTGAAGGATTTCTGTCATTCTCAAGTGTATTTATGGGATTATTTTGTATCATTGCAATGCACTTCATTTACACTTCTTTTAATTATTAATAGATTTGAAGCTTTGTTTAATCAACCTTGTAATTGAACCGAAAAGCGATATCATTCGTATACAGACATTAGGTCATCTTCTTTCAATGAATTATTAAATGTAACAGCAGTGTCCATGCTGTCCGTAATGTTGCCAGACATCTGTTGGCATGTGACAAAAAGCCTAATGCTATAATAAATGGTCGTCATCAAATAACAAATATGGTAAAAACTACATCTGGAGACATGTAATTGATTTTTCTAAAAAACGGTTTATTCATAAATAACAGTTATTTTTGCAGCTCTTGATTTATACATGGCTTGTGGGTTTGGAGGGGGTGCTGGGAAGGGGTTTGCAGGCACTTGAAGAGGACCTTAATGAGAACAGCTGGAGCAGGGCTGGAGACCGTTCTCATTGCAAGCTGTGCACTTCAGGGCTTTGAAGGAGTCGGTGAAGCAGTTGCGAAACACAGACATTTTGCTGCCATGGCACATAGGACACGGGACAAAGGCAAATCCCCCACACGTCTGGCAAGTGTCAGGGTGCTGTACCCTCTACCATCAGACAGAGAGACAGAGAAGAATGTGAGTGGATTTGAAGGAAATACCTGACCCGTGTGCAGATTCTCTTTGAGATACAATCTGAGTGATGCAATATTTATTTTATTTTAGTTTTTTTTAAAAGACTGCAAGTTTTACTCTATTATTTTGGGCTGTTCTGCACAATGTAAATTGTGCCTGCCATATGCACAAATGTAAATAACATTAATCACTGATAAACAATGTAGTCTATGTGTAAAGAACTATACTGAACTGTAATAAACATTTCCCTTTTGTAAATGGTTGTGTTTTCTTTGACAGAATAAACTGAGAATAAACCAGTTTGGACTGTCTTTACTTTAGCAATTGGATCAAATATAGAAAAACATTTTTATATAGACTATTGGCTTTTTCTGCACCTAAAAGTGAATGTTCTTTCTTGACATTTGTAATTCAAAGAAGAAACTTCAACATCTGTGGAATCTTTTCTGTGCTAAAAAAAAAGGTCTTTATAGTGGAAAAGGGTTCTGATTAAAATGTTTTTCACACTATGAAAAAAGGTTTATTTTAGGAGCTGTTATTCCAACTAAAAGCTCGTTTTGGAACCTTGAAATATCAATATTTACCTCTATTTTGTTGAGGAGATCCTGAAGCTCCCCTAATTCATTCATTGCAAGTATTTTCTCTGCACCCTGAATGTACAAAATGTGCAAATCATTGTTCAGATTTCAAGCACTAGCATAATGACATTCAATATGGATGAATTTTGAAACAGCTGTGAAGAAATTGTTTGACCACTGACCCCTAGGTAGTGTCCATCAATGAAGACCACAGGCAGTGAGGGAGGTTCACCCACTCGCTTGCAGCGTGTCTCCAGTTCCTTCCCATATTCACTGTCCAAAGCAATGTTCTTCTCCACGAACTTCATTCTGTGGTTCTGAAAGATCTTTCGGACCAGTTCACATCGCTCAAATGTAGTCCTGACCACTCGAAAACTGGTAGTGTAGATTACAATTCGCCCGAACTCTGGAGTCAGTTCTGGCTGAGAGGGCCAAAGAAAACATGATGAGAGATGAGAGAGGCTCTCTTTCTCAGTGTTCAATCTAATCATGACACATCTCGCTTCCATCCAAGAGAAAGAAAAGAAATGTGCCTGATTAAAAAATCTGTTTAATATCCTTAATCTTAAAAGCACAGGTTTAACTCTAATTAAAAATAAATAAAATAAAACTATATTTTAGCTTTCTAGTCTGTGTTTGTACAAGGTTTGCAGCATCTTTTGCAGGCAACACGAGGATGCATCTATTGATTTTGTGAGTCACTGTTCTTGAGATTGACCTTCAGCATCCTTTCTTAGAAGAGCAGCTCTCATGAAGTGCAAAGGTGTTTTTCTTTGCAAAGAACAAAAATAGACTCAACCTTCACACATGTTGAAGTGAGAATGAATGTCTAATGCAGCTGTAGCATATAGTTACATAATGGTTTGGTTTGTGTGGTCTTACAAGAAACCTATAAATGTTTCTAGTTTAAGAAAATTGTATTGATTATTAAATTCAACCCGATCTCACGGCAATTCGTACATTTTTCTCAAGGTGGCTTATTCGTACGAATTCGTACGACCACACTCTTTGCCAAATTGTACGTATTTTACGATTTGCAAAATTCGCATGAATTTGTACGAATGACCTACAACTAACCCCGCCCCTAAACCTAACTGTCACTGGGGTCGTATAAAATCGTACGAGTGAGGTCGTACAAAAGATGTTAGTTGGTTTATCTCAAGAAATATCTTGCAAAATTTTTCTATGAATCCCCAAATTGTTTTTTTGGATTCTTTAGAGCGGATCCTAATGCCTGCTTTATAATAAATCTAATTATTTTCCTGTGCAGATTTTATATTCATAAATGTAAATTCTCAAATTGTAAACCAATTCATTTGGTATTTTTGCATGAGATAAAACATTATTTAAATACAATCTCATCATCTCTTAACCCAAAAGCGATCAGAACTTTTAAAATTTGCACAACTTATGGACTCTTTGCCTTGTTAAATGTTTAGATTTTATTTCATGTGAGTAATGCCCTATTTCTGTATCCTTCTTTGTTTTTGGCAATGTTATTTATTTATTTATTTTAAACACTTTTTTTGTATTGTGTTGTTGAAATGTTCTCTGTCTCTATTTTTGTTATTTGAAAATTATTGTTGTGTTCTAACTGTTTAAATAAAAAATAAATAAATAAATAAATAAATAAAGAGTGAGGTCGTAAAAATTTGTACAAATAAGCCACCTCGTAAAATACGTACGAATTGGTCGTGAGATAGCGTTGTAAATTCCCATACGAATGACTGCAAACCTAGTGCAAATACTGTAGCATTGAGAAACATGAGTCAGCTGTTGAGATTAAAGAATGACGTGCACATAAAACCTGCAGTAATGCAATTATTGTGCACTTATTGTCAGACTAATGATTCTCAACATCCTTTTCTGACATCACAGAGCAGCTCATAAAACGTTTATATATTTGTTATATTGATAATCTGACCCATGCTGACAAAGGTGGTGATGGCTTTTCCTGTTTAGTGTTGTGGGAGCAGAAAATACAGTGCATTAAACAGACACTTTGGGACCGTTTCAATGTTAGAACTGTTCTCAGAACTGACATTTTTGCAGCTACCCAGCTAACAGGTAATGAAGATTGCATTGACTAAACTTTGATAACATTCTGGCAAAGTTCTCTCGAAGTTCTGAACTAACATTCTTACAGTAACATTAATATAACATTGGTTCAAACTTATCTGGTCTTTAATAAAGTTTTAAAAATATTTGCACAAATCAGAAATATATATATATATATATATATATATATATATATATATATATATATATATATACTTTTTATTTTTATTTTTATTTTTTTGAACTTGCAAGGTTTGTGAGTGAGATTGAAAAACAATTCTTTCTCCTGTCTCAGATTCCTTGCCCCTTATGGGCTGGGTAGTTGTTTGATTGACATCATGTATTACATTATTGAAATAATGACCTTATATAGTTTTTATTGGTCTGTCTAATCCCTATTTACCCTCTGTTAAAAAAAAAGTAACAGAATTACATCTGATATCAGGCAAAAGCTGTCAGCAACTTGCTAAGTGCTCAACTACCAATCAGAGGTCCTAAGAATACATTAAGATGATTAACTTAACCAAAACACTTAAAGAAATGCATCATTAAACTTTAATCGTACAGTGATCTTGCTCAGCGGGACATCTCGTTTGTCTGGCTAAAGCCTGAGAGAAGAGATCAGGCTTCGTAACCAATAGCAGCTGAGAAAGGAGGCTCTGACCCTGTTAAGGACACCAAGCTTCTGAGCAGCTGTCAGTATTAAAGAAAGTCTGATCATGTTAATGTCAGTTTTTCAGTACATTCTGATGTGCATTGACACCCACTGTCAAGTATTAAAGATTTTAGATTTAAAACTGACCCTCAGAGACTTACCCCATTGTTTTTAGCCAAGTTATTAAAGAGGATTTGGCCAGCGCTGACTTTGTGCTTGACTCCTCGGACCGTCCCATTATTACTGAGGATATTCACTCTTTTGGTTCTCAACACTTTGTCTCTTCCTCCTGCAAACATCATCCAGTCATCAGGCTCACTTCCACTGTCATCCAGCTCCGACCCCAAGTATCTACACAGGTGGCCGTTCGTGGACGGAGTGCTGGTCCGGTCCGCCTCGGAGCTACTGGTGCAGTCTGAATCCAGGGAATCAGACGGCCCTTCATCCTTAAACATCTCTTTCAAAACCCGCCCGCTGTTCCCTGAGGCCACCCGGAATCTCACCCTCCTCTGCCTCTTTCCATCCTCCGGTGTCAACAAAGCCTCCTTCATCTCGTTGACTTACATGGTCCAAAAAGAAAAGTTGATTTTAAATCCCTCAGTTTCATTGCTGGCAGGAAAGAATTAGCCCCGGTTTGGTTCCATGATTCCGCTGGAGCCCACAACAGCACACAGACCTGGAAAGAAGCTGATCTTTGAGTTACCATCAGCTCCACCACCAGTGTTCCTGTACATGTTAATAATGCATGAGGCCTTGCCATGGTTACTGAGAAAACGGACCATGAAGAAACTGATAGTCTTTTTAATAATTTATCATGTCATAGATTTTTTTTTTCTATGAATAACCTTGACTCACAGACTGAAAGTCTGTAACCAAAAGTTATTTGCAACATTTATGTTTAAAAAAAAATACATAAATATATAATGCTGTCATCTTTCATTTTCCATCCCTGTATAAAACATTATTGGCGTTTATTTTATGGACAAAAAATACACACAAAAGTTCCATGGTAGAAAGCAGGTTTGACTTGAGGGTTTTTTAGTAAGTTACTATTTTTGTTGAGACAATTTTTTTACATATTGTTTGAGAGGGACATTGATTTGCCATGTAGGGGTTTCAGATGAGTCGTGCCCATTCAGTACGTGCGCCCTCAGATGCCAAATAGATTTTGAATGGCGGCTCCAAATGACAAAAAAAGCTGAATAATATTTTTTTTATATTTGATACAATTACACCGGTGTGATTAGATCGTTCAGTGCTGCACATCATCAGCCAAATTAAAATCTGGCTGGCGCTGAGCCAGAGACAGACGCATTTGTACAGTGCTGCATTATAACCAATCACACACGATTCTGTTGAGCTTATCAATTAAATAGTCAATCAAAGTTGTTCAGATGAGTAATCGCTGAAACACTGTGTTTTGTTCACTTGATCGCTGACTGAATTATCTGGCAAATTCTCTCATCAGAAACAACAAAGTGCAGATGTGCGTGAGTGCCTGTACTCTGGCTAGACTAAACACAAATGTGATTTGACAATGTTCTTTACCCTGTGTAAAATTACAATATTGTTATTAAATTAAAATTAAATGCAGAGTCATATTAAAATGTGTATGACATGACACCCATATCTGGTACTAAAGTAAAAATTCAGGGGTCTATGGCTACTGGACTATTATGGTTCCTTTTATGGATTAGGCTACTGTTTGTCTACTTTGCCCATCACCATTTATTGATCAAAAACAATCTATACAGGTGCAAAACGCATTTACTTAGGCTACACACATTTAAGAATTAAGATATTCCCTGTATTTAACAGGTTTGGAAGAATTTCGAATAAACTGGGAAAAAATAAATAAATCATGCAGTGCTATCGTGGCTGCTGTGTGTCATATGACAAGCATGATTCACCCCTCCACCCCCCTCATAAGTGCATGATGCACCTGGCTGCTGTGCTGTGGTTCTCAGTGCATAGTTTCTCAATGCACCGCAGCTGCATGCCCCTAAAAGGATTGTGCATGCTCTGCTTGCAACCACTTACTGTGCTTGTGCATGAGGGGAAATGGAGTTCAACTCTCATTGGCTGGTATTTGCACCCATCCGCCCTCCAGTGGGGCTGCAGGTAGCACTGCAGCTGTTCTGTGACTACAATGGCCCTGCAGAAGTCATATTGCATGTCGGCCCAGTTGATGGAAATGGAATAGGCCTATATTATAAATTAATTGGAACTAAGCCTTAAGGCAGGTTTCTGTCACTTTCTGTTTGCATAGTCTGTTCTAGAGAAAGTATCTTTTTGAGTGAGCATTCTTACAGAAAACAAAAATGCCAGATATATTTCCTCTTATTATTATCAATGCTGTAAACAGTTGCTGCAATTTGTGTGTGTGTGTGTGTAATAAATACAATTCTTTTGAACAGGAGTGTATGTATGCAACTGAATAAATTATGGTCTGTGGCTGTGATGTAAGGACTTTTCAAAGACAAAACATCCCACCCAAACTTCCTCTTTCATTCTGAAGTACAACAACACAGGAAAGAAAGCTGCACTCCTCAACCATTTTCATTTTAAGTGCTAATTACAGTTTTTTTTAACTCCATATTTTTTTCTGAAGCGTCACAAAATGACAGTTTCATTACAAAATCATGGCAAATATACCAGACAAACATCTTGCAATGGCGTCTTTGTGCCTTCTCACTTATCATGCTGATCTGTCAGTTCTTCTCTCAGTCATTCCCCTAAAGGAGTTATCTGAGTTAAACATGCAGTCACATCAGATGCTCTTTGCATTTTAAACAGTAGCATGAGAAGAACCAAACGGCTTAACACAAAGACTCTGCATAATTTAGATGCTGCAAATCATCCTGCGTGTTTGCATCCATTGAGCCTGATGAATATTGGGCTACATTTCTCTTTGAAGTTCAACAAATCGTCTGTTTCTAGCCGCATGCCAATCTACTCAGACGGCGGTGACTGTTTTATTCCAGGGCTTTTTCAGTTTGATCTTTCACTAAATGATGTCACGTCAGAGCTTGTGATTGTCAGTGTGAGTGATCAGTGCTCAAGGCTGATCGTGTCTGTTCTTAATATTCCTGGGTCAACATCCTTGTTGGCATGACACAACAAAGCTAATGAACCAGTCAGGCTGGTTGTGGTTAGAATCCGGGTTGGCATATGATTGTTTGACAGAAATGTTGCTCTAGGATCAACAAAGGACACTGACATAAGAACGTATACTTGACAAAATACATCTAGCTTCTAAGAGCTCTTATTTATGGAGGATACTTCAACAAGAATGGTTTGAAAGAAAAACTGCTTTTATTTTATTTACTATTACCTACAATATGTTTACAAGATATATTGTAACAGCTTCATTTTTAAATAAGTGTTAAAATCAAGGAAATTCCACTTTGCACATTTTCTAAAAACTTAAAATATATCAATTATGTGAATTAATTATTTTAAATTCCGTTTTTATATTGATCTCTGTTCTCTGCACTGCTATCGCTACCATCACACCAAGCATTTTAGAAAATAATAATCTCCAAGAAAGGAATATTCATGCATGATTCATAAATATTAAGTCAGTGATCACCATGAGTCATGGAGATTATCGACCCAACCATCCCATCATATAAAGAACAAAGAAGATTAATATAATTCAGTTTTGTTTACAGTGACTTAAGGAATTAATTTGGCTTTAATCCCATGAGAGTGTTTCAGGTGATTTATACATATGGTTTATACATCAGCACTTTATAAGAGGATAATGGAGGACTGTATGACTGATAAAGAAGTGGTAAATATGGTTTAATATTACTATAATTGAAAAGGTGTTCTCAGGCAATTCAAAATGTGAGGGTTTCACTGATAGTCGTACTCCAGCAGAGGGCAGAGTCTGATTTTACTGATCAATGACTTGCAACAATCTCTACTGTTCAGATCAGATCTGTATCCTCAAGTGCACTAACTAAATCAACATCAATCAATTAATTTATACAACAAAAAAAAAACAAAAAACTAATTTTTGATGTAGAAATAACTCTAACAGTAGCAGAGTACCATTTTTTTAAGTTTAACTGCAAGACTCCAGCAATATTGACTAGCACTCATAAGCAATTTAATGACGGTATATATTACATAAAATATATTTATTTGCTTTATTTTATCTATTCAGTCTATTTTGGACCCATACATGTCCCTGTGCAAGATGTTCAGACAAACATGCATAGTTTTAATTATATTCCTCAGGCAATATCTATTAAGCCTACTGTCTTTTTTTTACCCATGTTATAGCTTCCCAGAATCCTCTGCTATTGTAAGCAGATCCAACAATTCTAAGGGGTCTTTCTGATCATATCGGCTGATCTATAATCTCAATCGCAAATATTCTTCCCAAAAGAATCGACATGCTGCTTATAAATACATGCATAGGGCATTGTTGAATATTTCATGGTTCCAACCACATGCAGTGAATCTAATCTGTCAATAAGTAGATCACAGTCATAGCCTGCAGCCAGTGCAGATCTTGTGTGGCCTAAGTGTTCTGATGAGCGGCCGGCTCATTTATCACAGAGATGGCCTCTGACCACTGCTTGGAGCGAAGAAGATTCTCTGCCCTTTTAAGTGGAGAGTGAGATGTCACTCTGTTGCTTTGTAGCAAAAAGGATTGAACTTTTGTGCATGCAAGAGATATGAATGAGTCATGATATTCTGATGTATTGAACAGTATTTTTTTTTTCATTTCATTTTTATTTTTTCATTTACTCGAAAAGGATGTAAAAGCATTATAAACATAAGCATTATAAGTAATAGGCGTCACCTATATAGATCATGCTCTATTCCAAGCCTTCTGAAGAAACACATAACATTTTAGGAGTTAAAGTAGGCTACATAATGGCCACCTTTTAATTTTCAGGTGAAATATCAATTTAAGAAGAGGAATTTTGAAATGGGAAGTTGCATTTGGGTTCCTTTTAGATTATTTATTTTATATAATTTATATAAATGTACAGTTTTAATACACATTTTTAGATAGGATATTATATGCAGCATTTATACCAGATGTTCGTCTTAATATTTGTGATCAGCACAGATAGAGGATGAGAACAAGGCTGGACATTAATGCGTTCGACAGAATTCAAATAACAATATTGATCTATTTATATCTGTCTGTGAATGAGAGCGCGCGTGTCTGTGTGTGTATTGAGAGAATGAGTCATTATTTAGACTGATATGTGCTCAAAGATAAAAGCGCCGCGCACGTAATCAAAGACTCAGGCATCTTGTCACTGTTGCTAGGCAACCTCAGGAGCAGAGCAACCGTGCAGGGAAAGAAAACCAGAAAATGTTATTATTTGTGGGTTACAATTTCATATATCTAATACTATTAATATAATATAATGAAAGCTATTATGATAACATTAAAAATGTATGTGTGTGCAGTATTCAGACTTATCCAGTTACAAAATAAAGGCCGAAAATATGTCAATATGTCCATAAAAAAGGTGACCATCTAAATGATTTTATTATATTTTAGTAATTTGTCTAATTATAATAACATCAAAAATATTAATAGCAGTTGGCCTGAAGAAGAGGAACGTGAAACAGGCATGGATAATATCCATCAACATGTGGATTGCTGAGAGCAAACAATCAGCATATCAGCAAAGCCATAATGTTTTCCGGCTGAAGGGTAAAACGAAAGGCAATTGCAGAGTCGTGACTGCTTCAGGGCCTAAAATAAAGAAATAGTGGGTTGTCATTGTCTCTGCAATGCAATCCCCCTTCGAAACAATAACTGCAGCGAGGGAATCTCCAGCAGACCTTTTTAACGCCGAGATCATATTAGGGGAAAATATTTTGGCTTAGTTTTTATTTAGCAGAGGACAAATAATAATTTGTATACCTGGAGATCTGATTTCATTTGAAATTACAGAAATATTATTTCTATAAGAAATTTATGTTTTTTAGAGTGTGAACGACCAGATTCTATGTGTTATATTGGGACTAGACCCCCCTCTAAGCTCTTAGTTGGTACGGTCAAATTTGTGAAGCGGCAGAGCTCGTTCACATTCCGCGTTTCAACCGCTTCTTGATTCTTGCGCATGCTGCGGAGATTTGGCGTTCAGCTCCGCGCGCTGATGCTGGAGCGAGCTTATGAGGGCGGAACTATCGGTGTTCATCAACAACAACATGAATGCTAACGCTAAATAAATGGTTACCGGTCACGGGAAGTGGAGGAAAGCTACTTTGGTGACGGTCACCGGCGCTCAAAATCTCTAGACGGGTGAAGAGAGAAACGCAACGCGGAGTTTTATGCATTAAGTTTGACAGGTGGACATATGCCGCCCGTTCAGAGAACTATGTCGGATCTCCGGACTCGTGCTGAAGGTAAGACACGTTTGTAGCTCGGATTTGTGACAAACTGTACCTGTCATCTTGAGTTCCGTTACATCTGCACATGTCTTTCTCGTGATCGACAACTGTTGCGAGAGCACTTAAAGCAGATTGCATTGGGCTTCATTGTCTGATTCCAGCTCGCAAAGTTGTTTCACAGTAGCAGTTCAGACAGTGCCTAGCATTTGATGCATAAATGTTCCCGATAGGACATTTACACATGTATTAATTCCATATTTAGACTGTAACAAGCTTTCATTATTTATTCACTTCTTACGGTATGTATGTATGTATTTGTGTGTGTGTGTGTGTGTGTGTATGTATGTATGTATGTATGTATGTATGTATATATATATATATATATATATATATATATATATATATATATATATATATATATATTAAATTTAATTTAATTTATGCATTTAGCAGACGCTATCCAAAGCGACTTACAGTGGATACAATTTTGACCTATCATGTGATCTATCATGTGCCTATATGTCAAACTAACGTTAGTTCTTTTATGTTGTTATCATGAGCTATTTCCTTTCTCTCCTTGTCATATAATAATGTCTTCATAATGTCAATAACTCATATGCATTTAAATAAACGCAGGTGGCGGTGAATTGAATTTTGATTTTTCTCAGTGTTTCGAATCTTTTGAGTCCTAAACTAATAAAATAAAAATAAAATTCGGTTATTCGAAGCTTTTGAATCTCTTGTGACCCTTTCTGCAGTGTTTAGGCACCGGTCATTATATGTATATAAACCAGTAGGGTTACGTTACGCCAGTAGATGGAGTTAAGTGCTGCTTTTTTTTGTATTGTAACTGAATTACTGAATCGTTCACTCAACCGATTCGTTATAAACACAGAGTCGTTCACAAACAACTCTTATCGTCATATTCATTATGTCATGTTTTTAAATGTGCTAAATCTGATTCAGAAATGGTGTTTATGCATCGTAAGAGTTACCCTACAAATGACAATAAAACACACACACACACACACAGATATATAATTCCCTCTATTTTATCAAATATTAAACAATAATGAGCTTTTATTATTATTAGATCACTCACACTGACATTATTATATTATTAAGAACAGGTACTTTGTGTAACTTTTTTTTTTTACCAATAGGGTGATAAATATTTTTTTTTTTTCTGAAAAATATATATATGTTGTTAGTGCTCCTCAGCTCACAAAATAAGACAAAAGTGTTCCCAACATTTAACGATGATGTCAAATTAATTTTTTTAAATGACTTGTCTAACAGGTTGGAAAGGAGCATAACAAGGTGGAACAGAATATAACAGGGTGGAACATGAACAGGTTCTGACGGTGGACAAGCTTTCCGTCAATGTCCTGCATGGTTTCCAATTATAATAATAAAAGTAATTCTGCACAGTATCGTACACACACACACACACACACACACACACACACACACACACACACATAAATAAGATACTGTGCAGAACCCTTAAGCTCCCTGGTCACTGACAGAGAACTCGAGTTGGAAGTAAAAAACTAAACAAAAACAAAAACCACCCACTAGGCTAATAGTTAGGGGCAACTGTGGCCTAATGGTTAGAGAGTTGGACTGGTTACCAGAAGGTTGCCGGTTCAAGTCTCGGTGCTGGCAGGAGTTGTTGGTGGGAGGGAGTGAATGAACAGCGCTCTCTTCCACCCACAATACTCATGACTGAACCCCCAGTTGCTCCCGGGGGCGCTGGATATATAGCTGCCCACTGCTCTGGGTGTTTGTTCACTTCTCACTGCTGTGTGTGTGTGTGTGTGTGTGTGTGTGCACTTGGATGGGTTAAATGCAGAGCACCAATTCCGAGTGTGGGTTTGCATACTTGGCAAATGTCACGACTATCACTTTCACTTCTAATATACACAGAAATTTGCTATATACACTAAATACTATTTATTCCCTGTGGCGGAAAATTTTGAGCTAAAGTAGCCATAGCTCATTGAGAGATCAACATTTAGCTCACTAATCTTCTACAGATTAACATCATTTTTATAACTATGTCAGACTTGTTTTTACATTTTTTTGATAGGACATACATTGTCCATAATATAGCCTAACAGGGTGGAACGTTAAGGGTGGGACAAGCAGGATAAGATTTCAAAAAATAAAAAAAAGAGTTGGAGCTTAACTCTGTTTGTACAGTTGAATTCCAGTGGGAAAAATAAATGTCACTTCTTGTAAATGGTCTCAATGAAATTGCAGTCGTTTTTTGGAAGGCGAGAAAGTATGTACAAACAGGGTGGTAGATGACTTCAGGGACACGGTAATTGAAGAAAATGATAAAAAAAAAAAAAAAAAAATATATATATATATATATATATAAATATATATTCACATGATTTATATGTATGATTAGAGGCAGTTTAGCCTAGTCTATTCATAATTAAAACATATTTTGAGTTTTTTATCATTTCATGGTTTATATTTCTTGTGGAGTTTGATTACCGGTACTTTGCACTGAGGACATAACAAAATTTAATGCATATATTAATAAAAAGGTGAGTAAAATACAAACAGTTTATATAATGTCTATCATCTCTTTTTAAGTGATAAAGAAGACCTAAATATACAATTTAAGCCATATCTTTTAAATATGTGCCTCATTTTAGAGAAAATGAGTAAATAAATCATTGAGACATAAGTCACTATAACAGGAATGACCCACGTAACGAATGTCTCGATCGGTAAAGCTCAGAGTCTGTTCAGATACAAAACAGACTTGTTCAATGAGGGGGCGTGTCTATTCAGTAGGGCCAGCCAATGAGATGTACCTTCATAGCTTGAGCTCGAATGCTATTGGTTCGTGTTTTAACCAGTCTTCCAAGACAGGTCAGTGGTCTCGCACTTTGAAAGGGAAAGACTGAAGTGAACGGAATATGAATCGGCATCAGCAAATTGCTTCCTCCGATGTGCTTCACCTGCAGTATTTGGGTATGGCAGAGACGTTCTTGCATGTATTTGTTTAATTAGTTTTTATTTATTTATTTATTTTTGTGTGTATATGGATGTGTAAGGGCATCTGGTCTGAGTTTGATGGATATTGATCAGACTTGCTCTATGTCTCTCATGATTGTCTGTCTGCATCCTGGATAAAATGTCATGTTTCCAGTGACCTTCCTTGTTAAGAATCAGACTGCTTGCATGTGTTTGAGTTTGTTTTGCAGTCAAAAAGCTGACTAGAAATAGTGTATACCACTTGAAATATAAACCTATTTGAACAATTTTACTTCCTTCTACTATTGACTTATTGATAATGGGGGGAAATTAGATTGGGAAAGAGTATGCAGCGTATGATGCTGGGTTTGTGATAGTCTTGTGTGGTCACTAGTTTGAAGAAGATGAAATACAGTTCACTTTAATAATTTAAGAGGTTCTAGCTAGGACTGATTGGACTCTTTTCACAAGTGCTTGTGCAAATACAGTCTGTCAGTAAACCAGTCCAGCTCTCATCTTGCTGTTTTTCAGTTGAAAATGTGTCTGGCTGGTTTTAACCTTGGTTTGGGAGCCCTCCGTGCCTCCTGCCGCCACATTTACCGTGTTTGAAAAGTATCCTGTTCGTCAGTGCAAGCACTTCCCAGCATTGAGCGATCAATAATCCTACATGTCCAATCAGGCCCATGACCCACACTGTACCAATCTGAATGAAAGCAAGAGACCTGTTTTGAAATGAATTATTTATTGCTACTTGTCCTCGTGCCAGTTCTATTTTCTTCACAGACCTTGCTGTGCGGCACAATATGTTGTCTTTTTGTAATCACTGCAGTGCATCAGGCTGGAACGTGACGGGGCAGGGCGGGACCTTGGCTAAATGTCAGCCTAATCCACTCATACCCTGTCTTAACATCTCCCAGCTTCACCCTACCACCTACTCCATCTTCAACTCCTCCTTAGCCCCCATGTTTCTCTTTTCATTGGGTATGTCAGAGCACTTGCCAGATCAGGCTGGGGAGGATGCCAAAGCAGCCTTATTTGCGTGGCAGTTGGTAAGCGGAGGTGGTACGATTCTCAGATTGAAGGCAAAGATCACAGAGTGAAGCCCGCACCGACTGAGGGGACAGACCTGCTGAAGAGTCAAGACCTCAGGAATTCTTTTATTTTTATTTTTTACATTTATTTATTTGGTTGGACCTTTCCAGATAACTTTTTATGGACCAATCCACCCAGTATGTGCAATTTAACTAGGGATTACGATATTAAAATCCTTGGCTGATGCTGATGGACTGATCATTATTTTAATTTTATCACCGGTAAATGGCTGATTTTTAAAATAAATAATTGAAACTGCTACACGTGGATTTAGGCACCACAACAGTAACTTGTTCAGTGTGAAACAAAGATATTGTGTTCACGCTCTCAACACATATGTCTTTGATTGGCTACAATGACGCCGAGTGCTTACACAGATACACACAGGAGTGTTAAAAAGCTGCGTCTATCAGTATAATATATCTGCTGCTCATAGAAGGATCCGCTTTTTTTCAGTTTTATTGGCGTAGTAATGCTTAGCAGTGTACAGAGAGTATCATGTCTAACCTCCTGAATTTATCTCTCTCTGTCTCTCAGTGGAACTATTAGTTAATATAACTGGTTTAGATTATTAAAGCATCTGGGATTGTTCAGATGATGATTGATCTCAGTTTATATGATGGATCAGCAGTCAAGCATATCACCCTTCTAAAACAGTGAAGTACATTTTATGGTCCAGCAGCCTTTTAAGGAAAAGTAACCAGCACATTGTTTTACCGTTAAGCATCTTTCATTCAAAAGTAATTAAATTTCCCATTCTAATTTGAATGACCAGTTGACCAGCTGTAAAGATTTTAAAATTAAACTTTTTATAGTGATGCAAACATACGGAAGATGTGGAAACACAGCCTCTTTAGCCTCTTTGCCCATCATTTGTGTAGATATTGGCTGTAGAGTTGGTGTCAGGCAGTTTCATCTTCCTCGCCCTGCAGTGTGTTTCGCAATGATGCTGGTTTGCTATTTTTACCCTGACACTTTTGAAGATGGATGTGTCCGATCTGTCAGTACCTCTAGTGATCCCTCATTCGAGAGGCCTGAAATAGCCACAGCGTATTGACAATTTACACTCAGAGCAATGAAAGCTGTCTGTCACTCTATTTGAAATGGGCACATACTGTGATCACTGACTTTTAGGGTTTGTTGTCTCAAATGTGATTGCTTAATGGGTTTGCAAGTCATTGTGAAAGATGGAGTGTTAAGTTTTCATTAGCCACAGATGAGTTGGTGCTATATGATGAACTGATAAACATTTGCATTTAATATCACCTAATTTTCCGATGATTCTCAAACGATTTGTTCGAAGCAGTTCAAAGATTCAGTCCCTATAAACCCCTCCTTTTCGTGAGCCTGCTCTAGTCTGATTGGTCAGATGGCCCAGTCTGTTGTGATTGGTCTACGGCGTACAGCGGTGTCGGAAACAATACGCCTGTTTCAGTAGTTCTGTATTTATCTTACAGGTTGTTATCCATTGAAGCAGTTTCAAATAAACAGGATACTGATCCATCTTTCAACAGCAAGCGTTTTATGAATCCTGTGTTGAACTCCCAAAGAAGTATTTATCAGTAGAATTACATGTTTGTGGGCTGAGTCAAGTTGTTCGCGGCTGGCCAATGTAGAACATAGGCGTGCATTATGCAAATGTGTTACCCCGTGACGTGTATTCGTCACAGAAGTGGTTTTCGAATTACTAACGACTCGTCTAGGCTGTACGGAGTCAATTCTTTATTTTGGGAGACAATAACTTTATTGTGCACTTTCAGCTTTACAACTATGCAAGTCTTTTACATTTATGTACAGCAACATTACACACTGCATGAAAGGCAATACAGGGCTCCAAACAAAAAAAATAGAGTAAGGAGTCATTGGCTCCTATAAGAAAAAAACTTAGGCGCCAAATGATTTTTTTAGGTGCCACAGAATAAACATGTTTTATGTGTTTTATTTAAATTATTTATTTTACATTTTAACTTTTTAATCATACTGACATGTTTATGTCTCATCTTTTCTTGACTTTATCAGCATTTTGATCCATCTTGTAGATGACCTGGGAATGAAGGTTCTCTTAAAGTGGGAGCTAAATGTCTTTTCCAACTTGAAATATACAGTCATGCGTTGTTTATTACACAACATCTGTACCAATATCATGGACCATAAGCATCACTTGGCCTCTGAGTATAGTTTGGGGTCCTCCTCAATGCATCCTGTAAATGTTGTCATACTCTCTTAAAAATAAAGGTGCTTCATGATACCATAGAAGAACCTTTTTTCCTGTCTAAATGGTTTCATAAAGAACCTTTAACATTTGAAGACAATAACAGATTATGAAAAGGTCAGAAAGAGATTGTTCTTCAAAGAGCCTTTGAAGCTTTTTGCTTTATTTGTCATTAACAGAACACAGCATGCACTAAGATCTTGTTAAGAAGAAGCCTTATGATTATAAACGAGAACTGGTAAAGATATTGCCAATATCCACACAGATGACAGCTTTACCTGTTGTAGTTTGTTCAAGTTATGAACGAAATAGACGCTCTTTTTCTGCACTTTCTCTTCAAGTCTCCATAATTTCTCTCTCTCGCGCGTTTATCAGGTGTGTGTCAGCACTGCTGCGTGGCAGATGAGGACTGTTTAAAACTCTTTTTCCCACTAAAACTTCGATGCGAATTCTCTCAATGCGCGAGCATAAAAGATGTGAATGCAAAACAATCATTACATGCATTTTTTTTAAGAGGTAACATGTAAATACATAGGCCTAGTCGCCAGTGGCGACCTCAGCAAAAACGTCACTAGCATTTTAATATTTATGGTCGCAAATGTGACCGTTTTAGTCGCAGTTTGGAGCCCTGCAATACTGGAAATTGCATTATAGGGGCACTTTAACCATTACCACCTACCGTGCTTTCTCATTATAGCTAAATTTAGAAAATCTTGCTTTCCTTTTTTAGCAGTAAAAATATTTGCAACTTTGAAGTGATTCAAGACAAGTTTTGTTAGGCTTCTAAATTACATTGACATTGGTCTCATGTTGTTCCAAACCTCTATCAGTTCAGTTAAATTTTTCCTTTCTCAAAAGCAAGTTGATTGTAATAAATGACTGTCTTCTTCTGAACACATATCGTGAAAAGTGCGTGCAACTATTTATTGGCTGAGAAATACTGTAAAAACTTCAATATTATGAAATATTATTAGTTTACTATTTTAATATATTTTAAAACGTAATTTATTCCTGTGATGGCAAGAAATAAATGATTATTTGATTTATTGCCATTTAAACAATTTGTTTTTGAAAACGAAATTTAGGTGTTCAAATTATAATAATAGTAGTAATAATGGCTAAGAGCGGAACAGTTATTTGAGATTTGATGTGAACAGAATCCAGTCTGTTGTTGTTGTTGTTTTTAATGAATGGATCATACACATGGTGCATGAAATCAGCCTAGTGTCTTTCCCTCTCTCTTTACTGTCTTTACTGATCACTCTGTTAATCCTTCATTTTTCCGCCCCTCCTCCCTTCCCTCAGACAGTCCTAGTTAGTTTCAGCTCAGCCTCAAGGGAGTGAGTGAGTGGGGAGAGGCATTCTGGGTCTTAATAATTATTCCTTTGCCTTGCTCCTGCTGGTTTAGGATGGGTGTGGAAGCCGAATCTTCATTTCTGCTACGACTCTAGTTAATTCATCTGTAGATGCTCATAATAAGCTGTTTCTATCTAATGTATTCATTATCTCTGTTCATGGAAGAGTTAAATCCTCTCAAGACAAGGATGTGGCTTCATGAATGCATATTATAGCTTGTGCT
The DNA here is from genome assembly GCF_023724105.1 of Carassius gibelio. Lineage (NCBI taxonomy): Eukaryota > Metazoa > Chordata > Actinopteri > Cypriniformes > Cyprinidae > Carassius > Carassius gibelio. The sequence continues at coordinate 12,326,061 of NC_068384.1, forward strand.
GAAATATTAATTCACCCTAGATAAATGATGCAGATGGTGGGAGAGGCCTTATTTGATTCAGTCATATGGATTTATTAATGCTATTAATGCTTGCACACACTTGCACCCACCCATACCATACATATGACTTTTTAACCTGTTTATCCTAGGCATGTGACCGTATACATTTTTCATGTTGCGATTAATTGCTTATGCTTTTATCACGGTATATGGTATTATCACGATAGTGAAATTTAGTTGCAAAAAAAAACGTTTTTTCATAAAGTATAACAGGTTTAAAAACTTTTTTCTTATAACAAAAAATACTGAACATTTAAATACTAAAATGTAAATAATTAATAATTTCACATAGATTAAATTGCAAAACAATTATATAGACCAATGGTTAACACCTTATAATACAGTGTTGTCAAAAGACCCGGTACTTCGGTACCAAGTCGGTACAAAAAAAGAAAAGAAATGTGTGACGGTAGCAGGTTTCTTTAAGTACCGGTGGTACCGAATAACCGGTCACCGCTATGATTGGCCTAATGGTTAGAGAGTCAGACTCGGAATCGAAAGGTTGTGAGTTCGAGTCTCGGGCCAGCAGGAATTGTAGGTGGGGGGAGTGCATGTACAGTGCTCTCTCCACCCCCAATACCATGACTTGGGTACCCTTGAGCAAGGCATCGAACCCCCAACTGCTCCCCGGGCGCCGCAGCATAAATGGCTGCCCACTGCTCCGGGTGTGTGTTCACAGTGTGTGTGTGTTTACTGCTCTCTGTGTGTGCACTTCGGATGGGTTAAATGCAGAGCACGAACTTGGCTGAATGTCACTTCACTTTCACTTTTCACTTTCAATATGGACAGTCACAGAACAACTGGCCTACCACAACAGCACAAACAGCAATTAATTCTGTAAGTAGTATGCCTATAGTATATTGTTTGTGTAAAAAACAAGCTGCTTTTATCCTCCATGTTAATCAGTAATTTTACATATGCTAAAAACATAATTGTTTATCATATTTTAGCACATAATTTGCTTGGAAAATACTTGCGAGTACGGCAGCCATAAATAAATAAAAAACATACAGTAGCCCAGCCTAATAAAAATGTGTCTATATTAAAAGTATTGCTTTTAACAGACCTGTGTGTTTTGTATCACTAGAGTAGTGTTCGTTCTCAGAGCGTATAAATCCTGCCCGCGTGAGGCGTGCTGCTTCTGGCTCGCGCTGTTCTATAGTTATTAAAAGTGTATTAAATCTGAACATGTCGCGTGTCCAAATTACACCAAAATGCAACACTGCACTCCCTTGGGTCCGCTGCAATACACCCACCACACGTGAAGTCTACTGGATGAACAGTTCTCGACATAATAAAAATGAAAACAGACAGAGAGACAGATTACTGCCTTTATTCGAGAGAAGAATATGTTCAGCCCCTCCCTCCGAAGCTTTGAATATTCAATGTTGATTACTATTGAAGCTTTGAAGCTAAAAAAATGGTATTCAGACCAGCCCTAGAATTCTGAAGTGTCCATGATAACAATATTGTGTTTTTGGATTTGGAACTAATGCACATAGATGGACCAAATGTCACTCATTGGGACTCATATCTCCTCATTACAGCATTCTTGTTTCTTGGGAAAACAAATCACAGTCTTTTAACAAATTAAGCAGCCCTCAGTGTCTTAGTGTCCTCTACTCCGATTAACTTTAAGCCAGGGGAACCCGGTATTACCTGGCATTAGCCACGTATCTGCATTTCAACCTCCTGTTGCAAACCAAATGGCTGATCAAGCTGTAGTGGCTTCAGTCTCATTCTTACTGTTTGGTGAAATGTCAAAGAAGCAGTGTTTCAGGACTGCTTCACCTGGTGCCTTCAGCATGTGTCCTGATGCTCACCAGCCTTTTGACCTTTACAGCAGCAGACCAGAAGATTAAAGGCTACTTCATACCAAGTCTAAAGTGACTCAGGCCACGTACGCACTACAGCTCAATATAACTGTCACTGTTCTTCTGGGTGCTTACCTGAATGGTGCTGTCAAGCATTTAAAAATCACACAAATAAAAGTAGTCCATTAGACTTAAATAATGATTTTCTATATCTAAATACAGGACTTAATAAGAGTTTTGAAATAAATTATGACAGAATAAGGCATTGCTGTCAGGGAGTAACGCTCTCAACATTATATCTCCCTTTTGGAGGGAAATGTCTCTGTGTGCCAAAGGAAGAATGACACACATTTTGTCTCTCTTTTGCTGTCTTTGTATCCCACTGCATTTGGCCAGTCTCTTACACTCACAAACAGTCTTTCAGGCAATATGAGAGAGTGCCAAGTTCAGAATAGGGCCTCTATGCCCTCTTCCTCCAGCGGGCACCCCTCTGGATTGTGTGACCCCAGTGCCATTGTTCTGGCTGCCTGTCTGTTGGCTGACACAAGCAATAATCTTGAAATCTGGCCTCCCTCCAACCTCATTACAGCTCCTGCCACCATTGATCCTGCCCCTAGAGGCATTCCCTATGGTGACATTTCCCTCTCGAGCTCTCTTTTAACACACTCTCTGTTCCTCTCTCACTGTGCTTCCCCATCAGCTTCCTTTTTCACATGCTATTACGGTTTATTTATTTTTTCATATCTCTCTTTTTCCTGTTGTTTCTCCTTCCTTTTTCTTTCAGAGAGTGGTGACTCAGTCGGCACACCTGTTCTCTTTCTCTCTTCCCTTTGGTTATGTTTATGTTGGCCATAGGCTGTGACCTTCAAATCAGACCTGTGAGTAGGCTAATGTAGGGCTGGATGATATTATGAATACTAGGGGTGTGTCAATCCGATATTCAGGATCAGTATCGCTCCGATACTGCCATTTCGGTCAGGTATCACCTGACGACACTGATCCAAATACGATATTCTACATATACTATTCTGTGATATTTAAAAAAATGTGTACACAAGTCAGTGCTGTGCTAATAAATGCTACATTATCAGATTCAGGCATTATTTCTGAAATGAAAAAGCCATCAAAGCTTTTCTGAAGAGAGTCAGTTGCCCTCAGAGGTACATTCAAAACACTCACACTGCGTTTTGACTTTGGAACGTGCAGCTCACATTTATTAAATGAAATTATAGCCTTAATCATCACATTAAGCCATATTTCAATTCTTTTCTTTCCATCCCCAAATGTAAGATCTCTTGAAATTATAATTAACTTTTCTTGTACTAGGCTATTTAAGCAGAATTTTTCCTGGCTCAAAATGAGGTGGAGGTGATACCATCCTGATCATGTACACCATGGTCAGCTCCTTGGATACTCTCGTTTCCTGAGTTGTACTCCCCTTACTCTAAGGCTAATACAAAACAATATTAAATAGGGGTGTGCACGGATAGTCGAACATTCGAATATTCGTTATGCTCTAATTATTCAATAAATAAAAATGATATTCGAATTTTGCACAAAAAAAAAATTCTCAATAAAACCTAATTTGGTCACTTTCTGTGATTCTCCACAGCATATTTGAAAATGTATGCAAGCAAAAAATAATTAATGAATGAATAAGGGGCCGTTCACATATCACGCCTAAAAACACGTGGAAAACTCTAGTTGCGCCGCTTTCTCCTTCTTTCCAAAGTGCTCGGGCAAAAGCGCTCCTGAGGCATCTGCCGTTGCTAAGCAACAATGATGCGCTCTCTCCATGAAGACGCAGAAATTTCAGCAAAGGATAAATGGATTTGCAGCACAAAAAAAATCGCTTTCAGTAGCTCTGCTACTGAATTTATTTCAAAATGGCAATCCATATACAGCTATGATCAGCTGTTCCTTCATCTTGGCTGAGCAACGTTGTTACGGGAAAGGATGAAGCTGAATGTTTAGTTCTTGTCACATGACCTGCGGTGCGCTTGCGTCATTCTGAAAAGTTGAGATGTTTTTAACTCGATGCGGTGCGGTCGCTTCCATTATGAGCTTCCTACATTGGAAATAATGAACTTGAGAGCGCAAAAGACGCGATATGTGAATGGCCCCTAAGAACTGCGGTCTTCTACAGGACTTCAAATATGCCGTGGAGAATCGCAGAAAGTGACTGAATTCAAGAACATTGTTGCGGCATCTCTCAAGCAACAAATAAACACCTCTAACTTGGAGAATGCAGTGAAAACTTCTTGCGTCTGCCCTAGCCCCTTGGCACAAACATCTCAGGTTTCTCAATGAAAACATTCTGAAAAAAACTTTTTGAACATTGTCAGAACATTTTCCTTGATGCGAGTGGTGCAGATGCAGCCGCTGCCACCAACGATGAAGAGGATGCAATGCTCACTCGTCGGAAAAGGCTGAGCCAGTTCTTCAGCGATGATTACAGAGAGTCCAGCCGAGATGAGTGGGAACAGTTCTTGCTGGAGCCATGTATTCTACCAGATGAGGATCCCATTCAGTGGTGAAACAAAAACACGAAGCGCTTCACAAAACTTATTTGCTTAGCACACCGTTATTTGACACCTTTCAGCCCTACATCTGGAGAGTCTTGTGTTCAAAGGGCAGATGTGAGCTCTAGATGTTTTAAACTGCACAAGAATATTTACCTCATGCTGGGCTTGTGTGAAAGGGCTTCAGCAGCATGCACTCTGGAGACGCTGTTGCTATGGAAACAAAGATGTCAAAATCATGGGCAAATGAGCTTCTCTATTACTTATGAAACTGATTTCATTAGAATTGCTATTAGTGTTATAAACAGAGCAGAACCCTGTATTTTATATTGCCCATTTTACAGGGCGTTGATGTATTTTTGTAGCACGACTGGAAGGCACAATACGTAGATTTCAGCAGTATTAATGTAAAAGAAAAATACAAAAAATAAGAATTGTTTTTTGTTTTTTTTTGAAGAAAAGCACTTTCACTAATAGACTGCCTAATAGATTTATGATTTATGCTGTGCAGCGATTTTTCCCTTGATTGCACGGTTTAGATGATTATTACGCAGGCAACTGACAAAAATATATTTGTGATAAACACTTTTTTTTAATAAAAAAAAATACATGAAATCACAATTATAACCACTAGACAGCAGCAGAAGATTATTGGCTTATTAGTCATTCATTTATACTTTTTCTCTATATTCCGAAATTATAAAATCACTATTGTAAAATATAAAGACAAGAAATCTGATTTTCTCAGAATTATACACTTTGTGTATAAAGTAAAATAAGTCTAAGTAAACATTTCTTCAATTTCTTACTAAATCACACATATTCACTGAAGTTGGTCAGTTCTATATGCTAGAAACGTAATAGTAAATTTTATAAGAGTGGAATATATACATGTTATGTATATAAAAAGTAGATTCTGTTGTAAATTTTGTGTGCATCTTAACTCAAGCTTAGTGTTTTACTGTCAAATCTGTATAAACAATAAACACAAGAAATATAAATGAAATATTAGTAACTGCACTCATTAATGTAAAACAACAGTAATTTTATGACTAAATGTTCAAGTTAAATGCTACCAAATCTGCTCCTGGCACCACCATCTGTAGAACTTGGTGGCACTGGTGCCACTGCTCTCAAATGTTAGTCTGGAGCCCTGCAGTAACCAACACAAAATAGTAGCTGGTCCAGTGTGGCCTGAGCCCAACTGAACCGTGCTCTGGCCCACCTCTTCCAAGTGAGTCAGGGACAGCCAAACAAACTGCAACCGGGCACAGTACAGAGCAGTCACATTAGTCAAATCAACCTGGCTTTGGGAGTCAAATGCCCTTGGGCACGGATCAGATCACCAATGCGAGTACACCCTGAGTCTGAACGTCACTGTCTCTAGAGGAAAAGGGATATGAAATGGAAGGAGCACAATCGAAAGCCACTCACTGCATTAAATGCAAGATTACAGATTCAACAAAAAGATTTTGATTCTGCTCCGTTGTGATTACTGTGCATTAATAATAAAACACACATACAGAAAATGGACAATTTTTCCCCCTGACGTGTCAGTTTTATTGTTTTGTTTTGTATTAAGCAAGCAGCTATACAGCCAGATGAGCGAATGCCAAAAACATGCTTTCCTATAATGTCCTCTTATATCAGAAATGCCTTAAAAGGGTTCAGAGGTAGCAGTTATTTGGACCAAAGTGCCAAAAGCAATTTAAGTGATGTAAAATCTATTTTAAAATGATCACTGTTTTCAACTTTGTTCTAGACTTAATGAACTTGTGTGAACGAATATTTAATCAATTTATGCAGTACAACAGTACACTGTAAGTAATGGCAAGTTTTGTTTTTTTACTAAAACATGTTAAATTTAATTGCATGCCAGACTTGATCAACAATTTTGAGTGATGACAAATTGTTGAATTTCAGTTTTGAATCAATTGAATAAGACATTTTGTAGTAATTAATGGAAAGCAGTCCAATTTGATTGATTTTGTTAAGAAAATGTAAATGCTATTAAAAATTTGACAATTAAAAAAAAAAAAAATTATCCAATGGCCAAATAAAAAGTGCGTTACAATCCTTGCAATGTTCACAATGTTACTTAATTGTATTTGATCAACAAGATCAGTGCAAGCTATACTTTTTCATAGCTATTGTGATTTTACAGATAATTACAGAGTAGTAAATGTAGTTTACCAGTCCAGCTTTCCTAACACTGGTTAAATGTGTAGAAATGTTTGCATTGACTTCTTACACCATTGAATTCACAATATCCTCTTTTTTCCATTTTTGATCAACAGGAAGGATTTGTGGTTTATTAGAAAATAACTGCTGCATTGATGTGCTTGGGCTCATTTAGGTTGTGCTGTTATTTTCCTCATTTTTAGTGGTGTATCCATGACATCATTGTCCTTTACTTAATTTTCCGGTGTGTATCTCAGTAGGGGTGTGAAGTAACAGAGTAACTGCATCAGTCACTGTCTCCTCACTTCCGAGCCTGTGACCCTCCTTTCTCTCAGCTCCTACTGCAGTCATTAATTATACAAGTTCTTGTCCTTAATGTGGAGCGTATTGGATCAGATGGGTCAGAAGTCCTCTTAATCTACAGATTAACTTTGTTGTTGGTTTACAGGCAAAGATATTAAAAAAAGTCCTCTGTAATTTTGCCCTGATCCTCTATTTTATAAAATCATGTTCATAATTCTTTGAAAAATCTTTGACAAGAAACATTGTTGTCAGTCAATTTAAAGTTAGTACAATGAACCTTGAATAGCATAGCATGCAAACATTCTGAGAATTCCTGCAGGAAATAGTATACTGGGCACAATATGCTAATTTTTGTTGTCTGCATGGAATAGCCAGATGACACCCTGGAACCCACAATGCAATGAGGTTGCCATGCCTTCCAGTTCCAGTGTGTTGTCAAAACTGGCACCTAATTATAGTCAGGTTTCACCATTTTTTGCCAACATCCATTTTTTTATTATTTGATAGTTGTTGCCAAAATATATTTGTACAAAGATATTTGCAGTTCATTCTTGTGATGGGAAAGCATAATTTTAGCTACATTGTCACATAATATAATAATAATAATAATATTTGTTTGTTTAAACCATATTCATTTTTATGAATAAAATGTATTTATTTGAAATATAATTTTTGTAAGAATGTAAATATCTTTACTGTATTGATGTATTTTTGCTAAATAAAAATAATTTCCTAAAAAATACATTTGCAAACGCCAAACATTTGTTGAGTGGTAGTGTAAGTGGTAAAAAAAAAGGGAAACCCCTGTTGTTCCCAAAGGTGTCTGCCATGTTACCTGTTTATTTTTGTAAAAAATGTAAAGTACTTTCTACGTTTTCTTATTATTGCTGTTGAAACTTGCTGTAGAGACATATGTCTGGAGTCTCTCCTCCAGTTCCTGCTGTCATATTTGCCGGGCCAGCTGTCTCTGCTCGGGTTCAGGCTGGCTCTTGACCCCAGCTGCTCTGCCCCTGCCAAGAGATGCCAAACATTTCCAGCTCATACAGTACATTTCTCCTGCACTGCATTATCTTTCAGTTTTCTGCCTATGCAAACAAAGATCGTGATTGAAGTTTTTGCTTTAATGATTGGACCTAAATTACGCCCCTGCAGCACCTCATGGCTTATTTACCACTCATCTCGCCAAGAATAGACAGTAAAACGGGGGAAGCCCTTAAGACTTGGATACAGATTCAGAGGACACCTGTTGAAGATGCCTGTGAAATGTATATGAGCCACTCTAATGTTCACTGCTGTTGTTGTCATGGTGTCTATTAGCCATAGCCTAAATAGCAACAGTGTGTATAATTTGGTCCCTTTTCATTCCCACGGTTGGTTTACATTAGCACTGTTGAAGCTAGCATCTGCTGCTGTTTAGTGGCCAGTCAAGCCTCATATAACCAGAACCTCTAGAGCACTAGGATTAGCATCAGTGTCACGTCAGCTAAAGTTCAGGCTCCAGCTGGGTTACCTATATAAGCCTGTACTATTGGAAAGTTCCTCTTGAGCCTCAGGGAATCCAATAAGCCTTTCATCTTGCGCCGTTATTTGGGTGGCCCATTGCGTAACTTGTCTGGGATAGCCGGACATGTAATGGGTGGTGGCTTGTTGATCAAAACATTGTGGGGGAGGTTAAGGGGACTATTTTTAGCTTGAGAAATTATAGAAAAATGATTCCAGGAAAGTTGGCGAGGGGGTGGACAAAGGGGTCCTGCAACATAACAAGTGGGCTGTTTTCATACTGGGTTCCTCTTAAAGCTTCTCGTGACAGTTTTTTCTCGTTGTGGTTTTAATTAAGCAGCTGCCCTGCCAGTGCTTTCCTGTTTCAGCATAGAGCTTGCGTTTGGTAATGTTAAGTTCCACTTGGGATTACATTTGTTAGGGCCTGTGTTACTTTACTAATATTTAAATGCTATTATAGTATTTATTAATTTTGAATGGGCTTTTTATATTTTCAGTTTATTTTAATTTGTTGTAATATTTAATAATTTTTTAATCTAGCTATTTTCTATTTAGATTTATTTTTGTTTGTTTTAGTAATTGTAATATTTCAGCTTTTTATTTCAGTTAATTTTAATTTAATTTCTAAATATATTTATTTATTTATTTATTTTATTTTTTGTTATCAAATTTAGATTTTATTACAGCTTTATTTTAATTTGGGAGAATTTTTTTGTTGTTGTTGTAGCTTTAGTATTACTTAAAATAACTCTGGTTATGCAGCCAAATCCTAGCACTACACTGAGATTTAAGTTCTCCGTGTGTCAAAGGTTCTTCAGAGCCATTCAGAGTTGTGCTGGAGCTTGTGGATATTGATGTAAGTAGATGTGTTTCCTTTTTATCTAATTTCTAGTGTGTTGACCCTCAATACTTGAAGTGCACAAACTTACTGGCAAAGAGCTTTTGAAAGCTTCTTATCAAATCTCCGTCTTCAGTTTGTTATTCAAGATGCAGGACAGTTGTTTCCTAAGTAAACTGCAATGTCTGGAAGCTGTGTTTGTTATATGAGAATTCAAGTTTCCGCTAGGGTATTGCTGGTAGAAATATGTCAAGTAAAAAAAAAGGTCTTAAAAACACAATTTTCATTTAATTTCTTTTTCATGACAGTTTGACCAAAATGTGCATCTTCTGGCATTATCTTAGTCTTGAGCCTCCCTTCTCATTTAACTCTGTAACATCAACCTCCAAATGTGGGAGAGCATTGAGATCTGAGCCTCTGGTCACCCGTTAGCCTCCTGACTCATACCCCACGTGTGTCCGTGCCATTCGGGATTCCTCTTTTCACGTTTTCGTCTCTGCTGCTGTATGTCATGTATCTCCTCAGCTCTCCATCCTTTCCGCCCCACTGCCCACTGTACTACGCCTACAGAGAGCACCCTCTGTCTCAGCAGGGAAATCCCTCCTGTTTGAGCCAGACTCTTTCAGCCCTAAAGAGCAAACAGAATTGTGTTAATAATCCCTTAAGTCTTGCTTAATTGAAAACCCTTGGCCTTGATCACTACAGCCTCCCCCATCAGCTGCTGCCCTCAGCACGTCATTACACATATTGTGAATCATGGCTCTTCGATTAATGATTCATGTCTGTGATTTTTTTCTCCTTGTCTTCCTATCAGTGTTTTTTTTTTTTTTTTCATTCTCATGGTTGGATATATGACATATCAGTTGACTCAGAATCGCAGAGCAACAAAGGATGCACTAAAGCATGAGGATGAATGTTTTCATATCATTTGAGTCTTGCATGTCTCTAATAAGCTGGGTAAATGTGTAGTAACCATAGACTGTATAAAAACATGGACGTATTGTCCGTGACGTCATCCGTAGAATCCTGTAGAGCGTTTCTGAAGCTCAAAGTGTGCAGAGTGGGCCATCGCCATCTTGGCAGCGGGTCACCGCACGTCACTTCTGGATAGTCGAAAATGAGCAAAAAGGTGTGAGCTGGTTGCTGACGGCAGTTATAAAAAAAATTCACTCCCCTCACAGTTGTCATGAAGGGCAAAATTAGCTATATAGACCAAAATCATTTTTTGCACAAGGCTGTGAACGTGTTTTTTTCTGCTGTAAAGTTGGAAATTTTAACATGGGGAGTGGGATGGACTCCCTTCTGTAGCCAGCCTCAAGCGGCCAGTCAATGAATTGAAGTTTTAGTCACTTCCTTGTTGGCTTCACGAGAGAGGGGGGGGGGGTTGCGGCTCGGTAGTAACCCCCAAAAGCATGGAGTCTGCATGACTGTTTATTTATTTCTGTGGTGCCTGCTTCACCTGTTGTCTGTGCAGCAATGAGGGCTGCGCCGTTGAGCCGATCAGTCACTGCAGATTTCGGTTTAGAGCTCAGACAAAGGTCAAAGGTCTTAAATCCCAATATAAGTTTGGTTTAAAATTAAGAAATGATGATATGCATTTTTTTGTGTGTGTATGTATATATGTATATAATATTTTTTTTTACGATTTTTGGATATACCACTCAGCATTCCATTATAAAGCAGAATTGATGTTATCTAGTGGAGTGGGTATATTTGTTCCTGAAAAACTTGTTTGTTTTGTCTTGTCGTGTCTTTCTGTGTATGCTTACTTCCTGTAATGTGTCATTGGGTGCACTGCATCACTGCAGATGGCTGCACACAACAACACACTTGTGTTTGCAAGACAACATCTCAGAAAATCTTTAAATCAGAAGATAGCGGCTCAGACTCTGACAGTTACTTAAAGATAAATGTGAAGAATTTTCAACATGAAATTGCAAACATTTTTCTTTCGAACACTCCTCTTGTATTCCATGGTTCCTGTGACTCATACCACTGATTGAGCCAGCATGCTCAAAAAATTTAGCAATTTTTTGCCTTTAAAGAAACGGAGGTTAACTCTCCAAATTCGTTGAATTTCTCATTGACGATGAATATGTGCTCATGTCACACTTCCGGCTGTTAAAAACAAACAGTGCATTCATGGTTTTGGGTTCTGCATCCTCAGGCTAGTAAATTGGATTTAGGCCTAACAACAGAGTTTTATGGTCATTTGATTTTAATTGAGGTCAAGAAGTCAAAAGTAAAGGGGGGCACTGACAGCGCATCATTTTCTGATAGGCGCTCAGTTTTAAATGTTTAATCGTTTGGTTTTCTCATTCTCCTATTGCTTCCTGCTGTTGTTTTAATAACAGTGGTCCTCAGATGAGTGTAGCCAATTCACCATGTGCCATCTGCATTATTTATCAGTGCAACTATAAATTATTTATCGAGCTCGGTCATGAATGGGGCTGTTGTGTTTACACATGGAGAGTCATTTCACTGAGAAGGGCATTGTGTGGATCTAGATGCACTCAAGCTGGATCTTATTCTTAAGCTTGCATGCACAAGGGAGAAGGTTTCATTTACTTTTTTATATATGTGACTCTGTGTATGTTTTATGTATTTATACTGGTTTATATAATAGTATATTGTTTGATTTAGTGATCACGTTATCAGAATTTGAAAGCTGGGATTTTCATATCAAAAATAGCTACACAAATATTTGATTATCGGATGGTAAGCTTGCATTAAAAAAGTTTAGTAAAGTTTAGTTCACATATCAACTGAAAACAAAGTGTAAACCAAAAGATTACAGATAAAAATCCTCAGTTTCCTCTCCAAAGTCTAGTGAAGTAAACCCACCCTCTATCTCACATACAGCTACACTTGCAGGTCTCACTTCCTCAGTGTCCTCATCACTTCCAGCATTGAGGTTATGTTTAACCTCTATAGTGTCTAGATCTTACTTCCTTTTTCGCTATTTATTCATTTATTTTTTGCTTGCTCACACAAAAAACCTTTAAAAATATGTTCAAGCTTTTAGCCTTGACCTCTTTGTTTAGTATGCCACAGAAATGTTCAGAAGGTGAAGCATTCAGTCTCACAGCTTTGGCCTTGTTGTGTTAGTGCTAATGTTAAATACGAGGAACCGGTAAACCAGCTTTGTAAAGGGAAACTCCCTTCAGGTAGGATGTTGTTAATCTTCTTCAACAATTAGTCTGTTCTGTTTAGGTGAAACATGTCTGTTGTCAAGTTATGTTTCACCAGCACGCCCTTCACTGATGATGATTTTACAGCGTGCACTCTCACCTTGCCCAGATTGTTCTGATAAAACAAGCAGGTATAAGGGTGTTTCTGTTTCTTCTTTTCTTTTTCTTTTTTGTAAAGGAATAGTTCACCCATAAATGACGATAGTGATGATTTAAACAATAATGATTTGAAATTTTCACTTTTGGTTTGGATTGATAGCTGTATTTATTTGACCACCATTTTTATTAGAATTTTTCAAATTGTTGGACAATCAACTTTTTTCAGTCATGGTTAATTAATTTGGATTAACTGGACTAATTTAATGTGAATAAGTATTTGTTGGAAGTTTCTAAGTTGTATGGTTGTTGCAAACTGTATTATCTTAAGCCAGTTAAAGCGTGGCCTGTAATAGACTGTGTGTGTGTGTGTGTGTGTGTGTGTGTGTGTGTGTGTGTGTGTGTGTGTGTGTGCCTGCAGGTGAATCTTTTTGAGCTCTCCCTGCTTTCCCTCATCTGTTCCCTTGGGCTCAGTGTGCCTGTAATATCTCACATTTCTTTTTCCACTGACTGTCACCAGCTCAAATAATGACTTAATCTGCCTGGAGATCTGAACTCTAGGGAACAGGATATATATATTAACATTTAGATTCACAAGATTTATGTGTTTTTTTTATTATTATTATTATTATTTAATAAGATTTTTTGATTTAGTTATACATTGGTTATTTGTAGAGTATTGAATAGTTTTTCTTTAATTTGAGTGTTTGGGGTCCAAGCTTTTCTGTATGCTGCAGAAAAGCTTCTAGTGGTTATAGGTCAAGTCTTTAGCTCCTCGGTGTCTGACACTTGTTAAAGATGATCATAATCTAATCTTATTAAAGGCCATTTGTTTTCAGTGGCTGGGAGATCTGATCTGTATGTTATAGATAGCTGTTGCTTTTATAAAACAAAAGCTGATAATTCATAATTTCGAAATGCTCTCTTTTTGCATGCTTTTATTGCTTTATATTGCATTTGGCTTTATTCCTCCCTGTCTCTCCCTTTTTTTCTTGTCTCAGGTTATGAAAAGACAGAAGACACATCAGAAAAGACTTCTCTAGCAGACCAAGAAGTTTCCAGACTCATTTTTATCAATCAGCCCCAGTTTACCAAGTTCTGCAGTAATCATGTCAGGTACGTGTCCTGTGCTTTTTGTATTGAGTAAATATCAAACAAGGGCTGAACAGACTTTCATGATGGCCACAGCGATGATGAACTCCAAGATGGTGGATAAAGCAGGTCAAATATTGATTACAAAAACATATTTAAAACTGAGATTTATTGATAAAACAGTTTATAAGTGTAAATGCATGTATTATTTTACCTAATAATTGTTTGAGTAGTTTAATCTCATCATGATTAATACTTTTATTTAGCAAGAGTGCAATGAATTGATTTATTTATTATGAACTTTACAGAATTACAAAAAAAATTAATCGGTTTCAAATACATGCTGTTCTTTTGATTGTTTTTTTTCTTTTCTTTTTATTATCATTTAAAGAATCCTGAAAAAATAATGTATCATGGTTTTCACTAAAATATTAAGCAGCATAACTATTTTTAACATGTTTCTTGTGCTTCAGATCAGCATAATAGAATGATTTCTGAAAAATCATGTGAATGTAAGACACTGACACTGGTGTTATGGCTGCTGATTCGGCTTTGCCTTCACAACAATAAATTGCATCCTAAAATATATTTAAATGGAGAACAGTTATTTTGAATTGTAATATTATTTCACAGTTTTGCTGTTTTATCAAATAAATGCAGCCTTGGTGTGCATAAGACACTTCTTTCTAAAAGCATTTAAAAAATCTTACGGTCCTCAAACTTTTCAAACTGTAGCTCAGGCAGCAATTCAGATGGATTCAGGACAGAACTTATGTCTAAAGTCACGAAAACAAAAGTGAAACTGTTAAAACACAAATCTGTTGAGCAGACTGTACTGCATGAATAGATGAAAATGGTTTTGAAAAAGTGTTGCTGGGTTCCAGTTGCCACAAAGTCTCACTGTGTCCAAGTTACACGTGGACTCATAGTGATGTATGGCAGGCAGAGAGAAGGTGTTAATATACAGTTAATATCTGATATCTGCTCAATCACACTCTGAATTACCTTTAAGGAGGATTTTTGTGTAATTATTTACTCACCCTAAAAAGATCAGGGAACTGAACTGATTTTAACCGACACACATTTTAGCATTGTTTGTGAATTGAATCTGATGTGATTCTTGGTGGTTTTTCTTCCACCCTGCAGTGAGAGAGCATTCATCCAGGTGTCATGTCACTCAGACTGCAGATCTTCAGTACTGAAACCCAAAAGCATCTATTTGATAGTTCCATCTAGTGATCATAACCGCCACTGCAGTCTGATAGGAGCATAATTGCTCACTAATAATGCCGTCCTCTGATTAATGCAGGGAGGAACAACATGCTGTCTCATGTCTGGACTGTGCTTTAAGTGTAATGTTTGCATTCCTACAGTCTGAGAGTCTGGGAGTGCTTGCTTTTATATGTGTATATTTTAAGACGTGAACTGCCATGAGAAAAAAAACAGGCTTTAGCTGTAATGGGTTACAGTCACGTTCAAAAATCGATTTATTTAGTTTTGTATGAGAATTCCCCACTCGTTTTGCTACTCTATAGATATCTGTATGTAAATGGGATAACCTCCACATACTGCCTTAGTTGACATTTGTCATTTATCAGGTCATGCCATTATGGTTAATACCGACTGCAACTGTGAACACCTATTTCTCTGTAGCCTTGCTTCTGAAATATTAAAATGTATTGAAATACAGTAAAAACACAGTAAAAACAGTAAAAAAAAATACAGTAAAAACAGCAGTACGTTTCTGAAATATTATTACAATTCAAAATAATAACCCCCACTGTTATTAACTCTACATTTAATTTTGAAAGGATTTTTTTTCTGTTGTGTTATGTAAACATCAGTTGTACTGTAAGTTCATGTGCTTGTGGTTGTGACATTAAGCTGCCAAAACAGGTCACCAACATTGACTGTAGTTTTCATAAGTGACCATGATTTGTGTCATGCATGATAAATAATGTCTACATGGTACATTGAACTTCTTTATTGCTAAATACTATATAATGGAGTGTTTTGAGAGCTGTGTGTGTTAGATTAAGGTCCTTCCTATTGCCTGACCTTCTTTTTAATGTTTTTTTCGTACAAAATGTTCCTTTTTTTTAATCACTGTAGTCAATCTGCTAATACCCACCCTGTGCACTCACTGAGCACTCTGTTCTCCCTATCATTACTAGACACGCCCCTTACTGCTGATTGGCAGCGAGTACGTTCCGGGACTCAGTCCAACACTGAAAGCATCAAAGTGTTTTTCAAATATTGATTAGTACACCTTTAATATACATAGTCCATTGTGTTGCTGATATGAACGGTAGGTCAACTTCAAGTTGTTACCCTCAGTAGATCTTTCCTATCAGAGCTGATACCGAGCTACCCGGAGCATTGCCGTTGTACTGTACAATCAGAACTAGCAAACCAGTCTACAAGGAAGAGGGATCACTTGAACAAAATACTGACATTTGCTTTATCTGAACAAACCCAACATTGCAGAGTTGGGAATAGTGCGCATGCTAAGTTAAAATAAATTACACAAATTTACACCTGAGGCAAACAAATATTATTAACATATCCTAACACCGCCCTTTTTTTTAAACCAAAAAAAGCATGTTTGCTCTTCACACTGTGTGCCTTCAGAAGACAAAACAGCTGTTGATGCATTTGTAAATATTCCACCACCAACAATGCCAGAACCGTCTCTCCATTAAAATTATTAACAGTACGTGGCTGAACCCTGAGGTTCATTTTGATGAGCATTTACACTAGTCACCCCAGTGACTGACTGCCTGATGAGCCAGCGTCCCGAAGCCCTTGTGTGCGATACATGTTTGTTTAAAAGCATGATGACTCTAAGTAGTGCTAAACGAGTGGAGCGTGTGGGTTAAGCAGCCAGCTGAGGTCTAGAAGCAGACCAAGATCTGGTTTCTGGGGTCGTGTAGAGGAAATGGAAGGAGAGACGCAGGTCAGGTCTCTCTGCACCGCCATGAGAAAGCACATCATGTGGTGTTTGCAACGTCCATCAAAATACTTATTATTCTTGTTAAATGAGCTTTACATTACCAACCATGTTCAATAAAGAAATTTCTAAAGAAATATAATGATTCATTTTATAAATGTAACTATAGCTCTAAAACTGGAAAACTTGAATGGTGCTTAATGGTCCAAAACTTAGTAAAACTACCCTATGAAGGTAGAATGTTATTTGTGATTGCTGCTAGTGATTGTTTTTTTATTATTATTATATTTGTCCCCGAGATATTGTATTGCATTTTTTCGTTAAGTTTTTTTTTTTTTTTTTTTACCCATTTTATTGTTGATTTAGGAAAAAGGTAAAAATATGTGTGCTAGATAAGTATGAGGCCAGATGGAGATGTCATATTTCACTCTTACTCGCAACGTGGAAATGCATTTCTTTATCTGAAGAACCGTAAGAGCAGCTGCTAGCTGCGGTTAGCTACCTCACGCTCCTACACTGAACAAAAGCTGAAAACTAGCCAAGCAAAAGTGGAGAAAAGTGAGAACGACAGGCTCCTGACAGAAGTTTCCATCTCCTCTGTGCTGCTAATTGCTGTGCTACTGTGTGCCGTGGTTTGATAAGGATCTCTGTGAAGACTGGATCAGTGAAACATAGAGAGAGTGAGAGGACTCGTATAACTTTCCATGTTAAAACCTTCACAGACTGTCTCAGTCTCTCCAGGGTGGTGCATTGTATTGCACATATTGTAGTTTATTTTACTTTAACATGAGTCATTAGTCATTAAAGGAGCATTGCGTAGGTTCTGAAATTTCTAACCGTTAGAGGAACTGCAGCCAGTCTCATGCTCGTTCTCAGTGTGCAAGCTCGTATGAGCACGACCACATCAACCAGGGTTGCCGCAGCAACCACTGACGCTGGTCGCTCTCTCTTTTTGCCACACTAGATACGTTTTTTTTTTTTTTTTTTTTTACTTACGAGGAGTGTCCGTGGGTGTCTGAATTGTTCTGCCGGAGGCTGGTCGCTTCTTTCCATCCACAGAGTCCATCTGAAAACACTATTGCCGCTGCTTACTATAATGGCTGGCGTGCCGTACGGTTGTAAGCCCAAGTAGACGAGAACGCGCATGACTTCACATTTAGTGAATTTTCGCGCCCGACTCCTCCACAAACAAATGAGCCTACAGGCTGATAGAGGCAGCCGTGGTGGACAGTCGAGGTGACATTCTTTTTTTTACTTCATGGTTGGCTCATACATGTACAAATTAAAACTCTATCTTAAAGATTTTTTTCAGTAAAAACCTCCACATAGCTCCTTTAATGATTATTTGAATGTATTCTTATTAAAAAGCTTTTTTGATAGCTGTGAATATTGTATTGGTATATTTATTATATAATATTATAATTAGTGGTGGGCCGTTATCAGCGTTAACGTGCTGCGTTAACGCGAGACTCTTATCGGGCGATAAAAAAATATCGCCTTTAATCTATTCTCAAAGTTGCATATAGCAAAACTGTAATAATGTGAGAAATGTTGAAGGTGTCTGAATAAATGTAGGTATGATTGTATATTTCATTTTTACATTTAAGACTATCCAGTGCTTTTTTACATTTAATTATTTGGTTTCTGTACCTTGACACCTTTAAACTTGAAAAAAACTTAAACATTGTGTAAATAGTTTACAGCTTTTTCAAGCACTTTGTGGTGCATTTTGGAAACAGGAGATTAGCCCCTTTTCTTATGCACCATCTAGCTTGATAAACCCCTTCTCAAATACTTACTGTTTGTCAATTTTATTTGGGTAACACACATATTCTGAATGCCGTCGGCAGAATTCGAATGAGCCATTTTAATCTAGATTAATCTATTCTGATATAAATGAGTGTTTTTAGTTTTTTTCGGTTGGCTGTTCTTTTGTTAAGTGGGTGGATAAAGAGGCAGGTGGGACGTTTATCTCAGTCTGAAGTGGCCTCGCTGTCTTTGGCCTAATGTGAGCGTAAATCAGTCGGCAGTCTTGAGAGATGGAGGCTCTGGCAAGCTCCTACCGTAGTTCACTCAAACTCAGAGCTCTTTGCAGCCCAGTCTCTCTCTCCTCCTGAAACATAGCTGTTCTTTATGGTCATTAACTGCCTCTCTCCATCACTCACTCTGTGCATTTGTGCTTGAGTCTCAGGCTGGCACTGAGCCTGACACTGGGGCTTTGAACTGAATGTGGCAAGGGGGAGGAAGTTTGATTCGTGCTGGTGATCATGGTCATGCTTCCTGGTTCTCAATATCACTTTTTACTATAATGACCAACTAACATTTGAAAACTTAGAAATGAATGGATGATAAACTTAGACCAGTTTTCAGATGATGTCAGGTGGATTTATATTGTGGTCATTCTTGATGTAACCACATTTCTGACTTCTGGTCCTCTTTTCTCTGCAGCACTGCAAAGTACAATTTCCTCACCTTCCTGCCTCGGTTCCTGTACTCTCAGTTCAGAAGAGCAGCAAATTCCTTTTTCTTGTTCATCGCACTTCTGCAGGTAAGACGTCAGTGTCTTCAGTGTCAGTGTCTAACCTTCCTCCCCCAGGGCAGGAATACTGATGACAAGCTAAAGAGATTAGGACTGTCAGCTCTCACGGTCACAGATAAACATCTGTCTGCGGATTCCCTGAACCTCGATACCAGGTTTCTTAAGTAGATAGGACTGATAGCAGAGTAGGGTGGAATCAAACAGACAAGTCATTCAAACCAAGTGTGAAAACCTCAGTATTACATTAGTATGTGAACACAAACGATACTTTGTTCCACAAGGTCAGCATATTCCCTCTTTGAGAACTGAAGTTTCAAATGTTTTGAGTCTTTTGAAATAATTTAATAATACTTATTCTTAAAGGATGCATTAAATTAATCAAATGTGGTGGTGAACATGTTTTCCGTTTCCCCCAAAAATTTTAAGCAGCACAACGGTTTTCAGCATTAATAATAATAAGAAATGTTTTTTGAGCAGCAAATCCGCATATTAGATTGATTTCTGAAGGATCATGTGACACTGAAGACTGGAGTAATGGTTGTTAAAAATTCAGCTTTGCCATTACAGAAATAAATTACATTTAGAAAAAAAAATTGTTAAAATAGTAGTCAATTTAAATAAATAAAAATATTCTGCAATATTTCCATTTTTACTGTTAATGATCAAATAAATGCTGCCTTTTGTGAGCATAAGAAGCTTCTTCAAAAAACATTTAAAAAATCTTATTGACCCCAAACTTTTGAACAGTTGTGAACTGTTTATATTGCTTTTGAACCTTAAACAGATTTTGGTTGCACTGCTTCTGTGTAATTACCATACGCTGCCGTCACCAAGGGCTCCAGTGTTATAAACATGCTGTTCTTTTAGAGACAGAAGGTACAATTACTCCACCACCCAGCAACCCGGCGTGACCCTGTGGATGCACCGCACATTAAATTAGCTCCTCTGTTTTAATGTAGCTCAATCGATGACTGGGAGAAAGGTAGATGAAGAGAAACTGTGTTACATGAGAGTAAAACAGAGAGGGTAAAGTGGCTTCGACGCACAGGTTCTGTGAATCTTCATTACACCACCGTCAATGAGGTGACCTAGAAATGCGCAGTCATGTTGTGAACGAGAAAAACGGGAGGGTTGGATTTGCTAAGGCAACAAGGGGGCCAAGGTGACCATCTGATTTTTATATAACTTTCATCACACTAATAGAGTGCTGCCTCTGGATATGATGTCATAGTGAACAAGACGTTTTGATGCTGACAGCCAGGATTCACGATGATCGACTGCTCTGGTTTTCTATGCCACTGTGGTTTGGTTGTGAGCATACTCTCCTGTTTAAGTGAAATGTAACACAGAAGGGAAAGTGTTGGCATCAGGTTAAAAGGAATCTGTTTCGGGTTTCCTATTGTATGTCTTTGCATTGTTGGCCTCTGTCTGAACCTGTAACAGCTCTGACACTTTATCTGATGGGGCACGTCGAGCCACTTCATGATATTATGTAAGCTCTGTGAGTTTTGCCAGAATCAGGAGAGAAATTTTAGAAGTTTAATCAAGTTGTAGTGGTGTGAATTTCTCATCTTTTTGGCCAGCACTGGCTATGCGTTCTGTACTAGACTCACTGAGACTTGTCATGGCACTTTTATACTGTTGTTGTTCTCTTGTTGACCTGACTGCTTCCATTGTTCTCATTTGTAAGTCGCTTTGGATAAAATATTAAATGTAAATGTGAATTACATATAATCTTGAGGGCCCTTTCGCAACTACCTGGAGCGGCACCTAACCAGCCTGAACCAGTTTGGAAATTGATGCTAGTCTAAGCTGATCTCTTCAGCACAGTAGACAGATATGTCACATGGCGACTTCTAAACATCCATCAGAGTCACTGCTGCTGACTTTCTGATGGTTATTGCCATTCCCTTAGGTTGCTTTCTTGACCTCCTGGTGATAAATCCTAACACCACCAGGGACCTAGACCTTCAGGCTGTGTTATGATTGCTTGGAAACAAAACGAAAGCAGTTTATCAACCCCCCTGAGTGTTTTTCATGAGGTCATATGTTTAAATGCTCTGCTGGACTTTTAATTAATTTGTATTTTTATTCATGCCCTTTAGATGACAAGATTTGTGTAACGTTTGGATGTTCTTGGTTTGATGTTGCTCTTCTGTTTTTTTGTTATTTTTCTATATTTTTTCTCTACAGCAAATCCCTGATGTGTCACCGACAGGGCGGTGGACAACGCTGGTGCCGTTACTCTTCATCCTGTTGGTGGCAGCAGTGAAGGAGGTTATAGAAGACCTGGTGAGAGCATTCATTTCTATATGTGATCTGTTCTAGTAGCTTACGGAGTAAATAAGTGTTGCATGATATATCGTGCTAAAGAGGTATTGCAAAACCCTGCTTTTAAAAACTGTATGATTCCGCATTTTACTAGTACTGGTACTTTAAGAATGTATTTTACATAGAGCCATATTTTCTGAGCAGGACAGTGTGCATGCAGCGTTCTGCTTTCATTCCCTGCATGAACACTGGCCGTGCCAAACTTTATATATCTGTGCAACACAGGACTGCTAAAAACGTAAGCAGTTTAAAAGTGGATAAGAAACATGCATGAATGAGCAAAAGCGTGGGCAAGCTTGATGTAAAAAAATTAGTTAAGGACAATAAACCTTGAAAAAGAGCTTGTGTGGTACTCGCGCCTCTGTCAGACAGCATGCAATCACGAATTCAGATCTTTCATGAGTTAATGCCATTCAGAGGTTTTAGCTTTTTAGCTTCTGCTAACTGGTATGTGCGTACATGTAAGAGTGACGTTACATCGGATGACGTAGGTGAGAAAAAGTAAGTCTTTTATTATTTATTATTATTATTTATTATTTATTATTATTTACAGGAGCAATGGAAGCAAAGTTAGCTTTGCTCAGTAGTAGTTTCAAGATATTTTAGTCCGTTATTGTATCGCAGTCAGAATTTTGGTATTGTGGCAACACTATAGAGTTAAATGCCTGTGAACTTTGTGCAGATCACTCACATTTTTCAGTTAATTGTTTTATCATTGGCAGTTGGGATGGTTTTTAATGAGTGATTAATGAGAGAGAACTCTCTTGCAGTGCATGCTGCTCGCTGTAGGTTTTATCCTCTCTTGCCCTTCACAGCTGTTATATTATCTGAGTCAGTTTTTAGACTGCGTTCACGTTTACCTCTTTTACTCTTCCTGATAATTCAATCTCACTCTCTGGTGATCGTGTACACGGCAGAATGCATCTCACTCCCATTAGCCGACACTCTTTTTCCTGACCTGAACTCTCATCTTATTTGCCATGTAAATTAATTCCAAGACCTTTTTACATAGAAATTTACATAGAGGAGTGAACACTGAGATAAAACCGCCAGCCCAAATGGATCCACCATAGTGCTGTGACCCTGAAATCAGAGCCTGATCTCTCGGCTCCCTCTGGACAGCCATCCGATCACATCACGCTGGATGCTGTGGTCAGAATGACCGGCTCAGCACTTTATATGGGTTTCTGATGTGTTATTCAGGTCTGAAATGTCAAGTCTAGCTCTGGATGTGAAAGTCATACGTATAAACTCACGTCTGTACGGTCATACTGTGAGTGGAGGTATTTTTTTTTAAAAAAAAATTTTAGAGGCGTCCCATGAGGTGATAGAAAGGCTTCTCTTGTTACTCCGTGTTAGCTTTTCTTTGTTAGACTTTCATGGCTTGTTTTTGTATTTAAAGGAAGTTCATCTCCAGAAAATGAACTAATTTAATTCATTTACTCACACTCATGTTGTTTCAAACCTGAATTACTGGCTTTCAAACACAAAGCAGATATTTTGCTGAATGTTCACACTACTTTTTTTTTTCTTCCATATAACTGATGTATCAAAAAACACAAATCGGTCGACCACTAGTGTGTGTGTGTGTGTGTGTGTAAATTTCAAAAGAAGCCAGCAGGCTCAGTATAATCCATAACTCGTCATAATCCAGCACCCAACAAAGACAGAGTCTAACAAAGAGGTGATGTGCCAGTGCTCTCCACATATTGGCCTGCTTATCAGCTGCACCCCACTGTATTCCACTAATCCATCTGGGATTTGGTGCTGCATCTTACCACAAATCCAAACAACTGTCTCCTCTTACCTTTGGGGCCGTTTTGTACTGTTAAATATCATCCTTCCTCTTGCTCCCATGTTCACTGCAGGCAAGCCATCGTTTAGATTAGATGCGTAATCAAATCATTACTTCCCTCCACAGAGCCTGATCTCTGCTTTATGTTGAGGTGAAGGAAAAAGGAAGGAGATAGGAGAGAGTGAGGAGAAAGAGAGATTTGGATGATAAATGGGATCTGAGAGCGGTCTAACTTTTTCTTGCTCCTGCAGAGGTCATGTGACATGGGCCGCCCAAATAAGGTCTCCAGTAATATGAATGTGGCTGTTTGTCACATTTAATGCTATTTTAATCTAATATCAATTTGAGAGAAATGGGGAGGAGGAAAAAGAGTATATAGAAAGGCTGGAGAGATGCAACCTCCAGTTGCATTTATTTAGTCTGCAGTAATTTATTTTTTATATAAGCAATTTATTTTTTATATAAGCAATATTTTTTATAAATTTTGTATATTTAAACATTACATTTGGACATAGTCAGTTGCAACATTACATAAAACTTCATTAGAGAAGGTCACTTAAAAAAAAAAGGGAAGTCATGGCCTAGTGGTTAGAGAGTATGACTCCTAACCCTAAGGTAGTGGGTTTGAGTCTCAGGCCCTCAATACCACGACTGAGATGCCCTTGAGCAAGGCACCAAACCCCCAACTGCTCCTCGGGCACCGCAGCGTAAATGGCTGCCCCCTGCTCCGGGTGTGTGTGTTTACTGTTGTGTGTGTGTGTGCACACTTGGATGGGTTAAATGCAGAGCACTAATTCTGAGTATGGGTCACCATACTTGGCTATATGTCACATCACTTTTTTTTACTTTGACATTCTGTCTGTAAACAAATTGACTGCTTTATTTTATACACATAATATGCATTTATTTAACTGGTGCTCATGGCACTCTTAGCATAGTATCATCATTTTAAGTTATTCAGGTTTCTCTCATGGTGTCTTATGAATGTCCATTGTGCCTAACAGCACATAAACCATTCGTCCCGGAAAAACAAAAGTGACATTGAACATATTTTACCATTGTTAACCGGGAGGATAATTAGGCAATAAGAGAGCACTAGAGATGGATTTAGATTTAGAGCTTTTAGAAGCTAATCAGTGTTTTCAGATCACTCTCACTCATTGGCTTCAAAATGGAGCAGATCAAACCGCTCTTGTAGTCTGGGACAGAAAAGAGTACTTCAATAGACAAACATCTGACTAAGCACAGTTTTATTGGTCATTAAACATGTAAAACATCACTCACATATATAAAGAAATTGTATTTTATTTACTAAAATGTTTTTTCTCTCTAATTATTTTGTTGTGTGCATGCTGTATTTATATTTCTCTGATATTAATGTTTGCATATGTGTGTCAATATTCTTCTGTTGCGCATTCTAAATGAAAGTAATACAACCCATAAAATAAAGTTCATCCATCTAATATTATTTAAAGATTTAATTTGGCTCATTTGATTTAATATTTTAAATTTTTTTTTTTTTCAGAAACGTCACAATGCTGATAGTGTTGTTAACAAGAAAGAGACACAAGGTAAGACTTTTGTTTGTTCACCGTTTGTCTTTAAAAACCAATACATTTGTCTGATTACACTTTCTTCCCTGATTTGGAGCATTTTTTGTTGAAACAAAGATGAGGTGGGACTTAAATAACTTTGGCTGTGATTTACTTGTTAGATGCTACCCTTCTAAATTAGATTTGCCAAAAAATTGGACACAGCCATAAGCACAGGATGAGTCAGCATTTAGTAATTAGTCATTTTCATAACTTTCTCTTTCAAGAAGCAGACAGTCAACTTTAAATGTGTGTATATATATATGCATTTTTATATCATGGGGTATTAGTCTGTGTTCTGTGGATTAGTCTATGGATCTTCTCTGTTACGGTGATCATTCTCTCTCTTGTAGTGTTGAGGAACGGCGCTTGGGAGATTGTCCACTGGGAGAAGGTACTGCAGCAGATGCTGTTTCTCATACTTTGTGCAAGTTCCAGCATGAAATAAGTTGACATACTCTTAGAAACGGAGTGAGAAATGAGTATTCATAAAAGATGCCCACTGGTGTTGCCCACTAGGTTTGGGTTGAAACAGATACTTTGGTGTTGTCTTAAGAGGGTACTTCCCTCACAGCTCTTTTTCTTTTTTTGATTCCCGACTCAATTCTTTAGGTAAAGATAGAGGTGTTTACCAGGCCTCAGCTAACGTGCAGTCTCCATAGAGATCTTAATAAAGCTTGACACAGAGCAGCTTTTCAATGTTTTAGTATAGAGTAGCATTAATTACCCTGACAGAAACATACAGTCCATTATTATAAGGTGAAAGCAAAAGCAAATGGCTGGAGATATAATTACCTGGTGACTGGGCAATCATTAGCATTTGCAATATTAGTACACATCTGCGAGAGAGCATTAACTTGTGCCCTGGTGACCTCACCGTGGCACAGAATAGGATGTGATGTCAACTATGACTGCTTATTGTTGTTTCCTTTTTAGTATTTTATTTTCTGGAGCTGCAGTTCTGTTAAGTGCTGCGAGAATGGACAGCGAAGTACAATATGATTCTGCTTTAGCTCTCATTAAATCTAGTCTATTCAAACCAGAGCCAGGCTTCTTGTCGCCCATCCTTTTATTAAGCCACACTGTGACACACTTTGAAATATTGTACAGTATGAATAATTAATTTTCAATACTTATAAATAGTATATCAACTCCTGCATATTTAAGTGCATGATTCAAAATAGCAACTATGAAGCAGCCTCTCCCAACTTTTACTGGATTATGGCTAATAAGATGATTAAAAATGCAAATCCAAAAAGAGAAATTGTTTATTTGTGGATATCACAGATAATACTTTTGATTAAATGGCCTCATTTTAAATGCTAGTCTCAAAAGAAGGCTTAGGGATCGAAGTACTTTCTTAATATGAAATTTATAGTTCTGGGCAATGTCAGCCAGATGTTATTTCTCTGTTCTCGCCAGTGGCTGCTAGTTTGCTATAAAGTTTTGGAACTGATAACTAGTTTGTGTTTTACAGGTTGTGGTTGGAGACATAGTTAAAGTTAATGGCAAAGATTTCATACCAGCAGATGTTATACTGCTGTCGTCCAGGTAGACGAATCTACGTCATCAGAAGGGAACTTGTCCATCCTTTTGCCCCTGACTCACACTCAACACCCAAAGGAAGTGATGATTAACGGGCTAATAACAAATAACCCTGAAACAAGGCCCCAAATCAATGCAGTGACGTTACAAATAGTATCAGTTAGTGGTTGTAGTAATATAAATGTTATCTGAATCCACAAAGGATGAAGGATTAAATGACTAGTTCACCCAAAATTGAAAATTCTGCCATAGTTTACTCGCCTTTTTTTTGTTCAAAGCCCAAACGTTATAGGGGTTAAGTTATTCTTTAATAGAAATAAAGTCAAAATCAACACTTCCTTTAGTGGATGTTTGCTTATTGATTAATATTGACTCTTCACTGTCAAAATTCATTTGTCAGCCAGGCTTTAAGTTGTCCCAAAGTTCTGGGATGTTACAGATGCTTATGTCAGCCATAGATTTCAATAATTTGTCATCAAATATTAATTCTGAAAGCATTTACTTTACTCTTGGTTTAGCCTGGCTTGGGTGGATTTTGAGCAGTGGGCATTGTGTTTTTTCCTCTGTGAAGATTAAACGTTTGTGTCTCTCTTCCCTTGTTGTGTGTGCTCTTCCTCCTCTGCCCATCTTATGTCCTTTCCCTCCTCTCATCTCCACCTTTCACCCTCCTCTCCCACATCATGTGATGAACAACCTTCTCCCGACTTCACTCGTGTCATTCTCCTTGCGTGGGGGCTGCTGGGTAATTAAGGTGTCGGTAGGGGAGGTAGTCCGAGCAGCCAATGGAGATCACCTCCCGGCCGACCTCATCATTCTGTCGTCCAGGTCAGGAACAGCTCCGGTTTGCATGCGGGCTAGGTGGGAAGGGGGCAGGGGGTACACAGGTGGAGCAAATCTGTTACTTTAATATTTCGATCTCTCCATTTGTGTTTTTGCATCCTATGTTTAGTCTTGGTTATGCCATTTTTTTAGCTGTGATCTGATAGATATCGCTGGGTGATACACATTTTTCTGTCTGTATTCAAAAATTACGTTATTAAAACATTAAGATTAACATCTTATAGCATCTTATAGCTTTTGAAACTGATTCAGTGAAATTAATTGAACTTACCAATTCTAATACCATTTTGCTATTGAAGTTGTCAGTGATTCATTAAAATCGAATTAAAAATTCTAAAGGCTCATACTTAAAAAAAATACTGAAACTAATTTTAGAACTAATATGGAAACGGATTTTCCAGAAATATAATGGCTAAATAAATTTTTTTAAATCACATTTAAATCAATGTTTTATTCAAAGTGGTTTTATTTTGTATCACCAGCATTATGATCCTGAATATATCTTGTTCAACAAATTGCTCAGCCACACTATACAGTATGTCTGATAATTGTGCAGTAAAAGGACCAATTTAGACTCTCATGATTAATACCTCTCTTGCACTATTGTTGGACCATCCTTTTGTCATGAGACTTTTATATTCGAACACTAAAAATGGGTTGACAGTGGACAAATTTTTCAGAGGACAACTCTGTTTAACTCCCAGCAGAAAATACTGATGAAGCCCTTTTTTTTATAACCGTAGAGTCATGTATTACAGACCTATGCTTTGTTCTGAAGATGCTTAAGCTTGTACACACAGGAAGAACAAAGCGCTTCTCTAACACAGCTGGAGAAAAGAACCATTGAGTGACTGTGAATGTCAAAGCTGTTGGAACAGTGCATGGCTTTAGCAAGAGCTCAGACTCTGCATGCAGTCACATTAACACAATGTACAGTATTGTAATGAACCTTTTATAGTAAAACACATTGTTCAATACTGAATCTATGGGAAGTTTTATTTTCACTGTGTCTTGGTGAGGACTTGTTACATTTTTGACAACTCAGTACAGAAGAAATGAGTATTGACATCCATTTCTGTTTTATATAGACCCAAAGCATAGCATACTTTTCTAATATCTTTTATTTTAAGTATAAGGACCATCTTTTTTGATCACGCCCGCTATAATTTATTAAAGTAGGGAGATGTGTAACAGCTTTGGCCCTGTGAGCTCGCTGTCCTGCTTTTGATCTTCTCAGCATTAACACTCAATGTTCATTTGTCTGGTGTGCTCCATCTTTCCTTTGTTGCATGTGGAAGATGTCACTAAAAATAAAAACAGCAGAATGTACGGCCATAAACAAAGATGCATTGAGTGAAGGTTTCCTAATGTGTGTGCAAAACGAAGAATCTAAAGAAGTGCCATTAGAGAGATGTGTTAAAATCTTTAGACCAAGAACTAAAATGTTTTATGCAGTTTGGGGGAAATATGCTGCCCAGTGGACTTCCCTCAGTGAAGTAAATAATAGCAATACAATTTTAATAGAAAACGCAGGTAGCTCTGGAAAACAAGGCATCTTTGATTATGGGGCTTCATTTAGCTGTGGTTTTATTCAATGTAAACAAACTTTCTTTAGTTATTATGTATGAAACTTGAAATACATTAGATACAAATTTTTAGCCAATGCCATGTCTGTTTTACATGATTTTCATGTTTAATTAAAGTGGCTTAGTTGTGCTAATTTCTTTTAAGATACACTATTGTTCAAAAATTTGGGGTCAGTACAATTTTTTTTATTCTTGAATTTTTTTTTTTTTTTTTCAGAAATCATCTGCTGCTTAAGAAACATTTATTAAAATCACAGATTAAAAAATTGTGCTGCTTTATATCTTTGTGAAAAATATTTTTTCAGGATTCTTTGAATAGAAAGCACAAATTAATAGCATTTATTAAATATAAATACGTTGTGACATTATTAATGTCTTTGCTGTCACTTTGATCAATTTAATGTCTTTGCTAAATACTTGTTAAAAAAACAAGTAAACAAGTAAACTTACTGATCCCAGACTTTTGAAAAGTATAAGTTCATATTACTGTATTTCCTATATTTTTCAGTAAACTGTAAAGTACTCTACTGGGGGAGCCATATATCTTCATGGTGTATTAAAATATCTATTTTTTTCATAATGGTGCTGTTTATTGTAGTGAACCTCAAGGAATGTGCTACATTGAGACATCAAATCTAGATGGAGAAACAAATCTCAAGATCAGACAGGTGATTTTTTTGCTCCTTTTTTTTCCCATATCATAACTGCTGCTATTAGTCATTCTTTACAATTCTGCCTGGTTTATCGGTGTGAATTTTATTACTTCGAGTTTTCTGTGTTACCCAGGGTCTACAGATCACTGCAGACATCAAGGACATTGACAGTCTAATGCGTCTCTCTGGACGGATGGAATGTGAGACTCCCAACAGACACCTTTATGAGTTTGTGGGCAATATTCGTCTGGATGGACACAGGTAGGAGAAAATCGACAGACAGAGTGTGAGTGATAAAGTGTACAATTAAATTTGGCTTGAAGTCAATGAAAGAAAAGCAGAAGCCATGACCGACATGTTCAGGTGGACTTCAGGCTTGTGTTTCATTAGTCTGAAATACTGATGAGCATGATTTGATTTCTGCAGGAAGAATTCGATCGAAGTTTATGAATGAAAATGTCTCATTGATACTTTAAGGCAGTTTTAGTAGTGTATTGATATTTTGGAAGGAACAAATCTATACTTTATAAAATGTCAAATTTGTTGTGTTTTCATTAAACCTCCTATGCAGTTATCTATATCTAAAATAACATTCTCCTGCTCTTATGCTATAAAGTGGTATTTATTGTTTAAAATGTTCAAATCACATCAATTGTTGTGTTGGCTCCATATTTAGCACTGTACCACTCGGCCCTGATCAGATCTTGCTGAGAGGAGCACAACTCAGGAACACCCAGTGGATCCACGGTATCGTGGTCTACACAGGACACGACACCAAACTCATGCAGGTCATTTGTCTGCTTCAGTCAGCTTCAGACGTATCCCAAATCGAGCTCCATTCTGAGAAACCGTCATGTTTTGTGTCTCCAGAACTCCACGTCCCCCCCTTTGAAGCTTTCCAATGTGGAGCGTATCACCAACTTCCAGATCCTCGTGCTTTTCGGCTGTCTCTTGGCCATTTCGTTCGTCTGCTCCATCGGGCAGACCATCTGGAAGTACCAGTATGGCAATGACGCCTGGTACATGGACCTCAACTGTAAGAACCAGTCCCCCTTTCCTTCTGTCATGCTAGACCGCTTGCGCATCTGTGTGCTTCCATTTTTTTTTTTAATCGTCAGTAATTTCCGTCTTCCCTCTATGTAAACAAATATGCATTGCATATGTGAATATTTGTCAATAAAAAGGGAAAGGATAACTTTTTCCTTTTAGTTCTAATATGCATAGACACGTGAATGTATAAATGGTTGAATATCACAAACGCTGCTGTACTTCTTTTGTTTAGTTTTTTTGTTGGTTTTGTTATCAGCTTCCTTTCTAACATTGTTTGGTTTGTGTTTTTTGTTTCTTTGTTGTTGTCGTTTTCTTAACAGCTCCAGGTAACAACCATTTAAAACCCTTGGCCATCTGTGAATGACCCCTCCTTACTAACCCCTAACTGAAGCTCAGCTTTTGCTAAGCTACCGAAGCCACTTATATGGTTGCCCTACTTTGAGAGGGTAATTGCAGAGGACCGCACACACACCAGGAGTCCAATGATAGGTTTTTCCCTTCCAGCTCTAAACTGTATAGACTCTTAATGCCTGATGTCACAAATGTGCCTTCCCTTTCTTTATTTTGGTGACATGTTAAACACTTTGCAAGCTCCGGCTTCAACCGCGTCAGCGTCCTTTCACGCGTGCCTAACAAATGAGCCATGACAGGAAGCCTTGGACCCAAAAAACACTCGTGGACATAAGCAACGAGGCACGGGCACTGTCAGTGCAAGAGTTTGAAACGTGTTTCTGTGCAGAAGCAGAAGACCCTGGATTTCAAACCGTGATTTCCTCTTACCCACCTCCTCTTCCTCCTCGTTCAGCTGTGTTTGTTATACCAGTGCTGACAGACGAGGCAGAAAAGGCCCAGCTCTGGAGAAGATGTGCAAATCCATGCTAATAGGCTTAATGTTTGGATTGTAAAAGTATGATATTAAGAAATGCAACACTGCCTTTAATTTTTAATGAGCAGTGATGGGAACACATCTGTTGCATGCCTTGAGCATTGCAGTTAATTGAAAAAGAGAAAAATAATACATTTTCTGCACCACCAAGAGGCAAAAATGTGTTACATTTTGTGGCAGGAGATGCTGGCAAATTGATTAACGTGTCACCACCATCATTACTTTTGATTTAAATAGGAGGGGCTGTTTGTGTCCGAATCGATCGCAGCTTGTTTTATGGCCTACATGGTTCCCTTCTTGGTATGCTCCGAGAGTTTATTGAAAATGTTGTCAAATGTTGAGATGCACCACCTTGGATTCTGGGTTCCATGTGTAATCATTCATATCCAGCACAATTATTTGGAAAGGAATTAACAAGGATGGGTGCCATGAGGTCATAAAGCAGGTATCCATCATGAAATTGATTATTCCTCTAAAGGAGGGAGACTCTGTTTTTATGTTTGTTATTTGCCCTCCAAGTGGAGCTGTAAAATGGAGAGGTGGCATTGATTTGTCGTTTACATGCTTTTGCAGATCATACTTACTTTATAAACCAAAGAGACTTCCTGTTTTCAGTCAGTGGTATAATCAGTGATTTATAATAAGATGATTAATAATAGGGTTAATAATAAAAATTAAAAAAAAATGGGGGGAAAGAAATGATTAATTGTAATTACAAAGGTAGAAAGGCATTTAAAGTAAACTTATAATGTCACAAAAGTTTTCTATTTCAAGTAAATGCTTTCTACACTCAGGAAAAGCATGTACAAAAGCTGTCACTAGGGCAGTATCTTTTCAAAAGGCACTTTCTACCTAAAGAGTCCATATTGGTACCTTACAGATACATATAACTACCTTAACCCTTTAAACATATTAGTACCTAAAAGGTGACAGCTTTTGTACCTTTTTTTTCTGAGAGTGTATTTATGAAAGAATACATATAAGAGAATCACATTTCCACACAAAAAAGAGCAGCAAAACTGTTTTCTGTTTTGATAATAATAAGAAGTGTTTCTTGAGCACCAAATTAGCGTATTAAAATTATTTCTAAAGGATCATATGACACTGAAGACTGGAGTAGTTGTTGCTTAAAAAAACTACTTCGCATAACAGGAATAAATAAAATGTTAAAACATAAAAAAAAAACTTATTTTCAGTATGGCATTTCTTTCAAAAGCATTACCATACATAAATTTTAGGTCAGTAAGATTTTTTTTTGTGTATCAATGTAGCATTTTTATTCATTTCAATGGCAGATCTAATATAAAGCACATTTCAAAACTTAAATTAGTCTGAATACAGAATTCTGAATGGCTGTCAATAGAGAAGAATGCTTTATACAACCAGGTGGTGTAGTTTTGACATCAGGTAGCTAACAGAGTCACACTAACCAGCGATCTCTTGACCTTTTGGGCATGTTTGGATTTATTTTTATTTTTATTTTTTGCTGGATATCATATGATTCATTCCTAGGCTCGAGGTAAACGCAATGCTATAGCTGAGCTTGAAGGTTTCTAGATTGGGTTAGTAGTGTGACAGATACACACCTTCCACTCATTAGTCTGAGTGTTGCATACTTCAGGCAGATGAGTAATTAATTCTTCATCATACGTAATTAATTTGACCTTGAATCCCTGTGATATTTTACTCTGCTTCCGTCCCAGTATCCCAACAAACGCACATGGATGTATGCAGGTGGGCCTCCAGAGCACTTGAGCAGCAGTCATTTGTTATGCATTCACGCCACCATGAAATAACATGTAGTAGGTCTTGAAAAGTGCTGACCCCACAGCATGACTCCTTGCTTCACTGATGTCACTGGACATGCAGTAGCTGAGAGAGATGGTGCTGCATCTTCTGCTGCTTCAGTATATCGTGTGAGCACATGCGATTAAAGTTTCCTTTGTTTACTGTAGCCGGTCAAATGCAGAGAAATGGTCTGCTTTATGCCCAACTTGGTCTCTGTTGGGTTTAGTTTTACACTTTCAAGACTAGAATGATTTTTCAGTAGTCAGGAAATAAGTTCTTCCTTGAATTTAGTAGTTTGCATCCAAAAATCGTAAAACAGGAAAGGCCTTCAACCAACAAGCAAGAGATGGTCAAGTTTTGTTTGGTTACTTGTACCATGTGTCAGACCTTCTGAATTATTGAAAAGTCTCTAAATGTCACATCTCCCTGTTCTGCTCCATTTGATGGGAAGGTACTTTAGACTGGTCTCCCTCCTTTACATTGAAACATCCAAACTGATTGTCTTATTTCCCACCACTAGCCAAATCCTCTTCCTCTCTCCGTGAGTCAGTTCCAATAGCAGTTGTATGTCCTCTCTAGTTTCATGACTCTTTACGAGAAAATCACTCCCTCTCCTAACTGCTCAGAAAGAGAGTTATTGCATTCTGTGGACCCCCCCCCCCCCCTCCCCCCTCCCCACAGGTAAAGCTTTTTATTTGTCCTTAAAGCCAACATGAAGTCAAAAAGAACCCATCTTGCTCTTACTATGAATGTTTCATCAGTATTTAATGTTAACCAATATCCAAAAATTTTATTCTATGGGTAAAATACAATTCAGGGACTCCCATATTTATCCAAATTAGAATTGTATTTTTGTTTAAGACTACTGTTGTAGGTGATGTTGTTTTTAAGATCTTGCTAGTAGTTAGTATTGTATTGATTAGTATTACATAGTATTATTGAATGTATTTCTCTACTTGAAAATCATTTTAAACATGGGCATATGTCACAAAGTAAAATGGGTTGTGAATGTTGTTTCATGTTGACTTTAACACTATGTGTGTACGGTCTTGTGTCTGTGGTCTTGGTTTTATTGATTACACTTTTCTTTCTTTTTGTGCTGCTCTCTTTGTTAAATTTGTTTTTTGATTAAGATTGGAAATCATAATCACCCACCCCCAGTGCATTGTGGGATAATGTGTTGCTTGGAATCTTACCCCTATTGCCAAAGCTGCCATTATGACATCAAAGAATCAAGTCTCAGTTTAGCTACTGATTAATGGAGACCTAATCTGAAAATTGAATGTACATTGTAGGTTAGAGGCCTAGGAGAGATTGGGTGGAAGAGTTGTACTGTGTAACTTTAGAGTATAGTGTTTGCACAACGCTCACACAACACTAGTGCAGCATTGTGGAAACATTGCAGATTAGACCAGATGAGTTTGTGGCATTATTGTCCTTCCATCATTTTTCCCCAATCCCCCCCATCCCATCATGGCTTTCATTGCTCAGAAAACTTTCTGTCACCTTACTACCTCTCTCTCCTCTTCCTCCCTTTGCTTTTAATTTTCCAGATGGTGGAGCAGCCAACTTTGGCCTGAACTTCCTCACGTTCATCATCCTCTTCAACAATCTGATTCCCATCAGTCTTCTGGTGACTCTAGAGGTTATCAAGTTCATCCAGGCTTTCTTCATCAACTGGGTGAGTGTGAGGCTGAGCTCCAAGAGCTCTGTTTGTGTCATGAATCTGCTGTCTTTGAAATGCAGACAGCCTAAACCTCCAGGGCCCATCCCAGAAAACTACACAGCCCAAACGAAAGTGGATCTTCATCAAAATAACCCATTTGAAGATGCCAAAACTGGATTTGGGGCAGGGTCACTTAAAACAACCAAACACTGCATTTAGATGCAGTGGAGATTTGTGAATTCCCATCGAATGGCAAGATCTTTGAGCAGGAGTTTCATTCCACTTGTTTTGATAAACGGGGTATAAAAAGAGTTGTTTGAAGTGTACAATTATGTTTTGGAGTCCAGATGGCAAGGTAATAATAGTAAATGGTTGTTAATATTAATTCTGCCTGGTGACGTGCTGTATTTTAGGACACTGACATGCTGTATGAAGCCACCAACACACCAGCTATGGCCCGGACATCAAACCTGAATGAGGAGTTAGGACAGGTACTGATTACCCCCACATCCAGAAGTAAACAAAATGAAACAAATAAAAACAATGACATTTGATTTATATTTGTAAAATCAAATTTCATGCAATTATGCATAATATATATACTACTGTTCAGTTGACATTTTAATACTGTTAATCAGTAATGTTTCTTGAGCACCAAATCAGCAATGAATCATAATGATTTCTGAAGGATCATCTGAGATTTTAAATTGCTGCTTTAAAAATTAGATTTAAAATTATATTAAAATAGAACAGTGCCTTTATGTTATTGATTTTTTTCATCAAATAAATAGGGTCTTGGTCAGCATAAGAGACTTCTTTCAAAAAGATATTTGTATTGACCACAAATGTTTGAAACGTTTTGAATGACACTGTTAAATGTAATCTGCAGCAGATCTCAAAATGTGTAATACATCCTCATGCCAGTTATTAATAATAATAAAGGCCCACTGATCACAGTCTAGTTTATTCCTAATGCATTAAATCAAGTCTTCCCTGTTTGTGTAGAATATTCTGTTTCACGCAGAATAAGTTGCATTACGGAAGTAAAATGGGTTGAAAATATTTGCTTTAAATTTAACTACCTAATTAATTCTAGTTTATTGCTCTCTCTTTCCTTAATCCAGGTGAAGTACATCTTTTCAGACAAGACGGGCACCCTGACCTGCAATGTCATGCAGTTTAAGAAGTGCACAGTTGCAGGCGTGGCCTACGGGTAAGGCTCTGTTTCACAATGCTTTCATAATCTGTAGAGTGTACATCTGGCTCTAGCTGTCTTGTCCTCAGCTCCCTTGTTAGCAGCTGCCTCGATGCTTCCCTGCACAGCCAGACACATTCTATAAATATCAGAGAAGGGGACTCACAGGTTTTCTTCCTCTTTTTTTTTTTTTTTTTTATTATTTTTTTTACATGCTTGGAAACACTGCATTTCTGGTTGCCTATTTGTCTAACTTGGGACATTTTTATGGAGCATGAATATATAAATGTGTATTCTAAAACTAGATAGAACATTTGATTAGAAACAGTTGAATTCATAAGCCTAAAGTGTTTAATGAAAGGTGAGATTCCCACTGTGCTGCAGCTGACACTGTGAGTGTATTTTTGAAGAAATGTTCATCAGTGTGCTCAGCGTGTGGCAGATGAAACTGTATAAGATGGCTTAGCTCTCTTCCGTATCTGTGTTTTTCCCCTTCTCACTGGATAGATTTCTTGACAACAGTGATGTTTATGGTAAGCAGTTTACGAACGATGAGGCGCTTTGGACGAGGTCACGTCGAGGCCACAGTACTGAGCTTATTTGATGTTTACAAAGACTTCAGATCTTATCACAGACACGCAGCCATCACAAAAAACAGCCTGATGTTCACATTCATGTTTAATGGCGTCTCTTTATGTTCTGCATTCAGATAATAAAGCATATGGTGGCAATATCAGAGCTGGATCTAAATGATCTGCTCTCCAGCATTAGGAGCAACATTAATCCTATTAGCGCAATTAAAACTCTTCTGAGATGAGGAGGTTCAAGAGACAATTCCTCTGTGACACTTAAAGGAAAAGACATTCACTGGAAATATTGAAGTAGTTATGTTGAACTAGATTTGCCTTTCCAATACTAGTGCTTCCAAGGCAGCAAAAGAATAGCATTAAAGTTTAATTAGTAGTTTTATTTTGGTGAGGATGGGGGTTACTTTGAGCTGCCTCAGGCCACATTAGAGTTTGAGCATGCAGCCTAGAAGTATCCAGCTGAAGTGATGAAAACAGTTTTGATGTTTATAATTCTTTATATTAGATCAGTCTCTGATGTTTTATTTCCTCTTTTAGTCATACGTCGTCTTCTGTGGTGTGCATTCACAGGTTAGTCAAGACAAACTTGACCTTTGCTACAGAGTAAAATACAAGACGAGCTAGTGTTTCCCAAAAAAAAAGCATAATTGGGCTAGTTTTAAATAGCAGCTGGGGTGGTTTTGTACATGGTGCCATTCCATCATTCCTGAAGACATTTCTTTTCTGTCCGTGCAGAGGAGGAATCCCTCTGCTTATCACTTGATGAAGTCAGCGCGGTACCCGTTTAGTCTCTCACAAGTATATTCACGGCTCTTTGACACTTGCAAACTGGCCCATATTTCCGAAGCAAGTCCTTGTACTCCACCTCATGAATATGTATGCCGTCTTTAATCAGCTTCAAATAAACTTTGTCCTGTTTGCTGATGCATCCTTCCTCCTCTCCTGAGTGAGTGTAGCACTGAACGAAGTCATTGATGTTTCTGAAGCGTGACATCTTTTCTTACAGTGAGTGGGGAAACTTGGCGCAAGCCCAAAGGAAGAGTTTGATGTGGAATATAGCTTTGATTTTTGACTTGACATGTTTATATGACTGGAAAAACCAACACGCTGCAAGGGTAGCATGCTGGAGTTGTGGTGTTAATGCTGAGACGAGCTGATGTCTTTCCACTAGACCTTGTCAGTTGTGTTACTTCCGAGTTGAATTTCTTCAATTTCTTCAATTTTATTTCCACTTCTCAATCCTAATCAACCTAATCTTATTTCAATTCAGTTAAGTGCTATGGAAACATTTCTAATATTTGAGTTTTATTTTTTTCACTTTTGTTTCAGTAAGCAAAAATATTTTAATAGTTTTAGTTCGTTAACTGTAAAAATGCTGTACAAAAGACTTGAATGCTTTTTGCACCTGTAGGTGTCTCTGTCAAAGCATGTACTGTTTTCTATGCTCATAGTATTATTTCAGACATAGTCATATGTCTTGTGTAAAACATAGATTTTACAAAGTGCTCCTCAGCCATCAGCACTAGAGGAATTATTGTATCTGATATGTATTATTTCTTTTGCTTTTGGTATTACAAATTTTGTACTTTAATGGCTGTGTTAAGCTTGTAAAGCTGAGCAGTTTTTTTATGGATGGTAATTTGCACATCTTTTTCTTTGCCAAATCTTCATATTTTCTTCCGCTTATTTGTA
This sequence comes from Carassius gibelio, assembly GCF_023724105.1. NCBI lineage: Eukaryota > Metazoa > Chordata > Actinopteri > Cypriniformes > Cyprinidae > Carassius > Carassius gibelio. The sequence goes on from NC_068384.1 coordinate 12,364,353, forward strand.
AGCCTACATCAGGGTCTCCAACATAGAGTGTAGTCTCAGGCAGAAGCATTGGGGTGATTGACAAACAAGATGGTAATGTGCTGCAGCAAATGTGCTCTTTACACCACTTTTGTTGCTTTTTAGTACATTTTTGTGTGTAAATATCCAGCTTTACTCATCCCACCCTCAAATATCTCAGGGGTTAGATGTGGTCTCATCTGTGTACATGGTACAGCAACTAATTAATGTGATAAATATTATCTACTTAGGTTAGGTTATTCCAACGATTCCATATTGTCAAATTTCTTATGAAGAATTGTATGTACAGTATATTTCGTAAGACTATTGCTTAAGATGATACTACTGAATTGCAATTATCAAACACTTTTTTATTATTATAAAAAAAAAGCATGATATAATATGGAGTATGAACGTCATAGTCATGAAAAGCAGTTTTCAGATTTATGGAACAGAGCAAAAGATATGCAATTTGGTGCTATTGCATTCATTTAAATGGCTAAAGTGTTGGATCAAATTCTGATAGCTTGTGGAGGACCGTACACTGATGTTTGAGAAGAATAGACTGATTGAGAAGTGTGTGTGTGTGTGTGTGTGTGTGTGTGCGCGTGCGTGTGTGTGTCTGTGTGTGCGTGCGTGTGCGTGCGTGTGTGTTGTTTGACTCAAGGAGCTGGATCTAGGCCTCGAGGTCTATTTTGGGTGTGGTCGTGATACCAACTCTGCAACATGAACAGCCATGATCTTTACCAACTAGGCTGCACCTACTTTTTAAATAAACTTTTGAGAGTGTCTCTTTGAAGTGAGCTGAGGTAGTGCAGTTCTGCAGGATCCTTTTATGCAAGTCTCTCAGGAACCCTACTGCATCTACAGTATCTTCTTTTTATTTCTCTAGTCAAAGCTGTTTTTCTCAGTAACAACCCAAATGGCCTGACACAGCTAGCATTTGTCGGATTTAAAGCATGTTTGTTTTAAAAGGCCAAGTACCACCCGTCTGCAGAAATCTCTTTTGTTTGGATGGTGAAGAAGTCGTTGAGTCTAATACCTGCAGGACTTGTGTTGGCCTATATTAGCGTAAATGCACTGTTCCCCCCTGCTATAATGCAGGTCTTCTGTTTCAGCGTGCTAAACAATTCTCTTCCCCCTGAGGCTGATGGTACAGAGTCAGATATTTGCATGGCCAGTCAACCTGCCTTTTTGTTTTTATAGCTTTTCTCAAGTCATAATTTAGGTTTGAAATATGATACATAAAGCATGACGCAATAGGGTCAATGCTAATGTTTTTTGATCATTTCCACAGTCATGTACCATGGTATTTTCGTGGTATTTCATGCAAAGGGGAATTCAAAGAATAACTTTATATTGTACATGTTCACAAACCATGATACTGTGGTTGGCACAAATAATACCATTATTGTTTTATTGTTGCTTTATTGTTTTATTAGGATCCCCATTAGTGGCCCATTTAATGGTAACCATTAGACACATGGCACTCATTTGTTAGTTTCACTTGCACATTACTTTTTCAGAATGATTCGTACAATACACCCAACTTCATTTACTGTTTTTTTATTTTCCTAGGGTGCTATTCTCCCTTTGTGTCATAGTAAACACATTGCTTATTTTGCTCCTTTCCTCACCACTGTCTGGTCCTTAAACACTCGATCAGGCCAGTGTCCACTCATTTTACAATTAACTAAGCCCTCAACGCCCAAATCTGTTGACCAGAGAGAAACGCGAGAATAATTTGCTGCTGTCGAGCCTACAGCGGTTGCTGTGTTTCCATATCCCAGCAGACACAGTTTAGCAGCCAGCAGTTCATTCTCTTCCCCTTTACTAGCACTGGCTTCTCTCACTAGTCTTTATATTGGCTAGACAATAATGTAGCTGTTCCAGCATTCACCTGATTAAATGTCTTAACTTGGATTTGTGCTTTGCCAGTCATACTCCCTTACCCTTCAAGTTTATGTGTGAGATTTGTTGTATTAAATCTGCTACATTTTTGGTTGATTGCTACAGATAAATATTCACAGAGTTTTGCCGTACAGGGAATGTATTTTAAATGTCTTATTTTGGATCGGCACTCATACATCACTCAAAAATCCCTTTCTTATTTTCTTGAGAGCCATCTGCACTGGCAGAAATGCAGGGTAAACATGGTCATTTCTGTTCTGTTCTGTCTGTAACTCTTCACTCCATCCAACAGTCATGCAGCTGAAGTTGAGGATGGTAGTTTTGCGGAGGAAGACTGGTAAGGACCGACACCATTGGCTATTTGTTTTATGCTTCTGTGATGTGATTTTGCCATGACGCCTTGTGAGAAATGTGGTTTGAGCCCTTTTCTTGTGATGTGGTTGTGTTTAGTAGACTTTGTCAGCACGGTGTGACACTAAACTGGTGTGAAGCAGATGAATGTTGAATGTGAATTAGTGAATAACTGTTGTCTTCTGTGCTGTGCTTGTTCGATTGAATCTGATTAATCTGTTGTTTTGGGCTGTATGGTATAAAGAGCTTCAGGTATTTTCTGTTGTAGAGTGAGGCCAGATTCTCTTGGATTTCTCAGCACCACCTCGTTTACTGTATATTAAAGTAATTTTATGTTATTTAGCAAGCTTTTTCAGATTTCTATCTGCTATTAGTTGCTGGGCAAATTCCCCTGTGTAACCTGTAGATAAAGATCTAATTAAAGGACACTGATAATTCAAGGAGATTTGTGATCAGTCTCCAACTCCTGAGTCAGTGTTGCAGGGGATTGAATTTATAACCTGTGAGCAGCCAAGATCCTGAACCATTAGGTTACAACACCATCTATGCCATGTCATGACACACTTTAATTTGTAACTAGAACAGCCAAACTCAAGACACATTAATTTTAGACAACGCTGATAAAATATGAATGGAGCACCAACTTAAAAATGTAACTTCCCACTTGGATACTACTGAAATATTTCTCAGAGCAGCGGAGATGTTCTCCCCAGAGCATATGAGAAGTAGGAACTCTTACTGGTATCCAGTCTGGATCTAATTTCACCCCAAATAAGCAGAAATACGAAATATATATGTATATTTTACATAAGTGCAAAAAAGGGGACAATATAATAGACACAAAGACAAATTCTCATTTACTGCATTGCTAAATGTGAATTATTTACATTTTAGCATTAATAGCTTAAATTAGCATTGTGATCCCATGAGCAGAAACATGTTCTCAAATTGCAGTGTGAAGAGGGGCTTTCTAGAGATCTCTGGTGTCTTTAGAGGAGCAGGGATTCCTTTGGTGTCCAGTAGATCGAGTATCTTCATACCTCTAATATATTTAGTAAGCCCATTTGATATTGATAGTAAAATCTCAATAAAATTATGCATGTGAAAGAAATCGCTTTCAGTCAAAGACATAGTTCACCCAAAATGAACATTTTAACCTTTGTCTTTCCAAACCTGTATGACTTCTGGACCTCATTGACTGTCATTATATGGACACTTGACAAAAATAAAAAATGTTTGTGCTAACCCTCCCTTTGACTACTAGTGAATAGTATATGAATGTTATGTTAAGTGCAAGAAATTATGTGTGGGGGGGGGGGCAGTCTCAATGCAAATGGTTCAAGTAAACTTCGGTTTTGCAAATTTAAATGAATTGCAAACTGCAGTTTTAATTGAAACATTATTTTTTTGAGTGTAGGCAAAAGTTGCATGCGTCAAGCTAGAATTAAAGCCTGCATAATGATTCCTGGAAGGACTGGGTTGCCTGTTATGGCGAGATATGAAAACTTCTAAAAGCTTTTTAAAAATATCATCAACTATTGCACTGAAAAATATATGCGGTTGATGTCTTTGTCTGAGCTTAGAGCATCGGGTCCTCTGGACAGGATTGTAACTTCATTTGCCTCTGCTGTTTGCGAAAGGGATATGAATGAATGAACAAAATCAGGCCATCAAGGTCCGATAACTACAGTAAATGAATGTTTACACCAATAACAGGCTGTGTTCAGAAAGGAATACTAGCTTGCTGCTTACTGTGCAGTAAACTCTGAATACTGCTTACTGTTTCTATAAATAGCACGTGAAGCAATATGCATTATGCAGTTAACAACCTCCTTGTCACATGAGCTCATTACTTATTACTTGCATGTTTAATTCAGCCAGAGGTATCTTGAAAATACTTTTTTTTTCTCCCATACTATTAGTTTTAAAACACTTACCTGTTCAGAATCAGAAATTCAGATCAGATCAAAAATAATAATAATAATAATGAGTAAAGAAGTTAAAAATTGCAGCTAGTTACTAATTATTGTTTGCAGTTTATTCAGTTTGAAGTCAGTAAGAATTTTTTGAATGAAATCACTTATGCAAACCAAGGCTGCATTTATTTGATCAAAATACAATCAAAATATTGTGAAATATTACAATTTAAAATAACTGTTTTTAATGCATTTTAAAATGCAGTTTATTCCTGTGATGGCAAAGCTGAATTTTCTCCAAATAATAGCATTAATTTGAAATCGAAATCATTTGTGACATTACTGATGTCTTTATGGTCACTTTTGATAAGTTCAATGCATCCTTTTTGAATAATTTCTTAACAAAAAAAATAAAAATAAAAATTCTGAAAATAGCCAGTTTTAATACCTGTTACTACCGGTCATCATAATATTTCAACAGTTTTAAAATTAAAGGCTATAAACATGTTCATTTATTTATTGATTGATGATATTTGGTAAATGTACTGTATTATTTTATGTCTGTGTGTATATGCAACCTAGCATCTGCTGAAAGCACAGGATTGCAGTGATCTGAGTGTCCATGTTGCATGATGCGCTGCTTTATGTTCAGAAGCTTCGTTTTCTGCTTGTTGCACATTCAAACTAATGTTTGACCAGTGCATTTCAACATGTTTAGAAATCTGTGTGTGTGTGTGTGTGTGTGTGTGTGTGTGTGTGTGTGTGTGTGTGTGTGTGTGTGTGTGTGTGAGACGAGCATGTCTGCACGTATCCCTGCACGAAGTGAGGTGCTGAGAGACGGGAAATTGGATTTTGCTGGTGTCTGTACGGTTTCATTATGCGCTCCTCGTAGTGTGAAGAATTTGTATTTCATCCTCCTCCTCCTTTCCCCCCCTGTCTGTGATTTTGGTCCTTATCTCTACATGAGACCCTCAGTCTCAGAGATGAATCTCACCAACCACCGTTTGAATAAGCTACGACATGTTTGTTAAAATGCATTGTTGAGGTGAACAATGCTGTGACGAAACCATGACATTTTCCCCCCAGACTCTCTTGCCAGAAGCTGAAAATCTGTCCTAACCTCGTCTTTGTCAGATTTATATGGTGCTGATTTCTGAGATTGCTGCTGCAGTGAGATGCTCTGCTCTGATCAAGTGTTTTCCACACAGGCTTGTACAGCACTTTTAGATATGTAAATTGGTTCTTTAAAAATGTCGTGTTCAGCATAGGACCACAGATGCGTCCACTATTGAGCCGTTGAATGGCCTGTATATCACAGACCTGCTAATCAATATTTTTCCTAAAAAATGCTATAGTCTGCAAGGTGTAAATTCAGTGAACCTCTCTACTGGTGGAAGTGTCAATGGGCGGTCGCATGATGTTTGTATCTACTCTAAAGTGATGCTTCATGAATAGTAAGAGGAGATTGTTTTTATTTTTAATGCAAGAGTGTCTGATAATGTGGTGGTACTGTTGAAGTGGGATTCAGCGTGCTTCGGGTCAAAGGTATGGAGCAAGGCACGTGAGGGAATTAATATTAATGTGTTGCATTGGAGAGCTTTCCCTGATGAAGGGGATCTTTTGCATATTATTAATATTGGTGATAGCTTTTTAATCACCTTTTTATGGTTCCTATGCATTAGGTTGTTTTCACAGGAAAACATTGTTCCCCTAATTATGAAAAGAATTTACCTTGCCATTTTTAAAAAATGTAATATAAATATAATACAAAGTATTATTATTATTTTTTATGAATGTATGTAATTTATTCTAATTTCTAATGATGCTGAAACTGCAAATCCATCATAAATAAAAAATCATTATTTTCTTAGTCAGGTCCTACTGGAACATTACATTTTAATTGTAGTTAATACATGCTTGAAACACTCCAGCTTCTCTTCTCTTTTTCGTAATGTTAATATTTAAAAGCACCTCTTGTGGTTTCTTTGTGTGAGGTTTGATTAATGGCAGCACATTGCTTTCTTAATTATGAAAATAACTGGCGTTGCCATTTTATGAATGTTATGCACCAGCTGTAGTTTGATGCTTGAATTGCAATTCAGTTATAATAAATGTTAATAAATAATAAATAATCATTATTTGCTATGCTTAATTAAAATGTACATGCATTGAAAATTGAAATCTTTTGTCAACATTAACTCATGAAAGTAATTTGGTTTAATGCAAAAACTTGATTGAAATCGAACAATGACAGACCCCCTGCAGTGTCATTGTAGATCCCCTAGGGCTCAAATGTGTAAATGGCACTTCATGTGCTAACAAACAGACTGACGCTTAGCAGTTAAATAACGATGGAGAATTTTACTTTTCAGTAAAGAGAGAAAAAATGTCCTTTTTGTTTCTAAATGAGAGTACCTGTTTGTGTATTTATCTGTCTTCCTTCATATCTCTCTGTCTGTATGCAGTCACAGCTCTCAGTCTACAGAGGAAGCTGGATTTAATGACCCTAGCTTACTGGAAAACCTCCAAAGTAATCATGTAAGTACAGTAATGGCATCATATCTGCTCAGTCATGCCCAGCCAGCCTGAGAATTTACACACAGGTCCTGATATCCACACGTTCACACCTCCCATCTAACCACAGTTTTTGGGGATCATATTAGCTCTGTTCTGCCCACTTGGCTGTTTATGAATGGTGTACAGTCACAATACTTACTCTGTAATGACATGAGACTTTTACCTATTTTTTATATAAGAATTAGACCCATATGCAGCTACTCAAGAGTAAGATATTTATATGAACATTGTTGGTTTGTATGCATGTGTTTTATTGATTGAGAAGGGGGATCTGCAAGGGATCTTTCAGCCCAGTGAAATCAATCAAGCATTTGTGGTCGTCAGTCACAAGCATTGACCGGGGTTAGTCCGAGAACCTCAACTGAATGCTTTAGTATCTCTGTCACTTTAGCCTCGTTCAGGCAGTCAGTCCAAATCCAATTGAAATCCGATCATATTTAGTCTGAATGTCAATTAAGTACATGAAATCCAATTTTTGCTAATTCATTTCAAGCTATATTCATATGTAGTTTGAAATCCCATTCAATAAAACTCAACATGATGCTTGGATATTGTGGGTGGCTTTAAACAAGCTGCTACACAGTTGCTAAGGTGTTTAGGTGCTGTTTCTGATATTCTTGTTCCTAGATATAGCTTGGATCCATTCTTCAGTGTAAGACTGAGATTGTTTCTTTTAGGCTGCCAGGGTGAAAATTACTAGTTAGAAAAATCATCACAGACATCTCAACAAATTGCATGATTTGAGGTGTCATTCAAGTCTGTAGCACAAACTTTTGTGCAAAAATGTAAGTGGAGTTTGAGTGTATTTTATTCTTTTTATTCTTTGTCTTGATTTTGTTTTTTCCTACACAGCCCACTGCTTCGGTCATCCAGGAGTTCATGACCATGATGGCTATCTGTCACACGGCCGTCCCTGAACGCATCGACAACATCATCACCTACCAGGCTGCATCGCCAGGTCAGTCAGACTGCTGAACAAATGGTTCACATTAACTGACAGCCCTTAACAATACACAACCGTTCAACAATCTTTACTTTGTACTAATCAAATTACTACTTTTATTCAGCCAGGATGCATTAAATTGATAAAAAAGGACAGTAAAGACATTTTACGGGAAGTTTTCTCAACGATCACTCAGGGACTTGTTTAGTAAGATGTAACCAGAAAAGATTTTAGTTTTTTTATATGTTAATTTAGAAAATCTTGTGTAATTATAATTGCTGTTTTTTTGTGTTTGTTTGGTTTTTATTTTGTGTTGATTTAACTCCTGTATTATCCCAACTCCCAAGTTTTTCCCATGAAGAAAACCTTAGATGGTGACAAGGCAGTAAAAATAAATAACTACTACTATACAAAATGGCAATGACAGGAATGAATTACATATTAAAATACACTCTTTTTTTCTTACAGCATTACTGTTTTACTGTATTTTGGATCAAATAATGCATACAAGACTTTCAGCTTTCAACAGCATTAAAAAAAATCTTACCAACCCAAAACTTTTGAATGGTAGTGCATGTATTCAATAGATGCTATGTAAGCAGGCTCTCTGACAAGATAGGCAGCTGTAAGAGGTTGAAAATAGGACACAGGAAGTGAACAGGAAAGCCACAGCATGCACTTCATTTCCTGTTTCTGATTGTAATGGTTCTGAATCTCTTGCAGACATCAGTGTTGAGCGGAGACTGAGAGCAGTGTCATCGAGCTGTTTGAATACATTTAATCAGATTGCCTCACCACATTTACGGTGCAATTTGTTTGTGTAGGACATTCATGAAAGTGAATATAATGCAGATGATGAAACAGATGAGTTCATTAATGCTGGTTCACTCTCTGCTGCTTTGCATTTGACACTTCATGTTTATGCATAATTGATCTTTTTAGCATTTGTCAGAAGTTATCCCTGGCTTTGAGACTTAGCGAGATGGGTTTATGTGACTCATTTTAATTTCACATCAGCGCAGCAGTGCATTGAATATTACCAAGACCTGTGTTTGAGATAGATGAAAGGCTAAAGGCAGCGTACTGTGATAAGTGATGATTGTAGAGACCGATTGGAGGAAAAAAGGTAGTAGTCTACTCAAAATGTTTGTCTACGGAACGGTTCGGTTTCCACTGGGTACAGTACATGGTTCCTGGTAGTTTTTTTTCAAGAAGGTCTGGCTGCAGACTTGCACTCTCAGACACTTGCGCTTCCACTAGTGACATCACTTGCAGTCTTTTTTTATTTTTTTCTATGCATTGATCACTTTTCGATTAAATCTCACAACTGTAGCCCGGTGGTGAAGACAAATAAACTAAAAAGTCACTTGCAATCGCCACTTGCACTCTCCGCTACCTGCGACGTCACCTGAATCGACGCAAATCATGCATGTTACCAATAGAGACAAGATGCAGTGGTGCTTAAATGATTAAAACTAATTTAGTACTATAACATACTTATCTTTGTTTCCAGGCAGAATATTTAAGAACACGACTCATGCATCTCTGTAGAATTCTACCAATGCATGATGACTTCGACACTTCTGAAGTGTTTTCACAATTGTGTCCCATATGCATCAGACGTTTAGCCAGCGGTCTGTGAGCATGACATTTGAGGCTGAGACTAGTGGAAAGGTGGCTTGAACCGTACCGAGCAGAGTCATATCACGCAGTGGAAAAGCGCCATAACTGTTGTGAACAAGTAGTCATACACCAGATGCTTTTATCCAATGCAACTTAATCACCACCTGCCCCGAACACATGCTGTCTTGTTCTACAGATGAAGGCGCTCTGGTTCGGGCGGCACAAAACCTGGGTTTCGTGTTTTCTGGGAGAACTCCAGACTGTGTTATTATGGAGTCGGTAAGTAGAGACGTCCTGGGAATAGATGATGAGTTGCACTGGGAACATGACTTACCCTCTGTCATGCTACATAGCTCACTCACACTTTACACTCTGGAGAACTATTACAGGCAATTTGGACAGACTTTGAACAGATCCTTATTATAATGTATGATAAAAATGAAGGCACCACGGGCCTGTGGCAACTTAATATTGTATACCGAGTCAATGAATAGCGAGCATTCTTCCTTTCTTAATCAGATAAGCCTTTGACGATCAGCAATAGTATTATCTGCACTGCTGGTCGGCAGTGACACTACTGAATCTTCAGCAAAATACATCAGTTGTGTTAACTGTTCAAATTTTAAAGATGTTCATTACCGCTCAAAAAGGTTTTATTCATTCATTTCTAGAAATTAATACTTTTATTCAGCCGGGATGCGTTAAATTGATCAAAAGAAACTGTAAAGATTTTTACATTGCTACAAATGTATACTTCAAATAAATTCTGTTCTTTTTAACTGAAAAATCCTGAAAAATTGGTTATTAATTAGGTTAAAGTTGAAAAAATAGAACTTAATTCAAGTAATAGTTGCTGAAAAAAGATTTGCTATTACAGACTTAAATAAAATAATAATAATTTAATGGTTAATTAACATTCATTAGAATTAATAAAAGTTGTTTTAGATTAAAAATGAGGTGATTGTAAATTATATTTTAGCCAAGTTGTGAGTTTGCAGACTGGATTGAATCTAATTAACAGTTAATTAACAGAGTTAAATTAAATTATTAGCTGACCTACTTACTGGATACTTATGGAACTTGAAGTTATCACAAAAGAGTTTTAATATGTATTTAGGACAACTGCACAAATAGAATTATGCCGGAAACTGCTGTACTGTATCATTAAAGCTTAGCTTGTCTTCGGGTTCTTTTTGTTTAAAATCAATGCTTCAATTAGGAGAGATGCTCTATAGAGTTTTCAGGCTGTGTTTCACAGTATTATCGGATGTGATTTCCACACCCTACACAACATCTCAATGGCGAAAAGCTGGGTTTGATGCAGTTTCATGCAGTACTTCGCCCCCACCCCTCTGTTTCTCACTTTTTCTGTAGTTGCAAAGAAAAAAAAGTGAGACATTTTGCAGCACTGGAGGGGATAGTGAGAGATCCGGCCGATGTGATGCAGATATCTGGACAGAGCTCTTAATAGAAACTTGCTGAGTGAAGATTAGAGAAAATTTAATTAGTGATACAGAAAGCGCTGCTGTTTTCTGAGACCTGGGAGCAAGGAGTCACACTTTGCAGCTATAATTGGTTAATCTGATGGCAGCGCCAGGGGAAGAGAGTGAGTCTTGTGCTCCCCGGCCTGTAACACACTCTAATTTTGGCCCTTCAGTGCAAGACAACTCCCACCATTCCCCTCATCATCATGCTTGCGTCTAAAAGTCACAGAGGCCAAAAAATAGGCAATTAAAAGTTTAAATGTTCAGTCTTTCACAATAAGCTAAGAGAATGGTAGAGAGATCTCAGACTATGCACCAGTAATGTGTCATAACCAAACACGACAAGATTTCAGTGACAAGTCATTTTATTCCAAAAATGTATGATGCAACAAAATCAGTGCCAATCAGAAATAAATTGTTTCTCTGGACATTTATTATTTATTAGTATTAAATTATTCATTTGTACATGTAATGTTTGTATATGCTTCCTGTAAGCTATCTGTAAATGTAAAGAAAATACAATGGTAAAACATCTATTATAATATAGTGAAATCTTTTTCTTACAGTGTGGAAAGGAGGAGAAATATGAATTGCTGCACATTTTGGAATTCACAAGGTAAATTATTGCAGCACAAGTAGATATTTATTTCATGTTTTTATTTCCATTCTCATTGTCATTTGTTCAGCTGTACCCTTTCGTTTTGCTGGAGAGAAAACTAAAACAAAAAACAACATGATGGTTTTGCTGTATTTCAGCACCATTTACTCTTAGTGATGATGATGATGATGTCAGTGATTATAGTAGTGGTGATGGTGTTATTCTGTGTTCCCCTTCCCCCACCCAACAGCAACAGGAAGAGGATGTCAGCCATCATGCGCACTCCATCAGGAAAGATCCGCCTTTATTGCAAAGGAGCTGTGAGTATCTGTCTGTTGCTATGGAAACAGAGCCATCAGGCGCTTGCAACCAAATCCAGTGTTTTCTTTTGTGAACAAGGGAAAAGCATGCTGCCTTTGTGCGTTATTTTGGTAGTTAAGTAATCTTATACAAATATAAATGTTTGAATGTATGCTGTTATACATCAATTTATATATCAATTAGTCATATTTCACATATTGACTAATCTGAGTGTTTGAATGTGTTTATTGTAATACAAGCTCACAGCACTTTCAGTGCTCAGACAGAATGATGGGAAAGATGTTTTTCCTCTCTCATCCTCTCATCATCACATCCCAGCTGTTTAGTATTGCATTTAAACTGGATTAAGTATTCACATGATACTATTGCTAAAGAAGAAAATAAACAATGTACAATTAGTCAGATATATGTAATGTCTCTATTTTCTATTTACCTGCCTTCATGGATCACATAAGATGCAGAGTAGAGAAATTACACCCCATGTTTTTGTGTCCCAGGACACAGTGATCTATGAGCGATTAGCAGACAGCTCCAGATACAAGGACATCACCCTGAAACACCTGGAACAGTTTGCCACGGAGGGTGAGAGATACACACTCGCACACACATATACACCTGCTTAGTATCTGCTGTTTCTCTTCTGTTTAACCATCATCTAATGCTCTGCACCCACAATCCAATCTAAGCCGCGTAGGTATTGATGATGGTTACCAGATCTTCATAAAGCAAGACTGTGATTAATGAGAACTGAGGAGAGATTGGTGTGAATGGACTGGCATACTGCAGTGCTTCACTCTCCTGTGGGGATGGCGCCCCCTAATGGAAGAACTGAGATATGTCAGCCTAAGTGATCGTTTTCATATGACGTCACACACTTGTAGAAACGCCCACCTGGAGGATAAAACAAAGCTCTACCTCCACTGACTAGTTTTTACAGTTTACATTTAGTAATGTAGTAAAACGCAGATATTAAAAGGTGAGGTTCAGTAAACACCTTATTGATGATGTGTATTTTGTACAGACATGCATATGAACTCAGAATATGAAAACATTGTGCAAAGTTTCACGTTAAATGGTTTCCCATAGAAAACCATTATAGGGAAAACACTGACAATTAAGCGGATTGCATTCATATTCCATCCTCATCTGCTTGCCTATGTAAACTCTATGCTTGCCTATCATTAATATAGTGATTACTGCATTTGATCTTTTAATATTACTGATTTAAATATATTAAGGCATTTTAAGTGTTTTTACAACATTTGACGCACTGTTAATGATTGAAATATTGCCACGCGTGCTTAATACGGACTGCAAATGGCCAAAACTTGCCTTTTGTTCCCATGCCTTTGTTTTATTCTTTTGAGAGGTGATCTAAATATTTGATAGGCTTGTGCTGCGGTTCTATGGATGTTTTGCCCTCCAGGTCTTCGAGCCGGTCACATGACTGAAAGCTTTCAATAGGAACCTCAAGCAATCAGTTGCTTTGTCTTTTAAGCATCCTGCATGAATAATTCATGTTGAGTGGAGATCATCAACTCAGCTGTATTGGCATCAGTCTAAAAACAGATCATTGCTTTCTTCTTGAAGAAGATTAGAAGAAAGGGATATTTATGGAAAGTAATATGTGAAGCTCATGTAACTTTGTGCATTTTTGCAGGTCTCCGCACGCTGTGTTTCGCTGTGGCGGACATATCAGAGTCATCGTATCAGCAGTGGCTGGAGGTTCATTATCGTGCCTCAACATCTGTCCAAAACAGGGCACTCAAGATGGAGGAAAGCTATGAACTGATTGAAAAGGTGAGGTATACAAATAGCTTTTCCAGTGTGCACAGGTGAAACCAGATAAAAATCTTACCGACCCCAGTCTTTTGAATGGTAATGCATATATATTCATGAATATGATGATTATTCAGAACCATGCTATTACCACAATTGTCCTTCTACAAGCCATAGATCTTTATATTAGTGATTAAAATCAGTAACATAGTCCATGTTCATTTGGATTTATCATCCTGAAATTTCATGAGGTCATTTTTCTTCACAAGAAGGACGGTGTGAGGAAAAGTCAACATAGCCATACTTCACAAATGACATGCTTCTGAGAGCAGTGGGGATTTTGAGGACAGTCTGTGGGTTATATAGCAGTTTAGTTTGGCGCACCCCAGAACAGTTCCATGGCTTTGGTTTGATTAGTGAGGGCTGGGTTTTCTCTGCGCACATGGCATCCGAAAATGTAGAAACGATTAGGCCCAAGCCATGAGGAAACCACAGTGGTGGACCTGTGGAAAGCTGGGCTCTGGAAGTGTTCGTCAAACATGGCTGACCACCATCGTTAATCACTGGCTGAAGCAGCCAACTTTTCTGACAAATGGAACCAATCAATCATTTCACAAAAAAGCAGCTGTTTGTAATTACAACATTTCATCAGCAGGTGGCAACAGTGGCTCCTGATGTTCCAGCAAGCTGTTACTGTATACTTCTGAAACATCTCAGTTCTGGTCTGAGCATAATCAGAAATTAGTTATATTTTAGCACTATGGGTTTCAAGAAACCATAACATCATCTTTCTGTATATATTTATATGAATGTAAATGACATTAAATCTCTCTTGACTCTTAATCGGTAAAATGTAAATAATAGGTAAAATGTCAGTAAGTTAAAAAAACACACTGCCTATGTAAAAAAAAAAAAAAAAAAGCTCTTTAGTAATAGATGATTGGATTACATATTCACATCACACTCAAAATATTTTTGGTAAGAATTGTTTTGATGGTTTTTCTTTTTTTTAAGTTTGTAATGCTAATACTCACCATCATGCATTTATTTGTTTAAATATACAGGTACAGTAAAAACAATAATATTGTGCGATATTACAATTTAAGTGGCATTTCATATATATATATATATATATATATATATATATATATATATATATATATATATATTAAAATAAAAATAGTTTGATAAGTATTTGTATTTAATATGTTGTAAAAAATTACTTCTGTGATGGCAAAACTGAAGTTTCAGCATCATTACTCCAGTCTTCCTTTTGCTGCTGATTTGGCGCTCAAGAAACTTTTATTTTTTTTTCAAACTTATTATTAGTGCTGTTAAAAAAACTGCTTTAATACAAATAAAAAGTGAAAGCATTTTGCATAACATTATAAATGTCTTAACGGTCTCTCAGGAATATTTTAAAGTATTCTTGCCAAATAATTTTCAACAAAAAAAATAAAAGCTCTTATACACCCCAAACTTTTGAAAGCTAGTGTATGTGTGTTGAATTCACATTCATAATCAAATTACTTGAGAGAGATTTTGGAGGGTGTTGATCTAATGATCATTTTTGTTTTTGAGCATAACGAAGCACACTGAATCCTGTAGAAAGGTCAGTAGTTTTATGGTCATTATTTCCAAAGTTCTACAAATGCCTTACCCTTTAAATAATTAATGAATCGTTCTTGTTCATGTGACATTTTTCAAATGCCAAAAAGAGTGTCAGCTCTCATTTTACATTTCAGTTCTATCAGATTTGACAGATTTGTCCCCTTAAAAAAAAAAATAGAACTTGAGCGTGATATTAAGTAAAGGTTGTGTCACATCCGAGCCCCTGCTTCACCATGTTACGGATTGGCTTACTGGAGGCCATTTGCTCCCTCTTTCTTTTTCTTTCTCTCTCTCTCTTTTTCTCTTTGTTGCAGCTGACTTTCCTCTACGGGGTCCAGTCAAAATCCTGTCCACTCCAAATATGATCATGGCTGGTCAAAGGGCCAGGGGCTTCCTGAGAAAAACACATTAACAGTCCACACGCGCTCGCTCTCTCTCTCTCTCTCTCTCTCTCTCTCTCTCTCTCTCTCTCTCTCTCTCTCTCTCTCTCCTCTCTCATACACACATACAGTAACTATGTGTCTTTGTGATCCAAGAATGAGATGATTTTTCTCAAATTCCCCTCTGGTCCTACATTAGCATATAACTCAGCTGACTGTAGAAAAGCACCAATAAGAGTTAATACAGCTCAGCACATGTAGTTATTTATTTATTTATTTATTTTGCAGTTTAATGTACAATAGATTATAAGAGATTGCCTGGAGCTGTACTAGTCTCTCATATCACTTCACAGTTTTCTCAACTCACTGTTTGAAATATTTCATGCTCATATGTGTTTATTTGAGTAGCTGTGAAAAATAGCTGTTAAGAAAGGAATATTGTAAAATCAGCGTGTCATTATCCCAAAATAATCCACAACAGAGAGAAACAAAATCCTGATCACCCCGTCTGGGTTTATTTTCTAATAATGACTGGCTGATTACGCATTATATCTTTCTTCAATCTGCTTACAAACAAGAATCAGTTGGGAAAAGACTGTGCTCATTTATCAGAGCTATCTTATTTGTTTATTTATTTTTATTATTATTAAAATATGTTTGGCCTGTTTCTCTTCAGAATTTACAGTTGCTGGGGGCCACTGCAATCGAAGACAAACTTCAAGACAAAGTGCCTGAAACCATCGAGACTCTCATGAAAGCCGACATTAAGATCTGGATCCTGACCGGAGACAAACAGGAGACCGCCATCAACATAGGTGAGAGTCAGACATATAAAGATTGTTTGTATGAATATGTGACCAATCACGGAAAGTAGGGATCTTAGTAGTATCTTTTTTGACTTTTATAAAAATTATTTAAAGGCTGAAATATGTGAGTTTTATATTTTTATAAAAAATCTTTAATCTTTAAAATGTGGCCATCATTTTTAATGTTATTATTTTAATGTTTATGTAAACAAAAAGTACATATTGATGCTAATTTTATTTGTTATTTGCTGAATTTCTACGTAAAACTTGGTGAATTGATTTCATTGTGTAGCATTAGGACTTTTTAACAGGATTCTGTGATAACCGATGAGCTAGCTAATAACAATAGGTAGATATGGGAAGGTCTAAACATGGACTAAACATGAGATAATGTGTACGTGTTCTTAGAATGAACACAAAACGACAAACTTTGTTTATGGAAACTCACCACATAAGAAACAAAAGTATTCTTACAGATCTCGATGCCTCCAATGAAATAAGTCGTTCGGGCACACTTTCTCTTTGTCGGGGTCTTCTTTGTGGATGTAACCATCTCCGAAGTTTGCACTGTGCGTCTGTTTGCCTCTAAATGTTACGGATTTTCCCCATTTCTCTGTCTTTATCCCCATCAAATGTTACTATCGATATAGCCTCTGATATCTTACGGTCCAACTCGTCTGACGCGAGTCCAATACATTCTTCCTCGTCATCATCTTCGCTCAGTTGTAGATTAGGGATATTATACAGTCTTATTATGCCGCTTTCATCTTCGCTCAGATCGTCTTCAGAATCAGTGAGCGCTTGTTCACTAGAGCCGGCCAGAGCGCTGCATGCTAAGTAGCCACGCTTCCCTCGGAGGGCGGGGACAATAACAAAAGAAACAAAAGCCGGCTTATCCAGTATGGAAATACAGACAGACAATGAAACGCCCCTACTACGTGCTAGAATCTCCGACAAACTAGCTGATTTCAACCTCAAAATGTACGCTTTTAAATATACCAATACTGCTATCTCAAACACGGAGAGGCTTCTTTGTGATCTCAACTAACAGATTCTGCAAAAAAAAATGAAAATCACCAATTTTGAAAAAAAAACGCTTCTTTCTCATTTTGCTCGAAAGTTGTGCTGCCCACTTGTGTCACTGGTTTCCGTGACGGGTCACATACACACTTTCATGTGGAGATGAAAGGGAAGTGGACAGCATGTGAACATCCACATGAGCGACATAGCAACATAGTCACGTTATCTTAATTTTTCTTATGTTAGCTATGCGTTCACACAAATAAAAAGCAAACACAACTAAAAGCCCAGGCCTGGTCATCTCTCGTCTTTCACTATCGTCGCTCCAGTTTTATATCCTTCCATCTCCTACGTAGGACTCGATACCGGCGGTGGGGCGCACTCCTTGTTCCCACGTCCCTCGGCCCCGCCCCACTCGCCACAATATTGAAATTAACCAATGAGAATTTTTTACCCTTATTTAAATGATCAAAACATACAAATTCCTACCCAGACCTCTTTCGCTCTTTCACTCAAACAGACACAGCTCCCCTGACCAGCTGTCGCTCAGGTATAAGGTGTTTGGTTTCTTTCCTCATCTGAAAGCTGATGTAACGCATGTGTCCTCGACCTGCTCAACTCTAATCTGTCCCTACAAAAACCACCAGCTCTCAAAACAGACCACGGCCCCTCTTCCTGTTTCCCTGAGATGTGGCGTCTCGTATTAGTCAGCTGCTCGACTACCAGTGTGGCTTTCCAACAGGCTTCGTGTTAAACGCTACAGTCAGAAAAACAGAACCTAACAGAGCACAGTCTATGGCCACCTACCAACACTGATCCTGAATCAGCCCATTGTGCCCACCGGCCAGCTGTGCCGCGGCTTGAAAATGTACACGCTCGGAGGGGAAGGGATTTTTACTGGACCTCCACTTGGCCAGCGTGCACTCTAAAATAAAGACATCCATGTCTGTGTTTACTTTATATATTTAGCTTTTTGTCATTTATCATTTGGAGAAATTGGAGGATGACAAGAGAAAAGAGTCTTCTAGATAGTTTAGGCTCCCAGAATCCTTTGCCAGCATCTTCAAACCTATTTTAGTTTTTTGGCTTTCAACTCATTGTGAGCTTCTCTCATTAATGTGTGGTTTACCCTGTGCTTTTGTTTTGTTTTGTTCAGCACTTTGGACAGCCATGCTTGCTGTTTGTGCTATACTGTTTACACAAACATGAAACTTAAATTAAGTTGACGTGTCTTAAACGCAGAAGTAAAAAAAAAAGAAAAGAAAAATACATAATGTGTAGTTTCATTTAATTTATGCACACTTTTCCAGTTTTAAAAAGACATTATAATAATATAGTGATTCATTATTATTATACTTTTTACCCCTCAGTTTCTTATTAACTATTCTACTAGACAGTGCTTCACTATGCAATTTATGTTTAAGTAAAGTAAAATTTTACTTTTGTGGAATGTGAATGTAAAAAAATAAATCATTCTTGTTGTTGTTTTCAGTTCATCACAGACGTGTGATTTAAAACCCCTGAACTAAACTGTTTTTATTGTGTGGTCACTATTGCTATTGCTCTATTCTGATTATTGGTGCATTTTTAACCTAAATCACAACCGCGTCCATCTGTGAAGGATGTAGGCTGTCATATATAAACAACTGTTAGCCAATAATAGCAGTGGATGTTTACTTTTGAGTCTACAATCCACCACACCTATTCTGTTCAAACAGAGCGTTCTGATGAGGGCTTCAAAACAGGACAGAAATAGCCTATTACTGCTAAATAATGATGTTTGTGATGTGTAAAAAAAAAAAAAACCTAAGTGGACCTCAGAGAACAGTACAAAATAAAAAACAAAGGCAGTTCATGACCCCTTTAAGGTTTTTTTTTTTCTCACTTGAAATGCATACATTAAAACCACAGCATGTTTAAAAATATAAGGGTTCTTCATTTCCCACACTTGTACTCTCCATAAACACATGAAAAACTATCAGAAGTGAAATGAACCCTAGTACTGTGAAGTCAAGCACAGTTTAATCTCAGGTTAGCGGGCACTTAGAGTTGTTTGGCCGCCTCTTTCACATAGTATACAAAATCGCTGCAGTTCTTCAATCCACACTAGCCCTCTGACAGTCTTATTAATGTATTAGACCATTAAGCAGAAAGCTGGATTGAGGACAGACGAGCGATCCACACTGTGCTGCTACCGCTGGGCTGTTGCTCCTGGCCACTGGGTGCCACTGTAAAGCCTCAGAGATTAAAGCCCAAACAAACAGCATGCGGCCAACACAAACAACTCAACATGCCCTCTTCTAACCCACAGCCACTGCCAACAGACTGAATGAAACCCACCCTGCAGTAGAGCGGAGCCAATGCAACCGCTGGTTGTAACCTCAATGCCTCCTTTACAGATTCATACAGAGTTATGCTGCGTAATGCAGGTGTCACAGTGTAAATCTATCGTCTCTACCAAGGGTGTTTTAGTTTAACCAAGTTGAAGATGGATGAGGTGACTTTACACTGCCAACAGCTGCAGAAATAAGTCAAGGTTTGGGTCACTGTCAGGAAACCAAATCTGTTTTCCACACAGACAGGAAATTTCGCTGAATATGCAAGTTTGAAATCAACAGAAGCAGTTTAAACAGGAATGACAGGACAGGACACCGGCACACAAAAACATACTCATTCATGCTCTTGTTGAATTTGGTTTCAGTTTTGTAATGGCACAGTCACATTTCCTTAAGGGTGAAGTGTGTCGTCTTGTTTTTTTGTTAGTTTTTTCTGTTAAAATGTGCAAAGTTAGCTACAAGGCTACTATTCATAAGTTGACTTCCCGAATGGTCCCACTACTAGGGCTTGAATTTGGGACCTTAGGGGTTGGGAAACCTGTTTTGGAAATTATTTTTGCAGTATCGTACTGTTACTATTTGCATGGAATCATATGCTAAATGTTAAATAGTGTAAATCATTATCCTATGAGTAAAAAAAAAAAAAACCTTGTATAATGTAAGTCCATGAGAGCACCAACAATTACAGATATTTGAAAAATCATTGCTAGGATAAATATATCAGGTCTATCTGATACATAATTGCTGTAATTTAATATAACTACTGATTTTGGACAATTCTTGTCTTTTACTATAACATTTAGTTAAAAGTAGTGTCCTGGTGATTCTTTCAGTACCCACACACACACACACACACACACAAACCGCTTCCCACAGACATCACTCCTCAAATACTGAGGTGTCGTAACCTATTAAACCGCATTTGGGCATGTTCCATCCTTTGTTTTTTAGACACATCCTGATGGATGATGGGATGTTGTGTTTTTTTTTTAATCAGGTTGAGAAAGCCCTGTCAAACTTCTAGTTGTGATATCATATGAACAGGAAAGGCACGTTACTTAAACCCAATGCGGCGTGAGAGTCTTAAACTCAGGTCTGCTTTAAACTTTAATCACAAAATTTGCTTTTCACTCCTCAATTAGTCATTTCTTTCATCCGTTGCTGTGGTTACACATCACATATTTTTGTAATGTTGATGTATTGCTTAAATACCAAGTCGCGGCAAACCATTCGTCATTTGTTCAAATGCCAACCAAGGCGTTTTTCCCCCCACAAACATACCATATGTTTTCAGGCTTAATGAGAGTTTAAAGTAATGAGTTTTCTTTTTTTTCCTGTAGGACACTCCTGCAAACTGCTCACGAAGAACATGGGCATGCTGGTGATAAACGAGGACACTCTGGATGTGAGTATTGAGGCAGAAGTGTATGTTACATGTCACCATTTGTAATGCATGCTCAGATAAGAGATGAAAAGACACGACAGCCGACGGATGGCTTCAGCCCCGGTACATGAAAGCATGTGACACAATTCCCAATGTAACTCTCTTCCAGAACAGTTTTCACCCAAACTGTTCCCCTCCAGTTTCTGTCATAGCTCTCACGCTTTTCTCTGAAAGAAAATAAAGGAATAATGTGATTATAGTTGGGCCCAAAAGATTGGAGCTCTTCTAAAAATGTTATGTTGTATTTTTACAATTACACAATTTATTTTTATTTTTATTATTAATAAATTTGTATTGTTTTACATTACGGTTCAAAAGTCTGGGTCAGTAACTTGTTTTTTTTTTTTTAAGAAATTGATTATTTTATTTGGTAAGAATGGATTAAATTGTTATTATTATTATGTTAAATTATTAAGCAGCACAACCGTTCTCAACATTGCTAATAAACTACAAAATTGGTTTTAAATGATTTATAGAAAACAACAAATTATAATCAATCCACAGACTCCACTCCACATCTGAAACGAATGAACGAGAATAATAACACATCAGGCAAAAATGCTGTTTATAAACATTGTACCCACAATTAAAAAAAGACAACAACTGGAGACTGTGGATTATGATCACCTGATGTTTAACATTTCTGTTTAATCATTGAGCAACTAAGAATTGTTATTCTGGTGAAGGCAGATTGCCGAAACGTTTTATCTCTTTTAGCTTAAACTGTGTGCGGTTAATGCATTGATTGCCATTGATTGATAGAAAGAAAAGTTACTTGAATACCAAACATTACTCCACGACTGGATTTAATTTAAATTGTAATATTTCATAATATTTTCGATTAAATACAGTCGGCATAAGAGACTTTCAAAAACTTTAAAATATCTCACCAATGCCAGACCTTTTGTAAGGTAGTGAAAATATATAGATATTTTTAGCATTGTATTTTCCCCCCTTTTGCTTTAATGTCAGTGTGATTGTTATCCAGGCTGATTTGAGATGATCCATTATAGTAGAATATCTAGATCTTCAGTGGAAGTGAGAACATCTCACCATCTGTAGAAAGAAGTCACATGATCACGTTCGCATTATGATTATTTTCATTATTTTTTGACAAGCAGCCTTGAAATATAGCAGGATCTTTCCAATTGATTTTATATCGTAACATTTCTTTGTTTTTTTAAATGTTCAACTTTCTGAAACATTGTTTTTTCCAGGTTTAAATCATGTATTTTAAAATGTGGTCACAGACTTTGGGATCTTACTGTATGTGTTTTTAGATGAAACTTATAGGAAAGAGGGAGATGTGGTTCCTTCACATGGAGCTTTTTAAAAGAAGGGAAAGGGTCGTAGACTTAGAACAGGGGTTTAGGACCCTCTTTCATATACACACATGCACGTGGTACAGGCCAATAACTTCCTGATGGGAGAATCTATTCTGTTGACTATGAAACTGAAAGCCATCCTCTTTAAAAGAAGGAAACCATTTGAAACGCACACACCCACAGCCTAAAGGTCAGCTGGCCCTTGAAGGAAGGATCTTGTCTGTTGTCTGTTGAAGTTAAGGGATCTAGAAACCATTTTGCACAGCTAGTGCACATATAACGGAACCCCAGATCGGCTGGGACCTGTCCTGTCGGGAGGGGGTGGAGTTTAGGCATTGAAGGACGGCTCTCAGTCTGTCAAACAACCGTTTAGCGTGATAGATGGAGCCAAAGAAAAAGAGGACAGAAATAAGCAGACGGCTGCCATTTTAAAATGTCAGTGCCTGGTCTCCTATGAATATACACATGCTTATACAACATGAGAAAAGGAAACAAGGAGGAATTCTCGGAGCGCTCGGAGGTTCGGCAGTGGTGGGATTTGCCGTGCTCTCACATCGCAGGAGAAAATGCTGGAACAGTGCGCCTCCCTTACCCTCGGTGACTTCTCTTGTTTTATTGCATTTAACAAATTCAGCATATTAAGAAAATCAAGATGGATGAAGGAGCCCACTCATCCGGTCCAGAGATGGGTTGAGGTCTTCACTGGACGTCTGAGTGGGGTTCATTATCTCAGTGGAAGAAAATTCAAGGCGCTGTGGGACGGGTCAAAGAACAGTAACTCAATAATCACATTATATATGCCGAAGACCCCGGTCCCTTCTGCTGCTTGCAGATGAAAGAGCGCTATAGTGTGCAGATAAGCCAGAGAATGGAGAGATTGTAGAAGAGTACAAAGACAGAAAGAAATGGGGCCAAAAATAGAGATACTGCAAAGCACAGTGTGCTCTTTTAATTTAATTTCATGTAAAGGAGCCATTTTCTTGCCTTTTTAGCATTTATTTTCACTTGAGGGAAAACAATTAAAATATTTTTAATGTTAGTGAGTTTCATGAACAAATACAGTTTGTAATTCAGTTTTCTTCACTGTAATTAAATTTTCACTCCTTTACAAGTTTGTTTATGCTGACAGCATTTTAATTGCTGAAGTTGCTTACTTCTCGTTGCTAGGAGATGGACACACACAGAATGTGCTTGTAGAGTCTAGCCTGCCATTGGTTGAAAGGAATTTTAATTTTAATCTCAAATTTAAAAGAGGTTTTTCTCAACATGAAAAAAAACACATTTATTTTATTGTAATTTCAACTTTACAAAAGATGTTTTTGTGTCCGTCTAGGCATATTTATATATATTTGTGAGTTATGTTTGCACTTGCAGTTTTCTATCTATCATTGCTTCATTGCATGACACATGTAACCCGGCCTTTATATCCTTCCGCTCCTTGTTTATAGTGTCCAATATCACATGCTTGAGTCCAGGCATCTCAGTAAAAGGGTTTTTTCAAAGCGCCCAAATCAGCTGTTATCTGCTGAATCTTGGCAGTGTGTGGAAGCGCTGATGTACTGTATATCTGATGCCTTCCGAACACTTGCAGAGCAAACACTCTTGAGTCATCATGGTCTAGTTTCCTCACACAGCCATAACACAGAGGCCTGTTTGGACGACTGCGAGGGTTTCACCCCAGCTTCCCAAGTGGAGACTGGGAAATGACAATGACATGTGAGGAAATGGAGAAATTGTCCTCTCATTAGTCTTCATTAAGTGGTCTTATCTGATCTTATACTCTCTGGGGCAGACTTGCTTATTATATATACACACATTAAACGCGAGGGCACCTAGAGAATAGATGCCACATATTAGACAAGCTCTTACAGCTGCACTTCTCTCTCTTTCTTTGAAACCTGAGGCTTCTCTCTGTAAATATTTCCTTTGAGCTTGGGTTTCAGAGTCTGTTATGCAAGGAGAATGTTGGTTGGTCCCTGAGGTGTAATCTCACTACCCTTAGGCATCTGCCTTCCTCAACACACACACACACGGTCTCAGATTTAGTGGTGCTTATCAGCATAATCTCTACTGAAGCTTTTTGGTGGAAGACAGCTAAAATGTTGTATTTGTTTTGTTTCTATTTTATTTTATATATATGTTTCACTTTTTATTATTATTCTTATTATTACAAACGTTTATACATTATATTATATCAGCCAATTGGTATTGGTCAGATTTTTGGTATTGGTCAAGATGTTATTTGTATAGCTAGGTTAAAAAAAAAAAAGTCAACAGTTTAATTAATGTTAATTCACTAGTAGCTGACCTGAAAGAGAAATCTACCCATAAAAGGCCCTGACATCCTGCTCCATTTGGAAATCTTGTTGAATACTACTTCAACATGATTTCCAAAATTCTTCAGCCTTCAATCCTGTCTGCTCTGCATATACTTGCTTTTATTAGTCATTATTTCAGCCCTTGGATACAGAAGGGCTTGTTTGTGTCATGGTCTTCACCATGTTGGAATGTAAAGTCAAAAACATGCTGGACAGCTGTGAAACAGGAGCTGCAGATAGAGACATGCACTTTAAGGCTGTGAATACCAGCTTCTTTGAGGAAAGAGGAATTTCTCTGATGATTCACGATCTCTCTTAGACCTTTTGAGAGGTTAAATGGTTGAGACCACTCTTGCACTCTTTGTTATGCTTTTTTAGTAATTGTTCGCAGAACCGAGAGTTGATGTGTGGTGTTTCTTCAGCTATCAAGATTTGGATCATTTTCTGAGCACCCTGTCGTTCCAGCAAATGAGATACAGGAGCGGTGTGATTTTTATATGGAGTTCAGCAGCATTTCTAATCCAAACACAGAAGTGTCCTCCCACATGTACCGAATCCTTACAATAACAGCCTCTTACTGAAAGGTGTATTTTCTGCTGACAAGACAACTTTCACCATTAAACTCAGTATGAAACAGCAGTCAAGTCAAGTCAAAGATCCAAATTTTTCTCTGGTCCAGTCAGTCTGGATTAAGATCTTGCAGGTTTAATCAACACACAGAAATATTCCTGGCTCCCGGTTTGAGCCCATACAGCTGGGACAGGACATTCCTCCGAAATAACCCATAAAGCCAGACGTATGCTCACTGGATTGCGTGAACACAATGAGAGAGGGAGAAGACTGAGGTCTGCAGCTTTGCTAGTGCACAGGGTAAATTCCCATGCTGCTGTGTTTCCTGGTCAGGGCCATTGAAAGGCCTTGTTCCAACAAACGAACCATCACACCCAGCTTCGACTTTGCTCTCTCAGTAATGAAGTGTGCCATATGGATGTTCTCACTTTGATACCCTGTGCATTGACAATAAACAGACGTGAACCCCATGTGCAAAAGTGTCTGGTGCTCTGCATGCAAAATCCCATGTTATTCTTTGGACTGATTACCTTGGCATTGAAAGAAAAGGAGGAAATTATCCCAGTGTTCATGTGTGGTGTCTCATCAGACGTCTGTGAACAGTTTTATGATTTATTGCATTACAAATCCCCATCATAATGAATTTAGTCTTTTGAGTTGCACGTTTTTCTGAGAAATATTTACATACCGACTGATTTAGTCAGTTACACAATTGCAGTAATGTGATTTTGCATGAAATGTTTATCAATTTTTCACGTTATTCTATACATGTTTGTGTGCAGGGTACCAGGGAGACCCTTAGCCGTCACTGCAGCATGCTGGGAGATGCTCTGCACAAGGAGAACGACTTTGCTCTCATCATAGATGGAAAGACACTGAAGTATGCCCTCACTTTCGGGGCACGCCAGTATTTCCTGGACTTGGCTCTTTCCTGCAAGGCTGTGATATGCTGCAGGTATGTGACTATACATAGAAAATGTGCTGAAAACCAGCAAGAACAACTTAATGACAGTAACATAAACCCTTACAAAGTATTACAACAAACATCAAAGATTCATTGAGCCCGGGGTTTCAAAATAGAACACAAGGGGATCCATGAACAATTTGGGAAAAGTAGTTTTTTTTTTTTTTTTTTTTTTTTTGGCAACAAATCTAAACTGTTTAATTGTGTAGTTGAAAGTAAATATTATTCAGACATTATTTCAGTTTGATTTGGCTATAGTGAGGAATAAAAGTTGTTTACTTAATTTTGGAAACAAAAAGCTTATATATATATATATATATATATATATATATATATATATATATATATATATATATATATATATATAAAAATATATATATATATATATATATAATGCTTTATTTTCTCACACAATCTAAATAGTTCTGTCAACATGAAAATATCAAGCTGCCTACTTTCAGCTTTGCAGTCAAAAAGTTTGAAAAAAACACAATTCAAATACATTTTCCAATTTAACTATTGCTACAAAAGAATTCTATTTTCCAGTGTCCAAGTAGAGGGAAAAGTCAAATTATTACAAATTTTCACTGTAATCGGATGCAGTTTTAAACTCATTTTATGCTCTCCTTGAATGGTTACTGTTTTGCAGGTGGATGTAAATATGTCTTTGCAGGTCAATAAGCTTTTTTCCTCCAGGAAACTGACGCCCTCATTGGACATTTTTCTGCACAAAACATCAAGTGACTGGCAGACAATTACAGGGAAATGCGGCTGTGCTGTTTAAAGACCAAATTACCTTCACTTTAGGTCACAACCTACCCAATAAACATAATTATACTAGCTCTCAAAGCAGTAATTTACTAATGAGTGTTATTTTTTATAAAAGATAGATTGTAGTAAGAATGTCTGTCAGTTATAAAAGAAGTCAAACTGTGTGTTAGCAGACTAGAATGAACCGTTCCAAAAAATGCTACACAGCGAAAGAAACATGTGAGGAAGCAATTGAGCGTGACAAGGAACTGCCAAAAATCAGTGTCAATTTCCAGAAACAACGCACACCACAGGTGCCACAGCCATTATGCAATGCTTGATGTAATCAATTCAATCTGCTTTCGCTCACTAAACACACACACACACACACACACACACACACATATGATCAGCCACACGGCGTCCTGAGAAGAACAGATTTGTGCCTGCAGATGAATAAATGTTAAACTGACTCTAGTGGTCTCCTGCTGTATCGGCAGCAATCTCCGGTTCACTGGAGAGCCTTACATCACCCTACGTTCATTTCTTACAGGATGACCTGTTAACGTTAACCCCGGAGGAGCTTTTCTAACCAAAAACAAGACCTTAATTTAATTTACTGACACGGATGATGCAGTACTATAATGTGCTGCAAAATGTTTTTTTTTTTTTAATAAAGGTCAGGGATCCTGGGCTCAGGTTGGGCTTCATTAGGAACACAGGTTTGCCCAGTTTGGGTATCTGTATGTTGGTTTGCCATGCTAATGAAAAAACATGGGATTTTTTGTTGTAAATAGAAATATTTCAATTTTTCTTGAGATTTTTTTTTTTTTTCTGAATTGGTCTGATTTTGATATTTTTAAACGTGTATATATACTCTGTACTCACAATTAGTTAATAAGACATATACTTTTATTCAGCATGGATGCATTAAAACAATAAAAACTACAGTTAAGACTTTTACGAAAAATACGGTAATGTAAATCCTGTGTTTATGAACTTTGATTCACTTTTATTCATAAAAGAATCCTGAAAATGTATAATTTCCACAAAAGCAGCACAACTGTTTTTAACATTAATTATAAGAAGAAATGTTTAAGCATGTTTTGTTTTTTTCTCTTCAGGAAAAAAAAAAAAGAAAAGAAACGTAAATGTAAAAAACGTAAAGTCATTTTTGCTTATTAGTATGGTTGACCATCAAAGGTCAGCAGCAAAGATACTGGTTAATAAAATTGAATTATATACATAAAGCATATTTGTGTTATCTAATTTTCTTTTAAATTAACCTGTTAAATGTCACCCCGTCCCGTATACGGGACGCCTACGTTGACTATACTATATTACAATCAAATTTAATCTAATCTTGACAAACTATATATCGTTGGAAAGGTCTAAGACTCCCAAATATATATTATACCAATATTTTTTGTAAAAAATTATGTAGGAAAAGTAATAGATCACTTTATGACAAGAGTGCACCCTCAGAAATCTACATTACAAAAGGAGCTTTGACCTTTGTTTAAAAATAAGACTTCCTCGTTGCCTTTTTCTCTATCACTATTTAGAAATCATCAGAAGTTATATATCACTTGAAAACATAAAATCTCAAAATTCATCCTTCAAAACCCATTTTAAATTCAGACATTGCATTACCATGTAAATGGCACATCAAAATCATGTTACAAAATGTTTTCAGTCATGAAATATAAAAATTTTGGTTTGTATCATGCACAATCAAGTCTATCTTCAAAAACGTGAGTGACAGTTATCAGGTTAAAAAGTATTGCGTTACTTTTTTTTTTTTTTTTTTACTAGTTCTTTTTTTTTTTTTTTTGCTTTATTTACATAAGACAGGGAACCAACAATGTAAGACATGTCCATTTAGACAACACAGAGTTTACATTAAAGAAAAAAAAATACTAAAAAAAACAACAAGGAGCAAGGATGATGTCAAAGTTGTAGTCGATGAAGACATTGTAATAGATATTTTGACAGAGAAGCATAACTTTTCAGAATTTCTATGAAGTTTTTTGAAGCATTTGAAGCTCCGAATCATTTTAGCAAACTCACATAAAAATATATTGAAGGAGGGTTTACATTTTTTTTTCATTTACAAGTATGGATATGATATTTACCCGTTACTTTACTAGTTACTTGCAAAAAGTAATCTGATTACTGTAATGCGTTACCCCCAACACTGATTAGATTCCTGTAGGATTATGTGACACTGAAGACTGGGTAAACTACTGCTGAAAATTAAGCTTTGCCATCATAGGAATACATCACATTTAAAAAATGCATACATAAAAAAAAAAAAAAAAAAATGTTTTAACCATTGCTAGATGTTGTTGTTTTATTTGCTTTGGAAAGACACAATCATGGGAAAGTTTGGAGTCCTCTTTTAACCTCTGTTTTTGAAGAGACAAATTCATCTTCTGAAGTTGAGATGTAACCACAGCTGTTGAGGTCACAACAGACGGCCAAGAAATCAAATGGTTGTCAACACTAGTAATTGGCAACATGAAAAATAGCCTCAGATCCCTCTGTAAAGGCGCCACTGCAAATCCACAATTATGTTGTAAATCCCTAATCTCTATCCTTGTGGAAGGAAATAAAATGTCAGTTTCCACCATAGAGAAACTTTAAAACAAATGTTACAACAATGTTCCACATCAAAGCAGATATTTACTTAGTTTTTGATTAATTCAGTATTTTCTTTTTTCAGGGTTTCACCTCTGCAGAAGTCTGAGGTGGTAGAGATGGTGAAAAAACAGGTGAAAGTGATCACACTGGCCATTGGTGATGGAGCCAATGATGTGGGCATGATCCAGACCGCCCATGTGGGTGTTGGCATCTCTGGCAATGAAGGACTGCAGGCTGCCAACTCATCAGACTACTCTATTGCGCAGGTGAGAAACCATCAAATTACACATGCCTGCAGGAAGAAAGAAGAAGTCTTTTTAATTGTGAATAAATTAAATACTTGAATTTGTCAATAATAATGACATAATGAAATTTAAATTAATGAAAAATGTTAGATTATTATAGAAATAAAATGTAATATCTGCTTCTAAACCTGAAGCACATATCAGTTCCCAATATAAAATAACACTTTGGTCTTGTGTCACTACATTGTGACTCGCAGAAAATGAATCTGGTTGTAGATTATATATCTAGGGTGAAGGGTTAAAGCCCATGGCTCATAAATTCTGCAGTCTGAGATCGCGAAGCGGATCGGTCAGGTCCGTTTACATAGCTGGAGTGTTTGCTTACTCAAACCCCTGCTGACGGTGAAACGGGACCTGTTCCTCTTATGTAAACTTAATTAAGAAGATGTTTTGTAAATTACAGATTTCGTTACAGCATAATCTTCATTGTGCACTTAACAAAAGAAGTGCTCAAGTGTCACCGATCGCTGTCAACAACGCTCTCCATTTCTGTCCCAAGTTTCATTTAATGTTTTGTGTAGTTCGTGGAAACATCCCTCTTCACACTTGTTTTTCTATAATGCCCCAAGCAGTCACTTCACTGGCCTCATGCATCAGATTACCCAAGAAAGCATCTGCTCTTTTCTTTAGTGCCCTCATCATATTGTATTTGGAGGCGAGTGGAGGTGGTAGGGAATGCAGGCAGGTTCAAAGAAATTTGCCTAAAACTGCCTTCCAGCAAAATGGCTTGTATGATATGTTCTGGATCAAAAAGCAAACTTCATGTTTTGCACTATAAGGCTTTTCACAATGCTGCTTCTCATCGACTGTTAAACTAGATGAAGATCTTAAATGTACTGTATGGTGTCATATAGAGTTTTAGTGTATATGTGTGTAAATATTAGCCATAGAAATAACTTCACCAAATTATATTTTTCTTATTATTATTTCATATATTAGGCTTTACAGGGTTAAATCATACTCTTACAAAAAATATTAAATGAGGGTATAATAGATATATTTTTATGTTAGTTATTAATTATATACTTAATTCTACTTTAATATGTATTACTATTGGTAGCAGATGTTGTGTCTGTATATATCTGACCCATGTGCTGCCCAAGTGTGAAATTAATTTAAAGCTAATCTCCCAACAGCACAGGGCTTTCACAGACTGCACCATCTCAGCTGTTTTCATTTGTGTTAAACCCAAGGTCTTTTAATTTAGTTTGGGTCTGTTTTATAGATTTGATTAAATTGTTTACCTGAAGGGATAAATCCGTATACGGGAATGCTGCTGTTCTTCAGCCCTACACAAGGTCCTCCACTGATCAGCAGACTTCACATCTAGACTCCTCTGTAGTCTGTCTGTCATCACCGCACACTCCTCACATCCAAAGATCAAACAGCCCTTGAGCCCCTCAAAGGCCCTTCATACCCCTTACATCCCACCCTGATGTTCCTGCCTTCACAGGAGTGATTCGCTGTTTGTTTTAGAGGAATAATGTTTATAACACTGTCACATTCAGGATGCTCTTAATAGGAAATAAAACATGGCATCTCCAGATCATTGTGATGGAACTGCTGCCGCCTCCTAATTATCATCAACACCCCCGTCCTTTTAAATGGCGCCCTTCACCAGGTTCCCGAGTAATTTTGTTCATTTTAGCTAAATGTAATTGAAATGTTCATGTCTTCCCTAACACATCTACTACTTATGCAAACGTTGATCACACTATACAAATACAAAACTCTAATGCTATAAGAAACAGAAAAGATTTAATTCATTATTTACCTGCATCTGTAGCTTATGATTAGCTCACCTCAACACTTATCTGACAAGTCTTCGGGCTTGAAGTGGTTCATTCATCACGTGACAGCCCCATAAACTAAACCTATGCTGTCTGAGCCGGAAAGAGAATTGATTAGTTCATCTTTCGAGTCTTTCAAATCATTCGTTCTTTTGTCACGTGATGTGATCGCATTGGATTGAGAAATTAATTTCCTTACAAATGGGTGCATTGTTGTTGTTATTATTATTATTATTATTATTATTATTATTACTACTTAGTATTATGTGATGATGCGTTTCTGGTCGCAAATTGTTCTGCTTTTTATCTCTTACGGTTTATAAATGTGTGAATTTCTGTCATGGTTCTTTTCCATAACACTGAATGTTGTAACAAAGGTAATAAAGAGTTGGTTTTTATTTTTAAGTCTCTTTCTGGCTCAGACTTCATAGGTTAAAGCTTATGAGTCTGTCATTTGATGAGCAAAGACTCGAAAAACCCGAAGACTCGATAGATGAACTAATCAATTCTCTTTCCGGCTCAAGACTGCGTTGGTTAAGTATGGGTCTCTCAGTTGATGAACAAAGACTCCAAAAACCCGAAGACTCGAAACAGCATAGCTAATTTCAGTACAGAACCCATAGGAAGTTGCAAATGTGTGACTGAATCACTCACCGAGATGACATGTTTGTCTCGATTCATGTTAAAGATTTGTTCAAAATGAACGAATCAATCAACGACTGACCACTACTTCCTTCACAATTCCCCAGCACAATGAGGACACCAGATTCACCCATTTGTTTTGGACACTCCATCCTCTTTGGACACCTTATTCCCCATTTTGGACATTTTTTTTTTTTCTGGTAAATAAAAGGCCAAACCCACTGTGTCTGTCATTTGCTCCTCCTGCCACAATCATCCTTTCAGTTTTGCTGAATCAGATTTATTTCAGAGGCCATATAAATGGGTTACAGTGAAACAAACAAACTTTATCTGTTACACTTTGTGCTAATAACATGTAAGGTCATGTCAGTTGTTTTATCATTAGTTTTTTTTTTGATAAACTGTTTAAATAAACAGTTTTGTCTGTCCATATAAATTTATTGTCAGTATCCTGATTTTGATCTGGATAAACACTTCCATCAGCATTTTGGGGCTTATTTACTGAGCGAAGCACTCCTCTGTTTACATTTTGATGTCTAAGAAAACACAATTTTATGAATTATCATATTGTTGTGTGTGTGAAATCTGTGACACTCTGTGTTCACTCTGTCCACCTAAGCATTGTGCTGTGAAGCTTTTGGCGCTGACCCTGCTTTTTGGCATGTAGTGTGCTGAACTCAGCAGAAAATATTGTGAAAATGTTTAGTAAATATATTAATCAACTCAATCCTTTGCAATATACACATGTATGAAGCAGCATAATAAACTGGAGGGAACTACTCATCGATTGTTTGAAAAAGACATCTGTCTGACGATGAAAGTTAAACACACAGTGACAGCAACACAAACAGCACTTTATATTCAGTAAATCTGACAGAATCCAGATGATTTAAGCAGTTTATATCTACAATTTGGATGTTAGGTTCTGTTTGGAGTATATTAAGTACAATTTGGATGAATTATTATTTTCTTCATTATTTTTCATGACAATCTGGATTATTCTTATTCTTAGTGGCCAGCTGATAAACTTTTCATAATATAAAGCCATTATTAAAAGCAGAATGTAATGTACTAAGCAAAAAAATTACTTTCTTTTCTTTGTACAACTGCAAAAAGTTTTCTCACTTTGCTTTTCAACAAAATAAGACCGATAGTAGCTGGAATTCTCAGGAATATGGGCTAGACAGTGTCTGTCTTGTCTCTGCTACTCCATTCTTCCTGTTGCTCAGCATGGATAAGATTGTCTCTGTTTTCAAATCCAAAACTGCTTTTTTGTTGGCTGGGGAACTGTAGATCTTGTGTAAATAGGCCTTAATGAACTTATCTCTGTCCTCCCTTCTCTCTCACAGTTCAAGTACTTGAAGAATCTTCTGTTGGTACATGGAGCTTGGAATTACAACCGTGTTGCCAAGTGCATCCTGTATTGCTTCTACAAGAACATTGTGCTTTATATTATTGAGGTAAGAAAGTCAGTGCATGCAATATTAAAAAATATATATATTTTCACCCAAAAATTACATTTTTGTCATTCACTCACTCTTGTGTCTTATCAAAACTCATGGGACATACGGAATGGATGACCGCACCCAAGCCTGTTATTACGTTAACCATTAATGTCCTTTTCAAGGAGTTTGAATGACCACTCTTTAATGAAATTAACTGGCATTGCATGCATGTCGGTAGCGGTAGTCTCCATCCTGCTTTAGGAATGCAGGTCTGTCCATGTGAAGGCCACAGGCCATCCATCTGTGATGGGATTTGACAGTTTCCAGACCTGGTGCTGATAGCCGGTTCAGAGACCTGACCTGACAAGTTAAAGGGCTGCTATCAGCACCAGCTTTATCATGAGGGGCGTTTGGCCATTTTGATCTGCAACACACATGGTTTAGGAGACGTTACACCTTGGGGACAAGCTTTAGGTTCCCTCAAGAGCTGAAAGAAGAGTTAGCAGCAGATTAATGGTCTGAAAGCAACATTAGTCCATTTAAGTCTCTTTTGTTTAATGTCTCTGAAATCCATGAAATGGACCTTTGGTCACGCCAGCCTTGTGCTAGTATGTGTTTAGCGCTACAGTAGAACAAAATATAAAGCGTGTTTCCAAATTTAAACATATGTTAAATATTCCAGTGATGTTTTGATTTGCATGTTCGTAAATCGGAATTATGATATCATTTTGGTTTAAAATGGAATTTCATATTTCTTTCTCTTTTTCACTTTCTGACAAAGACAAGAAGACTTTTAATCTCTAATGTATCCAATGCAAGAACATTAGCTTCGTAATTGATGTTTTATCCATGCTTTATTCATTTTATCTCTCTTGTGTAAAATGTTCCCTCTATATGCAGCTCACTACAATTTAAAACAGACCAACACCAGTATTCATGAGCTGTACAACCCCAGCAGAAACACGAGCACTTCAAAAATCCATCTTTTCCCCCTCGGCCCTCTTGATCTTGTGTGCCACTTGACCTATGCACCCTTTTTCCCTTCATCTTGATTTTGTTTTATGTGCTGTGGTAAATCTCTGAAAAGCGCCTTAGATTTCACTCTGTTGGCATCCAGTGCTGCTATAGATTGTGAGAACAAGGATGAGAAGATGAATCAGGACTTCAGATGACCGTTGTTTTCTTTTGCCCTCACTGAATGATAAAGCATTGTATAGTTTGAGTTAGTTCGGTCCATTTTCATGTATATTTCCTGTTTACATGCTAATGTGCTGTTTAGATATGGGAAGCTGCTGTGGTCGTGTACATAAATATAGTGAAATCATGAAGATTTTTCTCCTCAATTTGAAAATTCAGTGGATTAAATCAGTGAGAATCTTAGAGCCATGTAGCTGTGAGCAGTTATCACTCAATGAATTTGATGTTTCAAACATTTTCGGTGCTAGTCGTGTTTCATGTATTTTTCTTTTGGCTTTTGCCGTGGGGTTGTCGTATTTTGTTCCACAGTGAAAGTTCCCCTTCAACACAAACATTTCTAACTGTGATCACATTTCACACTTTCTCATCAATCAAGAAACAAGCATCGGTTTCCTTTTTTTTTCCTTTTTATTTTGCATAAGAGGCGGCACTGGAACAACTACATCCAGAAAATGGCCTTACCCGAACACGCCCTCCAAATATTTCCAGCCACATTTCATTTTGTCTTTTTCTCTTTAAATTCTCCTTTTGAATCTCCAAGAGAACTGAAAAGCACCCAGCGCACCCCAGCTCCTGGAGGTGAATGTATCTCCTCCTCAGCCCATCTTTTGTTATGAGCAGAAAATGTATTCCCCCTCTCCATTAGGGGCCTGTCGAATAGAATAGGGCAAGGCTTTACTGTTTCCTTGCCTCACACCAAAAGCACCTCTGTTTTGTAAGAGCTTGACATTCAAGACATTTGTTTCCCAAGGGTCTGTTAAAGGAAAACATTTGTCGCCTTAATAGGTTTACCTTTGAGTCCGTGAAGGCTTTTCTTCATCTCATTTTTTCAGACATTAACCTCAAGGAAGTAGAATAAGGATGTTCGTAGCCATTTGCTCCCTTTGAAGAGTGTTCAGTCTTTTCAAATCAGTTACTTGGCTTCATCTGAAGTTAATATTCTTTCTAAGAAGGCAGCTGCCTGTATATACCGCAGCCTTAGAATGGTTTCTGTTGTTTCAGACTATTGTTTCCAATTGTAAACACATAGCACATGATCTTCCATACATTGTCAGACAAATAAGTCTGGGTTAACCTACAGTAAACATTTGTCATGTTGGTTTGTTTAGTCCTTGGTTTGTGGTCTTGCATTCTTTCAGCATGAGCAAAAATGAAACGGGGTTGGAGAAATTTTTTTTTTTCAGAAACTTGGTTGGATTAGCTGCTTTGAGACCTGCAAAAAGCCATTCTTACAACCAAATTACTGTGCTTGCTGTCATTATCCTGCTGGGCTCTTGAGAGCTTGATTGACAGCTCTTCAGCAGGCACCAGAAGGGCTGACGGACAAGTAGCATTTCTGAGGTAATTACAAGGGCCTCATTCAAACAGAGCAGCAGTTTTAGAGAAAGACTGCAGGCCTGAGTGGAAGCCCTGGGCCCTGCAGTCTCACTGGTGCCATCGTTGTGAAACATCCAACTAGTTCTTTCGGTTCTTCTGTCAGTCACACTTGCAATTCAGTGGCCCTTTCTCATTGTCTTGCCAGCATTTTTTTGTTTTACGCTACTGTTGAACATTTTAGAGTTGGAAAGATTTCTTGGAATGTTTGGAATGAAACGTCTTGTGCTCACCAAGACTGCATTAAGAACTTTGTGGAATAATATATTCAATTTTAATATTTTTTTTAAATGTAATTTGTTTCTTCAGTGTCACATGAAGCAAAAATCAGATCAGAAAGAAATATTTTTATTATGTTTTCCTAATAATGTTTTAACAATTTGCTTTAGGTCAGTTGCAATAAACTGTATATCCTTTTTTTTTCTTTGGAAAGTTATTTAATTTTGTTGTCTTTTATAATATACATATTCATATATTTGCTACTGATCTAGAGCCATACTAGAAAATATACCAGTTTAAGGGGGTCAAGCTGTTTTTTATGATATAGTAGCTAGTTTATTGCCGTTCCAAGGTGAGCCAGATCCCACCAGTTGGCCCAGCTGCTCAACCACCTAAACCACCTTGGACCAGCTGCCATGTCCCAGAACACAGCTAAGCCAGTTTTGGCTGGATTCTCAAGCAGAGACATGGAACAAAGTGGTGCCATCTTTCTTTTTTCTTTTCCCTTCGGGTTCTTCCTACCCATCATGGAGACCGAGAACGGGATGAAAAAAAAAAAACTCTCTCTCTGTCTCTGTCTGTCTCTGTCTCTCTCACTCACGCACACACACACTCCTCGCTTTTTCAGATTGTGCAGCAGAGGGTAGAGGGCAGTCACACCTCCACGCCGAATGGCTCTGAATAAGCCAGAAGAGGAGAAGAAAGAGAGAGCCCTCCACACTATGTCCTCGGCCCCTAATGAGTAAATCAATGAATCTGTCTCATTGAAGGAAGCAGGAGAGAGGGGCACTCACAGGCCAAAAAGCTCTCTCATATGCATGTACTGCTGCTCATGAATGGAGGCTTTATTTTGACTTAGCACAACAATATCCTGCAGCCTGTAGCCCCTGAATGAGGCAGACTCGCATTAATTCAGCTCTCTGACCCACCTGTTTGACTACCAGCATGCCTCTGGCCATGACTATTTGGATTTTCATGTGGCTTTTGATCAAATTGTTGTCATAAGGGAATTTGTTTGCGAGGAGGAAAACAACATAACGTGATGAAATATTTGTAATTTATTCGCGTTTGTGTGTACGAATGGGTTTCAGAAGCAGCAGATCTCTTTTAAAAACAATATCATGGTAGAATGCACCTGATGGAAAGAAAATGTGAGTTGGAATGGATGGGCGTGGCCGTGGGGGTCACTTCTCCTCTCTTCTTTTCTCTCTCTTTTTATGTAGCGATGCCGGAGGGGAGGGGTGACAGACATTTGTTTTGGGAACATTTTCACGCATTGGCTCACTCTATTGAAAGAGAGAGGCTGGTGGATGTGCTCTGTGTTTGTGAGGACTGGCGGGGGCCACAGTTGGAGAGGGTTCTGTCAAAACCCCCAAAATTTGTAGAAGTTCACGCTTTCATAATGGAGTTAAATGAAGCGAGGAAATGTCCGCCTGGCCGCAGCACTGCACAGCAATGTGGTGTCTGCTAAGACGTCTAGCCTCTCACACACACATACTGAAGAATGTTTGGTCCTCTCAGGTTCACAATTACTGTAGTCTAAAATACAACGGAGAAGCTCACAGCATTTAAGGCTAGCAAAAATTGAACCGTGCTGCTTGTGATCTGAACATTGACTCAAGCCTTTCTTATTCATAAGATAAATTGATTCATAATTTACTCATAAATTCCTGATATTATTCCAAACCTGTTTGTTTTTCTTTTTTTATAGACCACAAAAAATGTGATGATGTTTGGTTGTATGTTCACAATGCTTTTTTTCAATACAATATAAGTGAATGGTGACCAGGGTCTCACAAGTTCCAAAAAATAGAAAAAGCACCATTAAAGTATCATACAATTCCTCCAAATGACTGTAATAATCTTCTCATCAAAGAGTCCTGAAAAAGCAGCATATTATGCCGCATTTCCACCGAAATTACCCGGAACATTTGTACCAGGAACTTTTTTCCCCCCAGACCTGTTGCTTTCTGCGTTTCCACCACAGTGTTAACTTTGTATATTTACAATAAAACGAAATAGGATATCAAATACCACTGCCTCCTTTCGTTTTCATTTAAATATAATGACAGCTGTAGAAATTTACTTAGTTCAGGGATATGTGTATATATACAGCCATTACAATTAATCAAAATATTATATAAATTTGCCTTTTATTGTCATTTTAGTTAAGTTGAATATAGACCAAAGATAACATGTTAGATTTACCCAAAACAAATGATATTTTATGGTTAACCACTAAAGAGACATCAGAGCCAGGGGCACATATCAGAAGGTGATCGCGTGGAGTTCACCGTCTCCGGGATCGGCGAAACACATTTTTAAATAGCCGTTGTCTTTATAAATAAACCACATATTTGAGTTTTAAACAACAACATTCTCACCTGAAATAATTTTAAAATACATATCGTGACACAATAATAATCACTCAAAGCGCTTACATAGTCAGCGGGTATCTCCTCATCCACCACCAGTGTGCAGCATCCACCTGGATGACAATAACAGTAATATTTTGAAAATGATCCGTATACATGGTGGCTGAACTCAACCAATGATGCGTGAACTCAACCAAACAGGGACTTTCTGGGGGGCATTTTTTTACCCGGAACTTTTAGTTCCTGCGGTGGAAACACCAAGTACCAGGCCAAAGTCCCTAGTTCCTGGGTAAAGTTCCTGCGGTGGAAACGCGTCATGTGACACTCAATACTGGAGTAATGATGCTGAAACATTTTAAAATATATTACAACAGAAAACTTTTTTTATACATATAATTTATATATTTAATATTATTGTTTAAAAAAAAGATCAATCTCACCGTCTCAAACTTTGGAACAGCATAGATTGCAAATTGGTATTAAATAACAGAATAACAGCTGCTGTCTGATATGATCACATTTTTCAGGTTTCTAGAAGACTATGACAGAGTTGTGTGCCAGAGTAGTCAAATTAATAAGATATATTAAGTGATGGACTCCATCTCCATGGCATTTGGTTTAGAGACACATCATTCTCTCTTCTCCTTTACATCTGTGATCTTTTCCCTGGTTCCACTCTTAAGCCCAGTAACTCACATCTTTCAGTTCTTCAAATTGTTAAATCTAGTCCTTTTGCACTGATCTGTTTTTTTTTGTGTGTTTTTTTTTTTTTTATTGGTACAGTCTCAAACTTATCTTGTGTGATCAGTTGTTTCTGCTCTGAGATACTGGGGGTTGATCAAGGTGGGAAACAGAGTGTCTGATTTACGAGCCGTTCTGGCTGAAGTCATGGGAACTGTTGAAGTCTCTCTCTCTCGCTCTCTCTCTCTCTTTTGCCTCCAGCACAAACACCTTTCCTCTCTCATTCCCTCCTGGTTGTCTGCCGAGTAATAATGTGTTAAGCCAAGGTTATGGCTTCGCATGACAAGATAGTGGGGCTTCTCTAGTATGTTTAGATGTTTTGAAAACCTTGGCAGTTAGTATATGTTTCATAAAGCAGGGCTTAACTGTTTTTATGTGGCTGTGGCTTTTAGCGACTGGGCAGGTCATTTTAAAAAAACATTTCCGTTATCTTAAAACAAAATAAAAAATGTAATGAATACTATTTTTTTAGATAATTTTATTTAGGTTATTTGTACTTGAGCTGTTTGTTTATTGTTTTTTTTTTATGTATCATCCCTAAAATATCAAAATGTTATGTTTTTTACAGTAATTTATTTATTTAAATACATTGAATTAAAAATTATATTATACATTTTCTGCATGTTTGCTTGCTAATTGTTTTGTAACGGAAGAATAGTATTATATCATTAAAAACGCACAACGGTAGAATTTTTAGTTATGGTCTGACTTTTGGACCCCACTATGTATCTGAAAAAGTGAGCCAAATCTGGTTTCTTTATTCTCCAAGACTGATCTTGGAACAAACTCTTTGCAGTGATTCAGTGTATGAGGCAGTAGAAAAGACTGATGGGGTCAGTTCACTGCCAGATTGAAGAGAGATCGCTCTCCCTCTGGTCATTTCAAGCACTGAGAGGCCCCACAGAAAACAACAGCCATCGATCAACCTAAATTAAAATCCGCTAGGAACCAGAGTTAAGCACACACAAAGTGGGGAATATATGATTAATGGTAGCAATAGCATGCATTTACCTTTTAGTCACACATTTACCTTGTAATGATTATCATATGGCCCGTCATCACCCTTTTAATATGTTACCATTTCCTTTAGGACAACTTGGGAAGCAATTTTTTTTATTATTATCACTGCATCTCATTACATGTACTAAAAGACTGTTTTGTTTCTTGTTTTTGAATGATGATTTAATTTCATGTAATAGTTTAATTGTATTAATATTTATACATTTATACATTTAAATTATTAATATATTTCAATTGTTTATTTTAATCATGTGTTTTACTTAATAGGGTCTAATGTTAAACTCTGTTTTAAATGATCACATGGATGAGTCGTTTACCGTTCCCTTGTCTTTTTGTCTTTCAGATCTGGTTTGCCTTTGTGAATGGCTTCTCCGGTCAGATTCTGTTCGAGCGCTGGTGCATCGGC
This sequence comes from Carassius gibelio, assembly GCF_023724105.1. Classification (NCBI taxonomy): domain Eukaryota; kingdom Metazoa; phylum Chordata; class Actinopteri; order Cypriniformes; family Cyprinidae; genus Carassius; species Carassius gibelio. The sequence goes on from NC_068384.1 coordinate 12,405,534, forward strand.
CTGTACAACGTGGTAAGAGTGTTTGCGTTCACACATCTGTCTGGGTGTGATTTACTCTCCTCTCTTCATTACTTTGAGAGGGAATGTGTTAGAATGCCTCCCCTGTTGAGCTCAGGCTAGAAACTCATTAGCCGCGGCACCCCAGACGGCTCCTTTACTGCAGCCCGTGTCAGCGCCATCCTGAAAAATCTCCTTCTTATTTATGACCGCTTGTCAGTCCCTATTCCCTCCGTGTCCAGAACTATGTCCTGAATGTGCTGCAACAACAGACGCTCATGCCCCAAAGAGCTGTGTTAAACAGGTCAGCCGTGGATGAGAAAGGGACAGGTTGAATCCAGACACATTTAAACACACACACACAGCCGTTTGGGTGGAGTCCTGTGAACTGGGCTGCCTTAGGGCTTGTTGATAGGAATTGATGTTGTTAATTAACATGTTTTCAACAGGAAGGAAAGTTATTCGGGAAAAAAATGCTCCGGGTGGAGTACGTGTTTCCATTTTGCATAAACAACTGAAGAGACGCAGTAGGAAAAATGACTGAGCCACTCGACTCACTGATTATCCCCAGAAATGATTTCTTCACACCTGAACAAAGAATAAAAAATTGAACACGGCTTCCCATCAGCCCTGTATAATGGATAATTGGCATTGTGAGGCCAGTAATAACTCTGGCCTGGCACATTCTCTCTTTATCTGAGAGAGGAGGAATTCCACCGTGCCAGAGGCCGAAACAACCCCTGAATGGAAAAGCCCAGTAGACAGTTTCTGCCACAGACAGGCTTCTTCAGCTGGGCCAGTGAGAGACACTTACGGCTGACCCCACTACCCTCTCTGGACCATAATACCACCCCTCTTGCTTTCAACAGCTGCTACACGAAGAAACGTTAGAGCACCGCAGAAAAACGAAAGCATCCAGCCGATCTGCTAACAAGCTGCAGGCACAGTGACAGATGTTCTTTTGGAATGATTTCTGCAAACAGAGGGAGACTGCAAATATGATAAATGCTAGAAAGTTTCATGCTCACTGAGCTTCACCAAGCAAGCAAATGAAAACAGCAGACAAGGGGAACACGTCTGCTGCTCAGGAAATAGTTTTATTCACACTGGCATGTATTTTTAGGTATTGATTTATTTAAAGGCATCTGTTTTATTTATTTTTCTTTTCTTTTCTTTAGTTGACTTAACAGTTTGTCATCTCGGTTAATCACGGAGTCATTTCTATAATGAGGACTAGGATAATATCTTGAAATAATATCTTTGGGAAAGACATTGCAGTGGGGCCCAAAAATTTATAAGTGAAGTACTAGTACTAGTGCTTCTGTGTTGCATTTTTATAATTGAGAAATTTTTCAGTACACATTATATTATCTGCATAACAGTTTGACTTTTCTTTCATCTGTTTGTTTATTCAGCTCTTCACTGCTTTGCCTCCTCTGACTCTGGGCATCTTCGAACGCTCCTGCAGGAAAGAGAACATGCTTAAATACCCTGAACTCTACAAAACCTCCCAGAATGCAATGGGCTTCAACACCAAGGTAAAAGCAAACATGCAGTTTAAATCTAAGTTTAGCTCAAACTCCCATCAGTGTTTGCACTGATGAGATGAACAGCCCACTGATTAAGGAATGATTTAAACAGCAGATGGAACATATTTATAATCTTAAAAATATGCTAAATTCTTAAAACTTATGCCATAAAGTAATGAAACTCTCGTAGATAAATGTATAAATGATAAACTAGTGATTTAGTGAATTTCCGTTGATGATGATGATGATGATGATGACCCTGTAGACAGGTCATGCAGTGTACACTTTTCTGACCTGTGTTTGGTGAAAAGTTTGGCACTCAGGCTGAAACCCCACTGAACAAACGGATCCTGTTCCAACTCTCTACATTGTAAAGATGCAGGTCAACAGCAGGACCTTGTTGATTCAGCCATCCATTAAACTGTCCCTCTCTGTCAGCCTTTCTGCTTATCTGAGATGTCTTTGAGTGTTCATCTCCTTTTTTAGAAGGTCATAAACTATTCCAGGTCAGTATGAATGTGAAGCTTGGTCCACAATGTCTGAGAGAGAGAGAGAGAGAGAGAGAGAGAGAGCGAGAGATATATATATACATACATACACACACACATGCATACATACACACACACACACACACGCACACACACACACACACACTCCTAAATTTAGTCTTTCAAAATTGAGCACCCAGAGTTTATAATGTATGGCTGTCTATGAAGAATAAATAAGGCAAGGTTTTTGACTTTCCTACTTTTTGTATGTACATTTACTTGGTCTTTAAAGCATAATTTTAACAGGCGGGGAGACCCATTTACCACCACACTGAGGGAGAGAGAGGGAAAGACCGATTTACTGGCCATTTGTAACACAAAAACCTTCGTTTTTACGTGTAAAAAAACAAAAACAGGATTAATCAACAACAGAACAGTTTCTGGTTTGAAAAGGGTGAATTCTATATATTATCAGAATCAGAATCAGAAATGATATGAAATGATATGATTGATGATATGATATGATGTGATTATGAAATGATAATTGATAGATTTGCATGAAAACAAGGAAGCAAAGACAGACTTAGTGGATGTGTAGAGAGGGAAGTCTGTGGAATGGAGTTTCCAATTTGTGAATCAAAGATTCTTTTGAGTCCATATTTTATTTTATTTTTCTCCATTATCTCTGGAATAGCAGTGTCTGATATATAAACTTATTGTACAACACGTTTTTTATTGAATCAGTTTAAACCAGTTCAAAACTATTTGTTTACAAATCAGTCTGAAATGGGCAGAGAAGTTCATTTTAGTATTGTTTAATGTAAATTAAAATTGTTGGTTGCCAGGGCATTGCTGGATGCTATCAAGGTGTTTTAAGTGTTATTCAGCACAGTGCTGTGTGGTTGCTAACTTGTATATATCATATTAGACTGTATTTTGTATTAGACCGTTATTTTCTCTATAATTGAGCAGCGAGGACAAAAAAAGGTTTGCTTGAAAAAAAAAAGAGGCAATGACAGAGCTTTAGATGTTTACAGACCTGTACACATTTTGCGTAGCGGCTACGCATTTTCACCTCAAAGTACGCTGGTACGATTTGTCACTCTAAACTACACAAAAATTTAGTGACACCCCTGTCCACACACAGTATTCAAAACAAGCAACGGATAAATATATATATATATATATATATATATATATATATATATATATATATATATATATATATATATATATATATATATATATATATATATATATATATATATATATATATATATATATTACATGTACGCTGTATCATAACTATAACAAAAAACTCTCTTCCCTCCATCCTGTTTATGTATTTTATTGATTATTGTACCAAAGTAAAAATCTGACACAAAAATTGATGTTCATATAGATGTCATTGGAGACATTACTGACTTTATTTGCTGAATGGACCAGCTGTACATGTGCTGCATCCCTGTTTCAGATTTATACACGTCATCTGTGTACAGAACAGACACTTTATTTGTGGAAGCAGAGAGTGAAAGATCATGTATTAGATGGGGGAGAACCAAAGAGTGTGAAATATTTAGGTCTTTACCCACCATGTCCCCCTTTCACATTTAATTACATAGCTTTGACACTAAAGTCTCCCTAATAACTAGAAAGTCCAGAGTAGACACCAGGATAGTGGTTATTACACTCATTTAACACACTGAAGCCTGTATCCCTCCCTTTTTCTGCCTCTTTCTCTCTTCTATTCTGTCCCTTTCTGGCTCTATTTGTAGCCCAACATAGTTTGAAAAGGCTTATTACAGCGTCTGGCAATAGTTGGCACAAAATAAAGTTGATTCTTTCAAGCTGTTTAAGCAATTAAGCTGTGACACAGAATGTGGAGCTTTTCTTCAGGCAGGACAGACAGCCATTCACACCTACATTCTTAGCAACCTGCTTCGAAATGAAGGAGTTCAAAAGGCTACGTCAAAAAATCCTACCACTTTATGTCTTATCTATAGATATGAAAGTCCTTAAGTCTGTGATTTTTTTTTTTTTTTTTTTTTTTTTTTTTTTTTTTGCGCCTGCTATATGAAAATCTCAAGTGCAATTACTGTAGATGGATCAATGTCCATAGCTTAGTAGGGGATGGGTTATACAAATTAAAATTGTAAGTATAAACTTAGCAAACAACACTTATTTCATATGAGGGCTGTGTCATAGTGCCCTTCTGCGGTGTGTTTCGTTGGTTTAGTATGAGCCGACTGTCTGTAGGCCGGAGCCCTGAGCTTTGTTTGGCTTTGCCGATAGCGGAGGTGAGGGGGTCAGGGCAGAGAGGCCGAGAGGTCATACAGGGCCTCTGTGAAACAACACAGAACAAGACAATCTCAGGATATTCCTCTTTTCTCTCACCTTCTCATTCTCCTCCATTTCTCTGCATCCCATCCACTCCAAGAGGTTTCATGACCACCACACAGTTGGATTTGTAAAGTTAGATTCATTATTGGGGTCAGTAAGATTTTTTTCTTTTTTTAACTTATTTAATAAATGTATGCAGGTAGGATGCATTAAATTCATTAAAAGGGACACTGAAGACTGGAGTGATGGCTACTAAAAAATACAGCTCTGCCATCATAGAAATAAATGACTTTTGAAAATATATCAAACCGTTAAAACCGTTTTAAATATAATAATATTGCACTGTATTTTTTATCAAATCCAGCCTTGGTAGCATAAGAGACGTACTGACCCTAAATTGTGAAGGGAGGTGTGTGTGTGAGAGCGAGAGATTTGATTCATTTTTGCATGACTGTGTGTAATCATTCCCATAAGTCCACACCATGGCTCATTTAACACTTGTTGTAAAATACATATTTTATTACATTTAATGAGAATCTTTAAAGAAAATTCAATTTGTGTTGATAATTTAATAAACAAATTTATATTTTCTCCTCACTTAAAACTATATTATGAAGTTATTGCCATAAAGTCCTTATTGATAGAAATAATAATAAATTAGCATAGAAGCTTAATTTTTGGGTGATCTATTCCTGAACCAGTTTCATTCACAAAATGGATCTCTCTAGCAGACTCTAAATCTGATTCATTCCTATAACATTTGTTCATATTGAGAAATTTGTATTTAATTTAGTGAATAAAAAAAAAGACATTTTAATACTGTTGACTGTCTCTCAGCACAAGTATTTTGCTGTTTTCCTTATAAATATTGGGATAATCTGTTGTGTCTGTGGGCAGTGAACAGTCTCAGACTTTGCAGAGGTGAAAAGATCAACACCAAGGGAAAAAAAGGGGGGTTTGGAAACTGGACCCGTGACGGACCTGATTTCATTTCACGGCTGTTTCATGCTACATCGCTTATTAGTGTTTTGATTGGCCATGTCCATGCATAATGTAAATTCAAAACAAAGCCGTTTTGGAGGAGGATATTTGTTTAAATGGCACATCCAAAGTCCACATGCCCTTGTATACAGTCACAGACAATCATAGACTTTATACTGTACCTTTGTAAGCGATAGTTTTTCCGTGCTCCCAAATAACCATGCACTGTTGCGACAGACTCATATATCTTAATTTCTTAAACTTGTCTGTATTTGTACTAAAAGTATCCATTAAAGATTTGGGTTTTTTTCACAACTCACAAAGAAATGATTGGGGAAATTCGATGAGGCAACTAACTCCAGGGAAAAGAGAAGCGATGGCAGAAAAACACCGCTCACTGACATCTCTCATATAGTTGGCGCACCTCCCCTCTCCCTCTTTCTTGCTCTCTCCTCACTCACAGGATATACAAAGAGTCTGTCAGCGGGGTGGACATTGAGCATGGAGGCCTGACAAACCTTCCACTTAGCCTAGCACTGAGAACACATAAAGGCCTGGGGGTCAAGGGTCACCAGCAGGGTTAGGGTGGCTATGGTCTTTCTCATGCCTCTCTTCTCCTTTTTTTCCCCTCCTCCACTCTGCTGCAGGTCTTCTGGGCTCATTGTCTGAATGGTCTGTTTCACTCAGTCATCCTCTTCTGGTTTCCTCTCAAGGCCTTCCAGCACGGTAAGCACACATACACACACTCTCTCACACTACTTTTAGTTTTGGGGGGGGGTTAGGTCCGTGGGCGTCATATTGAAAGACGGGTCTACTCTGGCTTCTCATTGGCCACCATGAACATCTCAAGATTACTCATATACACACAAGCCCACACTCTCTTTTTCTCAATTTCCACATACTCATTTAAAGCGCAAAAATGAAAACTGTCATAATTAATCATGCCTTTCCAATCCTGTATGACTTTCTTCAATTAAACACAAAATAGATGTTTAAAAATATATTTTTTTATATACTCTAATGAAAGTGAATGAGGACTGTGGCTGTCAAGCTTCAAGAGATGCACTGTAAAATCATCATCTATATTCCAAATCTTCTTAAGCTATATGATTTCTTTGTGTGACAAAATGAGCCTAATTTTACTTAAAAATTGAAAGAAAATGTATGGTTTACAGATAATCTTTCACTGATAATCTTTGTGAACAGATTATTCAGATTTGGTGAGTTAAACTTTGTGAACGAATCAATCATGGGGTTTTGTGAACATGATCCACTGATTTATTTAAAGATTCAGCTCATAATAACGATTTCTCTCATGAACATGTAATGGAGAGCTAAAACAGCCAATTTTAGTCAATAGCTAAAATTTTTACCTTTTCCTCATGTAATGGAGGTCATTTCAGAGCTTTACAGTAAATTACCGTTTTAATTTTGATCTATGGTCTATAAATTGCACTTTACATGTATTTGTAAGCATGTACAAAGGAATGTGCAAAGCATGTGAACAGATTGTGTATGTGTGTGTGTGTGTGTGTCAGCACAATTATCTGGCTGACTTCAGGACCACACAGTCAGAATCAAACCTGCTTTTTAAACAAAGCACCATGGACTGTCTGACTGACAGCCTGTCAGCACCACACACACACACACACACACTGAAACACACATACCTTCCTGATCCACATGTGGTGTCCGTTGTGTTTTGCTGTGCCAGAGTGCTGATGGTTTTGGATCATCCGCTCTCACTTAGAATCGGAGAATGACTAATATTCCTCCGCCATGTGTGCACTTTTGTGTGTGGCATTTCCAGATTTTAAGCAGCCTTTACCATTTCATCAGAGATGTTTGCTGAAGCAATTACCACAAGCCAATAGCTATCATCCTGAAAAGTCAAGAAACCCCAGATTGTCTCTATACTCAGTTAATCCTCAATGATTTAGGGATATCTGTCAACAGCTCCTTTTACACCCACTCTTACCTTTTATTCACATGACCATTGGAGCACAGGTGTGTCATAAGAAGACGATAAGTTTGTTACAAGCTTGTTGGTTCAGATTAAACAGGCGTAAATGCTTTTTTGGCCTTTGACCACTTTCTTGAGGATGGGAAATGTGAAGAAAGGGTAGAAATCCGTAAAGAGGTCAGATGCAAACTTGCATGACCCACATGAGCACCACAGCTCCACTAGGCCATGGTTCTGACCCTAACAGGACGTCCTAGAGAATGTTTAAACATTTTTTACACTTATTCAGTATAGGTTACACTCAAGTCAGTAGCATTTGTGGAATTATATTTGTGACTTAATACCTAATTTTGTTCCTCTAATGTTAGAAATTCTGAGTCTAAATCATATCAAGTCTAAATTGTAATTTGTATTTCACGCAACATGTATGTGAACAGTCCTTTTCTGGTATTCTTGTCCATTTAAATGTGAGCATTAGAGCCCTTTTGAGCTCAGCAACCTAATGGAGTATTAAGTACCGTCTCACTTAGCTGTGTTTGTATGCACACGTGTGTGTTAGCATGTGATCATTCACTCTAAAAGCCTTCTTGTTGATTCTCCTCACAGATACCGTCTTCGGAAATGGAAAGACACCAGACTATCTCCTCTTAGGCAACATGGTTTATACAGTAAGTGCATTTGGTTCCTCAGATCCTCACAAAGTGTCTCTGTGTCCTCCCCATCACCTGACACTTTGTCCCGGTTGTCCTGCTGTGAAATGTTCCTTCTGATCAGAGTCTGGCCTAACTGAGGATTTTCGCTCCCTTTTTTGCCAACATTTTATGTACTGAAATGAAAATGAAGCTGATCTGCTCTATTTCAAACTGTACTTCAAACAGAAACTGTTTAGAAGTTCCTGTCTGATGACTGCCTCTCATTAGATCTTACGTCTTTACAATCTAATCTGTTTATGTGTACATGCAACCTCAGATAAGAACATGTGTGTCTCTCTCTCTCTCTCTCTCTCTCTCTCTCCCAGTTTGTAGTGATCACAGTTTGTCTGAAGGCTGGGCTGGAGACATCTTCCTGGACCATGGTGAGCATTTGGAAGACTTTTTCAATCCCTCGCTCTCTTTTCTCTCCCATTTCACTGTGTCCTCACATTTCCTTTTGAGTTTATTGTTCCTCTATCAGTAGAAACACGCTCCTCTACTCCTCTCACTCATCTCACTCACCCATTTCTTCTGCAGCTGATGTCATGGAAAAGTTCAGAGCATTCAAATATGATGTCATGCTTGCATTGCTAATCGAAGCATTTATTCACAAATGCAATTGTAGTGCAGTGTTGCTTCAATTTTATAATGTAATTAACAGTTATGATGTCATTGTAAATTTGATCAAAATGCAGTAAAAATTGCAATAATTTTTTTTTTTTTATTCATTGTTTATTTAATATTGAATTTAAAATATTTTTTTAACTTTTATCTTTTAGTTAAAATATAGTAATTTAGAAGTCCGGGGTAATGACCGCTAAATATTCAGCTTTGCCATCACAGGAATAAATTACAATTTAAAATCTATTCAAACTGAAACAGTTATTTTAAAATTGTAATAAAAGTTCACACTATTACTGTATTTTTTAATCAAATAAATGCAGAATTAGTGAGCATAAGAAATCTTTCAAAATCATTAAAATCATAATAATTCCAAATTATTGACGATTATATATATATATATATATATATATATATATATATATATATATATATATATATATATATATATATATATATATATATATATATATATATATATATATATATATATATATATAGATGTGTGTGTGTGTGTGTGTGCGTGTGCGTGTGTGTGTGTGTGTGTGCGCACTACTGTATATACGTATGCCATAAATAAAGTTTATTTCGTGCATGTTAAAAATGTAGTCTTTTTCACTGCACTTTTTTGCAAGTTTAATTTTCACAAAATCACATAATGTGCAAATTTCATGCCTCAAATGCTTGTTCATGTGATTAAACAAAAACACATGTGTGTAACATGCTCCCATATGTGCACACTTGTGATTTAGCTTGTGTTCATGTAAAATTCATGTGTGTTAAGGGTTATTGTTATGTATGTCACTATCCTAAAATTATAATACATCTTTCAGACAAGTTTTTGTACTGTTTGAGTGTCAGGCTGCCAGTATTATCAGCAGAATGATGAATCTCCTCAACTCACTGTTTTCTCTCATCTTTTCTGGCTTATAGTTCAGCCACATTGCCATCTGGGGCAGCATTGGATTGTGGGTAGTCTTCTTTGGCATCTACTCCTCACTATGGCCTCTGATTCCTCTGGCCCCGGATATGTCAGGACAGGTAAAACGTACAGTACAAACATGCTTATTTACACTACTGTTTTTTGCAGTTTTTTTAAGAAAGTATTAAATTGATAAGAAGTGAGAGCAGAGATATTTATAATGTAAAAACAAAAAAAGTAATAAATTTCTTTCTATCCTAACTGTCGTTCTATCAAAGAATTCTGAAAAAAATATGAATCTGTTTTTTAGCACTAAATCAGCGTGTTAGTCTATGTTCACACTCGGTGTTTGGGATTGACAGACTCATTTTCTCACAGGGCTCGATATGTCCTATTCTCATAGCAGCTTACAGTAGTGGCTTAAATACTGTCTTTATGAGCATGCAACAGGAGTCAAGCTCGTTCTGTTCATGTTTATCACCTGCAACCGTAGCGACAGGTACTAGAAGTAAAATGGTAAGATGGTGACGTTCTTCAAATTGAAAAGTATTGTCACATTTGACACAGAAGTCCAATCAGTGTGTGAGTTTATCCACCAGATCTTCATTAACCAACAGCTGTTTTTATACCCAAATGAGAGTGGAGAATTTGTTGTGCACACACCACACATGAAAACACACAACATTCCCTTGACATGCCTGTGTGAAGCACAGAGTGTCGCTCTTGTATACTGTGTTCTGCTGCTGAATGATTGTAGCTTTTCTAAGGGTTTCTGATTTCTGAGGAATAATGTGACACTGAAGACTGTGAATTCAGCTTTGCCTTCACAGGAATAAACTCTTGGGTTTTTTTTAAGCAAATTTGTCTTCAAACTATACTAAAAAAAAGCACACACACCTTCTCCTTGGGGCTCTGGATGTGTCAGGTGATACAAAACACACAGAGACCATCTTTTTTCTTGCCTGGGGCTCTACACTGTCTATGCCATAATCTGAGCATTAAGAGTTTGTGTGTGTTCATTAGGGTGAGCATGGGCCTCCGTAAGGCCTCGGGGCACCACAGGTCTCTGCTCTTTTCTCACCTCATAATCTCCTAACGAGGCCTAATAGGCCCTATTTGTGTCACCTGCCAGGAAGAGCAGTTTAAAAACATCTGCAACTGTCTGTACAAACAGAGCAATCCTGGAGTCTAGACAGAATCCTTGTGTATTTATAATAGTTTTGTATAATTTTCAGTTAAAGGTACTAAACTTCATTTATGTTTGCTATTTATTGATATATTGTCTGTACACCAGTATGAGAATGCTCAGTTTTCATGCTTTGTTGGCGTTGTCTAAATATTCTCAAAAGCATCCAAGGTTTTTATCCCAGCATCTGTTATTGTGTAACAGTAGCCTCTTCCTCTCGTGTGTGTCCTGCACACCCGGCCTGAAAGAGTGATGAAAAGAAAAATGATGAAAAGAGTTAAAAGACATGCCCCACCATTAAATCTATTTAGCTGAATTGCTACGACATTTTCATGGTACTCCATGAATGGATTTGTAGCATAATTCCAATTATGATCTTAGATGAATGATTTCCGTTTGGTTTGTATGCATCACATCCACAGAAAGCCATTCATAAATTAAAGTCAGGCAAAGTTTGTAACATTAAAAGATATTTGTGAATATGGATTTTATTTGCAAATCTCTTATTTGAATTTAATTGTTTGTGAAACATGTTTGTGAAGATGTATGTGTGGATTCTATTATTTGTCAGTATGTTTAATTGTTGTTAATCTCTGCATTTACTTGTGGATCATATTTTATTTATCTACTTTATTATGCAACAATTCTATCTAATCATATCCAAGGCACTTCAAAATAATAGCATGATAGGAATTATTTTGATGTTCCCTGGAGTACCATGAAAATACCATGGCATATGAATGTGTTAATCATTGGTAAGATTTTGTAATGTTTTTGAAAGACGTCTCTTATGCTTAATTTATTTGATCAAAAACATGTATTTTATTCCTGTGATGGCAGAGCTATATTTTCAGCATCATTCCTCCAGTCTTCAGTGACACATGATCTTTCTGAAATCATTCTAATATGCTGCTTTGCTGCTCAAGAAACATTTCTTTTTATTAGCAGTGTTGAAAACATGCTGCTCAATATTTTTTTCCAATTTTTTTCAGGATTCTTTGATTAATGGAAAGTTAAAGAACAGCATTTATTTGAAATATAGTTATTTGGTCACATTATAAATGTCTCTAATGTTTTCCTGTGGCTCAGTGGTCCAGCATTTCGTTAGCAGCGCAAAAGGGGACTGAACTTGAATTTGGCTGGCTAAAACTGAAACTTTTTAAATTCCATTATTTTTGGTCAAATTGGACTGCCAAATGCTTTGGAGTACTGAGATATGTGTTAGATATGCATATGTAAGTTTTTACTCAAACTGAACAATTTTTCAGAAACCACTTCTAGCCGATTGCTTTAGTTTTAGGGCCTTAGTGGACTATTTGTAAATCACATAAATGCATCAAGAAAGGTTTTTTTTGCTCTCTTTTTTTCAACATTCTAGTGTACTTGTGTGGCATAGCTTTATATGGTAACCTATGACTGCTACATATTTAACATGTAGTGTTACACAAATGTGACACAGTGAACCTAGAGTTTGTAATGTTACAAGACAATAAAACTACAGACCTTTGAGATGGTCTGAACTGTTTTAAAAACCTCTTAAATTAACCAGGTGTTGCTCAGAGGCGGACTGAAAGCATGAGGCACGTCATGACATCATTGGTGTCATCTTGTGTCTGGGATGCACTCTGTAATCATTTACAACATCAGTAGCTCACTAGTCAATGAGTTAGTGACTAGTGAACAACTGCTAAATTAGTAAAGTTGAGTTGCTATGTACTCTTAAATAATGAATGTTAACAATGTACTTTTGATCTAGTAGTCTGCCGCACTAGTTCAGACAGTCTTATCACACCGTGTCCCATTCAAGGCAACTTGAGATGCTGTGTTTGACATCAAGAGCCTGCCGAATATCCAACTATCACCTCACCTGCCATTACAAAACCCTTCTCATTTCACACACCCGTTAAAGACACGCATACACACATTCAGCTAGTCATGTCATGAATGCCCCTTTGAACAGACGCACATCACATCCTGCATCCAAACGTATGTAGAATTTAGATAACACTCTAAAGATAGTCAAAGCGGATAAAACAAGCTCTACAACAATGCAGAAAAGGTCTTTAGTTGTCAGAGGCATGATGTAACTGTTAGCTGTGTTCTGTGGTGCATTCCTCTCCATTCTTCCATTGAATGCAGCAGACCGATCTGTTGTATTCAACTGCACCTGGTATCTGTGTCAGACAGACCATTCATCTTGTTCCACTCTTTGATGTACAAGATTTCACCTTTAGAGCCTCACTCTCTCTATTAACAGATAAAACTACAGCCTCCTGCTGCTTTTGTAAGACTACATTCTGGAATCTCTGTTTTTGTGTGTGTGTGTGTGTGTGTGTGTGTGTGTGTGTGTGTGTGTGTGTGTGTGTGTGTGTGTGTGTGTGCGCGTGTGTGTGTTGTGAATAAATTGTGTTATTGCTCCAACTGAGTGACTAATTTTCTACACGCTGTGTATGCCAAAGTTCGCTTATTTGAGTTCTTTGTGTTTTCAGATAGTTTTTCCTAAATTTTCCTCAATCTGTGGAACATGAGGTTGATGGGATATTATAGTATGCGTTTTCCATACTGGACACTCAAAGGCTTTGTGAATACCTCCATCCCTCATGCCTCGAGATGACAGCAGCTGAGTATTGCTGTATTTGCAGGCCCTGATGGAATTAGATGTCTCTCTTGCTTTTCTTCTCCCTCTATATTTCTCTCTCTCTTTCAGACACAACAGGCATTAGATGGGGCTCCAATTGTATTTCACCATCTCGTCCGTTAAGACTTTGAATCTCTGTGCTCTACACATTCAAACCACAAAATGACTAGAGGAACTTTTGAGTGTTTACAATAAGGGTGTTTATATACACAAGTTGCCATTTAGAATTTTTGAGAGACTGACTTGGCTCAAAATAAAAGCATATTTTAATTAATTGCAAGTGGAATATTTAGATTTTGGGAGAAGAGGCAAGGGTGAATGACCACATCTGAATTGTTTTCATCTCATATTTACCATCTCAATAGGTGGTATTAACATACTTGGGCCAACATTATCACTGTCAGGCATGAGCAGCCAAACTCTGCTATTTCACAGCACCGCTGATTAGTGCACCCAGGCATAGTTAATCCATCCTGTCAATCACCAGAGGAAGTTACCATGTGGGTATCAAATGATAAACACTCCGACTCAGTTTGCCTAGTTTAGCTGCTAATAGAATCGGTCAACGTTCACTTTCAGGTTTTGAAAGCGGTCTGTGTGTGCTTCTGACTGAGCAGCATGGTAATTTTGATTAATTACAGTTTGTGCATGAAAGTTTGTGTACATGTCAACTTATTGTGGCTTACAGTGTGTGCTTATATAGAGTGTGTTTTTGTCATATTTCCATTTAGCAACAGCTTTTATCCCAGTTGCATATGTACAATGTGGTCAAATCCAATAGGGAAATGTGATCATTTTATCCTCTATTCAGTGGTAACTCTAGTTTAGTTTGCCAGATCTGGAGAACACATTCAGTGCTTTGATTGCTTATGACAAAGGATGGGGTGCTTTGTGTATGTGTGCATATCTTTGCACAATTTATTTTCTAGGTATTTACATAATATGTTGCATGTTGTTTTTAATGCTAAGAGAGGGGAGAAAAATCAGCTTCAGCTATTAACTGTGTCTGTAGACCATTGGTACACCATCTAGAACCATAAACAAATCCAAAGTCCTATAATTTATCCTATAGTTTTTGGAACATTGTGGCTGGCTACTAGCTTAATTGTGTGTGTATCTGTTTGAGAATGTGTCCAGCAGACAAAGGGAGTCGATGTCCTGTCTGAACAGTTGATGCGGACACCCTTGATTGCCAGCCGAGACGAGGCCATAGCGGTTTATTATTCTACCATAAAAATACACCTATGGCATGCATGCTCCCAAAAGCCAGCTAGATTTAGTTTTTCACCAGAACTATCCATAGAAATGTTAGAAAAACATACTATATGAAACTTTGTATGTTCCCTTTATCATCTTAGTTCATAGCATAGTATTCCTATTTATTGATTTTTAAGAGTATTTATAATATGCAAATTAGCTGGAAAACATTAATAAAGTCTGATGTTGTACATTCATAGTTACTGACTCCAATTTAACATTCCCACCACTGGTTTTATTCGTACTTAATGTTTTTGAGCCCCTCTGGTCCTGTCTGATTGTTCAATACATTGGCCCCCAATGAAAATTATTTAACTGCCATTATCTAAGAGAAAATTACATTACCTCTGGGACTGTCGAATTTCAGCACAACATGAATATCTTTTCACCCATGCACAGTTTTCTCTAATTCCTCTTGGCAACACACAACACTTGTTTCATTCAGGGTCAAAGATGACATTAGCAGAGTGGAGGAAGGCATTCAGTTTCCAGTCATTTGGGATTTCCTGCCTCCCTGTTGTTTTGTTAGACATCAAAGTATACTTTTCTGTAATGGTGAGTAGATTAGTTAATTTAGAACACCTGAAAGCTGTGGTAGATTGCTCCAGGCAGGTGTGCCTCTCGGCTTTATGCTGGGGCCTTTACTGCTTTAGATTACAGGACGTTGATTTGTCTCTGAGTGCCGAGTTTAGACAATTGGTGCAAGCATGCATGTTGAATGGTTTTGCAATCTTTGACATTTAATGACAGGTATTTTCAACACAGTTAAGCCAAAAAATACAGGATAAGCAAAGACAACTGCATCTCACACCCCACTACCCCATGCCAGAATATCCCTGTATTGTGAATCAGACCCTGGGGAACAACAGCGCACCCTTTCTTTTACTCTGTTTCTCTCTCCTTTTATCTTTCGGTCTATCCAGTTTCCTTCTTCCCTCAAAGACTTTCACACTCTTCACTTTGGATGTGCCTGCTATGATTAAGATGTTTTACATTGAAAAGACACATTTTCCACAAACTATTATAATTAACTGAGAAATGTATGTTTTCTTTATCATTACATCACTGATTGCCTTAGTATCACACAGTTCAAGACTGATTAATCTGTCCTGTGGTTGTTTATTTAATTAGTGTATTTTGGAAGATGGATGTTCTGATACTGACCTTGCTTTGGCTCTCATTTTAGGAATCATCTGTTTTGGTTGTGGAAATTTGAGAAGTTTATTCTGTTCTGATTTGGAATTTTAAAGAAATTTATCCTACTAAAGTTATGAACTGATTCAGTAAAGAAATGAAGTTTGCACTTGGTACCATGCAGTGCTTTCTAAGAGTGATTGGTGGTAACATCCAGTAATCTTGACTGTGATAACAGACAGTTTATGCATATCTGAGTTATTCCACATTAAAATATGACACAAATAATGGCCCTCATAGCTTTTTCTTAATCTCATCCCAGGTTAAATTAGCTCGTCTGAAACATTAGGTACTTGTAACTATTTGGGTTGGTGACATTGAGGTGAATGCAGTGGTCAGTATTCCTTTACTTTCCATATGCATATTATATTAGCAAATTGGAGGAAGTTTTTATTTTTAATTGATTTTATTTATTTATTTTTACTAAAATGCCTAATTATATTTCATGGTTTCTTCTGCGAAATTAAATGTGAAAGTAAGCTCTATAACATAGGGTCATGTATGAAATGATTACTAGGTATGAATTAAATAAATATAAACTATTATATAATAATTATAAATATTATTTGAAAAGTGGTCTAGTGATGTTAGAGGTTAACTGTAATGTGTTTTAATGGTTACTATATTGCAAGTACAAATATAAACTAGAAAAATAGCATCTAGAACACTTTAAGTCACTGTTATATGCTTTAATGTTAAATGCTTAATTTAATAATTGTTAAATGATTTCATATTTTATTATTACAAATAAAACAAAAAAGTTTTTTAGAAAGTGTTTTCTATTAAAATATAGTTTAAAATGTAATTTATTCCTGTGATGGCAAAGCTGTATTTTCAGCGTCATTCCTCCAGTCTTCAGTGTCACATGATCCTTCAGTAATCTTCAAGCAACATTTCTTATTATGGTCTGTGTTGAAAACAGTTGCTTAATATTTTTTGCTTTTTTTTTTTTCAAGATTATTTGATGAATAGAAAGATGCGTGCGTGCGTGCGTGCGTGCGTGCGCGCGTGTGTGTGTTCCTGACATGCACAGACAGCTGTGTAATGATATAGACCCTTTTTTAAAATATGGTAACATCTTACCCCACTGTCTCCCATGTATCATATGAAGAAGGCATTCTGATAGGTCAGGGTCATCATTTGGGATCAGGGTTTAAGAGAGGGGATCTGGGAAGTACCATTAGCAGTTCACAGTTGGCATCCCTACTCCAGCAGACTGCCGCTCTCATCTGTCTCTCATTTCACCTCTTCTTGTCTGTCTGTCTGTCACACACACATTTAAAATGCACCAGGATGAGAAACATTCCAGTCACCCCTTAACTAGATTTCATCTTTTAAGTTTTGGTCAGATTGGTGATTAAAAGCTGAGCTCTCTGTAGTACTGATGTTGTAAGAGTCCAGTTAAATGATTTGGTTAGGTCCAGAAATCAGTCACAGATTGTCTTTGGTGCTCTGTCTCATCTCTCTCTCTCTCTCTCTCTCTCTGTCTCTCTCTGTGTGTGTGTGTGTGTGTGTGTGTGTGTGTGTGTGTGTGTGTGTGTGTGTGTGTGTGTGTGTGTGTGTGTGTGTGTGTGTCTGATTACCAGGCGGACATGATGTTCAGTTCAGGAGTCTTCTGGATGGGTCTGATCTTCATTCCCATCACCTCTCTGGTGTTTGATGTGGCCTACAAAGTGTAAGATGAGATTCTTCTTCATTACAAGTCATTAAACTCTGAACTGATCATTCTATGAGAGATCCTTGTTTACATTTTTTGTAATTTATACCATTTTAAAAGTATTGATGTATCATTTAAAGTGCTTGCTACATTCATTTGGACACGTTTAAATAAAGTTATTTGGATACAAAATATATTTGGACATATCTAATTTTAATTGTTTACTCAGTTAACTTTAGTCCATTGAACATTAAGTATTTGAGTAGAAAATCCATGATTAAATGAAGTTAAGCCAAAGTGTTATAATAACATAGCAAGTTTAACCTAACTTTTCTGTACACATATAGTAGTAGTAGTTAGTAGTAGTAGTAGTAGTAGTAGTAGTAGTAAATCTTGTTAGCAGGTTTTTAACGCAAACACACTTGACGCCAACATCACAGAAGCTTAAATAGCAACAGAACATTTAACAAGTCTCCCTATTTTCTCATATTGCTAAAAAATGCATCAAATATAATTATTTTTCACAATTTTCTCCTCCTATACAGATACTTAATTGAACAATTTATTTCAAAATGATCGAGCAAAGCCAAAGTGTAACCGTTTCAAGTCAGTTTGACATGATGCAATTGTGTTTGAACAAGAAACCTGAAACACTGGGGTTAAATCTAAATGAATTGTTTAAAAAAAGAGAATAGCATAAAGGCAAATTTGCTGAAGGCAAATACTGTAATGCACCGAATAAATAATCATGCATAGATATGAGACAAAACTAAAGTAAATAAAATAAAAAATAATAATCATAATAAAAAATCTATATTATATTAATTTAAATATTTATTATTTGTAACAATATTTTTGTTTACTTTTGTGTAGCAAACAGTTATTGCTGTAAATTAAAAAAAATCCAGCTTTTAATATGTTTTTTTTTTCATTGGATTTGTTAAAATATTTTCTGCATTTTTTTTTTTTTTTTTTTTTTTGTAGAGTAGAGTAGAATAGGGGATTTTCAGTTACAGTCTGAGGGTTTTTTCTTTCATCGTTCTCAGTTTCACCTCGTTTTTTTCTGTGTTTCAGTATGAAAAAGGTTTACTTTAAGACCCTGGTTGATGAGGTGCAGGAGTTGGAGGCACTGTCGAAAGATCCAGGAGCTGTGGTGCATGGGAAGAGGTGAGGGCAATTCCTCGTGAATTCATAATAAAACAGAATAAGCTAAAACAGCAGATCAGCAGGGATCACCTCCAAGTGTAAACGATCCTACTGGCTTCTCTCCCGGCTCCGGTCTCATTCGGTCTCCTCAACCTCTCACTGGAGACACGTCTGTGCAGCAGGAAGTTTGTCTTTAATTCGATCGCTCTTCTGTGGGAAGAAAAAAAGATACATAATGATGTCTGTGTCTCAGTACTGTTCCTCTTTGTGTCCTTCCCTGTAGTTTGACCGAGAGAGCCCAGCTCCTGAAGAACGTCTTTAAGAAGAGCACCGTCAGTCTGTACCGGTCTGACTCCATACAGCAGAATATACTCCGTACGTCAGCGACACACATGTGCTTTGCCAGCCACAGGAACATGGATGCAGACACACCTACATGTTCTTCACAAGGCAGACACCACAGACAGACTCATGCAGAATCACTGATGCACACACACTCTACCATACCCATCTGCAGCATCCAAATGCAGGTTCACGCTCAAACGCAAGGGCTTATAGATGAGCAACTGCAGACACTCACAGATGTACAAATCTGAACCAAAACCCATGAACATTAGGTGAGGATGGTTGTTCTTGACAGCTGTGGATAGCAACTAATGTAGTCATAATATTACTTGAAATCAACAGCTGCATTAACAGTGTTCAGGATAGACTGAGATGGCACCAGTCGTAGAGTTTCTTCTCAGGCAGCTGTTATTTGGGCACCAAAACTCAAATCTCATGTTTTATCAGGGAATAACTTGCACCACTTGAATTTCGCTGAGGATATCACAGTCTAGATCTGACTGATTACTGAAGCTCATTCATGAGGTCATAATATGTGCAGTCACAAAGTTCACACACACACACACACATGCACACAGTCTTATCAAATGACTAACATTTCCTTCCTGGATATGCTGTTATACTACACTTCCACTTTTCATGTGCTTCCTTTCAGTGGTTTTCAACTGGTGAGCTACAGGTCAAATGCTCAGTAAGGATAGAGGAATAAGGCTTATAATAAATGATTATATATTTTATAATAATATTTATTTAGACAGATATTTCAAAATAAATTTGAATACATGATTTATATAAATTAATACAATTATAAACTTAAAAAAAAAATTCCAGTTCATTTTATAAAAATAATATAATATTTATTACGTGTATTTTATTAAAAACAGATATATATATTGAGATAATGCGATATATATATTTATTTATTTATTTATTTATTTATTTATTTATTTATTTTACCATTTCTTTTTTGCTTTTGTGTAATAAACTGTCAAATCTCCTGAAGCATAACCAGTTGAGAACCATTGTCTTTTAATTTCTTTGTAGTTTTACATTAACATTTATTTTTATTTTCTGTTCATTACCTCTCTTTATTTGCTGTATATTTTTTTCTGTTTGCTTTTAGGTGAGGATGGGGGATGTTCAGTGATAGTCTGACGTTATATGCTTTCTTACCCCTTAGCTCATACCGCTAAACAGTTGCCTTAAAGACACTATACATATTAACACCATAACTAAACCTGCATCGTCCGTCATGTCCTTCCCATTGCCCACCTGTGCATGTGCTGCCATTCTTCAGTGTTTTTGATTGATAGGCAGAGTCATATTTAATCATTTCAATATCCTGCTATCATTCCCACAATGCATTGCCCTCTTCGGCCTCTTGCATGTGCCCCCTCAGGCCAGCAGGTAGAGGTCGAGACGGTTGAGACATAAGGTGAGTCATAGATCAAAGGGCCAATCCCAGTGTGCAGTGCTGTAGAGCCCATAGTGCCTGCATGAGTGAGATCTGTCATATTAAAATAACTAGAATCTGAATAGCCGTCGTCCAAAAGGACAAGAATACCTATAGTTGATGGAATGAGTCCCATTTCTTCTTGTTTGTTTTGTTTTTTGTTTTCAGAAAGAGTAGTTGATTTTTTTTTTTTTCAGGTAGAATCAATAATCTGGTTTTACGACTGTCACAGTCTCTTATTTCCTGCCAGCTTCCGTTTAGATTCTGCCAAGATAATTACTGTTGACCACCCCGATCATCCCAGGCAGCCCACCCACATTGCCGTAACCAGTTTCTCAAGGTCCCCTCCGAGACAGATTTGAATGTTTTTGTTTATTTCTGGAAGCAGGCGGTCAGGATGTTGTGCGTCTGATGGGTTTTTTTGCCTCATCTTTCTGCAGACAGCAGACAAACCTGCTTTAATTTAACTCTACAAATAGTGTTTGCAGGTCATTGTAGATTCCCAACAACAGAATCATCCAGACAGTCCTCTTGAATCCTCTTTTGAGTTTACAGATGATATACCCAGATTATTATTATTTTTTTTATTATTATTGCTGAGCAAATAAATATGTATTTATAATAAATCAAATATAATTGTCTATTGTTACTTCATTAATTATTATATTATTAGTGTTATATATAATTTCTGTAATACATGAATAATATAATTTTATATAATTAACATTATTTAGAAATGTAAAGGCCTTGCATCATTTTTTAATGAAAACCATAAGGTGCGGTTACTTCTGTTTGTATGCACACATTATTTCCCTTCTGATTTAAGAAATCTTTTATTTATTTTCCAAAGTGAACACCCTGGTGATGATTTAAGGGAAGGCTCATACTAGAGAAACAAAATTAGCATTTTTTTCCCCATCTCTCTGCATGTTGTTTATTTTATTTCCTTAATGTTTTTATATGATTTAATTTATCACTTGTCTTGTAGGTTTGCCAGCAGAATGTTTAGTTGAATGTATTTATCTGATGCATGTTTTCTGGGTCCTGTTTACAGACGGCTACGCATTCTCTCAGGATGAGAACGGAGTGCTCTCCCAGTCTGAGGTCATCAGAGCCTATGACACCACCAAGCAACGGACCAGTGAGTGGTGAGATCCGGCTCGCTGGGCCCCGCCCCCTCTCAGAGGTCACTCAACTTTTTAAAGGCTGGCAGAGGGCTGAAGCCTGTCAACTTTGGCCAGCTTTGGGCACCCTGAGCAACAACGGATACGAAAAACAATGGACTGTGAGAGAGAGAGGGAGAGAGAAAATCAAGTTGTGCTGTAGTTGTGTATGTTCAGCAGCAGACACAAGCACTGAGCTAGCATGTTTTTGGTCAGTATGGTTTCTGATCTGTCAAACAGAGGAAAACAGCATAAAGAATTGACTCTCCTCTCTCCTCCGCCATTCCTTCGGCTATGAGTGTTACAGCCAAAAATGAAGAGGGTGGTGATAAAGGTGTTGAGAAACATTTGTGGTAATGGTCTTTGACTGTGACTTCCTAATTATTAATGGCACATAAAACCCTTTTGTTTTTATATTACATATGTATTTTATTTACGTCAGAAAACGAGCCGTATGCCAGATAACCAGAAATGAAGATCCAAAGAACATAAATGCAGTCTCTATTTTAAAAACAATGTTTAGGAATAATAATTATGTGTTAACCGGGTGTTTTTACAGGCCTCTGATGCGTTCTGCACTGATTTGAGAACTTTTCCCTTTATTTTTATTTTATTATTTTTCATATTAAATTCTAACGTATCCAGGCCTTATATTTGTTGCTGTCTTCAGCCATTACTGGATATATTTTTTGCATTTAGGTATTTATGTTGAATTTAAATTTAAGTTTTTCATTTAAGTTTTACATCTTGTTTTGATCAGTCTGATCTGTCGCGCCTGGTTCTTCAGGTCCTATCTTGCATGTATCTACTTTTTTTTTTTTTTTTGCAATTTGGGATCATTTCAACCGCTTTCTTGATCATGTTTCTTCATTCCTCATCTTACACGGCTGCAGTGATCACAAAGGTGCCTAACAGGATTTTTTCCCCCAGCGAGACAGTATTTCGGAGACTCTTGCTAGGCAGCGTTACACCACGCTTACACGTTAGACCAAAATAATGATGTATCAGGCTGCTACACAGACAAGAGCTTTCTAAGCCACACATCGAGCCTCGGCCACATCTATGTGTTCAGCTCCCCGTAAGGGACTCATGCGAAACTCTTTTAGATGATCAGATGTTCACCATAACATTTAGAACCAAGTGTGAACACAAGTGCCATTAGCATAGGGGAGGAAATGAGGATTTTGCCAGACCCACACAGTATCGATACAACTTTGTCTGTGTAGTTATTTAGTGAATTTGTATTTTTATATTGGAGTAAGTGTGACTTTTTGGACTGATCTGCTTTGTAATGAAAACGTCGTCCCTCTTTTTTGTGGTTCCCTTCAGACACTGGTCGTGGTTCATGAGCTTAAGTGACTACAGCGGTCTTATTAACGCTTCTTTTTCTGATGGTGGAGTTTGTGCGTTGGTTTTTTTCTCCCTGTGGGAGAGCACGCTTTGTATCGTGCGTCTGCGCAGTGTGTGTCCTCTGCATGTGCATGTGAGCTGCGTTTCGGATGCGTGTGTGACTGAGTGAGTGTTCGTGATCCCGTCCGGTGAACTATATTAAGAGAGACTTGAATGAGGATGTTTGTGGGACGTCCTCTGTGTTGTGCGGTTGTGTGCTGCTGCTTGTTGCGTTCATCTGCACGACTCCAGGTATACTAACTGTGAGCTACATGCCGATGCATGGCCCTGTACATCAGCAGGTGTGTGTCATATGTCTGGTCTGTGTGTTTCAGTTTGTATGAAGCTCTGCTAAAGCTTGACCAGAGATGTTGCACAATGCACTCTTTTATCTTTTATGTGATGAGTATTCTCTTATCTAGTTCATATCAGTTGCAGTTTATTTCTCTGGATGGATGTACTGTACATGTTTTTTATTTAGTTTCAGATCTCACTGTAACTATTCTAATTCCAGCAGAAAAGTCTTTTATTTAACGTGAAAAGAATATGTTTATAGCTACTGTGCATTTAGTTCCTTTAGGTGTGCTTTTGACCGATCATTGGTTTTGGTGGGTCATCGTTCGACTCAAACACTGGAAATATGAGGGGTGATGTTGGTTAACGGCTTGGACTGTTGCTTTCTAAAACCCTGTCTGTCAAAGTGACTGAATGCTTGAATGGAAAAGTCGTTCTTGATTTCGTCTAAGTGTTAATTGTACACTGAATCTCCCTCTAGTGTTGGGCACTTTAAAGAATGAAAATGCACTTTTATATGGTTTCGGATTCTCTGTTGGGGGTTTTATTTTTTTCTTTCGTATCTTTCTTTTATGTCTTTTTTTGTTAAATGATTGTTTAGCATGTTGGAACTGCAGATGTTTAAGTGTTTTGTCTTAATTGCCATGAAGGACTACTGAAATAAACTTTCCAACTGAAGCTGCTCTTTGGTGATTTCTCTCATTTTTTTGTTGCATTACCAGATTCTGTTTATTACATCCTGATGAAGCCTCAAGGTTGTTCAAGATATACACTATTAGTATAAAAGTAGTTTTGTAGCAGGCATCAGGAGAATCCCTGATCATATGTTGTATGGAGTATTCGCAGAACAGATCAGATGACTGTCTATCGGGGATTCATTGAACACAGAGTCATGATTTGGCAATAATCTTTTTTGTTTCCATACCATCAACTTCCAAGAGCTTATTTCCTGTCTAGACCAATACATTTCTAGCTTTTTTTACACAAGCGTTAAATTATACTTCAGCAAACATTTCCCTGCATGAATAAAGCTCTGCTTCTGGCTGCTATCACGTTTATTTCTTAAGAAGACAGTAAACTCTTAATGCATTGGATTTTGTTTCCTCTTTTAAAACACCTTTTAGTGTTTCGCTGCATGCAGAGCACTTGCTAATACTCACTTCTTCAGGATGTGTACTGCTGATCCTCTTCAAAGGGCAGTCAGGGTGTTCAAATTTATCTCTGTTTACAGCCACCAAAATCTTTTCAAAATGTTTAATCATGAGCAAACTCTATATTAAGCATCAAGTATTTTCTATGATGGTTGCATTGGACAGAATTTTGCTCTTAGTGTGGAAAGGCAAATAATGTTGAAGCTGGTCATCGTGTGTGGCATTAAACAGGATGTGATATCAATCTAAACAGGAAAAGGTGGAGAGATGTCAAATAGATGACATCCCCTGTAGTTTAGATCTATCATTCAGACTGCTCTGTTGGTCAGTGACATTAATAGAGTTGTTATCTGTCCCATATTTTAATAACAGCCATTTATTTACATTGGCTGCTCTCGATGTAAACGCATCCATGGCTGTGTCTCTAAAAAGAATTAGTCCATAGGTTAAAACAAGTTTTCCCTTCT
The DNA here is from genome assembly GCF_023724105.1 of Carassius gibelio. NCBI lineage: Eukaryota > Metazoa > Chordata > Actinopteri > Cypriniformes > Cyprinidae > Carassius > Carassius gibelio. Next base: position 12,430,407 of record NC_068384.1, read on the forward strand.
TGGGTAACAGGACACTGGAACCTCATGTATTCTCAGCCTGTTCTAAAATGGAACCTTTTACGTTAGTGATGTTATACAGTTTCTTGAATGTTCTTTCATTCTTATGTCTAATGTATTCCTGTTGTTTCAGAGAGATGAGACCAACTAACCACAGGTGGAAGATAAAAGAGTTTAATTTAGCTCCAAAACACTGTTGGTTAGAGAGTGTAATACTTATATGAAGGCTGTCTCGCCACATGCTTCCAGCTGCTCCGTACATTTAGATACACCTGAACATTTACAAAACGTCTCACATCAAATATAACAAAACTGTGTAGCCAATGTAATCTGAAACGGAGCCAATAATGGCTTTCAGATTGCTACAAATTATACAAAATTGAAAAATGAATGTTCTCCAAACATTAGAAGCAGAGGTTTTCCCAAGGGTAGCTGTACATTCATGTGATGTTAACCTGTTCCTTGTGTGACCGATACTATATGTATTATGAGCAAGAATAATGCATGATGAATGCCTGTTTTAAACATTATTAACATTTTTTTTTTTGTCTCAATCTGGCAACTAAACCTTTAATCTGACCCTTTGGGAAAATAACGATAATTTATAGAAAACTCGCATTCACACAATGCACCATTTGTGTGCAGGACCCCTAAAATGGGATTGAGATTGTCATGAGATTCTGTCGTCCTTTTGTAATGCCTATACAGAATACATATAAAATTACCGTATTTTTCGTACTATAAGTCGCACCTGAGTATAAATCGCATCAGTCCAAAAATACGTCATGATGAGGAAAAAAAACATATAAATCGCACTGGACTATAAATCGCATTTATTTAGACCCAAGAACCAAGAGAAAACATTACCGTCTACAGCCACGAGAGGGCGCTTCAGTGTAGACTACAGCAGCACTGAGTAGCATAGAGCGCCCTCTCGCGGCTGGAGACGGTAATGTTTTCTATTGGTTCATTTCTCTTGGTTCATTTCTCTCGGTTCATGTCAAATACATTTGGATAAATAAGTCGCACCTGACTCAGCTGGAGTTCTTTAAAATATATATATATATATATAGACATCTTTCATCAAATAAGCAGATTTAAAGTGATTTGATGAGTTGCTTTGAAACAGGCGTCCATGTTCTGGCATGTTGTATCCAGCACTTGAGTGTCTGTCAGATTGATAGTTCACCATCTCACCAGCTTTAGTGGCCCACGTGGCTCTTAAATTCCAGCTGCGTTCTCAGAGTGGCAATTGAGCTAGCTGAAAGACACATCAGTGCCTATTTCCTTGAACAGTGAACAGAAGGCCCTGTAATATGAGTCTACAACAACTGCATTGTGAGTGACAGATTCTTTGGTGTCCGTTTCCTTTTGAGCAGGAGCCGGGAACCTCCGGTCAGCACTCGCTGAATTCAGCAAAGCCCTTGTTTGTGGAGAACGGGTCCTGCGGCAGGGGAAAGAAGAACTGTTGTGGTAGAAAGAAGCTGGAGCTTTGCAGGGTCTGGTGGTGCAGCTGTAACTGGCTGTGAGCGTGCGTGTGCTGGAGAGAGTTACTGCCCTGCAGTCCCTGCTGGGAGGTGTAGGGCGGTGGAGCCAACAGAGGCTGCGCCGGGGCCATGTGCACAGGAGTGGAGGCCGTGGAAGACGAGACCATCAGGAGCTGCTGTTGCGAGCTCTGTCCCAGTCCGTCACCCCGGCCCAGGGAGAAGCGCCGGACGGAGCTGCCTCCTCCCACTGAGCTGGAGCTGGTGGTGGCCGTGCTGGACTGTCGTGATGGTGTGCGGAGGCTGGGAGGGGCTGTGGTGAGGATCATGGGGATGGTTTCGCCCTGACTGCGCAGTGAGAAGCGGATGGGCTGCTGTGTGGGCTGCTTGGGTCGCAGGCAGGTGCAGCAGTACACGGCCACCAGAGAACCCACCACTACAAACGCCACGAAGATGGAGCCCACCATCAGGAAGGGCACATAGATGGGCTCTGTGAACGAGAGAAACGGCACGGCTGGTTAGAGAGACCAAAATGTGGTTTTCACAGTGATGCCATAGAAGAATCAATCTTGGTTCTCCAAAGAATCTTTATTGAACAATTCTAAAAAAAATGTCTTAGTGTGAAGAAATCTGAAGATCCTGTATTCACTAAAGACCCTTTTGTGTAATGGAAAGGTTCATCAACTATCTTCTGTGGTTCTTCATGAAAGAATCTTTATTTTTAAGTGTACTACTAGCTTTAAGTATTTCATGACAATAATGTTGTTAATATTTAGTCTTGTAAATTTTTGCTTCTCAAATGTGAGTTGTTTAATATTTCAGTAATTGCTTGTTAAAAGGATATTTCATAGGGAATATACAAAAATCACAAATGACAATTACTAAATATTGTACCCGTTTTCTTATCTATACCTCAACTACTTATTTTGCATTGTAATTTATTCAAAATAATATCTTTTCAATATCTAAAATGGCAAGAGGTTTTTTTTTTTTATACATATTTAAAGCACATATTCCCTGTTTGCTTGAGGCTATGGCTGTAAAACGCACCTAAATGTGTTTTGAATCCAGTGTAAACTTATTGATTATATTAAGTCAAAGAAACTGAAGGACATATTCTTTTATAGCTGAGATCAGTATATTAAGTTGAATTAGGAATAATAATCAGGTAAAACAGATTAGGGTTGACAGGTTATCTAAACCATTAATGTAGCCTTTATAAATATGTGTATGTATATATATATATATATATATATATATATATATATATATATATATATATATATATATATATATATATATATAAAATACTGATTTAAGAATATTTTGGTTGTGCTTGACATATAGTAGTGACCTACTGTACATTTGCTTTTTGGCATCCTCAGGTTTTCCTTTTATAACATTATCTGCTCTTATACGTGACCCTGGAGCACAAAACCAGTCTTAAGTTGCTGGAATTTTTAGCAATAGGCAAAAAAACATTGTATGGTTCAAAGTTAATACATTTTACTTTTATGCCAAAAATCATTAGGATATTAAGTAAAGATCACATTCCATTAAGATATTTTGTACATTTTTTAACAGTAAATACATAACTTATTTTTTGATTGGTAATATGCATTACTAAGAATTCATTTGGACAAACTCAAAGGCGATTTGATTTTGATTTTTTTTTGCACCCTCAGATTCCAGATTTTCAAATGGTTGTATCTCGGCCAAATATGGTTAGATCCTAATAAACCATAAATTAATGGAAAGCTATTTATTCAGATTTCAGATCATGAATAAATCTCAATTTTGAAAAATTTGCACTTAAGACTGGTTTTGTGGTCCATGGTCACATATGTTTGTGAACAGTCTACTCTTTTAAGATTAAATGACACTGTTGAGATTGACTTTATTAAGATTAAATGGTATGAGACTGATTGCACTTAATTTCTGATGAAGGAATCAAGTAAACCTGGCAACTTGTAGAAATGAAAAACTGTCTTAAGTTCCAATGATGAGTTAATTTTCTCCAGTGCCTGTGCAGGTGTGTCAGGTTAACCCCTGCTCTGTCAGACATTATAACAGGTGCCTGAAATCTCTATTGCTGTTTGTATTTTATCAGAGTAAAACATTTGGGTAATACACTTATTTCCCAAGACCTAAAATATCACTTAATCCTGTTGATGACATTCTGTAATATGATAATTTTGCTGGCAGCAAGAAAACTAGGCTATTATGAGTAATTCAACCAGATATGGTAGTTTATTTAGCCTACTGCTTATAATAAAATTTATACGATTTAATTCATACTTTGTTATATCTAGTACTTGGTTTTAGTTAATAATAAGGAATAAAACCACTTAACTTTGCAGTTAAAATCTTTTTCTAGAATAGAAATTTTATAGCATATTTGGTCAGTTATCTGAATCACATATGAGGTTTTTTTTATTTTTATTCTGTGTCTTACGGGCAGCATATTGCGTGTTGTTGTCCACTTCTCTGTCGTTGGTGCAGGTCCCCTGATCGAGGCGCGCATCCGGGGCCGCGCAGCAGTAGCGCAGCGAGCAGCTCCCGCAGCACACCGTCGCGTCCGCCGTGTCAACGCCCTCTGGACACTGAAAGCCCTCATGGTAATTCCCGCTGCTGTCTAACCAGCCGTGACAGTACTCTCCTCGGGCATCAGATATTCCCAGATTCCATGTCAAATACCCCAAGACCAGGCAATTGAGCAGGCGCACCATACCGCCAAGATGCGCTTTAATTCGCCAGTTCCTCTCAAGCAGCGCGCGCCCGATAAACTGGTCGTTTTTTGGTTAAGCGAGCTGTAAACGAACTTGAAACGAATAAGGAAAATACTCCATTAGCTCATAAGATCTAAATGTCACTGGAGTTAAATCCAGTGATTGTTGTCCAAATCCAAAACGAAGAGTCACCCTGCGCCGGTCTTGGTTTGTTTTAAAACTTCACTTCCAGAAATTCCATGATTTTGTCCGCATTTCATCCGCTCCCACTGTTTACGTCTATTTGTAAACTCCTCGTCGAATGCTTTAATATACATGTGAATGTAAAATAATAAAACTATCACCTATGCCTTTTGTGGTTTTATTTTTTTATTTATTGTTTTTCAAAAGACTGGTAAAAACACTTTGCTATCTTGCACTTCTCCCCCAAGAGGTTCTGGCTGCACAGAGAGCCGTGCGTCTGCTCTGAAGACACTTTTCAAATGTGCTGCTGTATTTAGTTTGTTATAGACTCGCACCCGCTCCGTTTCAGTGACGCGCACGCCGTTCGCTGGTCTGACGTGCGCATTCATGTAGCTGGTATCTGCGCATGTTGCCCAGGGAACGGAAGATGTACAATCACTTGGCGTTTCCAACAACTTCAATAGAAAAATCTGTTTCATTATTTTTATTTATTGCCTTTATCCTTCTAGTTTACTTAAGTTGCATATATACATAACATGGAGTCTTTAAAATTAAATTGATTAACTTCATTGCATCTGGTCAGTTAATTAATTAATTAATTTAGATACACAAAATTATTGGCGTATTCATTCAGTCGTTTGGGGTGAGAAGGGTTTGCCTTTAAATTAGTGTCATGTTGTCGCCCTCTTCTGGCCGTTGTTGCTGGTACAACACTGGTCTGAAGGACGCTTACTCTTATTACTGATTTCTTTATAAATAATTAGTCAGGGTTCTTCCACAGCAGATGCATATATTATTCTGTTGACGGTGTTAACAGTATTATTATTATTTATAATGTTTCCCCTTTTCAACACTGCTGTCATTCACTGGATGTAATTACATAATGTTAATACTCAGCACTTAAGCTCTATATGAAAAAACTAAAAGTAATTAACATATGACTTACATTTTAGACAAAAAGAGAGCAAATTTTGTATATATGAGCAATATCACACGAGGAGTGTTATACAGCCATAGGCACGAGGCTGTATAACAAATACATAAAAAATTATGTTAAAATACCCGTTTTGGCAAGTACCCTCAAAAACAGTCGGCTATGTCTCAGGTGAATATGAATAACTGAGAAAAGAATTTAGATGTGTATCATTATATTGGATTTGTGCATTATGTCTTAAAGTGACCACAGACTAATGTAATAGCTGCTGTTTGTCTTTAATGTTTATCCAATATTAATATACAAATATTAATATTTTAATTAGATATGATATAAGACCATTTGATAAACCCAAAACCAATTATATCTCATGTTTGACCACTATAGGGACATCAGAGCCAGTGGGGAGGTGAGGTGAGGAGGACTGAAGCTCACATTGCTGAAAACAGAAGCACATTTTGAAATAAATCCTTAAAGATAAAACATATTTGAAGTTTAAACAACTATTCTCACCTCAAAAACTCCTCAAACTACTTTGCCATTGATGCCTGCTATAAGAAAATGTTGCAAGCTGAGTGATCCAAACTGTGAAACGGTTCCTATGCTGATACTGGTACAATATCGCACGGCTAGAAAGATTCTCAGTCAGATCTGAGAATTAACTTTGTATAAATATCCCAAAATTCGTTTCCATTCATGCAGCCTAGGAAAACAGTTTTAAAACTCATTCATCCAGTGAGACAGAAGACAGGAACTCCATGTATTTATTTATTTATCTGCACAATATAATTTAATATTTTCTGTCTTTTATTTGTCTAAATTGAATGTAATATTAAATATCAAATTAAAAGTTGTATTAATATTAAATGCTGTCATCATTTACTCATCCTCATTTCCTATCAAAACTATTTGACTTGGTTTCTTCTGTGGAACATGAGATATTCTGAGAATTGTCTCAGTGGGATGTTTTTGTCCATTCTGTTGAAGTCAGCTGGCTCCAGTGTTCTTTAAAATATCCTATTTTGTGTTCTGCAGAAGAAAGTTATACAGGTTTGGAATGAAATGATGATGAATAAATGATAACAACATTTTCGTTTTTGGTTGAACTATCCCTTTAAGTATCTAGCTTATAATATTTGCATCTAGGCTATTTGTATTTCAAACTGGCACTGACAACTCCTAAAGGTCTTTTTTTTTTTTTTTTTTTTTTTTCAATCAGTTCAGACTAAAAATAACAAACAGACTAACAAACAAACAATAACCCCATAATAGACAACATGGCTAACACACCTCTTTATATCATCTTGCACCTCTCATATGATCTGACACTCCCACTGATGGGAGCCCAAGCCACACACACACACACACACACACACACACACCGAGTGGCGAGTGCCGCCGGTGTTCTCAAGATTTGCGCTTCCTATCAGATTTTGCTTCCAGTGTGATATAAATAAGGCTTGAGGCTTTATTAGCATGTACACCTATACCCTTACAGCAGGATTAAAAGTGTTGGCAGCATAATCTTATAGATAGCATTATTTGTCAGAACACCGGTATTCCCCTGTTGGTAAAATGAAAGCCAGCGCGTGCTGTTACCGCCAGGGGATTGGAGCAATGACTTGTCAGTAAAGTCACCCACCCTCTGAGTATCTCAGACAGAGTTAGTAGTGTTTGAGACACAGAGCAAGGCGGCGAGACACTGGGATAACTGATTTAACCAGACCGGGACAGAACGACACTCAAGTGCGAGGGAGATGGAGGAGGAGATGCTACCGGCAGACGAAGGTCTCTCTGCGCCCAAAATCTGCAGGCAGCAGCAGCAGCGGAGTCCGTACAGCTCCCTCAAGACCTTCCCGAGCAAGCGCGCGGCGGCCAAAGCGAGATATGACAGACCCACAATGGTGGACATCCCGCAGCTCGGAGACCATCCTCATCATCTCAGTCATCATCATCAGCAGCAGCAGCAGTATTCACAGCGCGTGTCGCTTCCGCCAGCGTCCCTCTCCATCAGCAGCAGTCAGCAGCACCGTCTCCCCTGCGAAATCAGGCCCAGCAGCAGAGTCGCGACATCCAGCGCGGCATCAGCGGGGAGCGCCACGGCGACAGCATCATTTGGCAGCCAGAGGAGGGTCTCCGGCCAGGAGCCCGGGAGATACCCGGCGGGGCGCGCCGAGCTCAGCCACCAGGCTCCAGACTGCTCCTATGGAATAAGCTCAGGTAAGTGAACAGGTTTGCCTCAGAAACTTTTATCCGGTACTACGAAGCTGAAGACTTGAAGTGTCTAACTTTTGGAGTGTTTTTTTTTTTTTTTTTTTTTTTGTTATTGTTTTGTTTTTGTTTTTGTTTTTTGCAACTAACATTGCAATTATTTTTAGCAACGAACATTGCAATTATTTTTAAAGACACTATTTGGGACCCACGCCCAATGGTGCAACATGCCTAATTTCACATTTGTTTTTACCCGAAAATAATGGCAGGAAAAAAAAACAACAACAGCGACTTAATAAATTAATAATACTCTTATAATAAAATATTCTGTATCTGTTATAGGTCAATTCTAAAATGCTCTCAAATCTCTCATATTGCCAAAAAAAGAGAGAGAAATATGTTGAGTAACTGTAACAAAGTTTTACCATGAAATGTGAACACTGATCTCATGATCACAGAGATTTTCTATAGTAAAATGAAAGTCTCATCTAGCAATGTCAGATTTTTTTACACACTGCATTCAGATGCTCCCAGCAGGAATTGGTGAAAAGCATCTTGTTTTTCTCTGCAGCTCTCTGATTTACCTAAACCTGTCAACTTCAGTAATTGTCTCTCATGTGCTTGTTGCAAGAGTTTTCATTCAGCAGAGACTCAGGCCTTCACCGATTGAGAAGTTGTGTCATTATCATACAACAGGGTGCCTCAGTGTCTGTACAAACATTCAGCTGATCTGTTTTTCTCCATGTGAGTTATTAGATTAGATATGGGAAGGTTTAAGATCAACCTTTTTCTTTTTTTATTTAGCGTTTAAAATGCAGATTCCATTTTGAAATACACCTGGGCGTCATCAACTGGGCTTCAGGCTGCTCACTAAATATTAATTGCACTTGTTGGAGACACAGTAGATGATTTCAGTGAAGATCAGAGTTCACAGTGCCTGCTTGTAAACAGTGCATTCTAATTTCATACCAAGCCCTTTTGGCTTTATTGTTATGGAATATCCACTGCAAAAGAATGCATGGGGGATTTTTCGGCCAATCAGACAATACTAATGGTTTCATCTTTCTAGCCCTGGGGAAAGGAGACGTATAGACACCCAAGGACACAGTTCTGAGATCAGTGCAATAATCCAAATTGCATTTAAAAGCTCCTCGAAAAGGATTGTGATTAAAACAAATGTGGCTCATAAATTTGGCTCTGCAGCACATTGTGTTTAATGAAATTTCATGAGGCTCACTCTGCGTGGCATAAAGGAGGGAGAAAAAGAGGGAGGGAGAGAAGGAGAGAGGGGAAGTGATAGGAAAGAGGGAGAATGACAGCAGCAAAGGAGGATGGAGAGGGTAAGATAGAGGAGAATGATATCAAATCCATCTTGCTGGGGGTAAACAGAGATGCTGCGCATGTTAATAAATGGCCACATCTGCTTAAGCCTGATAGACACATCCAGGCGACGGCAGAGGCTCGCTTCCCGTCAGTCATACGGGTGTCACAGCGACTGCCTGAGCTGATAATTGTCTGCCCTGTGTCTTTGTGTGAGGGTGGCAAATTCATAATCATCCTCTTAAGATTCTGCATCTGGGCGCGGCCAGAAGGCTGTGGGGAGACAGAGTAATTGTATGCGGTCGGTTGGTCAGCATTTTCCTTTTATTAATCTCTCTGCTTCTTCTCATCATATTTAGAGGATTTGGAAGATATGAATAGTGTTTATTAGAACAGTGACACCATGCGTATATGTGTGTGCATACAGATTCACAGCACCCTTATCTCGTTCTCCTAAATCTGTAGGCATGCAGATTTCAAAGATAAAAAATAATGGAAAGTGCAAACGGAGGACATGAAGGACATAACGAAAAAGCAAAAATAGAACTCATAAAGGTCGAAAGCAATGCTATTGTCAAATAAGGCTAAATTGACATAAGAAATTAAATGTTTTTTTTAGCAGTTATCAGATTGTTTTATTTAAACAGTATATTTAAAAAAGGCTAACACTACTCATAAATATTAAGATATTATATTAATATTATATTCTTTGTTCTCTAGAGCACCAAAGGAGATATTTATCAGAATATCCAAGTTACAAAAAGTGTAAAATAGCACTGAAAAAGCATTGTAAAAAATCTAATTTGAAAAATTGCCTTGAAGATTGCTTGATACCTGTGGTAATATAGAAAAGTTCTACTGTAAATATCTTTTTGACTTCAACAGATGTCGTGCAGGTTTTAAAATACATTAGTAAAATTAGTTTCATTTCAAATTTCAGTTTCTTTGAATACAAAAAATTTAACAAAGGAATCTGATGCTGCAATACTTGTGTACTTATTTCCCTTCAGAAAACCGGCTCATATTGGATGCTTTTGCCCAGCAGTGCAGTCGGGTACTCAGCCTCCTTAACAGCAACGGACGGCTCCTTGAGCCCCAGCCTTCCCTCGTCCCTGCATCCTCTTCCATCTCCTCTCTAATAAAACAGGAGAACAGCTGCCTTTCTCCAGGAGAGAGGCTCAGTTCTGAGCCCAGATCAGAGGACTCATCCCTGGAGAAAACAGGTGAGGAAACCCAACGGGGCAACCACTGGAACCAGCAGCAGACTTCCGCTTTCCTCCAGATCTTCACAGAGTCGCTTCAGAACTACCTGCTCTCTGGACCCCAGTCGTCAGACAGTGAACGGAGTCGCCCGGTAGAGGCTGAACCAGCAGCATCAGGGTCCCCGAGGCAGAACTTAGGGGGCTGGGCTTCTCCAGCACCTTCTGAGTCATATGGACACCCCTCTTCCACACTGCCTGAGGAAGATGAGGAGGAAGGCTGTTGTCCACGCTGCGTGGAGCTGGAACAGGAAGTTCTTAGTTTACAGCAGGAAAATGAAGAACTGAGACAAAAACTGGACAATATACCAGGTATTAAACGTGATGAAATGGGATGATTTGGTTTCATTTTTCTCTTAATATTAGACACACAATCCACTGTATGATTTCAAATTTATAAAAAAAAAAAAAATCACAAAATCATTATTACTATTCTAAGCTTATAAAGGTGCACAGTGTAATTAAAAGGGGTTCATTCTGTTCACTAAATATTTATTGAACTTGCTGGAGACAGTAGATTCTCAATACACATTGTCAAGAGAATCATTTAAATCTGTTGTCAACAAAAGAGAAATTCTAAAGTCTACCTGCTGTTTGCAACCAAAATAAAGGTCTGTAGTGTAATGTTTGAAAGCAGAGAAATTATGACGAATATTAGTATTGTATTTCCTTCCTTAGCTGATCACATGTCTGACTTTTGCAGTGGAAATTATTGAAGTTATTATTGAAAGATTCAGTTTTTGATGCCTTTGTGAAAATTCCCTTTTCACCGTGTATTTATGAGCTATGATTAATATATTCCACCACTAAAAGTGTCTAAAAAGGGTTATTAAGATATTTGGCTGCTCTTGTATTTGCCACTATAAAAAGGAAACAATTCATAAATAGCTCTGGGCCACAGAGAATATCAAAATGAGTAGTATACATTCATAATATATAAAACTTTAATTGGTAAAAAATACTCTGTGCATTCTTAACAGTTCATTGTGTTTCGTGTATGTACAACAGCTTGATTGGTTTAAATAAAACTGAAAGTTAATCAGCTAACAAGTTTTGTCTTTAACAGCTCCTTGCCAGAATGTTCTGGATTTTTTTAAGACTGTTCTTCAACACTACAACCAATTTGTGCAGCCCCAGCCTGAAGAGCAGCTTACCGAGGTGAGCCTGACAAAAGACCATTCAGTGATGTTAAAATAGTCGTGAAAACCACAGAGACGCGGGTTACACAAGAAACTATTACCAGTGGAAAAAGAACTGAAACTCTTAGTCAAATTTAATTCTAATCTGAGGTTATGAAAATATCACTTTGAAGGACTGTTACGTAAAACTAAAAGCAGCAGAATCTTTTAGCACCCCAGTCAAGTTTCAGTTCTGTATAGTCAATTTGCCTGTTTTCTGGTACAGTATTTAGTGCAGCATCAGTTTAAATGTTGATGCATTAAAGCACATTAAAGATTAAAGACAGGATTAAAGATTTCTATAATCTCATAATCTCTGTCTTTTCTAAATAGGGCAGTAAACAGCTTCTGGGGAACTATCCTCTCTTCATCACCAATAAGCAGTGGGACGAGGCAGTCAACTCCTCAAAAAAAGATGGCCGGCGGCTCCTGCGTTACCTTATCCGGTTTGTGTTCACCACAGATGAGCTCAAATACTCATGCGGTCTGGGGAAGAGGAAACGTTCGGTACACACAGGGGAGCCGGGGCCGGAGAGAAGACCTCTCAACCCCGTCAAGGTCACTTGTCTCAGAGGTAGTGAGCTAAAACTTTCCTATTTTATTTTATCCTCTACTTTTAATCAGATTATCAGTGCGATAATTATGCAAATTTAATTTAGCAACTCAAACATTCTATCTCCCTCATCCATCTCTGTCCCGCGGCGTTCCCCCTCACAGAGTTTATCCGGATGCACTGTGCTTCTAATCCTGACTGGTGGATGCCCTCGGAGGAGCAGATAAACAAAGTCTTCAGCGATGCAGTAGGGCACGCGCGGCAGGGCCGGGCTGTAGGCACTTTCCTGGGCAACGGAGGCAGCGGTAGCAGCAGTAGTGGTAGTTTATACATGGAGAGCTACGACGGGCAGCTCTCTCAGGACGAGCTCTATCTGAAGGGCTCGCAGAATGGTTTGGGGGACTAAAGAAGAAAAATCCGTCCAGATCATGGATCAAGGTGAGGAGTGAGCCCTCCGGATCGGCTCATACAGAAATTGCAGCACTTATAACGTGGTTTGTGTATGAATATAATCCTTATTCTTTCCTGTCAAACCATTCCAGGGCATTCACACCTACCCACTAAATTATGTGGGATTCTTCCAAGCTTAAACGGTTAGTGGTCACTAGGCAGCAGAGTTCAGTTCTACACAGTATCAGATTGATTATACGCTCCATTTTGCATTTCATTTCATCGAATGTGATCCACTATAGCAACATGAATGTATCCATGTTACTCCACTGTAAATAATGAGAGCTTCCTTTTCTTGTGTCGGATCGGTCAGATGTTCATAAAGACAGCCTGCAAATGAGGTGCTAATATGATTTTCTGTTATTCTCTCTGATATGGTTCGATTTAAAGTTCTGCCCTCTATTTTATCATATGATGTTGAATAATCTATGGCGTTTATAAAAACTGTGATTTTGCAAAATCAGTTTCATACGGTGGCTGCAGGATGAAATGACTGAACTCTACGTTCTGTCCGTGACTGTGACTGTGGAGATACAGTAAGTCTGTAATATAGTGTGTTGGGGTGGCTTCCTAATCTTTCCTCTGATCCAATAAGGAGGCAATGTTGTTTGTAATTTGGGTTGCTTCTTCTTGATTCTAGTTTGTAAAACACCACAAAGATCATGTTTAAAGGATCAGCCGGACTTCATTTATTCTGCCACATTATAATATTCTGTGTGACTGCATAAAAGACTAAATGAAATGCCTTAAAAAGAGACACCATCTACCACTTAGAACTACAAATACTGCCAATTTCAGACTGTTGTTATCTCTTAGTGTTTCTGTTACATTAGTGGCCTCAGGCTGTTTGGGTTTTCAAACGAAAGAAAAATCTGTTTGAAAATGGACCATCTTTCTTTAATGCCTTATAGACAAAGTCTCTGTGAAAATGTTTATACATCGAGGTCATTTTGTAATGTCTGGTAGAATTCAGTCAGATGTCTTTAACTACTAATTTTGAATTTATTCTGCGTGGCGCTTCATCAGACGTCTGATGGTGGGGAATCCCTAACATTTGGACCTGTTCACATAGCGTGAAAACTTGTGATCATTAAGGGAGTTTAAGATCTGTGGCCTCTTTCATCTGCTACTAAAGGCTACTGTTTTGCCCAAGTTCACATCTTCATGTTCAGGTTTAAATGTCAGCACTTCCCAAACATTAAACAGCTGATAAAGTTGTTTCAGAGTGGTATAAAGACTTCAAAATAAGTTACCAAGTTGCTGTTGCCTTTGACTACCAGACATACAAAAGCCTCTGTTGTTGTGATATGTAGTGTGTTGTGATTGTATAAATCCATGGTGATTGGAAATTGTGAGTCCTCTAGTCTGTTCGAAGAACGTGTCAACACTGTGAGCCCCACCAAAAGTGATGAGACTGTTTTCCCTCTTACTTATTAATGATATTTTCTTTTCAAACAGAAGATGCATTTGTGTACTGTGGACAAAAAAAGAGAAAATACAATGAAGCAAAATAACTGATCCAGACAATGCCATCTGTGTTGTGTGTCAATAGTAGCTACTCTATTAATTGCAGACGTTGAACAATAGATGGCACTAGACAACAATAAAGCCATTGCAACGTTCCCTTTTGAACCCAGTCCAAACCAAACAAAGGCTGTCAGATTCACTCCAGTGTGAATTGTTGCAGATGTCTGTGGGGTGAGTGTGCGTACACTTTATGAAATCATTCGGATGCAACATGTTAGCCTATTTATGATGCAAAATTGGGCTCAAAGTTAAAAGCGCTTTTAAAACTCAGCCAGCACACCAGATGGACCGAGCTGAGAGACCCAAGGCCAGCAAACCAATTTAGTTTTTTGTTGATGTTTTTAAGCGGTTTAATGACCATCCATTGTTAAATAGGTAAAGTTATATCTTCAACTTAGTATGTTATGTAATGCACAGTCATTTCCAGACATTGCATAATATATGTGACTGAAACAGATTTACTTTAGCTGGGAAAAAATCATATCTTCATCATGGGACAGTTAAGTAGAGAGATAGCATCATACTCCACCCCATGTCCTCTCTCTCTCACACACACACACACACACACAGAGAGAACTATCATCACTGTATTATAAAGTGATGGGGATTTTGATTCTTTGACTTGAATCTTTTGAATAGGTTTAATAACAGAATAAATCCAATTGTGATTCTCTCAGTGACTCTTTTTGCAGGTAACAGTGGCACAAACGAGAGATTTAATGAATCATTCACACAGCCTCTTATGTTCACTTTCAAATTAAAATGATTATTTATTTCCCCCCATGCCATCCAAAATGTTTATGTCTTTCTTTCTTCAGGCCAAAAGAAATTAAGGTTTTGATGAAAATATTCCAGGATTATTCTCCTTTTAGTGGACTTCAACAGCTACCAACGGTTGAAGGTCAAAATGACAGTTTCACTGCAGCTCCAGTAGGATCTACACAATACCAGACGAGGAATAAGGGTCTTATCTAGTGAAACGATCGGTCATTTTCTTTAAATAAATAAATTCTTTAAATACAGAATGGATCTTGCACTCCTCAACAAAGCTCCTCCACTTCACATAAGTAATTACGTTGAAAAGGTCATGCGTGATGTAGGCTGAAGTACCGAATGTTTACAAGTCCAACATGCAAAGACAAAGTCAAAGGCTGTTTACAAAAAAAAAAAAAAAAAAATTTGTCATTGAACATAAAACAACTTTTGTAACTTTTGTTTTTTAGTTTTGTAAACACTAAGTCGGTACTTCCGCCTACGTCAAGTCCGACCTTTTCAACTTAACATGTAGTCATGGGCAGGCATCGGAGAACAGTGGCTAGTATTTTTGTTTATAAAACATATACTTTTTTATTTTTTATTTTTGAAAATGACTGATCGTTTCGCTAGACAAGACCCTTATTCCTTGTCTGGTATTGTGTAAATCCTATTGAAGCTGCAGTGAAAGTAATTTTGACCTTCAACCGTTGATTGCTGTTGGAGACCACTATAAGGAGAGTAATCCTTAAATTTTTCATCTAAATCCTTATTTTCTTTATGATTGAGGAAAAAAAGACAAACATCTTGGATGACATGGGGGTTAGTAAATTATCAGGAAATTTTCATTTTAAAGTGAACTAACGTTAATCCTCTAATCTCTCTTTAGGTTTTGACTATAGGTATTACAGTTAAATTCGTTCAGATTCCTCTATCCTTCATTTACTTAAATCTAATTAGACTCAAAACCCAATAATAAATCTCTGCAGAATGCTAACCAAGAACTTTTCAATGGCTTTAACTTTACCCAAATTACACTAGGCCTGGGTTAAGGATTAACCTATGATTAGCCAATCGGGTAAAGATGTTAAAAAACGTTTTAAACGTCCACTGATTTGCCAAGCATCAATTTTGGTTGTAAAGAGACACCTGAGCACACTCATCAAATAGTAGGGGTTCCATCCCCAATTGTTCAGTTCAGTTTGTGCTACTTCACATATCCTATTTAAATGCTGTTTCGAACTATTCATTCAGTAAAAATATTTGTTCAAACAAACTGATTCGTTCAGCTAAATGATTCATTTAAAACTCGCTCGCCACAGCAGTGAACCGCTTCAGCGTGGGTTAGTTTCCCCTCACTCACAGTCAAAGCAGCGCTCAAACTCTCTGCTAGATTGTTTACTGTGTTCTGATATGAACTATAGCAGCACGGGTTTGAGTGGCCTTTCTCTTTAATTCAGCTACATGCTTTACCGCGGAGCCCCCACTAATGTCTGAGGGCGGGCCGCGCAGCAGCAGTGCAGGGAGTTGTCAAAAATCTGTTGTGGTGGTGACGCCGAGGTCCAGAACGCCCACCACGGTAAACTGATGTGAAGTTTGACTCGCCAGAGATTTTATATTTATGATCAACGTTACAATCGTGATTGTCTTTTTGACTTGAGCTGAACGATAATGCAGCGATTTCTCTCACTGCAACCTCGGACGGCGGGCGGTACATAGTTCTCCAGTGCGCTAGTGTCATTCTGCTGGATTATCCCAAACAACTGCGTCTCCAACTGCAACGGGATGCCTCTGATCAGCCTGGACGACGATGATCAGAGATGGGTCCCGACGCACGTCAACGTGACCGTCCTTCGCGCGAGGAGTCTGCGGACGAAGGGCAAGCAAGGAAGCCGCTATGTTTACACCATCATCCAGGTCGGCAAGGAGAAGTACACGACCGGCCTGGTGGAGAAGGCTGAGGAGCCGCAGTGGAACGAGGAGTGCTCGTTTGAGCTGCTGCCCGGGCTGCTGGAGGCGGGTGGGATGAGCGCGTACCCGCCCGGGAGCAGCAACCTGGTGCTCACCGTGATGCATCGCGTGCTGATCGGGCTGGACGTGTTTCTCGGTCAAACTATTATACCCCTCGACAAAGTTTTTCAAGATGGAATGTGTCCCAGAAATGAGTGAGTATTTCGGCTAATAATAGGATCAATTAATAGGCCTCTTGGTCGAGGGCCTTGAGACTTTTTTTGTACTGTGGCAGTACCATGGTACTGAATGATTACCAAATTCATGTTAAGTGTAACGTTACATTAAAAAAGTTATTTAAAACCCGTCTAGTAGCTAGAAGACCAGCTGACCAGCAGGTTTATGTATAAGCAGTTGTACGTAATACATGGTATAATCATAGACAATAAAAGAAATAATGAGTAGAAATGTCACTTATTATAAAAAAAGGTAATTCAAATAAAATATTTTCATTTGATGTACTGAAATAACTAAATAAATATAAAACTGAAATAAAAATTACTGAAAACTGTATAGACTTAAAGTATAAAAAAGGCAAAAACACTTAAAAAATACAAAGTAAAAGCTTATAAAAAATATTAATAAAAAGTATAGTAGTATATCAATCATATAAGTGGTCTTATTTCACCACTTCATTCCCAAGAGTCAGTGGAAAAACATGTAGCGTTCAGATAAAGGATCCTTATGATTTTTCATAACCTTGTGTTCAAGTTTTTTTTTGTATCCTTTATTTTTCCAGGAAGGACCCATTGAGATTAAAATAAATCTCTTCTTCCAGGCAGTCCTGGCCAAAAAAGACAATTTAAAGCTATTTAAAGAATAGCTTTTCTTGTTTTTCAGTTTATATAGTCCTGGGAAATTTGACACAGGCGTGCCAAAACCTTGAGTCTGTGATTTTGGGTGAAAGAATTTCTGTGCACCCATTTCACAGTTGGACAGACATTCCTATTCGCAGAACTGCAGGAAGATTCTTTAGCCAGGCATCAAAATGTACCAAAAATTACTGATTTCACATGCAGTATCGAACAAATGCATGGTGTTTGAAGCCACACAAGCATTATATGAGAAGTGTAAACCAGCACTGTTGTGAATACCAGAGTAAGGGAATATGTTTTTACAGGCAAAACAAGAGAAACATACTTGGAAGGGCATGCTGCATCTAGTTCTCATCAGTGCTTGCGTAGTGCTGGCACAGAGTCATGCCTCCCTCCACACGGGGCAGTACCAGCATGTGTCAGAATGGCCTCAGAGCGTGCACTGAACTCAACAAACATGCATTTCACTGCACTCCAACAAACGCAGCCTTCCTGGAATCTTGTTCTTTTTATTGATTGTTCAGTTTTATATAAATATATCTCTTGTTTAATAGCTTGCGCATCTAATAGATGAAATTCAACTAGTGTCGTCATTAGGAGGAGTAAATAATTTGACATGGGAGGGGAGGACGAGATCAGTTGGTGGGCCTTTTGGCTGAAACCTCTATACACAAGTGAAGTGAGGGAGGAAGTGAGTGAGCCATGCTGAGCAACTATAACAGTGTTATTTTCATATTCAATACTTCTACATATATTCACATAATCAAATTCACATAATGTTCAACTGACTAACAAAATTGATTTGAAGACGATCAAGATGTTAGTAAGCACTGAATGCATAATGTAATGTATATTGAGCAGTATGTTTGTTTTTTATCAGTTTAAGGAGGTTGCTGGTTTTAATAGTTCCTTATCTGCCCCAGGACCACTTATTTATTTTAATTAATAATAACTACTATTAGGATTTCAGTTCATGCTTATTATAGATATAAAAAAACAATCTTAACTATAATCTAAATTGAAATCATATTTTTTCCTCCGCTTAATAATTAATGTTTTTATTGAAGATTATATGATTCTTGAAACTTCTGGAACCACAAAATCAGCCATGGTTACTCATATCAAACAATCGGTTTCTATTAATAAAAGTTTGAAAACAAGCAGCTTTTTCATAATTATAGCAGACGTACAGAACATATCTTTGCCTCTATGAGGTGGCCTTCGAATAAACTACAATGTCCTAGCAACCACCCAGAACACCCACTGCCTAGCAGCCTTCCAGGACACCTTTGCAGCTGCCTAAAAACCAATTAGAACAGTTTAGCAGCCATTTAGCAACGCTCTAGCAATATTCAGAACACCTTACTTGTCATAACTCAAACAAACACTTAAAGCATCTTAACAACAGCCTAGCAATGTCGTAGAAACCATCTTGAACTGAACACTACAGTGCAGGAGTGTGGTGGATGGATCTGTCTGCTAACCACGTAACAATGACTTTTCCGAGTCAGCATTCAGTGTTTATCTGGACAAACTTTGCACTTCCATGTAGGCCTCTCAAGGTTTCAGGTCATGCGGAGAGACGTATGGAGAAATGTCCATCTCTGCACACACACTATTCTGAGTAATCACACGTTGTTGCAGGCGTGAGGCTGTTCTGCACATCTGGCTTTAATTCAGCTCAGAGTTGCACCTCTCTTTCTCTCTCTTCTGCGTCTCCCAGTGTAGGGCGTTTGTCTTGGCTCTCTGCACGTGTGCGCACATGAGGTGCTCTGTGCTCTACCGGAAATGGAGGAAATAGTTTAGCCACTGGTTTAGTGTGAGACAAAGGGACGGCACCATACTAAGGCAGTAACATTCGTTTAAAAGACCCCCACTTGTGTTTGTGCTGCAGTATAGATCATAGCTGCTTGCTTCGGTGTGATGCAGGACATTATAAGCCAGTGTTATAAACGATGATGCCAACAGTGAGAGCATTATTTTAAGTGTGAAAATTTCATCCCAAAATCAAAAGAAAAAACTAATACATTAATTACACTTGAATGAAGTCTCTTATGCTTACCAAGGCTACATTTATTTAAACAAAAATGTATAAAGACAACTTAAATATTTTTTTCTATTGTAAAATAAAACAATTTTAATTTATTCATGTGATGGCAAAGCTATGCAATGGTACTCAAGAAAAAAACTTTTTTTTTTTGTTCAAATGGGGATCATTTTCAGGATTCTTTGGTAAATTAAAAAAATCAAATAAAATTATAATCTTTTGTAATATCGTAGATCTTTTAAATTCCCTTTTGATCAATTTAATGCATCATTACTGAATAAAAGTAGAAATGCCTTTAAAAAAAATAATAATCTTACTGACCCCAAACTTTTGAGGGGTACTGTAAACTTTGTTTAAGGAAATTAGGATAATTAAGATCATTTATGTTAAGATGGCTATTAAAAGATATTGATGTTCTGAAAGTAAGGATGCACCTTGCTGGCCTGATGTTTAATTATATTTATGTTATCTGTAATTTATCAGTTAAATACTATATTACAATTCCATACTATTTTGTCTAAATAAATGAAAATGCCAAAAACTGAAATTGGTGTTATGATTTCACTTTTTGAACTTTAGTTAGTGTGTAATGTTGCTGTTAGATCCTAAACAACATCTGCAAAGTTACGACGCTCAAAGTTCAATGCAAATGGAGATATATTAATTTAAAGATATCGCTGTTTAAGGACTACAACAAGCTTCTTCCTGGGTTTGTGACATCACTAATACATTACAACCCTGCCCCCAGGAACATGCAACTATCTGTACTGGTATGGGGGCGTGACATTTCTAGACAACGTGCACTAAGCTGTTAACAAATCCAGAGCTGTTCTGAGCGAATCATAATGCGGTCTTCACACCAAACGCAAATAGAGCGTAAAATTTGCGTCTACCGCGTCTAGTTCGCCGCTTGAACATTTTGAGATCATTTGCGTGTGAAATTTGCTTCATTCGCTTCATTTGCACGTGAAATTAACTTAACATCAGACGCGAATTCGTGTCATGGGGGGGGGGGCTTCGGACAGCTGAGTTCATGCAGCATTTTCAACCGCCATTTTATTCGGATAATTTTCAAAATATTACTGTTATTGTGTATTTTAACATTGAAATCATTCGCGCCAGACGCTTTATTCGCGTTTGGTGTGAACACAGCCAGCTGACCAATCTGAGCCTGATTATTTTTGAGGGAGGGGGTTTCATAGAAGCAGGAACTCAAATTGATTTGAAGAGAACAGAAACAGCAATGTAGAATAAAGATAAAATACTTTTTTTGTTGTTTTTGTTTTTTTGTTTTTAAACAAAGCATGAACACGTTAAACTGCACCCCATAAACACAATCAAGCCTTTAAAAAAAGCTGATCAACCACCCCTTTAAATACTGTAGTAAATTTATTTATTACAGCGTTGTAATGTACAGTATGAAAAAGTATAATTCATTTAGACATTTGCTAAAGATTAATCTTAATAAAGTTATTAATGATTTCACAGTTTTTAAACAACTTTGAGTGTCAGATAAAATAAAATTCCTTCTAGCTGACTTTTGTTCTCTTTCTATATTTAAGGTGGTTCAAGCTTCACTCCAAGGCTGGTCGGAAAGAGAAGGAGCGAGGAGAGCTGCAGGTCACCATCCAGTTTACCCGCAACAACATGACGGCTAGTATGTACGATTTGACCATAAAGGACAAGCCCCGATCTGCATTTGGAAAGCTGAAGGACCGCGTCACGGGAAGAAAGAGAGGAGACGTGGAATCCTCCTCTGCCATTTTACCTGGCCGCTTCGCTGCACTATCAGGGTCTGTAGGTCCTCCGTTCGCTGGAGATGGTGGACCCGATGAGCCAAGCAAGGAAGAGGGGGTCGATGAACACCGCAGCAAGGTGAAAGACTTCTTCCTTAAGGGGAAACTGCGCAAGAATTCAGACACACAGTCTTGCTCCTCATTGGCGTCAGACAGTAGCATGGCATCGTCCGCTGGGGATTCATTCGTCTCAGCAGAGCTGTCCAGAACACCCATCTACAGCAGCAGAGTGATGGAGCCCTTCCAAATGGACACTGAAGGTGGAATTAAAGGTCAGTGATCTAGAAGAAGAGATAAACTAAGAGAATTCATTATCATAATCATCATTGAGAATTTACATAATAACTGTGTTGCTAAACTGTTAATAAACTATGGGTTCCATATGATAACTTATGATCGTTTATGACAATCCTTGTGTTGTTCCAAACTTGTATGAGTTTCTTAATTCTGTGGATCATATATATATATTTTCAACTGTTTTTGTGAATACAATTGAAGTCTGTGAGATCCAAAACAAAACTTGATCTATTGACTTTTATTATGTGAACAAAAAAACCCTTAGACATTTTGCAAAATATCCTCTTTTGTTTTTCATAGATGAAAGAAAGTCAAACATGTTTGGAACGGGTGAGTGAATGAAGACAGATTTTTTTTTTCCATCTTTAAAACCTCTCCTCAAATGTCTGGTTGGGATAAATACTGATCTTAGTCTGTGCACTTTCTGTCTTCCCTCTGTCTTTAAAGTGATGACCCACAAGCGTGCACACAGTGATGAAGCCAGTAAGATCATGGGTGTTCCTCGTCCCAGCCCTGCAGTGGAAAACCTAAAAGACCAAAGTATGGCACTCTCCAAATCAACTCTCTGCATCAACGGTAGCCATATCTACTCATCCGAGCCTGTCAGCCCCAAGAGTCCAAGTACCATCCCAGCCAAGCGCTCCCTGCTGGAGAAATGTGCGCCCCTTTCTCGGTCTCTCCAGAATCTGACCCGACGCAACGAGGACTCGCAGAAGAGCGATGGGAGACGCTGGTCCATTGAAAAGAGCAGGAAGGAGCTCAGTGAGGCAGATGGAGCTCAAAGCCAGACCCAAGGGGCCACAACCCTAGAGGGAAAGCCAATGCAGGCCTCTGGACATGTGGAAGTGGTGGATAAAGGAAAAAAGCTAAGAAAAACTCTGTTTTCTAGCGGGAGGAGTGACACTCTCCCAGCCAAGCCGGAGCAGAGCCAGGTTTCTGCTCCTCTTGAGGGCAGACGCAGAGGATGGTTTGGCTCTGGTGACTCCCAGAACAAGCCGAGGTGAGTGAAGGCCAAGCAAGGCTACTAGGTTTTATGTTACAGTACAAAAGATGTATCAGTGTCATCAATAGCTGTTTCCCATGATCTATATTTGACTGCCAGACGTTCATCTAAAGGGATAAGTGAATGGCTTTGAATGTCATCCTGCATTTTGGTCCTCAGAGAATATTCTTAGAAAATGTTTGAATTTGCTGATGCAACAGTTACTGTGCAGCTTGTTCCATCTCATTTCTTTATATTGCTCTTGGTCTGCAGAACATAGGTCAAGACATCAAAGAAGGGATTGTTAATGTGTGTGTTTTCATCCAAGAAACTTTGTTGAACCATTCTAAAACATCAGCTGATTTTATAAGAAATGTCCACTTATATTACATTGATTTATTTGTTTATTATTTCGCATTTCAGTTATTTAATTTTTTCATTCAGCAGCATGTTATTGTTTGACATTCAACCATTTTTTCAACCATTCAACCTGTTTTGTTTTTAATAGATTTAAGGGTGGGCGATATGATAAAAAAAATCTTTATTAGTCATTTAAATTCATGATACTATGTCACAAATTGATTTTATTTATTTTTTGCTTGAAATATAGTTGCTATGATGATTACATTTTTGATGACATTGAAATTTCACAGTTATACAGTCTACACAATACTAGATGAACTGAAAGTAAGAAGTTCTCAAGCTAAGTGAAAACAAGTAAACATTTAATAGAACAAATGTAATAGAACAATGAAAAAATTAAATTATCAGGTATCATTTTTCATAAATCATTTAACAGAGGTAAGAAATACTCTGAACTGTTATCAAAGGCAAAAGAGGCCATTTTTGTCATTATGTGAATAAATACTATTTAGTTGTTTCAGTTTGTTATTTGTCCAAAAATTAAAATTTACAATTACAATTTAATTTTTTTTGACATATTCTTAAAATCTTATGACAGGTGTTCTAATAAATTAAGCACCATGTTTTCATAGCATTCAGTTTGTACAATTGTTTTAAGGACATTGGGCAGAATATAGAATAGGGTGTTTTTGTCAGTAAAATTAAAATAAGGAAAATAGGGGTTTTAATTCAAATACCGTATTTCCGGAGTATAAGTCACACTTTTTTTCATAGTTTGGCTGTTCCTGCGACTTCTAGTCAGGTGCGACTTATTTATAAAAATTAATTTGACATGAACCGAGAGAAATGAACCAAGAGAAATGAACCAATAGAAAACATTACCGTCTACAGCCGCGAGAGGGCGCTCTATGCTGCTCAGTGCTCCTGTAGTCTTCACTGAAGACATAGAGCGCCCTCTTGTGGCTGTAGACGGTAATGCTTTCTCTTGGTTCTTGGTTCTAAATAAATGCGACTTATAGTCCAAGTGCGACTAATGTTTTTTTTCCTCATCATGACGTATTTTTGAATTGATGCGACTTATACTCAGGTGTGACTTATAGTCCAAAAAATACGGTAATTGAAAAAATAATCAGCCAACTAATCGATTATCAAAATAATCTTCAGTTGCAGCCCTAAAGTTCTTAGTGAGCATGCAGGGAGCTGTCCTGCTGTTGCACGCTGATGCAACTGAGGAAATACATTGTTTATTAAAACGCAGTCATTCTTAAAGTACTAGTAAAATAAGGAATTGTACGTTTTTTAAAAACGGGGTATCGTGATAACTTTTTAGTACTGGTATATCGTGCAACACTGGTGTGAAATGGCGAACCAAAATTTAATTGCCTTTCATGTGTTAATGTCTTATTGTGCTTTGAATATTAAAAAATTGCTTGAAAGTTGCAAGGCTTAAAATGCATGCAAATTATAATTAATTAACTTTTTGGCAAGGCTAAAAATGCATGCAAATAATAACTAATTAACTTTTTAAAGGTGACACCGAAATATCTTTAGAACATAACCACACTAGAGATGATAATCCAAGATTTATACCAATTTCTACCTGTTTATCATGTTTACAGGTATATCGCCCACCCCTAGTTAGAGTTTAGAGGCTGGATGCCTTTTGTTTCTACTAAACCAGCAGTATTTATGTAGGTGCAAGCTGGTCAAAACATGCCAGACACTTCCGATCAAAACATGAACAAATTTAAATCCAAAGACAAATTTTCTTTGATTAAGAGGTGTCTCTGTAATAGAAAAGATTTGTCCCTATCCTCCCACTCATATTTGGATTTAATGGCCCTTAACACACTATGACTAAGAGGACTACTTGTGCCTTCCCTTCACAGGCTGGGAGTCTCTCCTGAGGTAGAGAGCAGCTCAGACACCCCCTGTCAGATCCCTTGCTCCCCCAGTCAGCCCCCGCGCTCTCTTCCCCTCGGTTGCACTACTGGCTCAGTGTCTCCCCCTAGTGGCAATCACACCAACCCATTCACCCACTCTTCCCCAACACCCCCTTCCATCTCTCCCTCCAACCCTTTCCTCACACGACTACAGCAAAACCCATTTTTTGAGGATCTTATAGCTGAGGAAGGACTGAAGTCTCCAACTGCTGGTTACTGTTCTCTTAATTCCAGTCTTTATAATTATCCAGTCGGATGCAGTCCCATCCATAATGGCGCACAGAACAAAATGTCCGCAATAAAACGGGAAAGACCCAGAAGTATGTCCAGGCAAAGGTCTCTTCCAGTCATTATGCCCGAGACACCAGGTACAAACTCAAACACTAATCCGAATCACTTTCTGTCTGAGAGGGCTGGAGAATGGGATGATTTTGAAGCATTTGCCACCAGCCGGCTCAAATCGCCAACTGGGACTCCAACCAGACCTCCATCAGCACCGTTTCTCTCACAGTTACCAAATACAAACCAGATACTGTGTGTAAACAACAAAGCGGACATTGGTTTAATAGTTGACGAAGTTGACATGGGTGTTTCAAGGTCATGGGATCTGCCTCCTCTACCACCACGAAGACCCATGAGGATCCAAGGGATCACCACAGACAGCTGGTTGGACAGAGCCCAGGAGCTTGCTGTGCAGAAAGAGGCCTGCTTCCTTTCCCAGACTGACTTCGCCTCCCTTCAGCATGTGAGAGATGGAGACGTGAAGAGAAACTCTCAGATTTTTTGTTCAGATAAAGAGTTGCACCATGTTTCTTCAGAAGGGTGTAACAAGATGGAAGCAGAGTTGCACAGCAGTATCAGATTGAACAAATTCATGGTTGGGGAAGCAAGGGGTCATGACTTTGTTACGAACAACAATGCTAATAGCTCTCCGAATGATTTTGGTGAAGATGCACATGGAAGCTCTGAGTGTGAGTACATGGCACCTGAAACTCTGTGTTTCCCGTCCGACTGGGAAACCACAGTGACCGAATCCCTTTGCAGTTCACCTCAGGCCCAACCAAAACATGATTCAGAATCGTCCTGTGAAATAAGGGTCTCCAATGAACAACAATGCAAGGCTAAAACCAATGGAGTAGGTTTGTTGACCCTCTCATCTAGAGATTCGAACAACAATACAGATACTTCAGAGTTTGCTTTTATTGATTCTGGAAGTTCA
Organism: Carassius gibelio; assembly: GCF_023724105.1. Lineage (NCBI taxonomy): Eukaryota > Metazoa > Chordata > Actinopteri > Cypriniformes > Cyprinidae > Carassius > Carassius gibelio. Next base: position 12,456,457 of record NC_068384.1, read on the forward strand.
CAGTCTGAGTTGCAACAACCTTTGGAAATGAATAAAGATGGTGTTAAATCATCCAAAGATGGTTCAAATTTGCAATTGGTGCTTCCCAGCTATTCCTCTGGTTTACCTGAGGATATATTGTGCAGAATGGCATCAGAGTTAAAGATGTTTTCACCAATAAACACCCATAACAATAACACATCACATTTGTCTGACTCACAAATCCATACCCATTGCTCATCACCTTTTGAGAGATTTGGTGAAGAACTGGGAGGACACCAAAACACTGCTTCAAAGGTTAACTGTGAGACTCACAACGTGGCTGACATTCTTCTCAACAAAGAGATCACTGTGATCACGCAAACAAGCTCAAGCAAAGACAACACTGTGACAACGCAAATCAAAGAAGAGTTAGCAGAAGGCAATGCCTTGCTTGCTACGCATGATGATAATGAGCATAAACATTTAACAGAAGGTAACCTGAACTCTGAAGTCTGCTTCTTAAAGAACAACAAGGTCAAGGAATCTTGTTCAACACTGGAAGAACAAATGAGCTTTGAGGAGTTGCATGCTAGAGTAGCGCCAAGAAACTCCAGGAGCCCCTATGAAACTGAAGTCAGATCAGCCCGCATAAGACCGCGCTCAACCACAGGCTCACCCAAAATGGTCTCGGGTGCTGATTCGCTGCCAGGCTCTCCTCATCCTACATCAGATCCCATTTTGCATGATCCTTGCCCTTCACCCACCCCATTAGCTGGTACTAACTCCTCTCTCTGCCCTGAGCCTTCCCTTCCTGCAAACCCCCCCAATGAGTTGCCCAGCATGGCTTCCACATGCTCCTTCACAGCCCGGCCCCACGTTGATGCACCGCTCGCCCTCTCACCTGAGGAGACACAGCCAGCTAACGTCCTCCTGCCCCATGAGGAGAGCAGGTGAGACCTCACTGCCTTTAAAAGCACACTCACCTCTGCTCTCACCTGAGAAATGACCTCATTCTCTCTCACACCTGGTGCACTAAGACAGACTCATATGCTCTCACATATGTTGGGCTAGAACAAACTTTGTTTTTGCACTCACAGCTTGCTATAATTTGGACTTTGACAAATGTGTGTGCATTTTTTCTGGCACATCTCTTATTACCTTTCCTCCTGATTTGATAATGCTGCATTTCTTTTAGTTCTTTCATTTTTCATCTTTGCTTTTATATTGCTTCTTCCAGCCTCCATTCGGTTTTGGAAGTAACCCATTTTCTTGTAGACGTAACAAACGATATTGAAATAGTCTAAAGTTAGTTGACAGTTATATTGCATGCAGCTAGTGTTCATGAGAGGTTTGATTATGTAGAGATTGCATCATGATTGATTTGTTAGTACCCAAAGAGACAAAATTCATAAACAAGATGCTTCTCAAAGTGCATCCTAGTCAGTATTGATATTAAATTGCTTGAGACTTGAGAATATTTGTTTTTTTTAAAGAATTGACTAAAACAATTTCAATCAAACTTTTATTTATCCGAAGGACTTTGTTTCAGTGCTTCTTCAGTTAGTTGCTGTGGCAATATTTTTTTTTTTCTGTTTCACATCTATATTTATAGTTATTTCACCTTATTTCAATTAATGATTTTTTTTATTATAGAAGTTTAACTTTTAGTTAACAAAAACAACACTGCACTTAAATGAAAGATAACTAAGAACTTTGACATCTCCTGAGTTATGAAAGATCATCTCTGAGTGATAAAATTGTTGTTTTGCATTACTTTTAACCATTGCTTCATCAACTATGCGCTGTTTCTTTTGCTATCCTAACTCATTAGGAAGTGAATAAATATGAGATTTAAAGTGGCTTAAAAAAAGGATGCTTACAAACTACCTATTAAACCATGATGAAATGCCTAGGTCAATGTAAATACTTCATTTATCTCCTTTTTGCACCACTGTACAGCCCTCACCCGGTGAAGCCCTTGACCAACACAGCTCTGCAGGGAGAGAAGAAACCTGAAAGCCGCTCAGTGCTGGAGAAACTCAAGTCCACCATCAGCCCAGGACGATCTGCACCAGCAACCACTGCTGAGGATGAGAAATACCAGGTACTGGATGTTTAAAGGTGCTGTAAGCGATGCTTTTATCTAATAGCACTTCCTTCTAAAAAATAGTATTTTATTCACATTCATAGTTTCCTTCAATCTTTTTAACAAATCTTTTTTAATTCTCACACACAGTAAAACTGGTTTTTATACATGAAAGTTAATGATACCTTTCCTAACATGTAAAGGCAGATATCCAATTTAATGATCTGTGGCATCCATAAAAAAAAACTGGTTTAGACCATCAGAACACTTTTTCTGCTCGTCAGTCATTTTGAACATTGGTGTAATTTAGGCTAGTTAGTGAAATACATTTCATAGAAAGGAGCTGGAAGACGTGCTTTGACCCAGGTTCTGGAAACTGTAATCAGCAAACAGACAAGCAGACACTGAAACAAACATTGATCTGAGAGGTTATATAGAGTCTCATTAAAATGTATGTGGACTTGTGGTGATTGCACTATAAAGATATTGAAAGAATGCACACATGATTCAAGATAAGCTGCAGCGTTTAATGAAGTAGTTTTGGTTCATCATGCTCTACATGACACACAGTAGCTCAGTACTGTTTCTCTCTAATAAACATGACTCTGTATCTGTTTCCTGTGCAGCTGGCTCTGATGGAGGCTCGGTCTCAGTACCAGAACATGACTAACATGGAGCTGATAACTCTGCTGCTTCAGCAGGAAATGGATGTCAAGAAGCAGCAGGCTGAAACTGAAGTGCTGATGGCATTATTGGAGAAACGGGAGGCCGAACTGAAGAAGATGAAGGTTCAGGTCAGAGACCTGGAGGACTACATTGACAAGCTGCTGGTGCGCATCATGGAGCAGACGCCGACCTTGCTGCAGGTACGCGGCAGGCCCAAATGACTGCAGTGACCTGCTCCGTCCCAAGAACACCTCATATTGATCTAAAGCCATTTGTGATGCTCCATTCCATTTCAAAACTGCCAGATTCATGTAGACATGATAAAGCTTTGCACGCTCCTTACTGGATTTACAAATCCACAATCATTGAAATCTAGCTTACTGCTAGTCATGCTTTGAGCACAAGGCAGTGGTTAAAAGAAAGAAACAAAAGAAGTATGTACAATTAGATTTTGTTGATTTCATGTAGATTAGTATTAATCATAGACATTTATGTCTTCCTATTCATAAATACACTAATAGGAAATTAGTGTACCAGAATGTCAAGCAAAATGTCTTATGAAGATCCACAAAAAAAGCACTGCCTTTATTAATTGACTTCTTTAAATGTCACTTTAACACTCTTCTTTCCGCATAATTGGAAGTATTTAGAACAAAATCACTAAATGATATTATAAAACCCTGAAACTTCTCCAATAATGCGTCAGCCTTCCATATCTCAGTCCTGACCATATCTCAAGAAACTATTGTTTCAGCTTGACATGGTATTCACATGGTATTAAAACACTGTTCGATATGAATCCAGAGATTTAAAAACATTAGTAATATTTAATAAATACGGATAACAAATACACCTTATAAAAAAATATTGCTTTCATTAATATTGTAAATGTAAATAAATATCTTACTAGATAGCTTTAATGCACCTTAATGCACATTATGCAAAACTGTTGTTCTTGAGCCAGTCAGCTTTGCCACATAGAAACGGCTGATATCAGCGCATGCTCACTTCCATCAAGCACTCGCACTAAAGCAGAGATTGCCTCTGCAAACATGTAAGTTATGCAATACAACAATACAAGTTGATAAATGCTACACAAAATATATTCATGAAGCCTTAGCACTGCAGCATACTTAAAGTAGCAAATGTAGTCATATGCAAAAAAAAAAAAAAGCAATGCTTTTTAGTGAAACAAAGATTTGTTCTTTCTGTTTTCCTGCATTGTAACTTCATTGTGTTAGAGTGGCTTTATGATTTTCTCTGATATTCATTGTGATTGTGTCTTATAGCGTTGTTGTTTTGTTGTTGTTTTTTACAATACATGTGAATTTTATTTTATTCATTTGTACAGTATTCAGTGGTTTCTTTGGTTGATGTTTCTTCAGTTATAATGCTGATGAAAATGATGTGAGATTCTGTCCCACAAGAACATTAGTTCTATGTCTCAGTATTTGACAAAGAAAGTACAGGGTTCCTGAAATAAAAGTTACTTTTTTTTAGTTGGAGTTACGTTCGCTCGCAGTGTTTCCCAGTGTGTTGCAGGAAAGAACCATGTATCACTGTGATACTAGATTTGTGTTGTTTCGTTTTGCCTTTTAATCGCCATTTTGCAGTGTGCCTCAGTGGATTTATTTACAGCATACATTCACATTTGTATTTTATTATTTTATTTATTGCAAATTATTTCATACAGCCTCATTTTGAAAATTATTTGAAAATAAAGTTATAAAATCATTTGTCGTGTTTCTGTTTGAGTTCTTCACAGAATTGACATGTATATGTTTATGAGCCTCGTCTCGTGCTTCATCTTCATCAGTTTGGCGGTTCAACAGTCTCAGTAGTGCTAGAATTAATTACCACGGGGTGGCACTACCGCGCTTTTGAAGATTATTAATTGTACTTTGTGCTTGGCCCACTTTGTAAACGTTCAAATAAATCTGAATATTAACAAACTTGTATATTTCATGAAAACAGTCTATAGGTAAAAAAATAAAAAAAAAACCTGATTAGTACATATATACAATTTTACACTTAACTGATTCATAACTGCAGTGAAATGTTTCATGAGCAGATGGGTTTCATGAAATATAAATGTTGTGGGAATCAAAGCTCAAACGGAAAGGGTCTCTGCTTGCATTGTTTGGGCTCCGAGTCACATGGCAATGACTTTTTAACATTAAAATGCCACAAATTGAACTCAGTCATAAACTCAGTGTGCCAGGTGGCATAATTTATCATCCAAATCATCTCATGAATGCTTCATATTTAAGAGATAATATTGATTTATTATTAATCTGAACATTTCAAGACTTGTATAATTGTTTTAACAAAATAAGATTTAAGAATCATTCGTTTTGTTTATTTTTTATTTATCTATTTGTTTTGTTTATGTATTTTTATGGTTACAACAAGAGCTATCTAGTTGGGGAAGACCATGGCAATTTTTTAGATGCTAATTATTTTGCTCAACTTCAAAGTTATGGAAGGCATTTTCTGCCAAATTTAAATAAATAAATTAAATGAATAAAATGAAAAAGTTGTCCGAAGTCAGCAAATATTTTTAAATATTGTGGAAAACAAATATATAGCTATATAAATCTTCAGACTTCGTGTAATGGGTGTGTAATGCGCTCTGCGATCTGTTTTGTCTCGACTCTCGAGTTAACAGGAAACTACACTTCCCATGAACCCCTGCGAGCTATTGCTTCACCACTTTCGTACCCGAGTTGACTATTCTTACAAATTCCGCCTCATGGAGCTTTTTATTATTTAACATCACTCACTGCTGCCGAGATGGCGGAATCTGCGTCCTGTCCGGTGTTTCAGCTGGGAAAACCGCGTTACGAGCAGGTAAAGAGTTTGACGCGATGTTGAAGTGCATCTTTGATGGGCGTTGATAAACAATGTGTGTAGATACCTTTGCTTTGCTTCAGCACTGTACTGCGAAAGTCACCCATTTCTCAAGCTTTTTGCGTTGTCTTTTCGTTGCTTCACCGCATTATAACTGGCCGATGCAATTGTTCGTGATGAGTGTAACGGAGGTTTTGGTGGCACTGTTAGAAACTCCTAAACCATTAGATGCGTGCACAATAGCTTTTCCTTTTAAATGCAAATAGCAGGAAATGAGTAGGACAAGATTGCTTTTTTGTTTTTTAAAGCTGTTGATTTCACTGGTCACTTTTATTTTTGTATTGCGTTGATTTCGTGGCACGTTATCAAAGTTCATAATTTTTCTAAAAAGCTGGAAAAACTGCCTCTCCTCCCTGTTTTGTTTATTTCCTAAAACAAATGTAGTTCTACATCGGATGGACTAGTCTCAGATATTCAGTTTTGCCTTTTGAAATATGACCAGATTTTGCTGAACGAATGCAAATAATTGTCTCATCAATTGTGTTATCAGTGAGATCTCACGCGCTCGTGTCGGTCAAATAAATGACCATCTATTTAAGTCCTGCTGCCTCCATGGAAACACCGCGGTCATCCCAATTAACCCCTTCAGACCCGAATTATGTTCCATGCAATCACAAATGTGACCAATTTATTTATTCTGTGAATATACTCTGTATTGTTTTAATAGGTAGTTCTGATGTCCATATGTGGTTCTGAACAACTGGATAATCACGCATGATCTGATTAAAAATGTCACGAACACTTAAAATAAAATAAAAAGGGAATACAGAAATGAAGTACATTTAGGTTGTTTAAGAAGTCATTTTCTATATTAATCGATTTAAAGCTTGAATTCAGTCGTTGTGAATTGATTTCTGAATGCTTAAATGTTCTTTAAAATATATATTTAGTTTTCTTTTAATGTTATGTTGTAAGAGTGGTAAATTTGTAGATCATATGTCAGTCCTGTATCAATATAGAGTTCAGATTTTTTGCTTTACATTGAGCCCCACTGTCCATTACAGTGTACATTGCATAAAAACTATGTAATAAAAAGTGATATCATGACTGCAGTACTAAATTTAAGAAGATTTCTTTTTTCAAGTATTCCTCTGAAATGGATACTGTGTCTGAATGGGTTCACATGCACTCTGAAATCAAGTCAGTCAGTCATCAGTGTCCTCCTCTGAGTTTGTTAGGGTGAATTCAAACTGTTATAGCGAAGCATGATGAATTGTTTGAAATGCGGCGCTGTTAATCTAAGAAAACCTTACATTTACTTTGTCTTCAATAGAGGGCAGAATGGTCTGCTTTGGGTCTACAGGGAATACAACCAAACAAAAAATCACTGCCCCGCTGACAAGCTGGTCCAAGATTTTTCTAAAAATATATGTGCTAAAATGTTTTATGCCTGTGTTCATTTAGTCTGTCCCTGTCTTTATCATCACTTTCATTTGAATCTAAATCTAACTGGTTTATTGCCTAATCCAGCACATGTGCATGTGACTAATGCAGACTGATCTTTTTTTATTGCTGCTGTTTTTAGGTGAAATCAGTGTATCTTAAGGATAAGGGTGTGTTTTCTTCCTGCTCCGTCTCTGCTGACTGTGTTGCATATTCTCTGGGGAGCAGAAGCACATGCATAATTAACAAGTCTTCTCCAGCAGACATGTGCTCACATGGCTCTCTGCAACAGCTTTGAAGCAAGTGTGTGTAGCCCAGAAAAAACTTTATTGGCCGACTGAAGTCAGATCGGCATATTTTTCTTGCTCTCTTTACCATATATTGTAAGATAAAATGGATTTCAGCTTTAATTTAATTTTTTTTTTTTTTTTGCCTTGTCCCTGGATAAATAATGTAGATGCAGTTGATAGAAGCTGCATTTTTACACCATGTTTTTTGCCAAGAAAACCCTTGGCATGCTCGTTGTCTCTCAGAAAAGCGCTTGCATTGCTGCGCTGGGTTCAGAGACGGTGGGAATGTTGATGCAGGCAGTCGTCGCTTCTTTGAGCACATTCTGCACAACCTGTCAGTGAGTTGTCTTAGCAGGCCTAAAATATTTTAGGCTAAATCTAAACTAAAATCAGAACAGCTCTTGACAATTTAAGGTACAAGACCGCAAGTTTTATGCTACGAGTAGGTTGTCCTGTTTGCATCTTTTCTTTATCTTAGGTTCTGACTTTGTGAAACTGAAGGAATGTTTTCTTCCTCAGAGCACATTTCTTGGCAGGTTGAGACATTTCATTGATATCATCGATCCTTCCACTTTGTTTGTGACAGAGGTATGGAAATCTTGTCTGTGTTCTAGTAATTGTATTCAGTTAATCTGAGTTGCATTGTTTTTGACCTACAATGATCTCTCCTTTCTTTTATATACTGTAATTAGGTCGCATCTATAAAGAATTAATGTTCATTCCTATCAACTAATTTACAATTTTGGATTAGTTGAATCCTGTAGTCCTATGTTACCTTTGGATTTCTGTTTTATTTTTATAGAGTCGTTTAAGAGAATGTATCAAACTCCTGGATGATTTCAAGCAAGGGAATCTTCCTCCAGGAATTACAGATCACCAGGTGAAATCTATCTTATGTATAGTACATGTGGTGCAGTGTTTTATAACAATCTGTGTTTTGTGTTCAGCTGTGGGAGGCTCAGAAGGTGAAGCAGGTGAGTCTTGTGCTCATTGTTCTCTGCCACTTTTAAATGATTTACAGTCACCGACTCATCTCCTTTCAGGCCATCATTCACCCCGACACCGGGGAAAAGATCTTCATGCCTTTCCGCATGTCAGGTAAGAGCATAGAGAGGGTTAGATCTGGACATATTTAAATAATAGAAAAGAAAAGAATCACCCTGTGTGATTGTAAACAAACTTGACTTTGGTGTCAGTGCAAAAAGATTTTGACAGAAATTAACACACATTATTCTGAATACATATATATAAATATAAAGAGAAACATTTCATTTTTTATCAAATAAAGGCAGATTTGGTCAGCATAAGAGACTTCTTTTAAAAACATTGTAATTATATAGAGAACCTGATTTCTTTTCTGTTGTTTGTTAGTTTAACTGGAATTATGACTGCAGCTTTATATTATAGATGTCATTCTGGATGTGTACATCCAAAAACGGTGATTATTTATGCAGGTGTGCAGCAGTTTGGTCATGCCGTGAAATAAATAATAGAATTGCACCATACTAACACAGTTTAAACTTAAAGTAATAAATAGTCAAACAAATGCAAATTGGGATATTTTTACTCTGTCCTGATTTCTGAGTTCTGATTTGTTGTTGCTGTTTCTCTTATCTGCATGCATTTCACAGGATATGTGCCGTTTGGAACGCCAATCGTAAGTCTTCTTTTCGCTAATTAAAAAAGATCAAAGCGCTACACAGATAGAGCAAATATAAGAGAAAGGAAGCCTTGCCAGTCATTATGCATCCAAATCCTCTAAGCATTAGAGGTGTTGAAATCTGTTATAAACCTTTGTTTCTATAGATAGGTGTAAATTATTAACCAGCGTATTGCTGTACACTCTCTTGCAGGTTGTTGGTCTTCTCCTTCCAAACCAGACTTTGGCCTCTACAGTGTTCTGGCAGGTAAAGTGGCTTGTTCCCATCATTTGAGTGCCTTAGTGCCAGGAAGCCTAAAGGCTGGCTCTGTGCCGTCAGTATCCCGAGAGCCACTGTGTTACATTTAGAAATAAATATCAGACTAAATTTGTCCTAATTAATTAGATTTTCTGTATATTTATTTGACTTTTACCAAAGGCTGACTTCATAGAAAATCAAATCAGTCATTATCTGAAATAGGAATTCAGCAATAATCAAGCAATACTTCAATCAATCAATAATCAAGTGACTGTCAGGAATTTCTCTATTACAGTGGCTGAACCAGAGTCACAACGCTTGTGTGAACTACTCCAACCGCAATGCCACAAAGGTACGGTCTGAAAAGTACTCTTAAACCAGGTCAGGTTTTTATGGTTTAACTATTGCAATGCAGCTGTAGATGGTCATTCAGTGAAGCGTTTCTTCTGCTCGATTCCATTTGAATGATCATTGTTTTGTCCCGAGGGCCAGACATCTGTTCTGCATCTGAATGTAGTTCACAACCTCAGAGTGTTTTTTCATTGCACAACGGTCTGTGCTACATTTGCTGCACCTGGATGTTGATGATTGTTTTTTCCCCCAACATTATTTTTAGCCAACACCAACCTCAAAGTTTATTCAGGGATATATGGGTGCCGTCACCAGTGCTGTTTCTATTGCAGTAAGTCAGTGGTGTTCAAGTTTTGTTCAGTTTTATTTTTTAAATGTAAATGTTTGTCATTGCGTCATGACCTCTAAATAAGCTGTGTATAAATGTTTCCTCCCTTAAAATGTCTGTCTGATATGAAAATATTTTTTTAGAATATTTTCATTTATTTGTGATTATAAAATGTTTAACAGCCCTTAGGGGTAATAGTGTTCTACTTACATAATATCTTAAGTAATGTTTTACTTAGTAATGTAATATTGTCTTACTGTAGGTGGGACTGAATGTACTTATCGAGAAATCCAGCAAATTTAACCCTGCCACCAGACTGTTCATACAGAGGTTCATCCCGTTCCCTGCTGTTGGTATGTAACTGTAGGTAATGACTCAGTCCCTCACTCTGTATTGTGTGAAGCTCCCCCTGCTGTCAGAATGAAAGCACAACACATTCAAAAGTTTGAAGGCAGTAAGATTTACCGGTAGTCTTAATGTTTTTGAAAGAAGTCTCTTGTGCCTTCAACTGATTTATTTGATCAATGATAAAGTAAATTAGTAATATTATTATATATAATTACGATGAACAAATGACCTTTCACAGAAACTGGATGTCATGTTTTGTTTCTCAGCCAGTGCGAACATCTGTAACGTGGCTCTAATGAGACACAACGAGCTGTCTGAGGGAATAGATGTGCTAGACCGCAACGGGAATGTAGTGGGATCCTCACGGATAGCTGCCAAACATGTGCGTACATTTTTTGCATTAAAATCTTTTTTGTTAATTGTTTTATTTTCAAATAAATGCAAGTAAAGCTTTTAATTATAGTCAGAATTAAAAATAGTCAAAATTGTATTCTTACTAGCCATGTTGTTACGTGAATTTACAAAAGTAATTATTTTCCTTATGTCATAAGAAGACTTAGTTTTATTTTTTTATTTTTTTATCAGGCACTGATAGAAACAGCACTAACTCGAGTAGCGCTACCACTGCCAATCTTCGTCCTTCCACCGATCATAATGGCCTTCTTGGAAAAGTATGGAGCTATTTTTGCTTCATTTGCATTTAAATTCATTTCTGAATTGGAATTATTATGTTATAAATATTATTAAAAAAAAAAAAAAAAAATATATATATATATATATATATATATATATATATATATATATATATATATATATATATATATATATATAATATATGATTAATTATACTTATGAATGAATTATAATTGTACTTGTAATTAATTATTTAAATGATAATTCAATTATTGTTAAGTAGCTAAAATATCACAGTCATGAGAGTCTGTTCTCGCTGTCCTGGACCAGGCTTCCTCTGATGCAGGCCCATCGCAGGATGATGCTGCCTGTACACAGTTTAGTATGTCTGGCCGTCTTTGGTCTGTCCTTGCCGCTGGCGATCAGTCTCTTCCCACAGATGTCAGAGGTACTGCAGCAACACCTGCATCACTTCCCCTCTTCCTCTACTGCAAACATTTGCTGCAGCAGTTTTCATTTTGTCTGTCGACCTCTTGCCATTAATCTTTTCGTCTGTGTGTGCTTTGAATAATATTTTAGCAGGGAATTGCTTGCTAATCGTTTTTTGCTCTCCCAGATCGAGGCATCTCACCTTGAGCCGGAAATTGCCATGGCAACGGATTGCAAGGTGTTGACTTACAACAAGGGACTGTGATAAAAGAGAGAAGTTTAATCAGCTGTCTAAGATTGCCAAGGATGTGTAGGATAACAGGTGCAAACTGTATTGAGGAGAAAACTGTATTCTGAGCAATAGTAACCAGCTAACCTTTTTTTCTAACCGCTGAGCCATTCAGAGGCATCATGCCCATTCAGAGTGATGGGGGCACGTGCTCCCTCAGATTTCTGAGCCAAGTCAATTTTGAAAGCAGCTTCCTAAAGACAAAAAACAGGCAAATAATATTTTTTATATTTGATCAATTTACACCGGTGTGATTAGATCATTCAGTGCAGCTACATTAAAATCTGTGCTCGTGCTTTGGCTGGCACTGAGCCAGAGACAGATGCGTTTGTACAGCGCTGCATTATAACCAGTCGCACACCATTCTGTTGAGCTTATGAATGCATTGGCCAATCAGAGACGTTCAGATGAGTCCTTGCCTGAATGCGGTGTTTTGTTCACTCGCTCGCTGACTGAATTCAAGAAACAACAAAGTGCAGATGTGAGAACAAGATCTTCATTTCACAGTGCAAAAAGCTTCAGTGATTTAAATGGGAGTTTTTGAGAGTGCCTGATCTCTGGCTAGACTGAATGAAAATGTTCTTTGATCATTTAAATGCTCTTTGCTCTCTGTAAAATAAATGTTATAATTAACAACTTTAAATATATAATTAACGTTAAATACAAAGTGAATCATATTAAAAATATTTTAAGGCATGACACCCATATCTGGGACGGGTTTTTATGGGTAGTTAATAGATTGAAGTATTAGTCTACTTTGCCCATCACAAATTATAGATCAAGTAACAAACTATAAAGGTGAAAAACAATAAGATTCACTCGTGCGTGCCCCCTCAAAAATCATGAGTGCATGACACCACTGGAGCCATTTTTCAGTTTTACAGAACTGTTTATAAAGTAATAATTACTGTATTTACCATTTTACTGACAACTTTGACAGGGAGGAAACATGGCCTTATATTAAATGATTTTATATATTAATATTATATTCATGTTGATTAGACAAATTATGAATAATGAATAGTTGGTGGTGTTTTAAATTTTTAATTATTGTATTATTTGAATGCACTAATGAAAATGTAATTGCAGTTAACGTTGTGTTTAGTTGCATGTCACACTTACTTTCCAAATCCCTGAAGAAGAAAAAAAAATGTTATGTGTACTTGTACAGAGTTTTAGTCCTTAAGTATTAACATTTAAAAACTATTTCTACTGCAATATGGATACACAAATATATGTTTGAAAATTTTACTATTTTTGAGTCAAAAATGTATTCTGTTTAAACTGCTAATTTTTTTATGGTGTGGTATTAACATTTAATTAATTTAATAACATTATTTTGTTATATTTTCTTTTGTTTGCTCTTTTTGCTTTTACCATGAGTTTACCATTTAAGTTGAACATTTTATCTTAGTAATTATTTTGCTTAAAATACACAATAAAGTTCACCAACTTAATATCAAGACATCAAAGCATGTTCTATTACCTTTACTCAAGTGAAAAGAGTTTATAAATAGGACATAATGGATACAAACAGCAGTGTATAACACACGCATCATCACATTTCCAAGCCATAAGTGAACATTTCTCTCTCATCTCTCTCCTGCTTCTTATTCAACTGTTTGTGTTTCACAACAATCCTCCAGGTCAAAGGTTCAGGATTCAATACAGATTAGCCACATTCCACATCATGTTTTTCCAACTTGTCTTTGGCTCTGAATTTCTATCACATAAATGAAGCAATGCAATATCCAGAAAAAGTAGATTTTGAACCAGGAGCCTGCATCAACACAAACAGCTTCATTTAAGAAACCTTCATCGGATTAGAAAGAGAATGTCTGGTTTGAGTGACAGTACCATTCAGTATGCAAAAAGTCACGCTGTACGCTGTACGCATATACATTCACAGCACATGCAACGGGCTAGTCTTTCCTTACCATTGACTTAAAATTCACATTATATGGCTAAACATATAAAGTTAGATGATATCTTGCATATGCAAGAGCAATGCATTAATAGTGCAATATATTTTATATATTAGAATCCTCTGACATTTGTTATGGAAAGGTTGTAAATGGGTGCACACAAAACATTTGACCTCAACGTAAGCACTAAGCTACATGAAAAAACTTCTCAACAAATGCATTGAAAAAAAGTAACAAACAGATAAAACCCAGGCTAATTCCGATTACTGAGAATATTCTTTGTGTAACATGCATGAGACTTGCGTTGTTTGTTTTTAGATTAGACGTTAATTCCATTTTATGCTAATCTTGTCCTGTCTTCTTGTTCCTTCTTGAAAATCAATAAAACTGGCCTTCGATCAACCTCAAAGTGCAACTTCTGTGAACACTAAATAAAAACACTGGGAGTGTTTGAGGGGTGCGAGTGTGGATGTGGATGATGAATGGGACACTCCACTTGAGTTTGGCCCAGGAGGAGCTCCTTCTCCCTGGATAAACACGGTCTGCTGATCTGCTGACTGTGAGAATGATAGAGCCTCAGGAAGGAAAGAATAGAGTGAGCCAACCACAGAGCCGTTACACACCACAGAGAGATCTGCAAAGAGAGACACAATTTTACCATGTAAAAAAATATGAATGTTTTGTTGAACTGAGCCACATATTTCAAAACGAAAAACAAGTTACTTCAGTTGCTCCTTTACCTGCGCACAATTGAGCTCAGAGTAGAAAGAGGATGTCTCAACGCCCAGATAAAGAGGAACAGACTGTGACTCAGCACAACTGCAGACAGAGAATCATTAAATACATCACTGTCTTACAACATTATGTAGTTATTTCATTCGTTCCTGAAACGTGCATTCAACAGTATGCATTGTATTTTTTAAATATGACTTCAGCATGCATTTTATGTTTTAGATCATAATATTAATCAAGTCTCTAAAGCTGCTTTGAAGCGATATGTATATGTAAGTGCTACACAAACAATCTTCACATCAGCTTATATATTTAAAGCTGTGTGTACCTGTAGGATCTGGTGTTGTGGTCTGTAACAGTGTTGCACCAGGACACCAGGCCCAGGGTGAGAGTAACACTGGCCCCTCCAGAGAGGAAGAACACACAGAGACTCAGCAGCAGCGTGAGGAAGGCAGAGAACAGCGTGCTGCAGGAAAATAATAAAAACAATGGATCACACAATTAAAACTTATAATATATATATATATAATTAATATAAAACTTTTATTGAAATATTACTTAATATACAAAAATTTTAAAAGCATATTTATCTCACTCTATATATAATTAATATAATATTTAAGTATTAAAAAGACAATTTATTGAATAATATATTTCAAATATATACAGAATAATGCATGTTTATATATTGTACTTATAATTGTTTTACATCATTTAATCATTAAAACATTAAAAATTTAATATTTAAAATGTTTAAGCATAATTATTGTAATTAAATATAACATTTTATATTGAACTATTATAAAATATTTAGGTAAATTTCTTTGATATACTCCAGTATTAAATAGCATTAAGTTGAATACATATATAACTATTTAATATTATTTTAATTTTAGCTTATATTATTTTTATAAGTTTGATTTAATTTTATTAATTCATAAAATATGCCATTACTAGTTTCTGCAGTTACACAGATAAGAAATTGTACCATTAACGAATGTAGCATTCAAACGTCTTGTTGTCAGATTAGTGAGACTCACTCGTCATGACGCCGGTGGAGGTAGAACAGACTCCTCCAGCCCTGAACGGCTCCGTACAACACGGTGAACACACCGACGAATGTGGCGAACTGGCACGCCGCTAATGGACCCCATTGTTGCACCACCAAATGAGTGACCGTTCTGGGCTCTTCCTGACCCACCGTGAGGTTCTCCGTCCTCCAGAAGCCTTGACTAAACAGCGCGCACCTTCCCTTGAAAGCGGACCCGTTTAAAGCGAGCGGCACGACCACAAGGAGTCCCGCTATGACGGACAGGGTGTGGGCGGCGCAGTGAGCCAGCAGCAGCCGCCGGTCCAGCTCCATGGACTCGAAGATCAGTTTCAGCCTGTGGTGGAGGAGCGTAACCTAACGATTCCTGCTGGAATCTCGACGTTTGTTTTCGACAGTGTACCTGCAAATGTAAACTATATATAATAAGTGGAAATTTACAGCGCTTGAGTTTGTCGGGACTCCTCCTCCTGCGGCGGGACGATGTTACACAACGGTTCGGCTCTGCTCTGTGACGCACTCTCAGACGATTCTCACGAAACGCGCAACTATAACAGAGATCCAACATAAACTGGTTTTATATAAAAAAATAAAAAAAAAATTATCAAATATGCGTGTAACTGATTTAAATATTTAATTGACATTTGATCAAAAATGTCAGTAAAAGTGGGTGTTTTCCATGTTAAAAGCAGAGCCACGCCCCATTAAAACGTAACTCGGTCAGTGGATCAGCGCTGTTGAAAATGGGTCAAACATTATGTCTCTAAAACAAACCTTATCCTAATTGTTGTTAACTGCGTTACCCACTTTGCAATCACCAAAAATGCAACAGATATTTTACACCCACCAGCTTTTAAAATAAATAAAAAGAAAAGTTGACGTTTGATACCTCAAATTTGAAGGCCAGGTAGAAACGCATTTTTCAAACTTTTAAAATTATACTCATTAACATCTCTTTATTTAACTAATAAAAAATGTGACAGACTTCCGAAACAATATAAGAAATGTTATAGCCAGCTATTTATGAGGAATATCATTTTCTGTACTTTTCAGTGTTTTCCGTTTTTATTTATTTGTTTATTCATTAAAGTTTGCTTATATAAATCTATTTCACATTCTTCATACATAATTTTAATGTAATACTTAATTTGTATATATACATATATTCATGTGGTTTCTTTGTTGTTTTTGTGTGTTGTGTGTGTGTGTGTCCTTGTTTGTTACATGTGAAGTATTTGTTTTCACTGAGGTCTTGGAGCTGTAGATGTTGCGCTATTAGGATTCCTCCGGTAGGGGGGAGTGTCGCCACATGCCACGCTGACACCATAACAACCACGAAGAAGAGTGTCAAAGATTTGTTTCTCTAGCGTCCCAACAATATTTTCTTCACTAAACTGGCTTCTAAGCAACCATTTTAAAACCTTTAAAACGCAATGGACGAAAAGGTAAAAAATATATATATACTTGGCTGGTTGTTTCCTTTTATAGGTGATAAAAGCTAGGCGAAGCTGCATGCATGCTGTGCTGGGCGCAGTTCAAAACCGTTGAAATTATGTTTTGGTTTCAAAAGGTTACGACCTTTTTTTAATGACATGAACTGTTATATGTGCCTACGTAGATTTTATGAGCGTGTTTGATTTGATTTATTTATTAGTAACCGTTTAAAGTGGCATGGATGAAGATGAAAGTGATCAGTGTCCTGTTGGGAAAAGCAGCCTCAGTTGTTTTGCTGGTCTTAGTTTGTCTCCCAGTCTGGTTGAGATGGTCTGAGGGGTCGTACTGGAAGACCAGATGCACTGGTTTGGCATTACCAGGATGGAAGACCTTTCTACATTTTCTAAAACCAGCATAAAATTAATTGACATTCTGGTCTCCTGGTGCAGAAGCTGTGACTACATTAAGGGTTAATAGTGCTGTAGTTTTGTGTTGTCAACTCTTGTGGCATTGGATATGTGTGGCAGGTTTTCGATCCTACTGCAGGGGAGGATGGGTCAGAGGCAGAGGCCGGTGCATCTTCATGTTTGGGAGCCACTGGAGGATCATCTGGTTCCCGTTTGGAGTCGCAGCTCCAGGAGGCCATTCGGTTAAAGATGGAGGGGAATGCATTCTACCGGGAGAAGAATGTGCGCACTGCTATCGGACGTTATCATCGTGCTTTGCTCGTTCTCCGTGGCCTGGACACTGAGGTGAACTCTGCCCTGCAAGGGTTTGTGCCTCAGGTGCCAAAACTGAGCCAGGAGCAAGAGGACCTGCTGAGGAGCACTCAAGTAGACTGCTATAACAATTTAGCAGGTGTGTATTCCTTCCAAACAAGGTACTGTGGCCGTGTGAGGTAGTAATGCTTTCGTACTGAATTGCAAAACATTAAAATGTAATCATTTTATCCAAAGCTACTTTCAGTGCATTTGTAAGCATGTTTTTCTAATTAGTTTTTTTATTGGGCAGGCTAGGCTAGGTATCGTCATTGGTCACGTATTATCAGTTATTCTCCAGTAGCAGTATTAACATTAAGAGACATGGCATCCGATGTACGGAAGACGTTGACACATGCCACTATATTCAGTGGCACATCCAGTGATGCTTCCGGTTTTCACTGTGTTGATGGATTGTGTCAGTGTCAGTGTCAATACCACATTAACGGTCACATCTGTTACTGTAAACTTTAATTTTGGTACTGTCAGTGTGCATGCAGCATCATGAATACATTGGCCAGTGCAATCTCTTATCTGTGGCTTTAATATTATTATTATTATTTTTATTTTTTTTATAGAATTAAAAAATAATTGCACAATTTTATAAAATAGTTTCATTTCTTATTGGGATTGTCAGTGGGGGGAGTGAATAACCAGCACTCTTTTCCCCCCTCAATACAATGACTGGTGTGAGACCCTTGAGCAAGGCACTGAAGCCCCAACTGCTCCAATATTGCCCCAACCCCCCCAAAAAAAAAAACAACAACAACAAAACTTAATATATTATAATTTTGTCAAGATTTATAAAAAAAACATCAGTAAGCTCATAATTTGTACTAAAATAGTCTAGTCTGGCTATGTCTGTGTTTCTGAGAAGGTCAGCAGACATTGAGGCTCAGGTTTATTCCGATCCGAGCTCGTGAGCGCAGAGCGCATTTCTGAATATCCCGATCCGCTCGCTCAACCCAGAATGGCCTGCTGGTTCGAAAATATCCAAGGAGACATTTAATTGTTTAGTAATAAACTGGTGTTTCTGTGTTGCTGCAAAGATGAAGCTGCAGATGCAGACTCGCCATGAACACCAGAGAGAAATGCATATTTCATATGGATTACATCATCAGAGAGTAGCCCATTTATTTTGGTTTGAATATTTTAGTTTAAAAGAAGACATTTCAAGCTTTCTGTAATATATATCCTATTTTTCTCAAATCTGTGAGGCACACGCTGAGTTTAGTTCACATGCAATGCAAGTGATTGTGCCTGAGCCTTATTACATATATTGTAACTAATTGATAAGACATTGATCAAAATTAAGATACAATTTATACAAAACGAAAATCTTTTAAATATAGTTTTCTATAAAACAAAACTTAATGAAGTCGTCAAAATCATGTTTTACCAAAAACAGCGCCGTTGCTCCCATCATACTTGGCCACACTTCACTTTTTGAAACCTCCATTTTTGTCTATCTCAGCATAAGTGTCCATCTATTTCACCATCATCTTACCCCCACAACTAGGATCCTGTTATTTGCTTTCACTTTTTGCTGGCACCTCATCATTATTGATCACATTTAAAACTTTTAACCATAGCAATTAATCATAATGAGAAATGGGAAACAAAATGGTGTGAACTTTGTCCTTGATCTCATGATAACCCATAACAGGAGAGATCTTGCTTTATCATTAATCTTCTACCATTCCACACTTTATACTTGTATTCAGCAAGGACTCAAAAGTGACAGTAAGGCATTTATATAATCTTTCAAAAGATTTCCATTTCAAATAAATACTGTTCTTTTGAACTTTCTACTCATCAAATATTCCTCAGAAAAACACATCACACTTTCATACAAAAATATGCAGCACAACTGTTTTCACCATTTATGATTATAAGAAATGTTTCTTGAGCAGCAAATTGCCTTAGTAGACAATGTGACAGTGAAGACTGGAGTAATGACTGCTGAAAATTCTGCCTTCACAGGAATAAATAACATTTTAAAATGTATTTGAAATGTTAATAGTATTTTGCAATATTTCAGTTTTTTGTGTGCGTAAGAGACTTCTTTCAAAAATCTTACTGACCGCAAAGTTTTGAATATTAGTGTTTATAAATCTTATTTGGGAAAGCATTCTCCTCTTAACATATTTCTGTGTTTCACAGCATGTTTGCTACAGCGACAGGTGGTGGACTATGCCCGTGTGTTAGAGTACAGTCTGAAAGTGCTCAGATGGAGGTCAGCTGACATTAAGGCCCTCTACAGAGCTGGAGTGGCCTCATTACAGCTGGGTGATGCTCAGACTGCTCGACATTACCTCATACAGGCCAGCAGGGGAAAACCTAATGGTAAAAACAAACCACATCCCACCTTTCTTGCATATATCATCTTTTCCCAACTTGCACCAGAGCTCTCCTAGGGGTCACCAAGTTGAGTTTAGGGGAACTAATTGATTTTGTTGAATTCAGTTTGACAAATTTTCATTATTATGATATAAACGGATGTCTAGCTGAGAAAAAAAATCAAAAGAGCAGTGGGTCGTTCACTGACTGCATTCCATCTGATGCCATGTGCAAAGTCAAGTTAAAAATAGTTCAAAAACATGTCACAGGACCCCTGCA
Organism: Carassius gibelio; assembly: GCF_023724105.1. Lineage (NCBI taxonomy): Eukaryota > Metazoa > Chordata > Actinopteri > Cypriniformes > Cyprinidae > Carassius > Carassius gibelio. Next base: position 12,476,545 of record NC_068384.1, read on the forward strand.
TTATCTTCTGTACCTTTAGCTATATTTAATCGCAAGAACGTGTCATGTTAACGTGTCATGGCATGGTTAAATGCCACACAGAATCAGGGAAAATTCAAAGCATGATTAAAAAGTTTGAAATTGTGCAATGATATTCACAATGCCATCTTATGATTTGATATAACACTACTTGCTGAAAAAGCCAAACACAGGGTTACCAATAACAATATCTGGGCTGATATTTTGATAAGTTAATAACCAAACTTTCCACCAAACTTAAATTTTTTTTAAGCTTATTTTTGCTTAAAAGACTTTTCTGTTGCCTTGTCATATTAAATGAAGTTTACGTGTGCATACATTTAAATGTGGTGTCAGAAAGCATGTGACATAGAAAAAGTCCCCTTAGATAAAGGTTGGGAACTACTGGTCTTATAAAGTATTATTCTGCCAGGGCTACAATTTTCTCAAGGGATTACAGCATGGGTGCCTATTACGTAATACAGCATGGTTATTTTATTACATTTTGCGGATGCATCCATTTTCTTAAGAATTATTAAGATCAAAAACCCCTTCTCTGCAGCCTTCAGTTGAACTGCTGTTTCATATCTGCATTCAAAGTCTATGTCAGTGATTTGACTGGATATGAGACATTCATATATTCCTGTTCTGCATTTCTCAGATCCTGATGTAAAGAAACAGCTGCAGCGAGTGGAGGAGAGACTCAGCCAAGACTACCAGAAAGAGAAGGCACTGTACAAAGGCATGTTCAGCAAGCAGAAACAGGGTGAGGACCAGTTAACAGAGGAGAAGACCCAGAAATCGATCCAAACGGACAAATACATGACTCAGCAGGAACATGCATCGTTAAATTAAGCTTGAGCTGACAGCAACATGAAGAAAGTGGGATGTTTTGCTTCAAGGCATGGCTAATTTGCTACATATGGCATTTACTGGTGTTGAAGGGGCAGTAGCAGGACTGAATGCGTGGCTGAAATCTGGTGCAACGTGGCAGCTTGTGCAAGAATTTTAATGCACTTAAAATGCATTGTATTCTGGTATTGTATAGTTAACATACTGTCTAGCTGCTTCTGTTTTGCATTCGTTTTCTTCCAGCTGTGGGTCTGTATTTTTTTTTGTGTCATATGATAGTTCTCTTGCTTTTTGTTTGTTCATCCTAATAAATATTTTTGAAAGAACTCTATGCATAATGTATTTGCCATTTGAGTGTTCAAAAGCGATTATTAATGGATTATGCTAATGTGATTATGGAAATGCTGTGATAAGATTATGGTAAGTCTATGACAGCAGATTTTAGTTTGTGAGATCTCATGTAATCCTACTGTACCACAAAACACTTCACTCAGCAGTAGCAATATATTCCTTCATTGCCAAGCAAATCATTAAGGATCATTTTAAATTTGAAACACTTTTATTGATTGCTGAAACATGAACTCTTTAACAATCATTTCAAATTCTGTTTTTTTTTTCATCAAAGTCCTGAGCGTTAAGTTCAACAACATATTTTTTAATTTGGTCAGCATATACTTTAGTGCTTTATTTTTTTTAAGCATAATATGTTCATAGTAAAAACAACACCAGATCCACTATGACCATAAGAATGCACATAGACACGGCATGGCATGCAGAAGCACCTACACGAGCAGAAAGAAAAAATTGTACGTTTGGGAAAGTTGGCAGCTTGGTTTTTCCCTTTTTTAATTGTTCATACTAATCTTTTTTTTTCGACTTGTGATTTTTATTGAAACTAAGGGACCTCATAGAGCCAAACATTTTCCTTCCAAGGTCACGGAACGATCTGGAACGGGTTAGAGGAGCTGATGGGGGAGGCGAGGGCGAGAGCGATGGAGACGAAAGAGGAGAAAGAGAGTGACTGCTCCCCTCCAGGCTCTGGGAGCGAGAGAGATGGAAAAGACTGGCAGTTGAAGAATGATGTTTCTGCTCCTTTCTCACAAGATTGCGAGCACGTTCAGAGCCCCGTCCTGCACGGCTGATCTCAAATGAGGAACGCCACTGATTGCTTTCCCGTTTCTGAGAATATGGCTCGAGTATTCCCTGAGACTCGCTTCGAAATAATGCTCTCCTGGACAACCGGAGGCTGGAACTCCGACTGTCCCAACTCGTACCTTTCTTTTTCGAGTTGTTCACTCTTTGATCTTGCCTACTGGATGATGTTTCTTTCAACGAGGTGTGCCTCCATCCAAATCCTCCAGCTCTCTCATCTCTCTCATCATAGTCCTCCTCTCGTCCCCTAAATCGTGTTTCAAACCCCTTCCAAAACTTTCCACCCTTTTTAGGTGTTTGAGTGCTCATTTCATCCTCCCATCCAGTGCCATAGTCTCTGCCTGAATAGCTACTAACCGTGGATGCTCGAATAAGTTCTCTCGAGGCATGTATGCCCTGGTAAAGCCTTTCTCCATCACCACCCCTCCTCCACCCTCTATCTTGAGGCCTCCACCCAGCCCCTGCGTTCTGCCGGAGGGAACCTCCACGAGGCCAAATAGGACCCTCCAGGGGGGAACTACACGGCTGAAAGCGTGGAAGAGAGCACTGAGATGGGGAGTCACGCTGAAATACTGAAAGCTGAGCAGGAGTGAAGGGTGAATTTGAAAGTAGCCGAGGAGGGGAGTGGACTCTGTTGTGGGAGGAGCCTGGAGAGGAGGCAGAGTCTGATTGATTATGAGGAAAATGCAGAATGGGAGAAGAAAGAGTGGGTGTGGGACCAGACTTGTCAGAATGAGGGCTATCTGACTGTGATGTCAGTGACGAATGACAATCCGAGTGTGAGACTTGTAGGCGATGCGGTTGAGATATGTAATCCTGTCCAGTGCCTGCACCTGCCCAGGTGGATGATGGTGGTGTTAGATTAGTTAGATCTAATCCAAATGGGTGCTGACATGATGACCGGGAGGAGTGCTGTATTGGAATGTTACTTGGAGAAGCAGATCCAACACCTCTTTCTCTTTCACTCCTAAAACAATCAGCATCCAACTCCACCCCCTCCTCCATCAAGCCAAGAACTACAGATCTTGGCAGGCCAGATACATGAGAGATTTCACATACAACTGCAGAGTCCTCGTTAAGTTTGGGAGGGCTGTCTAAAGCTTTGGTTGGAGGGCAACCCTCTGCCTCTTCCCTAGAGACTCCACTCCAGTCTAGTGACTTGGAGAATCCCATTTGCCCAAAGTTCTTTCCAGTTATCTCCAGAGACCCTCGATTGTTCACAGAGGAAGGGCAGGTGGAGATCCTTGGTCTCCTGCTCCAGTTTGGAGTGCTGGTGATGGTAGACGTCGAAGAGGAAGAGGAAGCAGTTGGAGTGACTATACCGGCGGAGAGATGCCCACACGATCCTGATACCTCATCTTTCACATTGTTACCATCAAAACTCAAAGCCTTGTTATGATTTGGATTCAGGTTCAAATTAAGATTTAAGTGGAAGCTGATGTTGAAGTCCTCCCCTGTCACTGAGGGTAAGTTTCCAAGGTTGATAGAATTTCTACTTGTGCGTTTACCAATACTGCTGAGGCTAACTCTCGCTGAATTGCCCATGATAGACTTACAAGGAGTAACACTCCCTCCTGACATGCTGGAGGAGGAAGCACTTCTTAGGTGAAGTCCCTCAAAACCAGCACCTGGAATGTTTATTTGGGCTCCACGACTGGAAGTTTCAGCAGCCACCCTGCAGTGATGCTGATGGACTAATCTGTTGATGTATTGCTCCAGCTGAGTAAAGGAAGGAGAAGCTGGGAGTTGGCCCTTCACAAGAGGTTGCTCAAGCCCTGGCTCCACAGGCTGCTCGCTCTCTGGACTGGGGGAGAGGCGTGTGGGGGAAGGGTCCTGGCAGTTGGTGAACAGAGGGCTCTGGAGGGCCACAGCATGAAGTGGACTAGGATAAGGGTACACCTCTTTTGTCTTCCGAGAAACTAGGTCAGAGCAAAATTTAGGGTCCAGCTGTGGACTGGAGTTGGAAGAGGGTAAAAGTGTGCCTGGGTGAATGCCTCCCAAACTGGAACAAAGGTCTGTCAGGAACATGAGGCTCTTGAACTCAAGGTCCCCTGTTCATAAATAACAACAAAAACTTTGTAATGTTATTTACATTCTTCTTAGTACACAATAAATTATGTAATGATTTTAATTAGAAAAAAGCATAAAATCAAAATCACAGAATTATTACAAAATGTATTATTTTCTTTAATAATACTTTTTTAAAGGGGTCATATGATGTTGCTAAAAAAGAACATTATTTTGTGTAATAAAATGTTTATGCGGTTTGAGGTTAAAATAAAATACATTATTTTCCACATACTGTACATTATTGTTTCTCCTACTATGATATTATGCTTTCTGAAACGCGTCTATTTTTACAAAGCTCATTGTTCTGAAAAGAGAGGTGTGCTCTGATTGGCCAGCTATTCAGTGCATTGTGATTGGTCGAGTACCATGTGACGGAAATGTTACACCCCTTACCATACTGTGATGACGTGTCCCCGTGTGATGAGACAAAACCAATAAAACCTATTCTAAACGAGGCATTTGCAGCATCCAGTGGGGACATAATTACTGATTATAAAGATTTATACCGTCTTTATATACATTTTGTTGCATTACTTAAACATAAAACCATTTCTGCATTTGTGATCGGAGAAACGACAAACAAGCGCTACTCTACAGTGACCAAAACTCTCGTTTGAATTGCATCATATGACCCCTTTAAAGGGTTAGTACCAAAATTTATTTTCGATGCTTCAAATCCTTCTAACTGACCCTCTGATGTCACATGGACTACTTTGATGATGTTTTTATTACCTTTCTGGACATGGGCAGTATACCATACATACATTTTCAGTGGAGGGACAGAAAGCTCTCGGACTTAATCTAAAATATCTTAAACTGTGTTTGTTCCAAAGTTAAAAGGAGGTCTTACCAGTTTGGAACGACATGAGGGTGAGTTATTAATGACATAATTTAGATTTTTGGGTGAGCCATTGCATAAATTGCATAAATATTATGAAATGTAAAAAATTTGACATTCCAAACTAAATTATCATTATTGTAAATAGTAATTATGCATATGATTTTTAATTCCTAATATTAGGCAAACAGGGATTGTCATTAAATGCTCATTACTATTTTACAGGATTTTTAAAGAATGATTTATTATTTACATTTCATAAAATGCAAATGTAAAAATACTACCATCATGTAGAATTACTTCTAACTATTTTTGTTTGTATAAATGGACAAAGGTTTTTTTTTTTTTTTTTTTTTTAGATCACAAGTCATACCAGTAGAAAAGGGCCTTCTTTCTTGTTTCTCCACTGGGCCCTCAGGACACTCCGTACTTTGAGATTCAGCCCCGCTCCAGTGAGTGGCACTATGATCGAGTGAGCGAGGCCTACAACTGACTTTCACTGACCCTCCAGGAGCCTCGCTGGATACAGAATAACAAGAGTCTGACAGAGAACTCCCACTGACCGAGTAAAAACCTGTGGACAAGAGAATGACAGATTGTTAAGGGGAGCAGTGCTTCAGGGGTGACATGATATAAATGATGGGAGTGCCATAAAAAGCCAGGGTTAATGTTTGCCAAAGTAAAAGGAGAACTGCCAAAAACAAAACCTATAGGTGTCATGTTGAAGTTGAAATGTCAAGACTGAATCTTTTGTTTCAAACAGAGCCTCAAGCCATCCAAACTGTGAGTCATGCACTTGTGTGAAATGTATTACTATTTCATGCAGGGCTCATTCCTCGGGAAGGGCTTAAAGGATAAATATCTTTTGATTTAGATATATCACATAGTTTCAATGATTGAGGAACCTCTACATAGTTTATCCAAAAGGTTCAATCTTGTAATTTGGGTCTCTTTAATTCCCCCAAGTCAGCATTCATGGATTTTCTAACTATAAATCTTAGTATTTAATTAATTTTCCTTTTCATTTTTTTTACGTGTGTCAGATTACTCATATTTTATACCAGTTTTGACCAACACTACTGAATAACATACCATACCAAGAATAACCAACTGTGACTAAATAATTATTTAATGCTCCAAGTGCCAAATACTAAAAAAGGGAAACAAACAATACTGTGGAACAATGATTAATCACACAATTTGTACTTTTGTGAATCAAAAGAACTTTAGAGATGCACCTCGATGAGAGATATTTCAGTGCCCTTTGCTACAGATTGAAGTATTCAGACAGACATTCTGAACTACTTTTTACAAAACATCAAAAGGTTTATTATTAAGGTATTTGGCGTATAAGCACCTGAGCTGGGTCTAGAGTCGCAGTCAAGCGGTGTGGTGCTAGGCAAGTCTGGAGTGGGAGAGGACAGCAGATCAGATGGGATGTCCCAGGACAGTGTAGACCAGCGAGAGCTTATCCCCTCTCCTGCAGTGCCAAGGCAAGACAGATCAGGGTTTGCAGGGGACAGACTCTGAAACAGATGGAGGAAGACCTCATTCACACCTGGTATTAACATATGATCATGATGCATGTGAATGCATTGCATTTGTAGCTCAACACTAATCCATCATGACGCATCTTAAGCAACAGCTAAGGACCGCCTACCCACCTGTCAATTGAGAAACATTCTAGAAGAAAATAATCTAGAATATGCAGACATGAACTGATATCAACATGCCGCATGTGCCACACAAACAAATGTTTAGTTAAAGGGATACTCCACCCAAAAAGAAAAACTCTTATAAGTGGGTTCATGAGTGTTGTGAAGCACTACATCAGATGGTTTATAGTTTAAAACTTTTAAAATATTGGTATTTTTCCTCACACACACCAATCGTTTCGCTTCGGAAAACATTGATTCATCAGTTGGTTTTACATGGATTAGTGACATTTTCACTTTGTGTGGTTTTAGAAGTGTTAGCTTTGAGGGAACCTAAAAAAAGAATGTCACATACATTTAGGACGACAAGGGTGATCAAAAAAAATTTAATTTTTATTTTGGGGATTTTATTTCATTTAATATACTTATTCACTCTAAAATAAGCATTCCCATCAAAACAATGTCCACAATTAAAATGAGATTTTATTTTGTGCTTTTGGTGCTCCATCAACATGCAATAGCACATTTACGTAAGCGAGTGTATGTGGTCCTGAATTCAGAGATCCTCTTCTCGAAATACGATCACAGCTGGTTACTGGAGGTGCATTTGAAACACATGTTAAAACCTAATATAAACAGCAATTTGTCTCAGCTGACCACTTGTGATCAGATTACCAGAGACTGATGTTAATACCAGTATAGAGTCAGGTATCTGTGATGTATATATTTACACACCTGTAATGAGAAGCCACATCATTAGCCAGTGACTTTATGATGTCTAAGCTTGCTTTTCTGAGAGGATTTTAAAGGACTAATAAACTGAGATCCTTCAAGGGAATGCTTTCTTTAAAGTTCAGAAGTTTTGAATCTCTTATCTGTGTGAAGTGTTTACTGGGGTTAGTTGTTTGTGATCCCCAACCTCCCCCAATCGTGAGGAATCTCCCTTTGCAGCACTTCTGAGGAATCCCATCAAACCAAGAGACTATTGTGCATATCCTGTTAAGTCCGATCAACCTTCTGTCAGACTTTTACAGACAATGCAGGTGATGCATTGGCGAAATGAAAAAAGTCGGGGGAGGGCTGTTAATAAGCAGAGAGCGGAGAAAGGCAGAAGATGAAACAAAGGAGAGAGGGAGAAAAGACGGGGGTATAATGGGTATTGAAAGAGACTTTGACCAGGCTTATCTCTGCTTCAGCAGTTTACCCACAATTCCTGTATCAGACTCTAAAAATATATATGGAACAAAAAAACGTTCAGAGTAAAGAGTGAGCAGGACATAAAGGTGGAGAACTCAAGAAATAGCACATAAAGAGACTAGATACTAAAGAGTTTTGAAGAAAAGTATAGAGCACAGGGGATGGGTTGCCTAGTGAGACGAACAGCATGAAGGAGGCATTTCTCATGTGAGAAGCCCTCCCAACCACCACCACCACCACCACCACTCCTGGATTTAACTGCCTCCCCCACTTCACTTCAGAGAACCGTCTCTTCCTGCCCTCTCTCTCCTTCTCTTTCTCACTCTCCTTCTCCTCTCCTCGCCCACACATCTGATTTAGCAGCAATACTTTAACTCTTTCTTTGCTGGTGGAATATGAACTAACACTTGCATTGCCACTTCCACATGCATTTTAGAAATCCCAGCTAGGACATGTTGAGGACTTCTGTTTCATTTTTAGTGCATAAAGATGTATAATTAGCCTCTAAAGTCCAAATTTGTTCATATGCACCCATGAATACATCTAGATAGAATCTATACTGCATTAACCCGGTACACAGTAACAGTTTTTTTTTTTTCATTTAACCGGGAGGGGAATTGGAAGCAGCATTTGGTCAATGGGGAAACCTGATATGGGTCTCATGCAGGATGCACTGGCCATTTTCCAGCTACCGATCAATTCATAAAGGAGTGCTCTGGCACATGGAAACTACATTATATGAGGCTAATGATCCAAACGGACATAAAATAATGGAAATAATGAGGTGAATATCCAGTCTGGTCATTGGTTTCATCGAGGGAGGAATTACTCATTCAATTCCCTCACTGACACAGGAAACCGCTTAATGTCGTATTTTAATAACTAGGTGAGTCTTGAGGGAGGCAGCAGGAAGACAGCTTTTCAGCCACTGAATCAGAGCAATCAACCCTTTGACTGAAAAACATATCATATATTGTAACAGTCTAATAAATCAACGTCAGTAAAATGAAAAACTATATGCTTATTAGCTATGAAATCGGATGCTGCATTCAGCCACTGCACAGAAGACCATCCTAGTGAGGGTTGCTGTTAATGGCACACCCCCGTTCTCAATCTTTCTGTCCATTTCCCTCCATCCTCTCTCTCCCTCGGCGGGTAGCAGGGGAGAGGTGATATCGGTGACGCCGACAACAGAAACATTTCTCCATGTGGTGTTTATGCAAATGGAAGCCGCGTAGGTGGAGAGGCAACAACATCGCCCGATGATGACTAATACTTTTGTCTCATGATACATATTGATGTTTCTCATGCACACATTTTGCTGGACTGAATGGCTACTTGTAAGTGTCCTTTAAAAGCCTTTTGAAATTGCGAAAACAATTTTTAATGCCATGAAAGAAACATTCTAATTATAGTATATGTAATTATATAAATGCCCTATAATAAATGAAGGACATGAGATATCATTTATGAGCTACTTGCCACTATTAAAAACATTTCATATTTGTGGCTTCACTTGAGTTCACTTGCACACTGTTCATTTTATAAAAACACACAATGGTGCTTCTATTGTCAGCTCTCATACACTTCCCCCCGATCTCTCATTACACAAGCACACTGCTCCTGTTATCAGTCCTCCATATCTGCTCAAGAGCCCTGCCACAGCAAACTTACTTGTCTGTGAAACATACAGAAAGTATGTGTCGATTAATAAGGAATTGATAGCCAGCTCTCTCTTAATCTAGAAAGCAGTATGTTATTTTTCACATGACCATGTTTAAAAAGAGCCCTTCATTTACAGCTGGCAACATTTGAGACGGATGCTAAAGTACATTTTCTACATAGCAGTTGCAATTAATTTAATATCAATGCAAATCTATTCAATTCTAAATATATAATGCATGTTAATGAATTGTTCATGTATATAACCATGCAAAATTTGTGCAAATTATTTAATTGCTATATATGATATTCTATATGAAACATTTTATTCTGTCTGCTTCTATAAGACTTCTATAATGAGAGTAATATTTGAGTAAATTGGTTATGTCCATTTTTTATGGAAATTGTTCACATGTTGTCCAATGATTCAACTTACCCCCAAACATGAAGCAATTACTTTTTTCTTCTAAGTAATATTTCAGTTTTCTAGTAGATTATTTCACATTTCACTTGATAGGATCATTTCAAATATATAATTGGACATATTTAGATCGTATTTTCCTTGCACAGGGGCCAACTTAAAAAACGACACAGCTTACCCCCTTCCCCCTATATATTTTTCATGAGACACTAGACTAGAAGGTATTTTGTATTGGCGCAATCAACATGCAGTGGCCCAAAATAGCTGTGCACTCCAACTCAACATTAAAACGCTGTAGAAAAAGAGGAGAACAATTGTGAACAATCCTGTCTCGGTCATGCAACCTGAGCTCCACTGGATGCCACTGTCACCGAAACGTTTAGCAGGTGCCACCAGCAGGGTTCCACCTCCATGAGGAGATCAAAGTTAAAATTACAAGGAACATTGTGTTCCTGTGGAATTTCCCACGTCCCCACTGACCTGTTGCCTGCGGGAGGTTGCTGCACCATCCTCGGTGGTGCTCTCCGGTTCTTCCCCCTGGTAAGCGGGTGCTCCATTCATGTCCAGTACCGCATCCACCATCTCCAGCTGTCGTCCTCTGAGAAGATCCAGCTCCATTATACCGGCCAGAGTGGCTTTCAGTCGCTCTCCAATACGAACCCGCTCGCTCCCTGACCATAGCGAATTCACGCAACCGCGGCGTCCGACCATTGTGCGCGCAAAATCGGTTTCGAGGCAAACACTGTGTTCGCCGGTGAACGGAAAGGCTCACTATTCGCCGCTAACCTGAGCACCGACTACCAATGCAGCATGAGCGCTGTGCGACATGAACAACACCGGAGCAGACGCTTAAAATTCAGAGTCAGTAACAATGTATCACGAAAATGCAGTGCGGTGGCGACTCAACTTTCACATTGAGTCACATGTAACAAAGGCAGACTTTTAAGGTCTTAATTTACACCCCAGAGAAATCCTTTCCCACTTAACCATTTGAGATCCCTCAAACATCACGTCAGCTATCATTCGGGATGATGATGATGATGATGATGAAGATGATGTGGATTGAATCATATGCCACAGTCTTGCACACAGCGCACCGCTGTGAAGAAAAAGAGTATGAACGGGGAGGAGTTAGACGCGAAAGCTCGCTGCTGATTGGCCGGGGAAGTTTTCGAACAGAATTGAGACTTAGGTTGACCAGCTTTTTTTTAAGACTCGGAATGTGTGTATCTGCTAGTTGTTACGATGAGCTGACTGACTTGTTGCCTAATGCCTAATATTTAATACAAACTTGAACTGTGTTTATTTCAGATCAAATTAAAACGAAATTAGCAGAACAGATTTTATTTATTCATCCCAGTGACTCGAATCTATTTGAATCTTTGAATTCGTTCACTAGAAAAATTATTTCGAACACGGAGGCATGCATCGAGTCAGTTCATGGAATGATTCGTTCACCTAAAACATTCACGAACCGCTACTAAGATAAATATTGGATTACTTTCAGCTATACGCATATAAAGAAAGAATAATGACCACATTGTGATTTAAAAGAGTATGCTGTTACTTTAATGACGTGTAGTATTTTGTACCCTGTTGTACTTTTCCAAAAGATCACATATCCACTTGGTTTTGTTGGTTTCAAATACCAGGTTCATGTATCGGCTGCTATGCGTTGAGAACTTCCACTGCAGCCACAAACGACAAAGACTGCTTCTAACCAGCAGGTGACAGTATCTGGCTGTCTAACAAACAAGATCTCCATCAGAAATCATTTAATCGCCTGTCATTCTGACACAAGGGGAGGAAGACAGTCAAATATAAGTTGGATGTTCCATATGTCAGTCCATGTTGGATAGCTATAGAGTTTAGTTTATACTGAAACCAAATCACAAATGAAAACATCAAATGAAAATAAATAGATAATATAAGACCCGTTTTAACAAGATACAATAATGTATGTAAAATCAATTTGTTATTTATAAAACAGTTATTGTGATTCATTTGTCTCTGAAAGAGTATTCTTAAGTTTGAACGAAATATATGAAACTGGCCTATAGCACAATATTTCTGCATATCAGTTTTTTTCCCCTAAAATAAAACTATTTTGACTATTCATAAGCAAACTTCCTGCTGTAAGCATAAAACTAAATGTGAAACCTCAAACTCTGGTAGTTCTCTTCCACTTCAGTTTTTTATCCTCTTTTCCCAAATGTATTTCTGTTTTTAAAATTTAATAATTTACATAATATATTTTTCATGCATTGCACTGATGTGAACACCTTTATATCTCAAATTAATAGCCTAACTTTTTAACCTGTTTTGAAATGTCAAGGTTTAGCTCAGTTTAACTTTTAAATAGTTAAGTTTAAACACTTTGAACACACTTTAACCCCTCAGTGATTCAACAAATATATACGCTCCTGGTGAGCCAGTGAGATGTAAAATGTTTAAAAAGTTTAGTTAGCAACTTGTATTTAGCCTATGTCAGACCCTATTTTGGCCTTGTTATTATTTCATATAATTTCCATCAGGCACATAAAGTTCACTGTTTATTTCGCATCTCTTTGACCTCACTGAGAGTGGGGTTATGGTGTGGATGGGCCTTGTGTGAAAAACTGGCTTTTGTTCCTGAAGCGCTTGGGTTCTGTTTCACTATGGTCATGCAGTCCATAACACCATACTAACTTCATTGTGTTTGGGTTAGGGTTAGTTCACCCAAAAATGCACATTCTGTCATTATTTAGCGACTCACCCTTGTGTCAGTCCAAAACTTAATCACATTACCTCCTCTTTGGAAAATAAAATATTTGTATGTTATTTTCTTGTAACCTTTTACATTAGATGTCTGTACACGATTCCTGAATATAGTTGTGTTATAGTTTTGTTTTAAAGTCTTGTTTTAACTTTTGACTACAATTCTGTGATTTAATCTCTTTTTCAGTGCAAAGAATGCTTTCAAAACGTCCTACACCCTGCGGCAGAAACGGTCTTCTTGAATATGCAGCACACGCTTGTGTTTGTCCCGTTAGTTGAGTTTAGGGAACGCCTTTTCTCACGTCTGTCACGTCTGTTGTTCACTGCAGTGTTACACGAACGGATGATTCGTAATTGAGCTGTCATGGCACTCTTTAAAAAAACAGAGTTGAACTTCAAATGACCAGTGTCTGTTCTGCTCATTTACAGCGACCGTTCATTATTGATCGAGCGCGAGGACGGGAGAGGCTCTGAAAAGGTTTTGAAGAGCTTATGTAACAGTTAATATCCTAATATCATCGCTAGGTCTTTAATTAGCGCAAGTACTTCTCGTTTTTTCACACCTCAGACTGTCCTCCTCCCACACACACACACACACGCACTCGTATAAAGGCCGAGCCCCGAGGCATTTGAGACGACCTCCACCCGTGGGTTCTTCGTCAGCCCAAGCACAGCTTCCTCGTACCTGAGCATCGTACAAGTCTCCAGCCTCGACAAACTTCAGTCAGAATGCCTCCCTACGAGAAATCCATGGAGATGATGCCTTTCAAGCAAAGGAAGTGCCTGGGTATGTCATGACATCAACATAAAACTCACTGACTCATCTATTTTGTCCCTTGATTTAGATTGTTGGAGAAATGTTTAATTCTATTTTATTTTTTAGAGTAAAATAAATGCTATATATATATATATATATATATATATATATATATATATATATATATATATATATATATATATATATATATACATACATAGCTCTTGTGGTTATAATAATTTCAGAATATCTCTGAAAAATTTAGATTCCTACACTTTTTTTTATATTTAAGTAAAGCAATTTTCAATTTTTTGGTTCTTCCAATTGCAGCAACAAGAAAAGATGAAGTCTGCACTATTCGGTCTAAGTTCCCCAACAAATTACCGGTAAGATACCTTTTTCAAATATGAAATAAAAAATTAAACAACAGCTTTTTTTCACTACTGAAATTTTGTTTTGTAATTTAGGTAATTGTGGAGCGATATCTTCGAGAGAAAAAGCTTCCCCTACTGGACAAAACCAAATTTCTTGTCCCGCATGAGCTGACATTAGGGCAGTTCCTCAGTCTGATCAGGTGTGTGGACTCTCTCTCTCTTTCTAAATTATATGATGCTGTTTTTAGCTGAATGTGTCAGATTTTGCAGCTCAAAAGACAATGAGTCATTACTTGTTTTCATGACTATGTGAATGTGTGTTGTATGAACAGTGAATCAGACCTGTGCTGCTGTGGCACGTTGCTTCAATCACAGGATAGATTTATGAGGCACCGCCTGAAGTTTCAGGAACATTCAAGCCATTATTTTCAGTAATGCTAATTTCCTGTCTTGCTCTTTCTTTTTCAGAAGTAAGATGGCACTAGAGGCATCTCAAGCTCTGTACCTACTGATCTCAGGAAAGAATGTGTCCTGTTTGTCAGCCAGCATGGGAGAAGTTTACTCACAGTTCAGAGACCCTGATGGCTTCCTCTACATAACCTATGCTTCCCAGGACATGTTTGGATGAAAAGACCTTTGAAAAATGAGCGTTACATATAGATCAAGTTACATACCTCCAGACTGATGCCTCTCTGAGATCATGTATTGCTGCTAAATGAAGACTCTCAATGTGCATTACACCTAAAACCACACAGACCACCAACACGTGGCCGAGAGGACTCTTCTGCCCTCATTTCTTAGTAGTTTAAGTTTCTTTGAGGCTAATGTTGAAGCATAATCAGTATCTTTGAAAGAGGTTACAACTGAGCTGTCTAATATGAAGAACCGTAAAGTGATGTCACTTGCACTACTTCTCAAGCCTCTCAGTCATGAGGATCCAACACAACAAAGAAAGTCCTGTCCCTGAAAGGACCTGGGATGTCCTGTCACAATGAGACAGGGTTTGTTCGATGCTGGTTTCCTTTCCTTATTCTTTCTGTGACTGTGCATCTGTTCCTAAAACAAATACAGAGGAGATGGACAAACAAAAAAAACTATTTAAGCACCTACTGGAATGTAAATGACTGCAAGAGTCATGTTGTACTCCGCTTCAAATGCAGTTAATGAATCAGTTTAGTTCTTTTAATTAAATGTCTGGTTTTATTTGATTCCATATATTCTGTTAATGTGGTTTATTCTGTTCAACGGGGAACTGAGATTAACATGGTGAGTCGTGACATACACTAGGGGGTAGGAATCTAATTTGCTTATCTTTTTTTATTTGGTTAGCTTAAAATAAACAAAATGGCCAGTAAGTGGTCATTTTAATACTCATAAACATGCACAGAGCAGTGAAGCAATTCTCTGCTAGAAATCTGAGTCATTGCTTTTAGTCGCACATCTCTTCTAATGTTTCATCACCCTTTTACACATGCTTGTTATTAACAAGCATCTCTAATAGAATGGTTTAGGTTACTGTGTCAGTAAGCAGGAGGTGCTAAACGGGTCAGGTCTAACAAATTATATGGCATTATAAGAATTGCATGTTAGTGTCTCTCACAATGCAACTAGGCTCTACTTTATCCCTATCTAGCAAAGGCATTTTAATTTAGGATAAAGCACGAGTTGATGGTGGTAATTTTAAACCCTTCACATCTGCATTCTTACTGTCACTTAAGACATTTGCACCTTCCTGCAAAGTGTGTTGTGAAAACAGAATGCATTAACTGAGAAATGCCAATGAGAAAGTTCAAACAGAGGTGAACTGAGGTTATAGGGCAGAATGCATGCTTATAATATACGGGGATATTAAAATGCACATATCACTGCCAAAAGAAAGTAGTATGTATATATATTAAATTAAGTACTGTTCAAAAGTTTGTCAAATTACATTTATTCCTGTGATGGCAAAACTGAAATTTCAGCAGCCATTACTCCAGTGTCACAGCACCCTTTAGAAATAATTTGCTGAGTCTTTGTCTACTAAAGTTTCTAAGAACACAGTTTACTTAAAATATTTGTAGTGACAATGCAAGTCTTCACTGTCACTTTCTTCAAAGAAATTTTACTGACCCCAAACTTGAGACATCTTTAGATGCATCTTAAATATTGTAAACAAAGTGGAACCAATAGGTGACCTTTTTCCTTTCAGCCAAAAAAAAAAAAAAATGTTGCAAGAGGGTTTACATTACACCAAACTAAGATGGTAAGCCATCTGTATAAGAACCAAAAATTACTGATAAAGTCCCAATAGCTGCCAAAGGAAACAAGATTCTGCCTCAAACCTCAACATGCCTCAACATAACTTGATAAAAAGAGAGAAATATGATGCTGTCATTGCATTACTGTCATTCCAAGAGGACCTTAGATTTTCCGCTCAAACTCAATAATTCTGTCAATGCAAGTACATAGTTTTCCCTCAGGACTCATGAAAACAGATGACAGATAAATGTACATGACATCTTTCACAAAAGTCAATGGTGGTGTTTGTTTCCAAAGGTTTCACTACACACTGCAATTTGTAAAATGTTCCTAAATGCAGAAAACTCAAGCAGTCTTTGAAGCACAGCTTACAAATAAACTCGTTTATTGGTTCGATGTATGTAATTGTTGCATTCAAATGAAGGTGAGCATTTCAGATCACAAAATCCCAAAGGAAAGTAAAGATACACTCAAAATTTCTGAATACATATATTGATATATAGTTTAGAGATATTAAATCAAAAGAAAAAAAATTAAGTATATTAAAAAAAAGAAAATATAAAATAGGGAAAAGGGAAAAGAATAAGTTAAAGAAGTTTTGCCAAAAAAAAAAACAACAGCAATCATTTTGGAGTTATATATACCATATATTTAGTATTTTCACATTTTTAAAATTCGACTCTTTCAATCTTTGCCTGCTGCTTTACAACCTCAATCAAATGCCCATTAAACCGTACCATAGAAGTTTGGCAATCAATTTAATTCTTTCTGTGCTCATAGTGGTTTCTCCATTTCTTAGCCATTTAAAACATTAAGCAGAAGAAAGAAAAAGTCTCTCACTGGCAAATGAGTTCCTGGTTTGTCTTCTCAGTCCTATCATTCTTAGCCAAGCATTTCTGATTAAGATGATCAATTTCCTGAAAACTGGTTAGTCAACTGAATGGTCAAATCAAGCTGGAAGAGTGGCTTGGGCACTCTGGAATGTAGCTGAGAGCCACTGAAATCCAACCAACTCACACCGGCTCTTCAGTTCTGCTCCTGCCGTTTGGAAGGGGGCACAAGATGAGCAGGCAGTTTGGCCGGAAGCTCGTGCCCCTCAAGCTTTACCTTAATCAGATGATTCGCAAGCGCAAACTCTTCATCATCCAGATAGCCATCTTTGTCAACATCTGCTAAAGTCCAAATCTTTCCAAGCACTGTGTTTGGTAGCTTGGATTTCGTCATCTCCTTCTTAGCTGTGGCACCAGATACCTTCCCATTAATTGGTGAGAGCGTGTAGAATATTTCATCATAGGATGGCTTATCACGGCCCACGATCCATTCCAGCTCATCAATGCCTTCACCTGCACCTTCTCCATATCCATGCCCAAATGGCCCATTCATGGTTCCCTCAAACGCACCCCCCTTCACTGACTGGTTGGTCATGGCAGCCTCCTCCTTACGGACCAGCGTCATGAGCTTAGCGATGTCTTTACCAAGCATGTCCTCCACTGCCTCTAGCAATTTTGGTTTAAAGGCGGGAAATTTGTTGAAGTCCTGAAGAACTAGCAACTCCTGCACACACACACACACACACACACACAAAAAGTTGTTTTGTGTTTTTTTTTTTAAAGAAAATATCTTTATAAAACTTTAATTCATTGGATAAAAATTCATAGCTTCATACCTGCATTTTCTTTAAATTAGGAAAGTCTCCTGGTGAAATGTTGTGCTCTTTCTGAATCTTTTCATATATAGTGCCCAAGTTGTTAATAAGCTCTTTCTTCTTTGAGTCTTTGCCAAAAACACTTGGCATCTCTTTCTTCAGAGAACTGATAATGTAAGCTTGTACCTAAAAGGAAAGAATTCAATGCACTTAAACTAAATACAAATTGCATTTGTCTCATCATTTTAGTGTGTCAGAACTACACTTCTCACAAGTATTAGGTTATTCCATAAAATGAAAACAAGAAGTGTTTTCACACTTATTCACTTGTTCACACTTATTGAGGTTTAAGGTTCACACAAATATACAGATAAAAGGCATTTTCATGAACCAACACACTGAACTTCAACCCTCACAATCAAGTGGGGGAAAAATTAAATAAATGTTTCCCATTTGATATATTTTAAAATGCAAGTAATTAAATATAAGTCACTCCAGTCTTCAGTGTCACATGATCCTTCAGAATTCATTCTAATATGCTGACTGTGCTCAAGGAACATGCATTGTTATTATCCATGTTGAAAACATTTGTGCTGCTTAATCATTCTGTGGAAAGTGTGACATTTTTAAGTATAAATAAATACACTTAAAAAAATATTATATTATAAATGCCTTTTCTATCATTTTTGATCAATTGAATGCATCCTTGCTGAATAAAAACATTTATTCTTGTATTTTACTGATACTAAGTTTTTGAATGCTAGTGTAAATGTGCAAAAATGTCAGTTTTACCTTAGCGAGTCGTGCTCTTTTGATCAGATCATTGAGTTTCCGCAGAGCTGCATTTTGGGGAAGACTTTGAATATCCCGGAAGAGGTCCTGCTCCTCTGCTTCAAACAGCTTCCTGTTATCTGCGATCAGAAGTGGCTGAGCCCAAAATGAGCCGATATACACTCGGACCACCTCAGGGGTGTTGATGATCTTCCCCAGGGACCACATGAGGGCACCATACACCCTCATCAGCTGCTGGGTGTTGATCTGGTCGGCTTTGTTCAGAACCACACGCATCTTGTCCTCATGGTTTTTCAGGGCCTTGATCACATCTGAGAACTCGTCAGAAATGTCCAGCTTGTGGGCGTCGAAGAGCAAGATGATTCTGTCCACTCGTTCTGCAAACCACTCAAGAACTGCAGCAAAGTCATAGCCTGCATTTGAGAGAAGTTAGAAAGACGTGCATTAGATTATATTAGGCCCTAAATCAAAGCTGATGCAAGATGCTTTATTATTTGAAAAGGAGGTTAGGGATAATGGATTTGATTAGTAACAGTATCATCTGATCTCAGTGAATTCACATAACTGTATACAGGAACTATACAGCCATGTATTCAGAGAGAAAGAGATCTGCTGATTGTGAAATCCTCAGTGTACAGAAACTGAAAGGCACCCATCATCATTGTGCACCCATTTCTTTTCAGTAGAGACCCTGTGGCAGTACTGCCAAGGTAATAATAAACAAAGAAAAAAAGATATTTTTAAGTAAAGAATGAGTGATTCTTTAACCTACAAAATCATGATGTAAATTGTATTTTTTGGACATCTATGAATAACTATAAACAGAAAGAAAAAACAACCAATAACAACAACTTGAGTGTAAACTCCAAAGATTTGGATCAAAAGAAACTATTAACCAAAATCAGCAATAAGACCATCAGAAGTATAAAAATACAACTGTATAAAACTGTATAAAAACACTGGATTTTTTAAATTTTAATCAAGAAAATTAAAATCAATTAAATGATTATATTTATTCTAAACTATTATATTTAATTCTAATACTTAAAATTAATAAAAATGTTCCAAAGAAAAAGAAGACAAACACTATTTTAACCTACAATGATTGTAACATAAATTGTTGTTTTTGAAAGCTGCATTGAAATTGCCCAGGAAGACATTTATGGGTAAACTACAAACATGAGGCTTACATAAATAAATCTAATTATAAATTAACACAATCAATAATTAATGTTTATATTCATTTTTAATTATTTTATGTTTTTGATGTAGTTCTAACATTTTAAATTAATAAACATTTACAAAAATAAAAATTATTTTTTAAAGTTGCATTGAAAATCTACACAACCCCTTCGTTTGAACAGAAATGATACGCCTGACCAAGGAAAACATTTATGAAATTCAGAGAGATAAACTGAAAATCATCAACAATCAATAAAAAAAAAATAATAATAATAACTGTAGCGGTCTGTAGATGCTTCTGGGAAAACTGCTTACATTTTCTGAGAAAAATCTCCCATGACCTTGTACCACACACGAACTTTTAGTTCCACATTTTAAACTAGATGTCAGCTGATGGCAATATTTCCAGCAATTCGCCGTAAACACACCTTCCCACATGGATGAACTCCTGTGGCAATAGTAGATGCAAGTGGCACAATGACATCATAACAGCAGCCCGGAGCAACACATGGAGCACAAAGACCGTTTGAGCTGCAGTCAGACAGAAATGCTCAAATAGCCTTTCATGCTTAATCCCATATAGCCACAGCTGCGAGACCGTCTGCTGTGTCTCTGCTGGGACGAGTGGTGAGGAAGCCTCAGGGTCTGTAGCATGACTGCTGTGTGTCTTTGGTAAGCAGGGCACCTTGATCTCAGTATCTGGTTACTGGCACAATGGTCCCCGGAAGGGACAAAAGCATCACATGACATCTTGAGACATATTCTGTAACAATGCCACATTTCTGTTTCTTAACAGTTGTGTCTTTGTGATCTGTATCTACAGTTGAAGTCTGCAGTGAGTTGACATGCGGGCCAACTCAGCATTTCCTTCTACTTCTTCCTGTTGAGAAGTAGAATGGAGTTCAAGCATATTTTAAGATAGTCAGGGCTGTAGCTGGGGTTAGCGGGGCACCAGAGCAGGTTGTACTAGTGGGCCCCGTGTATGAAATTGTTTAATTTGTATGTTCTATTCTATTTCTTTATTTGTGCTATTACACAAGTTTGTAGGTGTCCAGGTACAGAACCCAAATAATAAAATCTTAAATAGCACTGCATAGTCTTCACTGTAAAAATAAAATATACAGTCATACCAAAGTTTATTCAGACACCTTCAACATTTTCAAATTATCACAGTTTACTTGCTATAGTTTAGAAAATGGTAATAAAATATGACAAAAAAAACTCATATAAACTGTCAGAACAAATAATCTTGATAATGTCAGATTTCTTTGATAGAAATGTATGTAATGGACTACAATCAACCAAAAATTCTGACAACTATATGACAATATTTATTCAATAGTTGTTGACTAATTACCAAGCAATGCTTAATTTTGTTCAGTCTGTAGTGTAAAAAGGTTGCATTAGCAATTAAAGAACACTTAAGCAAAACATCGCCAGGTCAAAGTGTCTGAATATTTTTTGGTCCTAAATTGTTTATACATTTAACTGGTGGTCCACTGTACGAAGAACTTTTGGGTATAATATGTCACAGTTTACTTTTTTTAGCTATACTCACTTACATAAATTAATGTCCTGCACCCACTAGCAAAATAAATATAACAAATTATATCTGGTGTCTGATTAATTTGTGGTTTTGACTGTGGATTAATTCTGTTCCACTGTTTTCTTTCACTTTGTGCCCTGTGCTGAATTGGGCTCTTCAACGTCTTTATCTGTTTGCATGTTTAAACTGTGATTTGTCTTTGTTCGTTCAGGTGCAGGAGGATGCTAAGGAGAGCTCAGTTCAGTCAGTGAGACGCAGCTCCCTTCGTGCTCACTGAACACCTTGAGTAAATATTCAGTTGAGTTTTTCAAGTTCAACATCATGTGTTTGCATGCTTTAAACTCTTTTGTATGTTTAAATTGGCAAGGCTTAAAAACAAGTACAAGTGATAAGTTTTCATTGCCCGTCAACTATCCTCAGCCGGTCGGATGAGATCAGCCGTGGGCCCCTATAATAAACACCACCTTTCACCCCACTAGCGCCCCACTTTGTACAAGATGAAAAAATATATATAATAATAGTATGCCATCTGCGTACAGTTCAGATTTGCCAAAATGGGGCTATGCTGATTTGGAGAGAAAAATTGTTGAATAAAGTCGTTATTTTTGTTTTAGTGATTAATTGAAAAGTTAAGTGATTAGAACTCGATCCACTGCTCTTGCTGACTGACACACAGCCAAAGCCCCTCTCTCAGACAGCATGTGATGGAGAAAACAGATCTCTTTCGTGTTTTATTGTGCTTGAATGGTCAAATACGCACACAATTATCTCAAGAAGCCCATTGTGTGAATATTTCCTTAACACAGTTATGAGCAGTGTTGGGCATTAACTAGTTAAAAGTTACTCTAATAATATTACTTTTTGCAGTAACTATTATTGTAACGAATTACTTATAAGATTTTATAAGAGGACACCGGAGGTTAACTTAGGTCCAGGCGCGTGCGCCCGATGAAACCGTCTATATGAATTATGAGACCCCTATCAAATCAATATTCCATCTAGCTAGTAGTAATATATGTTAAAAAACACGGCCGCCTTTTCGTTAATAATTATATTTACGTTATACTATGATATCGAAACATATTGTTAGTGGTGTAGTAGTGTAAATAATATTACTTTTGAGTAACTAGTAACAAGTAAATAGTAAAAAGTAATAAAAAAAAAATGTGATTAATGAGCCAAACACTGGTTATGTGTTAAACAAACATAAACATTTGGTTGTTCAGATGTGTATCAGTATATTGGATCTGAGCTGTAGGTCTAATTTACCTGCTGCTGTCTGTCATTATGTTATGTGCACAAAATAAACCTAGCCTACTGTAGCTGAATAAATTAAAAGTTTTTTCATATTTATTTGTTCTATTTCGTTTGTAATTTGCTCCTTTTTCTTAAATTTAATAAAAATAAAATATATCAAGATTTCTCATCTCATGAAATAAGATTTTGCTCATATCTCTCACCCCTATTGTGGATTATTGGGCAACTCAACGAAACACATGTAAAACCTGAGTTGTATAATGATTAAACTTCTCCACCCACAAAAATCTTTTCAGTGGTTTTAAAAGAGGGAACCGGGAACAATGTGGTCAGGATTATTTTGGCACAGTAGTTGTATCTCTTATTAAACATTAGGCCAGATATTTGATTGCTTTTAGATTGGGGATTTATGCACAGTGAACAAACTTGGCTGAGCTGCTCTGGTATCCTGTTTTATTTCTGTTACATCTTCATTTTATGAAGTACAGCATAAATGACTCATATTAGTGGAGAAAGGATATTCAGATATTTTCTGTATTATAACACATCCACTTAAGACTTGTTGTACTTGATTTTCATTGCAAAGAAACAAATAAAGAGTTCACACAAAAAAACAGTCAGACTCCAAAGATTTGCATGGAATGAACTTAAACGCGCAGTATGGAATTTTTGGCCACCAGGGGTCACTCAATCAAAATAATAACATAAGACGTACTTTGATGACATTGGGAAAGAGCGTAAGGCTCATGGGAGTTGTTGTTCATTGGAACACGCGCTCTGTCGCTCCCTATCATTCCTCACTCATTCTAACTTAGTATTTTGACAATCACGTCTTTTCGAAAGGAGAGATATAGACGGTTTCAACGGCAACAACATAAACAAACGTTACTGCGCATGAGCGCTTTTGTGGACCTAACTTAACTTCCGGTAGACTTCCAAATAGAATCGATAACAACAGCCAAGTCCCTCTAGAGTAGATATTTTTTGATAACAAACAAAATGTTTGCTGCGTGGATCAGGCGGACTTAATGAAAATGCAAATTCATTATTTGCCAACA
Source organism: Carassius gibelio (assembly GCF_023724105.1). Classification (NCBI taxonomy): domain Eukaryota; kingdom Metazoa; phylum Chordata; class Actinopteri; order Cypriniformes; family Cyprinidae; genus Carassius; species Carassius gibelio. Next base: position 12,499,998 of record NC_068384.1, read on the forward strand.
GTAGATGTTTTAAAGCATAGACATAAAGTGAGAGAAATAGAGGTTTCCCCAGTAATAGCTGTAAACAAAGCAGAGCTACGCTCATACGCTGCTATCAGGCATATAACATGCAGGTCTTCCTTCAGAAATACAGCCATATAAAAACACCTGTGCCTCACTTTGATATTTAAACATATAAATTTAAGGAATTATTATTATTAAATGTGCAGTACTTAACGTTACTCGATGAAGCCTTTTTGAAAAAAAAAATCAGTTTTAAAATTGTGGTGAGTCTCCAAAAATAAATAAATATATGGGAAACACATCCCACAGCAACTGCGTTTGTAGATGGCACCGCAGCCAGACCGATATAACGTTACACAACACAGACCAGGACACCGGAGGTTAACTTAGGTCCAGGCGCGTGCGCCCGATGAAACCGTCTATATGAATTATGAGACCCCTATCAAATCAATATTCCATCTAGCTAGTAGTAATATATGTTAAAAAACACGGCCGCCTTTCGTTAATAATTATATTTACGTTATACTATGATATCGAACAAGTTAGAGAACTGCATTTGAAGCTACTTTATTCAGCTAGATATAGAACAAATGTAGATTTACATGAGAGCTAGTCCGTCTGCGTTATACACAAGACATCATCGTTTCACAAAATATACGGATAGATACAGTTAGCTGAATGGATGCAAACCTGTTTATCAGAATGCAAGCGAGTTCGGCATCTCACTGTAGTTTCAGCTTGTCACGAAGCTCTCTCTATCTTGGAAATGCAACTCCAATATTTACCCGTGTCTTGTAGCTTCTCTTGTCCCAAAACCATCTCGGGTCATTTATTTCACCCGCACGTTTGCAGGCAAAGCATAATCATGATCCATAACTAAGTTATTGATTGAGGTTTAAATACGAATATAAATATAAAATATAATAGTCTCAATCAAGGCTACTACTTTTTCTTCTTCGTCTCATCTTTGTTTCTGTTCACCTTTGTATTTGGTGGTTCTGCAGGAAGTTAGATAAACTAGAGGGGTCAAAGTTTATATGACGCCATAGACGGGCGACAAAACGGAAATAAAGAAACGTGCCGTGTTTTCTAATTAAACTATAATTTTCTCCGGATTTGAAAGTTCATGGAAACTGTCGGGATGATGTAAGTACACAACTAAAAAATATATATAACATAGATATAGTGATTTCTGCTATTTTTAAAGCATAAAAATTACATATTGCGCCTTTAAGTATTTCACTAAAACATACTGACTAATAATTTTCTACAGAAAGTACACAGTATAAACTATGGCCCAATCCGATTTATACCCCTTACCCCTTCTTTTCCCCTATCCCTGTTTTGAGCATTTATGTGAAGGGGTAGAGGGAAGAAAGTCCTTCAAATTTTAATTACATTTTTTTTTTGGATTTATACTACAATCTTCATAATTCATATTTACAGTCCTATAATTAGTCCTATAATTAATTATGTTAAGGAAATTTACAAAGAAGAGTACTAAAATACATTAATGATGAAAAGGCAGAGTATTCTGTGTAGAAATGAACAATCAATTAAAAAAATGTCAGGATACAAATAAAGTAAATCTCAAAATGATGGATATGAGGGTGTATAAGAATTTTTGCATAGAATTTTATATTATATCATGCATTTTAATTTAATGATTTTCATTTAAAATCTTATCAAATAGAATAATGTTATGATTATAATTATTACAAATAAATGATATGCCAAAAGTCTGCTGACCTCTGCTGATCCTTTGTTTTTCCCCTGACAAGATCCCTGGAGTATCGATGATACTGATGCTCTCCAAAACGGGGTTGTTTAATTGAGCACACATAAACCTGCGAGGAGAGAGAGAGAGAGAGAAAGAGAGAGAGAGAGAGAGAGAGATTGTCATACAAGGAAAGTAAGTGTACAAGAGACTGTATCAGGTTTGGTGAGATTTTAAGTCAAAATATTACACCACTCTCTTCCTCCTCTTTCTTTTCATTGTCTTAAAATACTATAGAGGGCAAAAGTAAAAATATCTGACAAAATTATTTAACAATTTAACAAAAATCCACAATTTTATTCTTTTTTTATTTCTTATTCAATTTTTTTCTTTTCCCGTGCAACAACATAAATGTTTCAGTCAGCATGAGATTGGGAATTAAGTTCAAATCTCAAGAATATCAGTCTAATTCTGTAATAACAAGAAATGAACTTCGCTTATACAGAGATGTGGACTGTTTACAGTGATTAACGGCCTTTCTTCCTGTCAGCCTACAGCACAGCCCAAGCGCCTGCTAACAACCATAAGTGAATCTGTGTCACAAGACTGAAGCTTACAGCTAGAACTCTCTTAATGAAGCACAGAAACCAGTCAAGCTGTTTCACCAAAGACATCAACAAGACACACAGGATTAGGACATAGGTATAACTAACTGACTAACTAAAATATATATATAAATTATCTCCAATAGAGAGCTTTTTTAAAGGCAAATTTTTATTGCAGGCCATGACAAGGGACTGAAAAACTGGCTAATAATATTTTAAAGAAAACTGACAAAAACCAAAGGAGGCTTCATGATTACATCTCACTGTACCGACTGTTTAATAACACGCTTGAGTGTAATCTAATAACAAACTTTAAGAAATTAGATTTGGAGACAAAGAACAGTACATGCAACACTGTAACAGCTTACCAACCCTTTTCCACCGGGCAAAAAAAAGTTCCTGGAAGACGCAATATAAATTATCATAAAGTATTATTAAATAATAAATATAAACTGGAATGATAAATTAGGTTACTAAGTATTCTTTTCATAAATAAATGACAAAATGTGCTGAATAGTCTGCACTATTTAAACAAATTCCCTCTAATGCAAAACAGAGGAACTTCTAAAATGTACATATGCACATTCTGACATATTCAGAGGTCTGAAAATGGAACCAGTTTATCCTGCTTTCATAATCCATAATATCACAGTGACCACAAATAACCACATGACCAACACTAAGAGTGGAAAAAAGGGAAATATCTTCAGAATGAAATCCCATTATTATCATTTTGTGGGTTTTATGGTTCTCTGGTTGAGACCAAATACTCAATTCTACTGCATCAGCCTTGAACTTTTTTTTAAACAAGCATATGGCAGAGTGCTTGTAATCCCAGCCTGCTTCAATCCACTCGAGTGAGCCTCAACATCGGACACCACCCAGAAATCTGCTCCAGTTATTTTACGGGGAATGTAGAAGTTGTTCAGACTGCCATCACATAACATCACACATGTCTTGCACGTGCGCTGAAGGTCCAGGTTAGGTGTTGTCTCATGTACTGTAACTATGTGATGGTAGGTACGTTATTTAAGACAAACAGAATAACAGCTCAAGGCAAACTCCAGTTGAAGAACATGGCCTGTGTGACACCTGTTCTCAGCATATGCCATGATGACTCAATCCAAGACACTCGGAAACTGACACACAACTTTCCAGAAACTGAACAATGACTGAGTAATTGTGAGGTCATAATTAAAAACAAATAGGTACTTTACAGTTCCCTTTGTCTAAGTTACAAAAAAGACATAAAAATGCAATTAATGTAAAAAGGATTTCTTTTGATGAACATTTTTATATAAAATATTTTTTCTTTAAAAAAAATTATTATATTATTATTTAATAGATTATTATTGTTATTTTATTCACCACAATTCAGTTTACCAAAGTCAGTGACAACCAACATGCAAAAAAAAAAAAGATCTGTTGCCACGTGACAGGAAAACCATAAAACAGAGAACAAATTTAGACCCTCATAACTATTTCAAGGTTAATTTAAAAAAAAAAAAATAGTATAATACAGTATTATATGTTATAAACAAATTGTGTCTGAAAATATCAGCTATTTTAAAGGCAAGTTTTTGTTAAGCTCCAATAGAGCAACACAAAGAAATTATATATAAACATAGTTGTTTTGCTTTATAGTTACACTATTTGACTTTTTTTTTTAGAGTCAAGATATTTGTAGAAAATCTATGAAAGTTTGTTTTGCTTTAGTAATCAACAAATGCAAAAAAGTCAAAAATTTGGCACTAGTGTTTTAAACTAGGTCAACTCAATTTATCAATGGCCCATTAGTCAAACCTTTGCCAGAGGTCAAAATAACTGAGATGCTGGAGTCCGCAAATGCACTTTTCTAAAGGTCAATGAAGTGACACGTACTTGAGCGTGATTTCCTGCTTCACAAAGAGAGTTTGAGCCAAACCACACCTGACACTCCCTATAAAGTCACATAAATGAGCTTTTTATCAATGGACCCTTTATGTTGATAAATGGGCGTATTACCTATTGAGGAAAGCGTTTCCAAAGGCGTTGAGTTTTCTGAAAGGCTTTTTCGGGTCCACGACCAGCGCATTGCCAGGTATCATGCCCTCCTGTTCGCCGTGCATAACCGCGATGAAGGAGTCGGTCGTGGGCTCGGGGCCTATCCTCATCCCGGGGAAATCCTGCTCCATCAAGTGCCTAATGAAGGTGGTCTTCCCGGTCGAGTACTGTCCCACCAGCAGCACCATGGGCTTGTTGTCAAAGTCGGCATCTTCTAAAGCCGGTGAATGGAAGTCGTGGAAGTGATAGGTGTCCTCCAAAGGGAATAGTTTGGTGCGGTAGAGGCGCTTCAGTCCCTCCGACACGTTTTGGAAAAGTTCTGGGTCTTTCTTCCCTTCTCTATTAGACCAACTGAACATGATGGTCGATAAACGGCGATTCTAATTCGAAAGGATTCGACTTCTGCTTTCAAATGTGCGCCACAAACCCAGACAACAACCTCCCGTCGAAAGTTTGCCTGTCCCACCCCTGTGTGCGTTACAGCAGCACCTCTACGAGACCTGACGCAGTACTACTTCCTTCTGACAAACCCCCTGAAGCTGTAATGCAGTCAGAGACAGTTGCAACACTCCCCTGTGACTGTGCGTCGTTTAGATGAATTCTATTCTAATCGGATCTCAACTTTACTTTGCGGTTTGCATGCGGAAACCTCATACTTCATAATAAAAGCCACGTTGCAAACAAAAGCATTAATATGACAGAGGTAGCATTGGACCATACATTATAAAATATTGAAATGAAATATGGAAGATAAAGACAAAACCATTAAACACCGAAACGCTGTGGCTACGTGGCTCTTATTTCTAAATGTATTTAATTTAAATGTATTTACATTTTTCAAGGTAAAACATAGTTCACTTTAGATATATCAGATACATTATAATACATTATACATTATATTTTCAGGTACATTATAATACACAGCAGGGCAAAAAGGCATCCGATCCTTTAGAGAGCGTAGGCACAGCACTTCCGGCTTCCGGTACATGTGGCTCTCTGAAGGTAACAGCTCCTCCACTGGCACTTCAATACATTTCCACATGGAGTGGCTGTTACACCCAGTGAGCACCAAGAGCAGCCCTTAACACTTCTTATGCTTGTCCAATGTCCAACCAATTTTATCCTGTTAAAGATAAGAGATCCATGCTTAGAAGAAAAAAAAATAACATAACCAATAAAACAACACCCTGCTTGTCACAGCTACAAATAGTCGTTTGATTTGAAAGGACAGAGAAACTCTGCAGGTTTTGAATCTGATGTTAGTACTGCTATTTATTTGCACTGTTCAACCCTTCATTAGCTCATCTCTTCCTTATAAAAAGTCAAGGACTTTGACATATTGAACTTTACCCAAATTACACCTTGACTATTGAAAGTTATAAAGTCAAAGTCATGATAAAGTAAACTTATTTTAATGAAATCTTCCCTGTGTGTCCTTACTTTGTTTAATACAATAAACATTAAAACATATTCTTTGTCGACTAGCCTACTAAGTATTTAGAGATGTTCATTCAGAGTCATCTGGTTATCCAAATTCTTCCCAAAAACTAAACTGCATTAAGTAGCCTGTATACTATGTACACTTTCCAAAGTCCCATAAATACTAAATAAAATACTTATAATAACTGTAAAAATAAATAAATAAATAACTCACCTTTGTTCTCCTCTGTATCAAAATGCAGAAAGAAACTAGGGTTGAAGCAGCATGATGATCCAATAAAGCACACGCATGACTGGAAAAGGGTGAAAAAGCAAACAGTGTAAAGCGTAGCATGTGTGATCTCTTGTCATTCAGTAGAAGAATGCCCCAGAGTAAGAGTGCTTGCAGATTAATTATTATACATTCATCCAATAAGTAACAAGCTATGAGGCCCATCCCATACTGCACTGTTTGCACATCCACCTGAGTAACATCACGTCTTCACCTTAAACCCCTCACTGAGTGAAAATGGACATTGGACACTTTGGATGGTTTTAGTCATGCATTGAGCAAATGATGCCAATAAATGTCCTTAAAATTAAACCTGACTGTTGTTTAAAGTTATGCCATTTCATGACTAGCCATTTCAAAATATGTGGTTAATTGCAAATATAAAGCCTTTTCTTTTCTTTTTAGTCAAATATATAATAATGGATTCAACTTGATTGGAAAAATATATCTCAATGGCAAAAAAAAAAGTGTGTATAGAGTTACCTTAATTTCCCCCTACTATACGGTTATATATAACTATTATATACGGATAATAATTAGTGTTATTGTGTTTACTCTTTGAAACCTCCATGCTAATCATATGGTAGAGCAGAGAAAGCGAATTGATCCTTGCGGCTTTCCGTAGATGTGTGTGGACGCAACCCAGTGCTGGCTGGAAACAAATGTAAGTAGCTATATAACGACTAATTATTAATGAAATTAAGTTTTAAAAATATCGTTCCTGATATACAAAACAGCTTTTACTTTATAAAGAAAATTTTCAACCGCTCTCTATAAGATACTAGTTATGCAAAATAATAATTTGCTGTTGCTGAAGGCTGTTCAGTGTTAGCCTGCCAGCTAACTGGATTAGATCATGTATCTATCAGAATAAATATAGGCTGCTGCCACACTTAGATTAACTATTTAATGAGTCAGATTTGTTTTGCGTAGTGAGGATATGATCATGTCAATCAGAAGAGTTGCAGTAACTTATTTTGTATACAAGTTTAATAACTTAAAACTTATCTTTAAATGTTTTTTGAAAATATCTTCAAAACTCTTTAACTCCAAGGAAGTTTTGTGGAGGATGAAGTGGGGGTGGGTATATGTCACGGGGTGACGAAAGGGAAGCGGAACTAAGTCCCGCCGGAATTTTGTGTTCCCCTCGGGACGGTGTCGCGGTAACACCGGTCCACTTCCGGGTTGCGCCCGATGTCGCAATAACAACGCTAATGACAGATTGACATCTGGTGTGGGGAGTTTGATGTGGCGATCTGTGAGAGGATTATGGAGGCGGAGTAACCACATAAAAAGAGAAGTGCAGAGACCATGAGGGGGGTTGTGGATTCTATTTGGTCGTTCGTTCTCCCGGCTATTCTTCCTGGTTGGCTTGCCCCCGTGTGTGGTTCTTCTCTTTGGACGTGTTCCCCTAGGAGAGGTGAATTCCTGGGACGTTTGGGCTGGCGTGTGGAGGTATTTGAAGACTATTGTGGGGTTTCGGTTATCTGGCTGTGTAACAGATATATCAGCGATCGAGTGGAGATATTCAGGACAGAAAGAGTGTGAGCTCTGGAAAGTAAGTGAAGACCAGGCCGCGCCATCACTATCGGAGGGAAGTTAAGAGACCTGATCTGGGACTTCAATCAATTGTATACATCTGGACTGGGAGTGATAACGTTGTGAAGTGGACGGAGTCATCGTTGGGTGAGTGCTGGCTCTATTTGCACTAAGAGTGGGTGTGCCGTGTCTGAAGTGGTGTGTTGCACAATAAATCGTTTGAAGTGAAGTTACAGAGTGGGGGGAAGATATATAGAGTTAATGCCGGACGCTCACCACCCCGAGAGCCCACCACCGTCACCGTAATTCCTTTCCCGGTCACAACCGAAGCATCTCCCAGCCGTAAGCCCCACTACTTATTCAAGAACGCATACTTACTGTTGATTACTTACTCTGCTGTGCAGATCGCAGGATCCTCTGGGCCGAATGCCGCATGTGATGTCCCTATGAAAAGAGGTGGACACAAGAATTATTCCTTTCCCGGTCACAACCGAAGCCTCTCCCAGCCGTAAGCCCCACTACTTATTCAAGAACGCATACTTGCTGTTGATTACCTACTCTGCTGTGCAGATCGCAGGATTCTCTGGGCCGAATGCTGCATGTGATGTCCCTGTAGAAGGAGGTGGACACGAGAATTATTCCTTTTCCCGGTCTCGACCGAAACATCCACGAGCTCTACTTACCCGGATACCCCCCCTCACTCCGGGACAGGTGACCGACTACCCTGGCTCTTGCTGGCCCCGTACAGGCACAAACTGCCGACGACTCCACGCCTTCCCGGCGTCCGAGGTCTGGCTCCGTTCTGGTCGGGAGACACGGAAGGAACACTGAACTTTTAAATTGCTTTTAATCAAATAAAACCTTGTTCATTTTTTTATACTCTCGTCCGTATGGTTCTTCTGGTACGCTCCCCGAGGTGATCCTGGGTTTCAGGGGTGGGTGCAGTCTGGCTTGGCCCCCCCGACCTGTGACAGATTTGGCGTAGTCGGCAGGGTTTCACCTCGGGTTGAGCGACCAGGGATTCTCAGATGGCCGACGACGAGGCACTGGGGGCCCCACCCCGAGTCATGCCAGTGTTCATGGGAAACCCCTGGGTCCAGAAATATGGAGGAAATGAGTCAGAGGTGCGCCTCTCCGAATGGCGGGCTCAGATCGAATATCTGGCCGGGCTACAGGGACTGAGCGCGACCCAACAGCTACAGTTTGCCCTCAACTCCCTTGACGGGGAAGCGCGGCGGGAAGTCCAAGCCGCCCCCGAAGCTGTCCGAACCACCGCCCAGTCTGTGTTCAGATTCCTGACGGAAAGGTATGGTGACGCCACTCCAACTGCGGTTCTCCGGGCCCAGTTCTTCAGCAGCAAGCAGGGCCCCCGCCAATCCGTCAGAGCTTTCGCCCTCCAACTACGGGAGCGAGTTACCAGGCTGCAGGGACGCCCAGACCATGGTCTCGGAGATAGCGAGACTCTGTTGAGGGACCAATTCCTGTTGGGGCTAAGGGAAGGCCCGGTACGCCAGGGACTTAGAGTCCAATTCAGAAGGGAGCCGGAACTCACCTTCGAAGACCTAAAGAAGGAAGCGGTGGCATTGGAGAACGATCAGGTTGAGGTGCAAGAACCCCCTGTGTGTGCGGCCGTAAGTAGCTCCGCAGTGGCTGTCCCCGACATGGCAGAGTGGAAACAGACTCTGAAGCTCGAACTCCTAAAGGATGTCCGGGAGCAGATGGCGGAGCTAACCAAGACGCTCGTGGACGAGCTGCGTTCTGGGGCTACCAGGCCAGAGGTGAGGCCCATCTCGCGGGACCGGGTGTACTCGGACGGGAACAGGGACGCAGGGAGGCGACCTAACCGGCCCAACCGGCCCCAGTTTGAATGGGACGAGCAAGGACGACCTATCTGCAACCGCTGTGGCCAACCAGGCCATTACAGCCGACAGTGTGGTCCTCGAAGAGGTTCGGAGGGGGGTTTTTAGGTCGACCGGCCACAGTGGGTCGTGTGGTCGGGACCCCCTTAGATGACCCACCCATCGGAGCAGGCTCCAAGGACAGGCTGGTCGGGCATAGCCCAGTGGTGGAGGTCCAGGTGTGTGGTGTGAAGGTGCCCTGTCTCGTCGACACCGGATCCCAGGTGACCCTATTCGCAGAGAGCCTGTCGCAAGAGCTGTTTGGAGATCAGAGGATGCATGGGACGGAGGCTCCCTGGCTCTCCCTGAAAGGAGCAAATGGTCTGGACATCCCCTACATTGGCTACAGGCTGACGGACTTGGAGATCCACGGAGTGATCGTGCCCCAGAAGGGAGTGATCATCGTAAAGGACCACTGTCTGGGGAGTCACCGGGCCTTGCTAGGTATGAATGTATTATCTGCATGTTGGGAAGAATTGTTTCGGGCAACGCCCGCTCGAGGGAGCTCGCTGGCCGAGCAACAGGAATGGGAACGTGTCGCCGCTGACTGCAGACGGATCCAGATGTCCCGGGCCCGGCAAGGCCGCGAAGGGACAGGTCGGGTAGCGTGCCGTTATGCCCTGTCCGTGCCAGCGAACAGCGAGGCCCTAGTATGGGTGCGAGTCCTCCAGCGGGACGTGGGAGCGGAGGAATGGGTGTTGGTGGAGCCCCACTGGGATGGCCAGCAGGTAGAAGTCGCCAGAGGTTTGGCCGTGGTACGAAGAGGACGGATCCCGGTGAGAGTTCGGAACGGGACGCCCCATGTTGTGCACCTACATAAACATCAGCGGCTGGTCAAGGTAACGCCGGTAGAATCCCATCAGGTGCGGGAGGACCAGGACGTGAGCTTTCGCCAAGTACACCCCGCGGTGGTGGAAGTGGCCCTTACCCAAGCGAGCTCGTCGCCCCAGAGTCTAGGGGAGGAGGTGCCCGGCCACTTGAAGGGAAGTTCCCTGCAAGGGGAGGAGCTGGGACCGACACAGGCCAGGAAGCTGCGAGACCTGCTGAGCAAGTGGCAACATGTCTTCTCGGCACACGAAGAGGACTACGGCTGCACCAACGTCGTGCAACATCGGATCCCCACCGGAGATGCAGAGCCCAGTAGAGAAAGGTACCGACCCGTCCCACCTACCCTGTACACGGAGGTCCGCACACTGCTGCAAGGTATGCTCAATCGAGGGGTTGTTAGAGAGAGCAGCAGCCCGTGGGCAGCTCCCATCGTGTTGGTACAGAAGAAGACTGGCGCATGGAGGTTTTGCGTCGACTACCGCAAGCTGAACCTGGTCACTAGGAAGGATGCGTTCCCCCTACCCCGGATCGAGGACTCCCTGGCTGGCTTGACACGCTCGGCATGGTACTCCACGCTGGACTTGGCAAGTGGCTACTGGCAGGTACAAGTGGCTGAGGCCGACCGGGAGAAGACCGCCTTTACCACCCCGTTCGGTCTCTTTGAGTGGGACCGGATGCCCTTCGGCCTCTGCAACGCTCCTGCCACCTTCCAGAGGCTGATGCAGCGGTGCCTGGGAGGTCAGTTGATGGAGTCCGCCTTGGTATACCTGGACGATGTGATTGTCTATTCCCCAGATTTCGACTCCCACTTACAACACCTTGAGCAGGTCTTCGGGGCCATGGAGAAATATGGGCTGAAGCTCCAGCCGGACAAATGCCATCTGTTACGGCGGGAGGTCAAATTCTTGGGACACTGTGTGGGCGCGGCGGGAGTTTCGGTCGACCCGGAGAAGGTGTCGGCGGTGCGAGAGTGGGCTGCCCCGCAGACAGTGAAGCAGGTCCGGTCATTCCTGGGCTTCGTGGGGTACTACCGCCGCTTTATCAAGGACTTCTCCAAGATCGCAAAGCCCCTAAATCAGTTGCTGGCTGGGACAGGACGCCCCCGAGGTCGCGGATCGCCGGCTATCCTATGGAGCCCCGAGTGTGAGGCTGCGTTCCGGCGACTGAAAGACGAGTTGCTGCAGGCGCCGATTCTGGCGTATGCTGACTTCTCCAAGCCCTTTGTCCTATACACGGACGCTAGCAACCTGGGTTTGGGGGCCGTGTTGGCCCAGCAACAGGACGGTGTAGAGCGGGTCGTAGCCTACGCAAGCCGGAGCCTTCATCCAGCAGAGAGGAACGACGCCAATTACAGCTCCTTCAAGTTGGAACTGCTGGCGCTGAAATGGGCACTCAGCGAAAAGTTTAAAGATTACTTGTGGGGTGCCCAGGTGACGGTAGTAACTGATAACAACCCCCTAGTACATCTACAGACGGCGAAGTTGGGGGCAGTGGAACAGCGCTGGGTGGCCCAGTTGGCCAATTACAACTACCAGCTCCGATACCGGCCAGGACGGGAGAACACCAACGCTGACGCCCTGTCCCGACTCCCGGAAGCTCAAGGTCCGAGGGACCCACCGGAACCCACACCAGACCCCGAAGGAGAGGAGTATATGGTGGGCATTGTGGAGGCGCCGGGGACTCAACATGAGGGGATGCCTGTGAGTTGGGGATGGGACCCCTGCCGCTGGAAAGAGCGACAGCAGGCCGACAGGGAGATCAGTGGCTTGATGCGATGGCTGGAACGGGGCCGAAAACCGACGTTGGCCGAACAACGGGCCCAAGGGGGAACAGGAAGGAAGCTGTTGGGACAATGGGCCAGACTACAGGTGAAGGAGGGAGTACTCTGTAGGTCTGTCCGAGATCCGGGGCTGGACGAGGAACTCCGACAGATCGTTGTCCCCGAAGGCCAAGTACGAGAGCTCTTGATAGCGTACCATGATCAGCTGGGCCACCAAGGGCACGAGAAAACGGTCTCTCTCTTGAGGCGACACTTCTACTGGCCCGACCTAGAAGCAACGGTACGTACCTTCGTTCAGGCCTGTCCTCGTTGCACCTTGTTCAAAGCCAGGAAGGAGGCACGAGCACCGATGGTCCCCATCCAGGCAAAGGCTCCTCTCCACATAGTCGCAATGGACTTCTTGACTTTGGGTCGGCCGGCAGACCGCTATCAGAACATCCTTGTCATTACCGACTTGTTCACCAAGTACTCCTGGGCCATTCCTACTTTGGACCAGACGGCGAACACCACCGCCACTGCTCTGTGGAGAGCTGTCTTCCAGCCGTTCGGTTGCCCCGAGTTCCTACACTCGGACCAAGGGCCAAACTTCGAGTCCCGGGTAATCAGAGAGCTGTGTAAAGTGTACGGCTGCACCAAGACCCATACCACTACTTACCACCCCCAGGGAAATGGCGGATGCGAGCGGTTCAATCAGACCCTATTGAACTTGCTCGGCACGCTAGACCAAGAACATCAGAGCGACTGGGTGAGTGCGCTACCAAATCTGGTTCAGGCCTACAATAATAGTACGCACAGTACCACGGGCTACGCCCCCACTTATTTGATGTTTGGCAGGCATGTGCGGATGCCTACCGACTTATGGCTGGGGACGGCAGCAACCGAGGAGGAGGGGAACGTAACTGAATGGGTAAGGCGCCACCACCAACGCCTCCATTTTGCATACGAGCAAGTCTCGGGACGGATCCGAGCGGCTGGGAAGAAAAACAAGAGGCTGTACGACCGGACGGCTCGGGAAGCCCCCCTTCTCCCAGGAGAAAGGGTCCTGGTAAGGGACAACCGGCGACAAGGGAAGGGGAAGCTCAGTGACCGATGGGAGAATGCACCATACGTGGTCGAGGGCCAGCAGCGGCCTGGACAGCCAGTATATACAATTCGGCCCGAAGGAAAAGCCGGGCCCGCTAGAGTGGTCCATCGGAACATGATCCGCCCCTGTCCGAACTATCCCAGCCCCGTAGAGGAGGCGCCAAAGGAGCCTGAAGCTGTAGCCCCGTGGATAGCAGGATGGGCCGTGATCCCAGGAGAACGGGGAAATGTCCCCGCAGAAATGGCCCCCAGAGACCCGATGGATATGCCTGCGGACATCGACCCTGTCTCGCCACCACGACGGTCCCAGAGGGAGAGCCGAGGTCGGCCCCCGGCACGCTATGGAGAATGGGCGACTGGAAGGCGTTCTAGGGACTAGAACGGTTTGGCAGGGGGGTATGTCACGGGGTGACGAAAGGGAAGCGGAACTAAGTCCCGCCGGAATTTTGTGTTCCCCTCGGGACGGTGTCGCGGTAACACCGGTCCACTTCCGGGTTGCGCCCGATGTCGCAATAACAACGCTAATGACAGATTGACATCTGGTGTGGGGAGTTTGATGTGGCGATCTGTGAGAGGATTATGGAGGCGGAGTAACCACATAAAAAGAGAAGTGCAGAGACCATGAGGGGGGTTGTGGATTCTATTTGGTCGTTCGTTCTCCCGGCTATTCTTCCTGGTTGGCTTGCCCCCGTGTGTGGTTCTTCTCTTTGGACGTGTTCCCCTAGGAGAGGTGAATTCCTGGGACGTTTGGGCTGGCGTGTGGAGGTATTTGAAGACTATTGTGGGGTTTCGGTTATCTGGCTGTGTAACAGATATATCAGCGATCGAGTGGAGATATTCAGGACAGAAAGAGTGTGAGCTCTGGAAAGTAAGTGAAGACCAGGCCGCGCCATCACTATCGGAGGGAAGTTAAGAGACCTGATCTGGGACTTCAATCAATTGTATACATCTGGACTGGGAGTGATAACGTTGTGAAGTGGACGGAGTCATCGTTGGGTGAGTGCTGGCTCTATTTGCACTAAGAGTGGGTGTGCCGTGTCTGAAGTGGTGTGTTGCACAATAAATCGTTTGAAGTGAAGTTACAGAGTGGGGGGAAGATATATAGAGTTAATGCCGGACGCTCACCACCCCGAGAGCCCACCACCGTCACCGTAATTCCTTTCCCGGTCACAACCGAAGCATCTCCCAGCCGTAAGCCCCACTACTTATTCAAGAACGCATACTTACTGTTGATTACTTACTCTGCTGTGCAGATCGCAGGATCCTCTGGGCCGAATGCCGCATGTGATGTCCCTATGAAAAGAGGTGGACACAAGAATTATTCCTTTCCCGGTCACAACCGAAGCCTCTCCCAGCCGTAAGCCCCACTACTTATTCAAGAACGCATACTTGCTGTTGATTACTTACTCTGCTGTGCAGATCGCAGGATTCTCTGGGCCGAATGCTGCATGTGATGTCCCTGTAGAAGGAGGTGGACACGAGAATTATTCCTTTTCCCGGTCTCGACCGAAACATCCACGAGCTCTACTTACCCGGATACCCCCCCTCACTCCGGGACAGGTGACCGACTACCCTGGCTCTTGCTGGCCCCGTACAGGCACAAACTGCCGACGACTCCACGCCTTCCCGGCGTCCGAGGTCTGGCTCCGTTCTGGTCGGGAGACACGGAAGGAACACTGAACTTTTAAATTGCTTTTAATCAAATAAAACCTTGTTCATTTTTTTATACTCTCGTCCGTATGGTTCTTCTGGTACGCTCCCCGAGGTGATCCTGGGTTTCAGGGGTGGGTGCAGTCTGGCTTGGCCCCCCCGACCTGTGACATATATTTATTTACTATTTATCTGTGATATAATGTCACTGTGTTGTTATAATGCAATAATAAACTTATTTTCAGCACAATGGCTGAGTGCACTACATTTGATAGTCTGCTGGAAATGGGCTTCGACAGAAACCGAGCGTAAGTGATGATTTTTCTCTGTTTACACACTGATCCAGTACTTTCACTCACCCTGTGATTGTTTTGTAGGGAGAAGGCAGTAGCACATACTGGAAACCAGGGCATTGAGAGAGCCATGGACTGGTGAGTCGTCATATGTTTTAAAATAAATCACAACTCAATCTGGTAGCCAGTCATCACTATACATTTTCATTTTATGGAAAACAGCAAAAATGTACCATTTAAATATAGAATATTTTAATAATAATTGTAATAAATCAAAAACACTTTTCGATAACTGTACAGGTTAATGGAGCATGAGAATGATCCAGATATAGATGAGCCTTATGTTTCGCCCGCTGGAAATACTCTCGGCACAACAGAAGAACAGAGCCAGTCTCCCACAGAACCTCCTGAACGTATGTCCATCTCCTCTGATGCGCCTTACTCTCAACTAAACACTGTGGTCATCATTTCATCACCCAACACGAAATGTTACTTTCCTCTTTCATTCTGGTCTTTAACCAAAACAACAGCTAGTGAAGTGGCTGAACAAGAGGGTGATCCTAAACAACCTATTTCAGAGGAAGAAAGGAAGGAACAAGTTAAACGGTTTGTGCTTTCTACAGCTGATGTATTTATGTAAAAAGCACAGATTTAAAAGCTGACGCAAAGTATTGCTCCCTTCCTCCAGACTGGAGGAGTTGATGAAGATAAGACAGGAGGAGAAGAGTGAGAGAGAACGAAAGGAGGAAATAGAAAGAGAGAAGCAGAGGATGAAACAGGGCCAAGAGCTGCTGCATGTTAAACAGAAGCTTCAAGACGACGAAATGAAGAAGCTAGCGGACCAGCGCAGGAGAGAGAAGATGGAGGACAGGCTTGCCAAGTAAGATGAACACGGATACATTGCCTGTTTGACTTTGATCAAGCACTTTCAGTTAAGTTTTAACTTGAATTCAGTGGTTATTATTCTTTTTTAATTTCAAATAAACCTTGTGATTTACTGAATAAGAATTACATTAAAGCATTTAGTCAAAGTTTTTATCCAAAGTGACTTGAAAAAAAGGAACCATGCAGTTCATCAAAGAGCCAACAGTAGTCAGAGTACACAAAACCAGGTTTCTTAGGCAACTAGATTAGGAAGAAAGCTAGAGAAGAGGAGGAACGCAAAGATTTACTCCCATTCTCTGACGGAAACAATTTAGAGCTTGGCATAACTATGAAAATGTTTTTTCTTTATAAAAATGGCCATTAAGATAAAAGATTTTCATTCATTTAACATAATATTTCCGGGTCTTGACAATTTTCTTTTGAAATTAAAAAGTTGTAATTTTTGAAAGTAATTTGTAAATAAAAAAAGGAATATATATATATATATATATATATATATATATGTCCTTTTTTATATACATATTTTAAGTCATTTTGGGGCCTCCTAGTTGAGAACCACTAGTAATAACGTGTGATCCTTTCTCAGGCAGCGAGTTAAAGAAAAGATTGCACGAGACAGAGAGGAGAGAGCACGAAAGGTATTAATGCTTTTAAATTCAATTCAATTAATTTTTATTTGCATAGTGCTCTTCACAATACAAATAGTTAAGGGCCTTATAGGTGAGTAATAATAGTTTATAATAGGTAGCCAGTGCAGAGACTGTAGAATTGGGGTAATATGATCATATATTTTTTTGACCTGGTAAGGACTCAAGCTGCTGCATTTTGGACTACCTGTAGCTTGTTTATTGTAGAAAGCAGGATGAACATGTCCCTCTAGATGCAAATTGTAATGTACAAAATTCTGTGTACTGTTTTTTTGGTCCAATTAAGTAATATCTCTGTCTTATCCGAATTTAACAGGAGAAAAAATATTATTGGTCATCCAATCTTTTATACTTTTAACACTCTGTTAGCGTAGCGCACATTACCATTATATCTTATGTGCCTACTAGTATATCAAGTATATAAATATATATATAATAAATAACAAAAACCTCTGCAGTTTGGAGGTGGTTCATCAAGCACGGGTTTGTCATCTCCCCCGTCTGAAGCCCCTCTGCAGTCTCCACCTGAGAACCAAGAGGCTTCTCCTCCTAAGAAAGACTACGATGACTGTCGGATACAGGTACTGCCTCCTTTCACTCTTAACACAGTGTTCAAGTGGTCCATAGATTCCAGAATGATGTTGAATTGAGCATATGGAAAAGATTTAAAATTGGATTTAGGTATTTAAAGATGAATGATTTAATATATATATATATATATATATATATATATATATATATATATATATATATATATATATATATATATATATATATATATATATATATATATATATATATATATATATATAAAAATGTAATCCTACTTTGGTCAATAGGTGCGTCTTCTAGATGGATCCACCATGAGCACCGTGTTCAAGGCTCAGGAGCCTCTGGCTGCTGTGAGAGTCTATGTTCAGATGAATGGAGCAAACGGACAGGATTTCAACCTCATCACCCCATATCCCAGACGTGTGTTCACAGATCTAGACATGGAAAAACCCCTGAGTGAGCTGGGTAAGACAACTTATGCCTCTTGCATTCTTTGGTCACTTTAGACTGAACAGTTTTACTTTTAGAAATGTTAAAAAAAACGTAGCTTCATTGGAGTGCTATGAAATCTGGTGACTTATTTCAATTGGTATGGGAACACAATCAAAAAAAAAAACAAAAAAAACTGAGGGCATGGTTTGAACATGCTTAAATGGTCACAAAAAAAAAAAAAAAAAGTCTGGTATTTTCTGCCATGATGCAGAAAAAAAAGCATACAGTATGAAGGAGTCAAACTTTAAAATGCCAAGAGTGTGAAATAGACACACACTCACCCACACACCCCTGTGAATTGGTGAAACTGTGACTCAGAGAAAAGTTTGCAAATTTGTGAAATAAATTTACTAATTCATAATGAAGAAAATACACACAAGAGTGAAGGGGAGAAACAAAATACATAGACAACCACTCACACATACTGATGTCTGTAACAGTTACTAAAAATAGATGTTCATTGAAAAATGTTTACATAAAGCCTTATGATTGAATGAATTGCATTCATAATTTCTGAATCAAAAAATGGGAAACTAAATGCTTCCTTGTGTTCTCTTTCTTACACAATGTTCAGGTTTGACTGTAATCATAATGTAAAAATTAACACTTCAAATCACAATCACTAATAAAATATCAAAAACTTGACAAAAAGTAGTCTTTGAAATGGTTTAAATTACATAAAAAAATCTTCCACCTAATTAAAATATTTAATTGTGTCTAAAACAACCAGGCAATTCACAAACTGCTCTTGTGATTAAACAGTGACATGACATGTACCTTTTTTTAAATAACACTCGTACTCTTTTTGCCACTGTTGAGAGACTGACAACCCCCCCCCAAGTCAGATTCCCAGTGATATGCTATCAGACAGCAAATGCAATGAGTTTGCTTCTTTCTTTTCTGAGAAGATCATAAATATCAGGAAGGCGATTAGCACATCCTCAAGTAATGCAGAGGTCAGACAGATTCGGCCAAAATATCAAGAAGATACTATGTCTATTTTTGAAACAATTAATAGCAAAATTCTGGAAGACATAGTCCAGCAACTAAAATCATCAACCTGTTGTCTTGACACACTTCCCACATCTTTTTTCAAAAGTGTGCTTGACTGCTTAAAAGCAGATCTCTTAGAAGTGGTGAATGCCTCACTTCTTTCTGGGACATTTCCAAACTCCCTAAAAATAATCTAATCTTCCTTTTAGGCAAAATTATAGATAAAGGTAGTTTTTAATCAGCTGAACAAATACTTAAACTCAAATGGATACCTGGACAATTTTCAATCTGGTTTCCGACCACATCACAGCACAGAGACAGCACTCATTAAGATAATAAATTATATACGCTTAAATTGTGACTCTGGCAAAATATCGGTGCTGGTATTGCTAGATCTCAGTGCTGCGTTTGACACTGTCGATCATAACATGCTACTAGAGAGACTGGAAAACTGGGTCGGGTTTTCTGGGATGGTACTCAAATGGTTCAGATCATACTTAGAAGGGAGAGGCTATTATGTGAGTCTAGGAGAGCATAAGTCTAAGTGGACGTCCATGACATGTGGAGTCCCACAAGGGTCAATTCTTGCACCACTCTTGTTTAGCCTGTATATGCTCCCACTAAGTCAAATAATGAAAAAGAACCAAATTGCCTATCACAGCTATGCTGATGATACCCAGATTTACCTAGCCTTATCTCCAAATGACTACAGCCCCATTGACTCCCTCTGCCAATGCATTGATGAAATTAATAGTTGGATGTGCCAGAACTTTCTTCAGTTAAACAAGGAAAAAACTGAAGTCATTGCATTTGGAAACGAAGATGAAGTGTTCAAGGTGAATGCATATGCAATCTTGGTGATTCTGGAGACAGACCTTAGTTTCAGTAGTCATGTCAAAGCAGTAACTAAATCAGCATACTATCATTTAAAAAACATTGCAAGAATTAGATGTTTTGTTTCCAGTCAAGACTTGGAGAAACTTGTTCATGCCTTTATCACCAGCAGGGTGGACTATTGTAATGGGCTCCTCACTGGCCTTCCCAAAAAGACCATTAGACAGCTGCAGCTCATCCAGAACGCTGCTGCCAGGATTCTGACGAGAACCAGAAAATCTGAGCATATCACACCAGTCCTCAGGTGCTTACACTGGCTTCCAGTTACATTTAGGATTGATTTTAAAGTACTTTTACTCGTATATAAGTCACTAAATAACCTAGGACCGAAATATATTGCATATATGTTCACTGAATATAAACCTAACAGAGCACTCCGATCACTAGGATCAAGTCAGTTAGAAATACCAAGGGTTCACACAAAACAAGGGGAGTCCGCCTTTAGTTACTATGCTGCCCGCAGTTGGAATCAGCTTCCAGAAGAGATCAGATGAGCTAAAACACTAGTCACATTTAAATCTAGACTCAAAACGCATCTTTTTAGCTGTGCATTTGTTAAATGAGCACTGTGCAATGTCCGAACTGATTGCACTATATTTTCCCTGTTTTATTATTATTATTATTTTTTTTTTTTATGTAAAATCATTTTCTGTTTTTAAATGTTTTAATCATTTTGAAAGTTTTAAAATTGCTCGTTTTATTTTTATTATTTTTCTTCATGATTATTTTACTTTCTTTTATGTAAAGCACTTTGAATAGCCATTGTGTACAAAATGTGCTATATAAATAAACTTGCCTTGCCTTACAACCAATTTTTTTTTTATATGAAAAATAAAATAATTTTATTGTTTTCAGGGAGGAAAATGTGATAATTATTGCACAAATGTGAATTAGTACCATAAAATTATCTTAATGCAAAATAAAAAAAAATTACTCTGATTTTACAGATGAACAAAACATTTCAGGTGTCCGTTCACTTTTGACTGTAGGGAACATGAGTGGAGTTCACAAATAAGGACCCGGCCAGGGTTCAATAAGGTTGATATTGATTAGTGATATAGAACTAAAATGATCAGTTCTTTGTCTAGGAGGAATTAACCTTTGCTTTTTGTTTATCTTCAGACTTAGTGCTTAACATCTGGCATTTACAGATCTTTTGTTTTACTTGTCAGGTTTGGTGCCTTCTGCCGTCCTTGTTGTTATCAAGAAATGAAGCGAAACCATTATAGAAGCAAGCTGTTCTTCCAGACGTCAGCGCAAGTTCTAAAGGATTTCTCTATGGAGACTCTATGAATCAGTGGACTGCAGTGATTTCACTTAAAGGACCGAACAAGCAATGAAGTGAATTGATCAATTTCATTAAACGTAAACCTGTTGATATTGCTTCATAAAGGGTGAAGTGAGTTTTCACAGTGATGAACATTGAGAAGGTGGTGTTTCCATTCGGTTTTGCGACATGGAAAAAAAGCCATTTTCAACGATAAAATTTTTCTTACTCGTCTTAGTTTTAAATTTTATATTGGCTATGGACGTAAAGGCAAAATATGTAAATAAGCAGAAACTTAGAATAGTCAATATCAAGCATTGGGCTATACCAAATTGTAATATTCATGTTTGGAAAAGGGTTTAACATCACTCCCTCACTCTTTTGACATTTGCTCTAGTTACGCACTGCTGTGAGTTTCGGAGGATTGAGGATGTATGAGTGGATCACATGAAGCACCCCAGACCTCATCTTTGAAGGGATGTAAACTGCTAGGGTAGTACTAATGGTACTGGTTCCATGGGTTTTGGTAGCCTGTATACCATTGCTGCTGAGACACGGGGACAATATTTGTATACAATACATACTTCAAATCGGGATGCACTTTTGATCTTTTAAAAGCTTAAAAAAAAAGCCCCCTACAGGGTTAAATGCAGTGCTTTAACAATACAATATTAATGTGCTCATTCAACCCTTTACCTGGCACCAGATGCCATAGCTCCCGTATGATCCACTCATGTCTCTGCCCATCATAAAGGGAGGGGGTGTTGTCATGGGAGGCATTGTGGGTGCCGTCAAGACAGATGCATCGTCCATTTTACTCATCTTTTCTGGATCATCATTATCGCTTGAGGAAAAACGCAAGCGCACTTTCAAGAGGAATTCACAACTGAATGTAAAATGGAGATCGGGGTTCTCTTAGCACTGCTGGTCTCTTTGCATCATGTTCCTTCAGTCGCTTCTGGTGCTCCTCCTACATGCTAAACACATAACATACAAGAAAAACATTAAGAAAGATTTAAGTACCTAGTAGGTAACCTAGTAATGCCGAATCGACACAGGGAAAAATAGAAATGTAGTGAATAAATACATTTGTATAAACGTAAAAACAACTAATACATTTGTAATTTATCATAATATACACGTTTTAACAGTTGTGCTGAAGTTACTTCCATTTTGGTTTTTGGGGAGAGAGGAGCAGCGAGAGCTTTGGCCACACACACTGTAGAACCCCACCTACTGTAGAACCCCACCTCCATTAGTTCCCAGGTCACTTGACATCCCCAGCTCCAGAAGGTTCTGATACAATCTGCCACTATCCTGAGGATCCAAATTCCAGAGTCATGAAATACTGCTAGTGTGGTGCACTGTATGGTGATCAGTAATACCATTCAAAAGGGCTGATTATAATTTAAGAAGTTTTAGAAAGAAGGGTCTTACACTCACCAAAACTGCATGGTTCTTGCACAGCTTGTGAAGAAAGCAAGCCAGTTTGAGAGAGTAGAAGGAAATGAGTGGGGGGGGATTTAATTTACTCTGCTCCACAGTTTCCTTCAGCAGAGCATCCACCACATCCAAATGTCCTGCTTTCCGCTCCAGACCCCAATGTTCTCAGACGCACCACAGCCAAACCAGGCATGGTCATCTCAACTGATTCTATAATACGCTGGGCCTCTGAAATAATGGTAATAATGTCGTGTACACATTCTGCAGTAGCTATAACAAATCCACATTTCACTCATTGCATGTCTCACCATATTTTGGTTAACCAATGTTAAAGGGTGCTGTATGCAGGTTTTGAACTCTACTAAAGCATAAAAATACCATAATTTGTTTGCAGATATTTAAGAAACATGCCAAGTCAACGTTCTTGTTTATCTGAAAAACAATGCTACAGTCAGTTATTCTCCTTTGAAAACGTACATTCAGTGATGTCAATCTTTGTTTTGGTTTGTGAAACCCACCTACTGTAAACGCTTACCGTTTGTATTTTGGCACCCCGGTCGCCAATTGGCAGAAAAAAACAGCGCATTTCATTTTATTCATCGTCAAGTGCGGTTGTTCCTGTTTGTGTCGTCAATCTGGCAACCTAGTGTGTCAAGTCTGAGGAGGAGGGGACGGGTAAAGAAACCCTCTCCAATATTTTGAATTTGGACAAATGGGACACACTTATTGGAAAAAAATAAAATATTCACAACAGTACATTATTTGCATGTCCTTTGAAGCCTTGCCGGTTAAACCTTTAATTTGTATGCTGACGCACTTTTTCAGTGTACACCTGGAGCACATGCAAACTAAAATGGTATGTTTTGCGTGGTAAAAATATATGTTTGGATTCACTGATGTCAAGGGAGATTCTGATCGGCTGAAATGTCTTCTTTGCCTGCCACAGGTGAATGAAATTTCAGTAGGGCTGTGCAAAAAAAAATCTAATGCGATTTTCATGCGCATATCATCAGTAAAGACGCTCTTGTAATTAGTAGTATATATTTCCAGCACGTGCGTTCAGATCAGGGTTGCCAGGTTTTCACAACAAATCCTGCCCAGTTGCTTCTCAAAACTAGCCCAAGCGCGTTTCCAGGAGGTTCCCCGATAAAAATTTCAAGTTATTGGGATTGGGGTTTCTTCGACCCACGATTTTTTGTAGATTGTCAGTGAATTACAGCTCTGTGTAGTATATGCCAACCAGTGTTGCCAAGTCTGTGGTTGTTTTTCCATGTCCGCAGTTTGAAGCGACAATACCAATAACGTGATATTTAGCCCGTGAAATGTAAATGACAGAATTTTTATTTTTTGGGTGAACTAACCCTTTAAAGAGGTGGTTCTTCCTCATTGATATTCTGAAACAGTCTTACCTTGTATCTTGCACATCTTCTGTTTGATGCAGCTGTAATGTTATTGAACATGTCTATTGAAAGTTCAACCCCTATACTGTGATAATGTGCTTTATTGTCTCATTTGATTGTAAATCTAACAAATTCTTAAGTATCTAATCTCATCAATTGTTCAATTAAAACACTGCATATCACTTCCAAAACAACTGATCTGCTTAATTATTGATATTTACAGTTAATTTGAATATTTACTTTTTAGTTCCGGTACTTTAGTAGGTTTTAAATCGGATACTTTTGTACTTTTACTCAAGTGATGTTTGAATGGAGGACTTTCTTACTTTTACTGGAGTCGTTTTTTATACATCTACTTTTACTGGAGTATAACTTTTGAGTACTTTACCACCCCTAAACAGCACCTGAGTACCGGACTATTCTCTTTTGCTTCTGGCTGCGCTAATATGGTCAAAAACAGTGAGGGGAAATTACTTAGTATACCTTTTGCTTTACTTACTGCCTCAATTTGGCATGGAGGTGATCAGTTTGTGGCACTGCTGAGGTGGTATGGAAGCCCAGGTTTCTTTGACAGTGGCATTCAGCTCATCTGCATTTTTTGGTCTTGTTTCACATTTTCCTCTTGACAATACCCCATAGATTCTCTATGGTCTGGTGAGTTTGCTGGCCAGTCAAGCACACCAACACCATGGTCATTTAACCAACTTTTGGTGCTTTTGGCAGTGTGGGCAGGTGGCAAATCATGCTGGGAAGTGAAATCATCTTCAAAAAGCAGGTCAGCCGAAGGAAGCATGAAGTGCTCCAAGATTTATTGGTAAACAGGTGCAGTGACTTTGGTTTTCAAAAAACACAATGGACCAACACCAGCAGATGACAGCCCAGTTCTTCTCCTCCTTAGCCCAGGTAAGACGACACTGACATTGTCTGTGTTTCATCAAATTCCTTGACACTTCTGTGTGTGGTGGCTCTTGATGCCTTGATTCCAGCCTCAGTCCATTCCTTGTGATGTTCACTCAAATTATTGAATTGATTTTGCTTGACAATCCTCATAAGGCTGCGGTTCCCTTGGTTGGTTATGCATCTTTTTCTTTCCACAGTTTTTCCTTCAACTCAAGTTTTTGTTAACATTCTTGGATTCAGCACTCTGTTAGCAGCCAGCTTCTTTGGCAATAAATGTCTGTGGCTCCTTGTGAAGTGTGTCAATGATTGTCTTCTGGACAACTGTCAGATCAGCAGTCTTCCCCATAATTGTGTAACCTAGTGAACCAAACTGAGAGACCATTTTGAAGGCTCAGGAAACCTTTGCAGGTGTTTTGAGTTGATTAGCTCACCATAATCTAATTTGTTGAGATAGTGAACTGGTGGGTTTTTGTTAAATGTGAGCCCAAATCATTAAAATTAAAAGAACCAAAGACTTAAACTACTTCAGTCTGTGTGCAATGAATTTGTTTAATACACGAGTTTCACAATTTGAGTTGAATTACTGAAATAAACAAACTTTTCCACGACATTCTAATTTATTGAAATGCACCTGTATAGTCTATAAAGTATTTTATTATTTTATTTTTATATTTGTTAATTCAAATTCTTGAATGCGACTGCTAAATACAACTGCTGTACCTGAAAAATAAAGCACTGTTTGTTTTATTTGTAAATCTTGTGTATTGGTAACATCTGTTCTTATTTTTCATAAGATTTCTATCAATCGTGATATATTTTGCCATATCACCCACCCCTACTGTTTCCTCATAACTACCTTATTTCAGACTTAAAAATATTAAAAACATTATAAAATTATACCTTAATTTTAGTTTTTTAATTGATCCAAAGTGACAATGGCATAGCCTAATGATTAATATAATAAAAATGCATTAAATACAGTCTGGCTGCACTTTTGTTTATACATAACTTGAAAAAATTCTGTAGTTCTATGAAGTAATATATAAAAAGCATAATTTCTTTCAATATAATTACTTAATACTCTTTAATCTCAAGATGGTAATTTTAAATGGAATAAGCAACTATCTGAGACTTTGTTAGCTAGGTAGAACTTCTCAAATCGAAACATTAGTTTAATATTTTCCATAAATGTGGTGCCACAGAGATGAGGGAAAAAAAGAAATGCAGTTGGGAATGTACAGCCATTTTTATTACCATCTCATATGAACACTCATTAATCAGAACTGAAGACATTACATTTGCCTCACATTTTCAGAGCTTTCAGGGTCACCCTCAAAAGTGGAATGAAACAAGTGGAAAATCTGCAACTCGGAGCAGTAATGTGACATGATCAAACGGGAATGTACACAAAGCCCTCTTTCATGAGTGGCCCTGCTTAAAACATTTACTTGATGAGATCAATAATTTTATAGTGGACTTCACAAATCATCTTCACCATCACAGTAGATTACGCTGGAATAATTATACTGTAAGTGTCTGACTGTTTCATTCTGCTTAATATAAACATAAATCACCCTACCCACCCCAAAAACAACATATTTAAGTGCTCTAGAAAAACAAAACAAAAAAGCAATAAGACAAAATAATCTCACGGATTTAGTGGGTTATTCCCCTGTAAAACAATCCAAACCCAAGATCCACATCAAATTAAATAGACCATAAGCAAATAGAGCTTATTGGTAGTCTCTAGCGATATGATCATAGTTTAACCATTATCTAGCTTTAACATTTCTAAATTAATAGGTAAAATAGCATTGATTTGTGAACCTGTTGGGTTGTGTTATCTTTGAAAAGGAGCTAATCTATTTCTTAAAGACCATTTCACTTCAGTAATGACTGGGTTTTACTGTGCTCTGAGAGTTTAAACACAATTAACACTCATTTGCTGCCCTGAAATGATTTAAATCCACTGTATGATTGAGTTAATCTGATTTTAATACTACTTTCCACTACACAAAATTAAAAAAAGCTTTTGACGTTTGAACGACAATTAATACATTTAAAATGGGAATCATTTACTGTCTGACCCTGCCTGTCGTTTTAGCACTGTTCTCTGACCCACTTCACCACTTGTTCACTTTTGAATTGTTGATTTTGTAAGTGCTCAATGGGTTTATGAATTAAGAGTGTAATTTTGAACTGATGAAATTTTTTCAAGTGATTTTTTTTTTTTTTTTGATCATGTAATCTGGCCCGGGCCGCTGTAGAGATCCAGTGAGCTACTGCAGCAGCAGGGTCCAGTCGTCCCCAGCGTTCATCCCAGGTTTACGGAGAGTTAGCACTGACATGAAAGAATCAAATTCAAAGTCCACAGGGGTTTCTTTGCCTGTTTGAGAGAGTATGAGATGATTAGTATGCCATATAAATCTCCGACATTGAGGTCATTTTCATTGTAATACAAGATATTATTTTCTCTCATTACAATGTTCAGGAGAACACATTAAATATCTTACCATCCATTTTAAGAAGCACCTTGCTGGGTTTACTGGCACCCAGAATGAGAACTTTTTCAATCCATGATGAGGTTAAGAAATTACAGTCTGGGCACAGGTTGCTGAGATGAAGGAAAGTATTTTATAGAATTGAATCCAAAAATGTTTGGACAATGAAGCAGATAAGTAAAGGACAGATTCATGTAAATACCTGGAGGTGAGAGCATTATTGGCAAAAGTGAGGCTCCGGTGAATAAATTCTTTCTTTCTATCATAGTTAAAAGTATGGCCATCATCAATGTAGAGTTTGCCTTCAGCAAATTTCTAAAAAGTGTGGAAAAAGAGAGAAAGAGCGATAGATAGAGAGAAGAAAAGTTAAAAAAAAATACCCAATTCTATTAAATTATACCATTTGTTTAATTAGTCAACAGAAAGAACTAGCTCTTTACCTTAGGGCTAAGGGCCACATACAAGGTGTATGGGTCATTTTCCATACAGGCAGATGACCTTCGAACTCTGTCCTTCCGAGGGATGATCGAACCACCACGCTGGAACACCGGGATCTAATAAAAAAATAAATAAAATGAACACCAAATAAATGAGGAGGTGGATAAAAAAACTTGTTTTTCTTGAAGAAGGAAAGACTCTTACGGAGCTGAGAGTGACTGGGATGTAGAGATTCTGTGCGCCATTGTGTTTTTGAAAGGTGTGGACATCATACCAAACCTAAATATGGAGGAAAACTGGATGAAGCATCATGCTGAAAATGTGAGTAAATGAACATGAGTTAATCTAATGTAACATTCTACATATTATATACATTTCCATTCATTTTTACACTATGCCCACATGATAAGCAAAGTTTTGACATGGACTCCTCTTTATGTCATAGGACAACAAAGCTGGTGGTCAATACACATAATATTTAAGTTCACAGTATCACCTCTCCAGCTCCAGGCAGATAGGCTGTGACCCCACGAGACCCTTCCTCAGTGACTGGGTGAACCAACAAATCGCTTCCTAAACAACAATAAAACAGAATACATTAATTAGATTAACTGATATTAGATTTTTTTTTAACTAAAAACTTTTCAAGTGTTTCTCTCTCTCACCAATTAGGAATTCATCATCAATGGTGAAAGTTGCTGTATCCTTAGGATAATCAACCCAAAGAGGTCTAATAAAACAAGAAACAGAGCACTCATGTAAAATGAGTACTTATTTTACATGAGTACAAATCACATACAATCTAGTCTGCATGAAATAACGAACAATATCATAAGCAAGCATTCACAGGGACCTCGCTCACCTCATGACTGGCGTTCCGGTCCTATATGCTTGGAAGAACAGCTGGTACCAGTATGGCAGAAGAGCATAACGCTGGCGGATTGCCTCCCGGATGAGTGCTGTGTTCTCTGGGCCAAAGAGCCAGGGTTCCCTGCGTGTGGTGTCTAGATGAGCATGAGCGCGGAAGAATGGCTGATACGCACCCGTCTGATACCAGCGAACCAGAAGCTCAGTGCTGGGATTCTTAAAGAAGCCACCAACATCAGCTGTAATGAAGAAGAGAGATCAATGATTAGCATGATTGCAAAATATAAATATATACTGCATTAGACACATCCTGTGCCCACTGTGTGTTTGTTATGAAATATCTTTCCCAATTTGACAGCTACACATAAAACTGCAATACTTATTCTAAAATGTTCAAATACATTTCCCCCCAAAATCATCAAAAAATTTTTTACGTTTGCTTGTAGAGAATTACTGACCTCCACAAAACGAGACGCCCACAAGCCCAAGACTGAGACACATGGGAATAGAAATCTTGAGATGGTCCCACTCTGCTGCATTATCACCAGTCCAAACAGCACCTGATGAAAACATACAAACCCAAATGTTTCTTTCACAGAACATGTACAATAAAATGATTACCGTGTCTCAAACTTTAAGTTAAGACTAAAAACAACCACATAAATTTACCAAATCTCTGAGAACCAGCAAAAAAGGCTCTGGTCAGCACAAAAGGCCTTTCAACTCCTCCAGATCGTTGAATCTGACCTTCGGCAGTGGCCATTTGCTGCAAAATATTACAAAGAGGAATTTAAGGAAAATAAGAGAATAATATTTAATTTGGAAGAATATTTAACGCAGGTGGAAGAGTATAAAATATATTTGTTGGTAATATAATATTCCATTTAACCATACATCAGTTCCTCACCACATAAAGTCCATAAATATTGTGAATGTCTCTGTGCTCCCACTTTCCATGCAGTGCATCTTTGTGCATAGTGACCTCTGGCCCATTGAACACCGATGGCTCGTTCATGTCATTCCAAGTAAAGAGATTCTCCATCGAACCCTGAAAAGCAACATGTAGAGTTGTAACAATGGGATTTGTTTGGCCATTTTCACTTTTAACACAGTGTCATAATGACATGTGAGGTGTCAACATTTCCAAATATAAAGAAATTCTGTTCACAATGCAAAAATGCTTCGCTGCTAATCAGAAGCGGGACTTCATTAAGATTTCACAGTGGAATGGAAATCAAAGACTGACACAATGTCCTTCACTGTCTTCTGCAGTCTGGTGCACAGATGAATAACTCAGATGTTGTACTCTGAAGGGAAATGGCATCATAAAACTTAAAAGCATCACCACATCCTGCCTAGGTCAGAAGAGGTGAAAAACATGTAGCGCTACAACACCTGCTTTGATCATTTATTTGCAACTCCTAGAACATTAGAACATGAAGGAAATCAGTTAAGCTAACTTTTTTTTGGTCAAGAGCATTATGATACAACAGTTTCAGATCCTTTTCCTAGATTAGGGTTTCACCATGAACACAAAGTTCTCACCTCATATTGATCATAGGTGAACATGCTAGCCCACCAGGCCCGCATCTCTGGATTTGTAAAATCTGGGTAACCAGAGTTTCCTGTGATAAGACCAGAGATGCTATTAAACTACAATACATCTAACATTAAGCATCTTAACATAGACACCACACATATTAAGTAAAATTGTGTTAGTTTTTTTTCTTAAAGAAATTAATACTTTTACTCAGCAAGGATCCATTAAATTGATCAAAAGTGACAGCAAAGACTTTTACATTGCCAAAATAATTGTATTTAAACATATATAAATAAATAATTTTGATCTGTCTATTCATCAAAGAATCCTGAAAAAGATATTTCAGTTTCCACAAAAATATTAACCAGCACAACTGTTTTTTCAAAATTGAGAATTAAAAAATATTTTGAGCAGCAAACCAGCATAACAGAATGATAATATGACACTAAACATTGGAGTAACAAAGCTGAAAATTAAACTTTGATCACAGGAATAAATTACATTTTTAAATCTCAAACTATTAATATCAAATTAATGCAGCCTAGGTGAGCATAAGATACTTGTTTTCCAAAAACGTACAGACCCCCAAAATTTAGCATGGTACTGTATAAGTAAGCTACATATAAAAACAAACTTCCCACCTGGCCAGCACCAGCCTTCATAATTCCTGCCATCTTTGTTCTTAACGTAGAAGTCTTTAGAAGTAATCTCATTGTGGATCTTGTAGGCACTATCAACCTTGATGTGGGGGTCTACTATAGCCACCATCTGTTCACAAACAAGATTATCATGTTCAGAAGAAAATCATACCATACTGTATTTTTACAACAACTGCGGCTGACCTTGCGTCTCTTGTCCATTAGGCCCTGAAGCATCTCTTTAGGCTCAGAGAACTTGTGGGGATCCCAGGTGAAGTAGCGCTTCCCATCTGCATGCTCAATGTCAAGCCATATGAAATCATAAGGGATGTCATGTTGGTCAAAGCCCTGGTCCACTGACTTCACATCTTCCTGGTCATTATAATTCCAGCGGCACTGGTGATAGCCCAGACTGGCGAGGGGAGGGAAGGACTGGGTGCCTACAGAGTAACAAGAAAGAAAAAAAGACCCATAAATTTCTGACTCAAGCCCGAAGACGGTTTAGTGAAGAGTTTAGAGCTCATATGTGGCATTTACCTGTCAGAGAGGCATACTGTGAAAAGACATCTGATGGTTTGGGCCCAAGCATGATGAAGACGTCAATGATACCGCTCTCAGAGATCCAACGGACGTCCGTCTGTGGCTTCTCACTGGAGCCTTGAACAAAGTCCAGCATCTTACCAAAGACAGTCTGAAAGGAAAAGACAAAAGTAACAAGTAACAACCACCCCCTCAAAGTAAGTAAGTTAAAGATGTTTCAAATACAATATAATAAGATATTATAGTATAGAGAGCCTAGTGACCTCTTACCTTTCCCGCTGTATTAGAACTGATGTCTACCCAGGTCTCAGCTGCATTAAGCCAGAAAATACCCATGGTTCTCTGTGTATTATGGGCTAGCATGACGGGTATGGATCCATATAAGGCCATAGGGTTATAGAGCTCATACTGAAACACATCTAGGTTATAAAGCCTGTAAGGATCACCACCACTAGAAAAAAGAAAGAGAAATAATCCTTTACTGCTTACCGGTTTCATTGGTGGTATATTTTGATTTCTGTACATTAAGATGTATACTCACTCTGTAGTTTTGAGTTTCAGGTCATCGCCATGCTCTGGAATGCCGTATACATGTTCTACACCAGGCAAGGAGAAGTCTAAACTTATCGATGTGGGGCCTACAAAAAAACATTGAAAACAAAATCATGTGATATTCATTAGTATGCCGTCTTATAATCACAAATAATAATATTCAAATATAAACATAAACATTCATTTATTGTAAGACCACATGTAATAAAAATGTAAGTCCATCCCTTAACGCTTTGATGCCATCAATATGCTCTAATATGCTATAGCGTACTCTGAAATGTTGACTGCATTAACTGTTAACAGATCAGTAAGATTTTTGTTTTGTTTTATTTTTTTGAAAGAAATTAATACCCTTATGCCACAAGGATGCATTAAATCAAATGAACAAATGTGACAAACACATTTATGTATCAAATTAATACTGTTCTTTTTAATGTTTTATTTGTCAAAGAGTCCAATCACAAATTGCACAAACAGCAAAACTGTTTTCAACATTGACAATAAGCAGTATATTAGATTGATTTCTGAAGGATCATGTGACACTAAAGCCTGGATAATAAAAAAAAAAAAAAGAGGAATAAACACTAAGATGTTTCACCCAAACTTTCTGTTTCAATAGGAAACAGCACTCGTCAAGCAGTTTTATGGAAATAAACTGACGTAGAAACATACCATTTGGTTTAGTATCTGTATGAGATTTAAATGTCTCCTCCCACAGTCCGTCTTCCTCTTTATTACTCTCTCCATCGTCATCCTATTGTGTGGAGAAAAAAAATCTAGTTTTATTTCTGGTTTTAGTTGTCAATGTTACGATTATCAGGTCATACTTCTTTAGTTACTATAGTACTTTCACACATGTTAGTGTTGAATAACTGCTACGTAAGACTCCTAAACTGATCAG
This sequence comes from Carassius gibelio, assembly GCF_023724105.1. Lineage (NCBI taxonomy): Eukaryota > Metazoa > Chordata > Actinopteri > Cypriniformes > Cyprinidae > Carassius > Carassius gibelio. Next base: position 12,532,598 of record NC_068384.1, read on the forward strand.
GTACAGCAACCGGACATGCTGGTTTTAAGTAAAGACGTGGCAAGACGTCAGTGTAGTATAATTTAACGGAGCACACCCACGAATGCACGAATACAGCTACTGACCTTCTGGCCTTCATCTTGCTGTTGATCTCCGTCTACACTCTCTTTAACCTCAGCACCATCTGGTTGTGCTTGCCTTTGGTAACACACCCAACACACACACAAAAGAGAGAATAACAATAGTAAGGCTTAAGTAGTAAATGGTTTGCATTCATCACTGACATTTACAAAATCTCCTATACTCTGCAGCAAACGATCCTATAATTTGTCCTGTTTATGGGGGAGGACATTCAACCCAAGCACATGTTGAACACCACTTTTGGGGTGAACTATCCTTTTTAATCCTTGCAGAAAAAATATTTTCATCAACTGCTCTATCGTTCAAAAGTCTGGGGTCAATATGATTTTTTAAAAGAAATGAATACTTTTAATCAGCAACTGGATTAAAAATGGCTTTCATTGTTAAGAAAGATCCCCATTTCAAACAAATTCTGCTCTTTTAAAATCCTGGGAAAAAAATTTATCACAGTTTCCAATTGTAAACATAAAGCAGCACAACTGTTTTCACCATTGTTTCTGAGGATCATGTGACACTGAAGACTGGAGTAATGGCTGCTGAAACCATAACAGGAATTAATTGCATTTTATATTATATTAAAATAGAAAACTTTTATTTTGAATGGAAAATAATTTTTAGCAATTTTACTGATCTGCATTTCTGATTAAATAAATGCAGCCTTGATGAGCAAAAACATTAAAAACCTTATGGACCCCAACTTCTCAGCGGTAGTAAAGAGGTATTCTCCTCAGCTTCCAAATAAAACCCAGTTTAGGAGAAAGAAATGTAATACTTACGTGTCCTTGCGAAGACGCAGGTGCTCAAAGGCTAGCAGGCCACGAGAGTTCAGGGATAGCAGCACCTCTGGCCCCTCCATGATGTCCAGCCTAAATGGACGGGCACTTACAATCAACCTCTGGCTCTCGGCTCCCAGAGACAACACAATGCCATTATCATCCTTTGACAACACTGAGAGACTGGAGAAAGAGAGATACAGAGAGAGAAAAATGGACAGACAGAGGAATCAGAGGCAAAGGAAAGAAGCAGAGATGAGTTGAGGTTACTCAGAGGAACACAATAAATCATGCATGTGTTTTTGACTATTCTCCGAATGTAACTGTGCACTCTCCGATCAGAGACACACTCACGGCTCAGTAGGAGGCTCTGCTATGAGCACGTCTGGCACCTCAAAGCGCGGCTTCAGAGGTTTCAGCTCATTTATTTTCACCCGAGTCATATTCCCCTGCAGTCTGTATAGCTCCAGCAGCAAGTGCACCTGCAAACAGCAAGAGAGCACATCAAATCAGCCAAAATCCTGGCCTTTGAGCAGGGCCATCGTCCCAGGAAATATAACAAGAAGGTCAGACTAACTACCTCCCTGGTTTGACCATAAAAAATGGTTCTGGGACTAGATTAATGAAAATTAAATCAAACAAACAAAATTAATTAAGCACGTAATATCAAGAAATTCTGCAGATCTTTTAACAAAGAAATAAAAAAAAAAAAAATACTGTTTTCAGAGGTACCGAACCTTATTGTTGTCATTGATGAGCTGGAGGGTCAGTCGGGAGTCACTGAGCTCCAAAGTTTCCAGAAGAGCTCGGTATGGGGACTGACCCGGCTTGAGTGCTCTTTGACGTCTACGGACAAACAGAGACAAAAATCATTCATATGGTGCCTCTGCTGATGCAAGTCAAGAACGCTCTATACAACCACAATAGAGTATACGAATGATAACTTCAATCTCTTAAATCAGAATAATCCGATAAAAGTTATGTGTTATCCTTCACAGGATTCTTAATCCCAGTTGCACACAGCAGAGATCTAGCAAAGCTATAATGTAGTGATTAACAGTACAACTGACATACTTGCAGAAGGCACTCTGATCACAGGTTTTAAAGTTTCCCCGATCCACAGCAAAGGCGCTGTTAAAGAACAGACACACAAAGAACACAGAGAGCAGCCCCATCCTAAAAAAAGTACAAGAGGAGAAAGTTTGAATTAAAATAGGCTACCGCTTTGAAACATGTTTGAGTAATGAATGAGCAGAGTGGAGTAACAGTAAGAGTCAGTGCTGGGTTCACTTGATTATTTGCCACCCTTGAGGATCATTTTCTTCTTGTCTGTTATTAGATGTGGGATCATGGTAGAAAATTAACACCCAGTCAACCATGCATTTCCACAGTGGCAGGTACTTTTGCTTTATCTACTATTCACTATGATAACCTTTTCACTTTGAATGTAACACAATCTCATAATTTTTCTACAGATATTCTTAATTTCTTTGTAATATTTTTTTTAAAGAGATGGGACGATCATGTTATTGCCCACAATCCAAAGGAGATCAGAGTCCATTCATGGGACCTGGCAGAATGGCAGCTGAGATGGCATTAAAAAAAAGAAGAAAAAAAAAAGAAATGAAAGAAAGAAAGAAAAAGGTTTAATTCAAAAAGTTGAATTTTCTCAATAATTTTATATATATATATATATATATATATATATATATATATGCACTCCATAAAGCTTATCTTTGACGTTAACTATGTGCTGCATAAAATAATCTGTAAACTCTATAGATTTTATCTAGCATTGCACACCGACAAACTCGACCCTCGGACTGTCTTTTCCAAATAGATCAACGCCAGGATGAGATGGAAAAAGGCTGCAACGCATGCGCAAATAAACAATCCAATTTAAAAGATATTCGTTTGTAGTATTTTACATCAACCCTTAAAGCTGTTTAAAGACATCAGTGTCTTATAAATAAAAAGATGACTCGTCGTAATGCCAGCGATGGCTCAAACACGAATTCACATCGACTATTTTCTTGCTCGTTCAACACCTGAAGCAGATTTACAGCAAAGATATCGTCGGTTAGCTCAAAATACAGACAGAGGAAATTCAAAAAAGCCTTAACGACGGACTGATGCGATACATTAAAGTCTTTGTTTTACCTTTCAATGGAGTTGACCGCCATCTTGGACACACAGCGTTAAGCCCAGCCTCCCGGAGGTTGTGTGTTTGCAGGAGCACTATTGGGTAACAACCGAATCCCTACAGACCGCCCTTACCATGGAAACCAATCCATCTGACGTGTGTGCTTGTGTACACAACATAATTGTGTAATGAAACTGTTATATAATAGATAGGCAGGCATCATTGGTTCGTCTCATCTCGATTTCCAGTTTGTTTTCACAAGGCAGATATTTGATGAGTATATTAGACATGGCCTACTAAAAGCACACAACCTATGCCATTGTTTAAAACCGCGCAGCCTTTACTTTTATGTAGTTTTTACTTTTTCATTTTCTAATTTCAGTGCTATTGCTGTAAAATAAACAACAGAATAAGAGGTATTTTAATGCGTTTTTTATTTTTTATGGTCAAACAACATGTGCAGAATTGCAAAAACAAAATTTTTCAAGTCCCTTACATTCTGTTTTAGGCATAAACCTTTTTTCAGTGCTTAAAATATTTACAGCAAATTTACGTGAAAAGGCTCAAAAGAAAATTCCTTGGTCAGCACAGAAAGTAAACTTCTGCGGCATTGGACTGTTCCCCTGCATGTACTCCCACACACCCAACAGCAGTAACCTAACTTCAAAGGGTGAGAGGAGAGGAAAAAGCTCATGAATGTTACTCAACACTGGTGGTAGCAGCTGACCTTCACCCATACATGATACAAGAAAACAGGAGGCCTGAAGATGCCAGGGGGAGTCCAACACTGATGGTACCCTTGATGCTTCCCAGTGAACAAGTATAAGGTGGAAAACAGACCCCTTAAAATGACTGCCATTAACAGTATCTCCAGTTAAACCATTTGTAGCATTGCCAGGAGGGCTTCCTCTGTGCAGGGCTCCCTCCACCAGTTGTTGTAACACAGCTTTAAGCGTCTATGGAAAATAGGCTGCAAGATGTGACAGCAGTCGCATGGAGTAGCCCACTTCCTCTTCCTTACCCTAAAACCCTCCTCTTGCTGTTGTAAACCAACAAAGAAGTGAAACACCGCTGCACTACATATCAGCAAAAAATTAGTTGAAGAGCAAGGTTTCGGATGCTGGCTACACGAAAGCAGATTGACAGCCGCCTTGGATACCATTGTGTCACCATGGAGAAGCTTCAGTAGCCACGCTTGGGCCTCCATACACTGATAGCAGACACAGTCTGATGCCACCAGAGGTGCCGTTTCCGCTCAAGCTAGAGGGTTTCAGCACACAGATCACCTATGTGTCCCTGGAGCTCCTCTAGAAATGGGATAACTTGCGACATTGTTGTGGCAGCAGATGACTGTGGGAAGGGTTCAGTACCCTCTGTTGTGCACCAGTTTGTGAGCATTTGCAGTTAGCGGTCACAGGCATCTTGAATACCATCATAAGGAGAGGGTGTAGGGCCTGATAAGATCACTGAAGATCATGTAGCAGTGCCCATGGGGAACTTCAGTACCCTTGCTCCATCCAAAGGGCTTTGGTTTAGGAGATGCACCGCTAGACCCAACATATTCTCAAGCTCCTCCCGGGGAAAGGCCTGGAACTGAGCCTGGAGTTGAATTAAGATGGACGGTCTGAGAAAATCCACCAGTTCTGCAGAAACAGTACCCAGGAAAGTGGGGGAAAAAGCAGCCAATTGAAGCAAAAAAGGTACAGTGGCCCTACGGAGATTAGGGAAGTTCTCTCATTCACCTCCGGATTAATGTGGATGTACATTTTGAGGGGGTGGAGACAGACTAATCTGAAACATCCTGAGAAGCTCTTTCTTGATGTTATCAGAATGTCTGGAGGCCAAGTGCCCAAGAAAACCAACCACTGAGCCTATTTTGGGGAATCTGCTGCTCTTGTCTATTGCCTGCTGTTGGTTGATCTTCTCAGCAGAGGAATATCCGTGTGCATAAAAGTCTTTGAGGCATCAAGCCAGCACCCTGCTGATGATAGTGCCAGGAAAAGCTGAACCAATATGGGCAACGACCCAGTCAAAATGAGGGTAGTGTCCAGCAAAACATCCACACAGTCATCAGGACACCAGGCCAACATGGCTGCTAGACACTGAGAGTAGCACTCCATAAGTGAGCTTGTGGCTGCACATGACATCCAAAGCTGCAGCAGCTCATTTAGATTGGACGAGTGAGGAGCCACCCATCGTCCTGCATGCTAGCTGCTAAGCTGACCAAGAAGGTCAATGGCCCATGTGGACACAAGGGGAGCCCAAGCTTTAGGACTAAGTTTGATAAATTTAGAGATGACTGAATGAACTTCTTTAATAGCATCCTCCAAATTGGATACACTGGTGCTGCCTCCTCCACTTGTACTGTTACCACAGTTTTCACCCTCTGCCTCCAGGTCTTGTAGAAAGGCTGCAACATACTCATCATACACTCCCCTTAAGTGCTCCAAGATGGCTCCACGGCAGGCTGGAACAGTCAGGAGGCGCACCTCACAGCGGGCATGATCCCGAACGCTGAGTTTATGTCCCTGTGTCTGGTCAACTCCACTTATGAAAGCCTTGATTTCTAGGGCCAGCTCTTGAGGACTGATGAAAAAGAAAAAAACAGACATGTTGGAATACATAGAAAATAAATGTTTACATACATTTTGCAATAAAATAAGATTTCCATATCGAGTATATTCTGACATGACATGTCTAGCAGTGACAGCAGTGTAACATGCTATCCTTCATTTACTTTAAAACTTTAAAAACAACACTGAGAAACAACATAGAACATTTATTCTTAGTTGTGTATGTTAGAAATGCACTAAAATTATTTCATATTAGTTTTAGGTTTTACTGAAAATCCTTTAATAGGCTATTTAGTAGTAGTTTCCAGTACAACTAACCATACAGTGTGACAAAATGCGGTCAAAAATTGTCAACAAGTGCTTCTTAAACTATCCTGGGCAATAACAGTGAAAATGTTAATTTTCTAAATCTACGGGGGAAAAAAGCATATTTATTAATGCTGTTGCTATTGCTAGTTATTTTTTAAACCTTAACTACTGGACAACACCTAAAATACTGGACTAAACTTTGCAAACACCTGCTGACTGTATCATTTTATAAATCAGATTAAATAAACCACATTCGTTCATAGGCAGTTAAAAAGGGAACACTATTTTGTTAATTTATACAGATAACGCAGTTTAACGCAAAATGTAATTTCTTCCATAAACTAAAGCCACTCTTTTAGAAGTTATTGGTAACATGTATGATTATTCTGTTATTGCTCACCTCAGTAGAGGAGTGGCAGTGAGACGTCAAGGCATTACCCTCGAACATAACAGACATCGTGCCAAAGACTCATGCACAATATTTCATCTACATTAAAACTACTATTAGAATAGCGAAAAGATTGGGGAAAATGTGCAATATTTGCAACTTTTACAAATATCAACACCGGTAATGAATGAGCGGAATCTCTCGTGTAGCTATTCTTTCGACAGAAGGAGTTGCCTGCACTTATCGCCCTTTTATGATTAGCCTAGTGTTAATGCATTTGCTCAGCAACACCTTCCTGGGAAAATCCGTCTAAAATTAAGTGTTTGTCGACGTTATCATATTAGATAAAACACTCCTTCTCCAGTTTGCGCTTTTCACATTTGACACTGGCAACACGGGAGTAAACTCTGAAATGTACCTAATCTCGTTTTTATTTTTTATCTACATTCCACATTATTCATTATGCTTGGTTAATTTTAGATCAAACACTGTTTGATTCTAAATTTAAAGTTAATTTGCTCATTTATGAGGTCAATAACACTGAGCCCCTACTGATACATTGCGGGAACTTGTTTGTCCAAAATTGGAAAAGCAACTCCACCCTGTCTGTCCAGTCTCAGTTTTAAGGGCGTCTCTATCTGCTCTGAATGTGTCTGATTGGTCGAGCAGCGAGATAAAGCAGACTTTAATTTCACTTTAGAAACAACATCACTGCGACGTACTTGTGAGTATAATATCCTAATTACTTAAGACCACATCAAAATAAATGACTACCTTACTCAAAGCATGGATCGTAGAGCGCAAAATTTGTTAGTTAATTTTAGGAAATCATTTCCATTGTTTCAAATTTATTTACGATATCATTTCCATGAATGTACATAAGATGTGATTTATATGTGTTCCTTGACATAGAGATTTACATTTTCGCATAAAACCTGTTTTGTTATGTGTTTCTAATAGGATGAAAAAGGTGAAAGTTTGAGGTTGCAATGTCCAAGGTAAATATATTAATGACCTCAAACAAATAGGAAGAATAAAAGCTCACATTACATAACAAATAGATATTGTTGTGCTGTTGTCATATAAACTTACTGTTTGGTACTATTGCACTGTACCCTTATTTTTCGAGGTCTGTCGAGAGAGAGAAAATTGCAGTTCATGTTGTTCTTTAAGGCAACAGAATACATGGCTATATCTGTCTTTGTGTACAGTTTCACTTTCTTGATTTTATCTGTCCTATTCAGGGCAGTGGTATTGCTTTATTTCTGTTAAACAGAATATCCATTTTGTTGACAGATTAATTAGCTCTCTAGTATTTATTTATTTTTAAATATTACGCCTGCTATTGTTTCCTAGTACGAGAAAAAGCCAGAGCCCGGAGACCTGATTGAAATCTCCCGAGGCTTATACAATCACTGGGCTATTTATGTTGGTGAAGGTTATGTGATTCACCTGGCACCACCCTGTGAGTATTTTACATTCCTCATATGATACTAAGCTTAACTCCCATTGTCTCATAACTGCTCTTCCATTTCTTTCTCTACAGCTGAACATGCTCATGCTGGGTCCAGCAGTATCATGTCAGTTCTACACGAAAAAGCCACAGTGAAAAAAGACCCACTTTATGAAGTAGTTGGGAATGATGAATACTGTATCAACAACCTTTTGGATGATAATTATAAGCCTCGTCCTGTTCGAGAGATTCTACGGGATGCACACAGTTTTTTGGGAAAAGAACGTCCATATAGTGTGTTTTCACAGAACTGTGAGCACTTTGTTACAGAGCTGAGATATGGAAAACCACAGTCCTGCCAGGTACAGTTGTTTGGCATGACTCGGAAAACTGAGATCATTCACACAAGTACTGTAACTGATTTATAATACTCTTAAATGTCTCAAAAATGCAAATCACTGTATTATAGTTGTTTATGGTAAAATATTTTAAGATAATTTATTACAGGCTTAAGGTCTCAAAGCAACAACTTTGCAGACAGTGAATTAATACAGATAATTTCTGTTTATTCTAATAGGTGCAAGATGCAGTGAGGACTGTTGCTGCAGGGGCTGGTGCAACGCTTGGCATTGGGATAATTGCTTATGCTGCTGCAACCTTTCTTGGTTTAAGAGACAAACAGAAGGAGACACAATGAAAAGTTAGAAATTAGGAACTAAAAATTCTGGATTATTTTAATCAAGTGAACTGTTTGTTACTTTTTCATTAACTTTATTTAATTGAGATAAACCATTAAAAATACATGTAAAAAAAAACGTGAGTTTTTTTTATTAGCTTAAAATGTATAAATGTATAAATAGAATGTAAATAAATCTATTGTGATGTTAGGTAGCTCAATAAAGCAATGAGTTCACAGTCCACTGATAAATCTCTTCTTTCTTGTTCTTTACTAGATTTTTCTACTCGACAAATCAATCTCCTTCAAAGGACATCTCAATTTGAAAGATCCATAGTAGTCTATGTTTTGTGTCGTTCTCTCGGTCTGTTTTGAAGGATGCATCAGGTGTATCCTTCACATCTTTCAATCACCCATATCCTTTTCAAACATTCCAATTTGGCCAAAAATGGCATGGCCACCCCAGTGGCCCCCCTCATCACCAAGCCCATGTTGACTATTCATGCTTAACATAGGACGATACTTTAAGCCAAGGTGTACACATATTATCAAACATGGATTTAAATATTTTACATCAAAATTAAACAGCAAGTATTTTTTTCTCTTTTAAATTTCCTTTCTAAAATCGCCCACTGCTTAAATAAATTCAGAAAGACTTCCAGTGGACATTCACACAAAGACTTGTTACTAGGCAGGTGTCCACACAGCTTCATTTTTTATTTTTTTTCATCAAACTCACAAACCCCTGCAGTTTGTGAACCCCACACTGAATTAATGTAATGTTTACGGCACTTCATGTTGTTAATTACAATGAATGGAATATATTTTATTTCTCTTTGTATTAATATAATACAAGATTGTTATATTTAAACGGATGTGCAAAAGTCTGATTATATTACCTCAACTGTGTACTGTAATGGATCACGTTACTAATTACGTTTTTTGTCATGTTATTTGGAATCAGTAACTATTTAAGTAAGCTAATCTACGTAGTTCTCTACCCAGTCCAGTAATCTACCCAGCACTTATGGCATTATTTTACTGACAAATGTCGACAGCGCATTATTGTAAAGCGAAAGCACATTTACTTTGCACGGATTTCCTTTGCTTTAGCACAAAACCAGACGCACTTGAAACGTGTCTCTCCTCTCCCTCAAACTCTGTCTTGTGCACGCTCAAATCTAAATAAAGCTTTAACCAATCAGACCTCCAAAACTGACTGATGAAAATACTATGTGAAATATTATTGGCTGAGTGAAATGAACCTGGAAGATGGATCTTTAATTTCTTTCCATCTTAATAATATTTAGCTATGTTAATGAAATAGAAATGGCCAGGTATGGGTGCTTGGATGATTTGCACATAACCTCTGTCCAACTGGTTGGTCTCTGAGCAATTTATCTAAAAACAACATATTATAAGCCTATAGCCCTAAAAACTTTATATAAAACATCAATGTTATTTCATATGTCAGATAGTCAAATTAGATTATGGTGAGATGCTAATCAACTCAAAACACCTGCAAGGGTTTCCTGAGCCTTCAAAATGGTCTTAGGTTTTTCATTAAACATTATGTAGTGCCTACCATTCAATATCTGAAATAATCTTTCTACTTTGATATTTTTTTGTTTTGTTATATTTAGCCATTTAATAAGCCTTTTATTGCTATATAAGACAAAATTCTGTTTCCTAAGCCACAGAGATACCGCTCCAAAACATGTCTTATCGCATTTATGTTTTAACAAAGTTAAAAAAAGCAGCAAGCACACTTTCACTTTCTTTTTCTATATGGGAAGAGTGTGACACACTCTAATGTGGGACTAGCTGTAAAACACGTGGTTTAAAAGTATCCACCATAGACACAGGACAGCGTGATGAAACAGTGTGGAATGCTGGACACTCTAAATGTCACAGCTATAATTAGATTAGGCCTACATTACATTTTAAAATATACTTGTAATCAGACTACAGTTCTTTTTTTTTTTGGTAAAACTGTATAATAACTTTCATTTATAAATCATTAACAAACTTTATATAATGCTCAACAGATCTTTAGTTAGGCCTAATACACATTCACATATCTAGAAATATGAGATAATGTTCTTGTAAATGTTTACTAATGACCTTTCTAAACATTACCTAATGATTAACATTAAGGATTATTAAATTTAAATTGAAATGCTTACAAACTTTAAATTCATATAATCTTCATTTGTTGGTCTTTGTTGTGTAGACATCTATTTACACATCTTAAATAATCTATTAATTATTTGTTCATGTTTTTGCAGTAGGCCTACCCAATCTAAAGCTTTTGGGTTACTACCATAGACTGTATTTTATTTTCTTTATTAACAAACATAACAGCAAATACAGTTTAATCTACAAAAGCAACAATTATATAATTATAAACAGTAGACAAAGAGCAAGTACAGTAAAAAGCAAGTAAACAGACAAAAGGAAAACAAATAAAGTATCAAATAAAGTAATAAAAAATAATACATAAAAAAAAAAAGATCCAGGGGTCACAAATGTGATGAACGAACGACTCAAAAAACCCGAAGACTGATGAGATGAACTAATCAATTATCTTTCCAGCTCAAGACTGCATTGACTGAAACAGGTGAATTACTACACTAAGTCTAGTACAGAACCTATAGAATTTTGCGCATGCGCGACTGAATGAATCACTTCCCAAGACAACTCGTTCTTGATGTGTCACATTAAAGATTTGTTCAAAATGAACAAATCGTACAAGACAACCCATCACTAGCAGAAACTCAATGCATTTAGGCATCTAGATGTGGTGAAGACAACTTGCTGTAGTTCAAACCGAGCATCAGAATGGGGAAGAAAGGGAATTTAAGTCTGAGGTCTGAGTATTTCAAAAACTGCTGATCTACTAGGATTTTCACGCACAAACATCTCTAGGGTTTACAGAGAATGGTCAGAAAAAGAGAAAATATACAGTGAGCGGCAGTTGTGTGGTCAAAAATACCTTGTTGATTTCAGAGGCGAATGGGCAGACTGGTTAGAGATGGTACACTGAAAAAAGTGCAACAGCCCTGTCTTTACTCTAAAGCACATTTTATACTTAATCCGACTTAAATTATTTAATTTTCTGTCTTGTTCTTGAGCTTAAGTAAATTATTTACTTACATTTAAAGTAAATCTAAGTTTTGTTGGTTTAATTTAAACTATTTGCTACACATCAAATCAATAATTTTGCGTTCTGTGTAAACCACGTGACCACTGACGTAATCGAGGTTGGGTTTGAGAATTTTACGATCGACGGCCATCTTGTTTTCCTCGCATCCAGACTGCGGCTGACAGCAGTTCCACAATATTGGTGAGTAACTATACAAAAAAGCTTTAATTTACTGTAACTGCATCTGATAAATATGTAATGTTATATGGTGCTTTTGAATAAGTTTACTGTTTTATGGGTGTGTTTTGTTATATGTACATACACCCACGCATCTTTAATTGGGCGGATTGCATGAAGTTACTGACACGTTAGAGTGATCAAAGAAGCATGGATCAATGAAAAATTAAGAGCTTGATTATTTTAAAACCGCTATTAGCCGCGAAACAGAACTGAAATCGTTAATCCCACAACAGCTTTCTGTGCTTGTACACTGGAGGCACGCGCACGAGACCCACAGCGTCAGTACTGTCTCCTGACGTTTGAATAGTAAAATATATACACAAAATATGTCGTAAATTTCCGTCTTAATGAGCTTAAATATAACACAGTGACTTATGAATTAAGAGAGTGTAAACTTTTGGGAGTACATTAGATTTGAGTCAATACACTGAGAAAAGGTGCACAAGGCATGTCATTACTCTAAAGAACTCAAAACATTACATTTTCTGTCTAGCCATCAGTGTTATGTAAATATTTGGTCAATTTAAAATTAAAATAATGTATTGTTAGTGTAAAGTATACATTTCTGTAAATTGAAATTTAAAATATTGGTTCCCATTGTCACGTGATTTATAACGTAATCCATGGTCATGCGTGAGAACGTTCAGCATTCTGCCATCTTGTTAAACCGCATGGATGAACTCGGCGTGGTAAAACGTGAATAAAGAAAATTGGTAAGTAATTTTAAACGTACGTCTGGGCCGTATTATTAACATTATACTCGTATGATTTCATAAAATGTTATGTTGTACTGGTGTTTTACATACGGTTAGTATTAGCGTACTAGTTTGACTGCTCTAAATCGTTTAGAAGGTTTACACGTTTCCCTCATTGCAATGTTAAACCGAGTGGAAATAACATAATACAAGAAAACTGCTTGAGGTGAGATGGATTGATATTGAAACGTAGTATAAAGACTGTTTCGGGTATGCTGGAGTGCAATACTGTACAGCTAGTTACATGTATAAAGTACATGCACGCTTCAGACACTTGTATAGACTTAACGTTTTTATGAAGGTATATATTATGATGATTTTTATTGATTTATGAAACTCATGTTCGCAAGTTATTTGCTCTGCTTACTTGTATGGTCTCTCATTCATGATTAACATTAGCTTTACATGAAGGCCCAAACACATGTCTTTAGTGACATGCCTAAACACTTATTTTAACTCATTGTGTCGACCAGCATACTCGCAAAGAAGTGATCTGTTTATGTGAGCCAGGTGGTTAATTCACTTGTCTTTTGTAGGACGGGGTACTGCTGAACAACAATTAGGACAGGTTTTGAATAATCCAGTCACATGAAAAACGTAAGTAATTTGCACCATTTAATTTTTGCTTTGGAGGATAAGTTTTGTTATTTATCTTTCTTCTCTCCTATGCTCTACCTCACCATTCTCATTGGCAAGTAACTCAATGTGGAAATGCAAAGATTGTGGTGTCTCCACAGCCAAGCGTTCTGAGCTTCTCAAACATTTTAAGCTTGATCATAGGAATTTTGGACATCGTCATCCTTATCCTTGCGTTTATTCAGACTGTCCTTGTTCATTTAAAACTTGGAGTTCTCTGAAGAGCCATGTGTCAAGGAGGCATCCTCAGCATCCCTCTCAAAAAGATGAATTGACAACTTATAAATGCTTGCTTTGTGAATACAAACACACATCATCATTTAAAGACTATTTCCATCATATTGGGCAGCACCTGAAAAATAATGAAACTGTTCCTTGTGTCTTTAGTGACAGTTGAAAGGTCTCGGATGCCCTGAGTATTTGGTAAATTCTCTGAAAACCAAAGCCTCAGGCCATGCTTTTCCAGCAAAAAATGTTAAACGACCTAAACATGGTGAGGCCAATCATATCCCATCCCTACCTATTGGAGAGACAAGAGATTGTGGAAAACCAACCTAGTGTTCAAGATCTGCAAGAAAGATGGCCAGCTCTGTTTCAACAAGAGGAGGTAAAAGCATTTATTTTATTGAAAAATTTTAAAATGTACTAAAACTTTAAAATGACTTAAATTGGAATTACCATAGGTTTTACCATTGGAGTTTAGTATGTAGTGTTTTTGAAAATGTCTTTGATGCCCTAATTATACGTTTTGTTGTTTAATGCATTGTGTGCATATGTCTTTTACAACTAGTTCTCAAAGTAAAATCTTTTTTTTTTTTTTTTCTCCAAGAAGTATATTTTCTGTTTCTCTTTCTTACAGATTAATTTTTTCGCATCACAACCTTACCTTTACAATCAAGATTTATGGCCTCTTTGGACAGACAGCTCTCAGCTTCTCCAGGTTATTAGGAGCAAAGGTGGAGCCCTCCGTGAAAAAACCAAGGACACTATTAAAGTTATGGATCAGGTATTGGTTACATGCAAACAAATTTGCTTGTGGCGATCAATTTAGTAGTGTATTGGTCTAATAAAAACAATACATCTTGAACATTTTGTAGAGTTTGGACATAGACATCAGAAGAGAGTGCCTGCTGAAGTGCCTGATCACATAACTTGGTAAAGATGCAAGCTGTCTGATCAAAGAATACCAGGTAATGTAGACAATGTAAACTACTGAAATCTTCTACAACCATGTTTGCCTTAAAGTTATATTTCACTACCAAATCAACATTTCCCTATGTTTTACTCGCCCTAAAAGCATCCTAACTAAATTTCGATTTGGTAGTGACATATCACTTTATAGTAGTAATTGTGTTATCATTTACACATCAGCCTGTGTGACTTTCTTCCACGAATATGTCTGATTATCTACAATGGTCAACACATTGTACGAGCGTTTGCTTGTACAAAGTGTTTAAAAGCATTTTCAAAGCTAAAGAAAGTGTAAAAGTACGTCTTCACCCAAAAATAGTAATCACATACTCTACTTTTGCAATAAGCCGTTTACATTTTATTTTTATGCTGCACACAAATGAAGATATTTTAATGAAAGTTAGCAACAGATGTTTGGGCTCTACATTGATCTCCATAGTAGGAAAGCTAAATAAATTTTGTAATTTTCAGATGAAGGGATATTTTTTTTTTTTTCACAGTCCCTCAATTTACTCTCTCCTATGTTTTTAGGCTGACCAGAGGGAGGAAGCAGAGAGAGAATTTGAAAAGACCACCATGGCGTTTTTTGTGATCCGTGAAACTGATGCTAGTCGTGCACTGGACATTTCCATTGTCATTGACGGTGTGGAAGTACTCAATGTGTTGCCCTCTGTTGCATGTGCCTGTGCCATGATGTTTGGACTCATTTATGCACTGAACTTAAAATATCCTGAAGGACTCAAATACACCTTTGAGGCCTTTCAAAAAAGAATCATGGACATAGAGAGTAAGCAGATGAGCCGAAGGGTGCAGAACCTCTCTTCAAAGCTGCAGGAATGAATTTGTTTCCTTTGACTCAGCTACAGTGTTCTTCTGATGATATGTTTCTTTGAAGATGTTGGACCGTATAAATCCTTTTATACAAAGTTAACTGTACTACTGTTTACTAAACCGGATTTGTTTTATCTTGGTTAAATTGTGTTTTATCTAGGGTCAATTAAATAGATTTCCCAAAAATAAAAATTCTTACGTTGTTTAATCATCCTTAAGCTATTCAAGTATTTAACTTTACATTTGGTTCAGAGACATTTCGACAATTATGAGAGAAGTTTCATTTTTGGGTAAACTATTCCATGAAGGTGAAAATTTATTTTTAAATTTCAATTTATTTTTTTATTTCTACCATTGGCTAATTTGGTAGGTGTTTTATTAAAAGTGTTTTGTTTTACACTGCCCAATTTAAAGCAGTTTTTGGGCCAAACTTGTTTTAACTTCTAAAGGTTTGATTTGTGTAGTCAGTTCTGATTGACAGTTCATGGAAATGATTACAGAATTTTAAATGTTTGATTGTGTAGTCAGATCTGAACAGACTGTTCATGGAAAGATTGTATGTTTCTCTTTGAAACCATAACTGATTCTTATGGTGAATTTACATTGTATCCAGTGTGTCAATGCACAATGTGTTTTTATAAAAATTCTGTACACATTGTAGAAATGTTTTATGACAAAAATTGTCAAGTTTATGATGTGTTTATATTGTTAGTGTGTATTTGTATCAGGATACTGAACACATTGTAAAAAAAAAAAAAAAAAATTGTATTATGACAAAATAAATTGCCAAATGTTTGATGCTTGAAGTCATTCATCTTAGTTGATAAAATTACACATTCTGAAAGTAAAATTTTTTTTTCATATATCAATATTTTAAATTGTATTTGTTTGGATATTTGGTTAGATAGAAAGTAAAATAATTAAGTTAATACAAAGGAAAAACATTAAGACAAAGTATAATTTGAGATCTCATTGAACTTAAAAATATTATTTGATTTTGAGATACTTTTTGCTTTGGCTAAGCAATAGATAGTTAATTCTTTTCAAAGTAAAAATTTTAAGTTGATAAAAAGTAAAGTAATTAGATGTAACAAGTTGACGCAATTTTTTTACTTTGATCCAATGAAACACTTTTTTCAGTGTGGATTCAATGATGGTGGAGTAGAACTGTTTCAGCAGCTCCTGTGGCAGGTTAAACTTCCTCAGCTGGCGGAGGAAGTACAACCTTTGCTGGGCCTTTTTCACAATGGAGTCAATGTGAATGTCCCACTTCAGGTCCTGAGAGAAGAATCATTCTGATTCTTCAGAATCATTCTGATTCTGATTCTGAGAACTTGTGAGAGTGGACAAGGAGTGGACTGAAGCTGGAGTCAGCACATCAATAGTCACCATACTCTGATGTCTTCAGGAAATGGGCTACAGCTGTCAAATTCCTAGAACCAAGATAAACCTGAACCAGAGAAAATGTAAGAAGCATTTCACCCGGGGTAAGGAGAAAAAGAACTGGACTATTGCTCAGTGGTCCACAGTCCTCTTTTCAGATGAAAGTAAATTTAGCATGATGACCATGGTATTACTGTGCTTGATTGGCCAGAAAACTCAACTGACCTGAACCTCACAGAGAACCTATGGGGTATTGTGAGAGAAAGATAAGTAACATCTGACAAACAGTACAGAGGAGCTGAAGGCTGCTATCAAAGAAACCTGGGCTTCAATAACACCACAGGCTGATCGCCTCCATGCCACGCTGCAATGAAGCAGTAATTTGGGCAAAATAAGCCCTAACCAAGTATTGAGTGCATAATTAAACCTATTAAACATATTTGAGATACTGAATTTTTAATTTTCCTAAGCTGTAAATTCTAAGCATCAGAATAAAAAAAAAAATCTTCAAATATTTCAGTTTGTATGCAATGAATCTAGAATATTATTAAGTTTGCTTTTTTTAAATGAATACACAAATGAATACACAAAAAAGGGGGCGTGGTCTTGATGCGCTTGCATGGAGAAGGAGGAAGAGTTGCCTTTGAAGAGTGCGTTTGTTGCCATGTCGACGAAATGCTGTTATTTTCATCTTGGAGTCCAATCACCTTTGTTTGGACTTCCCAGAGATGCTGTACTTAGAGATTAATGGTTACAATTTATGTTTAACTCGGTTCTCGAAAATTATAATCCACATGTAAAACTATCATGTGCAGCACGTTTTGCTGAGGACAGCATCCTCAATCTCAATCAGTTTAATGCCAGATTTGCACAAAGATGATTATTGAAAGATGAAGCAGTTCCCTCTTTGTCTGAATTCGTTGTTTATGGACCACAACCGGTAAGTGTATTTTATTATTTAAGTTGGTGCATTTAACAAAGGGCAACGCTGTTTAGCTTTGTTAACTAGATGACAGGGCTGTGCAAAAAAATCTTAATGCGATTTTCATGCGCAGCTCATCAGTAAAAACGCTCCTATGATTATAAGTACATCTCCAGGACGTGCGTTCAGATCAGGATTGCCAGGTTTTCAAAACAAATCCTGCCCATTTGCTTCCAAAACTAGCCTAATCACGTTTCCAGGAGGACAGCGTGCACTCAGCTGCTGTCGAAATCGCAGCACAGGAACCGCTGGCACAATCAGAACTTGTTACGTATTTCTGAAGGAGGGACTTCATAGAACAAGGAAGTCATGAGCCCGTTTTTATGACAGTGAAAACAGCGGTATACAGATAGGTGAATTGTTTGAAAAATACTGTTTTTTTTTACACAATAAACATGTTATATTGCACACTGTAAAACACAATCAAAGCTTAAAAAAAGCACGAAAAACGGGACCTTTAAATGACTATGTAGCATGAAAATGTAACTACAATACTGAATGAAATAGAATTCTTCAGGGCTTGTGTTTATTTCATTTCATTCTGTAACCTGCTTGTTTTTATTTTAATGTGGTAGAAAAACCAACATCAATAACCTGTATGTGTGGGCTTTTTTGATTGCTGTCAGTTTAATTGCAGTGTTTGCTTCATTTCCAGATATTATGAAAACAAATACAAACCAAAAAATAAAAGATAAACTGAAATTAGTTAAAATCTTTGATAAATAAGATAAATACAGGTGCATCTCAATAAATTAAAATGTTGAGGAAAAGTCTATTTATTTCAGTAATTCAACTCAAATTGTGAAACTCGTATATAAAATAAATTCAATGCACACAGAATAAAGTAGTTTAAGTCTTTGGTTTTTTTTAATTGTGATAATTTTGGCTCACATTTAACAAAAACCCAGCAATTCACTATCTCAACAAATTAGAATAAGGCCTCAAACGAATCAACTCAAAACACCTGCAAAGGTTTCCTGAGCCTTCAAAATGGTCTCTCAGTTTGGTTCACTAGGCTACACAATCATGGGAAAGACTGCTGATATGACAGTTGTCTAGAAGACAATCATTGACACCCTTTAAAAGAAGGGTAAGCAACAAACATTAATTGCCAAAGAAGCTGGCTTTTCACAGAGTGCTGTATCCAAACATGTTAACAGAAAGTTGAGTGGAAGGAAAAAGTGTGAAAACAAAAGATGCACAACCAACCGAGAGAACCGCAGCCTTATGAGGATTGTCAAGCAAAATCGATTCGAGAATTTGAGTGAACTTCACAAGGAATGGACTGAGGCTGGGGTCAAGGCATAAAGAGCAACCACACACAGAAGTGTCAAGGAATTTGCTGAACCACATACAACATCAGAATCTTACCTGGGCTAAGGAGAAGAAGAACTGAACTGTTGCCTATTGGTCCAAAGTCCTCTTTTCAGATGAGAGTAAGTGTTGTATTTCATTTGGAAACCAAGGTCCTAGAGTCTGTAGGAAGGGTGGAGAAGCTCATAGCCCAAGTTTCTTGAAGTCCAGTGTTACGTGCAATGTCATCTGCCGGGGTTGGTCCATTGTGTTTTTTGAAAACCAAAGTCACTGCACCCATTTACCAATAAATTTTGCAGCACTCCATGATTCCATCTGCTGACCAGCTTTTTGAAGATGCTTACTTCATTTTCCAGCAGGATTTGAAAAAAAGAAAAGAAAAAAAATCTTACACTGTTTCAGCTATTAAAATAGTTCAGTTTTGTATGTAATGGAAATGGGACACATACATATATATATATATATATAATTTTTTTTTTTCATTAAGTAAATTTAGAAAAATGTTTGGAGCATTTATTTTATTATTATCAGGGTTAACATATTATTAGGCTGTTTTTTTTTTTTAAATGGCCAGCGGCCAAAAAAATTAAAAAACACATTATAATGGCATATATAGGCTATGTAATACTTTGTACTATTATTGTATAATATAAATAATAATATAGCACATTTTTATGTTGCTCTGTTCTGAATTCCTTAAAACATGTAAAGGATTTTCTGCAACGCAATTTTGTATGATGTGTGAATTATATATTAGTTTATTTTTTTATTTTTTTACCCATGTCATGAATCCACCCTGTTCTTATTTGTAAAATAGCCAATAAATTAATTGTTGTTGGCTAACCCGATCTCATTAAAGTGCACGATTTTCTGCTTCTGTTTGGTACAATATTTATATGGAGAAATTGACTTTGCCATGCAAAAGACTGATAAATTCATGGCACGGCCGATTCAGTCGACAGAAACACCGGACACACATGGGCCTATGATAAATGCTGAAATGTTTGCTGGGGAAGTCGGAGGTCAGTCTGTATGGAATGCCACGTCTGCCAAAATAAAAAATAAATAAATACATAAATAAATATACAAATAAATGTAAAAAATAAAAAATAAATACGTGGCATTCCATAAGTCTGAGCGCTCGTGGTACTCACCGTGCGTGCAGCTGTGCACACGGCTCCACGGACTTGGACGGTTTTGTTGTGGTAATTAACACCGTAAACAGCAACTGTTCATGTGTGCTCATATATGAAAAGCATTTTAGGGGGCCCGAAGCGATCGCCTAGCTTATGGGTAAGTCCGCCCATGAAAAGGATTCAGGGGGGTCAGTAATCCCTTTGCTTGTTTATAATATTGGGTTGGCTATGAGCAGTTGCGTCCTCTGTTGGTTCGCTGTTCGTCCTACAGCAACATCAAAGGCTGGATTGACGGGGAAGGATGTGGTCCTTTTTCGCACGGGATCCTATTAAAGACTTCAATTATGAACTTTTACCCGAAAACCAAGAAAAGTCAGGCATATGGACTCTTAGTCGGGGCAAGCGCAAGGTAATAATGATTTGACATATTAATATAAAGCATTTAGTGACGCAGCAGGCCGCTGCAGCCTCGGTCTAAAGTTTAGCTACATTCAGCCAGAGACAGTTTGATTCAGCTTAGCACGGCGCAGTAAAGTAGAGGTAAAGAGAGCTCAAAACACACTGAAATTCTTTTTATGGTTATTTGTTTTCATAAGCAGGACTCAACATCATTGGAGACGCATTCGTTTGAATATAAGACCATTTACAACAGAAACTAGGTTACTTTTGTCATCCTTTTACCACAGAATGTAACATTTCTGTGGCCACGTCAACAGAAAACTGCAGACACATTAAACGGCTTTATTATGATTGTATGACCAAATACAGTCGTTAGTATTCATTTGTTTATGTGTTTCGTTTTATTTTGTATGGAGTTTTAAAATGTCATCACTTAATATATTGTGTATGATTATATAAATTGCTGAGGAAAGCTGCATAGTTTTTATTTACTCTACACGTGTCCAGACAGGCGATATTAATAACTGTATCACATGGCATTCACCAGAATCACTTATGTCATATCAATAATTATCCCGAGTTTACTGGCAGGCATCAGTATCTGATCATCTCTATCTGATAATCATCTGATCAGCACAGACAGCTCAAACATCAGGGGAGGCTTGTTACTGTGTTGTTGTTGTTGTTGTTGTTGACTAAAGGCTATATATCAGTGGTTTTGTTTATTAGAAGTCTAGTCAATACAATATAATGAGGACAGGACATTCTAGTTTTCCAAATCTAATTGCACTATTCTTCTTTGCCTAATATAGACAAATTGCAACTTAAGGTAACTAGTAAGTTAACCCCTCTTTATTCTAGACGACTGCTGAGCCAGTGTCAGTCTTCGTGTATGAGGTTTCCCAGGGAACAGAGGAGCAGACACAGCTGGCTAAAGCAGCTTTCAAACGCACAAAAACTCTCAGACATCCCAACATCTTGTCCTACGTAGATGGGCTTGAGGTAAGGATCTCATGATGAAATGATGTGTGATGATGACTCTTGAAGCAATGCCTTCTCTTGTCTTCTGGATTATTCAGGTTGGGGTGAGCTTTGTGAGTGTAACCCCTTGTCAATTATAGACTTATATTCTAAGAAATATACATGAATCCCAGTATAGAGATATATTAGTCACTTTCTGTTAGTGGAAGATGTTACACAAACTTTTGACGGTCAAGATTTGTCCTAGTTGTAATTATAAAAAATTAATTTTTATTAAAACGCCTGTCTTTTCCTGTTTGACATCAGACAGAGAAAAGCTTGTACATTGTCACAGAGCCGGTGACTCCTTTGGCTGCTCATCTGAAGCTCCAGGCGGAGAAGGGTGGTGCGAGTGATTTAGAGGTGTCCTGGGGCCTTCATCAGATTGTGGTGAGTTGTCAAGTAAAGACACGGACTAAAATGAAATTGTTGTTTATTCATTAGTTAAATTGCTCTGTTTGCTGTCACTCCTTTCCCATCAGAAAGCACTGAGCTTCTTGGTGAATGATTGCCATCTAAACCATAATAACATGGGCATGTGGGCTGTCTTTGTGGACCGTGCTGGTGAATGGAAACTAGGAGGGTTGGATCATGTGACCTCAGACCAGGGAGACACCACTTCCTTACCACCACCTAAAGTGATCAACCCCGACTTAGAGAGATACGACCCTCCAGAGAGTCCTGGCAGTGGTGGAGAAAAATGGTACAGGCAGAAATCTTTTGTTTTCGAGCTCTCTTTATTCATACCCAAACATTTTCTATAGGTTATTAAATTTTCTGAATGCAGAACATTTTCTGACTTCACTTTCAATCAAGATTTAAAGGTTTTAGTAAAATGCATATTTAATGAGCTGTAGCTTATTGTTGTGTCTGTATGATGTCAGGACAGGGGATGTGTGGCGCCTCGGTTGTCTCATTTGGGAAGTATTTAATGGAAGTTTACCACGTGCCTCCTCGTTGCGATCTCTCGGCAAGGTGCCAGATCATTTTTTCTTAGTGTTAACTTATTGTGCCTTAACTAGTTGTGCAGTAACAACTTTCTTTAGTAGTTTTGATTATTACATACAGGATTAAAGCTATTTATCCTCTTTCAAACCACTTTCTTTACTTCTTACAGATTCCAAAGCAGTTAGTGCCGCATTACTGTGAGTTAGTGGGAGCAAACCCAAAGGTTCGTCCCAACCCTGCTCGGTTCTTACTGAACTGCAGATCTCCTGGAGGCTTTATGAACAACAGCTTTGTGGAGAGCTGTCTGTTTCTGGAAGAGATACAGGTAAGTTACAGATAACAGTTATTGCCTGAGCCTGTATATGATATATATGTATCTTATTGCCAGTTTTGAAAACATGTGCTGTTGTATTTTTATTTTTTTTGACACTCTTTAAGATTCTTTGATGAATGGAAAGCTCAAAAGAACAGCATTTATTGAAAAGAAATCTTGTTATAAACCTCTTTGTCATCTTTGATCAATTTAAAGGGTTAGTTTAATTTGCTAAATTATGTCATTAATAACTTACCCTCATGTTGTTCCAAACCCGTAAAACCTCTGCTGAGAAAGTTGCTGACCTCAAATATTTGACCAGTAATTCATATTGATGAATAAGCTGTGATAAATTAATAATTCAGATATAGAAGTCTAAATGATAAAGTCTTCTTGAAAACAATATCTAGAATGATTAGGCTATTTGTGTATGTGTTGTGTGTACGGGTTTGTGTTGTTTGTTTTCATTAATATGTTGTTATTAAAAAAGTAGGTTGGAAGTGTCACCTAAATGCGCGTTTGTTTGTGTGTTCATTTAGATAAAAGAACCTGCAGAGAAGCAGCAGTTTTTCCAAGACCTGAGTGAGAATCTTGATTCTTTTCCTGAAGATTTCTGTAAACACAAAGTGCTTCCTCAGCTCCTTACAGCCTTCGAGTTTGGCAATGCTGGCGCTGTTGTCCTCACACCGCTATTTAAGGTGCTAGCCATTTTTGGTATTGCATTAATGCATACCCATTTGGTGTATTATCTTCAGACCATTTCAATCGAAAAGGTACAAGTTTCTTTAATACAGTTTGGATATTTTATTTGTGTTAGGTAGGGAAGTATTTGACAGCTGAGGAGTACCAGCAGAAAATCATCCCAGTCATAGTCAAGATGTTCTCCTCTACTGACCGTGCCATGAGGATACGACTGCTACAGCAGGTATACCTCACTTCATTGCTTTATGTAGCTGTCGTAAGAGTTTTCTACATTAGTCTTACCCAAACTCTCTGACTGTCATACACACTTTCTCAGTTCTTTTTTCTACTTGTCTCTCTTTTTACCAGATGGAGCAGTTTATTCAGTATTTGAATGAAGCCGCAGTTAACTCACAGATATTTCCACACGTGGTTCATGGCTTCACAGACACAAACCCTGCCATCCGAGAGCAGACTGTAAAGGTATTTGTATGCTCCCCCTCTTTGACACTCAGTCAGTGTAACAGATAATGGCATATATTTACATTTATGCATTTAGCAAACACTTTTATGCAGAACCATTTACTTTGCATTCAAGCCCATGACCCTAGCATTATAAGCATTATTCACATTACTCTTAAAAGTGTCTCTAAATGACTTTTCTTTTAATTTCTATTTCTCCCGTAGTCTATGTTGCTGTTGGCCCCTAAATTAAATGAGACCAATTTAAATCAAGAGTTGATGCGTCACTTCGCGCGCCTGCAGGCCCGGGATGAACAGGGTCCCATCCGCTGCAACACCACTGTTTGCCTGGGCAAAATTGCCCCCTACCTCAATGCTGGGGTAACTGCAACTAAAACCAATAATCCTTCACTTGTTCAGGCATATTTCTCTCTCTCAATGACTATCTTCATTTTTTGTTTTTCCCATGCTTTTTTTCTCAGATGCGCCAGCGTGTTTTAATCTCTGCATTCTCACGAGCAACTAAAGACCCGTTTCCCGCCTCACGTGCAGCAGGCGTGCTGGGATTTGCTGCCACCCATCAGTACTACAGTGTGGCCGAAAGCGCCAATCGGATCCTGCCCACGCTGTGCACACTGACTATGGACCCAGACAAAAACGTCAGAGATCAGGTAAAGAAAATGCATTGCAGAACTGAGGAGCACTTCGACAAAGTATCTATTTATATATTCTGTAGTTCTGAATTAATCCATCATTTTTGAAATGGACAATTTCTTAAGTATTTCTGTTCCTGTAGGCATTCAAAGCCATAAAAAGTTTCCTCACTAAGCTGGAGACTGTTTCTGAAGACCCCTCTAAACTAGCTGAAATAGGTATGATGTTTTTATAAGCATATCGGTGATCTGTGCTGGCAAAATAAGTCACAATGAGCAAATGTTCAAAAATGAGTTATTTTGTATTTTCACAATCTCCATAAGAAAACTATCAGAATTATGTATATTTTGTTGTGACTGCGCTACATGTGTTTCAAGACGATAGAGTCGGCAAAGTCAGTTTTGAGAAAAATCGAGTTAAAGTCCATGTAAAGCAATATTAAATGTGTTCTGTGTTTGTCACACCACAGACAAATGTGTTATTAAAAACTGAGCCAAATTTAAATGATAAAAAAAAGGCAAGTAAATAAAATAAGTTATCAAAATCTTGAGTATTCTATACTCTCAAATGCTGAAACCATGTAGTCTCTTTAAGCAGTACATTTCTAATATTTATAATGTATTTAGAAACCATTCTCTCAATTCCCTTTTCACAGGCTTTAAAGTTTTGTAAAGGTTACAAAGCAAAATCAGCTAGCAACGTTGCATATTTTCCTTCACTTCTTAAAATGTATTAATATATTAATAATCACAATATAGCTATTTTTGTATCTTTGTTATTAAAAATTAGAATAAAGATGCAAATAAACAGTAGAACAAATATATTATCAGAAAAATTCAATAGTGCATTACTTTTTCATCCTGCATATAAACCGAAGCATTCAAGTAAGAAAAACAAATAGGCTAATCAAATGTAAAAATCACTATACTGTGTTCATTACAAATAAGTAGATTATTAAAACTACAAAAACAGTTCAATCAAGAGCAGCGAGTGATTCTCTTTTCTTTTATTGTTAAATTAACATTGAGACAAACAGCCTATATATTAAGACCTACTGTAATGCACAGATCCAAATAATGTTACACATCAGATGGTTTTTCCAAACCGTTAACCAAACATTCACTTAAGACATAACAGATTTTTGCGTGAATACTCCAATAAGACATATTTTGAAATTGGATTGGTCAGTCACTGCATTCGTTTTGCTTACATCAACATGGGTTTGAACATCACATTTCACTGGTTCAGACTCATTTAAATGTAAAAAATAAATTTTGGACTTCTTTTTTTTTCTTTTTTTTTTTTTTTTGTCTGTAGCTCAAAATTAGATTATGCACATTTAGCTCTTAAGGTTTAGTTCTTAAAAATGAAAAAATGTCTAGTCTTCTCAAATGAAGGTAATTGAATAAAGAATGTACACTAATATAATGAAATGGTTCAATCGCAGAGAAGGATGTGACTGCATTGGCGCAGACAGGTGGGTCAGCTGCCACATGGGCAGGATGGGCGGTAACCGGGGTCTCCTCTCTCACCTCCAAACTTATCCGAAATGCTCCGGCTGGTTCGGAGGCATCACCTGCTGAGAACAGCCCCACCCCTCAACCTGTTGCTGGACCAGTACCCACAAATACTGCGAACAAAGGTGTGCAACAAGACAAAAGCTATGTCTCATTTCAAAGGCTGTTCCCTCTAGAGGTCACATTTGTCAGATGAATACATCATCATGAATGTCTTTTCTCTGTTATCATTCTCCTCTTTTCCTGTTATCGACAGAAATGACAGTGGAGCCAGAAGGGGATCGGTGGGATGATGAAGACTGGGGAAGCCTTGAGGTGAATGAGAATTATTCAAATGATCTAAAGTCACTGTTGTTTTTTCAGTACTTGACATTTTATAGTGTTAGAAGTTATCTTACTCATAAATACTGAGAACTTTTTGAATAATTCCTTGTCTTTGTGCACCCACAGGACCCTGAGAAAGTACAAACAGATCCAGACGATTGGCATTCTGATTTGTCGGCAATGTCCTCAACACAGAAGAAAAGCAATGTAAGTGATTTGCATGAGTGTAGCTTTTTTCTAATAAAATATAACTTTTATCCTACTGTTTTCTTTAGTGCTATGCTTTGTGTAAATATTGAGGACATACATACAGTAACCACACTTATATTTAGGGGTGCACAATACATATGGGCGATAAATACCCTACTTCTATTTACTAAATGGAAATACTTCACAGGTTTTTAACCATGTTCATTTGCTATATTAGTGGTTGTCTGAGGTTAGATTTTTCAATGTACTTGTACTATAAACATACTTAAAAATATTCAGAGTGCTGGACACCATGTGTCACTTTTACTTTAATAGTGCTGATCTACTCTTGTTATGTTTCCATAGGTGGCCCGGAAGACCTCTGAGGCAGTCAAGAAGCAGAGTTCTGATTGGAGCTCTGGTTGGGATGCCGACGACAGCTGGTCAAATGAGAAAGACGCAGATGGTCAGGGTCAAAGTTCACCAGCTGATGAGGGCTGGGGTAATGACTGGGATGAGGATGGAAACCTGGCTGAGAGTTTCACCCCAACATCTCGAAATAAAGCCTCAACCGGAGCTCCGAAGAGTGCCAGATTTAGCTCTGCGCAGGAAGTGGGAGGATTGGCCAATGATTATAACCGGGATGGAGCCGAAGGAAAATCAACAACATCTGATCTCCTGTCCAGTGTGTCACATCAAAGTACTATGGTAAGGCTCTGGTGGAGGTATTTCCTTTACTTGTAAATTGCTAAAGGTGGTGCAAATCTGGAATTCTGGATTATGGTCCCCTACCAAAGAAGGATGTTTATGTATGATGTTTTTTTGTTTTTTTTTGTACACAGAAGTCTGATGGCTGGGATGCAGACAGTACAGGGGACTGGGGAACAGAAGAAAACTGGGAGTCACTAGAGGGAGATCAGGGTCAGATGCGTTTTCTTTTGTTGTTGTTTTTTTGTCCAGTTTAGGCAT
Organism: Carassius gibelio; assembly: GCF_023724105.1. NCBI lineage: Eukaryota > Metazoa > Chordata > Actinopteri > Cypriniformes > Cyprinidae > Carassius > Carassius gibelio. The sequence continues at coordinate 12,560,122 of NC_068384.1, forward strand.
TTAAACCAGCATATTACAATGCAGATTCATTCTTGTTTTTGCTGTTAGAGAAAATAGAAGGTAGATTCCAAATAACAATACTTTGACTTCCATCAGGTTTAAGTAAAGCAGAATTAGCAAAGAAGAAACGTGAAGAGCGGCGGAAGGAGCTGGAGGCCAAACGGGCAGAGCGCAAGGCGGCAAAGGGTCCTCTCAAACTGGGCGCACGCAAACTGGACTGAGCACTGGAGGTACACCAGATCATTGACTCTTTGAAGACGAAGGGACTGCAAGATTTTAAAGAAACATTCCTTGATTGATTCTCACAGCTGTCTGTACGCTGGGCAACTTGGAAGAACTCAAATTCAGCCATGTCTGCTGACTGAGGAACAGCTAACACATCTTAAACTATGATATTCCTCTCCACAGCACCATGATTTTAATATTACACAATATCATAGTTTACTGAGTGTGCATGAACTCACTGGTTTGATTATTAGGAGTCAAGGGAAATTTGAACCGTATAATCCTAGATATCTTTGTATGTATGTACATTGATTATGCATTATTATGGACCACTTTGCCCTGAATGTGGTCTTTGAGGACAAATGAAAATGGATGATGCAGAGAAAACATGTTAGTTGTTACTTAAACATGATCCTAGGTGGTACAATGCCATACAGACAAACATTTTCAAAACAGGATTCACTTGACCAAAAAACATAGTAACATTGTTCTTTCTGTTTGCCACAGGACAGGGTGAGGGTTGATGTGGTTATTATTTCTGGTTCGTGCCTTCTCTTGCATTCCTAGTTGGTGGTACTGCTTATGTTGTAAAATAAACTAATCAACAGAGGATTTTAGTTAATGAGACAGTCTGTGAAATCTGGTGCAATATTTTCAGAAGGGGCAATTAATGTACTGTACACCCAGATGTAAAATCCAACTTCATGTGTATTATAATAAAAGAGGAACAGTCTGTTTTTTAAATGTGCCGTACAGAATATTGTTGCTAAAAATTGCTATGCTTCACAGAACTTAAGTTGTAACAAAAAGTCTCACTAAACTGCCAGAAACACAATTGCCTTCCAAAAATACTGAAGATGAGGTGCTTGCTTGATTGTTAGTGGTGCAATGTCACCCTGAAAATGCAGATTTAAAGTGACAAATCTAGAAATAAAGGAATTTTAATATAATTCCCAGGCCTGAAAAACCACTGGTTGTGCTAAGCTTTAAAATATTTAATTGACTGAGTTGTCTATAAAATAATTTCTATATAAAATCTAAAAAAAGTATTTCTAAAAAACTTTGTGTAGGAATGATAAGGACTGGGTGAGGGTAAAGTCATGAAATGTTATTGGTTGAAAGGTGTTGAAGCCCAGTTTATTAATTATTACAATTTATACTATAACCATATTTATTATAACACTGTAATTTAAAATGGAAAAATAAACAACTCCCGAAGGAAGATTTCTTAAATTTCAACTGCTGGACAGTAGGATTAATTCATGCAATCTCATTTCCTTCTCTTTGGCCAGTGCTATATTTGTAAATGTTTAAGAAGTTGTGGCAAAAAACAGTCACAGTATGGTTGTTATGTTATATTACCTTCATTATGTAGCTGATTCTTGTCTTAATGGATGTTATTGAAGAGTCATTGTGTTTTTTGATTCTGATTTTCTTGTGTAAATGGTAATCTTGCACCACAGAACTACAGAATTAAGTAGCATTTAAGATATGCTAGTATAGTATAATCACATTAAGAAATGTACAGAAACACCTAGTATATAATGTCAAATATTTAATGGCACAAAAATAGAAACATGGCAGTTTATTTTAGGATTATTTGGTTAAGTATTCAGCTTGCTATTTTTGATTATATGGTTATTAAATACTTGAAATGTTATTAGAAAACCAGAAGAAATTATTTTTAAAACCCCTTCAGGCAAAGATTTATCAATAGCAAAATGCACTACTGTTATCAAACCGAACAGAGCTGTCTACCTAAGAGAACAGATGAGATTTTGTTTGAGTGCTGAAAATCTCTTATGTTCTGTTTATGAATATTTCCATTTCTGCTCATAAAACTAAGCCTGCCTAATCCATACATTAAATGTTTAAATGATTTCCATTAAATGCAGTAAACAATTTACAGACTTTAAATATCAAAGGCAACTGTGCTTTCACTTCTTCATTTCCCAGTCTTTACTGTTTCTGTTTGTCTTCTGAACCAAATATGGCCGCAGCAGCAGCAAGAACTCCAAAAGAAGCTGCTGCAGCAAGACCGACACCAACACCAATCTCCACCGCTTTCTGCACCTATGAGAATGGGCAGAAATTATTTAAATTAATTCACTGTATAAGAGGAGCACACATCACTGTTCCAGTAACAGAAGCCATTAGCAACCAGGTGACACTGATATGTGCTGATGATTGTCGCAGAACGTCACTGTTTGTTGAGGCAGTGACACTGCTGGGGCCAGCCGGAGTACTGTATAATAAAGACCAAGGATTCTCAAATCTGGCAGAGTTTAGCTCTAACCCTAATCAAACACACCTGAAAATCACAAGTAGTTGCGTTTGATCAGTGCTGGAGCTAAACTCTGCAGTGCATTGGCCCTCCAGGGCAAGATTTGAGGAACCCTGATGTAGACTGTGTAACATGCGCACTTAACAGCAGAACGGTATTTAATTGATGATACGTTTACATCGTGGAGTTAATTTGTATAACAACTTAGGCTTCTTCATGTGTTTAATATTTGTTTTGTCCTTTTTTTTTGCGTGATCAGCAACATACAATAGCATTAGTATTACACAACATTTAGTGGCACACATGTTTGAAAAAAAAAAACTATAACTTGTAAATATGTATAATTAACATTTATTTAAAAATCTGTAAGCATGTCTATTTATTTAGGGTTTTCTGCCACAATTAGTATAGCTGCATATGTCACAACTGTCATCAACTGAGGAAAATGACGTGCCAATGGATTGAGTCAGTGTCACGGACATTAAATATATATTTAGAAAAAATTGTAGTGCTCAAAATAGGAAAGGTGCATAGAGCCAAGGAGATACTTGGAAAACAAACAAAACCTTTTTGCACGATGCAATTTATAATTTTTTTTTTTTTTTTTTTAACTAGGCTTTTCCAGTATGCATTGGATTCAGTGAGCAGCTAGCAACTTTTTTTGTTTCTTATTACATACATATTTAAAATATGCATTTAAATGTTTAGTAAAAAGTAGGCTATATATAACTAAATGTATAATAAATGCAAAACATATTTGACAAAACAAATATTAAGACACATGAAGAAGCCTGATGGTTGTTGTAAAAATTAACAAATTTGATTGTTTTATTATTATTAACAGATAACACTATGTAATTAAACCTATGTCAGACCAAAAAATATCATCAGTTAAATACCATTCTGCTGTTAAGTGTGTGTTACACAGTCTACGTTATACATGCCACTCTCCACTGACACATGTCAGTGAAAACCAGAACTGTCCCCGGATGTGACACGGAGCATAGAGGCATGTGCCAGTGGCTTCTGTACATCAGATGCCATGTCACTTAATCTTAATACTTCTGTGATGTTCAAACTGTACCTGGCAGGACTGTGGTTTTCTGTATCTCAACTCCGTAACAAAGTGCTCACAGTTCTCTCTAAAGACACAATACGTAAGTTCTTTTCCTAAAAATCTGTGTGCATCCCGTAGAATCTCTCGAACAGGACGTGGCTCATATTTTTCATCCAGAAGATTGTTGATAGAGTATTTATCATTCCCAACTACTTCATAAAGTTCCTCTTTCTTCACTGTGGCTTTTTCACATAATACTGACATCATACTGTAGGGTCCAGGTTGAGCATCTTCAGCTATAGAGAAAGAACAGGACAAGGAAATACAGTTTCATGAAATTCGGTTTCATGAGACTAAAGGTCAATTCACACCCCACAGACAAACACCAACAAACCAGTTGGCCTTTGGATTTAGAATTGTATGTAAAACAACTGTGTTCACACTGTCCCAAAAGACACGCTGACTGAATAACAAACCCGACCAATGTCGACAGACAAAACCCAACAAAGGTGTTCGCTGGTATTTGTGTGTGCTGTGTTTCAGACTGAATGCAATTTAAGCTCAACAGACCTCATATGAGGCATGTGAAATACTCACAGAGTGGTGCCAGGTGAATCACATAACCTTCACCAACATAAATAGCCCAATGCTGGTATAAACCTCTGAAGATTTCGATGAGGTCTCCGGGCTCTGGCTTTTTCTTGTACTAGGAAACAACATCAGATGTTGTCAAGAGCCATTTAGACTGACAATAATATCATACTGTTTGACTAACCAGATAAGATATAATTGCACTTGTGAATAGATAAAAAGAAAACAAAAACGAAAGTGTGTTTGCTTGAGCTTTTTTGCTAAAACTATCAAGCTCAAAGAGCTTGTTAGCTCTTTGGCTTTGAATACAAAATCCTGTTTTATACAGTTTTTGAACACTCGCTTTAATAGCACTTGTGCAATTAACATACATAACTGTGCAATGGTACCAAATACTCCAGTTTCATCAATAACAAAAGCACTATAATGATATATTCAATGTTAATGTTACATTACAGTCTTTCAGTTCGTTTCAGATTATTAAAATACATTTACCTTTGTCGGTGCCATGGTAACCCCCAAAAAACTGTTCTTCTTGTTTTAACTCGAATATTCTTAGGAGAGACACATAAACTGACATTTAGGCCTAGTTCCACATGATATTAAGATGCTTTTGATATCACAAAATTAATCTTTAAACTTAGATTAATGCATGGTCTTTATTTAGGCTACCTAAAAAAATGACTTTTAAATGGCAACAAATGTGCGACATATTCTGGAAATTACATTAATCACGTTTCTATTTAAGAGAATATAATAGGTTGGAGCATCGGCAATAGAAAATTCAAACAAAAACGAAAAAACATCATCAGTTTTGCAGGACCAAGTTGACAAGTAATCAATTCAGGCTCTCATAGTCTTCATTCCGTGATCGAGATCGTAATTAAACCTGTGGTCTTTAACTAATGAATCATACTTACAAATAAAGATGTTTGTGTCCGTGAGCTACGATCCCTGTATGTCTGAAGCAAACATAACATCAATAGACTAAACTAACCAGCTTGGGATATTCCAAAAAGCAAGTTATGTGACACTGACATACCCGGGTATGTTTGAGGATTACAGAGCGGATAACGTCAGCTCTCGGTTCCAAAATCGGAGGTTACTTTCAGGGTATGTAAAATTATAAAAAAAGTAACTCGTTCTCTGAACATAACCTGCTCCGGATCAGGTTCTGTTCCAGGGTTAGTTAGTTTACTCCAGCGCTTGTGTGATGTGATGACGAGCCCTCAGTGGGCGTGACAGATTGCAAACAACATTAATATCACATTACGTAGTATTGTGTGTGTGTGTGTGTGTGTGTGTGCTCTTGTTTTGTGACATATCAGGGCACAACTCTGTATAATGACATGGGTATGACACAGGTATTACAAGGAGAGGGTGACTTATGAGGACATAACCCATGTCCCCATTTTTCAAAATGCTTATAAATCATATAGAAGGTTTTTTGTTGTTGTTGTTTTTTTTTTTGTTTTTTTTTGATAAAGTAAAAATGCACAATGTTTCCTGTGAGGGTTAGGGTTAGGTGTAGGGTTGGTGTAGGGCCATATAGAATATACAGTTTGCACAATATAAAAACCATTACGCCTATGGGATGTCCCCACTTTTCACAAAAACAAACGTGTGTGTGTGTGGATGTGTGTGTGTGTGTGTGTGTGTGTGTGTTAATGATGAAGCGCTAAAATAAGTAATAAATAAGGTAATATATCATTCTTAAATGGTTATTTTATTTATTGGCATATATAACAGTCATCTGTATAAATTATAAAACACTATGACAAGGTAATGTTTAATTTATTATATTTTATATATTTATTAAATTTTATTAAATTAAATGTAAATTAAATGTATGCATTTTAAATGCATTTTATATTATCTCATAGCTATCTGATATGACTTAATAATTAACTTCAAGCTAACAATATAAATCATATTCTCAAGGAGTAAAGATTAAACGGAAAAAAAATAATAGGCTACAAATGATTGCACAACCTCTATTAGTTGCGTTATGCACTAATAAGCATGTATGACCACTGAACAAAAGAAGAAGAAAGAAACCTTTTCTTAGCATCCGTTTCCACAGTGACTCGTCGATTCGTCGCTGTGTTGTTGAGAAAGTCGACTTATTTTGCACTTTTGGCTCATGTGGGGCTAAGAAAACACTATTGTGGAGTTTTTCTATTGCTATTTGAGCAAATGCAGTTGAGCTTAACTGTCATTGAGACGACACTGAAATGGTTAAAATCGACACTCTCCCCTCACATTTCACCATTTGTAGTAATTCTGTATTTACTGAATAAATGATGTCTGCTATGTTCGAGGGGAATCTTTTGTCAACTATGCAGACATCTGACTCTAAACAATTACAGGTGAGCAGTCATACAAATTACCGACAACCTTTGAAACAATTCTTCAGTTTATGGACTTTAGTCCTGTTTGCATTAAACTGTGTTATCCCTTTAAAGGAACAACTTGTGGTAAATTTGAACTGTAATTAAATTGGCTTGTTCATTCTGAATAGGTTTTAAGTATTTATAGGCATGAAATATACAGTTCTGCAAATGTATGACAAGTGTAGTCCAAATCAATAAATGTTTGATTGTAATAGAAATTTACAAAAGCTCTTGGAAGGTAATTTGAAATGTGTGTGTGTGTGTGTGTGTGCATATATATACACACACTCACTGGACACTTTATTAGGTTCACCTTCCTATCGTTGGACCCCCTTTTGCTCTCAGAACTGCCTTAATTCTTCGTGGCATAGATTCAACAAGGTGTTGGAAACATTCCTCAGAGATTTTGGTCCATATTGATATGATAGCATCACACACTTGCTGCAGATTTGTCGGCTGCACATCCATGATGCAAATCTCCCATTCACCACATCCCAAAGCTGCTCTATTGGATTGTGATCTGGTGACAGTGGAGGTGTTTGAGTAAAGTGAACTCATTGTCTTGTTCAAGAAACCAGTCTGAGATTATTTAAGCTTTGTGACATGGTTTATTATCCTGCTGGAAGTACACTGAAAAAAGTGCAACAGCCCTGTCTTTACTCTAAAGCACATTTTATACTTAATCCGACTTAAATTATTTAATTTTCTGTCTTGTTCTTGAGCTTAAGTAAATTATTTACTTACATTTAAAGTAAATCTAAGTTTTGTTGGTTTAATTTAAACTATTTGCTACACATCAAATCAATAATTTTGCGTTCTGTGTAAACCACGTGACCACTGACGTAATCGAGGTTGGGTTTGAGAATTTTACGATCGACGGCCATCTTGTTTTCCTCGCATCCAGACTGCGGCTGACAGCAGTTCCACAATATTGGTGAGTAACTATACAAAAAAGCTTTAATTTACTGTAACTGCATCTGATAAATATGTAATGTTATATGGTGCTTTTGAATAAGTTTACTGTTTTATGGGTGTGTTTTGTTATATGTACATACACCCACGCATCTTTAATTGGGCGGATTGCATGAAGTTACTGACACGTTAGAGTGATCAAAGAAGCATGGATCAATGAAAAATTAAGAGCTTGATTATTTTAAAACCGCTATTAGCCGCGAAACAGAACTGAAATCGTTAATCCCACAACAGCTTTCTGTGCTTGTACACTGGAGGCACGCGCACGAGACCCACAGCGTCAGTACTGTCTCCTGACGTTTGAATAGTAAAATATATACACAAAATATGTCGTAAATTTCCGTCTTAATGAGCTTAAATATAACACAGTGACTTATGAATTAAGAGAGTGTAAACTTTTGGGAGTACATTAGATTTGAGTCAATACACTGAGAAAAGGTGCACAAGGCATGTCATTACTCTAAAGAACTCAAAACATTACATTTTCTGTCTAGCCATCAGTGTTATGTAAATATTTGGTCAATTTAAAATTAAAATAATGTATTGTTAGTGTAAAGTATACATTTCTGTAAATTGAAATTTAAAATATTGGTTCCCATTGTCACGTGATTTATAACGTAATCCATGGTCATGCGTGAGAACGTTCAGCATTCTGCCATCTTGTTAAACCGCATGGATGAACTCGGCGTGGTAAAACGTGAATAAAGAAAATTGGTAAGTAATTTTAAACGTACGTCTGGGCCGTATTATTAACATTATACTCGTATGATTTCATAAAATGTTATGTTGTACTGGTGTTTTACATACGGTTAGTATTAGCGTACTAGTTTGACTGCTCTAAATCGTTTAGAAGGTTTACACGTTTCCCTCATTGCAATGTTAAACCGAGTGGAAATAACATAATACAAGAAAACTGCTTGAGGTGAGATGGATTGATATTGAAACGTAGTATAAAGACTGTTTCGGGTATGCTGGAGTGCAATACTGTACAGCTAGTTACATGTATAAAGTACATGCACGCTTCAGACACTTGTATAGACTTAACGTTTTTATGAAGGTATATATTATGATGATTTTTATTGATTTATGAAACTCATGTTCGCAAGTTATTTGCTCTGCTTACTTGTATGGTCTCTCATTCATGATTAACATTAGCTTTACATGAAGGCCCAAACACATGTCTTTAGTGACATGCCTAAACACTTATTTTAACTCATTGTGTCGACCAGCATACTCGCAAAGAAGTGATCTGTTTATGTGAGCCAGGTGGTTAATTCACTTGTCTTTTGTAGGACGGGGTACTGCTGAACAACAATTAGGACAGGTTTTGAATAATCCAGTCACATGAAAAACGTAAGTAATTTGCACCATTTAATTTTTGCTTTGGAGGATAAGTTTTGTTATTTATCTTTCTTCTCTCCTATGCTCTACCTCACCATTCTCATTGGCAAGTAACTCAATGTGGAAATGCAAAGATTGTGGTGTCTCCACAGCCAAGCGTTCTGAGCTTCTCAAACATTTTAAGCTTGATCATAGGAATTTTGGACATCGTCATCCTTATCCTTGCGTTTATTCAGACTGTCCTTGTTCATTTAAAACTTGGAGTTCTCTGAAGAGCCATGTGTCAAGGAGGCATCCTCAGCATCCCTCTCAAAAAGATGAATTGACAACTTATAAATGCTTGCTTTGTGAATACAAACACACATCATCATTTAAAGACTATTTCCATCATATTGGGCAGCACCTGAAAAATAATGAAACTGTTCCTTGTGTCTTTAGTGACAGTTGAAAGGTCTCGGATGCCCTGAGTATTTGGTAAATTCTCTGAAAACCAAAGCCTCAGGCCATGCTTTTCCAGCAAAAAATGTTAAACGACCTAAACATGGTGAGGCCAATCATATCCCATCCCTACCTATTGGAGAGACAAGAGATTGTGGAAAACCAACCTAGTGTTCAAGATCTGCAAGAAAGATGGCCAGCTCTGTTTCAACAAGAGGAGGTAAAAGCATTTATTTTATTGAAAAATTTTAAAATGTACTAAAACTTTAAAATGACTTAAATTGGAATTACCATAGGTTTTACCATTGGAGTTTAGTATGTAGTGTTTTTGAAAATGTCTTTGATGCCCTAATTATACGTTTTGTTGTTTAATGCATTGTGTGCATATGTCTTTTACAACTAGTTCTCAAAGTAAAATCTTTTTTTTTTTTTTTTCTCCAAGAAGTATATTTTCTGTTTCTCTTTCTTACAGATTAATTTTTTCGCATCACAACCTTACCTTTACAATCAAGATTTATGGCCTCTTTGGACAGACAGCTCTCAGCTTCTCCAGGTTATTAGGAGCAAAGGTGGAGCCCTCCGTGAAAAAACCAAGGACACTATTAAAGTTATGGATCAGGTATTGGTTACATGCAAACAAATTTGCTTGTGGCGATCAATTTAGTAGTGTATTGGTCTAATAAAAACAATACATCTTGAACATTTTGTAGAGTTTGGACATAGACATCAGAAGAGAGTGCCTGCTGAAGTGCCTGATCACATAACTTGGTAAAGATGCAAGCTGTCTGATCAAAGAATACCAGGTAATGTAGACAATGTAAACTACTGAAATCTTCTACAACCATGTTTGCCTTAAAGTTATATTTCACTACCAAATCAACATTTCCCTATGTTTTACTCGCCCTAAAAGCATCCTAACTAAATTTCGATTTGGTAGTGACATATCACTTTATAGTAGTAATTGTGTTATCATTTACACATCAGCCTGTGTGACTTTCTTCCACGAATATGTCTGATTATCTACAATGGTCAACACATTGTACGAGCGTTTGCTTGTACAAAGTGTTTAAAAGCATTTTCAAAGCTAAAGAAAGTGTAAAAGTACGTCTTCACCCAAAAATAGTAATCACATACTCTACTTTTGCAATAAGCCGTTTACATTTTATTTTTATGCTGCACACAAATGAAGATATTTTAATGAAAGTTAGCAACAGATGTTTGGGCTCTACATTGATCTCCATAGTAGGAAAGCTAAATAAATTTTGTAATTTTCAGATGAAGGGATATTTTTTTTTTTTTCACAGTCCCTCAATTTACTCTCTCCTATGTTTTTAGGCTGACCAGAGGGAGGAAGCAGAGAGAGAATTTGAAAAGACCACCATGGCGTTTTTTGTGATCCGTGAAACTGATGCTAGTCGTGCACTGGACATTTCCATTGTCATTGACGGTGTGGAAGTACTCAATGTGTTGCCCTCTGTTGCATGTGCCTGTGCCATGATGTTTGGACTCATTTATGCACTGAACTTAAAATATCCTGAAGGACTCAAATACACCTTTGAGGCCTTTCAAAAAAGAATCATGGACATAGAGAGTAAGCAGATGAGCCGAAGGGTGCAGAACCTCTCTTCAAAGCTGCAGGAATGAATTTGTTTCCTTTGACTCAGCTACAGTGTTCTTCTGATGATATGTTTCTTTGAAGATGTTGGACCGTATAAATCCTTTTATACAAAGTTAACTGTACTACTGTTTACTAAACCGGATTTGTTTTATCTTGGTTAAATTGTGTTTTATCTAGGGTCAATTAAATAGATTTCCCAAAAATAAAAATTCTTACGTTGTTTAATCATCCTTAAGCTATTCAAGTATTTAACTTTACATTTGGTTCAGAGACATTTCGACAATTATGAGAGAAGTTTCATTTTTGGGTAAACTATTCCATGAAGGTGAAAATTTATTTTTAAATTTCAATTTATTTTTTTATTTCTACCATTGGCTAATTTGGTAGGTGTTTTATTAAAAGTGTTTTGTTTTACACTGCCCAATTTAAAGCAGTTTTTGGGCCAAACTTGTTTTAACTTCTAAAGGTTTGATTTGTGTAGTCAGTTCTGATTGACAGTTCATGGAAATGATTACAGAATTTTAAATGTTTGATTGTGTAGTCAGATCTGAACAGACTGTTCATGGAAAGATTGTATGTTTCTCTTTGAAACCATAACTGATTCTTATGGTGAATTTACATTGTATCCAGTGTGTCAATGCACAATGTGTTTTTATAAAAATTCTGTACACATTGTAGAAATGTTTTATGACAAAAATTGTCAAGTTTATGATGTGTTTATATTGTTAGTGTGTATTTGTATCAGGATACTGAACACATTGTAAAAAAAAAAAAAAAAAATTGTATTATGACAAAATAAATTGCCAAATGTTTGATGCTTGAAGTCATTCATCTTAGTTGATAAAATTACACATTCTGAAAGTAAAATTTTTTTTTCATATATCAATATTTTAAATTGTATTTGTTTGGATATTTGGTTAGATAGAAAGTAAAATAATTAAGTTAATACAAAGGAAAAACATTAAGACAAAGTATAATTTGAGATCTCATTGAACTTAAAAATATTATTTGATTTTGAGATACTTTTTGCTTTGGCTAAGCAATAGATAGTTAATTCTTTTCAAAGTAAAAATTTTAAGTTGATAAAAAGTAAAGTAATTAGATGTAACAAGTTGACGCAATTTTTTTACTTTGATCCAATGAAACACTTTTTTCAGTGCATCCTCTGCACTTCAGTAACTGTCTGGTTCAGCTCAGCTTCTAAATCTGACCTCAGGAGACTACAGAGGGTAGTCCGGACTGCCGAGCGAATCATCGGTTCAACTCTCCCATCTATTCAAGAACTGTACTTATCCAGAGTGAGAAAAAGGGCTGTCAAAATCACTTTGGACCCCTCACATCCAGCACACTCCCTCTTTGAACTGTTGCCATCTGGTCGACGCTACAGAGCACTGAGCTCCAGAACGACCAGACACAGGACCAGTTTCTTCCCTCAGGCAATCCATCTTATGAACAGCTGATAATAACGGCGAACACACTACACTTGATATTTATATACACATACACTTTATTTATCTAACACACATACTTAGTATACACTTAAATTTTGCACATAATATATATGTACATACATAACTGCATTTTGTAATATACCTGCCTACAATTGTCATTTGTATATTGTCATGCACTATCTACTTATTTGTATTTTTTATTCTTTTATTATGTGTTTTATGTTCTGTCGCTGTCATTATGTTGTACTGCGGAGCTTCTGTCACGAAAACAAATTCCTCGTATGTGTAAACATACCTGGCAATAAAGCTCATTCTGATTCTGATTCTCTCACAAGTTCTTGTATCTGCTTTTACTGACAATATTCACCTGTGCACCTTTTCCTACCACACTTTTTCTTTCCAGTTAACTTTCTATGAATATATTTTGATACAGCACTCTGTGAACAGCCAGCCCTTTCAGCATTGACCTTCTGTGACTTACCCTCCTTGTGGAGGGTGTTGATGATTGTCTTATGGACAATTGTCGAGTTAATAGAATTTCCCATAATTGTGGTTGCATGTTTTAAACTAGATCAAGAGGTACCCAGTATTTCTACTCAAAATTAAACTTAAATCAAACTAATCAAGCTCAAAATGTAATATTAAAATTTTTTGAGATATTGAATTAACCTAAGCTGTAAATCGTAACCATCAGAATAAAAATAAAAACTCTGGAAGTATTTCAGTTTGTGTGCTATTAATCTATGTTATAATAAAGTTTGCTTTTTGTTTTATTTAATTTTCAAAAAATAAAGATCTTTTCCATAATGATATTCTAATTTTTGAGATACACATGTATAATGAGCACAATTCTTAACCCCAACCAAGACCTCACAAATTTTCAAACCCTGATTATGGTCATGACTAAAACCACACTGGTATACATTCAGACAAAACTCAACTTTAAAAAAAGATAATTAAATAAAAATAATTGGTGAAAAGTGTTATGAGGAAAAATGGCTGAACTATTATCAATACCCTGATATAATACAAATATCCTGGCCAATTAAAACTCCAAGTGGATGAGTTTGCCTTGGATTGTGACATCCTCAACTTTGGAAAGAAATGGCCCAAAGACAATAATAGCCAATTTCCAAGTAATAATAATCAACATGAGCACTAACATCATTTTCAGCCATGTGGATCTGTATTATGAACCCATACACAATTGAGCATGCAAAAGTGAACTCAAATTATTAACTGAAATGGAAAAACAGGTGTCTTGGAAATTCTAATTCAATAATTTGTAGAGATTGAGAATGAAAAACCAAGCAGAGTTTTGTCTTTGCATTGCATTGCTTTAATTATCTGCAGAGAATAAGGTGGTTTACATACAGCTTTAGTCTGTGTGCAAAAAGATAACACCAAGACTTCCAGCCCACTTTTTATAATATGTAAAAAGATACACTGAAGGACTGATTAGGACCTTCGAGCCAATCATGTTGCTCAGTGCACATCACCCCATAACACATGCACAAAACTGCCCGTCCCTGGTACGGTTTCCCCATAAATGTTATTTTTCAACCTAAAGTAGTTACATGCACAAGTAAAATAAAATAACTCAATGTCCCTATGGACTAAATATACTACCTTGATCATTGCATATTAAACAAAAAAAAGTTAATTATTGAGATGAATGCAATCAATACAAAATAAACAAAACATTCCATTAAAACAGGTGGCATTATATAACAAACTCATCCATGAATTTAAAAAATATATACATTTATTAAAACCTGACACAGATGAAGGTTCAGTTCTGAGACTTAATGTACTATAATGCCAATTCACCAGGTCATAAAATTGTGCAACTATACAAGCAGCCAACAATACATGGACCCTGGAGAACTAAACCCTTTGTCGTTACAACCGAAGACTAATGAGGTACATAAACTACTCAACTACAACTAGTAGCTGTAAACTGATAACTAAATTAATGCAGGATTTCAGAAATACCACAGTTCAAATGCATTAAATAAATTTATAAAGCAATGATTTAGGATACCTTAAATATGGATTTGAACCTGTATATACAAAATCAAAGTTGACATAGGGCCATTATCAAAATAAGAAAAAATTATCTCAACTAAAGGAGTACACTAAAAATATAACTTGAGCAGAGGTTAGAAAGCAAAGACGCCGCAGGGAATTGAACCCCGTCCTGAGAATCAGGAGTGCCTCCACCGGAGTCTTTTGCTTTTTTTCTTATGAGGTTAAAAAAGCAAAACCTGAAGGAAAAATCCTAAGATTATTCCCTCAGGAAAAGAAAAACCTCAAACCTGCTGCTCTACAACACTCTGGTCTTCTATGGCTCTTCTTCTTTAGCCTGAAACTACACAAAGACTGCAGGTATCCCCCCAATCCCCGGATAAACTCTTCAAAACATTCAAAATGTCATTGCTACTACTGAAGTAACGGTAATTTTCATATGCTTGGAAGATCAAATCTCTGACCAGCAAGGTCTTGAACAAGGTTGCACTTGCATTCAGTTGTGACATGTTCTCATTTAAAAGCTGAAACAGAAAGAGAAGAGTTTAGAGCCCCCCCACCCTGCCCAACCCCAATGTGTCATAACCAATGTAATTCAAATGTCAATTACCACCAAACAACGGTCCAGGTCTCGAAATCCCACCAACATGGCCAGAACAAAATCCTGCCTTTGGGAAATCACCTTTCCTGTAACTAGACAGATGCTCGCAGGGTTTTTCCGTTCCCCCCCAAAGACTCCCCGAACTATTTTCATTTTACAATCTTTAGAAGGCAAAAGTGCTCGTAAAAACTTATCTTCAGCCATTGACGCTTTACACCCAACTCTTCAGAGTAAAGTTTTAGAAAGTCTACAGCTGCAATGAAAGAACAGAGCAAAACATTTTACATGACCACACCCCCCTCCCTCCACTTCCCAATAAAATTTAAATAAATTTACAATCCATTGCAAATACTTGTTACGCAATTGCTTTGACGCAAGCACATCCATCCAATCCCATGTTACGGCTCGATCTCAATTTTAGATGCATCACAACAGCATACCTGAAAAGAGAGAAAGTGTTGCCCCAACCCTCCCCAAAGCTACCAAATTCCAAACACTAACATTGGATTTGATTGAATTTTTAGTGCAAGTGTTAAGTGCATGCATTTTTATGAAAAAGTGAGTGCTTGTTCTACCCACACATAAGATTAAGATCAACTACATGTACTTAACTCAGCAGATAGCAGCAGAGCGATGCTCAATTAGCAGCAAAATGACGAATGAAGTTGATCAGAGCGACTGGATGTTTCATCAGGCGGTTAGAGCTCTCCCAGACGACACAAGACAATTTTGCTCCCTAAGTGAAATTGACCTAAGAAAATGAAGAATTGGAGAAAAGAAAAAAAAAAAAAAAGAAAAACGGGAAAGACGCGCAGACACACAGGGGGGCTTCAGCGAAGGGCTTCCGAGGATAGGACAAAGATCAAGCGCATGGTGGGGGATTTGATCGCCATTCATTAAAGTGAAGACATTCACCAGGGCAACTGCTCTCACAGACAGCCTCGCATTCAGATGCAGTTGAGAAGGCGGGGGACAGACGGGTAATCTGAAACAAAGAGCTTCTACACACAAACACTTCCACCACACTGACTTCAATACTAAAGGAGTTAAGAGATGTAAAAGACACTTAAAAGTGCATGAAGCATAAAAAAAAATTTAAGAAAAAGTGTAGCTTCTGAAGCATAGGTGATTGATGTTACTGAAGATTACAAAATGTTACATGAGGATTCTACAATCAAGTTTAAAGATTCAGACACCTGTTAACTACAGACTCCACAGGACGACATCATGTAACTTTCACCACACAGCTGGCTGATGAGATTTCTGCAGAAGAGAGAGAATAGTGCAAAGCCCTCCCCACCCCAAACAAATATTTTCCAGAAAACTTTTGGCTATATAGCCAGTGCCAAATATAGCTGCACAGTTGCACAGCTTTTCCCAGCCACTCTAAATTTGGAGTTTGGAGCACATTTGTGCAACAGCTGAACAGACTATTGCTATACATTTGTAAAGCAACTGTCACCCTGCACAGTTGCGCAGAGCAGTGGCTGGGTAATTAAACATTTTAAAAGTAAAGTACAGTTGAAAATCTTCTGTAGCACAACAAATTGTCCTGCCTGCCGAAGTATTCAGTGGGACCGGATGAAGTGGCATTCTTCACGAGGCTTCGTAATATTCTGCAAGACCAAAAATGGCAAAAACAAAAGACCCCCTCTGCCCACCCTTACAAAACAGCCCAATATCCAAGTAAAAACAAAGTCTACAAGAATCAGGTATTAAAAGGGTAGGCTTATGTATAAGAGACTACAATTTAATGCATAAAGCATATCTTCAAGTTAAATTAGTATATTTTGCCTTTCTTCCTTCGATCTGAGTACAGTAGAACTGGACTGATCTGCCTCTCCACCTTGAACAGAGTCGACATCAAGCCCTGGCATCCAAGCTCTACAAAAAGCGCCAAGCTTTACACTCACACCTGAAAAAGCACAGAGAAATACCCAAGAAAGCCCCAGACATACCCCAAGAAACAAAATGCATACCAAAATATTTCAATCACAACAAGCTATGCATTTATTAACTGAAAATGGGAACAGTTACAGAATGTACACTTACATACAAATTACAAAGCTAATTTGTAATAAGTGCTCGACCACACAGCTTAACAATAGTAACAGACTATTAATGGAAAAATGTTAGGAGCAAATGGGCTTGCTTAGTGACCTTACGTGACCAAAAGAGGCTGAAGTTGATTGATGCGAAAGCAAATCTTTACATACAATGTTAGGATGACATCTTCAGTTGAAAGCATTCAGGGAACACTGCACACTGAAAAATGCAAAGGGGGAGGAAAAGAAAGCCTACACACATCCCCGCTCATAAAGATACAAAATTTTAACCAAACAATAAGCAACTAATACAATTACTGCATAGACACTTAGCCATCAAATTGT
The DNA here is from genome assembly GCF_023724105.1 of Carassius gibelio. NCBI lineage: Eukaryota > Metazoa > Chordata > Actinopteri > Cypriniformes > Cyprinidae > Carassius > Carassius gibelio. The sequence continues at coordinate 12,577,511 of NC_068384.1, forward strand.
ATTCAAGTACAATACAATGACAGACAAAAGCAAATGAATGCCATTTACATGAATACCCAATTACTTGCCATTAGAAAACGATAAAAGCATCTTGGCCTCTATTGAAGTAGCTTTGCTCTTTAAGTGGGGGGGTGGAGCAGATATTGGTTGGACCACCAGCTTTGTTCTTTGAGGGTTTGTTTCAATCTGTAAGAGTCAAAATTATGCAATCCCCCCAAGATCTACAAACCCCATAAACAATATCAATACATACAACCAATATCTATACACCATTCAATAATGAGACAAAAGAGTGCCATCATGATGTGTTAAATAAATGGAAGCGTTTGATCCCATGCCGCATTACCAAAGATGTAAACGCTGGTCTAGCTGCCATGGAAGCCTTGTAACAGGGCCACTCATCCACTGGCAGACACACTGGTGGTTCCTTCCCCCATACAGCGCTATTCAAGCCACTGCACCCTTACATAAAGCCGCTTTCACAAGCTGCAAAGTCTAGGAAAAGATTTGGGTTAACGGCCCACACCCCTCCCACCCCATTGCCCATTACAATCCCAGACATTAAATACCGATATATATTTATGCACGTATATGGTTCACAAATTCCAAACACGACTTAACAAATTCAATGAGGTACCTTCCTAAATCCCATCAAAGTAGAGGCTTTCCTTGTAGCTTTGTAAGAATCGTTACAGGAGTCAACAATTTGACTTTAAAAGGGTCCACACAACATCCTGGAATCCCTTTTTGTTCTATCGCCTCTAATGTGACCAGGGCCTGTGGGAAAGAGAACTCGAGAAACGCATTTGCCCCTCCCAAACCCCCAAAACACTGTGCAATAACATTATGCAACTACTCAGAAACTGCATTTGCAAAATCTGTATGTTAATACTTTTACAGTGGCACTTTTTTTTTTTTTTTTTTTAAAGAACGTGTTGCTTTTTCCTTTTTTTTTTGTTAAATAAAAGCACTGTTGCTTTAATATAATTAAAATTCATGCATGAACTCGTCAAAAATTTTACCGGCAGGCAATACGCAGCTGCCCTGGCATCATATGTCGGCCTGACGTAGCGGGGGTGGCAGTAGAGGTAGTTGTGTCGTGTAGGGACGGACTCAGGGGAACTTCAACTCCGAAAAACCCTTCGCATGTAGATTGCTTCTCAGGACAGACCTAATGGATTTAAGCGGATATGGGGACGGCTTTTCCAAGGGCCTATAACCAAAACGTAGCGGAGGCGTGGTCGATTAAAGATGGTCATCTCCACAGCACACTAACGCCATTCATCAGACTTGGCCAACAACAGGAAAGATGACACATCGGAATTTCAAACACTGTCACTCACCACGCCTGAAAAGGAAAGAACAGAACTTCGCGAGCAAAGGTGTTCTGGAATGCAAAAGCTACTGAAATGACTTCAATATTACACAGGATACCTCTACCCATACAAACCAAATGCCCTCTTCATGACTTTGCTATGGCGAAGACCCCTGATACTCTGCTTGTGAGCCCTCTTTCTTTCTCTGCTGCTGTTGGGACATTCATCTTTGGCTTGCTCTGATCTAGACCAGCTGAGCTCCCTCTGGTGGCGTAAGTTGTTCTGACGCTAATCTGCCTTGTGGATCTGGCTCCCCCATCTGGATACTGCTGCTGTTGCCTGCTCTGTGCCCTCTGATCCTCCCCTGGTTCCCCTCTGGTCCTGCCTGGCCCGCCATCTTGTCCTGATTCTCCCTGGTCCTGGCCTCTGCTGACGATCTGTTCTTCCATCCGTTGTCATCTAAGCGCTAGGTCGTTACTGGATTAATTAAACTCAGTCCATTTCTCCTTTACTCCGTACTTCAGTCTTCTGATATTTTTGGATAATGAAAAACAAGCTACGCTCCAATTTCACAGCTGTTACGCAACACGTGACTCAGTCCGTAAAAGAGATCTTTTAGATGCGTCGTTCAGAAGTGCGTCATCGTAGCTGATTAAATCTTTTCTTTCTTTCTTTTCTTTTTTTTTTTATTCATGAATTGATGGTCGAAAAACTGGTTTTACGTAAAAAAAAATCTTCAGAAACAAATAAGCTTCAACTATAACCGTCGTCCATTTCTTCAAGTATGAGCTCACTTGATGTTCAGGTTTCTTATTAATAAATGGAATTAGACGGGCTTCTCCAAAAGCTTCAAAAAATAAATAAAAAGACTAGTTTTCTGTATGCCCGGTGTTTATCTTAACAGTAAGCGGTTACTGGTTGTTCTGTTATGGTTTGCAGACAAAAGAAACGTATGCCTCCTCTTTTTCTTCTTTTTTTAAATGATCTAAATCTTGTCGGATTGTTCTCCTCGTGATCTTGGATCTGCTAACCGTCGCGAGCGCCATTTTGAAAAGGCGTTGCTAACGTTAAGAATGAGAAAGTACCGAAAAAAAGCTTTTAAGTCACGTCACTTCATAAAAATCTCGTTGAAAGAATAATATATTTAAAACTAGCTTAATAAAATAAGATAACATGGTCATAGCTGTGCTTGGTTTAAGCTATTAATCAGATGGTTAAACGTTAGATAGTAGTAAAATCAGCATAACACATCTATAACGTTAAAAAGCTTTTTTTTTTTGTCTTCCGTATTACAAAACGTCTCGTCAACTATTTCTTCAAAAAAAGTACTTTTAATGTATAATAAAGCTTTCATTAAATCTTCTTCACGTTAAAGGTAATTAATAAAACGCTTTAGTATAGTCAACTGTAACAAAGTAAGAATAAGCTTGAAAGAGAAACCGTTGACAAAGAATAGTGCCTATAGTTATCTTCAGAAAAGTAAAATATAATAAAGCGAAATCACGTCACCAGTTCACCGGGCCCTGCCTGCCTTCCTGAGCGCCTCACCCCGTCCTGACGTGCTTTGTTGTTACCATGGTTTTTATAGACCAAGGGGGTAGATAGCCGGTCGGTTTCAGCTCCTTCCGCCGCGTGATTAAAAAATAGTTCCTCTCAAAATAATTTTGAATGCAATTTTTAAGAGTTGTTTCAAAGATATATAGAGTAGACCCGCCAAATATATGTTTCTATGAACAATTATGAACACTGTTATACGTGAAATTGAGCATGTAATCAAAAACAATATCCTGGTTTATGATACATTGTGTATACGAAAATTAACCATGGTTTTAATACAAATAATACATTTTAAAAAACATGCTTACTGTAGTTAAACCATGGTAACCTCAAATTAACCATGGTTTTGCTATATTAACCATAGTTTAACCATGGTATTTACAGTAAATCTGTGGTTATGTAAATTGTAGTCAACACGCCAAAAAAACATGGGTTACTACAGCTTTACTATAATAAAACCATGGTTATTTTTCGTAAGGGAAACACCTCATATAAGACACAAAGTCGAATTAGAAAGCAAACATTGGCCAAATCTAAAAGCAGACTACATGGAAAGTTTTCTAAAAGAAATTCCCCACCATTTCCACTCCTGTAAGATCAAGATTTTCACAGCTACTCAGAAACGCAAGGCGATTCATCATCACAAATGTTCTTTTCAAACAAAAACAGTTACGTCAGAAGCGCAGTGCGGATGAATACAACATGGATAACACAACCCCCATCTTTCAATCCAGATAAAACCGGTTTTAGTGCACGATCTTCTTTTCTTTCTACTGCAGTGCCCCAGTGCGCATGCGTGTAACATTTTTTTGGCTTGAAAAAGACGATAGATCAACTAAATGCCAGAATGTTCTAGTTTAATCCAGATGGAAAGTTTTGCGAAAATAACCCTGCTTTTTTGGAGGTCAAGAAATATACATTATACGATATAAGGTTAAATAAATGGCCCATCATGAAAAATGAGGGATTCGGTCCATTGTTTTTTGTTTTGATCTAGTGCTTTACTTGTGCTGTACGTTTCTCATTTGTAAACCGCTTCTGATTAAATGAATAAAGGTACATTTAAACGGAATTCGCAGTGGCTATTTTGAAGGAACTCCTCACAATGCATTGACAGATTGGGTGAGGGGCAAACGCGACCCCCAGCACGTCTCCTCTAGTGTTTGTGCTGACGTTCACATCGGGATGAGGGGGAAGGGCAGTTCACATGCTCTTTAAAACACGAAATTCCAGTGGATTGCCTGTTAATATCTAAACATTCATCATGTAATGGGCCGGTAAAAACCTGTTTAGTGATGAAGCTTTTGGTACTCCGTTAGTAAGCATCAATTAATCTGTTAAACGGGTTTATATTACACTGCACTAAATAAACACAACAGTTTGGGTTTACATTTTAGGGATCATCAAAGTTAAATTAAATTATTTAATCTCCAAAATGTATGTAAATGATTAAATTTGTTTTTCATTCCTAAAACATGCACGTACGAATGATTTATTATTCTCGGCTGCTCTCGTCATCTGTGCGACAGCTTCTGAAGTGACTTCGCAGATTCGTCATCATCATGCAGTGACTTTACAACCTACTGCTAAAATAACTTTGTCTCGTTTTACTCCCTATGGTTATATTCGTTTCTATTTCATCTTGTCATTTTGCGCCACAACGCGGTATGTAAAAACGTATTAAAACCTAATTAAGATCTTAATGTGACGAATTGAAAAGTGTGGAAAGAGCTGCATATTTGGGCCTGGGTTTTTTTTTTTCATTTGAAAGTTAACCACTAGATGGCACCGACATCACACTAATAATCACGTAACATTCTTTAAGTAAAGTCCGTTTGCCCATGACTAAATCCTATCAGTCATGACCCGAGATAAAGCATTCAGATCAGCCAGTGTATGTCTTTATTTTTTAATGAGTCTTTAAATATCAGATTCCATGTGTTTTGAACATGAGCATGACGAATGGAAGGTGACTGATGTTTGTATGTTTTATGGGAAGTTGGTGCAAGCAACATTATGATTTTGGGTTAACATCTGATTGTATAAGGACAATGTGAATTTTATGAAATTTCATTTTTAGCCTTTTCAATTAATTTATGAAGTCATGTTAACAAAATGCCCATGTCGCCCAAGTTGTTACTGTACAAAGCACAGTAAACTATTTCTATAAAAATGTCATTGCGCTACTGTTATTTTGCATAGAATACATTGTTTAACAATACTTTTGCACACTCATCCAGGTGTATTTATTACCACTATTCTCACGTTGCTGCTGTTCATAATATATATAATTCCTTTTCATATGCTGCTGTATATATAATCCTACATTGCACTGTTCATAATGTACGTAATCCCTACATTGCATTCCTATTTATATTCTGTACTCTGCTCAATACTGTATATAACACCTCCAATGTACATTCTGTAAATCATAGCTTCACTTACTCTGCACTTTTATGTATATTAAACACTATATTCTTGCACTTCTGGTTATATGCTAACTGCATTTCATTAGCTCTGTACTTGTACTCTGCATAATGACAATAAAGTTGAATCTAATCTAATGTCAACTACACTTATGCATTATAAAGGAAAATATAGTTTGTTGTTTAAAAATGAAGTAGGCTGCGACATGGATATCATATGAAAAGGAACAATTTGCCTATGCCATTAAATATAATACATGTCATCCGATTAATCCATTGTGATGTAACTGAGTAGCATTATGAATTTCATTCACACCATTTTTCTGTATGTGACCCAAATAGTCTACCATGTCATGCAATGTGCTTTCACCAAAGGTTGATCGATTGTGTTCCAGCTGTGTTCTTCCCCCGTGTTTTCACTGACTTCAATATGGAGTCGTTACATCAGAATCAGATCGGTATTGGGTGACTGAAAGCCCTGACCGCATTAGACTTGTTTCACTCAGCTGCTCAAGCCAGGAGAAGAAACATCTGCTTGTGAAAGGATGCACTTTTAAATACATGTCTTTAGAAGATCATTCCTTCTTCAGATTACTGGAAGTTTAAAAACAAATTTTAAACAGACCCAAAAAGCTGCATGGATTACATGCCCAAATAAGAGCTACAAAAATAATTTTCAGGAATTGCAAGGGAGGCATCAACAGAGTAACGCAGCTAATACTGATAGTGTGGCAAGTGTAAGAGATGGAAAGGTACTTTGCACCAGTGCGTGGCTCCTCAGAGGATGAGGTGAAAATGTACAAACATTACCATCCCATACCTCAACAGCATCCTCACAACCATCATTACCAGCACGACCAGTATCACCACCATGGATCACACAGGTATGTGTTTACACTTTCTCTCGAGGATATGTCAAATTAACTAGCTTTGACCATTTTTAATTCAATAGAAATTTAATAGAAAAGTTGGTTCAGGGGCAGCAGATCCAAATGCCTTTATATATATATATATATATATATATATATATATATATATATATATATATATATATATATATTAGTTGGAAATTAACAAAACAAATTAATGCATTTAGTAAAAAAAAAAAAAAAAAAAAAGATAACCTTCAATATTCTTTCTTCATAATGTTACAGCAGTTATGATTAACTGAAACAATATGTTATAGTAGGAAAATTTTACATTGTAACAGAAAACTAACATATAAATAGGTATTACATTCCCACCCAGTTCATGCCTTTATTTCTTGCAAGTGAGAAATTGTTATTCAACACAAAGTAAATCTCCCTACTGCTTGCATAAATGAGTCAATATATAACAATGGATCACAAATTATATAACAACTGATCACCTATTGAGATTATTTTCATTGATATAAATTAAATTTAATTATGTTTAATTACTTTTAAATCAGTCACAGCTCTTCAAGCGGTCACGGAAAACACAGTGATAAACATACTCCCCGTCACCACGACAACCAGCATCACTTTTATCATCCCGCAAACCCTAAAATGTCTGGAGACCATCACAGCCTCTCTAAAAGGTCTTCCTCCAGCCTGTCCTCCTCCTCCTCTTCCACTTCTTCTTCTGCATCTTGGACCTCAGAGCCCAGCCTGGATGATGAGACGTATCTCATGCACAAACCCCAGCATTCCCTTTCCTGCTCCAACATCCCTGAAGTTCGAAGGAAAAACCACAGAGATCACAGAGATCAGAGGCACCGCCACAGCCTAGAAAACGTAGACGAACTGCTGCCTGGTTCTCAGGATGGAAATCAGATGCCAAAACTCTCCCGAGGCCATAGCAAAAGCGAGGAGGGCCTTCAACAAAACCAGCACAAACATGATAACACCGAAGGATCTCACTTCATGGATCATGGGCCACTTTACAAGACTGCAAGCCTGGGACAAAGCCTTGCCTTTGGTGGCAATAATGACAACACTCTAAGTGGCAAGGGGGTTCCCAAGAAGGCTGTTTCATCTATTCAGCTACCCAACAAAGGTATTCTGAAAAACAAATATGAGGGACAGAGAGAAGGAAACTTCAGGAAAGCCAAGTCTATGGAGGTGCTCTCCACCAGTGTGCACATCACAGAAACATCCAAGCAGATCTCTGTGGAAGCTGCGGGGAATAACTTTGTGAAAGGGAAGCTACAGTTCTCTGCATTTCTGGATGAGATCACCAAGCAGGTTATCAGTCCCTGTGCTCTTAGCTCTTTTGGTGTAAACACATCTACGCCACCAAAATCACCCAATGAAGAGCGCAAGAACCGCAGCGGCAAGCAGGAGAGCTTTGTGCCATCACCAAAACAGCAGCCCATCAGAACTGAGAGACCTGATTTAGAAAAAAATGATTCAAGCTCACTTTCTCGATCACATAAGAGACCGAGCAAATACCACAGCCGAAACCTGACCAGCCCTCCACCCCCGCCCCATCACCCTATTAAAGCCGAAAGACAAGGGGGTGCTTCTGGTAAACAGCACCACAGGCAATATTCTCAGATGCTCACTGATGGCACCAGCACCAGCCCAGAAACTATCCACACCAACCTCTCCAAACACAAAGGGCGACATCAAAGTAGTCATGGCCCTTCCAGACACTTTCACATTAAACAGGAGAAGGGGTCACCGCCACCTTTGCGAGCCGCAGGACTGGAGTCAGAGTCTCAGTCGAGTAAATCATCCACCAGTGCTAGTTCAGAGAAAAGTGACCGACCCAAACACATGGGACACAGGAGGCAGTCCAAACCACACAGGGTGAGTTCATCACAAGACCGAAAAAGCAATTTCTTGGTTTCCCAAAGTTTTTATGTTTAACATGATGTTTGGTGCAAAATAGGGCCAGAACCTTAAACTTTTTCAAAACATTAAAATAAATCAATGAATAAATACATAAAAGTTTAAATGTACTGTTTTATATTCCAATCATTTAATATGAGGTTTGGAATTATTGTTACACAAATTTGAGATGTGCAATGGATTTGTATCATTTGTGAAATTGATAGATTTTTTACAATAAACATCAAAGTCAAAATCTATATGATTAAAAAGATTGCAGATATATATATATATATATATATATATATATATAGAAAATTTATTTATACAATTAAAAATCTATAAAATAAAATAAAAATAAAACTAATCAGCATGAACAACTTTTTTTGGGGTTAAGTTAAACATAAAAAAATTAAGTCATTAAGATTATTTTTTTAAAGAAATCAATTTGTCTATTCAGCAAGGATGCATTATACTGATAAAAAGTCTATTTTTTTTTAACTTTATTTTAGTTTCCATAAAAATATTAAGCAACAAAACATTAACAAATGTAATAATAAAAAGAAATGTTTGTTGAGCACCAAAAATCAGCATATTAGAATTATTTCTGAATAACGTTTGAACAGTAGTATATATATTCCATAAATTAAACAAACATATTTGTTAGATCCCCCCCCCCCACACACACACAAACACTTGGGGTAGCAGAGGTGAATGGTTGATACTGAAGAATGCAGTCAACATCTTATTCTTTCTAGTAAGTTGAAATAAGTATATGTGTTATTTTAGTACAGAATGGAAAGATAAAAATGAAGGGATAATTAAAATAAAAATCTAATTAGTGATGGCCTTGGTTTAACCTCTAATGCTGGAAGCACGAGGGATACCCTTCATTGTGTCCGTATCTGTTGATGAACACGATTGAACCAGATGAGTCATCAATCAATGGTGTTCCCTGGAACATATCACTTCAAAAATCAATTTTCTATTTTCTGTTCTGTTCTGTCCTATATTCACCCCCTCTCTCATCTCTCTTGCCCCTAGGATTCATCCGGTTCCGTGGACCGAGTCCAGTAAGTGTTTCCCCCCTTTTTCTGATTGGTTATTTCAGACTATTGATTTTGTCGTATTCCAGAGCTTTCCTCCATTTTCCTCTGCTCGGTTTCCTAAACTCTGCCATCCAGCCTGAGCTCCATCGATTGCCTCTGTTCATCTGTCCAGTACACAGTCAGAGCAGAGTCATCATATTTTTCTTTGCGAATGATTTATGATACTGAGCTTCTACAGAAACACAGCAGTTTACCTCCTGACAAAGACAGATAAACACTCTGGTCTGTAATATATTGCAGGATGCTGGAGGAGAACAACAAAGAGCTGCATGAGAACCTGTTGCAGACGGTGGCATGCATTGAGAACATGGAGGCAGAACTGCAGTGTACCAAGACAGAGTTAGTCAGCTTCAAAGAGAAATACAGAAGGTCAGAAACGCCACACATAATGTTTTTAATTCATGGAATGACAGCACCCATCTCTCATTCTCTGTTATATATCATTTGCAGGCTTCAGGAAAGCTATTCGGTTTCTCAGCAGGCAAACAGTGTCTTGGAGCAGAAACTCGAATCTGCGGTGAGATTAACACAAGTGTGGGAGGCACTTTCCACAAAAGACAAAGAAACTCTTTGTCAAGAATTGCTTTCTTACATTTGTTTTTTCACACAAAGTGCATACCTGTGAAATATGATTGTACTCTTGTCAGGCCTTATTAAAGCACCTGCTTGCCCTTGAGCTGGTCTCTTTTTAAAAAGCAAACTCACATCAGCTGAAATTTCTGTAGTGCTATCTACCGTTACTGATATTACATTTAAGCAGTATTTTTTTAACCTTATTCTGACAGGTAGACAGCTTGGACTCAGAGAGGAAGTTCCTCATGCAGAGAGTTGCAGATGTGACTAAACAGCTGGAAATTGCTCAGAAGACCATCAACTCCCTGGAAAACGTCAATGTCAGTGCATCCGCAGACAGATACAGCAAACAGATGCTCCATGTCTTCAGTTTTTTTTGCACAAACTAGTCAATTCCCCACTAAATAACTTATAGTATATAGTATGCAGTATGCACGTCTATAATGTTAGGTATTTTATTGTAGTATAGTATATCTTTTACAAGTGCGGCTTGTTTTTAAGAGGGCTCTCCTGCTTTTGACATCACAGCTCGGGATAGTCTCAGCCAATCACCATTGCTACGACATAATTTTTGCCCTGAATGAAGAGGGGACAATATATAAACGTATAAAAATAAAATACAACAATACTTTCGTTATAGCCAGCCAGTATGCTTATTTATAGTTGTGCCTGCTTAATGAATTGTTTCAACATTAAAAAAAAAAAAAAAAAATTCACCTGTTGAAAAAAATAAATGTTAAAAGTTAACATCTTTCTCTATTTAGGTTCCCTCATTCATTAGAGAGTTGTTGAAAAATCACTTTGACTCTCGGGAAGCACTGGAGGACTTCTTATGCCCTCAAACATCTTCACGCCAACCTGAAAGCAACCAATCAGAAAGGGCGCAGGAGGTCAGAAACAACCAACCATCTGCTGGAAAAGAAGAAGTATTTAAATGGCCACAGACTGGACACACATGCTCAGGTGCCAGACAACAGCCTGCCACAGCCTTTCTGCCTTGGAAACATGATCATGATCCATGGGCAGGGCCAGGGCAACTCATGGCTAAAGGAAGTGACTCACAACTTCCTTTTTCTTTTGATGAAGATGTGCCAATCCACAAAACAATGGCAGGTACAAAGCCCCCAAGTCATCAAGTGCATCAATTAGCCATGAACCCAGAGATCCACGTAATTCCCCCAAACCCATATAATTTAGATGAGATGAGGTTCAGCAGAAAGACAGGTGGAGAGAGAAGCATCACTGTGGGGAAAGAGCCCACTGATGTCAGCTATCTTACAGCTCAAAGGATGCTGAATGAGTTTTTGAACCAGATTCCTCCTCCAGCACATGATGGTGAAGGGAAAGATAGCGTAGAAGCAGAACTTTAACAGAAGGAAGGTAGTAACATTTAATTTGACATCTTTTTGGTAAACTGTATTAGGAACTGGATAAAACTTCAATAACGTCCCCCATTACCAATATTGCAGCAAGGATGCAAATAACTGTGGCTCTGATGGCTCTTTATTGGTAGTTGAGAAATGCACTTGATTTCTAGCTTTACAAGTATAATTGCTAAATGCATATAAGTATGTATATACGATCTGGTATTCTGGTTTCCTGCTTTGAATATTTGTTCAGTGCATTTGCAAAAGGCATCGTCCATATTTGTGTTTTTCTGCCTGTTTGCACTTTTTGCCCTGAATACTGTGAAATATTTAAAGTTAGCACTTAAATTATGTAATTCGATATTCATATTATTTGATTACAAAACCAAAATTACTGTCAATTTGTTTTGGAAAAGTATGGCCCTCTCATTCTTCTGTCTTTGAGTGCTCAATGTCTGTCTGTATAAAATAAAAAAAATTGAACTGGAGAGTGAATAGCACTTCTATGAAATGTTTAAATGAACCGAGACTATGTCCATGTGGTTATTTATTGTATAAATTAACATCTAGGGAAGTTTGAATTGTTGTTTTTGTGAAATGTATATGTGTATATGTATAGAATATAAATTATAGTTTCTGCTAGAAATCAAATAAGCCATATAACCATATATATATTTAATATCTAGAATACCCTTGTATTTTTACTCTAAATGTATTAATAAAATCTTGTGTGCAAGTTTGCTCTACATTTGGGAATGGTTCCTACCTTTCTTAGTCTGCGTGTCTTTGTATCCATATAAAACACAGTCCAATAATAAAACAATTGCTTCAGCTGATTTCAAGTCCAAATTAAACAAACATCACATTCTCAGTATATCATAAGACAATTAATACTGCTTAGTTTTATTTCACCATTCCTGGTTATATATTGTCATATTCTGTATAGTCACAGTAGATTAAGAGGTCCATGTTATATCAAATATCATATCATATCATATATAATAAAATGTTATAATTTGCTAATTTTGCTATATTAGGAATTGTATTACTGTTAGTGTGTTTTTGTCATGATTTATGAGTCTTCTTTTATTTCTAACCCTGCCTTATACACTGAGGCTCACAGTGTTCCAATGCATCATATCCTGTTCTCTTCTCCATTCATTTGATGGTTTCTCAGTCCACACTTTTCATCAAACCCCTCTTTCTGGCACTCTTCTGGACTTGTTGACCAAGGGCAGGTTTGTTTAGAGGACACTGGCCTGGATTCTCATTGGTGGAGATGGTCTAATAGGATCAGACATGATAGGAGATTATGACACTCAAGACATAATACTCTTTATCATATTTTTAAGACCTAGTCAAAATGGCTGCCAAACTGTAGGAGGCATATTGAAGACTCAGGGTCTGAAAGACATTCTTGAAGGTAATGAATCATTTTTCTTCGGCTAAAATCTTGATGATCTTGGGGACAACCTAAAATGTAATTTTAATTTAACATCAAAACCATTTTTTGTCCCATGCCCTTGAATTAGATATATTTAAAGTATTTTGGAGGTGATTTCCGAGTGATACTGGATAGCACAACATTATTCTTATTATTAGAGCTAACAGAACCTGAAGAAACTATGTGAATTCACCTGAGATTGACTGATTATTTGCTGTGCCGGATACTAATACTGCATGACCTCTATTAAATTCCTCTTCTGCAATCTAAACTTCTCGCTCTCCTCTATCCTACACTTCTTTAAAAAGCAACATGGTGTTGTTAAAAATGAAGTTCCCCTTCCAAAAGAGGGTGCGTCTTGCCCAGGGTCTCTGGCTGCTTTCATGGGTGGCCATGTTCTCTGGAGCCATCACCTTTACTATGGGAGCCTTTCTCAAAACTGAGCTACATCGCAGATCAGAGGTAATGAAACGTTTCTTAATTAAAGAGCACATAATAGGGCCTGAAAGTAAAGAATGTGATGTACTAATGCTTCCCTAGATACAAGCTTGTTTGCCAAAAACATAAATGGAAACATAATGAATTGCAGTGAGCAGTGTGTCAGCCATTATAGTCCATTAGGATCTATAAAATATGTGAAAGGATAAACAGAATCAGAAATGCACTGCTTAACCATTTTTAGAAATGCTCTGTGTTTTGTACAGTAAACAAATATTTTACCAAGTAATATTTTCTTAATGGTTTGCAGAGATTATTTTTTGGACACATTGAATAAATTCATACTATATTTACAATACTATAACAAGTACTACTTTCATTTACCCTTTATATTGTCAACACCAGGGTAAAAGGCCTAAGCTTTGTCTTGATGAGAGGAATAATCTCACATAATCTGAGGATTGGCACTCAGATAATGCCCTGCAGTGTGTACCACCTGAGCTTGTGTCTATAATGAAGTCAACAAACCTCACAAAGAAACCTGATAATGACTGAAAAGAGCATTGTGGGAAGAAATTCGACAGGTGCAGGATAATTATAAGATCTACTGTATATAATACACCAATAGCTATAACCTAAAACTTTCGGTCATGTCTGTAGACTATAAGCAGATGCAGGAAGAATGGAAGTTGCTTAATGGTTAGCTCAGGGAGTAGAGTGCTAGCAACACCATGGGTTTGATTCCCAGGGAAAAAAGAATTGTTCAAATGTAAATGTGTACCAATGTACGTCACTTTGGATAAAAGTATGCCAAATGCATAAATTAATCTTTTTTTTTCTTATACTGGATTAATTTACGATTCAAAGAAAGTAAACACTGGTCTGCCGCCTGATTAAATGCATGTAAAAAAACAAACAAATATTCAACCCTTCTTACTCTATACAGGTAATGCACAGTATGGACATCCACATTGTGCCAAATCTGCTGATGGCAGTGGGGTTAGCATCAGTGGGCATCAACATCTGTGCTGGTAAAGTCTGCCAGGACTCACTGGACCCCTCGCGTTTCCCGCGCTGGAAGATGTTTCTTCCTCCGTTCTTCTGCTTCTCTGTCTTCCTCACCTCTCTGCTGCTGGTGGCCATGATTCTGAGCTTCGCCCTGCAGCCCAGCCTCGAGGAGTCTCTGAAGATCGGGCTGAAGAACGGCATCCGCTTCTACAAGGTTTGTGAGAGAAAGACAAAAAGAAGTGGGACATAAAAATTATTTAACAGCAATCAGGTATACTTAAGTAATTTAAGGCAATGAACTTATACAGTATACAGATCCTATTTACAGGGTCCTATAAATATTTATTGAAATAACTACATGTATATAAATAAATATAACATTCCAGAGTCCTATTGATATATATTTAAATGGACGAATGAATGAATAAATAAATAAATCTGGCATTTCAGAGTCCTGTAATATGACATTTGTATTCTAGACAACACTTTACTCACACATATACAGTATTTCCAAAGTCAGGAGAGCATAATGCACTAAAGTCTAAAATCAAAAGAATATAAATTATTTAATATTGAACTGAATTGCATGGAATTCAAGTCATACATATTTCTATTAATGAACTTTCAAGTATGTATCTGATGTTCCATATCTCTGCAGGATACAGACACACCAGGCCGTTGTTTCCAGAAGGAGACTATTGATCGTTTACAGATTGAGTTCCAGTGCTGTGGTAATACTGACTACAGAGACTGGTTTGAGGTGCAGTGGATCAGCAACCGCTACCTGGACTTCACATCCAAAGAAGTGAAAGAGTGAGTCCACAAAAATCCTAGATAAAGTCACGCTCCTACACTCTCTCCTGAATGAAAGGAATTTATTTTCATAATGGAATGAATCAAAAGTATCAGAGGTTAGTCAACACAATGCAAGATATTTAAAAAATAAAACATTCCAGAACGCTCTTAGCGTCCAAGGTGAATCAGAATTTAGAATGTCATGTTCTGAAACAGGATGTCATCACCAAATGTGCCTGATGCATTGATCAAAAAGTCAATACAGACAGTTGCAGAATCAATGGTGTAACAAAACTAGGACTATTATTCTCATAACTGCATTATAAATAGTCTTATGTTTCTGTCTATACCATTTTCCCAACACAGTCGTGTGAGGAGTAACGTAGACGGCCGATATCTGTTGGACGGGGTCCCATTCAGTTGCTGTAACCCTGCCTCCCCCCGGCCCTGCATCCAGTACAGTCTCCGGGACAACTCTGTCCATTACAACTACGAGTACCAGACTGAAGAGCTGAACCTGTATAGCCGAGGTTGCCGCCAGGCCCTTGTCAGCTACTACATGGGTTTAATGAACACCATCGGCCCTTGTGTTCTGTTTGATTTCCTTCTCCAGGTATGAGCTGATTAATGGTAAAGTAGTAAGAAACCGCTTAAAAATTAATGTTGTAATTTATGTTGAATAACAATGCATGAAATGCTCTTCAATTTACGATAGCTAAAGGACTTATTTTACTCATAAAGTGCAAAACACATGGCAACTTACCAACTGACATAACAAAAGATCTCTGTTGGATGATGTCAGCAAAGTTTAGTCACCTAATAGCAAAATGATTATATACATCTCCTTTAAGACTGAGCTTCTAAATATTTGAGTAATTGAACGATCCAATATTTAAACAAATTATCACATATGTTTTAGGCTTAAAATGTGTCAAATGCATCAGAGGATCATAATGAATGTTTTGTGAGGACTTCCCCAAATAACCACATGATTTTAAACCTTGAATAACTCATTGTATAATCTAATGTGCTCAACACATCGAACTGTTCACACACTCAGTTGATATCGACACGCTTCTGGAACGGCTGGCAGTATGGTTGTGAACTCAAAGGTGTCAATATTCATTATTTGAACATTAAAATAACTCTCACCCAAAACCACATCACGCTCTCAGCTTTTATAACAGTCACAGCTTTTGTAACACTAACTGCATGATTCATTACTTCTCATGCACTAATTCAATAGACAACAAATCAATGCTGCCGGAACCAGGAAATAAAACTAGGTTTGTGTTTCTATCTACAAAGTGTGATATTTAATGTGGCATACTATAAGTTTTTACTTCACAAATTCCAGTGTAGTTTGTTGTTGTTCCGGCCACATAAAAGTTATAATACTGTGTGGTTATAATACAAGTGGTGAGGATGAAAGGAGGAAAACCAATAAAAATGCAAATTTGGTTACTATTTACGACTTCATAAACCTGTATGAATTTCTTTCCTTTGTGGGACACAAAATAAGATTAAAAAAAAAAAAATGTCTCAGCATTTATTTGTTTTGTTACTGTTTTGGACCCCAGTGTTCTTCAGCATACCATCTTTAGTGTTGCGCAGAAGAAAGAAATTCAAACAGGTTCACAATGACAATGTGAGTGTATAAATTAAAGCATTTTCATTTCGGGATGAACCATTACTTTAGGAAGACTCTTTAAGAGGCATTTGGGAAAACCTGAGGAAAATGTCTTAAAGGAGCTTGAACTATGATCTCTGTATCTCTTCGGCATTCAGATGGCCATTCTGGTGAGTCTGCGCTATCTGCAGACTGCAATGGAGGGTGTGATTGGACAGGAGGATGTGGAGATCGAGACAGATGGATACATCCTGGAGAAAGGAGTGAAGGAGACTTTGCTGGAGACTAAAGAAAAGGTGAAAAAGCTCCTCCAGTTCGCTCAGGTGGGCGACGCATCTGCTACGACCCCGGATGCACAGCCAGAGGAAGAAAAGCCAGCCACAGCCTAAAAGACCAAGTGTTATTGTTTATAATGTGTGCTCATGTGCACATGAGTGCTAACTGTCCTTGATTATTATAATCCAAAGGGCATACATAATGATAATTGAAGTGTAACATTGTTACTTCATTATATTGTTAAATGAAGTCACCAACCAACCATTTTAGGAAAAAACAGTAACCTCTCAAAACGCTGGAAACTGTTAATGCAAAACCTGACAATACCAAAATATCCCTTTGACAATTATATATAAAGTGAAGATGTATAAAGAAGAGTTAAAGCAGAAAATTCCAAGGAAATGAAGGCAATGAAAGAGTACATTTCATCACATTCGGTCTGTAGATGTTTTGCTGCTTCATGCTTTGCTTAAATAAACAAAAATCAAGAGTTGAAATTGCAAAAGATACAAGCGAATAATAAAGATTTGAGTTTTTAACTGATATATGAAGTCATGTGGTCATTGTGTCTCATGGATGTTCATCAAGTGCTTGTTTTTCTCTTTTGTGTTGAAATGTGTTTTTTCACTTGGACACTTCTTACCTCACACATAGCCTGATCTTAACTTCCCTTGTGAAAGGGTGTAGTGTTAAATGCATTTCCTCTTCTTTTGCCTGTGCAGTGAGAGAGAGACAAAGAGCCAGTGAAAGAGAAATGAATAGGATTATGCTGACTGAATGCGGCAGGCTGTTCGGACACCTGAAATCTCTTTATCCCTTTGATGATGGTTAATACTATGACTGCTGCTAAAGCATACACAACATTAGACCAACACAAGAAATACAACGGTGTCATGCCTCTAGTTGTTTATTAAAAGCAGTTAGTTTTGCACTAGTGATCATAATAGTTTCAACTAATTTTAATTTGTTTCAGTGGATTGGTCATTCCAGGAATTTTTACACACACACACACACACACACACACACACACACACACACACACACAGAGACTAACGCACAAACAGGCATATATTAAAATTGTGATGACGATAATAATTTTTATTCAGGCAAAAAAAGCAGTAAAGATGTCACAGGTGTTAATATTAGTACATGACAGCGCATTATACCGTTTCACCATAAGAGAGCGGCAAAAACAAAATTTTCTTTTTCTGTCACTCTCAAGTTCGATAAAAATCTCACCCATGTCACCTTGCAAACCATGCATAGATGCACTTGCTTATAACCTACATCGTTTATTTTAGGAGCACTTCGATGACTTCCATTGACATGAATAGATCTCATTTTCCTGTGCTACACACACACCTATAAAGGCTGTGTCAAAAAAAGTGTAATGAGGCGCGCACTGCATTTTTGGACAAACGTGTATCTGGAGAGTTTTGAATCGATGTAGCAACAAAATATGCAATCTAGATAGGCAGCTTATGAGGTTTTGAGACACAACCCTTCAGTTGCGGTCTCTCTCTGTTCAAAGTGGAAACGCGCGTCACGGGCGTCATGCTGACATGAGAACGCGCAGAGGGGAACAACAGACCCAATGCAACTCTAGATCCGGTGTGGTTTCGAAGTGTGACTAATGAAGGAAGGAAAAAGGCACAGAAAGCAAATATGCTAACAGTTAAACAGTTTTATCTCGACAGTCTGTTGTCAAGAGAATTACGGTAATAATGAGTGAACTCGTAAAGTCTATTATTTAAATAATCCATTGTGTTTTGAGGAATAAATCAGATCAGGTACAGTACATGAAGATGGACGTAGAAGTTACGGAAATGTTAGAAGAATTTATGGGAAGTGCACTTGTTACATGGGTAGGTGGTAAGCAAAAACAAAGTTCTTTGATAATCTTCATTTTGTAAGATAAAAAGTTTTGTTAACTTTAAAAACCAGTTAAGACGTATTCTGCTACTGCAAATAATTTTCAGAAGTTATTTTTGATCAATTCATGTTAAGTACAGTAAAATCCGAACATTATTAAATTTCTAAAAAAGTGGTCAACACTTATGCTTTTCTCGGCTGAAAACTTAGTACACTCTTAGCTTTGTTGTGGAACATGTCAGCTAATTTGGACCATCTTGAACCAACAAAGTTTGGTCAGCTAATTGTCGGTCCACAATGGTCTATCAACTTGGACCGAACTAACTAACATGTTCCAAAAGAAAGCTAAGAGTATACTAAGTTTGCAGTCTGGTTTTTGGAGCTATTGACCAACTTGAACCAGCTAAAAACAACCACCATGTTTTAAAATAGAGCTATTTTAAACAGCAAGGGATATCTTAAAATACCTCAATTATTTCTTTAGAATGTAGAGTCAAAATGAAACTTTCAATTTACTTAAAGGGATTTGGACAACCGCCCAATAACTTTAGCAAACTTCATATAGACAGGAATATTAAAGCTTTCACAACACAGAACAGATCTTATATTCAGACATCAGTTTTTATTATGCATCTTGATGGGACAGGATATTGTTTTCATTGTCTGTAAGGTTAATCTATTTGAGGGTATTGTTGGTGAGGAGGAGAATGGATCACTCTCTCAGGAATATATGGAAGTAAACTCCAACTCCCAGAATGCCGTGAGGCAGTACCTGAAGCTTACCAATGGAGTCTACCTCAATGAGGTCATGAGGATCATGTAAGACAGACTCAAAAAGTGAACGTATAAAGAATTAAAGTAATCTGTTTTGTTTTGAATAATGTAGCTTGAATAAAAAAGCTGACAATTCATTGCTAGTTCAGCAGGGACTTAACTAATGGCGACATGTTTTTTTTTTTTTAATCAGTGATCCCAATCCAAAGGCAGAACAAATCTACCACAATGTGGGTGACGACAAGATTCTCAGGGTGCAGAACTTTTCCATCCTCAATCGACACTTGAGATCATACTATCAGGTATTGAATGAAAAGATCAGTCAAATCACTATGTGTAAACATGAGAAATATCTGTGCATGTATATTCCACAAATACATAATCAAATACATAATGTTGCCCTGACTAAAATAGAAATGCTGCCAGCACCTGATGGTAAAGATCAGGTAAATAGTGCATGAATGGACAATCCACTAACTCGCTTAAGAGTATGCACTGCACCTGTAGCTGTTGACCAAGTTAGCACGTTTGTTTTTTTATGCTTCTGTGGTTTCACTTCTTGTTTCAAATGTCCTAACTGTGAACGTTTTTTGTGCTGTTTTTTCACACAAAGCATTTGTAAACGACAATTTGTAAAAAAAATAAAGATAAAAAAATAAGATGAGCAAAAAAAAAACCTGCAGCTAAAAGTCTGCACATTAGTTGGATTTATTTGAGGAAACTATTACATTAAATTATACTAAATATAGGCAGGTGATGCATACATTTCTGTGAAAGTAATATTATGTGAAGCAGTGTTGATTACTAAACACAGTCATTGTGTTTACTAAGCAGTTTTAGCTTACAGAACTAGAATCCTTTTAGTTATTTAAAATAATGCTGGAATAAAATGTAAGTATTATACTCTGGGGCAGTAACCTTTCGATAGGTACACCTTCATATATGAGAATGTAGATGGAAAACTAAACCAGATTGTTTTTTTTTTACAATAATGTAGCATTTTACAGTGATGGCGAACTTCTACATAAATTTATAAAAATACCACGGTTGGTACTTTTGGGAATTGTGTAAATACCACTGTATGTACATTTGGTAATCAATAAATGCCATCCTAAATATCACTGTACCATGGTACTGCCACAGTACACAGTAAGTCCTTTTTAAAAGCATTAGAAAATTAGCAGTGCTATAACAAGATCATTAGTCATACTGAATGAGATATCAGTTGCAGCAGATTAATAAGCCTATTTTCCACAATCATTATTGTTTTCTTTTGGCCATGACTGCATATGAATAACTTTTTTCTGTGCTCTAATGCGTGTCATACTTAAACCTCTTACTTGTGCATTGTCTGGGGTGACAGCAGAGCACCAATGAGGTTTTAATGCTTGTCATTTCTTTCACGCGTTTCTCTTTAAGGAGATTCTACAGCAGCTGGTGCTGATGCCGCTACCAAATGTTGCTGTTTTAGGTCGAGATCCCCTGACAGGTGCGGTCCTGTCATTTGAAAATAGGAAAAAAAAAATCTCTCTTATTATTATGAAACAAATGAAATGTTAAAAGTCCACATTTTTAAGTAAATATGCTGCATTGGTGTTATGTTGGTTTCCTTGTCAATAGAGGGCGCTGTTGCAGAGCTCAGACGACTGCTTCTGTTATTGCTTGGTTGTGCAGTACAGGTAACAAAACACTGTAATAACTTTTACAGTTTCGCCTCTGTAAATTGATTAGAGTGAATTGTTACTAATGTAAACATATCGATGCTTGCAGTGTGTGATTCATTTCTCTCTGTTCCTATGACTCATTGTCACCAGTGTGAAAGGAAAGAAACGTTCATTCAGCAAATTCAGTGCTTGCACATTGATACACAAACAGAGCTTGCACTTTGCATACAAGAGGTAAGTGCATTTTCAACAAATCCCGAACATACTTTCAATCTAACACCATTTGTGTAGTGTGCAAACGATCTACCCTGCTCCAGGTGACCCAGGACCCGAACGCAGTGCTTCCTTTGGAATTTGGAGACATGTATGGTCTGAATGGAGCCGAGCTGCAGACTCTCTTCTGCTCCATGGCCAGACAGATCCAGAACCTGCTAGCCCAACGAGACACACATTTGGAGGTGGGAGAAGAATTTATTTTAGCAGTCTGACATTTTCAGGTGCAAGTACAGTAGGTGAGGCTAGATATGATTCATTCACAATTATGTTCAGAAAAGGTGTTCTTCAGCTTTGGTTTCGCTGTTTGATTTTCAGAGGATAGCCGAGCTTTGTCAGCAGCAGGAATCATCTACAGCCCATATAACCATGTCGAGTGGGTTTGGAGACGGACTTCCTGAAGGACTGGATGTGCAGCTGGCAGACAGCAAAGCCAAACTGCGCCGACTCAAACAGGAACTGTGAGTTTATTTGCTAATGCATACATGATGCTTTATTTGTGGACAATATACAGTACCAAGGTTTTTACTGTATTTGTGATCAAATAAATGCAGACTTGTTGAGCATAAGAGACTTTCAAGAGCATAAGAGTTTCAAAAACAATCTTTCTGACCTCAAACCTTCAATTTATTCAAGTCACTGTTATTATTATAATTATGAAAAGTAACGTGTGTTATTTTAGCACTTTTTTGTTTGGACTTCACAAGTAGCCTGACATAAAATTGGTTTAACAGTCATTATTTTTATAATTGTGTTATGTTACATTAGACACACAGAAATCACACACTCCACCTTTAAATGTATTTGCACATGATGTCTTAAAGGGAGGATAAAGGTGATCAACTAGTGGATTGCAAGCAAGAAATGCAAACTATGGAGGAAGAAATAAAGAAACTACAGAAGGAAGTGAGCTCATTATTCTTATAATAGACACTTTCTAAGGATCATTAATAAATGTGTGTGGACATTGGACACTGACGTACCATCTTATGGTTGGTTGGCTCAGAACCGAGCGTTGCAGGTGGAAGCGCGAGTGAGTCGTGGTCTGAAGGATGAGCTGGACTGTCTGCGTGAGCGTGCAGGCAGAGTAGAGCAACTACAGGCGGAGCTGAAAAACTGCACACATCGGCTCCGCAGCATGGAGCTGTACCGCACACAGCTGCAGGTAGAGGAGGAGATATACATCACCTTGAATCATCATGCTTTGTAATTAGGAATGACAAAGTGGAGGGCTATAATTTGGAAATGGAGTAATATTTTGTGCTACTTGTATTCTGGCAAATGATCAGTTGTGAGAAATGAAAGTTACAAGAAAAGAATATAAAGGTAAATTCAATTGTAGGAAGTAACTTTTAAAGGAATAGATATATACATATACTCACCCTCATGTGGTTCCAAACCAATAAGACTCACTTTCTTCAGTTGAACTCAAAAGGAAACCTGCATGACACTTCCATTCATAATGCATTTATTTGATCAAAATACAGTAAAAACAGTAACATTGTGAATATTATAATTAAAAATAATTGTTTTCTATTGTAATATATACAACATATATAACATATATATATAACCCTAATTGTCATTTATTTCTGTCATGGAAAAGCTGAATTATCAGCAGCCATTACTCCAGTCTTCAGATCAGTCACATATTTCAGAAATTATTCTAATATGTTGATTTCATGCTCAAGATTTCTTATTCTGTATTTTGATGCCATAAAATGTATTGTGCTACTTAATATTTTTGTGTAAACTGATTCTTTGACACATAGAAAGTCCCCCCCAACATGAAAAGAAAATTCAATAAAAAAAAAAAAAAAATCATGTTGGTATCAAAAGCCTTGTGGTTAGTGCATTGGCGTATACACAGCGACTCAAGTTTGATTCCCGCCTCGAGGTCCTTTGTCAATCCTGCTCCCCTCTCTTCATCCAGTGCTTTCCTGTCTAAAAAAGGCATAAAAAGCCAATAAATACAGATTTTAAAAAATCCCAAATATTTCAATGGTAGTGTACTATCTGCATTTGGATTAACAAAGTGGAGTGCTTTCATTTGGAAGTAATATTAGATTAGTTAATGGATAATTAGTAATGATCAAATTTGCTGAAAAAAAGCTTCAAAATTAAGTTGTTATCAGTCATAAAACATGATGCATAAAGAGTCCTTGGCTAGCAGAGTGAACATTCAGAAAAAACATCACAGAAAAGGAAAGTGAGGTTTGGGTCTGGAACAGCATGAAAGTCAGTGAATGGTTTCTTGAACAGTGATTTTCTCTGGGTCTACAGGAGCAGCAGCAGTACTGCGCCTCGCTGCAAGAGAACAAGGCACTTCTGGATGAGCAGCTGGCTGACTCTCGAGCGCGGTGCACTGCTCTGCGGGAACTGGAGAAGGAGAATCTTCTTCTCAGGCAGAAGCTTGTGGATATGGAGGGTGTATGAATAACTTTATGAACTTATGGTGTTTAATTGCCATGTTTCCATTTCACACTATGGAGCTCAATTTTGATTTATTAAGTTGGGCTGGAAGAAAACCTCTAAAATTTACTTTAAAATGTATGAAAGTATTGCAATCTTCTAAAACGTATGATGTATAGCCATAATCTTTATGGTTATGTAATTGCATTTATGTAGGAGCGAGATGTCGAGAGACAGAGGGTAGACGAGCTGTTGGAGATGAATATGAGTCTGCAGGTGGATCTCAAGCGTCAGGTTCATTCTGTGGGTGTCAGTCAAAATGTGACTCATCAGCATTTCCTCCACTCAGAGCTAGAGTCAGACGAGGACGTTCAGGAAATTAACATGCCTGAGATTGGTAAGTTTTATGTATGATCTGATATTCTGATATTTGATATTTGACTCCGCTGCCTTCGGTAGATGGTTGATTTCATGACTTCATGCATATGTATATCAATCATGTATATGCAGATCAAGCTGTCGTGTTGAAGAATATACATTTATGCATACATTTACATTTCTCCCTATCACAAGCACTCAATCTTAAAGGATAATTCACCAAGAAATAGAAATTGTGTCAATGTTCACTCACACCTATATCTTTCCAAACCTGTATTTTTTTATTTTATTCTGTAAAACACAAATGGAAAATATTAGCATTGTTCTGGAAGCTCTTTTCCATACAATGAACATGAAGGAGAGCTCCAAAGATTTTGATAAATAACACTTTCATGTAGATTTTTTCATCTTTTTGAAGCTTGACAATGTTCATCCGTATTTTCATTGTGTGGTAAAGAGAAGTAGAAACATCCTTCCCTGCTTCTCATGAGTTGACATCAGAATTTTCATTTTTGAGTAAACTAATCTTTAAAGGAATAGTTCACCCAAAAATTAAAACTCTGTGATCATTTATTCTCCCTCATGTCATTCCAAACCCATAAGACTTTGGTCGAAGGTATTTTAATGAAAACTTAGAGGTTTTATGTCCCTCAACTGAAAGTACAAGTAAACGAAACCTAGAATATCATATCTCTTCACAAGGCTAGATTAAGATTAAACTCATATGGGTTCATTTTGCGACACCTTTCTAAATTTTATTTACCTAAACTTTCAATGGAGGAACAAAAAGCTCTAAGAATGCATTAAAAATATCTAATTTTGTGTTTCAAAGGTTAACCAAAGTCTTATGGCTTTGGAATGACAAGATTGTAAATTATGGCAGAATATTTTTTGGGGGGGTGAACTATCCATTTAATAACATGTACCCTGGAGCACAAAACCAGTGTTAAGTCACTGGGGTATATTTTTAGCAATAGCCAAAAAATTATTTTGTTCCATGAAGATATTTTTTTAATTTCCTACCAGAAATATATAAAATATTATTTTTTGATAAGTAATATGCATTGCATATACAGAACTTCATTTGGGCAACTTCAAAGGCAACTTTTTTTTCACCCGCAGATTCCAGATTTTCAAATAGTTGTATCTCGGCCAAATATTGTCCGATCCTAATAAACCATACATAAAGCTTTCAGATGCTGTATAAATCGCAAAATTGACACTTAAGACTTTGTAGGTTTTGTGGTCCAGGGTCACATATGCATTTAGCAGATGCTTTTGTCTACAGCGATGTAAAAAAAAAAAAAAAGTAACTAAAGTAGTTTGTCAAGGAGCCAACAATATTCGTAATATACAATGCCAGGTTTTTTTGACAACTGGATTAAAAAGCAAGAAGAGAGAAGAGGAGAAATGCAGAGAAGAAGTGTTTTTTTTATTTATATGAGTGGTTGTGTGGAAAGTGCATTAGTTTAAGGGTGTGGGGTGGTTAAGAGCTCAAGGATAAGATCAGGATAAGTGTTCAGCTGCTTCTTTAAAGTTGCAGGGGCCTCAGCAGTTCAGCTGGAGGTTGGCAGCTCATTGTAACAGAGATGATGAAGGTTTTGGAGAGTGACATTTTGCCTTGTGGTAAAGGAACAATAAGGAATAACATTGGATAACATGTGCATGTGTTTCTCTTACTATGGTTTAGATCTGAAGCCTCTCAGTGAGGAGGTAAACGAGGCTTCGTCTCTGAGGCTTCTAGGAGCTGAAAATGAGAACGCTGAACTGAAGAGACGACTGGAGCAATTACAAGCCGAGCGAGAGGTTAGTGGATGCTTTGACATTATAATACTCAGTCTACAAATTGATTCTTGTAAATCGTCAGGTTTCCCATCTCTCCTGTAGGCTCAGCAGGTCATCTCCCCTGACATGACTGAAGAGCTCCAGAGAAGCATGGACCAACTCTCACAAAAGCTTCAAAGCACCCTCAAGGAGGTGAGGCACTTCAGATGGATTTAAAGACAGTTATTCTAAGTGTTTTATCTACTGTCATTTTGTCCTCGTCTCAACTCTTTGAATCAGGCCCTGTCATTTCTCTTTCAACTGTTAGATGGAGTGTCTGAAGAATGAAAATAGCAGCTTGAAGATAAATCTCGAAGAGCTGAGGACAAAACAGCAACGGAAAGACCTAGAGGAAGAGAGAACAGCCTCAGAGGGAAAAGAAGGGAAAAAGCCAATAATCCCAAGAGGGGAATGTGAGGGAAATGACACGAGAGGAGAGAAACAAGAAGGAAAAGAAGACGTAATAAAAGCCCGGAGAGAAGATGGAGAGGGGGGAGAGGGGAGCATCGTAATCCTCAGCGAGAGAAAAAAGAAGGTTATAGATGAAATGAACAACAAAGAGAGAGGAGAGGCTGAGGGTGAGAAAGAAATTGAAAGGAAGAAAGACATCACAGAAGAGACATCTCAGACGTACAGCACAGAATCCCAGAAGACAGAAGAAGATAAATTCTCCCAGGAAACCCTCGCACTGCATAACCAGCTTCAGCAGGCCCTGGAAGAGGCTGACAGACAGACCACTTTAGCCCAGGATTTGCGCTCCAAACTGGCAGAACAGAGTAAGAAGGTCTTGGAGGCCGAACATAAACTCGTTTTCCTGGAGGCTGAGAATCAGCGGCTGAAGAAGGCAGCAGAGAGCCTCATGGAGGCTAGGAAACAAATAGAGGTAAAGACACAGAAAATCATTGCACAAACTCCTTCAACGTCCAGTCAAAGCCAGATAACGGTCCAGTCGATAACGCCAATGACTCACCAAGTAAAAACGCAACTCCCTGCCACTAGTAATTAAGAAAGACATTCAATATGTTTACAAGACCTGTGTAAAACAAGGACTTTTTCTCACAGTGACAACTTTTTCCACCGTATAATATGGCAAAATGATCTGGGATTGTAATTGAAGAGATGCCAGCCTGATTTCCTCAAGGAACGATCTTTGAATCATCACCATTGTGCCTTTAAGCACAGCATTTCACTTTGATAGGCTTTGGATAAAAGCGTGTGCTTAATAACCACTTAATATGTTTATTTGTCAGGTGCTGCAGGGTGAATCTATGCAGCAGGAGGAGGAAGTGATGCATCTGCGCAGTCAGGTGGAGTTTCAGAAGATGCAGGCCACAGTGATAGCTCAATTAGAGGGAGAGAGGACAGCCTTGGAGAGGGAGAGAGAGACACTCAGAGGCACTGTAGACTCGCTCAGGGCTGCAGTACGCAAGGTGAGGCGGGTTAATTGTTCGCCCTTTTGCTGTACTACAAGATATGGATTACATGGCTGGGGAAACATTGAGATTAATAGTGCCTACATTAAAATTATGCTGTAACAATGAGTAGATATCAAAAACCACAGTGGGCAGAGAATCAGAATGGGTAACAGTATTGAGACACCAATAGATGATAATTGCTCTTGAAAGTGATAGTTCACAGAAAATGTGAAGTTCTGTTATCATTTACTCACCCTCATGTTGTCCAAACTCACATGCTTTCTTTTGTGGAAAGCAGAGGAAAATACTCACAGTTAAAGTGAATGAGAACTGAAGAACTAAAGCCCCAAAAGATAAAAAAAAAACACCATAAAAGTAGTTCATATGAATGCGTTAGTCCATATGTGCTATATTATATGGATCTGTGTGAGAAACAGACCAAAATGTTAGTTACAAATTTACATCTCTTAATTCTCATTTGCATATTCAAACTTTGAAGTATCAAGATGCCTCGTGCCATGTTTAACGTCAGTAATGCCATTGGTTCTTGTCTCATGACTGGACATGATGTGCCAACTTTATATATGTTGATTTGAGAGTTGTGTTAAAAGGAATAATTTCAGTGCAGAAACCATTTAAATGTCAAATAAAATCCATATACAAGCTTCAAAAGCCTTTCAGTTTAGCATACAAGTCATATAGATTACTTTTACTTTTTGAAAGAAATTAATAATTTTTTTCAGCAAAGAGGCATTAAATTGATCTGAAGTGACAGTAAAGGCTTTTCTTTGACTTTTTACACTCTACTCTGCATCGCTTCCATTAAATGGAAAAGAGAAATGTAAAAAAATCATTAACAGCATATAGAGATACAGGCATTAAGTAAATTATGACAGAATTAAAAATTTTAGGTCAACTATTCCTTCAAATCTGAAGAAAAGTTAATGTTTTCTATTTGTTGACTGAACTAAGCAAACTATATGTTATAGGGTGATCAGTTGGAGATGACCAACCAAAACCTTAAGGCAGACCTGGAAAGATTGGGACGGACCTTAGAGTCTGCCCGGCGGCATGAAGAGGAGCTACAAACTGAGCTGCAAGAATCTGGCGTGGAGGTGGAGTCTCTGACTCGAGGACGAGAAGAAGCGCTGCTTGAGGTCATGCGACTTGAACAGGAGAAGGAGTCGTGTCAGACAGAGCTGGACAGTCAGCGGCGTGAGCTACGACAACGAGAGCGAGAAATGATCAGACTCAGACAACAGCTGGAAAGCACAACATCTGCTCTAGAGCATGGAAACCAGCGAGCCTGCAGCCTAGAGGCACAAAACAGGTACAGGCAAAAGGACCTCAGCACTTGAAATATAAGTATAAATAACCAAAAAACAGTGTTGTTTCATTATTTACTCACTTTCATGTCATGATAGATTTTTTTTTTTTACACTGGTACAAATATATATATATATAATTTCCAACAAATGCTGTTCTTTTTATCTTTCTGTTTATCAAAGAAATGTATATATCACAGTTTCCACAAAATATTAATCAGCACAACTATTTTGAACATTGATAATAAAAATAAATGTTTTTTTTAGCATCAAAACAGCATATTAGAAAACAGTTCACAATATTACTAATTTACTGTATTTTTAAACAATTAAATGCAGCATCGGTTATCATAAGAGAACTATTTGGAAAATCTTACCAATGTAACTTTTCGATAAATGTCATGTCTTGTCATATCAGAGTGACCTTGTTCTAACAAGCTCCAAAAATGACCAAACACAGTGTATATATTTACATATTTTCATTTTGTGAACTATTTAATTCTCACAGATCCCTTTGTTAAAGTCCTTATTACTGATCTTATGAAATAAATAGTAAGGCATAAGAACATTATGTGTATCATCCACTACATCTGTCATGTGCCCACAGACGCATGTGTCAGGAGATTTCTCAGCTCAAAGAGACATCTGCCCAGTTCGAGGAGCTGCAGAAGGAGAATCTGCAGCTCGGTACACTCAACACTGAGAGAAAGGTCCAGATTGACTCTCTAACAAAGGTCTGTGCAGTATTCAGCATCTTTGTTAGCAATATCTGAATGATAAAAGCAATTACTATAGCGCTTCAGTACACCATATTTCTGCAGTTATGTTTGCCTCGAGGTCCCACTGAGCTGAGATCTTGCAAAATGGGCCTCTTTGAATATTTCCATTCAGCCAGATAATTGTTTTCTAGCTGCTTTTTTTTAAATCTGAAAATCCTCAGCGCAATTAGATTTCCCCTCCCCGGACAGCTGTGCTGAAAATGCATCTTTGTGAGATTAATGAAAGCTGTTATTGCTCAGGTTTTCCTAAAGAGTCACATGGTTGGTTCTGGATAAAGCTAGTAAGGTACAGCAGTTGTCTAACTTAATTAAATATCTCTCTCACATCCAGGATCTGGCTAATGAGAGTGCCCAGTCCCGAGAGTTATCCAATCAAATCGCACAGCTAAACCGAACACTTGAAGAGCTGGAGACCAAGCTTGAAATGGCAGCTCTACAACAGCAACGATCATCTCCAGAGGTTGCTCTTTCACCTCCTGACTCGCACACACAGAGGATCGAGGGCTGTGAATCAAACAGACAGTCTCCACTGCTGTCAGAAAGCTCCCAGGAGGCCACTGTCTGTATTGTAGATAAGGTTAACCAAAACCAGAGCTTGGGGCCTACAGACTCTATCTATGCAGAAGAAGATTCGGAAAACACAGGGAACAAACAACCACACACAGCGGCAGAGACTGGCACTGGCAGCCAGGAGGCGTTGAGTCAAAGACTGATAAACACGGAAAGGGAGGTGAGATAAAATGCAAAACGCACTGAAATGTTATTACGTTTCGGGCCCCGCAAGGCAACTTCTCCTATGTCTTTATTTAAACATCATTAACGCTGTCCAGGGATTCTGATTACATTCAAATTGAATGCCTATCAACATTGTATGCTGAACTCCATGCCTCTGGTTGTTTCCCAGAATGCAGTGCTGCAGCGAGAGCGGGAGGTGTTGCTGTCTCAGCTGACTCAGTCTCAGTCAGCCTGTGCTCATCTCAGAGAGCAGCTGGACGCCCTGCAGCGCCACTCCATCTCACTGCAAGAGAACTGTGCTAAATTACAGGCCCTCAACACCAAACTACAGGTGAGTGCTTGATTGAGTGTGGGCTGCTGGTCTCTAAAAGGGCCCTTGACACTGAAATAAAGACCAGGGTATTTTAGAAACTGATATTTGTTTCAATCTATATTAGATCTGTAGTGGGTGGATTTCAATCATACCGCTGATGGAGCATAAAACTACACCACTTTAAATTACACAGGCTTTTCATAAACAGATTATTTTCCACCTGAATGACCACACTCTCATTATACAGTGGGAATATAAAAGAATCACCCCCCAGTTTAAAATAATCACATTTTGGTGCTTTGCAGCCTGAAATGAAGACGGACACAGTTTTTTATTATTTCCAGCTGCATTTACTCAGTGTTACTTATAACATCCAAGTGAAGGATATATTGTCAGTGGGAAGAAGGTTTACCTTACGACATGACAATGACCCAAAGCAAACAGCAGAACTGAGCACACAGTGGTTGAAGGAGAAAAGGGTGAATCTCCTTGCATGACCAAGTCAGAGCTCAGACTTAAACCCCATTGAAAATCTGTGGAATGACTCCACAAACAGCCACCATCAAAGTTATTAGAGACATATGCCAACAGACTAAAGGCTTTAATTAAAGCAAAAGGGGTTCAACTGAATATTGACACAAGGGGGTAATAATTTTTCCAACTCAGTGAATCTGTTTTTTTATTTTTTTTCGGACATGTTGGTGTTATATCTTTCACTTGGATGTTATAAGTAAATACAGCTAGATCAAGCAAAAACTGTGTCTGACTGCAGCAAAATGTGGTTATTTTAAAGTGATTGATTATTTTCTATACCCACTGTATCTTCTTTATTTGACCCTATTTCCCCTCACTCAGGTGGAACAGGCATCTCTGAGCTCCGAACATGCGGCATTGTTGACACGTTGCACTGAGAGCGAACTGCGCTGTGTGGCTCTGGAGGCAGAATCAAGGGTGTGGGTCAAGGAGAAGGAGGAGTCAGTGATGCGTCTAGAGGCTGCAAGGCGGGATCATGAGAGACTGACAGCTCTGCAACAGAGACAGGAGGCGGAGTTAGAAGAGCTGTTGGCCAAACACAGTCAACTGAAAAGCAGCAGTCGCAGTCTAGAAGCTCAGTATAAAGACACTGAGGCCAGGTACAGTGTCTTAGACAAGTTTAATTGAATTATTTGTTTAATATTAAATAATTAATCTATTATATATATATATATATATATATATATATATATATATATATATATATATATATATATATATATATATATATATATATATATATAATCAAATAAATAATCATTTAGTTATTTATTTGAAATGAAATTAATTTATAATTATTTATTTATTTAATAAATAGTCATTTTACCTGATTCACATGAGAGGTCAAAGGAAAAAAATGTGAGGTTATTTGTTTAATTAATTTATTTAATAAATTCATTTGTAATAATTTAATAATAATTTTAGCATACTCAAAAAATTGATCTAAGAGGAAAAACGGTGAAGTTATTTAATTAAGAATAAGAATTAATGAAGAATAAATAAAGAATAATTTAATAGTACTTTTAGATAATATATGTCTTATTTTTAAGTTTAATTGTGATTAATCAAAATATGAATACACAAGGTTGTTACATGACCTTTACTTTAGAAAAAGTAAAATAAATGTAGATTCCAAAAAAAGTATTAACTAATATCACTAAAATAAAACATACAGTAACACACCACATCCACACAGATTTTTTTTTTTGATTACACATAAAACTTTTACACATAATAATAAAAAAACCTTGGTTTTAATAAAAATGATGTAAATATAAACATAACTATAGTTTTGGTTTATTGTTGTTAAAGTAATTGTTGTTCCATATGAGTTTAACATCACATGAAATTAAAACATGAATTTACAGTAGACAAAATAAATGAAATAATCTTGTATAAATATCTTTCATTGTAAAATGCATAAAATGTTCTATATACCGTACTTGTCTAGATATAAGGAGCTGTTGGAACAAAAAGCAAAGTTGGAGGAGGCAGAGGAATCGATACGTGTGGAGAGACAGAAAATGGAGAAAATGACACAAGGGCAGGTGGAGAGCCAGAAAGAGCTGGAGAGACTGAAAATGGACAATGAAAGGTGAGAAAAAGTCATAATTGCTGTGACCACAACACTGGCTTGTTACAGTTACAGTTTAGCCGATTCATAGGAATGAGAGAGGAAGTGATGATACCACCCACCACAAACTGCTCCTCACTCACTGTGGTGACAGTAAGCCCCACCAAAGTCTCACCAGACCATGAGTCATTTCATAGCCCAGTTTGTAACAGTTGTTGCCATGGCTTGACGACCTGTGAAAAATATTTGTAAAGCTGGTTGCCTTGGTGAACGGGATAAAAGATACATTTTTACATAACCCAGCAGGAGGCAGTTTACTTTTATTCAGTATGTTCAGTTAGTTAGATAACTGTGCTAGTGTAGATTGACGCTTTGTTCACTTGTCTAGATGAATGGACAAATGGTTGTATAGACGGACTCACAAAAGCATGTCTGGGCTTAACTTCAGAATCCAGAGAAATATTAAGCATGAAGAAAAAAGACAATGAAGCCTACATAAGATGTACTTTAAATCATTTACAGTTATATCATATATAATATAATCACAAATGCCAAAAAAACATTTGCATTAAGCTTTCTTTAAACCTTCTTTATTTCTTTTGGGAGTAAAATATGACCTTCGTTAGATGTGTAGTTTAGTTTAATTGACCTGTTCGATCTGTAGATATCAGAACCTGCAGAAGGAGTGGGTTCAGATGCAGTCCGAGCTGCTGGCTCAGAGTTCAGTTCTGCGGGCAGAGTTGAGTTCGGCTCAGCTTGAGCGGACCAGACTGGAGGGAGAACTCAGCGCTCTTAAAGAGCAGAACCAGCAGCTGGATCTCAACAGTGTCCGTCTCAGCAGCCAGTACCAGGTCTGAGCACAATGCAAATTATGACAGTTGTGTCTGAATATATACAAGTACATAAGATTTTTTTTCTTTTTTTTATTAAATCATGAATGAAATATTCAGCAAAGACTATTTTAATTAAATCGGCATGTTTCAAATCATGTTATTACATATTACAGTGATTTCTGGAAGATCATGTGACACTTAAGATATAGTGATGTCTGGAGTAATGATGCTGAAAATTCAGCTTTACAATCAGAAAGCCTTAAAGAAATTATATATATATATATATATATATATATATATATATATATATATATATATATATATATATATATATATATATATATATGAGATGTCTTTAAATATCAATTATTAGAGTTTTTTTTAATAGCATAATTTAATATTTTTTATAACTTTATTAACAGGTGCAAAGTTTGTGCTTTTATTATGCATTTCATTTTACCAAAAGTTATACCGATTAATCACGTTAACTACAAACAAAGTTTAATAATTATTTTAATGTATAGTATGAATTATTATGATTTATTTGTATGTTTGCTATAGCTCCTAACCCAGTTGAAGGTGAACTTGGAGGAGGAGAACCGACATCTCGTAGAGCAGAACCAGAATCTGGCCAAAGAAAACAAGGCCCTACTTGAGGTCAACCTGGAGAGCCGAGACCAGCACCACAACCAGCAGAGAGAGTACCTGTAAGAACACACAGCAGCGCACTTCTTCCACATGCACCATGTAGACCGTTCAGCTGTGTACCTCCTGCATCATGTTGTTCATCTCTCTCCACCTCAGTGACAAGCTCAACGAGCTGCGCAGGGAGAAGCAGAAGCTGGTGGATAAGATAATGGATCAGTATCGTGTTTTGGAGCCGGGTCTGCCGGTCATGAGTCCACCCAAACAACCAAAGTTAGTCAGGCTTTAACATCTGTCTCTAGCAGACCTTCTCACCATGGACTTGTTGCTTTATTAACTGTATGCTCTCTTTCATCTTGACATCCTGCCGGTCTTATATTATCTGAATCATACTCGCCACTTTTCAGTCACCTGCTAATTCTCTTGTGTCTTCAGGAAGTCAAACTGGATAGCGGACCGCATGAAGAAGCTGATAAAACCTAAAGGTGGAAGCAAAGAAGGCCGTGCTCAGTTTATTGCTGCTGGCAGTATAGAGAACCTCGGGGATACTGTAGACGGTGCTCCCGTCTCTTCAGCTCCAGCGCCTGGTGAGACTGCAGAGCTGTATGGCTGGTGTAATAACATTAGATGTATTGTACCACAGAGCGTAAGAGAGTGCCAGTAAGTAAAGGCTGCAGGGTTCCCTGGACTCTGTAAAACACAAAAAGGTCCCCAAAAGCCCATCACAATGAATGATGCTGTTACCCTTCCACATTATGCCATTCCCTTGGATCACAACCAGACGTAGTAATTCAGTGTTTATGTGGAACAGTGGAATGGAATTTGCAGATCAAATGAATATTGCACACAGTGCATACAGCATTGCGATTTATGGTAACATAAATACTAGTATACTAGATATAATAATAATAAATCTACTGATACAAGATTTATGGTAATATAAATACTATAATACAGGTGTATATTGTAGATACATAATATAGGTGTATATTGCAGTTTTTTTGATCAAATAAGGTAATTGGTAATTTTTAGAATAGATCCAGTATGCTTCCATTTCCCTTTGTTGTTTTCATTAAAAAGTTCTGTATTTTGACAAATATATAAATATTCCATATATTTATATCAGTATCACACCAGTTTATGTGTGAAAGTCACAAAAAAGTGTTTTAAAAATTATTTTAGCATCTTTTATTTTTATTGTATTTTTTTTTTTGTATTTGTATTTTTTATTTTTCACTTTTTTCTTGACAACGAAGCACATTTCATCTCAAATTCTCATATGGTAATGTATCTGGATTACATTTTTTGCAAACAGCATATATTTTCAGCATAAATTAAAGGCAGCACAACAAATACAGTATTAAGATGTGTTAATTTAAATAAGATATTTTATTTATTGTATTTTTTTATGTTTATATAGTATATATTTATATTATTTAATATTATTCAATTTAGAATAATGAGAATTTGGGGGGATAATGTGCGTTATAATTTTAAAAATAATATCACAGTGCAAAAAAAACCTTAATCGTTAGGTTTGCAAGATTCATCCATAAATACCTTCACCTCAACTGAAAGAGAATAAAAATATCTTGTCTTTTACAACGTACTCTCTTCACTGTTTCACCCCTCAGTTCATGAGCAGGATCCCATCAGTGCTCCAGTCTCTCCGAGTTCGTTAAGGAGAATCTCCTCTCAGGCTGAAGAAGACCAACCCAAAGCTAATCTACGGAGTGGTCGGCGCAAGCTGGGCTCCCGGCACGGCTGGGCTCTCGGCAGGGGCAGAGGAGGAACATCCCAGTCCTTCAGCCCAGGAGACCAGCGCGTACAGCCTCGCATCCGTCTGCGCTCTTCCCAAACAGGTGCCACGGCCCTCTGGGAACATGACGGCAGCCCTACACCCAGCCAGGACAGCCCTAGTTCAGAGGGGAGAGGTAAGAAGGGTAGAAGATATGATCTAGATAGGGTAGAAGGAAATGACATTTCCTTAAGGTTGTATATAACATGCATTTGCATTAGTTTTTTTGTTGAGTATAATATCTGTATGTGTGTTTTAGTTGATAGTGAGGAGAACATCTCTCCTGCACACTCTGATGTCAGCCGTGTATCATCTGGAACAGAAGGTCAGTCTTGAACTGGTGGATATTTTTGTCACTGATTCATTTGTACACTGGTAGAAGATAGACACATTAGGTTAATACAAGAACATCAACATGCTCTTACAATGTAAACATAATCAAACTACTCAAGGTAAACTAAAATACAATCCAGAAATTAAATATGGGTTCACTTGTAATAAGGATAAAGTTCGTCTTTCAAAACTGTATTAAATCAATATAAAAACTGTTTATATTAATACATTTAATTTGAACGTATTTGGGCGCTAATTAATATTTTTGATGGATAAAATACTACATTTCAAGAAAAGTAACGTTTGCTTTAAATTAGTTTGAATATATAGCAAGACTAATTCAGTTCCTTTTAATTATTGAATCTGTCTTGATTTATTTTAAGAATGGCCAAAAACATTAACAACATCTTTTGTCTCTCTCCTTTAGATTTTCACTCCAGTTTTGACAAGCCACAAGACACAGAAAACAAACAAGCATAAAGCAATCCCAATTTGTTAATGCTCATTTAACTACCTTTATGCCTTGGTTTTTAAACAATTTTATATACAAAATACCCATAATGCATATAGTATACAGTTACTATATGTATTTGTCCAATACATTTATTGTGGGAAAACAATTAAATGAATTTAAAACACATATGTATGATGCATCCATCATTAAAAGACTCCATATATTTATAGACATGCGACTATCATGACTTTTATGAAATATTATACTAAATTATTGTACTTCTTTATAAAGTGGATGGGGTTGTAGTTCTTATCCTCACTGAGATGTGACACTATAATGCCCAGTGGTTGGTGTGCTGGTGCCTTTTTGTCTGTATAATTATGAGAGTGTCTTATACAAACTGATGCTAAAAAGATATTTATGAGAGCAGATTAATTCATGCTGTCTCGTTTGGAAAAAAAAGCTGACACTTTGGAGACTTTGACATTTAGGAAGGAGGCAGATGATGATGGGGGTCTTAAAACAACGTGGGTGCGGCTAAAGATATTTTTTTTTGACAATCCTTGGCTGGGGTGAATCATAACTCAAAAACGACAAATGGAACGCTAATACAATTCAAGAATTATGCAGTTGTCATGGCAACATTAATCAAAATGCGTCAGTCCGCAAACCTTTTCGTCTTTTCGTCGATGAATTGATGATATACTGAGCACCACGATGCACAGTTTAGAGACTGTCATCCAGTCGACAACATTTCAGGGAATGTCTTAAAGATTCTGCGTTCAGAATGTTTAGACGATGCACTTTAAATCAATGAATTGTCTGAAAGATGCAAAAAACACTATTTTTTCAGCTGAACAAAGAAAAGCAATTGTGAAGTTGTTAGAATTTCGGCTAAAATTAGAAGACCCCCAGAGAATTTGAGAGGAGAATGATTATTATGAGATCTCATGAGCTGTTTGCCACTGTAATAGAGACTTTAAAACAAAGCCACCACATATTTATATGCAACAGATCGTATATAGCTATTACAAGATGAGATGTGACCTCCTGACTCCCTGGAGTTTGTTGAAGATACTAAGACTTTGTGGGGATCATCTGAAATGTGGTCACCGGTGACAGTATCTTTCTGAAGCACTGTCATCTAACCCCATTCGTTCCTGCTCTCTCCTTCCATCAACAGCTCCTGTCATGCTCCCTCCCTGGCGCGCTCTCCTCCTCTCCCTCCCTCACTTGTTTCTCCCCCAGTGTATTAAAGGCTTTGACGCTCTCAGTAAAAAGCTGATTTATTTTGTGGAGGTATCGATCGCTCTCTGCATTAAAGATTATAATTCATTACCCTGGCCCTTTTAATACATTAAACATTCAAAATAAAAATAAAATCGAGGTAGGTGAGAGGAGAGCACTCAGACACTGTCCACTCACACATGCACACACGCCCTCTATTTCAATCATATTTGGATGAACACTAAAACCTTAAAAGAAAGTATTTATTCTATTAAAACAACACACACACACACGATTTACATTCTGACCTGAAACTTATTTTTCTTCTAGTATTTTTCTTATTTAGTCTAGCAATCTGACATGCATTTTTGCCTGGTGAAACAAGGCACTTAGTGAATACTGCTTTAGGCCAAATCCAACATAATGACAGCACAACTCACATTTCAAGAAAAACATTAAAACATATTTTTTCTTAGCATAAACTTCCTAAAGAATTTAGGCTATATAAAGTGCATATCATGAAAACTGGGTAGGTAGTTAAATTGTGCAAAAAGAGGTAAGCCTCAAAACCAGAGAAGAATGGCATAGAAAAAATGCAAGCGAGTCAAAATAATTGCGAATGCTTGAAAAGATCCATCACTGGTGGTAGTGCATTCAGTGTGGGCAGACTCAGAGCATTGTACAAATACAAGATCTATGACAAAAATAGAACCAAGCAGGATAAAGAAACAATGGATCATTTTATAATGGAGCGAATAGGAAATCATATATTGCCCACAAATGTCCCGCTGTTCCATTATCACACTAAGCACTCATGCTCCATCTAACATAGTATTTTTTTAATAGCAAATGCAACATTTATGGTTTGTACACAGCAACTGACACAATGCCTTTTATTGATGTAGCCTAAATCAAAATAGTAGGCTATGATCACTTTCACAACAATTTTTTTTCTCTGGCCCGAAAAAACAACAACAAACACAGACAGCCAAGCAGCACTCAAAGTTAAAGTAGCCTAAAGCAGGGGTCACCAAACTGGAGAGTTTATCATGGGTCTCCAACCCTAATTAAACACACCTGAACAAGCTAATCATGGTCTTACTAGGCATACTAGAAACTTCCAGGCAGGTGTGTTGGGGAAAGTTGGAGCTAAACATTGCACTGCATGTCTGGTGGAAACAACGCATTCTGTGTGAAAAGCAGTTATGATTAAGAACATTTCTTTAGGTGAATACTATTGAGGAAATAATGCTCAGCACCATGTTGCTGCAGAGTAATGCTGTAAACAACCTATAATGTTATTTTAACTACTCCATGTGGTCTTGGGACTTGCAATTGTTAAATATTATATTAGGAATATTAAATTAAATATATCCTACACATTTGTCTGACAGAGAGACGATATCACCTCTCCCATACAATACAGTAAACATCTTTAATATTTTAGCAGATACACAGACACACACACAGGCTGCAGACGCTCTGCAGGAGATGAAGCTTTCACTGACACTTCACGAAAAATAATTCCCTCACAATGTGTTATGCAGCCGCAGTGCTTACTGGAGAAGAACAAAAGTAAACAGCGTATTTAATTAAAGGATTCATTTAGGCACAAAAGAGCTGCCACCTAAAACCACCTACATGCTGCTCCCTCTGAGATGTGAGCAAATTCTGGGGCATTTGAAACTTCATATGTAACTCTACTGAAAGTCCTGATGGCTCCTTAAAGGCTCCGTCACCCCCACATCCTCTCCTCTACCCGAGTTTAACGCTGGTGTTTAGCTCTGACAGGCTTTCAGCTAGTAAATCAGTGAATTGATCTTGAGGGGCAGCAGAGTGTCCTGGGTTCTGCTAAAGATCCATTTTCATTTCACAAGCAGCTCCCCCACGCCAGCGTCTCCTCCAGCATCCATAAACATCAGCAACCAACTCCTGCTGACCCCATCCGACGCTTTCAGCACTCTCGCTCTCTCTCATTTACCTGCTCACCCGCTCTCTCGATGTGATGAGGTATCTGTTCTCTCAATGCATGATCAAAATGCAAATAACAGTTTTTTTTTTTTTATACAACTTAGTAGCTTGCTGTCTTCGTATATACATAGAGGCCCTGGAGCTTGTGGGGGCTGTAATCACACAATCACACTGCATTTTACACTAGAACTATTCTAGAGCATTTCATCTACACTTTTTGCTTTTGGTGTGGTAATGATATTGTATCAAATGATAAGTATTGAACACATATAATGCCATTGATACCTTAAGTAAACATGATTTAACAATAACATTTAGACTCGCAAGGAGCATTAAAAAAAAACAAAACAAAAAAACACCATACTGTTTTTTTTTCTACTAAAAAATAAACTAAATGTGGGTTAATAAACTAAAAATATGGCCTGGATGTAGCATCAATTTGCAGTATAATAATAATAAATAAAAAAACGTGCAGAAAAATATTTAACACCTGACATAGAATGTTCCTGATAGCCAAGTTCACGGTCTTAAAAATGCTCGTCCCAAAACAGTACGTGCATTTGTGGAGTTTCACAGTTTGCAGTCCTAAATACTGAAAAAAAAACAACCTTTATGAGTCATTTTCTGATCCTTATCTAGCAGCTTACAGCAACTTCAGAGTTATGTGACTGTGTATAATTTATATTTTAGAACAAAATGTAAAAATCTCTTCAAGTAATGCTAACCACAGACCGTACTGCACTCATACATCAAAAATAGGGATCTTAAAAACCCTTAAGAAGTTCCAGAGGGATCTCATGGTGGACTAGCCTTCAGTTTGATCTATAAATTGTGTCATCGCTCATTTACAACTTTGTTATTTGACTAAGCAGGGAACGGTCAAGACCAAAGGTGCTGAACTAAGTACAAAACTTTTGCAATATCTCAAAGACCAAAATAGCAACCAAACGAGTATATTGAATTTTAAGACTGTTTTAAAAAAGGTAAATGTTAATGATGAACTACACAGCCAGCACAGGCCAGAGGGACGAGAGCATGCTGCTTGTTCACACACACATTTATGCAGGATTATTTTAAATAAACTGAACAAAAATGCAACTTCTCATTGTCTGGAATGCATTAGCGTTGACATTTTAATGACCTTTTGAGTTCAATGAGGAAAGAAAAAAAATCCTGTGCTTTTGGATCGACATGAGGGTGGATAAAAAAATATATAAAAAATGCTAAGCAACTACAACTTGGTTAGACCAAAATGTAGAGATATAGGCCTAGGGATTTTTCCTTTTTTTTTTTTTCTCCTGGTAACTTAATAATAATAATAAAAAATAAATGAACTATTTGGGAAGCCACATTCAAATCCACTTGGCTCAAAAAGCCATGGCTGCACCTACAAGATTAAACCAGACTGAAGTGGCTATAAACTGCGGCAGAGCACCAGGATGAAATGGCAGGGCTGCGAGTGATAGCGAGCTCCGTCTGACTGGCAGAATCTGGGGTTATGAGTCTGGCGATACACAGCTGGAGGGAACCAGAGAGAGAGAAACGATAGGATCATCGAAAACCAGTGCACCAGGGCATGGGAAAGAGAGATAAGGCGAGAGAGAAGAGAAGAGGAGCTCTCATCTCGCCGTGTTTCTGCTGCTGGCGTATACGACGCACTCCAGTGTAATCATCACTGAAGGGTTACTATTTCAGCAGCAGCCCCGCACTGGTGCTTTCACTGTGCCAATCCAGCAAATTAAATAGCCACCACTTTACTAAGAGAGCTAGAGAGGGACACAGAGCTGGATTGCAAGAGGGAGGAAAGGAAGAGAGAAGTGCTGATGGGACGGTGATGAAGTCTGGATTTAGGATAATTACTCTGCTGAGCTCTTCCTCTCTCTCTCTTTTCTCCTCCGCTCTCATTATTTGGAGAAGCTCGCCTGATGACAGTATCTGAGCTGAATGTCGCTTATTAAAAAATGAAAATTGCTTCAGATGAATTTATTAAACTCATTTTTCCCCCTCTCTCTTTTTCATCTGCCTCCCTCACACTCTCCTTTCTTTCACAGATATAGCAGCATGGTGAGATGAAAGAAGACTCATCTTTTTTTGGAAAGCGCTATGAAAGATGCTTGAATCGTATCGTACGAAACGAGTGGGAAGGAAATGTCACAAAACAATTAAGAGTTCTTCTCGAGGAATTTGACAATCAATTTGCATCAATACTTCAAAATATTTCATCTGTTCTAAATCAAATTGCTGACATAATACAATAAACTTACGGTGTAATTAATGAAAGCTGCATTAAGAGCAGCCCCAGCCATTAGCTCAGAGAGAGGAGTTGACTTTAATGAGGGTCTTTTATCATACTGGAAGACAGAAAGTACATTGAAGAAGTACAAATAGTGCACTTTCATTAAAGGTTGTGTTACAACCATTGACATGCTCCTTTTCTTCCTTTGACTGCCTTCATTCAATTTATATTCTATAACTCTATAAACAATATTCACATATGATACATGTTATAATTTCAAAGCTAATTTAGTGCAACTGTGGAAAATTGTTCCTGGAAGGAGTAATAATAAGAGTTAGCCATAAATAGATTTTAAAGAAACAGAATTTGAGACATAAATGGTCATGCAGAGCTATGATATTATTTCTGTCATCTCGATAGAGATGGACCTCACTCACTTCCACAGTACAGACCAAAAAAAAAATTAAAAAAAGAAAAACAGGAGAAAGAAATGCTATCGATGTGTAATTTTGGGGGTGAACTCCCACTTGTAAGCCCACATTGTTATTAATATTAACACAAATACAATAGCAATGATTCCCCACGGGAAGCTAACAGCAATCACTGAATTCCGTGGAGCACTGGTTTGGTGATATGAATAAATCAGGTGTCAGGCAGTTGTTGTTGTTGTTGTTTGTAGGGGCTGCATCAGGTAAACGCGAGACAGTGATGTGACGGAAAAGCAGATTGTGTGGCGTTTCCACAGCAACTATGCCATCCTCTCATAATGTGCTATTTGGCGGTGAACCTGGAGGTGAAAAAACAGGTCTAACAGAGCACAGCACACACACATACATTAACAGACATTTGCATGAACACTACTGTTAGGAGTTCGGCTGCTGTTTGAGATCTCAATAATATCACGTCATAACTGTGATTATTAGAGCAAGGATTGCTCATGCAACATTCATACTGCAGTTCATGTTGCATTTTAAAAAAGGTGCAAATAATAGCACCAGTCAATATGGCTGAGGGTGTTTAATATTTAGTGATATGAAAA
Source organism: Carassius gibelio (assembly GCF_023724105.1). NCBI lineage: Eukaryota > Metazoa > Chordata > Actinopteri > Cypriniformes > Cyprinidae > Carassius > Carassius gibelio. The sequence continues at coordinate 12,620,652 of NC_068384.1, forward strand.
ACCAAATTAGTCAGTCTGCTGGTTTTAATTAATTTATTTTATTAAAGGCTTCTATTAAAAATACTAATGTAGTCAGTGTTGGTCTGTTATCAGCGCAAGCTACACACGTACAGCTCTCACATAAGAACAACTTTAAATTGCACTAGTTTGCACCCTGTGTCCCAGAACACAGAAAAACAAAAACGAATACATTGACGTCACAGTGACTTGTCTGCTCACTGCAGGAGGGATAGATGAAAGACTCTGAGGTGAAAAATACTCAAATGATTAAGATTTGTGAAATGTACATATTGATAAAGTGCACAACCACTGAGTATGGTTTGCTTAGAAAGCAAAAATGATCAAGGGTGGTTATGAATTTTAAACAGTTATAAATGTCTGCCATTTCGTAAAGAAATCAAATCAATGTTAAAATGCAAAAGTTAATGAATAATGTTTGGAAGACTTCATTAAAAGTATAAGGGTGTGAGAGAGAGACATCTGTGGTCTAGGTAAACCTTACATTGGATACTAAAAGGATAGTAAAACATAACTTTTTTGAGCTTGTGGAGAAAATTTTCGGTCGACGTGAGGAAAACAGATTTTAAATCATACTAAATTATGTGCATTTTGTTTGAAATGTAAAAATGCTGAAAGTTTTCTGTCAGGGTTAGTTTTAGGGGATGGATTATACAGTCTTTACAGTATAAAAGTCACATCTATGGAAAGTCCCAATGAAACATGAAAACCCAACAAGCATGTATATGTGTTTGTGTGCATGTGTGTGATGAAAGACCTTGTGGGAAGCTTGCAGGCAACACTGTTTCATAGAGCTCTTTGTCAGACTTCAGAAACACACACAAGATGACCCGGTCCAGCTGACAGCAGATTAAACCAGAAAAAGAGACAGGAAATAAAAAATAAATGACCACAGAGAATCTCACATTCAAGCTCTGATTCTGCTACTGCAGAAACCGACAATACTTCATAGACACAACTGAGAAGAATGTAACTGTGATAATATATCAAAAACTTCATCCTAATAATACAAATGTGAATATAGGAAAATGAAATAAAAGCGATTACGAAACTAAATAATTTTTTTAAAACAACAACTGCACATCTTCTAGAACTCCATTACAAGTGCATTTCTGTCAAAGTGTTTGTTTTTTAAACTGAGATTATTTTCTGTGGCGTGAATTGCACTTAAAAAATTCCATATAACTGAAGAAAGATGTTCATTTATCCAATTCACATGTCATTTTTTACCTGTAACCTTCTCAGTCTTGTGTGAAGAGAGGGTCTTCTGAAAAAGACCACTTGGGTGCAATCGCTTAGCATATTCTAATGTCTGAGTCTTTCTAGCCGGAGAGGCGCAGTGCCAGTGACCTAACTGTCCTTGACAGAACACCAGCTCCAGTCCCAAATGCTTCATGGCAAGCAACAACATAAAAAGAATACATGGAGATCCGTGCCAGCATCCTAGAACCTCCATCTCCATGACAACAGTGGTGAGGGCAGGTGGGCTGTTCCTGCTTCTAATCATGTTCCTGTAACACATCATTGCATCCAGCTAGCACTCCTACTCTGCCGCTGAAATCTCTCTCACTCTCATTTTTCTCTCTTTAGTCTTGAAGCATTGTCTTTTTTCATTCCCTTCTCTGGCTCACTCATCCTGTGTCGCTTTGTCTGTCTGATTAAGATTCAAAATTGAGCTTTACACTGCCAAAGCATTTGTAACATTATAAACATGCACATATGTAAATGCGCTACAGAAATGACGAGGTTAAATCTTCGGTTTGGTTTCTGGGCAAAAAGCATATAGCAAACTATTTACCATACACTATCGATGAGAAAATAATACTATAATATTTTGTTTGTTTATATTTGCATGCTATATTAACAATAACACAGAATGTAACACTAAATTATATAAAAGTCAAGTTTTTGTTTTAAAAAAGTGCATATTTTGTGCTGTTTGTTATTATTACTAGTTGCCTTCTTTCCAAAACAAAAGAACAAATAAAAAAGGTTAAATGGATGTGTAAATTTAATTTAACTAAGCTAAGTGTTCACTAAAAAATGGCTCACTCGCATGTCTTCATCATCATTTCAAGTTGATTTTGATCCAGACATGAGTGGTTTTGTCCAAGTGGGTGAGTTGTTCACTCTGTAATTAATTAGTCAGTCCATACTAGCCTGACGCATTCAGGTCTAATCACAGACTGGCTGCGATCATGATAGGTGGGCGTTATCAAATTGACAGTGTAATCAGCCAATCACACCGGCGTGAAGGCACCGCTTTCTTTTATGTAACTTTTTGCCGTTATTTTTTAATTACTCCTCACATTTACTCTTTAAAAAAACATGGTCTTAGATGTACACAGACATATTTTGTACGTTTTTTCTTAGTAATGTTGATTATTTTCTCATCCAAATATTGTTTGCCTCCTCAAAAGCCCCTTTCACACTGCACGTCAGACCCGGCATATTGCCGGAACATTGCAGGGTTGCCTTCTGTGTGAAAGCAAAGACGTCCCCGGGATTGATTCAGGCATTGAACCCGGGTCACATTGCCGGGTTCAGCGCTGTGTGAACAAAAGCCAGATCTAATGACGTGTCGTAGTGATGACGCACGTTATCGCGCGACTCTTTTACCGGCTGTTTTGAAGGAAGATCAACGCTCACGACGAAAAAATATGTGCAAACTGTAATGAAGCAGAGATCAGTTAGTTCCTCACTTTCCGTGCTGATGCCGATATCGTTCGCTTGCTTCAGTGAAAGTATAACGTACCTAACATTTTCGACTCGTACATTACACGTCACGCCCTAATGTCAAGTGTCGTTATGGGATCTTTACTGGTTGTGTGTGAAAGCACACACAGATCCCGGGTAATCACTGGCAGTGTGAAAGTGCAAAATCTAGCGACCCAGGAACAATTGCCGGAACACTTTACTCCTGTATTTGCCGGAATGGAAGTGTGAAAGGGGCTATAGAAAATGCAATACACATTATGACACAATTGTAAAAACAATAAAAGTAGAATCAATTAAAAATATGATAAAATATATAATAATTAAAAGTTTATACAAATTTACAAAACTAATACTGTCTTCCATTGTGTACTATTTTTCTGGATGGATATGGTAAGTGGTAGGTTTAGCAAGCAGCAAAGTGCTGGTTAATTAGTGTGCTGTAATTAAGGTGTCTCTGTCATTTGTATGTCTGTAGCGTAAAAGAAGGCAAGAGCAACTAAGCACGCAGCGCAGAGTGAGATGAAAGCTCAGGACAGGAAAGACAGATCAGTGAGAGATGACAGAGGGGGAAAAAGACCCAGATGTGACCAGGGAAGCAAGAGAGAGAGAGAGAGAGACTGCAGTATGAGATGTGCAAAAGTTTTGTCAAAGACACCCTGATGGCTCATTTCCTGTTTAATTTAGTCTGGACTCACACTGAGTCACAGGGGCCAGAGATTGTGTCAATATGTTTGTTGATTTGTTGTATTTGTGCTGTTCTGTGAAGCCTACACAAGCTCCGTTAGGAACCAATTAAAACTGCGAGGTTATATTTGTGTGTGTGTGCATGCTGACTCAGAAAAGTAACTCCCTACGCAGCCACCATCTGTTTGCTACGGTGTGTTCCTCTTTGAACAGTTACAACAATGGCAAGAAAAGAACACCAACAGGGAAAGGACACACACACCTTCTCGTGGTTTTGGCTCCAGGTATTCTCTCGCTGTTCTCAGGGCAACTTCGACAGCTTGATCGGGGGATATCCTGCGGCACACACATCATCCAACCCATGAACACAATACACATCATTTATACTAGGGCTTTCAATCGATTAACGTTTAAATGATGATGATTAAAAAGGGCTTAAATAAAATACGCTGATTGACAAAATAAAATAATCACAATTAATTGCACCCAAATAGATATTTCAAAGACATTATTGTGGCAGATGAAAGCACTGAAAAAACATTTACAAAAGGTGAAAATATTATCTTATTAATAAATATTTGAAATGTTCTTTAAATCTATGCACATGCAGACAGATTTTGGTCATCACATTTCTGTTTTTCAGGCATTGATGAATTAAACTGACAGCCCCAGCACGAAGTAAATTTAAACAACCTTGATAATATTATACATATACACATTACTTGGATTGCAATGATGTAATTTTTATGATTAACCAAGAGGCATCAGACATCACAATGTTCACACTTTGTCAGAACTCACAATTCTGCCGATGCATGACACCATATTTTCTGCTTAAAGACTTGAAAATGAATTACTGATGGTGGCTGTTTTCGAACGGAAGCTGTTTGCCGGTTCATTTCTGAGTTTAATCTTGACACGTATAGCTAAGAAGGGGGATTATAATCACAGTGACATGCTCTCGCACCTAATCTCTCCTAATCTGACCGTCTAATCCCACCCTTAATCTGAAAATCCCTCATACTACTGCAAGTGATATCCACTCCCAGAATTCCTCAAATGAGGTTCCTACTACAAAAACAACCACAAGTAAGAACACATGCATGAGCACGGAGGTCACGGCATAGCTGAGGTTCATAGACGTACCATTGATTAGGTTTGATAGAGCATCATAAACACAGGGAATGAAGTACCATTGATGTGAGCTCATAAATGCGGTTAATGAATGATCAGGGTTTTAATAATAAATGAGCCCAATGAAATTACATACAATTACATACAGTCAGTTATAGACTATGAATACAAAGGGCATATAAATATAAATAATTGATGTAAGACAAAGCAATTAAAGATGAAACAAAAACATTGATTGAGAAAAAAGCAAAAAATGCAGTGATTTCCCTACCGTGCACTCCAGTATAGATGCATGGAAAAGCCTAGACATCACCATAAAAGACATAAAAAAGAAATAAAGACTTCAGTGTTATGTAATTAAAAGAGTGAAGAATAGTTTTATTTTCCATGTATGATCCAGTCAATGCTTCTTTAAATAAATGTGTTGTATTATTCTAAAATAAATTAAGGTTTGCAAAGCACTTATTGTTGCACCTATTAGTACAAAACCACAACAAAACAACAGCTTTTACAAGGGAAGGTGATTGAAAATTGATTAATTACAACCCATTAAAGATACAATCCATTACTAATGACAACGAGTCAGTTGTGTCCCAGAATTAAGGGCCTTAAAAACAAAAGCTATACTTTAAAACAAATGGGTTGAGTCACAGACGATTGCTGGTGTTTTAAAAGCATTTGCTGCTAAGGAACCACTTTGTGTCTTTGCAAACCCCAGCTCATATGGATAGCACTTTGAAATCAAATAAGGGAATGCATTTTCTGTCATTTACTCTCCTCCATGTACTCCCAAACCTTGAATGACTTACTTTCTTCTGTGGAACACAAAAGGAGCTAAATTGCTGAGTCCTGGCTGCCACTTTTCTATACAATGAAAGTGAATGGGGATTGGGGGGATGTTGAGCATTAAAACAACAAAATAAGACTGTTGCATTTGCTGCATTCTGTTCATAAGCTATCAAAGTATTTGTAACGATACTTTTAAGTTCACATTTGAGCTCAATCATCACCTGTCTCCATGCCTTTACAACACATGGAAGAGCAGCCAGAACATTTACCACAACAACAACTTTTGTGTTCCATGGAAAAATGATACAGGGCTAAAGTGACCAGTTTGAAATAAAATACAAGTATTAGAAAAATTAAATGAAAATCGGATATGTTGGCTTGGCAAACCAACTGAAATAAGGTGAAGTACTAAAATTACTAAAACTATAACTGGAATAAAATTGTATTACATATGCATAGCAATGCAAAGATAAATAAAAATGACAAAAGCACATAACAAAATGCTTAAAACTTAAAATACTGATAAACACAATAAAAGTATATACAGTAAATAAAACAAAAATATCACAGGAAATGACATGAGGGTATAAATTATGAGCTATTTGTTTTGTCTATACCTAAGAACACAACACTTGGTTAAAGATATTTTTTTTTTTACAGTAAACACCTTTTCAATAAAGATAAACAGGAAGTCCCCATGATACGTTATGATGCACTCACTCACTCTTTCCTAAATAATTTTTTATCAGTAGATATAAGCTGTGCCTGTGTGTATTTTTATCCTTGCTGGTGCATTGTTAAAATATTTTATACATGCAATAACCTGTCTTCAATAAATCAATCTCTGAAAGAAATAAAGCTGAAATGGCTCTCAACTGTTTAAGTAGATTCTTATAAAATTGTTAGCACTAGTGGAGTGCGAGTTATGTGCTGTGTTATGACTGGATTGCTGGCTTTTTGATTCTCATACCATGACGCAGCTGTGAGATATGAGTAATAAGGTGAGAGTTTAACATTGCGGTGGGCCGTTAAAATTGCATATAAGTAGCTATACATCATATTCAAGTAGCCGAGACATCACGTCTGAATCTATTATGAGTGTGTGTGTGTTGAGACCCTCACCACAGTCCGCAGGTGGTTCTTAGTTGCTGTGTGCAGACAGTTATAAAAACAGTTTCTCAGTGCTTGTTCCTCTCTCTCTCATGGACTATTGGCCCCACGGGGTGAATAACATCTGTGAAGCCAAAGACAGACAGAAGTCATACAAAAATATCAGAAAAATATGTGAATGTGTTTCATAACTTCAACTTGATGTCTTTACACCTCCCTTTTATCGGTTTATGTTTCTAAATCACAAATTTGTTCATGATACTGTTCAAAGATTTTTTTCATTTGGCAAGTATTCATTACATTTATCAAAAGTGACAGTAATTACATTTACAATACCATCACAGGAAAAAAATCTATTAAAAAATGGGAAAAAGTTATTTTAAATTGTAATAATATTTCAAATGTTTTATTGTATTTTTGATCAAATATAGCCCTGGGGCATAATAGACGACTACTTTTTTAAATCCAATCTTTCTTTAAAATATATTTTAAAAATGCAATTACTTCCTTGCAGTAACTTAAATGGACAAGAGAAAATTCACTTTGTTTAGTCTGCACATCTGTGCAGTTACATTGTTATATTGAGACAACTGATTCATCTAAATATATGGTCAGATTTACATCTTTTAATTTAAGTCATTCGTTTAAAAAGGTGAAAACCCTTATTAACAAGTCATTTAAAAAAACGTTTAACAGTATTAATAGTTTAAAATAAAAAAAAGGAATCTGACCATATTCTGAAATTATAGTAAACGGAAATGTATAATTTAAAATTTAGGTCTACTAAATGCAAAAATTATTATTTTTTGAACATGTCAAAGCACTATAAATTACCCAGTGAACCATCAATAGCAAAAAAGTTACATTTCATAGTGGTGTTAGTACTGATATTTCATATCAATTTGAGTGATATTGGTTTTAACAGAACTTGGCCTTTGTATTTCAGTGTGATTTACTCATAGAAAGAAAGAAAAAAGTTTTCTCTTGGGGGGTCTTTTGGCTTGTTTCTTCTGATGAGGTATGATAATATATAATGATATATTACTCCATAGCATCAAGATATCTCTTCACAGTAACTGCTGTACTGATGACATGAGGGTGGTATGCATTGAGAGGGTTTGATATCTTACCATGGTAACCACAGTTTCTGGCACAAAACCATAGTGACTGCAATTATTAAAAATAAATATAAGAGTTCATATGGAATCAGCTTCAAACTGTGTAATTGATTACACAATCTTTTTACTGGCATGTTACCACTGTTTACTGTAATAACAGTAGCAGTGGCTGAAACTAATAAATGTTGGCAGATGCTATGGTTTCCATGGTACACGCTAATAAGAGTAACAGGAAACAGCTCAAAGCATCAAATTAGGGATTTTATTCTAGTTCAAAAAGGAAGTTATCGATTTTATGCATTCCAAAGTAGATTTTTTTTTTTACTTTTATATCTAAAATGTGTTTACATGAAATGCATTTTTCTAAGTCTGTATAACTAGATGTGTCAATTAAACTTAAAATTAAATTGTTCCCGTAGCTCAACTGGTAGAGCACTGCGCTAGCAAGCAAGTAAACGCAAGGTTGTGGGTTTGATTCCCCGGGAACACATGATATGTAAAAATTGATAGCCTGAATGGACTGTAAGTCGCTTTGGATAAAAGCGTCTGCTAAATGCATACATTTAAATTTAAATTTTAAATTAAACATGTCTAGACTGTAATTGTTTTACACATAAATGCTACCAAATTAAAATAATAATAATAACAGCATTTGCTTTAGCAATGCCTTTATAGGAGAAAGCTGAAGAATCCCTCATGTGTCACAAACTCGTTTATTCATTATGTCTAGATTTTTATTAGCCCTCCTCGCTTACACAAACTGCACTTTCTTTTTGTTGGTCCCATCTCTGCCATCGGTCCATTTCTCAATTACTAAAGCCCCACTTGTCTCGACCCTGCACCCTCTCATCTCAATTTCCTGTTTCCTCGTCCCATTGACACAGCTCAACTGCAGACATCATGTCCATTTCCCCTGTCCTCCTTTTCTGTCTAAAACATTCATCCATTTGTCCTCTCAATGTCTAGTGTCCTTGTGTGTCACATAAGTGGCATGTCCTCAATCTCTCCCCTTTGCCCCGCTTGTCCTTTGGACATCCAGCAGTTCACCATCAGTTACACTCCCACTCCTCTTTCGCTCATCTATCCACCCCCACATCCCTCCACGACACCTCTCTGCGAGCTGTCTCGCTGCACTCCGCAGTGTTTACAGCATCGATCCACCTCTGTTTGTTTAGTCCAGCGGCACCGTCATACATCAAGCTGGGCAGGGACATAACTCACACTGAAACACATCCCGACTTGCTGACACTCGCATATGAAATGCAAAAGGAAACAATGAAAGGAAAGAACAACAGAGAACATTGGGCATATGTTTGACTGGAAGTACAGTATCAAAAAGTGTTGTCATGTTTGTGGCAGAGCATGATCTGCTAAAGCGGGTGTAGAATCCAGAAAGAGAGACAGGATGACATAATCACTGCAGACACAGGTGCAGCTGGAGGTTAAAGCAAACTGCGAAACACTGGTGGGAGGTTCAGATATCGAACTGCTCAACTCTTCCTCTGTCGCTCCTGTTTGCTCTCTAAAACAAACCCACACAAGCACTCTTACAATGGAGTGTTAGAGTTGGAGTGTAGCACAATAGATTCAGAACTTTGTAGTTAAACACTGTTTTCTGGAATGGATAATTAAAGCTGTTAATTGGATGAGTTACCTTTCATACAACAAGTGTCTCTGTGTACTTATGCATGTCAGGGATTCAACACAAAATGAAAAATAAAGAAATTATTTTTGTTATTATTATTATTTAACATTTGTGTTGAAACCTGACATGCATATAAAGAAACACTTGTATGTTAGCAGCGCAAGGTTGTGGGTTCGATTCCCAGGGAACGCATGTTAGGTAAAAAATGTTAGCCTGAATGCACTGTAAGTCGCTTTGGATAAAAGGCATCTGCTAAATGCATATATTATTCATTTATTTATTAGTTATTTATTAATTATTTTATATATAAATTATAAAACTTTATATAATTTATTCAGCAACAAGTGATTTGGTGTTTTTGTTTTTTTAATAATAATCATACATAGCTGTTTCTAAAATTAATAAGGGCCAATAAAATACTAAAACAACAAACCAAGAATTTATATATATTATTTTATTTAAAAATACATTCATATTTAAATAGCTAATTTTTTATATAAATTACTGTATTAGTATTTTATTGCCCCTTATTTTTATTTACATGTTGCATATTTTATTTAATTATTAATTTTATTAATTATTTTATTATTATTGTTTAAGATTATTTATGTAACGTATTTCTCTACTTTTTGTGGCTTTGTACTCTTATATGCTGGGTCACAGCATCAGTGTGCATGTGGTCGTACACCCTCTTCTAAAGCATTTTATTTTTTCATAGCTTCCTGATCCTGAGAAAACACACTGTTCTTTCTGCCCACACAGCTCCCATACAGAAACCTGACAACACCCATAACGTATCGATGAATCTACTCTAAACTTGCTATTATCAAGCTCTAAATCACTCCTGTGTTTGTTCCCCCCTTCTTCCCTCCTTCCTCCTGCCCGCTCACTTTCTCTTTCCTCCTCTCTCTCCCTCTCATTGAAAGGTTGTCTGTCTTTCTGCTACCAAGTCTCACTGTTCACTCATCCAGACCAAACCCAAGCCTCCCGTCTCGTGCACAAAGGGAGGCCCTGGACTCTCCCACCAAACCCCCTGGAGAAATAGTCACCATGCACAACTATATCCACATTCTGCATCAGGGGAGCAGGAGTGTCGATTTAAAAAAGGCAGCCAGCTAAGACGGACTGCTTATCATCTGAAAGGTCTGAAGGTGTTTGACTCACTTTTTGTGTTTCTCTCCTTTTTCTCAAATTCAGATCTGCTTGACAGTTGAGTTACAATGAACCAGCAGTCACCGGCCGATCGAGCACGACGGCCTGCAAGTAGTTTTCTCTCCTTTCATTTTTGCATTCATCTGATCAGTTTTGACAAGAAAATGCTTTGATTTTGAGAAAGCAGTGGCCCAAAATTAATTCCAAATAACAGCATGGAATTTGAGGTTATTGTAAACGTACAGTATATTTCATTGGATTGTTTAATAAGTATAATTAAGCAACTGAACCTTGTTATTCATCCAGTCTATGAGCAAACAATGGATAGAGTGGGAGAGATAGAGAAAAGGGATTAGTTGGATAATAGAAGAGAAGGGTGGGTGTTCCATTGGCCTGTGTGTATTTTAATTAGAGTTAATTGGCCACAAAGGGAAATGAAGGCTCAGGAAGAGTATGTGTATGTGTGTGTATTGATAAATATGCTTCTCTTTTCTCTTTCTCCTCCCTAGCAATGGTTGTTTTGTATGGTTGCGTCCCTAGTCAAGAATGTATTGGTACACAGGTGGACTTAGGGACTAACAGGAGCTGCACATTCTGCCTTTCACACACCAATGAGATCCACTGGGTTTCTACTCACCCCCTCAACCTGGGAGCACATGTGTTATTACTATACTTCTGTTTTCTTATAAGACACAAACTATCCTCATCCAACAGGCAACAGATGTGCGAGCACGCGTGCAAACTGCAGCTCAGGCAGTCAAAACATGACAATACTCTACACAAACACTCAAATCTGAGATTTTGCCTGTATTTAGGAATGCTTTCCACATATAATTTCTGTGCCACCAAACGGAACTGCAAAAACAAACTTTGTTTTCAAAAAAGGTTTCCAAATACACCCACATCAATCATTGATTGTATAATATGATAGCCCCACCCCCCACTCACCCCATTGGTTGAGTGAGTGTTGTTGTGTAGAACAACAATAAGGGAGTTTTCATTGCACCACGGAAACATAGTATTTACAGCATAAGCTATACTTATAATTGACTCTGGATATTAAGCTGGGACAGAAAAGTATTTAAATGCTTAGCACTGTCATCCCAAATACATCAGACAAATTACAACAATTTTTTAATGAAACCTGAAGTTACCCTTCATTGAAAGGCTAGGTGACAAGAAAAATTGAAGATCCAAGATCAAGGCATTTTAAAATGAATTTTTTTTAATGAGTTTTATTGACATATTGTAAAGAGATATGTACACATTATATGATGAACAGATTTAATTTAGGCTTTTTTTTTTATGGATCTGGAACAACATGAGGGTGAGTAAATGATGACAGAATGTAAGTTTTGGGGTGAACTATCCCTTTAAACTCTTCTTGACATCTCTAATCTAAAACCATGTTGAGGAGAGGTTTGCCATTACTTTTCCAAATGATCATTGTGTTCATAATCTGTTAGCTGACATAATGGATGAAAAAATAGATTTCCACTAAAGGAGTGACCTGAGCATTATTTAAAACCCAGATATGACACTTGGGGATTGGCTGAACACCCAAGCATTTGTATCAGCCAGTTTTGCATATACAAATGTAAGAAAGAAAATATTAAAATCTAGTTAGAGAGATAGGGAATGTATTCTAACCCACATCTTCATGATGCTCTATAAAAGTGGGTAAAAAACAAAAAACAGAAATTTTTTAATTTGAAATGTAACATTTTCACAGCTCACAAATCCCAAATAGCCTAAACAACTGTTCATACATACAGTAGGTTATAATTAGATCAGTTATTATAAAAGCAGTGTGCAGAGGACCGATTCAAACACTAATTCCAGTTTTGCAATAACTGCTGATATTTACTGTTCAACTTCCCACGGTTTAGTACAGTACAAAGAGAGTGATGAGAAAGAAAAACACAAACTTGGAGAGAAAAATCAAGTAAAGATTAAGTAAATTTTAACAAAGAGGATAGGCTAGAGTATGAGGCAAATGTATGTATGTGTGAGTGTTGTTGGGATGGGGGGTTGGTGCTGGAGAATCAGCAGCGTGTGCATCTCTGTCTCTGAACAGCTAGGTACGGTGGGGGGGATCATAAATTAGACAAGGAAATTACTGCTAAGTGTGCGAATAAATTAAAGTGCGCTTGGTTCTGTAAACACTGTCTGACTACGTAATTACTGAACACTCTCTGGAAGAGTGAATGAGAGGGAGATGGATGGGGGGGGGGGGGTGATAAGCAAAAAGGTTTGTGTTGATGGTTTATTCATTTATTCATATGGCAGCATGCAACATGTACGCGACTGCTTAACATTTCCCTACAGAGGTTGCACAGCACCTGCGTACAATCCTAAGACTGGAAATGAAAAACCTTGAAAATTTTTTACTTTATGACATTTATGAAGTGTAATTTAGTTTCTACAGAAGTATGGCTCTGACTATGAAGCGATAAAGCATAACACAAGCAAGGTTTGCTCTTCCCCTTATCCATCCAGCATACTGGAAAAGATGCCCAGGTTTAATTCTACCCAATGATTCTGAATTCATCATCCTACATCACAAACATTTCAGACAGATGTTTATATGCCATTTTCTGTTAGGATTAGGTTATGATTATATATTGAAGAATGAAACCTTGTTTGCCTTCACTGAAAGCTAAACCAAAATTAGAAGATCCAAAGTCAACACATACTAAAATGAATCTCCACTAGATAAACACATTTAATGCAGATGTTTTTTGTTTTGTTTTTTTACAAACCCAACCCCCATTTATCTTTTGAGGACACACAAAAAAAATCTGATTTCTTATAGCACTGAGGGCAGCAATCTGAGGACCATAACAGTTTAACTCGAGGGTTTTCAGCACCCTGGCACTTTTGCTGATATGTGCTCAGAATCCATAGGAGCGAGAGATAGAGTGATAAAAAGATAGAAAGATGGGGAATATATATAGAGAAATACCATAGAGACAGTGAAGCGAGGAGAAAAATGAGGAAAAGAGAGAGAGAGACAGAGGGACAGATGGAGGGAAGTTGTAGTCAGGGCTTTGGAGCGGAGGAAAGGAGGATGAGAGGAAGGAATAAGGCGAAAGATGTGAATGTGGTGACGAGGTATGCCCGTTGGGAATAGTTTGCCTTCCTGTGTTACTGAAGCACGCGTGCACACACACTTTTTATATTACACAGACATCTTGTTAGCAGGTGCTAATTGGCTTCTTGCTTACCTGACAGGGGGGTTGTGACACGGAAAAACATATAATATTTTCCTATACTGCATGCACAGCTTTTTTTCTCATTCACATGTGCTCTTCAAATGCAGCCCCATGCAACATCTAACCACATGCATGCAAACATAAATGCATCTGCAGCACACACAAAATTCCTGCATACAAAAGCATTCGTTAACGGTTCAATTTACCATTAAATCAGTTTGGCCTGGACTGAGCAGCACTAACAAGTGTTATTGAAACACACCCTTTTATTGGCTGAGCTGGTCACCATGGCAGCCATTAGTAAGAGCATTTGATTGGATCTGGCACATCTGCTTGCCGGTGTCACAAATCCCTAGACACCAAAGCACTATCTCTCTCTAAACACTTGCCCAGCGCGCTGTGTTTTCAACCAGAATACCAACATTACACTCAGTGCCAAGTGGAAGACAGAGCACACACATTCTCTCAAAAAATAAAACAATCAATTAATACTTATCCATGGGTGCCTTTCCAGATGGCTAAAAACAGGGCAAAGAAATCTCCCAAACAGACTTGAAGGAGTTTAAAAAAAAGAGCCATATGCCAAGACGCAACCTTAAACCACAAACGCAACAAAACCCCCAAAGAGACTCTAATGTCACTGTGTCCTTTAGTACAATCTGGAGCATCTGATGTCTCCCACTGTAATGAACAGAAAATTTTGATCGCCTATAGTTATGTGTGCCATTTCCAAGTATGATCCATTTGACCATGAAAGTAGAAAATCCAGCATGAATTATTTCCATCGCTCACAGCCTCTCTTTTTCCTTCCTCATGCACTTTCCTTTACCATGTTTCTTCCTTTCAGTTTCTTTAGTGAGGTTTATGCTCTACACAATTCGCCAGTGAGGTAATAAAAATAAACAATTTAAGATGTGTTATCTGAAAAATTTTTTTATTATTATTTGAAGTAAATTTTGTATTAAGGGTGTTTAGATATTAAAACTGAAAAAAAAAAAAAAAATTATATATATATATATATATATATATATATATATATAAATACTTAGTTCATCCAAAAAATGAAAATTCTGTTGTTAATTTCTCACCCTCATGTCGTTCCAAACCCCTAAGACCCTAATTTGTGTTCCAGCAGAAAACAAACAAATGTCTTACGGGTTTGGAACGACTTGAGGGTGAGTAATGAATGAATTAATACATTTAAATTTTGGGGAGAAGTATTCCTTTAATTTATATAGTTTTAGCAGTGCATCAAAAATGCTGACTGAGAATGAATGGTGCTAAAGTTTTTAAAACAGTATCCTAAACAAACTATATACCACTATATGACACATCCTAACTCATCCATCTATTCTTAATTCTCTCTTCTGTTGTTTTAAATACATCCTCTTGTTTTTGCCCTCTCAGCTTTAGTGCTTTTCCTGCTTTAAACAGAAAGCAGGCAGAGGCTAACCCCCATCTCTCTCTCTCTATATGCAATGCTCTGAGGCTGTGTCCTCTCTGATGTATAGTTTGTCCCTGCCTAATTATCACCCAAGTTTGCCTTACCAAACCTCAGGAGTGGAGCCAACAAAAAGAGAGGGAGGGAGTGTGAGTGTGAGGAAACCAATGTGTTTCATACTGACAACAGAAATAAAGAGAAAAGAGGTGTTGAGTGTTAGGAGTGAGGAGGAGAAGAGGTGATGGTGTAGGGCAGATAGACAGAAGGATGGGTGAGGAGCAAAACAGAGAGTGTTAAAGGGAGATGGAAGACATGCAGAGGCACGAACTGACAGTGAGGTTTCAAAAAAGGGAGGTGAAGGTCAAGGCTAAATCAATCGCATCTGCCATTTTTGTTTGAGGAACTGCATAAAAAAAAACAGGTCAATATACAGCAGTGCACACTTCTGAATTTGTGTTTGTGTGTGAGATGTGGTTCTGATGAGTAGGATTCTCAAGTGCAGATTTATTACTGGTATTGATTAGCTAACGGGCAGGCACTTAACACGGGCAGAGAGCAAGAGCGGCACACGCTTACATTCACATGCATACACGCAAATACTGAGTCAAGAGTTGGACATTTCTATTTATTTGCATAGCAGACTGCTACAGTAAATTACATACATTACATATTGCAATGCACTTTCAAAATGCACACACACCTCTCAAACAGACAGGGTATCTACAATATAATTTCTGTTCAAATCTCTAGAGTGAGTAATATTTTTTAATGTTTTCAAAATAAGTATCGGTAACACTTTAGAATAAGGTTCCATTAGTTAATGTTAGTTAATGTATAAATTAACATGAACAAACAATGAATAATACATTTATTACTGTATTTATTCATCTTCGTTAATGTTAGTTTATGAAAATACAGTTATTCATTGTTAGTTCATGGTAATTCAAAGTGCATTAATGTTAACAATCACAACTTTTCATTTAAATAATGCATTAGTAAATGTTGAAATTAACATGAACTAAGACTTATAAAGGCTGTAGAAGGATTGTTCTTGCTTAGTTCATGTTAACGAAAGTAGTTAACTAACATTAACTAATGGAACCTTATTCTAAAGTGTTACCGAAGTATCTTATGCTCACAAAAGCGTCTTCAGCATCAGATGATCCATCAGAAATCATTCTAATATGCTGATTTGCTAATCAGTAAACATTTATTATTATTAATGTTGAAAACATCTGTGCTGCTTAATATTCTTTGTATTCTGTGTGATATATTCTTTGATTAATAGTAAGTTCAAAATGAATAGCATTTCTATTCAATTATTAAAATTTAATATGATAAATGGATTAACTGTCACCTTGTGATCAATTTAATGCATCCATTCTGAATAAAACTGAATTGATTTCTTAAGAAAACAAACAAACAAAAAACAACAACTTCTGAATGGTAATAATGTACATTGGATTTGGCATAACACATTTCAGGTGGGTAAACAAAATTAAATATGTACAATTATCATAGCTATTGACAGTATTTGCATTTCCAATCAACACTCATTTATAGTCTCACACATGACAACTAGTCTGTTTGTTGTGTGAAATATTGCAGTTTATTTTTAAATGGTTCATAATTTAATTTACAAGAAATTTTACTTTCTTATTTTTCTCTAATTTTACTCTTTCTTACTATCACGTTGTGCTAATGACTGTACATTATCTTGCCACCAAAAAAATTAAAGGTTTATTTATCACATATTACCCTATTTTATTTGTGTGAAAAGAAAAAGAGCCAGAACAAGCATTCCTAGAGAAGTGTGTTTTATTTTTAAATGCTGTCCTAAAGGAATAGCTCACCCAAAAATGAAAATTGTGTCATCATTTACTTGCCTCCATTTATTTCCAAACATGTTTGACTTTCTTCTATGGAACACAAAGGACAATATTCTGAAGAGCACTGGGGTCCAAACAAGTTTTGATTTGCAATGTATAAGATGGAGGGAAATTGTGACCCTGAACCACAAAACCAGTCATAAAGGTAAATTTTTGAAAATCTGGAATCTGATGATGCAAAAAAAAATTAAAGGGTTGTAGTTGTAGAAATGTAGTTTTTAGATATACATATTACTAATCAAAAATTAAGTTTTAAAACATTTACATTAGGAAATTTACAAAAAATCTTAATGGAACATGATCTTTACTTAATATCCTAATGATTTTGGGCATAAAATAAAAATCTATAATTTTGACCCATACAATTTATTTTAGCTATTTCTACAAATATACTCGTGCAACTTAAAACTGGTTTAGTGCTCCAGGGTCACAAATCTTTTGTGTTCTACAGAAGAAAGGAATGAATACAAGTTTGGAATGACATTAGTGCATGTAAAGTGATAAGAGAATTTTGAGTTCTCATCTGAGGGGTCATATGATGCAATTTAAAATGTTCCTTTCTCTTTGGAGTGTTACAAGCTCTTGGTGCATAAAGAAGATCTGTAAAGTTGCAAAAAAGTTAAGACTTGTCCACTCCCTCCTAAAACCGCTCGTTCTAACACACCTCCACATGTCTACCTCACAATGTGGGAAGATTTGCATAGCTCCGCACAAATGTTTATGCAAAGAAAGAAGGCTTTTATTCTCGCTGTTAGTAGCCTACAGTGTGTCTGTGGCACTAAGGCTGTTTCTTTAAAGTGGGGCAGTCTGTGACTCACAGCCTGTAAGTAAGTTTTTTATATTTAAATTATTTGCCAACGATGATTCAAACACAAGTTTTGAGCAGTGTAGAGTAGAGCTTGTTGTTTGTTGTTTCTCCGATGACAAATGCAGATATGGTTTTATGTTTACGCAGCACTATACGCAACAGTATAAGTCATTATAATCAGTAATTATGTCCCCACTGGATGCAACAAATGCCTCGTTTGTAATGGGTTTTATTGGTTTTGTCTCTTCTAGTGATGTCCAGATCGCGAATGAATCTTTCTATTTAACTGGATCTTCTTAGTCTAGCAGTACATTGACTGAACTGCTAAAAGAGAACCGATGATATAATGTGCACGAGCAGAGCAGCCGGACTGAGTTTCATGCTGCTGGTCTGGGAGATGACACAGTATGTTAAGGGGCGTAACATTTCCGTTACACACTTGAGGCATTCGGCCAATCACAACGCACTGTATAACTGGCCAATCAGAGCACACCTTGCTTTTTTCAGAACAATGAGCTTTGTAAAAATGTATGCATTTATAGAAAGGCAGGGTATAGAGGAGATACAATAATGTACAGTATGTGGTAAATAATGTGTTTTTGAACATTAAACCGCATAAACACATTGCATTACACCAAATACATAAAATAATGTTCTTTTTAGCAGCATCATATGATCCCTTTAATACCGTCAAGATAGTTTAGCAGCTAGCCTGGTTGAAAAGGGTGTGCTGGTATGAGATAGCTACTGTTGCTATTTAAGGTTAGAGGTGGTTTCATACTGTGCACAATCTATTGGAAAAACAGTTGTTACATGTAACACATTTGTTCTTTAGAACCTCTCGGGAGCAGGAACATTACAGGCCCATAACTAATGACTAAAAGTGCAATCGGAAATAATTGCAGACATTTACGGATCCTCTGGAGAAAACAACTTATTTGATGGGCTGTAGTTTATATGTTGGATGTCTAACAATGACTGTATAGTCCTGATTCTACTTACAAACAATAGTACAAAATCTATCAGGAAACATAAAAAAATACATAGAATTACCATGACAGCATATCCAAAACATCATGGCAGCATGGTACTTTTCTGTCCTTTAAATATTAGTTAAGAATTAACTTTTTGTGAAGCTGCAATGCCGAAGAAGCTCACTGTTTGATGAATTTGTGTATGTACAGATAGATGGGAGAAATCTGAAGGCTTTACTGTATTTCTGAGATGATCTACCATCTTGTCAGATCAAAATACTTCTTAATAAATCACTGTAAGCAAACAGTTTTGAAAAAGCACAGTCTCTCTTTAATTCCGATGTTTTATTCATTATAATCTGCTGATGAATTGTTTTTCTCTAGTCGATGTTGGGGCATGTCTGTGTGCACATTGGGAGGGAAGGACAGCTCTATCAGAGAAGGTTTAAGAGTTTAGCACTCATTTCATCTCGCTGGTTCTCTAATCGCTCTTTTGCTCCTCAAATAGTGCCTCTGTTCTCACTCACGAAGCTATCAGAGATCGTCTGTTCAAATTCTGAAAAGTGCTAAGCCTCAGGCTGACAACAGTTCCCATCACACACATACGTCCTCGCTCTCTCACCTTTGTTTCCACCTGCTGATTCTCACTTGCTCTCTTTCACCTTCTAATTCCTCTCACCTCTCCAATGCTTCTCTCCTCTAATGTCTTTTCCCTCTTGAGCTGTGTCTAGATTTGTCTCATTCAGCCTTTGAAAAAGAGGGGGGAGAAGAATTGACTCACCTCCTCCACCACCCAGAAGTGTCTTGTTAGCTGAAACAACAAAAAGAAAACCGAGCACTCTTCAGGGAAGATGTCAGAGACATTACAGCAAGAAAAAACTGCGGCTTAAAACCAAATTAATGTCTTGCTGGTGGCTGACAATACAAATTCAATCAGAGGTTAGAAGGTCAAGTATGAGAATAAGTTAAAGAACTCTATATTAATACACTACCAATGTTCTTGGAAAAATTTTTCTTATGCTTACCATCTTCATTTAACCAAAAATCAGTGTAAAAAACTTGTGATTTGCTGTGGTGGCAAAGCTGATTTGGTGCACAACTAAGTTTCTTACCATCATCAGTGTTGAAAACAGTTGTTCAGCAATAATTATAAATATCTTTAAGTGATATTTAATTTGTTCCTGCCAACAAAAAATATGAATTTGTTTTAAAAAATGGTAGTGTATAATATAATATTTTTCACTATATGAACCCTTTAAATGTTTAAATCTTATACAGTTTTCTGCTTGCTTAGTAAACTAAGCTAAATAAAGTCGTGAGCCTGGACATTTAAAGTGCTAATTGACATTTCCATCAATTCAGTAAAAATCAGGTTCTTGAACCTGTGTCATAGGTGAAACAAAAGCCTTTACCCACTTGTACAAATTAAACTTGTAGATGCAGAGCTAATTTTTCATTACTAGACCTGAATGAAATATAAATATACTCAAAAATTTGCATCGGGTACAAGGCTGTTGCACAACAATGAAGCACTGAGACAACATTGTTTCATGATCAGACAGTGAAGTTGAAACACAAATGAGCAATAAGATTGCTGATTATTTTTTCCCATTTAAAATTCATTACACCTCTGCACATGGACATTAAACCGCATGATAAGTGATGAGCTTATGAGCCAACAAATAATTTACCAGATGGAGTTAATGTAGGCCAAGACAAACACATTTTTTTCAAACAAATAGACACAGCCTCTGAAGAAAGGACAAACATGCACACACACAATTTAACAACGGAGATAGACTGACAAATAGAAATCAGTAAGGAGAGAGAGAGAGAGAGAGGTAACCATAGCAACCCCAAAGCCCAAAGGTTTGTTACTGAAACCTAGTTAATTACACAGGGAGGGCAAAGGAGGAAAGATGGAGACAGACGAGATGAAAGAGACAGGAGAGACGGGGCAGGAAAGATGTCATTTGCAAGTGGATGTCCCTCTCTGTTCTGTCTGTCAGAGAGAAAAAAAAATACCAGTGAGAAGAAAAATAGGGATCAGATATGCACAGAAAGCAAAACAGTGGAAGAAAGAACGAGCGAAGGCTGTAAGTTGATACCCCAGGGAGAGAGATTTGCCATCTGCTTAAACCCTGTGTGCAGTGTCTTACCCAGGGGAAGGGTGACAGTAGTACCATAGAGATGATGATGTTCACACACACACACACACACACACACACACACACACACACACACATGCACACACGACTCTGTGAGGCATACTGACATGATGAGATTGTATGTGGGAATGTTCACAAAATGCAATCTTCTTATTCAGAACTGTAACAATTGCTTTCAGGCAGGATGAAGTGGATCTACGAAAACAATGTCCATGAACATCAATACAGAGGTTGGGATTGTAAACAAAAATACTGTGCTGATTCTTAGTGTCAATTCGACACTGCAAAGCACACAGCAAGAGGCAATATTTTCAATTTAATTTAAGTGAGCTTTATTGGCATGACAAAAACTGTACATTTGTATTGCCAAAGCAGTTGCAGCTGGGCTGCTTACAAATAGTGCACATATGTATTATCAGAAAGAAAAAGAATAATAGTAATAATAAAAATATATTAAAAGTATTAAGCATGTAGTGCAAAAATAATTAGTGTATGTAAGTGTATAAGTTAGAAATAAAATAAGATAAAGTATTAAATTTAAAGAGGCAAATTATACATCTAAGTAATATAATACAGTAATATGGCATAACATAATCTACATGTGCTGGACACACCAGATCAGGGCAGGTTGAGTGTTTTCTCTTTTAGTGACAGGCAGACACATATTGAGCAGTGGAAGACACAGCGGTTCTTGTGTTCTCCTAACAGATACAACATACAGCAGTTTCTCCTGGTTCAAAAGAGTTTTAAATGTACGGCAATGATGAGAGTTTACGTGTGCATTAGGATCACACAGAGAGATTAGAAAAACATATGAAAACATTAAATGAAAAGAACAAAAGTGAAAAATTTTATTTTTTTCCTTCAAGAAAACAGCACAGCATGAGTTTGCTTTACAATACACAAGACAGAGACCAATTGAGAGTGGGTTTTTGCGTTTTATAATAAATTCATTAATTAGAAGAGCTGTCAGAAAAGTTCTAGCTCTCATTTTTCTTTTTTTTCTTCTTTTTTTCAGTAAAAAAGGGTTTAAACATGATTAAACATTTTTAATGGCTTAAAATCATAATTAGTATAACACAATATAGGGCTGTAAAGTATTTATTATATAGTGTGCCAATTAAATTAATTGAAAAGAAAAGCCATTCCAATTGTAATGTTGAATAGACATCACAAAAATAAACTAAAAAAAGATAATTTTGATTCAACATTGCGTAAATAATGATAATATATATATATATATATATATATATATATATATACATATATATATATATATATATATATATATATATATATATTCATGGATTTTCGTTGGTGAAAATTAGCAAAACAGACAATAAAGACAATACTGTGCCTAAAATTAAACACAATATTAACTTTGATTACTGAACTATTGTATAATATTACTTTTGCAATCATGTAGCAAGCACAATTGCTCTTGTGATATTATTATATCATATGATATAAATATAAAAAATAAAAATAAAAAACATACAGGGCCACGTTTTGCACTCACATCTTGAATTTTAGGGGCATATAACTTCATTCTGAAACCCCCCCTCGTGCAGTTAGTCATTTGTCCTGCATCATGCTCATTATAAACTGTCTGCAATGAACAATAAGATAACAAACCAGTTTGCGCCATGGTGGGGTGTGTTAAATGCATTAAACATTTTAATGCATTATTTTTACCAAAATTAATCGCACCCAATTAACATGTTAAATCGACAGCCTTATATAATATAATAAAAACTAAAGTATTGTAAATAAATATTTACTGCATGCATTTATTAGTCAAACCACATCAAGTGTGATTATTCAGAAAAGGGGATGGTCAAATGTTTGGAACGGAAGTCTGTTTCTGAAATAGCCTGCCACCAAGGAGAGGTGGTGAAACCAGTGAGAGAGAGAGACGTTGTGTATGTCTGAACAGATGTCCTTAATGTCTGACACTCCAGAACCCTGCAGACACTTTGGCTTGTGCACTCGCATTCATAAACACACAAACATGTACTGTACATAACACAAACCTCCTCTCAGGTGGACAGCTTCATAAACATTTTATTTACTCTATACAATTACATGCAAGTCAAAGTCAATCCAACTCATAGATCAGTGCACTGATAGCTCAGGACATGCACACTGCCTTACAGTCACTTGCAGTCGGGAGACCCTTACAGCAAACTGCATGCCATGCATTAAAATTTAATACGACAAAACCACAAAAAAAAAAAAAAAAAAAAAAACACTGATAATGCTGTACACAATCACATTATTGAAAAGGTGAATCAAAGTTTCAATGAAAAAGTAAACATTCCATTAATTATACATTGACAATACTCTGCAAGCGGCTAATGGGAATAAAAACTGGCTTTGGTGAGTGCATAAAATTCTTAAAGATACCAGTTGGTTGGCGATTTTATTTAGAAATGCAAGCTTATGGTTTATGCATGATCAAACACCAAGATGCCTGCTAAAGAAAATGCTTGGAGTGCAATAGCTAACTTTTATGCTACCTAATGAAAATGTATTATCTCAAGTCTATCTTTGTCAAATGTGGTGAAAATTAAAGTTTGAACCTTGCTGTTATAGGGTTTTTTATATTTATTTAATAAAAATGAATGTTCATAGAATAGTCGGATATTAATTTATATGGCTATACCATAACACACACACATTTACTGTTCTCAAAATATTTCGACATTTTACGTAGGCCTTAATGAAATTACAATATCCTGTTGAAAGATGGATGTTGTTTTGCTCGTAAAATGATCTATGTAAAAACAAAACAAAAACACACGTTACTCCGCTGAGGAGAGGAAGGGGTGGAGTGGCGCGAAAGGGAGAGAGCGCGAGGCGCGTCGCCCTGAGTGACAAGAGAGAGAGTCCGAGCGCGCGCGATGGTCACAGCGCGCCTCACTGACTGAAGATCGAGGCGGTAAAAAACACAGAGAACGGGAAAAGTCAAGACCTTTGGGGAAAAGAAAACGTGCTCTAGAAAACAAAACAATAAATATTTCGCAGAATTTAACCGAAGGAAAGATGCCGTTTACCCAGACTGAGGTATGTTCCTCTAAACAATTCTTCATCAGAGCTACTTGTTACCAACGGTCAGTCTGAGACTGCTGAGGTACATTTATTTTCTGGTCTGCTCTACTCTGACTTCAACTGAAATGAGGCAGAATAAATATGATTTTATACACATTATAAGCGCTGTTCAGAGAATACTGATATATTCTGTCTGAATACGTAGCCCTCTAATTTTCGTTCATTGTCTGCTCTTAAGAGCCTATTTTATTAGGCTGAGGCGGCTGCCACATGGATTTAAATACAGGCGCTTTGAAATAAGATCCTGCATTGGGACTCTCATTCATATATTTGAATGACCTGTTATTAAACGCGTTCGACTGAGTATAGTGCCTAAATGCGCTTGTTTGCTCGTGATAGCTATTTAAATACTGCAGCTATACAATCTGGTAAAGATTTGCATTTGTTTTTGTACTTTAAAACCTGGTGCAGAGTTTTCACAAGAATTCAGGACTATAGTGCATCCGTCTCTGTGCGTGTATCTGCACTGTATTTTCCCATGATCGACATAAAGACAATGCAATACAGTAGAACATCTAATATTATTGGCATTTAAAATACATTGTTATGGCACAGATAACGGACACTGTCCTACACCGAATGATTTTAACTGAGAGGTAAATCAAATCGCATTTTATAGAGGTTGTAAAAGAGAACATGATGCTTGAGCTATGACTTATTTTTACAGTTTTTCTATGGATATATCCTGTTGTTTAAATATAACGTTCAGAGTAAAGGTCTTCTTTTATGCCTATCTAGACCTTCAATAAGACATCTGTGCAAAGAAAGAAAGACAGAAAAATAAAGAGGGAAATGCAGTTTTGGGTTGCATCTTATTTATGAAAGCCAAAGGCACTCTTCTGTAAATCTTCAGGGAAATCATCTTGATTTCTGTAAGTGCAGTGAGGGAGGGAGCGTGTGTGTCTCTCTCTCTCTCTCTCTTTGTGTGTGTGTGTGTGTGTGTCTGTCTGTGTGTTATCATGGAGGCAATACTTCTATATTTTATCATATTTCCTTATTTTTCATCTTTTATTTCCCTGCCCTGTTGGTGACAGCCAGGAATTAGTGGGGGTTTTGTAGAGTCGCCAGCAATGTCACCATAGCCATGCCAAAACAGTATGTAACAAACATGCTTTAAGGCCTTTCCACACTGAGCGTGATGCGGAAAAGTGAGGCGAACGAACGGTGCTTTCAAACTGAACCCGTAACGATTGTTCACCTTCTGCTAATTCACGCCTGCGCCGACCCACAATACATTTTTCCTTATAGATATTGTGACGAGTCAGCTGCCTCCTCCCTGATTATCACCGGCACCCCGTCCTAAATCGCCGCCCTTCACCAGGCTCCCGACTGGAGTGGGTGTGTGAGAGGAGGGGCGCTGGACGAGTCAGGGCTGGCGGCGTGTGATGGGGCACACCTGATGTGAATGGAGCCTCATCCCCGCCGCTGTTTAAAAGCCCAACGCGCCTCTCCTCAGGAGACCGGTCTCTTCCCCGTGCATGCACACTGGTGTCCTCGTGGGTCCAGGAAGGGTGCGTTGAGGGACTCCCGCGCCACCAAGACGTGAGCTGCCGGACCCGCGGTCCGGATGGGAACCGCACCCGTATACACGGCCGACGGGCCAGGATGCCGGGCCGTCCATCCCCTACCAGCGCCGCGGCCAACGAGAGAGACGCGGCCGCTAGGAGAAGCCGCCGCCCCTCGCGCCCCGGACCAAGGAGGGGAGCGCGTGCGGCCGCCGGACTCCGCCCCTTGCCTGGACCCTTCCTTGATGAACACTGCCCGACCTACACAAATCCCGCAGCACGACGAGGACACCAGATTCCCTGTTATTTTGGACACTTTCCCCCTTTGGCCACTTTTATTCCCTTTGTTTTATGATTTCTGTTAATAAAAGCCTCTCCGAGGCCTGACGCCACGCCCACTGTGTCTGTCTTGTGCTCCTCCCGTGACACTGGTGGAGAATGCGGGCAAGGCGGAGCCTAGACAGCGCAGTGGGAAACGTCTGGTGACGTCACTCCCTCTCGCTTGCAAACGTTCGTGAGAACCCAGACTGGGACGGAGGAAAACTGGGGACAGCCTCCCAGCCACACAAGGGGTAAGTGACTTTTCCATTGTCATTTTACCCTGTGGTTGGTTGAGACTGTCACTAAAACCCGGTTTCTCTGTCCCTGTTCTGGTGCGCTGCGAGAGGGAGGACCGCCCGGAGAGGAAGCCCCGCCCACTCCGACCGTTTGGAGCCTGGTTGAGGATGGTAGCACTCCCGTGTGGGCGGCGCCCTGATGACGGGGATGTCGCTTGGGAGGGGGAATGTGACGAGTCAGCTGCCTCCTCCCTGATTATCACCGGCACCCCGTCCTAAATCGCCGCCCTTCACCAGGCTCCCGACTGGAGTGGGTGTGTGAGAGGAGGGGCGCTGGACGAGTCAGGGCTGGCGGCGTGTGATGGGGCACACCTGATGTGAATGGAGCCTCATCCCCGCCGCTGTTTAAAAGCCCAACGCGCCTCTCCTCAGGAGACCGGTCTCTTCCCCGTGCATGCACACTGGTGTCCTCGTGGGTCCAGGAAGGGTGCGTTGAGGGACTCCCGCGCCACCAAGACGTGAGCTGCCGGACCCGCGGTCCGGATGGGAACCGCACCCGTATACACGGCCGACGGGCCAGGATGCCGGGCCGTCCATCCCCTACCAGCGCCGCGGCCAACGAGAGAGACGCGGCCGCTAGGAGAAGCCGCCGCCCCTCGCGCCCCGGACCAAGGAGGGGAGCGCGTGCGGCCGCCGGACTCCGCCCCTTGCCTGGACCCTTCCTTGATGAACACTGCCCGACCTACACAAATCCCGCAGCACGACGAGGACACCAGATTCCCTGTTATTTTGGACACTTTCCCCCTTTGGCCACTTTTATTCCCTTTGTTTTATGATTTCTGTTAATAAAAGCCTCTCCGAGGCCTGACGCCACGCCCACTGTGTCTGTCTTGTGCTCCTCCCGTGACAATATGTATTTCGTAAATGGATTCAACATCATCTGCTGCTCAGTATACAGAATTAAATTAAGATAAACAAGGTTCTACACCAGGAACCAACTATCTATAATGCCTAAAATATAATTATAAGTACAATTAGCATCAAGCTACGCTTGAAAATGTATGTAATTTTTTATGTATTTGCTTACCCACTTTAAAGCTGCGGTAGGGAACTTTTGACGCTCTAGCGGTTAATAAACAGAACTGCTTGCGTCTTGCGAAAGAACATTGTAGCCGGAACTACTTCTCTCTGTTTATGTCTGTGAAGAATCACAAAGGTGCTGGGTTACTACGCCGCAGTACCCCCGAAGCAATCTAAAATAGTCTGAATATAAACACTTATTATAGGTGCACCCTAGTGATTCAGGACAAGCCAAAAACACGGTTTGGAAAATGGATTCATGGTGTACTCGCTTATTATATACATTTTTTTACATTTTGAACACAAACAAAGTTACGGACCGCAGCTCTGATTGGTTATTTTTTACCGGGAGCGATGGAGTTTCTGCAAATGGCAATAGGAGCACTGGGAGGAGCCAGATGAGCTTGATTTTTACACAGATTATCTGTCTCATATTCTACTGTCAGGACATAATGACAGGTTTAATAAATATGTAAAAAATTTTTTTTACAAAAGTTCCCTACAGCACCTTTAAACCATCATCGAGTGCTTGTAATTATAGTGATCTATAGGTCTATAGTTGATTTTGATTAATAAGCACACATCCACTCTTTATAGGTTTAATAACACTACACTGCTAATATTTGTCATAAACCATCTCTATTGCTATAAAAAATAACATGAACTGCATACAAAACACATACAGAAAATGTATTGTCATTATCATATGTCTATTTGCTTTCATATTTCAAAAGAGTAAACACGCTCTGACTTAGAAATCTCACACATGACGAAGAAAACGGACGGTGCTTAACGTATCACATAATTCAGTGGACAATTAATAGAAAAGTTACTCTCTATAAAGAACATGTGAGAATAAATCTGTTCTCAAATACTAACGATAACAAGCACTCAGCATCCACTCTCTTCTCTTATCCAGGATACTTTTCTTCTGTGTTTGTTTACACTGGTTTTCAAAACAGCGCCACCTATCTTGCCTTTTTGTGCAACAGCAGCTGCTACGGTCACATGATCCTAGATCAAATCTTATTGGATGGCCTGTGTTTGTAAAGATTTGTCAGACTGGTTAGAATAAAAATTGCATTTTCGGTGCACGAATGTTCGCATTCCATGTTGAAGAATCCATAGATATCTATTGTTTATTCCAGTGCATCATCACATCCGATATTCGCTTAGCTTTTACATGCTCAGTGTAGAAAGGCCTCTACACTGCATGAGAGAAGCAAGCAAGGCCTTCATCATGCACACACACACCCCACTTCAAACACAAGCCCATCAAACCTAAAATAATTTTAATTACAAGAATACCACCACAACTATGCTTACACTGTTTTTCATTTAAAAGAGCACCTCTGAGCTATGTATTAATATTTTTATTGCATAAAAATTATCTATCCATCAAAAGAATAAACATTAATGAAAGAAAATTGTCAAATTCAAGCAGCTCATGTGATCCACCAAAGTCCATCTTTTGGTCACAAAAACACCACATGAACCACATCAAGAGTGAGACATTTGGGATTAGCACAGTACTTCATACCCAACTCCACTTACACATGGCAGATTACACAGACTTTAGAGTATATCAACTCCAACGCAGATTAACATGGTGCTCAAATTCAGATAAGCAATGAAAGAAAGAGAGCAAGAGGCAGAGAGCAACACAGCTCAGTAAGAAAAAACTCACGAGATTAAATCTGGTTATGGTCTAAAAGTTTTTTTTTTGTTTTTTTTGGCAACCATTTAAAAAACAAACAAAACAAATATGAGAAAATGTCATTGTAACATAATTTACATTTAAGAAACCAAACACAAAGTTTAAGATATAAATTCTCTGTATTTTCAGGTATAGTGATTTGTTTTTGTTTTCACTGCAGATACAGCTTAAAATATTTGTAAAAATCATTGGCAGCAGGCTCTAGTTGTTTTATAATTCACAGTTGGGCCAGTGAGAGTGGAGTGTGTGTCAGTGGGGTCACTCTGCAGTGGGTTGCATGACAAAAACACAGCACTACAAATTACAATAAGGATAAAGCAGCTTCACAACTGACTTTTCTATATATGTTTACATATATCAGCCAAAAAATGTATAGGAACACAGGTGTAAGTCGCTTACAATACAGCTAAATGATTATTAGCCATAGTGAAAAATTTAATACACAGACAATTAGACACAAGCTATTAGCTTTCTACATGGTAATTTTTAATGCAGCTAGTTCACTATAAATAATGGTTTGCATCAAAACAACTAAGACACATTGCACACAAAAACTGCATGGCAGTAGAAAATAGAGGAAAAAGTGAGATGTGCCTCTTACTGGTGAATGGTCTGAGGCTGGCCGACAGACTGAACATACTGTTGCTAGAGAATCTTATATTCTATCAGATATTGGGTACCATACATTTTTAGTTGTTGTTGTTTGTAGAACAAAATGGCAAACAACACACACAAGTAACACTTAGTCTCACCCTGACACTACATTCAGAGCAGGAATAATCACACAGTTCTTTGGGATGGTGTTAAGAGTGGCCATTTAATATGCAAGTACTTCTAAAACTGCAATAATAAAGTGTTCACTCACGTTTTCTAGCCTGGCAGCTGTAATAATCTCACTCTTGATTCCCCAGACTCCCTAGCATTACCAAACACTTGTAATCTGGAGCTTTTTCTCAGTGCTCTCAATAACTCGGGTACAAATTGTGCTTTGCAGCTTTTGAAAATTATTGCTGCTTACAATGCATACATGCATGGTGGTGATCTGGCTCAGTTGAAAAGTATCTCTACAATTTATGGTGAGAATTATTCTGTACAATTATCTGCAGTTAGGGATGGGTAATAGGCTCATCATCATGAAATATCAATAATATTTTTTCAAAAATTAACAAATAATATTAAGATATAATGTTTTTTTGCTGAAAATAATGCCTGTTACCATTGTTAACATACCAGTGAATTGTCCTAATTCTCTACAACAATTTTGGTGCTTCAGCAAAAACTAATAGTAGATTAACTGATGAAAGTAAAACAAATCTTCAGAAAATTATTGAAAGCAAGTAAACCGTCAGTGATAAAATAAAAACCATTATAAACAATATGACAAATAAATACAACAAAGATACAAATTAAATAAACAGTGGTACATTTGGTGATTCACATTTTAAATAATCCATCTCATTCCCTTTTAATATAGCCAACACAACCATAACATGTCAAACATGTTCCACTACATCAAGTATTTTCAGTTTTCCCCCTTTTATTAAGCACTTTCTTTTCATGATACCAGAAACTGAATGTCTTCACAACATCAATGACCACAATCAAACCACTTCTGGAAAATCTGAGAAATCTGAACAAGGTTATGACACCAATACTCTTCTTTTAATCCACTTACTCCAATCTTATAAAAGACTCCAGCTGAATCATAACTTGTAAGTTATTGATTCATTATATATTACAGTAAGGAGATTGATGCACAGCTCGAGAGAGCTCTGAGCTCTTAGTAATGCCCTTTTTAAGGGCGGAAATGCAGTCAGACTACTCTTGCTCTCTGGAGAGGGAACAGCAGTCACACAACAATGAGTGTTTTGTCTTATCCTCTTCCAGGCCAGTTGTCATAGACACAGGACCTACGTCAGTGTCATTTATTAATCAATGTGGCCGTTTTGGTCATTGACACAAAGTTATTTTTTATTTTGCCTCAATAAAATGCTCTTCTGTTAGACACAGATCTCTAGATGTGTCTCGCCCGCCGTGAACAAGTCAAGAAAAGACAGCATCGTCTGAAAGAAAGTATGATAGAGGAGATTGCGTCTGGGGCAGGCAGAGTTTATAGGTAAAATGGGTCTCAAAGAGTTGCTTGTATAGCTCTAGAATCAATGAAATGGAGGCACTATGAATTAAGTGTATGTGGCTCTAGATAATTGGACAAGGTCTGAAAGGGTCCCGGAACAGTCTGAATAGATGGATTTTATTATTCCATGCAAAAACAAGCTGCAAGCTCTGAAACAGTCTTTGATAATGCAACTAGTTTTGAAGTGCTGCTAATTTTAGCATGGTTCATGTTAATAGATTGAGTTCTTGTGTTCTATGCCACAACTGACATAAAGCATGCATATAGACTGTGCTTTG
Source organism: Carassius gibelio (assembly GCF_023724105.1). NCBI lineage: Eukaryota > Metazoa > Chordata > Actinopteri > Cypriniformes > Cyprinidae > Carassius > Carassius gibelio. Next base: position 12,651,897 of record NC_068384.1, read on the forward strand.
ATTGAAAGCATGTCCATTTAAACCCTGCAGCCTTCATTGAAATTACATAGCTTATCAAACACAAGCGTGTTAAATCATTACAGCTCATTTATAATTTACATGCAGAGAGACCCATTCAAGTAGAGCTACAACTTTTTTGTATTTGTGCTCAGTTACTTAAAATGATACAGTGTAGTGCAGGAAGAACGGATAAATGCCTTTATGTGTTCACGCACAGCATGGTGCCTTGCAGTTTGGCTCTAAATGTGCTATAAAAAAACAAGTGCACAGGCCTCCCATAGGATGCCAAACACTGCTCAGCTTAGTAGAGATAGTTTCTGAACATGGTTCATTTCACTCTCTGCTCGTTGAGTGGGGTTTGTCAAACATGTGGGCAACTTTGTTCACTGACCTAAATGCATGAATTGTCTTTATATAAAAAGTGGCACTTTTTATTCACCACACAGTGGGGGATGTTTATTATGACATTTTGCTCTTTCTTGTTATGTGAAATACTGATAAGAGAAATTTACCCACATTAAGTCAAATTCAGACAAACCTAATTATTTTCTTCCTGTGTGCATGCTCTGATTTTGAGTGTTTGTTTGATGTATATAAGCACTGGCTGAGGGACAGCAAAAGAGGTATGATTGGTTGTTTGTATGTGATTGTCTGTGTGCGTGCTTCAAGGCAGAGAGAAAGCGAGCAGTAAAGTATCAAGCACTTCAATTGTCTGCTTATTTCCAGTGACTGCATTATTTACAAAAAAAACTGGCAGCATAAGATAAAGAGAAGGAAAAGGGAAACGGAGAAATAGGAGTGACATGGTCATGCAAGAGAGAAATGCTATTTGAAAGAGAAAGTGGAGCTAGTTGAATTGCATCAGTGTTACTTCGACAGAAAGTGATTTACGCATTCATGTCACTGTTTAAGTATAATTCTAATAAAAGCCCATCTCATCTAGCTTGAAGGGTGGATTGTATGTTGGTATAAAAACATTGGGATCTCAAATGGGAAGGGAGATTTGGAAACAAAATGAATTAATGTAAACAAATGAGAAAACAGAAAGGAAAATGGCTGGAGGTAGTGACAATGACAAATGTATGTCATATATTTATCTTATTGATGGTATTCTCACCTCAAGAAAAGTTAACATTATACAAAGCAATCTTAGAAATTTGATGGCAATAATACCACTTCCTCTAAAGAATAAAAGAAGGATGAATCTGAAAGAGGAAAATACACTAAAAGACTGGTGAATAAAAATTTGATTTAGCATGTACCTGTTCATAGGGACCACAAGAGAGAAAAAGATGAGTGGTGAAATGTAGAAAGAAGATTAATAAAATATATAAATAATTTCAGTAGAAAATGTAATATATAAGGTGATTCATAACAATAATCTTATTTTGTGTTTTCAGACAACAATAAACAAACAATAAAAGAGCATTTTTCTCATCAAACCAAGGATCTTAAAATGTTCTGATAAACTTCACCGTCAGGAAAATTAAGTCTTGCCCATTCAAATTATTTTTGAGATGACTGCTTAGTACACATTTTATAGACAGATGAGATTTGCAGCTTACACTTTCAGAGTTTAAATTAGGAATAGAGGTTCATTTGTATGTTGCAGGTGCAGATGTACAAATCCAAATGCACCCCCATCAAGGTGCCGCATTTGACTCCATCTTTCATGATTAAGAAAAGGTAAATAAAGCCAATTCATTCTCCACTTCATAGGCATTCAAGTTCATTCATGTATTTTCTTTGCACCTTATGAATTACACTACAGTCACGCTGACATCTTGGCATCATGCATAAAGGCAAAGAATTCTGAAAACAGTGGCATGTCACTCAAAACACATCAGCATAAACTGAAATACAATTTGAATATTGAATATTTTCATGTCACAGAAAAACCCATAAATATAAACATGAATGCCTTAGTTTAAGTTTCACTATCTGTCTTTGTCTCTGCATTCCTATCATACTTTGACTATGATGCGACCAGCTATAGGTATGCTTTTTAAATAAGCCTTTAGCCTTTGAATATACATTCAAGGTTTTGTTATTTTAATGGTTTAGTTCTCTCTCTTGCTCTCTCACTCTGTGCCACTTTAGTGCATCTTTATCACATTCACAAGCTACTGGCTCTGTTCAGTGCACAAACACTGAATTTAATAAGGACATAAATCAGTATAGGCATTTATGCATTAATGGTTCACAGATTACAGTAAATGCACTGGTGAACATCCAAGAGGACTGGGGCCAAGAGAGAGAGAGAGAGTGAGAAAGCACATTGGAATAAGAAGGGAAAATGGGGATATGGGAACAAACAAGGTGCGTTCCCCTCTCTGCTCATCGACGCATCCCTGTCACACTTACCCTTCATCCCTGCTTCTCCCTCTCTTTGCTCCTGGTTGTTCATACTAAAAGGCAGCAGTGTGTGGGTGTGTGTTGAGAGGCTGGTCACATCCCTTCGTCTCCTGCCATTTTCACTCCCGTTGCTGAATTACCCCTGATTACCTTTAGCTAATTATCATCAGATCTTAAGGGAGCAAAATACACACACACACATATTACCTTTCAGCATTGCAGAGCCACTGGCAGTTAAAGATCTGAGACATCAGTGGACTGCAAAAAAAGAAAAAGAAAAAAAGAAGGATACCTTGGCACCTCATCAAGGTGTTTGTATGCCACTGACAAAACATCTCTAGCACTCATATATATATATATTTAGAGTTCCATTGACAAACCTTTTTTAAAACAGAACTGCGCTGTGGACTATCACTACAACACTGTAGACTGGAGGCCTAGAGCACTAGTTTCACAGGCATGTGCTGATATGGGAACTGAAAAATACCCTGACACACAATTATGCCCTCCGGCAAATGCTCTGCTATTAAGGCGTCTATCTTCATAGCCCCAATGTAAGTCACATACAGTCACTCACTGTTCGGTAAAATGCCACATTGGCCCTATACCAATCATGTCATATTAACCAAGTTTACTGCTCTTATGTGCAAGGGACCATAGAGTAACACAAAGCTCGACATTTCTTTACATTGTTAGCCTGCCAATACAACAACGTTATTTATCAGTGCTTGTTGTGAATTAATGATAAACTGGATTTGCTGGGGAATACATTTTTCATGATGTACTTGAGTAATATTTTATGACAAAGCTGTGTGAGGAACAAGAGAAACCATTAAGATTTCATGCTCCTTCGTGATCCTAAGACAAAGCCCAGTGAGTCTGTTTTTGTGTCAGTGCTGTGAATATGTGTTGTTGTGGATACTGGGCCTGACAGTCATTTCTGCCACCAAATTTGATTCCAATAGGTTCATCAATCTTCCTTCTTACCTTTCCTCCTCCATCTGCCCCTCTCTCTCTTTTCCATTCTCTCTCCCTTCTTTCTCTGCAAATGAGAAATTGAAAGACAGAGATGGGCAGGTTACGTGCACAGGATGGTAAAAATGTTTGACATGAGCTTGTACATATATGCATGCACCTGAATACATGCAATCACCCTCAAACATGCAAGGGCATACAAATAAAAGCACAGATCTGCCACCATTCTAATAAATTTAAGATGGAGGAAATCTGTACCATCAGCAATATTAACAAACCTGGAGCAGTGGAACTGCACCACCCTACTCCAGGTGAACATTATTACTGTCCATTTTCAGCATTTACTCAAGCACATCTAGGGATGGAGGTCAGTGCGAGCATGACAGCAGCACTGATATAACCTCTTATAATTTCTCATCATAATCTCTTCCCTAATGTGACTGTCAAATTATACCAAATGAGAGAGAGGCAAAGTGAGAAAGGTGAACAGAGAAGGGAAACGTGCTGTGTATTTGTATGGTTTTAAACCCGCTAGACATTTAAGGCATCTGCTTCAGTAGGCATTAGGTTTTTTCGACCATCTAAGAGCATTGATTGGCGAAAATTCCCCAATACGTTCATAGATTTTAATTAGCCTTCTTTGTCCTTATTACTCCTCCTCTCTTCAATTCCCTTTACATTAGCTGTGTGCTTTGGAAATGCTCCCTGTCTCCTCACACACGTGGTACTATGGGCCTCTGATGATCCATCTTCACCAGGCTGCTACATCCACATGGTGCATTAAATTTCTGCAATAATGTTTCTGATCACTCCCAATCTCTGAATGGACTGTGAAAAGGCAATTAGACTGGGAGCCAGTGGGACCCAGAGGAGACTTTCAACATCACAAACACAAATCAACCACGTCAGGCTTGGGAATTTAAACAGATTCAGCACACTATGATACAAAGAGAGTTAACAGTTGCTGGTTCAGAGTCTCAGTCCCAAAGCACTAGTTCTAGAAGACATAAACTGCAAACACTCAAAGCGAAAATCTAAATCTATGAAAAAATACACTGCATAATTTCAGACTCACCTAAAAATAAGCTTGGTCTCAGAAATCTGGTAGGAAAAATCTGGTGGTCAGTCTTTACCTAATACAGAGTCACCCATCATTTCTTGCCCTACATCAGTCATGTCAACAATGTGACCCAGTTTGTAACAACATGTGTGTGCCTTGACTTCTGCAATTTTGATCCTGGCTATGGCTAAGAGCAGTATGTAAAAGAGATTTTCCACTTAATTCTGCACACTGAACTTGACTTCACCATTTTCAGAGTTGATATTCTTTGAAATATAGTTCTTTTTAGGTCGAGCCAAGTTTAAAGAGAAAATGACACACTGAATATAAAAGTATTCTTTCCTGTTCTGGCACTCTAATTCACTGCAATTTTTTTTCTTCACAGGTAACACGGTCTCAAAGATGAGGGATTACAACATCCCCGTGTTCTGTCAATCCTCATTCAAGAAAACACAATCATCATGATGTCAATTTTGAAGGGACACACTTCAACTTCAATACACATCATTGCCTCGGATATACTCTTGCTGTACAGAAGTGATGAAATTTTTGGCAGCTTCTACTGATTGACACTGGAAAAAATTCCCAGGGTTTTTCTTATTTCAGTGCCTACAATTTATAGGAATCCTACAGTAAATGCAATTTTCATTGGTCACTTAAGCTGAAGGACCTTCCGCCCTTGATCAATTTCTTATCTTGAATTAAGAGGACAATTGTCACTGTTCAAACTCTTTAAATTGCTCAGAACTACCATCCAAAGGATAATGTGGGATACATGCTAGATGGTAAGAATGGTAATTTGTATTTCTGTTGTAAATAATACAATATGAATACAGTATAAAAATGTGAAAAGAGTTGTGTGGCTGGATAAAAAAAAGATTATGCGGCAGAACAAAATCATTTCATATTGACAACAGAATTGAAGTAGACACGAAACGAAAATAAAGAAATAAAGACTCGAGAAGGATCAAAAAAGCAGATTTAGGCAGAATGAAAATTCGGGATTGACACAGGAGGATCAGCAGGATATAAAGGAAAAGGGGAAAAAAACAGTACGATTAAAAAAAGAGTATAAGAAGAGATTATAAGAGATAACAGATGCACAATGGGCGGTTATGGTGATGGCCATGATGAAAACCTTCTTCAGATCATAGAAACGTTTGAATGAAGGATAGAGAAACAGACAAGAGATGAAGAACAGAGAGAAGGTAAAGTTAACTTGCCTACACATGTTTCAAACTGTGCAGCAATTAGAGATGGAGCTTCTCACGGTCACTGACAGCCCCAAACACAACAATTATGCACTTGCACACAAAAAAGTTGCTATTTTACACTAGCTTTTGCTAAACGTATAAAAAAATTACTTTAACATAAAGGCATTTTTTATTAGTTATTAAAGAGGCCTTTTTGGTTATTTTGTTTTTGTCTTCAGGCTCCCTCCACTCTTTTTGAAATACACAAGCCTGAGAGCTGATTTCTTTCTAAAAATACCCAAATGTATACACCCTGGGAGAGCCACTAAATCTGACATTTAAATTGCTTCCATTTTCATGTAACGCACCTCATTTAAAAAGAAAGACAAATATAAAAATGAGAGAGTAAATTGGCCTCATTGCAGGTCTTGATGCCCAATTCTGATTTGTTGCCTATATCCCAAGTTTTTGGCTGTCCGTTTACACGATCTTTCAATTGTGACCCATATCCGATTCATGTGTTTACACTTGCCATACCGCCTGAAACACGATCACAATGCAGCTATTTTTATATTATCTTTGCTATTATAAATAAGAACAGAAAAAAAACAGTACAAGTAGCCTACAAAGATACAAAAAATGCATTACCTTTATCATTTTATATCTAAACTAAAGCATTCATGTACAAAAAAACGATCAAATGTAAAACTCTGTCATTACAAATACATTTATTAGTAAAACTACAAAAGCAGTTCAATGAAGTGCAGCGAGCGATGCCCTCTTTTCTTTTATTGTTAGATTAACATTGTGATAATGATACAGACGTCCTATCTAATATAATGTTACACATCAGACGTTTTCCCCCAACAGTTCCCCAAGTGTTCACTTAAGACAGAGCAGATTATGTCTACGTGGGTTCTGAAATACTGTAATTCTGTATATTTGTGTATTTATTGGCATTGTGCACCGTTATATGATCGCACTTCAGATGGCAGTCAGCACGAGAAGCAAGTGGAGATAATATACAAATAATTATTCTTTTTTGCTTGTAGGTCAAAATAGCCTGTGCGAATTTACAGTCATTTGACATCTGAGGTCACATATGACATCGTTAAACGGCGGAGAACTACTAAATTGTTGCAGTTTCAATGACGTACAGAATGCAATGCCTGTGGCATTGGCACATATCTGATTTATGTATGATTTATTTCCAGATATGAATGAGGCCTAAAACCAATCTGAAAATATTTGAATACATGTGCTTTTTTCCTGTTTACACTGTCATAGAACAGATCCGATCTTTGTCACATATGAGCAAAACTCAGAATTGGGTCACATTTAACTGGCAGTGTAAACGAGGCCAAAGTGACAACAATGATATCGGATTTAAAAAAAAGAAAAAGAAAAATAGATTCGTCTAACTAGATTGGCATAAACATTGTCTGTACGGTAGTAAACATTTGGGGAGGATCAAAACCTTTTATCAAAGTTGTCCCAAAACAATACCCTTTATTGTATTCTAGGACAACTTTGATTAACTTTTTTGATCCACTTCAAATGTTGACTACTGTAGTCAAAGCAAACAAGATGAAAGTGTTTCCAATAAAATGAAATAAATTCCAATACAAGCAGTCTATTCTCTTCCTAATTTCCCTCTCTTAACCTCAATTAATCCATTTTTTTCACACTGTTTAAGGGTTTGTTTCGGATGTAGTTGCTGCCTAAGGTAAAAGCGTTTGTAACCAAGAGTCAGCCAAGCAACTCCCATCTGGCCTGGCCTGCAACACAAACAACCTTGAGTTCAATCCCATAGGATGGCAGGCACCAAAAAGAATGAGTACACAGCAGGGAGCAATGCACACCAACCCTTCACACATAAATACTCACAAAAACAAGTACATTTTGAATTAATCACATCGGAGTATGTTAATGTCTCAAAATTGTGCATAAATATTTTAATGGGCAAAAAACTATTTCCTTTAAAAATAGAAAAAATATGTGTCAAGCTGGAAATTATACAACTATAATGTAATTAAAACTTTTTTTTCCCTGGAATACAAGTGCATACAATACAAAACATTCCTGACTGGTTATTAATTATATTTCCAAGACTAATCGCTCTTTGGCAATTTAAATAAAACTGAATGAATAAATGCAAAATATTTAGTGGTTATAAATCACTGGCCCAAAAGGAACAACGGGCCATTCTTATTAATGAACCCTGATGCAAAAACTTTGATTGGTTATTTGAAAATGAAAATGAGACAGGGTTTTTTTTTGTAGAAATAGTACTGGATTTATACTTTTTCCTTTTGATACATTAAAGATCTTAATATATAGGCATAGATTTAATTATTATCATTAAAACTAATTAAAAATAATTTCTTGCAAAAATTCCTTCCTTCTTCTGTCTAACATTGATAAGAGTCACAGACAAACCTTCACCAGTACATACACAGGAAATTCACAATCCCCAGACATATAGTCAATGATTAGTTAAACAGAGTGAAATCTCTGTTGGGTATTCTATCTATGTAGACTCTCTGAATAATTCATGCTATTTTCAAAACAATAACAACCAGCATCCATTATGCATGTCAATTTGTTGTAAACGTCTGTGGTTTTCATCTAAATCTCAATTGCAAATCAGGCCGAAAACGAGGACTCTATCTGACCCTTCCGTGAACTTTCAAAAACTTCAAAAAAAAAATTATTAGTAATTTATTCAAACACAGTTCACTGTAACATTTGATTTATAATAAGACTCAAGGTCAATCCAGGAATAAACCTGTAATTGTTTTTCTAGGAACCCAAATGTCAATAACATTTTAATATAAGTTCAGAACAACCACCTCACACCTACAATTTTCAGTGTATAATGTGGCAATGTAATCGTTACATTCAATCCATTTGCCATTGTCTTCCAGTCCATTTTTATTCTAATGTTATGTCTAATGATCCCTATCTGTCAGTTGTTCTGTAAGGTTAAATAGAAAGCCGTTCAGCTTGACTGATTTTCTCTGATCTTGCTTACTAACCTTTTACCACCTTGCAATGTTTTTCACATTTAAGCATAATTCCTGTAAAATTCATACCATGTTTTGTATAACAGATATTTGGATAATTTCACTGAACTTTAAACCAAATGTAACCTCTCTATTTAGAAAAATTCTTAGATAAAATATTTTCTATATTCTATATTCCACAGGGCTTGTGATTGCAAGTAAAGAAGGGCAAGAAAAACCTGCATTTTCAAAACTACACTGACCAAGAATACTGACTTGAGACATTGGGTTAAATTACCTCTGCAGAGAGAGTGGGGTACATTGCCTGGAATTATGGCCACAGAGAGCCTAGTTGAACTCCGTGATTGGTTGTTCCTACTTCTCCTATGCCTGACATTATTGGTTGAAGTCCTCGAGTTTGCTGCAGCCACAGCTGCCGCTGCAGAGGCAGCTCTTGGGGAGGCGGAGCTTCAGGGAGATGTGCCATGCCCCTCAACTTGCAGGTGTGATGATGGCTTCATTTACTGCAATGACCGTGGCTTGAGTATCATCCCACCATTACCATTAACAGCAGCTGTGCTGTATCTGCAAAACAACCGTATAGACAATGCTGGGCTACCAACATCTTTAGAGCGACGACTGACTGTGAGAGTAGTTTACCTTTATGATAATGAACTTGACGATTTTCCAACACATCTGCCTCCATCACTACGAGAACTTCACCTACAGGACAACAATATACGAACTTTACCCCGTTCCGCTCTTGCACGGCTACCCCTGCTGGAGAAGCTTCACATGGATGACAATTCTGTTTCAACCGTAAGCATAGAAGACAAAGCATTTGCAAACAATCCAAGGCTGCGTCTTCTTTTTTTGTCACGAAACCACCTCTCGAGTATACCATCAGGACTCCCTGCATCACTTGAGGAACTCCGCTTAGATGACAATCGCATTTCAACTATTCCAACACATGCATTTCGAGGTCTCTCCTCTCTAAGACGTCTCTTCCTTGATGGAAATCTGCTGGCAAATCAACGTATTGCAGATGATACGTTCTCCCGGCTGTCTAACCTCACGGAGCTCTCTCTGGTTCGTAATTCGCTCCAGGCACCACCATTAAACCTTCCAAGTATGCATCTCCTTCGACTTTATCTACAGGACAATGCCATAGCTCACATGCCTCGAAGCTCCTTGGATGGCATGCGAAGGCTACAGAAACTGGACCTGTCAGGTAACAACTTGACGACTCTTCCGAGAGGTTTATTCAAGGATCTGGACAGCCTTTCACAATTACTTGTCAGAGGAAATCCCTGGTACTGTGGCTGTAACCTCCGCTGGCTTCATGACTGGTTGCATGAGCGAGGTTCATCTGTGACTGTGCGAGGTTTAACTTGCCATGGACCAGAGAAACTAAGAGGCATGACACTAAGGGACCTTACAAGTCAATTGGAAGATTGTGATGTCAGCGCAGATTCTGCGGGAGGAATGGTTGGAAATGATGGACCAAAGAAGGAGAAAGGCTATTTTCCGACACATGCACCAGCTACAACAACTCCTCCACTTCCGCAGGGTTCACTCTTTACCCTCAGATCCAGGCGACCAGGACACAAGTATTCCGATATTAGCCAGGACAGTCTTGGAGGTGGAAATGGGGTAACAGGTAAATCATTACTAATCAGTGTAAAACCTCTCACACCAGAGACTGTCCACATTACTTGGCAGGCTTCACAGCTAGTCCCCTCCTTCAGACTTTCCTGGTTGCGACTAGGCAACAGTCCCGCAATGGGGTCAATCACAGAAACACTTGTGCCAGGGGATCGCCGTGAGTATTTACTTACGCAACTTCAGCCCCAGTCAAGTTACATTATCTGCTTGGTGCCTCTATCTGGAAACAATGGTAAAAGAACCTCTTTTACAGCAACTGGGGATTTAAACATAAACACAAACTCAGAGCATGAGCACCCTGCTTGTGCCAAAACCGAGACAGATCCCCAAGAGCAGTCTATTTCAGACCAGGACAGTGATCAAGGAACTGACCAACTGTCAGCCCTACCACTTGCTGGAATTATTGGAGGTGCAACAGCACTGGTTTCTTTGTTCTTAATTTTTGCCATCTTCTGCTGGTACGGACACCGTGCGGGGTACCTTGCGCCAGGTGACCATTCTATATACGGCAGAGATGTTGTTGGAACACGAGGTGCCAGCAAACATTTTGATGACTATGTTGAGTCTGGAGCTATAAAAGACACGTCCATCTTAGAAATCAGAGCTCATGGCTTTCAAATGACACCAATGTCTGCCCAACAGCCTTTGCAGCCCAAGGCAAAAGTTGAGGATATGACATACATTCATACTATCTTTCCCTCTAACAATGCAACCCTATATAGGAGCACCCTGAACCACACAGGAAATCCAGGCTATGGAACAAATCGAGGGTACAGAGAAGGGGGAATACCAGACATAGATTATTCATACACGTGATAGCCTTTTTTGATAGGCCCCTGCCGATCCTGTTTCTATTATCAGGTAAAGCAGTTGGGTAAGGGTTCTTTTACCTAAGTTCTAAAGTAGGGGTGTGCCGATTCTAAGGGGACCATTTTCTCCATCTATCATACACAAAAATGTATTACTGGATAGAAGACTAGATTTTTTTACATTTAAATATTTATACTTAAAATAGCATAGTTTTCACACCACTGGAGTGCTTTTTTAATGTGAAGACACTTAAAACCTAAATCTGAATTCTGCTAAGTGAAATGGGTAATTAAGTGATGTTACTCCATGTACAATAATGAATATGATTTACTATTCAAAATCAGGTGTTAAAAAAACTATATGGACTGTTCTGCAGACACTCTACATAAATGATGCAAAACAATAACATGGTTACGTAAAAATGTTCAGAAAGGAACACCTTGTGATACGTGAATGGAGCAGGTTTTCATTCGGCACACCCCTATTCCAAAGTACCCTTTGTGCCTCCTTTATTCTGTTTTCAAAACAATGTTTTTAATGGTCGAAACCCCTCTGAAACATGCTTAAAATACCAATAGTCAGAAGGAGCCAGGGATTTTACTCTTGGTGTTGATGTCATCCAATATTCAGATGATTATTGAAGCTGTTCTTGCATCTTAGTACCAGTGATTATCAGTGTCATATAACTAGCTAATTTTAAGGGTTAGCATGATGATGACGAGTTCTGGGAACAGGTTCATATAGATTTAAATAGACTTTACTGTGTATATATGCACTGGGGAAAACTGATGCCTTTCCATTCTGGGGAATACTGATGATGACAACAAGAAAAATAAATATTTTTGGGGTGTGTTATTCAAATTCAAATTCTCAGTTCTCTCTCCCTCTTTTTATGGGCTTTTCCTTTATTCTCTCTATTTCTTTTGCACGCAGCACGAGGACTTTGTTCCCAACCAAGAGAGCTGACAATGGTGATAATGGTTTTGACAATGAAAGACCTCAAATTGCTACTGGGTTTCTTTTCTTTTAATGAGAGTGAGAAAAGTGGGGTAGAAGGAGACAAAAGGAAAGAGATGAAGGCGCAGAAAAAGGTTTCATGTTCACAAAGAAAATTTGTCAAAAAAAAATAAGAGACTGAAAAAGTGGATATCTTCTGTCTGAAAAAGGAAAAAGAAAAAACACATTTTCCATTCACCACTTGGAGCTTTCAAGAACAGTCAAACTAAATATATAACCTCAGTAGCTTTACCTGCTCAAAAACAGACATGTATTTCAATTATGACGAAAGGAATGACTTCAAAAAAATTTGGGTCATTTAAACTAAATAGAAAGAGGCACTTTAAGACAATCATGATGGGGGCAACACTAACTGATGAATGAACCCAAACTGACAGGCTGACATAGATAATTCAGTCAATTTAGGGCAGGGCTTGTTGATACAGAACATACCAGAAAATATCAAGGACACTAAATCTAGTAGATAACTAGAAAAAAAATCAGACAACATTAACATGTCCATTTCTTTACAATGTTTGTGTGTGAAACAGTGTGCGTATCTACACCCCAGAGGTGCAGGAAAAACAGAAATCAGGGATTTATAAAACATGTAACACTGTGAACCTCTGCATCTTTTGTGTGGGCAAAGAAGGAAGAGAGAGAACAAAGGTCTTTAACTGGTTAAAGACGATCCACTTTTTTTCACAGTCTGACTTTGTGTGACTTAAATGCAGCATTAGCAAGGAGAGTAGCAAGTTAGGGACACTAAATGGATATCCGTACCAGATCTGAAATTTTCCAGCCTTTTCTGATGCATTTTAAAAGTGAACTATACAAAAACTAGTCTATGTAAATCACATCTTTCTCTCCTTATAGATACGGATATACATCATGTTGAATAGTAAATAAAGCTTGTTATCTTTTTCATTGATATATGTATCATTAAAAGTTGTGATGAAATACATTTTTCAGTGTGTATGAAGTCAATGAGAAGCTATAGAATTATATCATTTATATTCCAAGAAAACATTTTCCATGTACTTTTAAAATAATAACAAATTCACAGATCATGTATGCAACAAAATACCTTGTAAAGCTAAACAATTTAGATCAAATCACCATGGTGGCATTAATAGGCATATATGGTGCACACTCGTCTGGAAAAGTGAATAAGAAAAAAATATTATCCAATTTCCTAGTGTCTATTTAAGAGCAAACATGCCTCCAATCTGGAGAGTGTAGTAATGCCTGCGTAAGCAATGTAAAGATCAATATAATGAGGGGGGGGGGGGGGGGAGCGGTATACAGTATCCAAGAAAGAATGGCCTTTAAACACAAGTTCTTCAATAGCTTAATGTGTGCATAAAAGCACATACTGTGTCCTCAGCACAGTTTCTCAGACAACATAGTTCAATTAGTTATTTGTTCCCCAACCAATTTTTCAGATTAATATAATTCTAGATAATTGGAAAACAGCACTTTCTTTCAAAGCGATTTACAGTTCAGAGCAACATCAAATTACTGAGTAGTAATATGAGGACAGCTGAAGACAGTTGTAGACATTGACATATAGAGGAATCCACAGTTACAGTATCTATAATGATCCACAAAAGGCAAAGAGTATCTGAAATTAGATTTTGTCACTAAAATAACCAGTTAAAAAGGCCAACTTCACTATACCCAACAATTAACTTGAGAGTCTGACAAGTCCCAATTACTGGTAAATCAAATCCTGAGAATGTACACCTGAGTCTTCACAGCGTCTTTCATATTGTCTCTAGCGAAACCAAACTGAGAATTACAATTACACCTATCCAAACAGCAGCTGCAGCTCTCAGAAGTTGTCCCTGATGAACCACATGCCTCTTTTCCCTGCATTTACCACATTGGGTCAATTAGACTAATTAGACTAAGAGGAAACCGCCAATTTCACATTCCTTCATTGGAGCTAAAGTGGCGATTGATTGTAAGAGAATGGTATAGGTGGGAGGCTCTTTAACAAGGGCTGAAATAATTGCTATGAGGCTGCCATTCTGCAAACATGCTTAGATCTTTTTTTTTTTTTTATCCTAAATCATTAATCATTAAAGGTCCAGTAACTGAAAGCTGATTCCAAAGCCTTGGGCATCAAACAGAATTCAATCATGGTACTACATTTGGGAATTTTGGACGTTCCAAAATATATGAACAGTTCTCATTCAATTTATATCTATATGTTTAAATCCTTTCAAAGTGCCGCAGTATTCAACACACCAAATTAAATTGGCTAAAACGCTATATAAAAGAAAAGCCATTTCACTGACGCAGACAGAATTAATTTATTAGGGTTGCATGTGTGACAATTTCCCTCCAACAAGCTTGATTTCCAATTAGCAACAATGTGGCATATGTTGAGAGATGTGAGATTTCTCAGTGTGAACTCATTTTAAATTCGCAAATGGTGGTGTGAGGGGTCTGAACCACCAGCTAAGGATGCTGAGCTTCATTTGTAACAGATAACAGATTTAATGGCTTATGCTCTTTGACAAATAAGCTGCATTTTCAGTCCTATTTAGAGATGTCTACACATTTTACACATGCCTGTGTGGCGCTATCCACACTCCCTGCTAAAGGTGTGTGAATATCACTAGCTTTCTGTGAGAGGAAGACATATCAGTGTGAATTATGCATACCGTCTTACCCGGCAGTGAAGGCTAAAACGGCGCAGGCAGAAATGCAGCATTAGTCCATTCATTCTCATCCTCAGCCATGCCTCTCTCATCTGTCTGTGGGGCTATTTTTCGGGCTAAGGGTAAAGATTGAGTTCTGTGCCACACATCTTGGGGCTTTTTAGATTATTCCATAGTCAGTTAAATTTAGATTTTTTTTTTCTTTTTAAAAAAAAAAAAACTAGTAACCTTAAGCCCATCCACATCCACTTTCTTTTGCTGCTTTTTATAATAAAGAAATTCAAACAAATCCATCCAGTTACATTTTTTCTATTTTTAAGAGATTTAATATAAACTCTTATTATCCATTTTAATCTATACTGCATGGTGTCACTCGTTTCTGTATCAGTGTCTGCAATATCGCTTATCTGTAACTCCAAACACTGACACTCGTTTTTAATTCCCAGCAGAATATGAATAAACATGGAGGGCGAATGCAATTTCTCCCATGAGCAAACATTGTGAGGCAACACTCCAAATAATCTTCATAAAACAACACTGTTTCTGTTTCAAGGTAATGATCCTACATCACAACCTTACTCTAATAATAATAACAATAACTATATATATAGTAATTATTTTTGTGTACTTTTCAATTGTAAAACAGACAAAGGGCATGTGGTTTTTCTCACAAACCTAATCAAAATACACTATTCACAATGCAATGCAACTTAATAAACCAGTACAGGACAGTATATCCTCTCGCACTAACTAGACGGATGGGTGGATTGACGTAAAAAGGATGTTTATCCCTCCCTCCACCCCTGCTCTGGGAAGGACAGTTTCTAAGTGCTTGTGGATTTTATGTTTACAGTGTTTTATAGGGCAGATCCAGGAGCCAAGAGCTGTAAAATGCTGTGAGAGGGAGGAGAGAGAGTACAGGGGGTGGACGCATTATTGTAAATCCAATCTTTATTGAGAACAACAGACAAACAGTCCTCCCCACTCCAGCCCACCTCTCCATCACTCTCCCTATCGACGGAGTTCTCAAAGTTTGTACGTTTTTGCTCAGTTCAATTTAAACCTGCACAACTTGCCCAATATTTTACTCCGTTCACCCAATATGGCAACTATGAGCGTGTTCTCTCACTCAACTTTGAAAGGTGCCAGCAAACATCTAACTGCCTGTTGGAGATGATTGATCTCCACTGCTATATACTGTTCAAAGGAAAGCTGTTGCTTGGTGCTACTTGCTTATCAGTGATACCTTTCAACCTCACAACCCTGGTTGTGGATTACATCCAACACTGCACATTTTGGATTTCTCCCTAATCAAAAACACATGCATTCAAGACACCGACTCTTTAGAAAAGACTCAAGGACTTGAAATGGAAAAGTCAGATATACAAAACACACAGTCAATGGGGGGGATTCAGGACCAGGGTGATGAAACACTACATTACGTGACACTTGTTGGATCCGGGCAACTGCTCAGCACCTAACTTAAAATTATGTTTTTTCATGATAGTTTTCTATAATATGCACACATGAGCATGACACTTTTCTCTTGATAACAATTCCTCTGTGAAACACACCTAGGATAGCTATATAGTTATAACCTAGGAATACTATAAAGTTTCTAAGAGGCAAAGGCTCTTAGTTTAATATTTTGTAAATATGAATCATAAACTCTCAGGAAAGTAGAGGGAAGTCAAATAAACATTGAATAATGCCTAGTGAAAATTGTCTATTTTTTTATTGAGTGGCCCCATTAGCAAGACATGCTTCAGAAAATTGTGTGTCATTTATTAAGATGAGTACATAGACTATTCTTAGCTTTTAGAATACAAGAGGATTGCATCATCTAAGATAATTGCACCCTCCATTTAAAACCCAATATGGCCCCTTTGCCAAAAATCTTGCTCACCCTAGTTGGCTGCGTCTGCAGATTAAAATGTAAAGATAAATGGAATCAAAATAATCACTGCACTGTAACATTTGTAAGATGACTGGTAAAATTCATTATTCCAGAATCATATACACTATAATAAAAAAAGGTAAGGGTGGTTTTCTTTGAACAGTACATGCATAATTTTCTTCACATTTTCTTCACATTTAAATAAAATGTAATAGATGCAAATAGTTGATAAACTATGCCAGTTTTTGTGCCGAAATCTTTCATTTATTTATGACCGACAAGTGTACATCACATTAAATTAGTTTGTTAAAACTGTGTAATAAATAGGCCTATGTACAATGACATCATTCTTAAAACTAGGCCCATATATTTTCTGAGTGAAATGGACTCAGGCAAGTCATTTCACTCACTGGTGTTCTTTAAAACGCCTCTCAGGCATGCGAGTGCAACTCCTATTTCTTTGAATGGGAATACATAAAATTCTTCAAAACTGTTCACTAGGCTCACAATTAAATTTCATATTTGAAATCACCAATTAAATCTGACAACAACTCTCTCATAAATGTTGTTTCTTTGCATTTAAAAAAAGTATGCGATGCGATGACTTTAATGATTACTTATGGCATCTTTTACTCAAAAGGTGGGGCTTTTATTGATAGAGTGGCCATATTGAGCGTTGAATTTTCCCCCATTCTAAACAAAAAAATATATACAAGTGACACATCTTGGGTATTCTATAGTTTTTGGTTACATTTACATTTAATCATTTAGCAGATGCTTTTATCCAAAGTGACTTACAAATGAGAACAACAGAAGCAATCAGACCAACAAGAGAACAACAACAGTATACAAGTGCCATGGCAAGTCTCAGTTAGTCGTTATACCTGCAAAATCTATTAAACGACATGCTTGCACTCACTTGGGTAAGTGAGATGCACACTTAGCAGTCCTGGGAAGTTCACTCCAACCTCTAAATGAATGACCACATGACAGTCTGTTAATCCTCACACTTTTACACCAGGACCTACGGCAAGCCGATCAATGCGTCAACTGGCAGAGATGAATCAATGCCCTCTCTGACAAACTCCTCTCTTTCTCTCCATCCACTCTTAGTCCTTTGCCTTTTCAGCTTCTTTTTCTCCTCACCCACTTCTTCTCTTTCTGCTCAAGCCCTGAACAAATCTGAAAACGATCTCTCTCCATACGGTTTGAATGTGAGCTCCATTGGGCCGACTAGCTAAGCATACGGTTCTGCAGTAATATGATTGCTAAAACATTAACCAGTCATTGCTTTGCTTTATGGCAGCTTAGAGCTGATGATGGAGAAATAATAAACCTGTGCACTCTTCTAACACTGTATGAATATGCTAATGTCAATATGCTAAATACCTAGAATATGCTGTCTCTAATTGCAGTATATTAATTATCAAAATGATTCATTTCCTGTCCTAAAATGGACCTTAGTCAGGGCAGACAACATATTTATTTTAACATGACTGAAAACAAGACTGATAGTCCTAAAGTCTTAGTTCACAGCTAATTTTTACAATCAATATTTTGGAATGATGTACTTCAGTATTGAACAACTGACAGCAAAGTACACAACAGTATAGCCCACTGAATATGCTGTAAATCTGTGCCTCACAGCCTTGTTTCCTTTGGCAAAATTAAATATAGCTATTCTGACTGGAGCTTGCAGGTGCAGCTTCACTAAGATGCAACTGAAAGAGATTTTAGTCTCTCATTTTAGTGCTTGACTGGTCTCTAGCTATTTAAAGGATGCAAATGTGAAAAGCTTAGAAGTTCCTGAAAGTCACTTTGTTCTGTAACTGCCAAGAACGAACTGGCAAATGCAGATGAATGTTACGAAACCTTCAGGTGTGTCTACATAAGGAACAAATGGATACTACACAGACAGTAAGCTCCATCTCCACCTAGTGACAAGACGTCTACAGATGAGGACTGCTGATGATTTCTGCTCTTTCTAAATGCAACTTTTATTAAAATAGTACAAGAAAAAAGAGCAATATAGATGAGAATGTTTTTTTTTTTTTTTTTTTTTTTTTTTTGCTGTGTACAAGGGCTTACAATCTTGACAATAAACTGCTGAATCTGTGTTATGTGTTATCTGTGTTATGTGTGTATAAGTTTATGATATATGGCCGGGCACAAGCGCTCTTGGGAAACAATCAAATGGTTTGGCAGACCAGGTAATGTAGACTATGAGTTTTCCTGTACTTTAATTCTCACCTGTGTTGGCGACTGCGTTTGTGATGTCACCACTGAAGAGGGATATTTTCTTATTCAGCTCTTCACTGACTTTGTACCGAGGCTTACAAGAGGAGTCACTGAAGAGGGAGCACACAAAAATGTTAACACTAGACAGACAGTACACCAAGCAACCCCTATAAAAGTTGCTCTTCATACAACAATCTATTCATGTCTTCATCCTTCTAAGAACTTATAGACTCCAAACAGGTTAAATAGTTTTAGGATTTAAACAAAAAGACTCACTTTTTTGATTTCTATACATGATGAGTGTTTTAGTGCGTTTTGTTCACCTGAGGGACTCCAGACAGAAATCTTCTGTAGAGGAATGAAATCAATCCTGTACATTTCCCTCCTCTTCTCTTTATCCATGGAGCAAAGCTTTTCTACCAAAGATAAATATGATGAATGAATAAAAACTAGTCATTTTATTTTTATTTAGAAATGTCAGGGCTCAGTCTGGTGATATTGATTGATAAATTAAAATATTCTGATAGATAGATAGATAGATAGATAGATAGATAGATAGATAGATAGATAGATAGATAGATAGATAGTGTACAGTAATTAGAAAATTAGAGTCTCAAAGTGACACAAAGTCAGATCGAAGACTCAGATCAACCTGATGGCTGTAATATATATTTCTTAATTATTTCAG
Source organism: Carassius gibelio (assembly GCF_023724105.1). NCBI lineage: Eukaryota > Metazoa > Chordata > Actinopteri > Cypriniformes > Cyprinidae > Carassius > Carassius gibelio. The sequence goes on from NC_068384.1 coordinate 12,671,448, forward strand.
TTAAATTATATTTATTTCTGGTTCTCTGTCAGTGAAGTGTGTGTTGGGACACTCTCTAGGGACTGGAGGGACTCACTCTTCGCCTCTTTCCAGTCGCTGCTCTCAGACAGAATCCAGGTTCCGCTCGGGCCGCGCGCTCATGGTGTGAACGTGCTCGTGCCCGTGCTCAGTGAGGCCAGCACCGCACCCGAGACGCCCACGGCGCCTACAACAACCCTGGTGACGCGGCGGGTGTTAACAGTCCCTCCATTCTGCCTGAGAAGGGACTCTGAGGCCGTGGAAACCTTCTGCCACCTGTCTGTTTTACGTAAGACCCCCGGGGAGGGCAGGGCAGCACTTTGATACTCTCAGAGCCTGTGCCCGCGCAGCAGAGCATGAGAGGAGCGATGTGCAAGTCTGCTGATGAAACTGAGATGACTCAGACATCTGTCTCCAGCGCTGGATACCAACCCAACGCTTTTGGAGAGCGTAACACGAGCAGCAAGTTTGACACTTGAAACGCCATAGTCTGGTCTGTCTTGACAGCTGGCAGATTTAAAGTTTAAAGCACGAATGTCTCCCGTCTGCGCCTTGATTTTATATTTGTTTCGATTTGGAGTTAGATGTAAAAAGCAGTTTTACAGCTTTTTCTTTAAATCTCAATATTGAAGTTGACACTCAACCGTCTGATACAATGAAAGCAAATGGGACTATACCAAAATGCAGGGGTCCATGAACTCAATCGCAAGCGCTTCTGTTATTTGGACTGTCCCGGATCAACATCATTCAGCCTTTACTGACATCTAGCGGCAAAACGGCGAAAGAGCTATGTTTTAGTCCAGATGTCTTATTGCTAATAATCTGGGTTTGACACAGTTGACCATGAAGTTTTATGAAAGTTCGGGTTTTGGATTCAAATTTATACGAATTTATTTGCTGGTCAGTATTTTTAGTTTCTTAAACTTTTTATCGGTATTAGTTATATCATGAAGACTGAAGACTGGAGTAATGGTTTCTGAAAATTCAGCTTTTCCATCACAGGAATCAATTACGTTTTAAAAAATATATTATAATAGAAGACAAGAATTTTAAACTTCAATAATATTTCATAATTCATACAAATCTTTACTCTCAGTTAATATAAAACAGATTTAGATTAAGATGTTTACATCTTTCTTTTTTCTTCTTTTGTGTGATGTTTGCTAAATAAAAACTGCCTCTCTTTCATATTGTTTCAATAATAAAATCAGTAATTTGAGTATAGCACCATTTTACACTGTGAAAAACATCAATACATAATTCCTACACTCAGCTGTCTCTTTGACTCTATTTGTAATGATCATATGATTCTAAGTGCCTGTTTTTTGTTGTCTCGTGCAAAAGAACATTTAGTGTGAAAACAACACAGATCTGTAACACGGAAGCTGACAAAAGAGGAACACCCTTTTGTGTCAGCTCTGACATACCATGAAAAACCACAACTGATTTTACACAGCAGAGGGGTCTTGTCCATATTAGTGTCTGATTGTCTGTGTATCTCTTAAAGAGACCTACCAGCATTTAACTGACCGCACAAGAGGGAGACACTATCATCAGCTAATCCAGAGAAACCAGAAAAGGTAAAAAATTATATATATTTTTTTTCATTTAATGTTTTATCTATTAATAATGAGTCATTTAAAATGATAACAGTTCAAATTAAATAAGTGACTTTAATTCATATCATGAACAAATGGTTGGTCATTTAGAATAGAAATGTACAATATAATTCAATATTAAGGTTTTTGAATGACATCTAAAGCATTTGATTTATATAAACTGTATATTATCTAAAGGAGTGTGTTACACATTGCCTTATTATGCCTTGTTGTGTCTACGTAAACATATTTTATTGTGGGGTTTAAATTACATTTATGTCACAGTTTAAAAAGACATGAAGTTGAGTTGTTCAGTATTATTTTATTACGTTTCTTGAGTTTGGCTCCATTCCAGTTTTTAGTTTCAGTTAACTATTCAGAATTATCCCACACACGCCCAATATAACCCAACACACCCCATTACATGCACTGATGGATTAGATGCTTGACCAAAAGAGGAAATGTGGTTCCATGTGATTCATAGAAACTGGAAGTATCAGCTTCTAAACTTAACTAGGATAATCATTTGATACTTCTAGTACACGATCTGTTCAGTAATCTTATGTTTGATTAAACCTCCTTTTTACCATATTTGTGGGATCTCTCTGCTACAGAATGGCAGCGTGGGACCTTACAGTCACAGTGGAGGATCTTGGTCCTGATGCCCCGCCCATCCAAATCAGTGTGACCTCTGACCTGCACATTGGAGGAGTTTTTCTCAAATTAGTTGAGCAGACCAGTGAGTCATGCTCAAGATGCTCTTATATTATATTTGCTAATAAAAATATCCATTCCATTTTTTTTTTTCAACAACACAAAACAAAACAAAAGTCCCATATTTGTGTAAACTGATTAGAATTAAGTATGGTTCCTAAATCTTTATTCACCCTGTGAAATGTTCCTGTGTCTTATTTCTAGACCTGAAGAAGGACTGGTCCGACCATGCTCTGTGGTGGGAGCAGAAGCAGCAGTGGTTGCTGAGGACCGGCTGGACACTGGACAAATGTGGGGTACACGCAGACGCTCGCCTCGTCTTCACCCCACAGCACAAGGCTCTGCGACTGGGCTTGCCGAATGGGGTGACGCTGAAAATGCGAGCCTGTTTCTCCAGTCCTGTATTTCGCACAGTCATGGCCATCTGCAGGGTTCTTAGTAAGTGAAGGATCAAGACTCCAGCAAGAATCCAGCACCCTCTCTATATGCAATCTGTTACTAAGTTTCAGGTTTCTACTTCCAAAACGAATCTTTCTTGCTTTTAGATTTACGTCACCCAGAGGAGCTCTCCTTGCTCCGTCCTGTAGAGGAGAAAAAGAAAAAGAAGGACAAAGATTCCTCAGAAGAGCTGTATGATCTTACAGATGTTCCTCTAACCGCAGGTGGGCAAAATAACACATAAAAAAAGTTTTAAATACACTGCTGTTCAGCAAGGAGTCACTGGAGTCAGCAAGAGTGCATGCACATCAAGGCTGCATTGACTTGAATAAAACTATTTTTTTATTGAACATACATTAAAAACTATTTTTTTTTTAGTTTTCAGTTTAAAAAACTGTTTTAATACATTTTAAAATGTAGTTTATTCCTTTGATTTCAAAGGTGAATTTTCAGCAGCCATGTCTGCTTTAGTCTTTAGTGTCACAGGATCCTTCAGAAATCATTCGTATATGTTGATTTGCTGTTCAAGAAACATTTCTCATTACCAGTGATGAAAACAGTTGTGCTGCTTTATATTTTTTGTGGAAACTGTGACACATTTTTGAGTATTCTTTTGATGAATAGGAAGTTTAAAAGAACATGATTTATTTGAAATATAAATATTTTGTAACAGTATACATGTCTTTACTGTCACTTATGATCAGTTTAATGCATCCTCTCTGAATAAAAGTATTACAAACATACTTACTGACCACAAACTGGAATGGCATAGGCCTAAATGTAATAATAATAACACACAGTTATCACTGTGGTCACAGTATTTTAGTTTAAAGTGGATTTTATCTGAACGTAGGCTCTGTTCAAGCTCTGTACAATGGCATGCCGGCTCATTTTGCTGACTCTCCGAAGACCGAGGCTGTGTATAAAATGCTGTCTGTCAGCTTGCCCTCACCTGCTCCTGAAGCCATCGCTAGACTCTACCGGCCAGCCAGTGTGGTGGACAAAACACACATTAACACCAGGTACAGCAGAGAAACAAAATGATAACATAATGCACATTTCATCCTTAATATAAATGCTCTTCTGTTCCCTGGAGGTGGCTGGATTCATCTCGTTCACTAATGCAGCAGGGAATTCAAGAGAATGACAAACTATGGCTTCGATTCAAGTACTACACTTTCCATGATATGGATCCCAAGGTAGGGCTGTTTGGTTTGGGCATCCATGTGTGGACAAAGGACAAAGTTTATAAGAGTCAAGAAATTAAAATCGATTCTCTCTTTGCTGTAGTATGATGCAGTGCGTTTGACGCAGTTGTATGAACAAGCTCGCTGGGCTATACTTTTGGAGGACATAGACTGCACAGAAGAGGAAATGATGCTGTTTGGCGCCCTGCAGGTAGAAAACATAACAAGTAATACTGCCATGAAAACTATAAAACAGATTAGTAAAATTGATGTTAGCATTAAAGGATTATACAATAAGGCATTTACCTCTATTTCCTACTTTCTTATTCAGTACCACATAGGAAAACTGTCCTTGTCTCAGGACATGGTGTCTTCCTGTCAAGGGATGGATGACTTGGAGTCTGCCCTGAAATCTCTGGAGGTCAAGATGGTGGGAGATAGCAACAGCACAGACATGCTGGTGAGAGACACATTCTCTGTTTTAACAGAACAGCAAAAAAGGCACATGGAGACTGAATTGCAGAGACAGACTCAAAGGTATCAGAAGTACTGTCAGTAAAAATCGGATTTACTTTCACAGGAAAACATGACTGCTCCAGAGCTGAATGACTATTTGAAAATTTTTCGGTAAGGTTCTTTCCTTTGGCCAAGTCTGCTGAATTTTTTTATTTTTATTTTTTATGTTGGTTTAGAATCAGTTTTCACTCATAAATCTCTAGTAAATTTCAAAAACAATTGCAAAGAAACAACAAGTTTGAAAAATTTTGGATAAAACTTGTTATCCTTTTTAACATTTTAAGCCAAAAAATTTCAAATAAAGATAAAATAACTAAAATAAAGTGCATAATCATTTGATAATTAATCATTTCCACCCTGCAGGCCTAAGAGACTAACTCTCAAGGGTTACAAGCAATACTGGTGCAAATTTCAGGACACATCGATCTCCTATTATAAAAGCAGCGAGGACCGCTTTGGAGAGCCCATTCAACAGCTGAACCTGAAAGGTCATTTTTATTTTATTTTATTTTAACCCAATATTGAAATTTTGCTACATGAGAGAATCAGATGAAAGTGATTGAGTGAACTGAACATGCTGCAGTAGAAAAAGAGAACAAAAACTAAGATAAGTAGATAACTAATACTTCAATGATAAAATCTATTTGTTAAAGTAAGATAAATCAGATAAATCCCCTGCCCTTGTTAAGTTTAAAAAACAATGTTTTGCTTTGGTCTTTATGTATGCATATATGTATGTTTCATTGAGCCATTTCTGCACTGTGCTTGTAACATGTGTGAATATGCTTTCACACCTCAGACAAGGCTGAAACCAAAGTACACACTCATCAGTCTAGGCCATGTTATCTGAAACACATCTGCTTCTCTTTAGGCTGTGAGGTTGCCCCAGATGTCAGTTTAGCAGGCCAGAAGTTCTGTATCAGACTCCTCATTCCTGCACCAGAAGGCATGAATGAAATCTACTTGCGATGTGAAAATGTATGGAATTGTCACCAAGGCTGCATTTATTTGATCAAAAAACAGCAAAAACTGTAATACCGTGAAATGTTATTTCATTTTCAAATAATTTTTTATACTTTGGTCCCACTTTATATTAATATCCCACCTGAATAGCAGCAAAAGTGCTTTGCAAAAGAATATAAACACAGTACTTATTGTACTTATGTTTTGATGTTAGTAGTTAAGGGCACTTAATATAAAGTTGGACCTATATTTTAATATATAAAAAAAAATCCTGTTATGGAAATTCTTCAGTGTCACATGATCTTCCAGAAATCATTCTTAAATGTTGATCTCCTGCTTTTCAGTATTGAAAATATATTGTAATGCTTAATATTTTATGTGGAAACCATGATACATTTTTAGTATTCGTTGATAAATAGTCTAAAAGAGCAGAAATATTCGATATAGACATTTTTGTTGCAATGTAAAAGTATTTAATGCCACTGTTGATAATTTTAATGCATGCTTTTCAATGAAAGTATTCAAGATTAAAAACAAATAGTCTATTTTTAACAAATATAATTTTTTGTTCCCACCTGCCCTACTGAATCAGGAGAAGCAGTATTCTCAGTGGATGGCTGCCTGTAAGCTGGCATCCAAAGGCCTGACATTATTGGACATCTCGTATCAGAATGAAGTAAAGAACATCCAGACGTTCCTTTCAATGCAGCGTTCCAGCTCTGCAGCTCCTGTTGCACAAACTGACGACAGCATCAACACACTCGGCCTCGTCTCGCCCAGATACCATAAGAAATACAAGCCCAAACAGGTAGAGTGACCATGAAACTTGTGAGTTATTTCATATTGTACAATGCACTGCAATGTTTGTTTCACTTCATCTATTCAGTGTTTGTGAAGCCTTCACCTCTTCTTGTTCTTTTCAGTTAACCCCTCGTATCCTGGAGGCCTATCAGAATGTCGCCCAGCTCTCTTTGACGTCTGCCATCTTGAGGTTCCTGCAGATCTGGCAAGCTCTGCCTGATTTTGGAACTTCCTACTTCATGGTCAGGTAAATAGACTAACCCTAGAGGCACAAAAACATGGTCAGCTCATGATGTACCTTTTAAACAAGCTTGCATGCACTTGTAGGGGTCTTTAGGAAACAGCAGGTATACTATGATATGTGGAAACACAAAATATTTATTTTATAATTGTCATCGAAGGTGATCAAGCTTCACAGTACACTTGTTTCTCAGGTTTAAGGGCAGTCGTAAGGACGAAGTTCTGGGCATCGCTAACAACCGTCTAATCCGTATAGACCTGGGAATCGGCGATGTGGTGAAGACTTGGCGTTATAATAATATGAGACAGTGGAATGTTAATTGGGATATACGACAGGTAGGTTTCACTAAAAGTATGATAAAAATGATAATAACTGTGTGATACATTTCATTTAAATGAAGGAGCCTTTATTCTTGCCCTACGCAATTTATCCCAGACTTACTGTTCAAAAGTTTGGGTCAGTAAAACACACTCAACAAATATGAAGCAGTTCAACTGTTTTTTTAACATTATAGAAGATTTGTTTCTTGAGCACCAAATCATCATATTCGGATGATTTCTGATGGATAATGTGACAATGAAGACTGGAGTAATGATGCTAAAAATTCAGCTTTGACATTACAGGAATAAATTACATTTACAATTACATAAACGCAGCCTTGGATGAGAAACATCTTACCTATGGCTTTAAAAACTTTTTGAATGGTAGTGTATGTGCTATGACACATCTTATATAATACACTTTTCACTTAGAAATTCAGTCATTTATATCATCAACACCTGTCTGTCTCTATTGTAGATGGCGATTGAATTCGACGGAAACATTAACATAGCATTCAGCTGTGTGAACGCAGACTGTAAGGTTGTGCACGAATACATTGGAGGATACATCTTCATGTCCACTCGCTCCCGACAGCAAAGTGACACACTGGACGAGCAGCTCTTCCACAAACTCACCGGCGGCCACGACGCTCTCTGAGCACCAAACAATGACTTACAGAGGAAAAAAACATTACTGAAGCTACAAATGGAGGAAAATGATAATAATTCATTGTTAGCACTGCACAGCATCTGACCCTTTGTTTTGCTTGTTTTCAACGAGTCATTATTTAGTGATCAATATCCAAGCATTGAATTAAGAATGTCTAAATGTCTCTTGATGCTTTCAATAACGTTACACACACATGTAATAAGTCTGTATCAACCATCACACTTAATATATGACTGCATAACAGTAAAAAATAACAAAATTAACAATTTCAAATGTCTGAAAACTATCTATCAGTATTGAATTTTGTCATTAGGGTGTCTGTATTTCTGTCATCTCATGTGAGTAACAGCTCAGGAAACCACTATCATTGTCTGACCAGACAATGGACTATTAGTCAATAGCTCACAATTTCCTATCTCTGTCCAGCAGAGTTTCAGTTACTGCACCAGGGTTATTTTTAAATGGTTGGGAGAGTTTAGTATTGAGTTAACAAAGTGCCATCTCTGCATTCTCCTGATGAGTCCACAGCCTTGCTGATTCTCCATTATTCACAAGAAACATCATGTGTTCAAATACTGTGCGTAATACTAAACATTATGGTACAACATTATATTCATTTAAATCATGAAATTTGTTTTTACTATTTGAGTGTGTGTATGTACAGCCAAGTTTATGAGCTTCTAGTAGTAATTTCAAATCACTCTCAACCAAAAATAAAAAATTTAAAAAAAAATTAAAAAGACCTAAAATCTACAAACAATGTGGTAAGATTCTGCATTATTTTGTAGGTTGGGTTTTTTTCTGGTGTTACTTTATTTTTATTTTTATCTGTATCCATACCCATTGTGATTTCCATATTTGTATTTCACTTTGGATAAGAGTAAGTGCTAAATCACTAATCTGCTAAATTCTTTCAAGCTAAATAAAAAAAGTGTAATTTGGTATATGGGCTGTTCTCATCCAAGGAGGAGAATAGCATGGACTTTTTATACCCATATACAGCATTTGTAATTATGAAGAATAAATAATAGCTACCATGTGAAAATGTTAAACTTCCTCAAACAGGTTTCTGAAACAACTCCCACTGCTCAGTTCACTAGAAGTGTCAGGGTCTGACTAAGTTTCCAGTCTTTCAGTCCAGCCAAAGAGTCTAGAAGTCAATCTGTTCTTCAGTGTTATGCAATGCTATACTTACTGGATTGTTAAGAATAATCCAAAGTAGTTTTTCTGATCTTTTATCTAGACCAGTAGTTTCTCTTCCCTCTTTGAAAATATGTAATGTTGACCTCTTAGAATATAAGTGTAATGACAAACTTATTTATAAAGAATTTCAACGTATCATCACTGGTGATTATAAATGTTATTTTCTGGGAGATGTTGAAACCTCAGTAAGGGACAAAGCTTTTACCCGTTATATGGCTTACCCAGTTGCTCCAAAGGTCAAGGAGACTCATTATAAAATTATGTTTAGGATATATCCAGTTAGTGACTTTATACAAAAACGATTTTATTTCGATGTGGATCCTTGTGGTCTCTGCTCTTGATTTCCTGAAACAATTCATCACCTTTTCTTTTACTGTGAGGTTTCTTCTAAATTTTTGTTTGATATACATAGCTGGTTGTCAGTAAAAATGTAGACAGTTTCTCCTATAACCCAGCAAGATGTGCTCTTTTTTAAATGTGATTTAAATTCATCCTTCTCTGATGTTGTGAATTTTGTTTTGTTGATGAGTAAATATCATATACATACTTGTAAATGGAAAAAATGTAAACCTTCCTTCAATATATTCTTATGTGAGTTTGTTAAAATGTTTCAGAGCTTAAAATGTCTCAAAAAACTTAATCGAAAATCGGAAAAGTTATGCTTCTCTTTGTAAAAATATCTTTTTTTTTTCTTTTTTTTTTAATTAAATAACTTCATCGACTACAATTTTGGTTTCATCCTTCCTCCTTGTTATTGTGTTTTTGTTTTATGTTATTTATTTTTTTTCTTTTTTCTCTTTAATGTAAACTCTGTGCTGGTCAATATGAAAGTGTCTTACATTGTTGGTTCCCTGTCTTGTTATGTATTGTTATGGGAAGTCGTGGCCTAATGGTTAGAGAGTCGGACTCCCAATCAAAAGGTTGTGAGTTTAAGTCTCGGGCTGGCAGGAATTGTAGGTGGATGAGTGCATGTACAGTTCTCTCTCCACCTTCAATACCACGACTTAGGTGCCCTTGAGCAAGGCATCGAACCCCCAACTGCTCCCCGGGCGCCGCAGCATAAATGGCTGCCCACTGCTCCGGGTGTGTGTTCACAGTGTGTGTCTGTGTGTGTTCACTGCTCTGTGTGTGTGCACTTCGGATGGGTTAAATGCAGAGCACAAATTCTGAGTATGGGTCACCATACTTGGCTGAATGTCACGTCACTTCACTTTAAATTAAGCATTAAAAAAAAAAAAGTTCTTCAGTCCAGCTGAGGGCGACACTCAGACAAATACATGCAGCACGTCATAGCGAAGAAGACGTCACCCGGAAGTCGTCCCCGTGTAACACACGCTTGTAAACAACTCTCGAGCTTCCTACAGATCAAGGTGGAAAACATTTATGATCGTTTTTTTTTATTTTACCAAACAGCAGGTAAATTAGTAGCTTATTTACTTAAAACCTGACGTATCAGCGATATTTGCTATAACTTTTCAAGTTAAATCTACGTCAAATACAAAAGTTGCTGTAAATTATACTTAACGTTAAGATATCGTAACCGTCTGGTTTCTATGTTAATTATGCATTTCTACTCTTTCAGCAGATTTTTTCTTTCTTTCTTTATTTTATCATATTTTTTTATGTAATAATGATTTCTGTCTTTGTTTGTGTGTGTTTTTCACATTCCGAATGATTTGTTTCGAATTGATATCTTGAATCTCCGATCGTGATCTCTGTTAGGTGTAAGGTTAGCTGAAGATGATGTCGAAGGAGGAGGGCAGCGTTAAAGTGTCGGAGGGGATCGTAGATCTCGAAGAGCCAAAGAAAATGACCCGAGAAGACTGGAGGAAGAAAAAAGAGCTGGAAGAACAGAGAAAGTTAGGAAATGCTCCGGCTGAAGTTGACGAGGAAGGAAAGTATGTTTTTGCAGATGAACGTAATACATAACTGTTCATTCATACATATAAAACTTTAATAAAAAAAAAAAGGTGTTAATGTTTTTATCATTTATGCCATAACGTTTCCTGACCGTTAATATTTTGTTACCAGGGATATCAACCCTCATATTCCACAGTACATCTCATCTGTCCCTTGGTACATCGACCCATCAAAGAGACCCACCCTCAAGCACCAGAGACCCCAGACAGAGAGCGAGAAACAGTTTACACCCATCGGAGATTGGTACAAAAGAGGTGTACAAGAAGTAAGCACTACATCTACCCAAATAGTCATATGTTATAAAAAGTGATTTAGTGTCTAAACCCTTTTTCATTGCCTCCCTGTCAACTAGAAATCAGTCAGCACAAAATACAGAAAGGGAGCATGTGAAAACTGTGGTGCCATGACTCATAAGAAGAAGGACTGTATGGAGGTAACTAGTTCATAGAATGTGTTATGATGGCGTTGTTGTATGTTAGTAATGCTCTTTCTATTATACGATCATACTATTTCGATCTAATACTGTGCAGTATATACTACTGTTCAAAAGTTTGGGCTCAGTAAGATATATTTTAAAGAAAGTAATGCTTTTATTCAGCACGGATGCATTATATTGATCAAAAGTGACAGTAAATTCATTAATAATGTTATAAAAGATCAGCATTGATATTAATTAGAAATGTGTCTTAATTGTGTCATAATTAGAAATGTATACTTTAATATAGAAAACTTTAAATGTTATTTAAATTGTAAATAGTACAAAAAATGTTTACTCTTGTTGATTTGTTGTTTTTGTTGTTGTTGTTTTTTGATCAAAGAAATGCAGCCATGATTCGCATAAGAGACTCTTTTTAGAAAAATTTTAAAATCTTACAGACCCCAAACTTTTGGTCGTTATTGATTTTAGAAATAAAACCTGCATTTTAATTTTTGATTACAATGTGTGCAAAAAATGATTTTGATAGAGACCCAGAAAAGTTGGAGCAAAGTTTTCTGGCACAGGCTTGGCACCAGATGAGCATGAACAGATCCAGCTCTCAATGGATTATGATGGAAAGAGAGATCGCTGGAATGGCTATGATCCCGATGAGCACACGCGCATTGTAGAGGAATATGCAAAAGTTGATCTGGTAAGTCATGTTGTTGGATATTTATGTGTATTTGTTTATTTTATTATGCAGCTAAGCTATTTTTTTTGTGACAGGCTAAACGCACTCTCAAAGCGCAGAAACTCCAGGAGGAGTTAGCTTCTGGTAAATTAATAGATCAAGCTGTAAGTATTCAAAATTAAATCTTTTTCTTGGTATTTTTCTACATTCCTCTTCTAGCTGTGTGATTTCTAAAAATGGTTAATGTTTGTCACAACCTTTTATGTATTACCTTTGTGTTACTAAACAGTATGTCTTATATCTAGAACTCAAGGAGGCATCTTATCGATGATGCAGCACAGGTAAATGTCATATTCAGATGAATCTTTATGCACTTTGTAGACTATAAAATAAAACTCAAATCATAAAGCCACTTCACTCACTCAGTTCAAATTTTTTCCTCACCCTGTCCAGGACCACAGCAGTGAAGATGAGGATGACGACAAATATGCTGATGACTTCGACATGCCTGGACAAAACTTTGATTCCAAGAGACGAATCACAGTTAGAAACCTGAGAATCCGGGAGGACATCGCTAAGGTAAAAATAACTCTGAAGTTTTGCAAACCAATCAATGTTACTTAAAGGCATGACGCTACTTGTTTTTCTAGAAATATGTGCATTTTATTTATTTATTGATTGATTGGCAGCTGCGTTAATAAAGTCACTTATAAAATCTTATGGTCTTATCATCAGGATTTGTAGTAGCATAAGATTACACATGAATATTTTTACCACAGTCTGATGTATCATGTTTTTCCCAACTTACTTTACAGTATCTCAGGAATCTGGATCCAAATTCAGCATACTACGATCCCAAGACTCGAGCTATGAGAGAGAACCCATACTCCAACGCTGGAAAGACTCCAGAAGAGTAGGTGCTTTTCTCATTTTCTGTGCATTCAATCAAGGGAAACGTTGGGACGTTACAGGCTTCTTGCAGAAATCTTGCAGAATGTGTACTAAGTAGGGGTTACAACACACATTGTTCACTACTAATCAAGGCATAAGTAGATCTAATTAAGTTGATGAACAAAGCCTGCTTAACGCCTAGAAAGCGGATGTTCTTATGCTTACTACATTTCAAGTCATCACACTTAATCACACAGTCCTTGAGTGTCTCTTTCTGTAGTTGTCTCTGCCTGTCTTTAAAAGGATGTGTTTGGTTCGTTAGGGTGGGCTACGCTGGAGACAACTTTGTGCGCTACTCTGGAGACACCATTTCCATGGCCCAGACACAGCGTGAGTAGTCTTTGTCAACTCATACATAAACTCCTCTCTACCTGACGTTAAATGTGGGCTCCAGACTCTCAGTTCCTGTTGGTCTAACATTGTTTTGTGTGTCTTCTCTGCAGTCTTTGCTTGGGAAGCCTATGAGAAGGGATCTGAAGTGCACCTCCAGGCAGATCCCACCAAGCTGGAGCTTCTCCATCAGTCCTACAGAGTCAAAAAGGATGAATTCAAAGAGAAACAGAAAGAGAGTATTTTGGAAAGGGTACGGTTTAGAATCTCCTTTTTTTTTTTACACATAGCAAAACGTCTTTCATCCTCTGCTCGGTGTACTGATGGCTTCATGTCGCACTTCTCTGCAGTATGGTGGGGAGGAACACTTGGACGCCCCTCCACGAGAGCTTCTGCTGGCTCAGACAGAGGAGTATGTGGAGTATTCTCGTCATGGGGCTGTGTTGAAAGGACAGGAGAAGGCTGTGGCATGTTCCAAATATGAGGAGGATGTGCTCATTAATAACCACACGGTTAGTTTGCTGGCACTAATGGAAGTGCTACATAACAGGACAAGTGGCATAATAATAATAGATTAGTTTTATGAATGTTAAAGATGTGTTCCTTTGGTTTTGCAGTGTATCTGGGGATCGTATTGGAAAGATGGCCTTTGGGGTTACAAATGCTGCCACTCGATGGTGAAGCAAAGTTACTGTACAGGAGAAGCTGGCAAGAAAGTAGTGGTGCGAATCAAATTTATCCAAATTTACATTTTATCCAACACAAATCTCTTCTAAAAACAAATTGTCTCCTTTTTTTTTCAGAGCAATTCTTGTGTTCCATTTGAAGATGATGGAGAGGAGGCCCAAACGAGTAAAGAACCAATGACACTTTTACAGGTACATTTTACAGCCGCCTTTCTTTTGTGATATGATTTCAGTGGAAGAACATGGAAGGTAGATGATTGTATTACACTAATATGTTTTTTTTTTTAATTCACAGATGCACCAGGAAAAAATGAAAGACAAGAAAAAGAAGAAAAAGAGCAAGAAACATAGAGATTCTGACAGCAGTGATGAGGACGACGAAGCAAAAAAGACAGAAAAGCTGAAGAAGGTGGATGGGCTGTTCCTGCCACACAAATTCGTATCTTCATATTCAGATGCATCAGTGTTCTACAGAGCCTGTTGTAAAAGAAAATATTGTGTCTTTTTGTGCAGGCATTGAGTGCAGAGGAGCAGAGGCTGAAGCAGTTGGCTGTAATTATGCAGCTCGACGAGAGGAAGCGGCCGTACAACAGCTTAAAAGAAGTGCGTGAACCCACAGAGGAGGAGATGGAAGCCTTCCACATGAAACGTTACCGGCCTGATGACCCCATGGCCCCTTTCCTGAAGCAGTGAATGAAAAAATAAAGCGATGTCACAGTCACTGTTTTTGTAAAATCTGTTACGGTTGAATCTGTGTTACGAAAAGACCACTGTTGAGCTAATAATGGGAAACATTCCATATTATTAACATCACAGTCTGTTAGATCCTTCAGTTTTAACATCTTTATACTTTATATAAATCTGTGCAGATTATAGTACAAAATAAATCAGATGTATTTTCTCAATGTTTTCATAATGTGTTTTTATTTGTTTTGTTTTTTTGACAGTACATGGTTGTATTAATCTTTTAATAATAAAGTGCCCCATAAATCACAAATGGGTTATGCTTGGTCAATCGTCTGTTTTGATTTAACAGATATATTCCATTGTCAAATATGTTCAAGTTATTAAAATAGACTCATAATGAAAATCATCTGACTAGTGGTTGACATTAAACATATTTAAACCTGAACATGGCTATGTTTGGTCTTGTTATGGTTTTTTCTAAGTGCCATGTAATCCAAAACATTGCAAATACACAGAAATGTTAAGAGTGGGTGATGTAAACGAGTACATTTCACATGGCTGTAGTTTTGTGTAATATAAAGCTGTTTTTTAATTGATTTGTGGGCTGCAGAACTACAGTTTAACAGTCTGATGAATTTTCAAACGAATCCCCTCCCCGATTTTGTTCAGTTACATCATGGATGAACTATCTGGCAGAGCATGTCCGTGCTAAAACTGGGTGTTTGCCTGCAAAGTTGTGTGGAGGACATGTAAGATACAAATCGATTCAAAATCTTGTTTATATTCTCCATTTTTGACTTAGCCAAAAGAGCTGCTGGACCTCTACTTTGCATTACAACGCCAATCTCATTCCTCTGGTGAGGATTTTTTTTTCTAATGCATGCTTTAAATGTGTTGTATAAATGTGTTCTGTGGTCGTTACTTAAATTTACTAACTAAATAAAACTGTTCACCAATAGACCTAAGTCAAGTTATAACCTGCATTATTCACAACCTGCATGAATATAATGTGATTTATGGTGCTTATCTCTGTGAATGACTCTGTATATGTATATATACAGGAAATTCATGGAAATTCCCTACAACAAAAAAATCTGGCCCCATCTGCTCTGTTTGCAGGCACAGCTGTATCATGCATCAGTTACTGGCTGTTTGCCTGCTGTCTCTGTTCTCTGTGCTGACTGCAGACTCGTCCAAGAAGGGACGCAACTTTACTATCTATTCATCACAGCTTAGCTGCAGTTTGCCAGGCCCTAAGGGTCCTCAAGGGAGTCCAGGTGCAGCAGGTCCCAGTGGTAACGTAGGCAAGATGGGGATGCCAGGTGCTGATGGCCAGGATGGGAAGGATGGTGACAGGGGAGAGAAAGGACACAAAGGTAAAGCATATGAACATGTCTGTTGCAGTTATAATGCCATTAATGAAAAATAACATTCAAAGTATTAAAATATGCGTTATTTTTGTTGAATATTAAAGTTGTCATTTTTTTATATGAAATCACATTTGGACAAAAAATGAAAATAAAATGGGCAAGTTGTTTCATAATACATGATACAACCTGTCTGCAAAATAAGACAGGTTGTATTTAAGAAATTTAAATACACTAAATACATTTGTGAATTTTATTCTCAAATGTCAGGTGAACAGGGTCGTCCTGGGAACCCTGGAAAATATGGACCACAAGGACGCCCAGGACTTGTTGGGAAGGCAGGACCACGAGGCCTTAAAGGGGTGCGAGGGGCACCTGGTGTGTCTGGAGTTCCTGGGATCAAAGGAGAGATGGGAGATGTGGGGGAAACGGGCGCTGCTGGAAGCTGTGACTGTGGAGCAGAGGCGCGATCAGCTTTCTCAGTAGCGGTAACCAAGAGCTATCCCAAGGAACACACGCCCATTCGTTTTAACCGTATTTTAATGAATGAGGGTAACCATTACAATGTCACCAGTGGCAAGTTTAACTGTGCGATTCCTGGTGTGTATTACTTCACATATGACATTACGTTGGCTAACAAACATCTGGCAATCGGGCTTGTCCAGAATGGCCAGTACAAGATCAAAACATTTGATGCCAACACAGGAAACTACGACGTGGCCTCAGGATCAACAATACTTAGACTGCAAAAAGGAGACCAGGTCTGGCTTCAGATCTTTTATTCAGAACAAAATGGACTGTTTTTTGATCCATACTGGACAGACAGTCTTTTCACAGGATTCCTCATTTTTGCTGATCAGGCTGCTTGAAATGAGGTGAAGACCAATTCTGGATCATCCTGATTGAACGTTTTATTTGTTTTGTATACATTTGATAAAAATGGCCCCCAATAACCTGTATTTACAAACATTTTATATGAAAATATAAATAATAAATTTGAAATATAAAAACTATATATATAATACTACCGTATATAAATAATACTAAAATAACACTGCTCATCAGATTCGTTAGACAATAAAATTTAATATTTTAATTGAATAAATGCCTTTTACATAAAATCAATCAACAGATTTTATTTTCCACATGAAATATTTTAATGAAGTGAATATGATAACCAGTTCTGAATCACCCTGATTGAGCATTCCATTTGCTTCATATTACATCAAATAGTCCCAATTAGCCCTGTGTTTACAGATCCACCACAACAGTATTAGACAAGGCAAGGAACATGTAGAAAGGCAAGGAAGAAACATGTAAAAAAACAAGGCAAGGAACATGTAGAAAGATGAACAGACTTACAAGAAATAAACGACACTCAACACTCAAATTTATTCCTTATAAATTATAGGAAAATACTTTCTCACTTCAAGTATTTTGCAACTTTTACCTCAGTCTTAGGCCCCCAATAATCAGGAAGACCTTTTACCCCAAGGGACTTCTAGCCACGTTGTACACTATGTTGTTAGTCACATATGACTTTTGATCTTCTACAAGATTGTTTTGTCAATGACCCCCTCATTTCTATTGTTTATTTACTATTCCCATAATCTAATCTTGTATTATGGTTCAAAGGTTTAATAGACCTTGTCTTGTTGAAACATGCTGTTATTGGAGATCTGTGAAACCCTCCTTTCCAAGTATAATTTTGTCCAAAAATAGCAGCCAATCACGCTGCTGTCATCATCTTATCAATATAGGTTAATGTGTAAAACCACTATTTACACAAAAGTGTAGAGTTGTTGAGCCTTTGAACTCTCATGTGACAGGTTATGTAATGTTACTATGATTATGCATTATTTGTATCATACAGAAATCTTTCCCTCATATAACGTATCCCACTACAATATCAATACATGTACAGTGCACACACTTTTAAAATGTACATATTTTAACAGAACGACAGCATTTCTTTAAGATGTAATTCTGTCTGTTCATTCATAGAGGTCTCTAGAGTATTTCTTATGTACCACGATTATTAGAAAATAATTTATTCAAATACGGAATGTGCGTTTGAGCTTGGAAAATCGTACAATGTACGTCAATGATGACGTGTTATTGTAATTTCCATACGTCTTAGAACGTTCGACTGTAATTGGCGGGAGAAGCGCCAAGCCCCTCCCATTGTCCGGATTTTATTTCAAAAGAAGCACTGGATGTCCTTTCGTCGACAGAAGGAATAAACCATTCAATGTCGTGTAGGTGAATATATCACTAAAATATATTGCTATTTTGTATTTTTTCCATATACGTTTTGGATTTGTTTGAAATGTTGGCATTCCAAATGTAGTCTTAATATGTCATATATAGAGTAACTTACTACTTTATGGAATTTTATTAGTGCATAAAAACCTAATCTACTGAACCCCCCTATCAAGATATAGTACACGTGTCACCCTGGAAAATGATGACACTTATACCGGCTTTTTTCCATATAGACAACGAAACATGTCTAAGTAGTGCCCAAAAATCTTTTACAAATGTTATATAGGTTTGTAAACTTATTTCTTCGTTAGTCATACTTAAAGCCATAGTTTGGGTTATCAGTTTAAAGTGCGGTTCGAAGGGCTGTCAACCGAAGAAGAACAATGTATCCGACCAGGCGCTGTTCATCGCTGCTTCACCGAGAACTAGCCGCAGTCTGTCTATCATCACTGGGGACACATCCAAAGAAACACGGTCCGCTCAAGAACAGCAGCCTTCCGAGTTCACGACTCTTCCATACCAGCGTAATTCATCCTCCTCCAACCAGGTCCAACTCATCACCCCTCCTGCTCGGTTCTTTACAAGGTAATTTAAGATTTCATCGCATATTCTTTTGCCTTACTAAGATCATGGTTGTGTTTATAAACCGAATTGAGCTCTTTGCCTAGAATAGTAGGTGAATTGGAACATTCTGAGACAGTCTTCGAGTCAAATTCAGTTTTTAGGTGTCCCTCGTGCTATGACAGATGACTCGTGTACAGTAAGAGGGAGAGTGATGACTTGTCATTCACCCTTTGAGGTGTGGAAACATATTGCAGTTTCCCATAGCAGATCCCCAATAACTGTGTATACTGATTTTGGTTATGTAAAGGGCATTTTATTATCTTTTTTGTTTAATTTGTTTTTATTTATTAAAAAGCAGTATTATTTATACTATTATAATATTTATTTTGGAATTAAGCTTTATTTGTATATTTTATATTTTTATATTGTTTTATATTTTATTTTACATTATGTGCATTTGTAATTCTTTAGTTTAAAAAAAAAAACATTTATATTCAGCTTTAATTTATTTTTATTTCAGCTTTAGTAATTTTAGTACTTCAACTAAAATTGTATTCATTTATTTGTCAAGGCATCATTTCTTATTTAGTGTGGGCCTTTCATCTAATATTTATATTTCTAGTTAGGAACAACCAAACTGCTAGAGTCATTAGAATTTCATACCGTTTTGTCTTGAGAAAATCAGTTCTGAAGGTTAGGGTCATTTTGATACATTATTATATTTAGTTTTTCTTAACATTGTTTGCCTGGGTTAGTTCGGTGTTCTCTACCTAGATCTATTCTAGTGTGCCTTCAAGGTAACTTGATAGTCCTGCTAAAGGTCAGTGAACAGTACACCCTTTGAACAGCCCCCTAACGGTTCAATCCCCAAACTGAACCTTTTTTCTATGTTATCTGATTTAGATATGCTATCTTATATATTTACCAACTCTTCCTCTGCTGTGAAATACATTTTAAAGTATAAAACTGTACTTTAAAAACAAGAAAAATCTGAATGTAAGCCAGTAAATTCAACAAAACACACTGCTATTAAAATCTATTTGTATATTTAACATACTGACAACCACCATAATAATGCAGGTGGTAAAAGAGAAACCCACTTGAAGAATCAAAGCTCATCACAAGGTGCACAGAGTCATTCATGCAAACACAAAACACCTTCACATGATACTTGAAAAAATGCAATGAACTGTCATTAAACAACAGAAGACTGAAGCCTAATGTTACATCTCTAGATTGAAGTATGTATACAAGTCTGAACAGGCAAATATCAAGTTTCGCTTCATAAACTTCTGTGTCAAATGAAGAACTAAATGTCAGAGCTTATGGAGAGAGTTCAGATGTGTGTCAGTTGTGTAATAAGGCCTTATATTCTCATGCTCCAAATTGACTATTTTGTTTGTTGGTTTTGGGTTATAGGTTTTTTTTTTTACAATAATTATTAATGCAATTAACAATTAACAATATTTCTAACAGCATTTGTTAGTCTAGCTAAATGCTAATTTATTAAAATATTATTATTCATTGTTACTTTATGATTTTTCATGATGCATAAAATTATTTAATATTTTTAATATTTTATAGTTTAGGGTCAGTAAGAAAGAAGTCTCTTATGTTCACAAAGGCAGTTAAAATAACTGTTTATATTAGGGCTGCACGTTTTCAAGTTTTTCATTAACCGTTAACCGAGGCCCTTAGCGGTTAATAATCGGTTAACCATAGTGTGCGCCAGGGTTTCCGTTGTCCGGTAATTTCCAGACATTGGCCAAAAAAAAAAAAAAAAAAAAAAAAGTCCGACAAAATTTAATCTCACCGGTCAAACTGTCCTATTAAAACTACCTAATAATCCCGCCCACTAACACAATCTGTATTTGAGAATAAGCCTAAAATGTATAAAGCAAATAGGCTATACACCGACCTTTGGCTATGTTATAAAGGAACAGGCTCTAGTAATGGTTATGTAACTTTCCGTGTTTAGGCGAAGGTAACAAGCAGGCTCCGCGGCCGCCTCGCTAAGGCTATGACTATGATATGTTTGACAGATACAATATTTGAAAATCGATAATTATTTTTTTTAATTACATTTATATCTGAATTTATGTCAACCTATAGACTTTCAAATATCAAAATGTCATGAATTAATATGTATTTGTGTACAAAATGACATATAAACATATTTTCCTATTATATTTTGCCTGGAAACGCTTCCAACAAGGCGTCAGTTCTATTTCAAGCATGCACGCGTCGAGCCGCGCCTGAGCCGCGCGTCTCACGCAGGCAGTCGGCAAGCTCTAACCTGTTAACATGGGAGCCGAATTAAAAACAGACACGCCACGCAGCTGAGATGCTTTCGCTCATCGCCACGCATCCAGTGAGTCCTGACCGGCCTAATGATGCCCGGGTGTTGGCTGTTGAGATTACAACAACGAGGTTGTACTTGAAGTATATCTAAGCACTGTATTGCAATACTTGCATTTTGCCCCGTCACTCTCAATTTTAAAGTGCTCCAACGCTGTACTTTTTTTTGCCCGCTTCATATTAGAAAAATGACTTCTTCTTGTGGACATTACAAATGTCTGGGAGCGCTCTGGCGGTCTCTGGTGGTGCAAAAATGTATTACAACTAAATTCAATGCACGCCATTGACGTCACTTAACCGAGCAAAATGTTTCACTCGGTTACGCAATTTTTAACGGTTAATCGGTTAACCGGTTAACCATGGACACCCCTAGTTTATATATATATAGAGAGAGAGAAATTAATATTTAGTTTTGTTCAAGATCAGTTTTGTTCAAGATCATAATATACAATGAATTAACTTTATTGTAAAGAGTAAGTGAAAAATTGTGAGCTTTATTACATTCCAGACTAATAAGCCACTGTCTTCTTAAACCATATATTAAATTAGGGCTGAAGTGTTCTCTTCACTGTGTATAACCGTGTGTGTGTGCACATGTTATGCACTGGCATGATTCGAATCCCTCTCGTGACTTTTGTAAATGTGTCATTGTGCAGAATGAATGGTAGGGGAAGTACAGACACACTGGTTCATTCAGGAACCCCTTTGTGCAGGAAAACACACACAGATACAAACACACTATCACATCCACAGCACCCAGAATCTTCACATACGAATACATAAGAGCTCAGTGGGTGAATGTTAGTGTTCTCTCTCTGTTGTACACTAACCTACTGACCGGAGTGGACACTGGATCAACACTGGATTAGTCCTGAAGTCCCTCAAAGTTTGTGACTTTAGTTCACCTGCATCAGAGACATACAGTGGGAAAGGATATAATAAGAGGTATTTTAAAAAAAACTTTACATTTTTTAAATGTACATAAGACCTAAATGTTTGAGAAGTGACCACATGGGCTATAATCCCTGAAGAGTCATTGATTAAATGAAAGTGAATGTGAAGTTTAAACTTAGACGAGATGACAAATATGATGCTAAGAGTTGCATGTGACTTATAAAACTGGTTGGTTTAAATTGTACGGGTACTGTGTGGTTTAAATGATTACTAAGCAGTGACTAGCCTTGAGTATTCAGCACTTCACTTCAATAAATGGCAAATTTCTTGTCAGTTTTGAGATTCTGCTTTTTAAATTAATGACGACATAACCAAAGACAAATTGAAAGAGAGAGGCTGGATGTAGAGTTCTTGGATGTAGTATTCTTGAGGAGGTATAGGAGACAACAGAAGTGGAACAAGATGGAATCAGATGATATGCGTATGATTAATAAATCAAAAGCTGTGTCTGGCATAAACATTTAAGTCAAAATGCAAATGATCAGAATTACTCCTAAATATTCATTTTACTTAAACTAACGTTCAAATGTTTGACAGTTTTTTTTAATGTTTATTAAAGATATCTCATGCTCATGAGGGATGCATTTATTTGATTGAAATACATCAAAAACAGCAATAATGTGAAATAGTATTACAATTTAAAATAACTGTTTTCTATTTTAATAGATTTTTTTAAATATATATTTTTATCTTTGATAGCAATGCAGAATTTTCAGCATTATTACTCCTGTCTTAAGTGTCAAATGATCCTTCAGGAATCATTCTAATATGTAGATTTGCTTTTCTTTTCATTTTCAATGTTGTGATGCTTAATATTTTTGTTGAAAACATATTTTTTTGCAACATATCTTTATTTTACATTTAGAATAAAATATATTTATTGCCCCCCACTTCCTTAATGTATTTTTAAAAAGTTTGAACATTAATGTAAATGTAAAATAAAGATGACATGTATGCAAAATTCCTACTGGTTTTGGTCATTTCTAATGTGTTCTGAGAGGTTTTAGTATGGTTGTGCAGTTACTAGAATAGTTATCTATTACTATTATGAGTAATATGAGTTGTCATTCATGTCTAAAACAAGTTAGAATAAGGTTTATATATAATAAATATAAGCAATAGTAACAGTGTTTTCTAATGCAAACAGCAGTAATAAAGGTTCCTGTTGTGGCACGGTTTGTTCTCGATATTGCACCTGGGAGTTGTCATGACAGACAGTACACAGCAGTTTCCATGGCTGCAGTTAACCCATTGTCAGCTAACATGATGAATAATGAACATAGCGGTAAACTAGCATACACACATCTTGTATCCATCAAGGTTAAATTGAGAGGCTAAAGAGGTTAATCAAAGTCAAGAAACATGCACACACTCATGCAAGAATGTTTATAGGTGATTCATATCTGGTTAAACCTCTTCTAAAGACTCCGAACAAGCCCAGACAGATGCTGAAGCATAAGAGACATGTCCCTTGTGAACTTATCAGTGCTTTAAAAGGAGAAATACTTTTCAACATTACACTCACAATGTGCTGTGAGGTATCAAATAATAACCAAATGACGTTGTTTCTAGATATACAAGTTTATTGTTGTTTCTATTTTTTATTTTATTATACTTTATTTTAGTAATACACATTAACAACAGACAGTACTTAAGACCTAATTCATTTGCACTTTAAATAGCTACCATGTGCTGTCATACTATTGTTTACATTGTCATACACAGTAAGCTGTACCGCTGCTATTTATATCTTCACTGGCTGTTGTCTGTTTTGTATAAAGTATGTTGTCATTTTTCATACTGTGTACTGTTTACAAGTTACAGTCTTGTCTAGAATACACAATCATTTCACCTTGTGAACAGCATCAACAGAAATTAAAATAAGGTCTAATCGGACAATATAATTAAAAGAAGCATGAAGTAGATAAATATAAGACTTTAAAAAAAAAAAAACCTGAAGGCATATAATGGCTTTAAATCTTGTACGTATATATATATATATATATATATATATATATATATATATATATATATATATATATATATATATATATATATATATATTAATAAACATCCATGAATCATTATAAATCTGTAAAGTTTAAAAAAAAATTCTGTGTATTCATGTTTTGTGATGTGTGTGCAGTGTGTCAGATGGGGAGCAGCAGCAGTAGACTCTTCAGTACTCTGGCCCAGACTCTGAGCAGCGCTGCGCTGACAGACCCACACGTGGAAGCTGACGACTATGAGCATGAGCAGGCTGACCCTGACGCTCTGCTGCGTGAATGTGAGGAGGTTTTAAGGAACCGGCCTCCTCGAATGCACCGAGACTTTGTTAGGACCAGAGCCTGCTCACTGCAGAACACACCCATCCGCATCATGCAGTGGAACATCTTAGCACAAGGTACAGAGTCTGTCTGCTCATGTCATGTATTTGATTCATCGTTGACTCACAGGGGGTAACTTAAATCAGAGGTTTTATGCTTTTTAATGCTACCAGCTTCCTAAAAGTCAGCTATATACGTATTTGCATGTGTAAAGACTCTTTTATACTGTGTGAGAAAAATAAATGTGATTGTTTCTGTAAAGTAAATAATATACCTTTATATTGCCACTGTATATATTGTAAAACAAATATTGTAAAATAGCATGTTCTCCTGCCGTTTAGTTCTTGTCTCCCTAGTTTCTGTCATTAGTTGCCTTGGTTACTTTAGTAGTTTGAGGTGTCTTGTTAATTTACCCACAGTTTTCTGCCATCTATTCTGTATTCTGTTGTTGTGCTGTCTTGCTCCAGTGATATTTCTGTGTTGCTTACTCATGAATTTATATTAAATACTTATTTTGGAGCTTCCTTCTTTGCCGTGCACTTTACAATCAGCACACGTGACACGTCTAAGTTTAGAATGAGAGTCAAATTCTGTAATCATTTTTAAATGATTGATTTAAAAATCTCTGAGGCTAATAAACTGTGTTAGACTTTACATTTTATTTTATAAATGTATCTTTATATGAATCTAGGACTAAAGACACCACCTTTAACTGCAGTGCTACCATATTGTGCTCAATACATGATGTAAAGATTATTTATTTTTCGTGTGTATCTGCAGCTCTGGGCGAAGGCAAGGACGGTTTTGTGCGCTGTCCGATGGAGGCGTTGAACTGGTCAGAGAGGAAGTATCTTATACTGGAAGAGATCCTTACCTACAGGCCAGATGTACTGTGTCTACAGGAAGTGGACCATTATTTTGACACCTTCCAGCCTGTGCTCGCCAGCTTGGGCTACCAGAGCAGCTTCTGCCCCAAGCCGTGCTCCCCCTGCCTAGACGTTCACAATAACAATGGCCCTGATGGCTGCGCTCTGTTTTTCAACCGACGTCGCTTCCAGCTGCTCCACACCACTCACCTTAGACTCTCTGTCATGATGCTCAAAACCAACCAGGTGGCCGTCGTGGCTACACTTCGCTGCAGGCTCACAGGTCAAGTCTTCTGTGTGGCGGTCACACACCTGAAAGCACGGAGCGGCTGGGAGTCGTTTCGTAGCGCACAGGGGGCTCATCTCCTCCAGCAGCTCTGCGTCCTAACCACACAGTCACACACAGAGATGGATGATGAGAACCGGACCAGGGTTTGGGAAAGCGAAGAGGGTATTCCGTTGGTGGTATGTGGGGATTTTAATGCGGAACCAAGTGAGGAAGTGTACGGGCGCTTTCTGTCTTCTTCTCTGGGGCTAGACAGCGCTTATAAGTGTCTGAGTGAGGACGGGAACACAGAGCCGCCTTACACCAGCTGGAAGATCCGGCCCAGCGGAGAGAGCTGCTCTACTTTAGACTACATTTGGTACTCGGAAAGAGCTTTCCAGGTGGATGCTGTGCTGAGGATACCGAACGAAGAGCAGATCGGGCCAGACCGGCTACCGTCGTATCATTATCCCTCTGATCATTTGTCTCTGGTGTGTGACTTAAGCTTTAGTCAGCGGCCTCATAGGCTCATGTAGCTGCCAATCATTAATGCCCCCAGCCTTCATCTCCAATAATATCCAGAATAGCTTAGGACATTCCTATTGTGTGTGTGTGTGTTTATGTCTGAATGCATTGTTTCAATGATTGTAACTTATTTTATTCACACAAACCTTATTTTTACTTGCTGATGTAGGTCTTAATGCACTTCTTTTCTTAATATCCTTGAAGGAGATTCACTATTATTATACTCTAATTGTTTAAGAAGAGGTTGTGCAATATATTGTAATTTAAGTGCTAAAGGATGATCTCAGGAAGATGCACATTCTCGATTGAAAGGCTGCACAAGTGTAAATATTTGTATATTTATATTGACTTTACTTTTTTTTCTTTTAGTAACACTGTAATAATTAATATGTTTGCCACTGACCAAAATATAAATATATATATCACAAAAATATCGTGTATTCAAATTGTGTGATCTCTTTCTATAATGATAAGCAAAAGTGGACTGGTTTAAAAAACATGAATTAGATTTAAATACACGTATAAACTTCCGTCATATTTATATAAAAAAAAGGTAAAACGGCAGAGTGCTGCTACTACAAGCTGCGTTATTTATTGCCCTAGGAGCATGAAGCCATAACAACAAAACCTCGAACTAAAGAGTTTACAAGTAAAAAGCCACAGTGCTCATAACACATGGAACAACATATATATTGCATAGCATCTCTTTTGGTGTGCACTTGTTAGGTCTACGAAACAATGTTTTCGTGTCATTACACGTCCATCGTTTTACCTTACCTGATATAAACGGCACTCATATCTAATGTCAGCGTTGGCTAACCTTTGTAACGTTATATTAAAAAAAGTTTTCACAAGTAAATAAAAGAGGCTCATAAGCTGCTTACTTGCTCATAAGATACATTTCTCTGATATCCATCTTTCTTTCAAGAGTTTAGATGTTAGTGACACTCGCACAATCATTTGTATCCATGGTCCTCAAACCATCAGATTCATCCGCACAGTCTAGCGGAGCGGAGTCGAAGCACACCTCACATAATTAACAGATGTCCCTCCGCATGTAACCTGTAGTTTTATGCTTCAACCTCTAGATGAAGAAAAGTTACATAGCGTGGATTTTTGCTTTAATGACCTACACAACTTTTGTATTTTAAACATTGTCATTTCTTTTTACAATTATTTAAATTATTCTTGCAGCCTTCTAAATCGATCCTTTAATGGTGAAATCTTTCATAATCTGGATGCAAAGACTGTCATCCTTCAGAGCCAATCTATTCTCGTCTGGATCCATCTGAGACAATTAGCAGAAATAGATTTACCCGTATCTTCTGGACTATAAGTCAAACTTTTTTTCATAGTTTGGCTGGTCCTGCGACTTATATAGTCAGGTGCGACTTATTTATCGCAATTAATTTGACATGAACGAAGAGTCTACAGCCGCCAGAGGGCGCTCTACGCTGTTCAGTGCTCCTGTAGCCTACATCTGAGCTGCGTATAGCGCCCTCTCGCGGCTGTAGACTGTAATGTTTTTTTCTTGGTTCTAAATAAACGCTATTTATAGTCCAGTGCAACTTATGTTTTTTCCTCATCATGACGTTTTTGGACTGATGCGACTTAATAGTCCGAAAAATATAGTAAATACAATTTAAGTTAACACAATAAATAGCTCTGCAGTAATCCTAGTACCTTCCACAGAGACTAATAAAGTCTCTACAGTAGTAGATTCTTTGGGTTGTGAAAAATGGTTTCATACTGGACCGAAATTGAACTGAAATGACTAAGATCAAACTTCACACCATGAAGACAAGTTTCCCACATTTAGACCAATAAACTTCCATGATTTTTCCATGTGTCATGGTAATGACTGGAGAGAGGTTTTTAAAATCTATCAATCAAGATCACATTTACAGTCATTTCTAGTAAAATAAATAATAATAATAAAAAAACTTTGAACCAGTTGTTTGTATATTTCTCTATATTTAAATCTACTTGGATACATTTTTAGGGTAAGAATACAACAAAATATATGCTTCATATATTGAATATTCAATATACTGTATAAGACATTCTTTCCCATTTTTGTACATGTGAAAAAAAAAAAAGATTTGCAAAATACAAAGCAGTGAATGCATGATACATGAAAACATACAATGATAAATGCACAAAGAAAATTATAAAAAAAAATCTGAAATAACAGGAAAAACATTTGAATGTCCTTCAGAAAAGTTTCCTTTAAACTGTAAAAAAAAAACATCTCATATTTACACAAAAAGCGCAATCAATTACTTTCAGTAATGATTTAGAAGAAAAAAGCTGACCTAAGGCTGCTTGTTTTATTATCAATAACTACCGCAATGGTATGTCTACGCACAGATTCTTTTATGCTCCAAATTACCAGGTGATGAAAATCTTGGCTGTTTCTCTTCACCCATATGACTTCCTCTCAGTCTTTAGCACCAAGTGAGGTTCGTTCCTACAGCATCACAGCACAGATGGTATGCTATAACAAAGCGTGATTTGAATAGATACATTTAAGAAATAAAAGAAGGAAGAAAGGCCATCTGACATCTAATCCAGGCTCAGGCTAGACAAACCACCGTGGGTTATAGTGTTGGACATGAACAAGCATCTGAGCTGTAGTGCTGGTTTCTTCAGTTTCACATAAGAGCCAGCCACTCTTCACATCACTTGTTTTATGTGCATCTGTGTCACAAGCGCTGATGTTGGTTCCAGTGATGTTAACTCAGCTCTGTGTGGTCGTGGGGTTCGTCTGTGTGCTCGGTGTGTTCTCTGCAGCCCTGTTAACTGTCTGATCCACAGAAACATCAGGAGATTCAACCTTAATAATAGTCACATCCTGTAAAGACATCGCTGGCTGTACGTTCGGCACCACGGTCACTCCCGGCTGCGAGGACACCACAGTTACAGGAGCTGTGGAGGCAGTGGTGGTGATGTTGGAGGGGACAGCGAGCTTCAGGACTTGGGCGTTGCTGGTAGACACAGTGAAAGGGGAGAGTGTACTCAGAGTGATGGGAGTGCCGGGTTTGCCAGGCATGGTGGGAAGGGTGATGAGCTGCAAGGTGATTCTCTCTCCACTTTGGCCCCGAGCAGGCACTAGCGTTGGCACGGCCTGGAGAACCACTTTGCCTGCGTTGTTAGCCCCAGCGACTGAGTTGGGCACAGGGAAGATCGGCGAGCGGACGGTGGGAGAGTTGACAGTTACTGTGGAGATTTTCTGACCCTGTGTTGTCATGAGTACAGGATACTGCATGGCAAGCCTCATTGTCCTGAAAACAACCAAAAAAGCATTGGGATACGTGCAAAGGTTAGGGGTAACGTTTAAACACTATAGGGCTGTATGAAATAAGACATTTTGATATAATACCCAGAGGCTGTTGCTATGTTGTCTGGCGACTGCTGCACAGTCATGAAGGCATCTTGTCCTGAGCTTAGATTGATGATTTTAGGTGCAGCAGAAGAGGGAGAGACCAGGGTCCCTTTGCCTTTTGGGTTGCTGCGATTGGATGCAGCTGGGCTCTCTCTCTTTCCTTCATCAATGCTGTCATCCATGTTGTCATCATCTATGAAAACAATGTCTTTGGGCATCTCCTTAAACTGATACACAAGTCTTTGGCCTTCCACCTTTGATAAAATGCCCCTTTGATAGTAATACCTACAATAAATAAATAAATAAATAAAAGCAAAGAAGAAGAAGAAAAAAACAAATCAAGATTCCAAGCACATTTTCAAGTTTACAAATAATTTAATTTAACAACAGACATTACCGGAGTGCTCTCCCCATTGTCTCATAGTTCATGTCAGGTTTATTCTTATGTCTGCCCCATAATTTAGACACCGCTTTGGAGTCCACAAGCTTGAATATGCCCTTCTCTTTCTGAGTCCACTTAATGTACTTTGGACAGGTTTCCTTGTCCTGCAGAAGGTCCAACAGGAACTCCCAGAGGTAAGTAGTTGAGCCTGTAAGAGACGGACTTAAAATTTGTGGCACCAGAAAATAAAATTCTCTTGCACAAATAAACAAAGAGAAACACTCACCCTTGCTGTCTTTTGATTTCCTCTTATAGACCATATCCAGAGAACCATCACAGAAACTCCTTGGCGTTCTGGGTTTTCGTCCTGCTGAAGAAGATCACAGCAAACAAATGAATCTCTTCTAGAAAATTACACAGTTTTTAACTATGCTTAGCTAACTTTTCCGCTTAGGTAATGTAATTAAGAAATTGAGGTGAAAGCGAACTTTAAGCAAATGCAATGTACTAAAATCATGCATTAGTTTCCAAACATATCAGTAGTTCATTGTCTTGGGTAATAGGAAATGTGGTTCACCTCTCTTTTTCTTCTTCAGTAAATCAGTCTCCTGCAGGACAACAATATCCTTGGCAACGGGTCCCATATCCTCTGATGTCACTTCCACCTCCATCTCAGATAACAGCTCCTCTGCAGAGATTAACATCTACTGTTAATTTTACTCTTCATACAAATTTGATATACAGAGTAAGTAGTAGTAACTTAAGTTCGGCCTGTATTGCAGCATGCAGTGCATGTGTAGATGTAAATCTCACCTGTGCTGCGATCCCCCTGCAAGCTGGCTGGTGAATCCATGTGCAGCAAAGCTTCAGCTGCTTCAATAGTTTTATCATGCACAGAGACCTCCACTAAGAAAGAGAAAAAATATAAAAAAATTTGCACAATTAAAAAAAAAAGAAAAAAAAAAGGAACAAATATATTAATTTAAATACACTATTCTAAAGCAAGAAATCCTTTTGCTATTTGTTAAAGACTAAAAACTGATATAGAAAATTTGAAATTGAGCTTGCTTCTGATTAAAAGAGCATTCTGCGTTGATAAACATGTTCCAGTACATAAAGTAATAAATTGGCGGTAAAGAAAAGTGTGTCTATTTCGATGTGTTCATTGGCTGCACTGCAGCTTCTGAAACAATACTAAGCGCTCATTGGCCAGGAGTCCTGTCACTCAACGACCTACAACGCATATAAGTACATTTCCGCCCTAAACTTCGAAAAGGAAAAGCGTATTTTTAATCATATATTTGATATATTGTTCCAAGCGAAAGTACTTAAAGTTTTCTAACCTTAAAGAAAATATAGCGAGACATTATAAAACTACACGTTCCATAAGTTTACTAAAACAATCTCGAGTAAGTCTCATGAAACCAAAAGCTGTCAATTAAATTTTCTTCCATGACGATTTTAATGCAAAAATGAAATCCCGCACCCGTTATACTTCAAAATATACCACAACAAATTTGTCATTCGTTATCGTCTTTGTTAAATCTAGAAAATACATCAATAAAGAGCAGAACCGTTAGCTGATTTAAACAAACAAAGCCAAGAAAAAAATACACGGCCGCTACAAAACATTGAAAACCTCAAGCTCTACAACGAAACCCTGTTAAACAGTGAACCCCGTTATAAACACTGTAAGACACAGCGTGTCTAAGACAGAAAAAAAGAAAACAAACACACTTCCTGGATCCAATAACCAGCATCAATCCGCTAAGAATTCATTATAACAGAGTAAACGAACCATTTTAAATACACACAACACCAATAGCAAATATTACTCTACAAACACAGAATAAAAGTCTCACTAAAACAATATAGCAAGAAAATACTTAGTATTACTTAAACTTGGCGCACGGGTTAAACGACAGCTCTTCTTCACTTCCTGGTCGTCAAACGCTTTTGCATCCTTCACACAAGCGGGAGCGCGCATTACCTCAAATCACGTGATGAGCGATGTTTTTTTTTATTGTTTACTAGCTTTGCCGAGTAAAGCGAACTGGTGTTTAGATACATTTAAACGGAGTACTCATCTCAGCTGCAATAATCTCCTCGCCAATAGTATACCAATATTTACCCATATTTCTCCGTCTTTGGTTACAATGAAGACAATGCCACTATATATGAGCCTGCGTTTTAAAAAGGTACTTACTATTCGGAGCAGTCAATTATTTAGCGTCTTTGAGCACAGAGAACAAACACGAGTATTAGAAAACCATTCTTTACATCCAGATTAGCGTTTGTATAACCCATTTACCCTTTTCCCAAGTGTTTCAAGTCTACTTATCCTACAAATTATAAGATATGCTTTTGTTTTTCTAATTTGTATCTATTATTTCCACAAAAACGCCACAAGATGTCCCTCTTTAGCTGTTGCTGCTGCTAAAATAAAAAATAGGGCATACTTGGAAATCATGTTTGGTGGTAAACACTCATACACAAAAGCAAGTGCCACAGGTTGACCTCACTGATTGCTCTTTCATGCAAATGCATAATACAACATTTTCCTTGCGTGGAAATAAAGCCCTATGACAACTGTGAAAATTTTTGCTTACCTGTTGCCATCTCCTGCAACTCAGTCTCCACAACTTGTTCCTCAGCCACATCCTGCACCAGGTAGGTATTCTGATCATCATAGACTAACACCTGAGCAGCATAACACTGCTCCACATCAGCGCTATTCACCTGCTCCACTATAACTGCAGGACAGTCCTTCTCTTCATCAGCCTCCATCCCATCATGACAAACCTCCTTTAAAAAAAAAAAATAAAAATAAAAATAAAAATAAAAAACATTTTAAGTTTCCTTGTAATGTAGATTTTAGCTCAGTTGCAGTTATGACAGCGTATATGTTGTACAAGTGCAGACTTCACCTGCTGAGCTTCCTCATCTCCAGTGACATACTCCAATATATTCCCTCCACCATCTACAATCACCACAGTGGTCATGACTCATTCCTCTGTGTCAGAACCAGACTTATCCACTTCGCCCCTACTGATGACCTTGAGTGACCTCAGCCTGAGAAATGAAAAACAAAATAAAATAAACACTGGTAAATACAGTGTCAAACACATTGTGCTTATCTCTGAAAATATTCATAACTTCCCTCAACACACTGTTCAGATAAACCAATGTAAGTTAATTAAATATTTTAGAATAACAATAAACAAATCTCATGTGAACTAAATCATGTGACTAATTAGACCAAGAGGGTACTGATATCGTCTGATGCCTTTTATTGCATGGCAAATTTCTTGAAAGATCACAAGCGGAGGTTCAGGCAAAAACAGATGCACACACACGCAGAAACAAAACAAGAAAACGGAAGAGGCCTGTATCCTGTTCGCAAAAGTGATCTCAGCCCAGTCATATTCGCTGTTTTAGTTTTTCCCAATAGAAAAAACACTAAGGGTTGTGCCGATTTCATGCACCATATTTGCATAGATTTTTCTCAACTATGTTGCCCTTTATCAAAATTTTCCATCAAGTATAACAAAATGTAAACACTGACACAAGACTGATAGACTCTAGTTATTATTGACATTCAAATAGCGCCACCATTCTCCTGCAATAACATTGAATCAACTTATTTAAAAAAAAAAAAAAAAGGAGTGGATCAAATTTTAAGCAGCAACCATGCAAAGAAAGGAAATCACAAGGAAATTATTAACTTGCAAAAACTGTATCTGACACGAATTATTAGATCGATAAACAAACGCCTGCTGTATATACAGACGCGTCCCATATACCATCAAATTACTTCTAAATTAATTAACTTTAACCTCAAATGTATGTAACTTATGTATGCATGGGAAAATATGATATTTCTCACCGTTTGTGGCGATTTCTTGTCGTTTGGTGCACCTCAAGACAGTCAAGTGCACTCTGTCATAAGGTTAGCATGCTAATCATGCTAATGACAGATTATCTAGCTGACGATAAAGCGGGTCAACTTGCGTAGACTGCACGCTGATAAAAAGCACGCACACAGGCAATACACAGAAGCCTTTTTGGTCAATGTAAAATATAAAAAGAATTCAAATTTGTCAGGCTGCGTTGGTGTAGGAGGTAATGTTGAGCGTTGCTGGTTTCGGGCCTCAGGATCCAAACAGACCGACAGACTGACGAACTGCGCAGCGACCGGAACTGACATCACACACACCCTTGTCAGGCGCGAGTGTGTCTATGGCAAAAACGATAGCTAGCTCAATTTAAAAACAAAAAATAGGCTAGTGATCATGACATAACCTATTTATAATACTATCACAATCAATGATATCCTAATACTATGCTTAAATTAGCAAATGTTTATGAAGGATATAATCTAAATAATATAGTACAGAAATTGAAATGGCAATCTGTACGGTCGTAACCTCAAATTAAAATCTTTATTACTATCCTGAAGAATTTACTAAAATAGGGTAATTTCCAAATCCTATCTTTCAACTTATTAACAGAGAAACCTGCACCTAAGCACCTGATAATAACATAGGCTGGACTTACCCATTTGTCAAAGGTCAGTGACTGCTTTGGGACCCCAAAAGCCAAGGGCCTCATAAAGTGCTTTTCATACAGGACATGCACATTTAGCGTTGAACAAGCTCCTTGTGTATCCTGCTCGTAGGAATGAAAATATTATGCATCTAAAGCTGTAATTAAATATTGGGCAACAGTGCATAGGTTATTATAAATTTTTTGTTTTAAAAGCAATTTACTCATTTAGAAATACGTTCCAAGTAGAGGACACATGAGCAGTTACTATTTTTGGTTGATATAATCCTTAGGCTTGTATAGTCATTACTTTTTTTCAGTTTCATTTTCATTAATTCAGTCTGCAGTTTTTGTTCAGACCAATCCACCACATAACACCATTTATTAAATTAAAATAATAATTTATACTTAGGCTCAATTGTGAGGTTTATCTCAACCGTAAATCAATTGCTATTTCATGACAGAAATCCATCATAACATGCGCATGGAAAATGTTGAAACACTGGATACAACTATGGCATCAGCAAGCATAAAAACAAAGTTTCGAGGTTTATCTGGGTAAATGTGTACAAATGTATAGGGCCCCAATTCACTAAATCTGCCCCTGATCACACGGAAATGTTTTACAACTCTTTATTTTTCTTTGACGTACATTCACAGTTGAGAAAAAAAAAACTAGTTAGGGTTCACCTACAGTGAAAGGTGAAACTTCAAAAGAGCACATGAATGTGTATTGCATCCAACCCTTAAAACAAAAACAAAAAAGAACAGGTGAACACATCCTTTATACTGAACCATACTTTACATTATCTTCTCACTTTCACATTATAAAGTTGTTATCTTACCTATAACACAATATCAAAATCAATATCAAAATAGGTTTGGTGATGGTGAAAAACTAAGAGAGAACAGGAAAACAAAGGCAAATGATGCAGCAGTGGGGTTTATCTTTTGGATAATATTGTAATGTCAGCCTTTAAAAAATAAAACTGGAATGCGACTTGTAACATGGCTTATTGTTGTATTGATAATATTGACACAGGTAATCTGTTTGTCAGTTGTTCTTTGACTTATTCATGTCACATTGGTAATGTAGTTGGTTACAATAATACTGGTTAAAGGAGAACACTGTCAAGCTGAGGTAGAGAGGTACAACTAAAAAAGGTGTTAATTCATAAATAATGCAAATGAAAAATAGCATATATTGAAGATAGAGGAGAACCTGAAGTCTAACAAAAAAAATAACTGGTGGTCAGCATGCAGAAATGACCGTGTTTGTGGCTAATGTTTAG
Organism: Carassius gibelio; assembly: GCF_023724105.1. Taxonomy (NCBI): domain Eukaryota; kingdom Metazoa; phylum Chordata; class Actinopteri; order Cypriniformes; family Cyprinidae; genus Carassius; species Carassius gibelio. The sequence continues at coordinate 12,706,895 of NC_068384.1, forward strand.
CCCTGCTGGTATTGTAACTATTGACGTGGCAATTCCAAGACATCTCCAACTAATGTGTTGTTTGAGGTAGGGTTGACTATAATATAGGCTCCAATGTGCAGTTGACTCAAAAAGACTGGAGTTCGATTTAAAAAGTGTATAAAGATGGGTCACAAACTTGTATGTGGCACATCGGAGTGAAGTGAAAGTTCACATGAAGTAACCACTCTCCAGTGGAAAGCATGTAAGTGCAAAGAGAGTTGTATTTTGGGATGAGTCAGAAGAAAAACAGCATTCTGGGCCCAGTGGAAGGTTACTGAAATGCAGGGGGTCAAGGAAATACGGAAAGGGGAAGGCAAGGCACATCACTAATTCTTTATCAGGGAACCGGTTTACTATCCCAGAACATCTGACTGCTCCCAACTGAGAAAAAGAGAAAACAAGAATGAAAATCTCATATCAATATACAGTAAATTTCAAAGTTTTGAGAGAGTAAGATTTTTTAATGTCTTGGAAAGAAGTCTTTTGTACTCATAAAGGCTGCATTTATTTGATTTTAGAACACAGTAAAAATTTATATTGTGAAACATTATATAATATCTTTTAAAATACAATTATTATACAATAGAAAGGTTTACGAACCTCAAATTTGATAAAACTATCAAATTTCAATTATAAAATATATATTGTACTATATTTGTACAATATAAACAATATAAAAAAAAAAGTATAAAAAAACAACATTTTCATGTTACCTTTTTCAGTTGGTGCTAATGCATCTGCACTTTAAGTATCCGACGCTAACCCTATAAACAACATTAAAAAGAAACATTTAGATTATAAAAACAATGTTACAACGTATATCAAGCACTTACATCAGAATACGTCTTTGTCCTAATATATCTTTCCATCCTCTCACTAATTCACTTTTCAAATAACTTCAAGTATTTGTCAAGTAATGTCTGTTAAACCATATTTTTTGCACCCATTATTATTTACTTAACTAGTTAACCCAGCACTGCATTGTTAAAACAGATTACCTTTTACCTGTCCCAATGACTCTTCACCATCATCAGGGGCTGAGATGATCTTACCAGTCATGGGGGACACACCGAGCACCATGGGCTTCTTTTCTGTTTTGGGAGCTCCCTCCAAGATAACCACTATGTAGTCTCGTTTGGGGTCTTCCAAACAATCAGGCGCACTTAATGTTTCAGCTAGAGCATCTTCCTCAGCTCCCGCTGTGCTCACAGAATCTGGTTCAACAACACTTTCTGTAACTTCTACAAATGGACTTGCTGCTTCTTCATTGACTTTACTTACTAAAGCCTCCATAACTGTACTTTCTGCAATCACCTCTGCTGCCTTTAGTTCCTCATCCACTAGAATAACCTCTTCTGTTACTTTGGCTGCAGGTGTTTCCTCAAGTTCTTCAGTCACTACAACAGGTGCATCTTCAGCCACAGCATCAGGAGCTTCTTCAGTTACCAGGTTAACTGCTGCCTCTTCTGGCACAGGGGCAACAGGCATCTCTTCAGTCACTGGGGTAACTGATACCTCCTCTGCTTCTGGACCAACAGGTGCCTCTTCTGTTACAGAGGAAACTGGTGTCTCTTCTTCCACTGGGACAACCAATATTTCCTGTTCTATCACCAGGAAATCAGATGCTTCTTCTGTGGATACTGGTGAATCAAACGGCTTTACTACTGGATTCTCTTCTAACACTGTGGCAACAGGTGGCTCTTCTATAACTGGGGAAACTGGTGCGGCTTCTGTAAATGGAGAAACGGGTGCCACCTCTGTTACAGGTTCACTTTCCAAATGATCTGTTGTAGGAACCTCAGTGGGCTTCTCTGGTACAGCTTCAACTGGCACATCTTCCACGGATACAGACTCAATAGGAACAGCCTCGATCACGGAGGCAGCAGCCAGCTCTCCTGGTTCTGCAAGACACAATCAAGCCACCCAATAATCACACACACAAACACACAAGACATTAGATGTTTGAGAGGTATCAAATGACTTATTTAGAGGTTTTATAAATGTTAAAGCATTTTAAGTTTAAATATTATTGTTTAACAATTATCATATTTCTGTGTGTGTGTGTGTGTGTGTGTGACTGTAGTTTAAAACAGAAGATTAATCTAGACACAGACCCAGTGGAAAAGATACAAATGAGACTACCAAAAGTAGAGCACAGAGGTTCATCCCCACTATATTAGTGATAGTTATAACAACAGAGAAACATGCTTAAGTAGCTGAAGCAAAGTTTAGCACATTCAGGTATGATCTATGATGTGTATCTTTGCATTTCACAGAATGTAAGAGGTTTTCAGCAAGTATCGTCATTCATGTTCACAGCATGCAGCTCCATTTAGGGGTTTCCATTCATTCAGAACATACATGAAGGCTTTACTGCTAAATATCACCTAGAAAGGGACACACCACAAGAATAACTATCACAAGAACACCAATGACCTTTCCACTAAATTCAGCATTTTAAAACATTACTTTTAAAAACAGAGGATGAACTCAGTATTTATGATTCTGGAAAAACAAAAATTAAACACAGAATAACTTTTAGATTTTTATAAATTTCATTTTATTAATTTTATTAAATAGCTTTGAATCCATTGTATTACATGACTGCATTTTTCCAAGTAAATGAGCAAATTCATTGATCACACACACTTGACCGTCTTAGTAAGTTCTCTCAGTTCAGTCATACAGAGGAGTATAAAGGGAAAACTAATACAGAAACACAACTGACCTAGTTGCTAGGAAGCAAAACACTCACAGTTTCACAATATTAACTGGCTTGTAACAACTAAGTGATATCTGGCAGAGAAATACTTTGACGAATCCAAAATGTCATAACTGAACTATTACTGTTATTATAAAACAACAAATAATTACGTACAGAAGAACATTTGCTTTTTGGTGTCTTTGCATGCAGTTGTTTCTCAAATAGGAAGTAAGTCAGAACAGAGGTTAAAGGAGGCTGGCTCAGATTTGGGAGAAGATTGAGAGTAAAGCTAAGAGTAAGAAATTAGGAGAACAGGAGTAGACGGTCTGAAGTGTGTCTATTGGAATGTTTGGTCACATGTAACAAAAAGCAGCAATTTTGAATTCTCACAGTGGTTTCTACAGTAACCTACACTTGAAAAACTTATAATTTATAACTTTTCAAGTTAAAATGTATTTATTTAATTTTTAAATATTTCCAGCAAAATCCAGGAATATAGCGAAAATCTACACAATAAGCTGTGTGCTATATAGTGGGATGACTTTATTGCAAAGCAATCATCAAATCCTGTTGTATAACACTGATGCAAGCAGAGGAAGTACAATATGATGAGGACGATACAGTTAATTACATACACTATAATTTATTTTATGCGTCTCCGAACACCTTAAAACTTCAGTTTATGACTAAGGAATCTACTTGTTAGGGAGGAAAAATGAAGATCGATAGAGAGACCTGCAGGATTCAAGTAATAATATATTTCTAAATTGTATGTGCATAATTTTGTTCTTCTTTGGATGTAAGGTTAACGGGTTCAGATATACAAAACATTTGAGTCTTCCATATCTTTTGTGTGTATGTGGGTGAGTGTTTGAGTAACAGTGAGCCATTTAGGACTCTGTACCAGAGGCCTCTTCTTCTGCCTCTTCTTTGGAGGCTGGTGGCGTACCATTGCTCTCTGATGCCGGCTCTTCAGCTTGGATTACAGGAGCTTCGACAGCCTCTGCTGCTGCTTCTACTTCCTCTGCTACCTTCTGCACTTCCTCTGCCACTGCTGCCACCTCCTCTGCTGTCTCAGCAACGAGCCCGGCCACCTCAGCCACCACCTCTGCAGTCTCTGCGACCGTCTCGGCCACCTCCTCCACAACCGTCTCAAGAGTTCCTGTCTTCCCTCTAGTGGCCTCAGCTGCTTCCAGCAAGACCTCAGGTGCCTCAGCAGGAACATCCTCCTCAGCTGCACTCTCTACAGTTTCTGCCACCTCACCTTCCTCTGCGCCAGCTTCGTCTAAACAGACAACAGAGAAGAAAGAAAAATAAGGCATCAAGCTACGTTTTCATCTTTAGCACACTCATACTTCCTTTTGAATCTCACATAAAAATGACTGGGTTGAGATTATACAAAATTATATATAAAAAATTAAACCCATTTTACGATTTTTATTTTTATTTTTAAAAAGCATATTTTGTGATCAAAATAAAAATGCATTATTTTATAATTATTTAATAATAATTTTACGCTGCAGTAATTCAATCCTGTCATAAAGTAAATAAGTTCAAATACTACTAACATGATGTTTTTATAAATTAGAGAATAAGAATATCTCATAATTTATTATCATTTTTATAATAAAAAATAATTATTGCCATTTATTACATATTACACTGAAATAAATAAATTATATACTGAAATTAAATATTCCATTAAAATAAAATTCAAAAAATTTATTTTCATTTATGAATACAGAGACATATAGATCTTGCAAAATATAACCTTTGATTCAGGAGTGTTATACCTTGACAGTTTCTGTAAGGTGGTACTATAATCATCAATAACTTTCCTAATATTCATTAATAAATCTTTTGAGAACTGTACTAACAATTAATGCAATTAATTACAGAAGAAATATATAACAATATAATAATTAATAATAGTTTTTACTAATGTGAGAAACTTATTATTGTGAGAAAAAATTATTACTAAAATAATGATTTTTTTTATTATATAAATAGCAATGGTAATTTAATTTGTTTGTAGGTATATTATAATAGTATTAATTTAACTGGATTTAATTTAGGTTAGTTACCTAAGAACATAAGTGCAGCTAAGAACATCCATATTTAAAGCATTTACACTTGCTGGCAAACCTTCAAATTCTCTCACCCACGGCATCCATCTTATCAAACCTCCTGAGAGCTCCCATAAATGGGTAAACAGGGAATATAAACCTAGCTGTCAAAATCACAAATAACCCGATCACCGCAGGCAGCATGCAAAACCCAAGAATGAGGAGGGAGGGTGAAAAGAGAAACTGAAGAGAAACAAGGAGAAAGGGGCTGGGAGGACAGGTGAGGTGAGGGAATACAAAGATGGTTGAGCCTTACCATCTGTTCAAAGTTAGCAGTACCAGCAACTCTGTGAATTCCAGCAAAACTGAATAACAAGCAAAGGGGCTTTGTTGTGCGTGTTTAAATAGTTAACTCACAGAGGGCAGTATTCTTTTACATGTCTTTCCATTTCTACTGTATTAAACCACAGTTAACATTTAAATGAGTGTTTGAAAGACAATGGAATTAAAAATATCAGTTCAATGGAAAAAGCAGGAATCATAAGGAAATCAGCTCAGGAGAGAATCATCCAAAAAGTTCTGAATGAAGACTATAGGTCACCAGCACGACTGTCCGAATTAGTTTATTCTGGAAAGAGTCAGAACAAAGAGACAGGAACATTAGGAAAGAGATTAGGTAAGGTTTTGAGTTCGTTGTTCAATATTATGATTTCTTAGTTTTTATTTTTATTTTATGGCATTTGAAAGACCACAGTATAAAACTGGACCTGACTGCAGTCATTAATAGAGAATCCCAGGTAAGTAATTTGGGGAAAAGGGTTTTGTGAGAGAATGGGGGTGCACAGGGGTGCAGATGGATCATATACAGTTTATTTAAGAGGAAAGTGACAGTGTCAAAGAGAAAGGCACCCAGTTCTGATTAACAGGATTTCTGACAAATAGGATCAGGGTATCTTGGTGTGTTAGAAGGGTAACACGAGAACAACTACTTAAGCCAATCTTATATTTACATTTATGCATTTTGGAGATGCCTTTATTCAAAGTGATTGCATGCAAGATATCCATTTTATCTGCTCTTAATTTCCCTCAAAAATTGAACCTTGCCTTGTAAGTACCACTCTACAGGAATGCGGTTTCATTCAAATTTAGCTCACTTTTTTTTTTAGCTTTTTATCGCACTTGTTTAGCTCACTTTTCTGTTTCAGTCTGAAGAACATCTAGGCTCTTTATAAACAAGCATTTGGTATTGCAGTTTAGCCATTATTCTACCAATATCTGCCCATTATAGCCTAATTAAAGTTTTTTTGTAAAACAATCCCACTTGGCATATAGCGAACATTAATCAGAACTGGTCATAACTTATGTGCCAATAATCAGTTATTGTCCAGTGTTATCAGCTAACAATCAGGGAGGAATGGGACTGAATGGGAGGAGACCGAAAAGTAGCGGGTGTCATTATTTAGTTACCCTTTGACCTTTCTGAAACCAAGGCTATAATAGAGTTTGAGTTTACACGGAAATAACACCTAAAAATACTTGTTATGCAGAAGTTCAGATCATGCAAGTTAAAGCACAAGTTAATTTGAACACAATTCACTAAATGGATCCTACTGGTTTTAAAACAAACAGATGCTACTCAGAGACAGAACTATAATAAAGTTATATATTATGGTACTTCACGGACAGATTATGACATAAAAAGATCACTCATGAACTCACCATTGCCATTCTCCCCACCTAAAAAACAACAACAACAACAAAATATTAAATGATGGCACACTGCGAATATGAAATGTTATTAAACCCTGAAGCTGCTATATAAACTCCCTCATATCAGACCGCATTACAACACATAACATCCCTTTTTTTTTTTTTTATAATACTTAAATTAGACAGCTTTTTAATGCTGCTGTTATTTAGATAAGACCATTTAATATTTTTGGCTCAGATGCAGAAGTGTCAGAAATGCTTGGATTTTACAGTTATTTAATTAGCTTTCTGGCATTACTGTGCTGACCACAAGATGTGAGTAAAAGTGACTAAATAATAACATTAACACTGTTTAACCTGACCATAGGTGAGACTTACCCTTAGGGGGCCATGCTTTGGGTTTCCAGTCAGACTTGGGACGAGCATTAATTTCAGAAACACGCTCAACAAAACGTGCTTGGTCTGCTGAAACTGTTTTGCAAGCCTATCACAGAATTCAAGAAAGACATTAATTAATTAAACAAGTGACCTGACATCAAACTATACCATCAATGGTTTGAGTTTTAATCAGACTTACATATGCCAAGGCACCTGCGAAGGCTCCACCGCAGAGGACGACATAAAAGATATTCTGACCAGAGCCGCCAGGAACCGAGGACATGAGCCTCCGTGGAACTACTGCACAGAGAACAGAGGAGTAAGACCAAGATTCTGGATGTGTGAGGCAACAATGTAAAAAATCATGTGTTTTTGCATTTCCATGAAACAGAAATATGGTGAAGATAATCTTAAGCTAACAGCATTTTATACTACGCATGTGAAGTACTAAGTGGACCCGAGTGTTAATGCAACAGTTACGGGTTTATATAAACGTATACACATCAGTCAATTGATTCCTTAAAACATAAAAAGGATTAATGCATTATTTCCTTACCTAGATAATTGCTTTTATATCACCAAATATTTCGCTTTATATACTATGCTTCCATGACTATCAAAAGTCTCCTCAGTGCTGACAGTTCCTTGTCCTAGAAGAAGTTAGAGGGCAGGGAGCAACTTAAATTTTGAAAACCATCAGTGCAGTCCAATCAGGACAGGAGGGCAAAGATCACTCTGACACAAACTTTGTAGATTTGTTAAGTAGTAACTTCAATACTCTTCTTAAGATAATCCAATCACTTGTGCCCAGCTAGAGTAAACGGCTTCTAGACACCTCAGTGTTATTTATACAAGCTAATTTGTTAATCTTTCCCAGGAGTCAAAGGGTGAAGCAAACAGAAAACGATACGTGCTCGGTTAGACTGCTAGGAACCAACATAACTTTTTCAATGTCAAAGGCTGATGACGATATTTAGTTTAGGATGAAACTGGCCGATATAATTCCTATATTTACACAATACCATTTAACAACAGCAAATGAGAGATAAATTATGAAAGTAAACTCTTATATCACACAAAATGAAAAGGAAGTAGTCATCTTAGTCTTATACTGATATCTAGTGGTGTGGATGCAGAGTTAAAAAAAAAAAAAAAATGAAGAAATTAATAATAAAAAAAAAAAAAAGTTTAGTTACCAAAAATGCTCTGTTTGCAATCAATTACATTTATTTCATTCCACAAGTTATCCAATAATATATATATATATTTACAACACTATATTCAACGTTCACCATTTATAACATTTACTCAACCTCATGTCTGTTGAAAACCATGAACCCATGAGCAAATCTGGAACGGCTGAAGTGAACTAGAATTACAGTAAAAGGCCATAAGCGTAGGCATATCGTCCATCCGCTCATGGCTATTTGAGGAGATATTTACTGAACAGGAAAGACACTGTGATTATATCGATGCTTATTTCAACATTTTCATGTCATATTCTTATTAACTACAAACATCCTAACCTAGATTTTCACATTCATTTATCCAATACAATCAAACACACCATGTAAGGGCAGACAAATGTTTGGCTTCAAGAATGTTTGCATGTTTATTTAAACAACCAGGGTTTCCCAACAGGGGTCTATTCATAACCCCCAAGGGTACATAAAGGAATTGTCAGGGTTTGTGAGATTGAAAGGCCAGTGCTAAATAAAATGTAATAAGAAATGCAAATGTTTAGAAGCCTAAGGTAGAAAAACTCATAAAAATCCATGAGCGGAAAACACATAACAGAATTTTTTTTTTGAAAGCATGAGCTAGCGCACAAAACGTAAGCATTTTTAAAAACTACTAGTATCTAATAAGTACTTGTCCCCACTGCAATACATACTAGTCAGACCTGAATAATTCATGTCTGTATGTAGCTTAAAAATAATATTAGTAACTAATGGAATGCATACTAGTATCTTAAAAGTACTAGTAGCATGAAAATAGAGTAAATTTCAAGGATTAAATGTAACGTGGCTTGCCATACAGCAGCCACTGTCTGCGTCTATAGCTCGACCACGTAAACAACCACGTGAGCTGTTCGTGGAAACGTACCCTGAGAACATTGAAGGTCACAAAAATCAAGCAGTACGAGTGCTTACACCATGATGTCAAATTTCACCCGTTTCCCTATTACGCAATTTTGTGTTTCATAATCCATTTAGTGACGACAGAATGAATTTGACAGAGCAAACATTAATCGAATCACGTCCAAGAGTCCACAACTAACTTCTCACAATGTTTAAAATGCACAGGGATGGTCAAGGTATTTTTTCGCTTCAAAAAATTGAGCTCTGCAAAATGACTATTAGTGCAGATCTGTATTGGCCAAGATGGCTACATTTTTGTGTTCTTGGTGCCAGGCTGCGGTTTGCGAATGGACATTGTGTTCCCTGCAGATGAATGTGAATATGTGTCAGTATAGGAGGCGTGAAACCTCTGGAGGAACCTAAAAACGTGAGCGACTTCTCGAAAGCCATTTAAAAATGTGGAGCACCAACAGGATTTGATGTTGAGACTGACCTTCATGTCCCCTTTACCCGAAACTAAATGTAACCTGCTCCAAAATCTGTCGTTTTTGTCCAGTATAATCTCTCTCAAGCACATTTTCATTGTAGGCAACATCGGAATGTGTGAAATATCACAATTAACAGATCGCGAAAGCCCAAAACGCACTGGAAAAATACATGATTTCTAGGAAAAATGAAACTTAATGAGACAGATAAGATGGTGCTCACCATCTCTGTTGAGGTGTGCGCGGGACAGGGACTGTCGCGCCAGAGGCACACACCTCTGCCAGGCTGCTCTGCACCCAAACATCGTCCAAACTGAGAGTCCAGCGGAGGAGCAATGAATAACTGAAGAGCGGAGACAGCTGAAGGAGAGGAGGGGACATGAGGGGAGGAGGAACCGCTCGACTAAATCCTCCCTCTGCTGGGAGTCCATGGCACTGCCTTCGAAGCAAGTGTCTTTATATTGACTCAAATAGCCGTTTTTACTTGTACTATTTGTTTTATTTACTGTTGCTACTTACAGTACATTGCAAAAAAAAAAACATCTTAATTGAATTAAAGTGCCACAGGACGATCCCAGTTTTCATAGATTTATCATGGTGTCAGAAATTACAGTAGGCTACATTTTCCTAATATTAGTTTATGGTTCCAGTTTATTTCTATCCCGAATCTTACGTTGCAGTAACGTTTACAGGGTGTTTGTGTGGCAACCTAATACGAAACATTTCTAACAGTTGTTTTCTATGTTTCATGACTGGATTTGCATTATGGTTTCTGTGTAACAATCTGTTAGCTGTAGTCGGATTTTTATACTATTCTGTTTAATAGTATGTCTATACAGTATGTTTTTCTGTGTGGTGAAAAGCTGCATTGATTAATAAGACAGGACATTCTCCAGAGCTCTCTGGCCAATTAATTAATACACTAATTAGATCCTGGTGCAGAGATTTACACCAAACATACTCACTGTTTTGTGTCCATGCATGCTCGCCACTGTATGAAAGTAATGCCAGAAATTCCTAATTTCATCTTTTTACTCAAATCGTTAACTTGTTTCTCCTAAATACATTAACCTGTCTCTTAAATATTTAAAATTTAATCTCGGAACACCACTGGTTTGTCAAAACTGAATGTTGGCTTCAAAAGTCTGATTTAAAAGCTGTATTTACTTAATTAGGATAGACAAAGTTCAAGAATGATTCTGTAATTATTTTGCTTATCAACCACATCATTAGTCTAAATTAAAGGGAACAAAGATTAACTATATTTAACAATATTTATATCTTGGCAACTCATGTTTGCTGGAGTCAAGAGAGAGTGACTAGAGGCAAGTTGTACATACACATCTTTAATAAACATTATTGTACATCATTCAAAAGCAGAGGAAACAGGAAAAACAGAAGATCCACAAAGCACAGAGCAATCGTTGCCCTACAAAGGACACAAACAGTTACTATTACATCATTAGCATGGCATCTCTTAACAACATGTGCAAATGACACTAACACAGACTAAAGATATGATAATGGTTTTACTCACATGTCCTGGTGAATTACTGTAACCCGTTCCGTGTTTTGTACTCATGCACATCAGTGCGGTGCTGTTTAAACAGCTAGTGGGGAACAGAGAGTGTGTTTAGAAAAATAAAAAAAGGAGTTTGTGCATATGTTTGAGAGATCATTCAAAGTGAGTTACCAATGCCCACAAGACAGCAGTGCTCCCAAACGCCAGGCCTACTCTCAGCATGTTTGGCTTGGACGGATCCGGTTTGGAAGCTATAAAGGAATTTCTGCTAACCACTGAAAAGAGAGCGTTTATAATTAAAACAATTCTTGATTTATTGGACAGTTTTGGAAACTTTTAACTTCATAGTTTGTATATGAATTCATTTATTAACCCACTGGTGGCAGTTTTCCAAATATTTAAAATGTTATTATGCACAATGTTATTATAATTTTTTTTTTTAGATGTAATCATAGACTGGATGTAATACGTATTAATGTAACAATTATTAAGATATTTACAAATATTTTAAGTGTCATTGGTTGTAAATGGCAATTAAAACACAATATATAGAGATTACAAATGTTTTCTAAAACTGTAAATAAATGCCTGTAACATATAAGTAACTCGTACGTGCGATCAAACTAAGTATGAGCTGCTGTGTTGCTATGCTAAGCAAGGTCAGGCCATCCTGCTTTGCAAACTTACATGAGGCTAATAAACAATTGTACCGAGGAAATGTACTGAGACTATAATGTACGTCAAATATAATCCGCATTGTTGTACTACTCACTCTTATTGACAGTTGAAGTCCGCAACAATAACCGACCAAGAGGCATTTTGACAGCGTTTCTCTCCAAGACAAAATGCGATCCTTGTTCGATTAGTTTCCCTGGCTCCTGGAACGGCTGGCCTAGTAGTGGCAAGTAGAGTAATCGATCACGAACGAATGAAACACACGCGAGTGAACCATAGACAGTAAAAGAAACATGAACATACACCCATTCAATAATAATTAATCAAGAACTCCATATTCTTTAAAAATATTAGAGGTTTTATTTTTATTGACAATTTTCTCTAAATAGATGCTTTAGTCTTTGGTCTCCTGGACAACGATAAATTAAAAACTCCATAGCAATAAAAAATGTCTATGAAAAATACATTTATAATCTTTGTTTCTTATTTGAATGATACATTAAAAAATATATAAATAAATGCATTTAGCAGACGCTTTTATCTAAAGCGACGTACAGTACATTATCCTGAATCTATAAAATAAAAAAAAATCCTTTAAAAATTTCCCCTTAAAAATATTAGTGTATATACAATTACATTTTTGTTTTCTGTTGAACAGAATGAATAATCTCTAAATGATATCTCTCTAACACACTTTAAACTGAATATATACCATGTAAAGCCACATAACCTCCTTTACTTAATTTTTTTACAGTAATTTCCACAAATACTCCAAGTTTTACTACGGTTTATGCATATTTGTCATCGATAGGCTTTTATAAGTAGCTGTTTCATCAGTTAATAAGTACATTCATTCATGTATGTTCATTAGTACAGTTGTGTGTATAGCTCCTATAAATATGCTGTCTTTAACATATTACTTCAGAAGCATTGCTCCCACAAGCCTTTACAAATGTATAATATATATACATACAAAAAGTTAATTTTCACTGCTTCATCCATGGCTTCATCCCCACCTCGGAAACAGTGCACACTCTGCGCATGCGCAGTTCACCGCTTGACCCGGGGAGAAGCAGCGTCGCCATTTTGGATCTGAAGGGGGGCCTGCTGTCACCACGTGAAGGCGAGAAGCCCCAGACAGCGAAGTTCGGGGAGCTACTACGATACGGCAGACAATCCGGCCAGAGGATCGCGGATTCCGATTCATGATCAGAACAAAGTCACGGTGATCAGTACTCAAGAAGAAGACGAAGCATGCCCTCGGTAACTCTGCCGCCGAAGGAGAACGCTCTCTTTAAGAGAATATTGGTAAGTTGGGGAAATATATCTGCAAACGAACGCTGGACTGTTAATAATAGAACGCACGCGTGTGTCAACCCCCCTTCCTATTTTAGCCAGGACCTCTCTCCACTGACCTCAAGAGAATCATACTGAGAGTCTCTGCAAGCTAACAGAGATCATTAATATTGCTTTAATACTCGTAACATGACTATTAGCTCGTGCACGTTCACGTACTTTGAGAGCAGATGAACTTGCCCGACACAGAACGGCTAAAAATCGGTGATTTGATAGCTATGTGGACGAAATAAACATTAAACAATGCTAATCAATGTGTTGTTCGATCGTTTCGTGCAGTAAGTCATGTCAAAACACGGGGTTGAAACGATTAGTCACCGTACAAGTGAACAAGATGAAAGTTGATCCATTTAAAGCAAACCTTACCAAAATAATAGCAGAGTATGAAACATACGAAGGCAGTGTGTCGTTTATAGATTTATTATGCAAGCTTTATTGGAAAAGCACGATTTTAAATACACCGTTATTGTGCATAGACATTTTAATTAGTACCTTGACGCTACCCCTTAAATCTGCTGTCAGATCCTAACTGCAGAAATCACGCACTAACATTAACCATAAGTACATTATATACACATTTGAAAATAGAAACTTTAGTTCATGAATCAGGATTTTTTTAGTCGAGGGAGGGATTGGACAGAAGTGGGTGTAATGCAAGATGAGTCAATTAATATTGATATTAGTTACTTGATATACTGGATATATTGTGTTTAACAGTGTTACTGTTACTGAGATTTAATAATGGTTTGAACCTTAAATTGGTCAACATAGCACAACATTGTAGACACAGTACTGTGTAGCAAATCTGCATTTACCACAGGGTTTTTAATAAGATTAATCCACATAATACAGGTTTAATAGATTAAGAATCAAGTTTACTTTTAAATGGTTAGTTCACCCTAGAATTAAACTTCTCACCCTCCAGGGATCCTAGGTGTGTGTGACTTTCCTCTTTCAGAATAATCTAATCAGAGTTATATTAAAAAAAAATTGTCCTTGCTCTTCCAAGACTTTCAGTGTGGGTAAGTGGAGTTTGTTGTCAACAGTTCAGAAGACGTGAAATAAAGTGTGTGCATCTGTAAAAACGTAAAACATCCCTCACATGGCTCCGGGAGGTGGATAAAGGTTTCCTGTAGCTAATCCATATGTTTTTGTCAGATAAATATCCAGATTTCAAACTTAACAAACACTTTTCTAACATCTTCTGACTGTGGGATGCGGAAGAAGGAAGACGAATGTGTTGCACGCACCTCTGGGAAATGTAGGAGGCAGGTCTCCTCTTGGCTTACTTCAAAATCCTTCAACTTTTTTCTTTACAAATCCTCGTTTTGTGCTTCTATTTCGTGAGTGGCGTTTTGTTTTCTCTCCACGCTCGTCACTAACCATGCAGCGCTTACGAGCTACTACATCCCCTGCATGTCTTCCGGTTCCCCACAGTCAGCAGAAGTGAGACAAAAAGAGTTTAATACGTTTGAAATCTGGATATTTATCTTACAAAAATGCATGGATCCCCTACAGGGGGCCTTTATTCACCTCCCGGAGCTGTGCGAGGGACGTTTTATTAAAGACGTGTGCACTTTATTTCACATACTGTTGAGAAACAAACACCCGCTTAACCCCATTAAAAGGCTTGGAAGAGCAAGGAAAACTTTTAATATAACTCTGATTAGATTATTCTGACAGAGGAAAGTCACACACACCAAGTATGCCTCGAGGGTGAGTAGAAGATGGACAAATTCTCGCTTGAACTTACCCTTTGAGACTCACACAGAAATGAAAAGAGTATGTGCTGTGGGAAACTGACTTGCTTGACAGGTTGGCTGTGACTCAAAACCTGGCTAGCTGTCTGCCTAGACAGCATTTATGTTCATGTTTCTGGGCAGTTCTGCTTTCTACTCTGATGACTACTCTGACAGAGAACAAATAGAAATAGTTTTAAACATCCAGATGATGAACTTTTATTGTCATGAAAATCTTTGTGCTTTAAGTAGTAGTTTTTAGGTTGTAGTGACTCAGCACTCAAGAAACAGCCGCAAATGTTTGTTTTACTTATTGTGAGACAGTCCTGATTTTTGTTATTCCAGAATACAGAGTTAGACAAAAAAGTCATCTGACGATGGTTTATTTGTGTTTTCTAACATGTGTTTTTGTTCTGTCACAGTGAGGGAGCTTGAGTTGCTAGAAGACCTTATTTTGATCTAATTTTCTTAGACTCACACATTACTTTTCAGTCATATTAACAATGCCAACAGCAGAGCTTAAAGAGGTCTGTCCAATAAACATGATTATGCCAGAGGGCATTCCTTCATGTTACTGTTATGTTAATATTTGGCAGACAGCTCTCCTGGGATGTCTAAACTGTTGTGGTGACCCAAGTAGATTGGAATTTTGTAATCAACATCTCACCATCTTAGCCTTTTTTTCTGAGCCTGCCACAGGCGTTTCACCAGCATTGAGAACTACTTTAATAAGAGTTACATGAGGAAAGGCTGGAATACACTACACACAATCTTTCCCCCAATTTACAGTCTGAAGTTGACGATAGTTACTGAAAGTCAGAGCCAGTCTGCCGATTGGGGTTGACAGAAAATCACGGTCTACGGTAGTCAGACTCTTCTTTTTTGCTTCAGACAATGATTCCATTCAGTTGGAGGATATCAGACATGTTTGATATTTTGAGCCGATTTAAGATCACACATTGTTTTCTGTGTGAGTTTGCTGTGATCAGAATGACTTGAAAGCCTGGTAGTGTGTGATCCTCTGTCTTGGTCAGTTTCTCTTTTGTGACTGTTTGCAAAGTCGCTAAGTGTATGGTGCCCAGTATTTTTAAATCTGTTCATATTTTAAAAGTCATTTAGTGTATTCCATCCTTAAGCAGCAGACCTTTAAGGGGAAGCTTGCAACAAAAGATGCATCATAATCTTTTCTGGCATTGATATCTTCATTATCCAGCTCAAGTCTTTGCTGGAGTTCATGAACTCCTTTTGCCTCTGTGTCGTCTTCTACAGAGTGCTGAGGTGCTGAGTTTCCTGATTTTATATTTGGAATCGCGATGTGCCTCACTTATTTCTGTTAGGTTTGAATGTGATTTGAAGTGTTCGGAAGATGTACATTGTTATCCATGCACCTTAACCCTACTTAATTTTGAAAGTGTTATTATAAGCATGCTTTTTCCATTTTATGTCTTGCAGAGATGCTACGAACACAAGCAATACAGAAATGGGCTCAAGTTTTGCAAACAGATCCTGTCCAACCCAAAGTTCGCCGAACATGGAGGTAAGACCTTTCTCAGACATTCACTGCTATAGTTTTTCAACATTTTGACTAATTGAATTTGTTGGGCGCATAATGATCTCTTTTTTCTATCCCACAGAGACCCTTGCAATGAAAGGACTGACTCTGAACTGCTTGGGCCGAAAGGAGGAGGCATATGAGCTAGTGCGACGTGGCTTACGAAATGATCTGAAGAGTCATGTCTGTATCCTTAACACTTTTTCCTCTGTTAGTAGATTCATAAACAGTTTTGTCAAAATAAGCAGTCATTTCTGTGCGCACATTAACACTTGTACTCATTGACTCCCAGTTTAAGGTATTTTTTTACTCCTAATTTCAGATGTCTGTCAACTGTATGGAACAGATAACAATATGCCAATGTTAACAGTAAACAGCAAACATGGCACGCATAATTAACCTCTCACGTGGGAAGCGCTCTGTGAATTTATCATTAGGTGCCATTCACACACAATGCGCTTTTGTGTTGACAAAGATGCAACGCGGGCAGTGGAATAGGAAAAAATGCAGGAAGATGTGAGTTGAACACTTTTAACTTGAGCAACGTGTTTTTAGAAAGCCGTTTAATGCATGAGACATGAGCGTAACAGCCAAACACATTCATTTTTGCATAGAAAAAACAACTGAAAAGCAGTGCAATCAAATGAAAACCTGTAAAGAACTACTACTGTGTGTATAGTATTTAATGTTTGCATCATGGTGACATCAGGCTGAAAGCTACTGTTCATTATTTTTACAGAACATTTATAGTTAATTATAGTCTACTTGTGCTTTACCGTCATACTGCTTAGAAAATCGCAACCGCTTGATAATTGAGACTGTTTTGGTTCCTTGGGGATTAAAAAAACAAGGAGTGAATGGATTTTTATTATTGTAGGGTGTTTGTGTTCACACACTGCCAAGACATTTATATGCAAAAACCATGTAAAAGTGAATTTTGCATCCAATGTCCCTTTTAAATCGCAGCCGAAGATAAAATAGTATGTTTGATTATTAGATTAATAGAAAAACAGTAATTAGATTATTTTCCTGCCAAATCGTACAGCTCTAGGCGCAGTGCTGTTTGTTTCCAGTCCTTAACTCTTCTTCAGGTTGGCACGTGTATGGTTTGCTTCAGCGCTCGGATAAGAAGTACGACGAAGCCATCAAGTGCTACAGGAACGCTCTTAAATGGGACAAAGACAATCTGCAAATCCTCAGAGATCTCTCACTGCTGCAGATCCAAATGAGAGACCTCGAAGGTTACAGAGTAAGTTATTTTGAATGAAAGTGCTTCCATGTGTTAGGAAATAATGTTCCAATGAACAGGCCAGTTAAAATACAGTTCTTATTCCAAATATTAAGTCATACTTTCACTCATTTTTATGGTCATAATATCATTTGTACCATTTTCTCTATCACAGGAGACCAGGTACCAGTTACTGCAGTTGCGGCCGGCTCAAAGAGCGTCCTGGATCGGTTATGCCATCGCGTACCACCTTTTGGAAGATTATGAGATGGCGGCTAAGATCGTGGAGGAGTTCCGCAAAACACAACAGGTATTTTTTGCACTGCTTCTTGTCAGTTGTCATCTACACTGAATTTATTGTTGCAGATAGCTCAGTAGTGGATACCACCAAGGGTTTGTTTTTGGATGCCACTGAGTTTCGTTGTTGATTGTGTTTCAGACATCTCCAGATAAAGTGGATTACGAGTACAGTGAGCTGTTGCTTTATCAGAATCAGCTGTTGAGAGAGGCCGGGTTAAACAAAGAAGCCCTCGATCACCTGACCAACTATGAAAAACAGATCTGTGACAAACTGGCTGTAGAGGAGACACGAGGTGTGTTTTTTTTAATATGCAAACTGGTACATTTGTAGGATAAAATTAGTATATGAATAGCATTTATTTAAAATAGTTATCTTTTGTAAAATTGGTATGCCTGTACTGCCAGTATATTTTCTGCATTGAAATCTTTGTATGGCGTGAACTTGTTTATCATCTGCTGTTGTAGTTTCTTTAAAGCAACATATGTTTATATGTGTGCAGGAGAGCTGCTTCTCAAGCTAGATCGGGCTGGTGAAGCTACGGAGGTCTACCACCGACTGCTGGAGAGAAACCCTGAGAACTGGAGCTATTATCAAGGGCTAGAAAAAGCACTCAAACCAAGTAAATATACATTTATCTGGACACACATCTTGTGTGGCTGAGTTTAATCTCTACTAATCCCTTATTCTGTGTCATGCTGCTTTCAGAGAGTGTCGAGGAGAAGCAGAAAATCTATGAAGATGCCTGGGTTAAGTATCCTAAAGGCCTGGTGCCAAGAAGACTTCCTCTCAACTTCCTCACAGGTCAGCTCCAGTCTTGTCAAATCAATAGAGCTGTTATGCTCTCATAATGTGTCTGTGTATGTGACCGCATTTGGCTCTCGCAGGTGAGAAGTTTAGAGAGTGTTTGGATCGCTTCCTGAGGTTGAACTTCAGCAAAGGATGCCCTCCTGTCTTTACCACTCTGAAATCACTCTACCACCTTAAAGACAAGGTGAGATGGGGCATTTGTGACCAGGAAAGTTTCTTCTGGACTTATACATATAAGAAAAGACACCTCATTTTTATATTATCTCCCTGTCTTCTGCAGGTAGCTATAATTGAGGAATTAGTTGTGGGCTATGAAAAAAGTTTGAGAGCTTGTAAAATGTTCAACCAAAATGGTGAGTACATGTAAAGAGATTTTAATGACATATAGCAGTTCCAGTAATGGTGCCAAAGTTCTCACTGAGGACGTGTGATGCTGAACTTGTAGATGATGGGAAAACAGAGCCGCCCACTACTTTACTGTGGGTTCAGTATTTCCTGGCCCAGCATTTCAACTATATCGGCAAACAGACCCTTGCCCTCGAATACATCAACACAGCCATTGAAAGCACCCCCACCCTCATAGAGCTCTTCCTCATCAAGGCGAAGATATACAAGGTAAACACACTGAGCTCAGGTCATTGAAACATAAAACTAAAACAAAAAAAGATAGACTTGAGAGAACCTGAGTTTATGTTCCATGCCTTGTTCTCTTGAAAGCATGCAGGTAACATCCGTGAAGCAGCTCGCTGGATGGACGAGGCCCAGGCTCTGGACACTGCTGACCGCTTCATCAACTCCAAGTGTGCCAAGTATTTGCTCAAGGCTGGACTTATCAAAGAGGCTGAAGAAATGTGTTCCAAGTTCACACGGGTTAGTATAGCGAAGGTCACACACTTGTGAGAACACACTTAAAGGATTAGTTCACTTCCAAAAATCGTGTCAATTCTACGCGGATCGCAAGCACTGTGATTGGTCTGCTAGAGTGTCAGTCTGAGTGTATCCAATCTTTATCACCTTCAGGAAGGAACTTCTGCGGTAGAGAATCTGAATGAGATGCAGTGCATGTGGTTCCAGACAGAATGTGCTCTGGCCTACAAGTCCTTGGACAAATATGGAGAGGCGCTGAAGAAGTGCCATGAAATTGAGAGGGTAAGTCTTGCAGAATTAGATCAGATGTCTATTTCAACAGTGGCAAACTGACATGGTAAAATATCTCGACGCTAAATCTGTAGGTTAGCACAATGCTAGTTTAGAGTTCAAAGTAGAATGGATTTACCAAACACTGAAATATTCAGACACTTTTTTTGTCCCTCACAGCATTTTGTGGAGATAACGGATGACCAGTTTGACTTCCACACATACTGTATGCGGAAGATGACGTTGCGTTCTTACGTGGATTTGCTCAAACTAGAGGATGTGTTGCGCATGCACCCTTTCTACTTCAAGGCAGCACGTACAGCCATCGACATGTACCTCAGCCTTCATGATAACCCACTCTCCGATGACAACAAGGAGTCGCAGGCTGACAATGGTATTATCATGTATAGAGATGCACCGATTGACCGGCCAGGGACCGGAATCAGCCGATTTTCTGCATTATCGGCCCGGACCGGTAACCGGCCGATCAGTCTCACATCTTGCCGATTCTGAGCCAGTCCATTTTTATGCCACAACTACGCTTACATCCACATGATAATATTTAGTTACCATAGAAGTTTTTAACTGTGAGTGAAGTACAATTTGTAATGCGTGCAGGACCAAAGTAAAACGTGGGGGAACCACAGGGCTCAATTAACGTTTGTCTGGGACAAGTAGTTTTTTTTAAAAGTGGCAAGTGAGAGAAAATTTCAC
This sequence comes from Carassius gibelio, assembly GCF_023724105.1. Lineage (NCBI taxonomy): Eukaryota > Metazoa > Chordata > Actinopteri > Cypriniformes > Cyprinidae > Carassius > Carassius gibelio. The sequence goes on from NC_068384.1 coordinate 12,727,371, forward strand.
TTGCCTGACAGAATAAACAGTCTGATTATATAACATTAGTAACAAAAAAGTGTTGAAACTTGGCCACCATAAAATTCACGTGAGAATTATTCATATTCCATTCAGTGCGTGTAAACAGCGACTGATAAGGTTTGCTCAGCCTGTCTGAGTGAGAGAGACAGACTTGTGCATTAATCAAAACAAATGAGCGTAATAGCACACACAAAGTAACTCGCATAACATACTGAGCATTTTGCAGTAAAAAAAATATATATATATATTTATGATATAGGTAAACAACATTACACTACAAAATGTTTCCTCGAATATCAGCAGGATTGCAATGTGACATTAATTTCCTACAATAATAGTTAAATAGAATTAAAATTAAGTGAATTACATTTAGACAGAATGTTGATTGTTTTTGCTCTGTTTCACAAACTAAAATAATTACAAATTAAAGCCACAGCAGAACTGTAGTTTCGTTACTGAATGAATCCATGTTTTTGAATGAATTGAGTGAGTCAGTGATTCAGTAACCCATTCATAGAGAGTCATTTGAGTTGTTTTTGAATGAATCAATTGAATGAGTGACTGAATGACTGTCTTATTAAAACTTTGGTCTTTGGCCGCCACCTACTGGTGGTTTGGTTTCTTATTTAAAAGTATCATTGCATTTTTCTTATTGTTAAATTTCTAATTTGCATGTTCAAAAAAAAAATTAAAACATGAATCTTATAACATAATTTATGCATTTGCAATTTTGCAGTGTAAATGCATTCATCACTTCAGATGCAGCTTCTGTGTTTCCTGCAGTGGAAAGATGGAGTATTTTGATACTGATTTTATTTGAATGGTAACAACTCTACAGTTTCTTCTTCTTATTATATATATATATATATATATATATATATATATATATATATATATATATATATATATATATATATATATATATATATATATATATATTAATTGAATCAATGTAAGTATTGATGTAAAAGATGACAAACATTAAATAAGTTATATACAGCAACTCATTTTCTGTTAATTGTTATTTCTGTCCCTTTCCAGTCACAGAGCACTTTATTTTGAGAGTTGTTTAATTTCTGTTACTTAGTATAGATTGGGGGAAATTGTAATGTTTACTCAATTTCTTTTTTTGCTGTCAGTTGTAGTTCAGAAAATTGCAATCAGCAAAAAACGCTATCGGCAGGTCACACTAAAAAAAAATCATCAAAAATCAGAATCGGCCAAGAAAACTGCAATCGGTACATCTCTAGTCATGTATACAAAACACTTCGAAATTTAGAGGTCCATCCTTGATTTTTGGAAAAAAAATGACAGTAAAGTGAGGCGAGTTTTGTTTTCTTAACAATTGTTTAATCTGTAGCCAACCTAACAGACAAGGAGCTGAAGAAATTGCGCAACAAACAGAGACGTGCCCAAAAGAAAGCCCAGTTAGAGGAGGAAAAGAAAAATGCTGAGAAAGAGAAACAGCTAAAGAACCAAAAGAAGAAAAAAGAAGAGGATGAGGAGGAGATTGGAGGACCTAAAGAGGAGCTCATACCAGATAAACTGGCAAAGGTGCATATTGACAAAGCCACATATATTTAGAGGATAAAGTATTTGGATTGTTCGTCTGAATGTGCTTTTTCTATCTGTAGGTTGAGAATCCTCTAGAAGAAGCAGTTAAGTTTCTGACTCCTCTGAAGAACTTAGTAAAGAATAAAATAGAGACACACCTGCTGGCCTTTGAGATCTACCTCAGGAAAGGTGAGCATACTTATGAACTTTAACATACTGATTCATAATGTTTGTGTGATATAAAACTCATAATGTGTGTTTGGGTTTGTAGAGAAGTATCTTTTGATGCTGCAATCGGTGAAGAGAGCTTACTCATTGGACCCTGATCACCCCTGGCTCCACCAGTGCTTAGTGCGATTCTTCAAAGGAGGTACATAAAGTATATCCTAATTTACTTTTCTCACATGGGACAAAAAACATACAAGAACACTAAGATTTGTATCTGTTTTCAGTGTCGGACAGTAAGGACATGCCGAAGGCTGTGCAGACAGTTCTGAAGCAGGAGATCACAAAACTGTTCGGAGAGAGTGACCCCAAGACTTTCAACAAGAACTTCCTGAGCAAACATGCAAACTCAATACCACACAGAGTTGCAGGTACCCACTTTATGATGTTAATGATTTTTTGGAAACTACTATAGACTAGTGGTCGATGATGTATAACCAAGGCCAATATTTGGTATTTTTTCAAATATCAGCATCGGCCAATACGTTTTTCTTTTTGGCCAATGTGTTCGAGCTAGGACTTTTATTTTGATGGTGCTGAGAATGGCCACACACAGCGCTCACATTCTCCCTTTTCATTATTTTTCATTGCTGTTTAACAGCTCTGTCTAAAGCCGGACATACACTGTGCAATCTTCGTTTGATTTTGAACCTAATTTTGGCTCGTGCAACTTGTCAGACATTTGTCACCCCTCGTGAGGGTATCACACAGTTGAAGCAGAGCAGTAAGCTAATTTAATCATTTATTATCCGCACATCAGTTGTGTGGTAATGAGCTATGAAATTACTGCGGGGGAGATGAATTGTAGTAGACATATAAATTTAATAATAAAAGTACCGTAATAATGATAGTAATGGTAATGATTTAATTCAATAATTGCAAATGCCAAATCCTCTCGATATTGATAGCTGATAGGTATGTAATAGTGAACCGCGAGCTGGTTGAAAATCGATTAAAATATGTGATTCAAATCGGTTGAGAGGCTAAACAAAACGCGATTCATGAATTCTTGTCTGAGGGGAACTTTCTGTCTTTAGAAAAGTTTAGATGGTATTTTTACTTTTCATCTTGCCTCTGTATAATGCATATTAAAGTTCATAAGTGCAGCGCTGCTTTGTTTACAGCTGAAACCAAGGAAATGCTTTAAGTGCCACCTTCTGGCAGAGAGTGAATCTGCGTCTCATTCAGCTTATCTGCCTTATTTTTTCATGCAGATATTTTTTATGTTTTTGCTTCAAAATTTGAAATTATACAATGTAACTTCTCATGTTGCATGTATGCAGCATCTTTGTTTGGATCATGATTAAAATGCAGTGGTTGCCTCTATTTTTAATGGAAAGAGAACAGACAAAGCCTTAGTTTGTTTATATCAGGGGATGTCTTTTATTTTTATTTATTTGATTTGGGGCTTGTTTTAAAATTTCAGTTGAGTTTTGTTATTTACAATTACATTATATTGAAATTTTGCCATTTAGCAGACGGTTTCATCCAAATTACTTACAAATGAGGACAAGACCTCAAAAGCGATCAAAACCAACAAAAGAGCAATAATATGCAAGGGCTATATTAGTATATTATTTTAGTGTATTATTTCAGTTTCACAAAGAAAAATGCAGCATTTTGTCTTTGCTTGGAAAAATATGATTATTTTGGTATAAAATATTACCCAAGATATTTAATTACGAGATGAATTTTTTCCACCATTAAAGTATTGTTCATACTTGCAACAGTTAAATCACTGGATGTCACAGTCTCACTGTGCTGTTGTTTGTTTTTTGGTGTTTCCAGTGGGTTCCTGTATCAGACTGTCACTCTTTGGTGATTGTTCAATCACAATGCTGCTCATAAATTTGAACTACACCAATGGCCACTTTTGCTCATGTTACCAGAAATGAATGGCCTTTTTTAGTATGAGTGTGCTGTTTTATTTATTTTTTTAGCTTTTCATTTAGCATCTGCCTTTTTGTTGTATGCAGCTGCTAAGATGATGGTCTTTCTGGACCCCTCCTCTGACGGGACGGCTGCTGAGCTGGCTACCTCTTTGAACGAGTCCCTAACAGGCAGAACCATTCAGGTAATTACACCATAAACAGAACTGCATAAAATTAGTGATATTTCTCATGAAACACATGATGCTAAATATTTCATATTTGTATGTGTGAATATTAGACGTGTACCGAGGTGCTCCAGGCTTTGAGGGATGGCAGTCTGGGTTCGCAGCAGGAGAAAAATCTTGAATCGTACCGTGTGTCTTGCCATGGTATCTATCCCTACGCTTTAGCCTTCATGCCCCCCGGTTACCAGGACAACTCTGCGGTGACCACCAATGGAGACCTGTCCTCCTGCGACCACGAGGAGATGCCCAATGAGATGTGAGCATTTCAGGAAGGGAGCAGGGTGGCCGTTTTATGGCCGTCAGCATTTTGAGACCATACGCCCCACTGAGGTTGAGACTCTACTGCACTAATGAGACCATGGTTACCTTCTGCCTTCACTTCCACTCACAGAAGCAAGTGAGCAATAGGGGAAAAACCCGTTTTACTATTTTTTTTTTCCTTTCTATCTTGTTGTTTTGCTTTTGTCTTTGTTTTTTTTTAAATACGGCCAATGGCATCTCTTATGCTAGAACAGAATAAAGGGTATTAAAGAGAAAGATTGATCAAGATGGTCACAGTGAACTCATTGGGCCTAATTCCTGTTTATCAGACACATGCATCTCGCTTCTCATGTTTTTAAGAGTAATTTATATAAGACAATATTAAAGAGCTGAATAATATCAGGAGGAATAATACTTTTGGTCCTGGTTTTACTTGCGTGGTCGTGTGCCAAACCTGTGGGGCGAACCTTAAGATGCAGATGACGGCACCTGTTGCCAGGTTTCCTTGGAAGGGGAGTTGGGGTGTGGGGGAGTGTGTGGCAGTGAATTAACAGTTCCAGGATCAGCCACCAGGGGGTCGAAACCCTCCATGTCTGCTGGGAGGAGACACTGATGTTCAGCTAATAAGCTGATAACACAGTCGATTGAAAGGTCACCTGGGTTGCCGAGGAGAGGCAGATGTGCATCTCTTTTTTTAATTATTATTATTATTTTTCCCTCTTTCATCCTGTGCTGCCTATTGGTTTTTCAGTGAATTTCTTCAAGGTGGCAGTGGTTTCTGTAGGACCTTTACTGTGACTGTGTTTCTGTTGGGTTTGTTTGCCTTCTTTTTTTTCCTCCCACTCATTGTTTAGGTTCCTCTGCTGGTTTCAAAGTTTTTTTTTTTTGTTTTTTTTTCACCATAATACAAAACTCCATCAAACATACCTCTGTCTGAATTCTGAGAATGTCTCATCATTTGACACTCACACAGTTACAAATAAAACAAAATAACATTACTGCGATGTACTTCACTTTTTGTTCTTTAATTTCCACATGGTTGAACACTGTTAGATGTGACCGTGTCATATCTTAAATACAGAACACCAGAATTTGCAGGAGTTGCTAAAGTTAAACCAAACATATTTGCTGATGAAAAGAGCTAGAATTTGTACCCAGTTGTTTAGGGGCTAAAATAAGTCATCTTGATTGATTGATTGATTTAAAGTGGTTTTGGCTTATTGGTATATTTTGGTTTTAAGTCATCTTGACGTATCCTGGTTAAGAATTACTGTGCTATAGGTAAACTGAAGTAAATTTCCTTTCCTTTTTTTTTTAAGACTCCTATAAACCATCTTCATAATAATTTGTCTAAAATTTGGCATAGAGAGTTTGTGAGTTCACAAATCTTAAGACAAAAAGCGTTCATGATTGTATTATTTTGCTTGTGATGTAGAAGTAATTCATTTTGGCAGGCTAGAGTCTGGCTTTGGGCACCGTGTCTGTCTGTCCGTTCTCATGTTGGCTCTGAGAGCTGAGGAAAGTGTGGTCCAGGTTAAGGTATGTGGTGAGGAACTCTGGGAAATCATTCTTCTGCACTATTTCTATAAACATGGACACAGCAGTCATCAACCTCTGTTTGTCCCTAAAGAGAGTGGAAATAGAGAAAAGGTTGGTATTTCTCAATGTGTGTTCTTGAGCAATCACAGAGGTCCCACAGCTCTGTAACAGATTTACAATGTAAACTACTATTTATACTTTTATATTATAAAAGGAGGAAAATATGTAAAAAAAAAAAAAAATATATATATATATATATATATATATATATATATATATATGGAATTGTGGGTGGGGGGAGTGCATGAACAGCTCTCTCTCCACCTTCAATAGCCCTTGAGCAAGGCATCGAACCCCCAACTGCTCCCCGGGCACCGCAGCATAAATGGCTGCCCACTGCTCCGGGTGTGTGCTCACAGTGTGTGTGTGTGTCTGTTCACTGCTCTGTGTGTGTGCATTTCGGATGGGTTAAATGCAGAGCACAAATTCTGAGTATGGGTCACCATACTTGGCTGAATGTCACTTCACTCACTTCACTTATATATATATATATATATATATATATATATATATATATTGTAATTGAGTATATTTTATAATATATTGAACAACGATTTCTAAATACCGTTTCCAAGGATATCCTGTAACCACTGTAATGCATGGTCTTTTGTTGTGGGAATCCCACTTCATTTTCTGGTCACTATTTCTTGTTGAAGTGCACATTGAAACAAATGTTTTCTCTATCCAATATATGAATTGTCTGTACGACGTTCTCTACCTGCTTGTTTGGCAATATATGGCTGCCTTCAGATCTTCCGTCAAACCTTCAGCCAAACTGGTGACAAGAGCTCGGGTCACTGCTGTCCCATCATCCTCCAGTCTCACTTGGTGCCGGATCCACTGCCAAACCTGACAAACACAGCCTTTTAAAGTAAGAGATAATATTGCATTGCTGCATGAGAGCTGGACAGTGTTGTGGACCAACCTGAGATCTGGATATCTCTGCTGTTGCTGAATCCTCAACCTTCCCCAGATAAAAGAAATGACCTCTGCCTGTTGTACAAAGTTAATATTAAAAAAAATCCATTCATCATATAACATAAGTGTTGTGTAAAACGTCATATAGGTGAAAAAGTTTTGCACCTGAAAGCCAGGCTTCAATGAAGAGGACTCCTACAGCAATGTTATACCTCAGTCCGTAAAGTGTTACTCCTCCCTACAGAGATATAAAGCACGCAATACAAAGGCATTTTCACTCACCACACGTTAAAATGTTGATATGATTTGCAGTGATGGAGTTCAACTGACTGGAGGCATAGTGAGCAAGTCTTCAGGGGTCACAGTGATGTCTTCACGCAGCTGCAGGAGTTGATTCTGACCATGAGTGTGAAGCTGAAACAGCTGTGCGCGAGAGAGAAAATATATGTTTTCATATGTATGTATGCATGCAAGTGGTGTGATGGGGTTAGTCTATCAATGACTAGACAGAAATGAGACACTTACTTTTTGCATGGGCTCAATCAGGTCCATGTCGTAGACCATGAACCCATCAACTCCTGCCTTGATCTCCAGTAATTTAAGTCTAAAACAAAACAAGAATGAGCATTTCTATGGAAAACAAATACAGAACCATACTTGGTTGAGCTGATGGATGTATTTCTTTGATTTGGTCAATAATATATTAATGTTATGCATACGAAAAAATGACATAAGATGACAGTGAGCCAAGAAAAACTTGTGAGTGAATTAACTAGATAAGTACAATCTGTGGTGAATCTGGTGCACACCCATGCACCATACCACTTCTCTCAAAGTTACAAACATTTTTCCAGTAACATTAATAGAACATTTGTTCAAAGTTATCTGGTCTTTCATAATGAAAACATTTGCATTAAAATGTTATTTATACATCATTCATAGAAAGTTTTTCTTGTAATATATTAATCATTCCCATAATATTTGTAACATTAAATGCTCTCTTAACATTTGTATGTATGTACATATTTATTTATATATATGTTGTCATAACATAATGGGAAAGTTAGCAAAGCGTTTGAACATGGGTTACTTTTATTGTATGTAAGGAAACATTTGTCAGCCTGAATGGTGCATGATTTAAAGTTCATAATATATATTGGTGCAGAACTACAGGTCAAATTTTAATACTTAGGGTCATGGAGTTGTTCAAATCTCCAACCCTAAGTTTTATCGATAGCAATAGTGATGCCGCCTTATTACACCATTAATGAAAATGTATGATATTTAAATTAAATGCAAAAACAATTACATTTTTTTCATGTTTTATGCCATATTAGGATTTAGAAGCATGTGCCGCTATATTTTGATTGCGAATATTGGTTGGATTCAAATCACAGCTCTCATTTGCTCTGGTTGTGTCTTGCCTGGTGACAGTTCTGAGTACAGTCTTGTAGAGGTCACTCTCTTTTTCTCTAGGCAACAGCAATGCTGCCATGCCACCTGTTGCTAGGGCACCCCTGCGGTGACACGTCTGCACCAGAAGATCCATGTAGCTGTGCAGGAAACGCTTCTCCATATCCACATACTTACTGCGATCAGGGAGGAGGAAATCAGCTCGATGACCTAGAAAGCAAACCATCGTCATTAACAAGGAATCTACAAGAGTCAAACTACTACTCATCAAAATCACAGAAAATGTATGCGCTGACCGAACTTGTTGACAAAGGAAGCGGAGTAATCCCAGATGCCACAGTTTAGACCAGCAGAGTGCTCCTTGAGTTCGTACAAAATCTCCTCCATCTCGAACGATGCCAGGACACACTCGATCAACACGGTGGCCTTTATACAGCCCGCTGGCAGGCCAAGCTACAAAACATTTCACAATACATTAGAAATCAAATTCATGCCAGTCAAAACTGCAGCAGGATTGTGTGTAATGTCAACACTCGCACCTTCTTCTCAGTCCAGAAAAAAATCTGACTCCAGAGTCTGGCCTCCATGTAGCTTTCAACCTGCACAACAAAACATGAAGAGTCTCTAGAATATGTTTGATTCTGCATTGTCGTTCTGTTCTGGTAAACAGAGTAACGTGATCTGACACTGACCTTGGACAAGTAGAAAAAAGGGCCACTCTGGTTTTGAAGAAGTAGTTTTGCATTGTGAAACATCAGCAGACCAAAATCAAACAGTGGACCTGGAACCTCTCGACCATTCACCTACAGAGAAACAGATGGTCATATACTTCAAACTACCAAAAAATATATTTTACCACTCAGGATTAGCTCATTTACAGCTAAAGCATTTTATTCTGAATCAGATGTTTCTCAAAACAATTTGGAGCTATATAATCATACACAAATGAGACAACTACTGACATAAATTAAGAGTAAAAAAAAGCAATAACATGAATGTGAAGAGTTTTATTATGAAAGATTATTATTAAGAGAGCTAAAAAATTTAATAAATCTCATTTTATTTTAAAGGAGTGGCTATAAGTGATTATAATTGTAAAACAAGCAAAACCTTACAATAGATCATTAAATCATTATAAGGTGAAATGTGAAACTAGACAATTACAAACAAACCAACACATGGTAAGGGCAAACAAACAAAAATGCATAAGACCAGCTCACTACAGATCTATACCATCATATTGTGCTCCACCATGTTCCATGCTCGAGGACGGAGCATCAGCACTGGAGCCTGAGAAATGGGTGGTACATCTATACAAAAGGAATATGAGGAAAGGAATATATCTCTAGCGGGATTCTTTTAAGAATATTTAATTCATTACACTTCTGACAAAGCAATTAGCAGACGTTAGAATCATAAGACTCACCCTGAAACCTGTTGTGCACAGCCTGGTAAACATTGTAAATGCCCTTTATTTGATTGGGATATGTTGGACAGTTGCCATCATCAAAATCAATCTACAACAGAAAAGAACAATATATACTATTACAACCAAAAATGTCAGTGTATGTCATCTTATTTGCACAACTAAGTCCTACCTGTAACCCTTGGGCAGTAGATTTGAGTCCTTTGATGAGTCGTTGTTCATCACAGGGTGAAAGGTCACCAACGTCTACATGTCTGCAGTGTAATCGGTCTGGAACTGGACTCACTCTCCAGCTGGGATCGTTTCGGATGTGAGCTGTGTCCTTTACAAAGCCTGGCAACTCTCCAGACAGATCCAACTGAACTTTCCGGAGAACTCGTAGATTCAAAACCTTCCAAAGGAGAGATGACGTCTTTTGATGAATACTCGTCCCAAAAATAAACAAGCAAACATTGTTATGGCTAGCCTAAATAAGTAATTTGTGTTTTCTTAATAAGCATTATGGAGTTAAATCCTAATAGAAATTATATGTAAATTCAAGTGGTTTCCCATAGCCTACCTTGTCAACCTCTGCTTGGAAGACAGAGATGAGTTCAGAGAGAAATTGCAGAGCATCAGAATTAAAAAGAGTATTAAACTCTCTCTCAAGTCCTGAGGGAGGCGTTTCCAGCTCAACACCTTGATGTACCTGTTTATCAGCAGCACATTAAATCTACATGATCTCCAGACACTGAGACCAAAACATCATTTAATTCTGCACATTACCATTCACTGACACAATTACATATGCATAATACATACAAATTTAGGAACATACTGAAAATATATATTCATAATGAATGTTACTGCTGTTTTAAAGCAGTCACGCAGTATGAGAACTTACCAACATTTTCTGCAGTTGTCCACTGAAGCAAATCTAGAGTTGGACTTTGATAAGTGTCATTGCACTGTTTACTTTAAGTCACACATGACTATTATAGTGAGGTTTATTTCGTGAACAAACCGGTGTTTTAACAAAGCTTTTAAGGGAAGAAATCAGTAAACAAACTCGACAAAAATAGTTCGGTGCAATTATCCTGCCATATTAAAAGCACAACTACCACCCCCCCCCCCCCCCCATTTTTAATACAACTGAATATGTTACAATATAATTACTTCCATATTTATTCAGTTTGTGTGTGTGTGTGCTCCGTTTGCAGTGGTAAGTTTCAGTTTTGTTCACTGATCTATATATATAATTGTTCTATATTATAGATCAGTGGTTTTGTTAATAATGGCCTTTTCTGTGTATTGTTTGGAAGTAACGTTACCAACCATAACGCGCTCAGTGTTATGTGACTTATCGCGAGATTACAGTTGTGTCAACGTCGTACGTGGCTACGGACCCAAACAGTGTAGGAAGACTCCGCCAGGAATGCATCAGCAAAATGCGGAGACTACCGGTCAACACGTCAAATACAGTTCCCGGCGTTTGAATCTCTGAATTTTGTACATGAAGCTTGAGGTGAAGGACCGGATGTTAAACAGCCTGCGTTTGAGTCATTTGTTTGACCCGTTAGCATCAGTACAGTTGCACTGTGCCATTGCTAGAGGCACTTGTTTGTCTACAGGAAGCCAGCATGGCAGATATCGAGTCCTCCTTTGAATTTAGCTCATCTTTGACCTGCTCTTCGCTGCCTCCCCCACGGACCCGAATCTTTAAGATCATCGTGATCGGAGACTCTGGAGTTGGCAAGACTTGCCTCACCTATAGATTCTGTGCGGGCAAGTTTCCAGACAAGACTGAGGCCACCATCGGGGTGGATTTTCGGGAAAAGGTTATTGAAATAGACGGAGAGAAAATCAAGGTGAGGATGCTTCTGATTTTTAGGAGGTTATATTGTAAAATGACTCCAATGTGTGTTGATGTCATCCTGTAGATCCTGACACATGTAATCATAGCCAGAATATTTTAAAATAGAACAGTTTATTGAAACTTTAGAATAAAGACATATGAAAAAGTTTGTGTTTTATACCATTTTGATACATTTGGCTTTGATACCCTATGGTCCATCGAGTATGGTTTTATTCAGAGGCCCAAAGTGAGAAAACTAGGCATGTTGGTTAGATGTTGTTATTTATATGGCTAAAAGAAAGACGAAATTCTGAAAGCCTGCCATGTAAATAATTAAATCAGTAATATTTTTATAGCAATATAGCATAATACTTAAAATGTGTATAAATATCAGTTGTGTATATGAACCATTAATAAGTGGGCAGAATGCATGTAATAGATTGTGTACAATATGTTTTTCAGTTTTGATCTCATTGAAAATCTACATATACAATAGGCTTTGTAAGGTTGAAGAGATGGCCGGTGTAATGCAGGGTTAGGCTTCTTATTGATGTACAGCATTGGTCATAGTAGCCTTAGTATGTGACTAAATTAAAATTTCCAAAAACTCACATGCACACAACCCCCACACTTTAATCATAATACCTAACTGTGTTTGTCAATTATGTATGAACACACATTCTCCTGGAATGTAAAAATAACTAATATGTATGGTATGATATAAGTTGATTGCTAATAGCTCTCCCTTCTTCCAGGTCCAGTTGTGGGACACCGCAGGCCAGGAGCGCTTCCGAAAGAGTATGGTGCAGCACTACTACCGTAACGTCCACGCTGTGGTGTTTGTCTATGATGTCACCAACGCTGCTAGTTTCCGAAGCCTTCCATTGTGGATCGAGGAGTGCCGTCAGCATGCCCTGGGTCAAGAGGTGCCCAGGATCTTGGTTGGCAACAAATGCGACCTGCGCCACGCTGCTCAAGTAAGCACAGATGTAGCGCAGCAGTTTGCCGATGCACACTCGATGCCTCTTTTCGAGACCTCTGCCAAGAACCCCTATGGAAACGATGACGGCAGTCGGAATAATAGTGACCACGTGGAAGCCATTTTTATGACAGTGGCGCACAAGCTGAAATCTCAGAAGCCGCTGGTGTTAAGCCAACCACCGTGCAGTGCAGGAGATACTGTCACTCTCAGGAGGCAGGACGAAGAGGACAGGGGAACTTGGGGCTGTGGATGTTGAGGTAATGAAGGAGTCACCACTTTACAGGATGGAGGTGACAAAGCTAATGCACCTTTTAAAGAAGCAGATTCAGAGGTGCTTTTGTGTTATCTGTGAAGGTCTAGGGTTGTGGACACAGGACCATGTATTCTCAAGATTTCTTTTTGTATCCGGCAATTTTAAAGGGAAAAAAACATTCTTCCACCACTCAAACCAGAGGCTTTCAGAAGTTGCATGTAGGCCCATCTGTCTTACATATACAAGCTAATCTGTTATGTGTCATTCTGTCTAGCGCATATCGTATGCCACTGCCAAACACTCACTTCATTTGCCTGCTAGTTTTAGCCAGTTATGCAATCCTGATGATTAATTTTTTTGTCACAATTAGATAACTGTTCTGTTAAATCACTTCAGCCTCCCAGGGGAATCTGTTTGTTTGTTCTCTCATTCTACGTAAGCCACACATATTAAATGCAGGTTATTTATTAGTGCTGCTAATAGGTTTTACACAAAACGAGAGATGAATTGTAAAGAAAAATAAAGCTGATATCCTTGCCTTTCTAAAAAAGCCAGTCCTAGTCCACTGCCATTGTTTTATTTTTGCCAATTTATTTTTTCCTAGCAGTCATTAATCTGAACAAAATCTATTGTAAAACCATCTGGACTATGCATGATAACCAGTCTTTCCTGTGAATCATGTTGAAATGTAGGTAAGTTAGGTAAAAAGGGACAAGAACTTGCTGACAATATGTACTTAAGTATCTACAGTCAGGTTTTGTATGTAGTACTGCTTTGTTAGGCAAAATGAAAGTGATCTGTAGTGTATAATTTCAGATTAGTATGAGTACCTCATATTATTCATGGCATTACTCTGTGCATGGCATAAATCTGATTAGAAGGTTTGATATCAATTTCTGTTTCAGTGTGTAATCTGTCAGTACAAATACATAGATTTGCTAATGACTAAATTGCCTTTCCCTTTGGCTATCCCCTTTCCAACACTGATATACAGAGTGCAGTTGAATCCATAACAGGGAATATTCACTCATGTCATTATGTAACCACAGCTGGTCCTGTGGAGTGCATGAAAGAAGCTCAGGCATGACTTTCTTTATTTCTTTTATGGGAAATTGCCAAAAATTGGTTTTGAATATAATTTCTGGTTATTTTTTTTTTTTAAAGTAGGATGGTAAAGGGCCTGGTTAGGTTATGCTTTGCATTGTTTGATTCGGATACAATAATAGTGGAGCATGTGATTTGTTGAGGAATTGTGCACGGTTGATGATGGCTTTTTAAATGTTTAAATGCATATTAAGACTTGTCTATTTGTGCTTAATGTTTTTGACTCTGGGTGCTGGTTGATATCTTATCTGACATAAACATCATGATCATTCATGATTTTTGTAGGTTCATGCTGAATTGGTCTTGATAAAAACGCACTCTTGGTCTGGATTCTCTTCATTGTTGTCTGTAAAGATTTTTCTCTTTTCACCATTTCAAGTGTCCTTCAGAATTTAATTCTGTATTTTTTCTGTCTTCATGAACACATTAATAACACTGTAAACAATGTAAAATATTAGCAGATCTAAAAAATCCACAAAAACAATGTTAAAGCTTGAAAATTCCAAATGCAGGAAATATAAGGAAGATTAAGTGTTACATTTTTATTATATGTAATTGATAATTATTCTTGGGATAATTATGCGTATTTGCAACCAAAGGTATGAGCCAATTCATGTTATCAGGAGTCAGCAGTTGATAAAATAACACCTTGCAATCAATGCCAGAACTCAAGAATGCACAACATATCTTTACTTGTCATTTGTCTGAAATAACTCATGACTTTAATGTTGGTCAGTGAGTTGGAGTTATATAGTTTTGAGAAAATAAACAAGGCATCAATCCACTATAATCAAAGAAGTGCAAAAGAAAGTAATGCTTGTTGCGGTTTTGGTTTGAACTGTTTTAGTGTTTTACTAAAAATAAAAGTACCACATTTATTAATTTCAGCTGATGGGTATTGTGCTTTCTGACTTTATTGGTCTAATTAAAGAGTGCATATGGAAACTCAATAATGTTCAGAAACTAGAAACTTAAAGTAATGACACTGCAAAAATGATACTGTCCCTTGGGATGTTATTATATAGTCTTCTTATTACATGGCTCTGTGGAATGCTTGATTCTGATTGGCCAGTCACAACATTCAAAGGTATGTTATCCTTCGATAACAACCGGTAAAAGCTATAACACAGGCTCATCCAGGTAACTGAAGTCGGCGCTATACTCTTGCCAGGAACTTTTTTCTTGGTGGAAGCTTTGCGTTTGTTTAGCTAATAAAAATATTTAAACTGTTTAAAATGGTGCACAATTATTTAATTATGTCATGCTGGTATCGCGGACTCGCTCTCTCGTTTCATACAAACGCAGCTGCTGCCATTTTGCTACGATTGTTTTGCACGCTTTAATGGATTATAAGAAAACTAACAAACTGGTAAGATTTTAAAACATTTTCGTCTTAAATCTTTTATCGCCTTAATTATGTTAATTATTTATCTGTGTAATAAGTTGTATGACTGCATCTTTTCCCTTAAATGTACGTATAGTTTGGTTTTGCCGCTTGCTCACAACTGCTGTCTTCACAGAAGTTTCTAATTATTGTATCTAATTATTTTCTTATGTGGTAAGTAGCCATGTAATAAGCAGGATTACTCAAAGCATATGTCACGTCAGGGTCCTGATCACAATGTCGAGGGTTATTCTGCGATAACAACCGGTTGGATGTACATTATGCCTTACTGAACATCCACTGAAATGCAATGGTTTGTAAATTCATAAAGATTTAAACAGAATTGTTTATTGTAAAAATATATACATACATACAGGTTTATGTGTGCAAATATATCACTCTATCATGTAAAAATAAAAGCCAAGGCATGTGCCTTAAGAAAAAAAAACACAAACTGGAAGATAATATAAAATATGGCACTGATAACTTTAACATCAAGAATAAATTTAAGTTGATTTGAAACAAGCAGGCTTGATGAAATATTTATGGGAAAAATTAATTAACTATATTTCACAATATTTAATATTTTCCCCAGGCACACACACCAAAAAAACTAATCAATTACTAAGCTAGTCTGCTATACGGTGGAAGCATGGAGAGGTCTTGCGGTTCCTGTTCAGGACAGCGATCCATGAATGACATGGGGGAGTTAAAGATTCGCTCATCATCTGCATGAGGCAAAATAAAATCTCATTACAGTCAGCCACATCCTCACTAACATCATCATAATGGCAAACATTGTGGCCCATATAGAAGATGACTTATGAATTATGATTTTCTTATCTCGGTGTACAAACCCACTCCAACAACACATCTCTCACGTACCTTGCCAAGCGCATACAAGTTCAGTTGGAATAACAGGGTCATTCTGAGGAACTAGAAACTCCTGTAAAATACACAACCATGCAGTAATTAACAGCTCAATATTGTTTGTACTAACTTTAAAATACTGAAGTTTTCTTATGTTACAAAAGATCACACCCACCATGCCATTTGAGGAGTCGAAGCAGCCACAAAGTGGAAGACTGCGGCAGCCAACATATGCAATGAGAGAAGAAAAGAGCAAAGACCCCATGCAGGCCACCAGAAGGGTGCTGTTTGCTCCTTTCACCATCCGGCTGAGGACAAACCTCTACACAGGACACAGCTTTATCAAATACTTCTATATTTTAAGCTGAGTGTATAACAGATGGGAAAGAGAACATGATTGGGTGTGACTGTACCACTTCAGGGATAGGATGGGGATGGAAGATCTCATCATCCTCTTCTCCATAGCTTAGAGTGACGCAAGAATAAATGAAGACAATCACAACAGCAAAAAGCGACATCACAGATGATGCGATCATGACATTTACCTAAAGGTATTAATGAGAGCTTGTTAATATCAACAGGTAGAAAGAGACGAATTTTAAGAAAAAAAAACTTTGGATTAGAGGAATAAGAAACTACCAAAATTGGGTTTTTCTTCTGGGATGCAAAAAGAGCAAGCACACCAGGGGCAGCCATAATCTAAAAAAGGAGGAACAAGTGAAATGAGCTTTACAGAATCATATGGAGCCCCTCAAGGGTGATGGTAAAATGAGATGGGGGGAAAAAAACATTTCAATGCTTTTGTATTTTTCTCACAAAACTTTTGCATTCCCTTAAGAAACTTCAGGTTTGCTCGAAAACCTTTGTGATGGACATAATATGAGGTGGTAGGAAAAACTATATTTCAGGGCATTTGCGAAAGCATGCACAGTTTTTCAGGGGAATGCAATAACTTTGTACGAAAAATACTTTTGCATTCAATAACAATCTCTTATTTTTTCTATAACCCATCCTGTTAGGGGCCCAGTAGAATTACCATCTCTCAGTTCACAAAGATGCTACAACAGGATGAATACAGGTGAATACACAAGTGTGGCACCTAGGCCTAACCCTCTTTATTATTATTGTGTAGAATCTTCCATTATAAAAAAAAAAAATCTGCATTAAGTTCACCCTAAACCACATTCACATAGCAGTGAGAAATATTACAGTAAATTGACAAAGAAGGAAAATCATGTTAACGTGATAAAAAAGATTAAATGTGATCTGTTTTAATATGGGATACAGGAGTGAATTTTATTCTTGATACAAAAGTGACATTGTCCCAGTTTGCTAACTGTCGAACTAGGATGGTGCACGGAGAAGGCATTTAAATAGTTTTAAGGTTTTTACCAGTCCAGCCCAGAGTGGAGCTCTAGTTTCACTCAGAGTAGTGCTCTTGCGGAAGACTGCGTCCATAAAGCCGCAAACCACGCAAAGCCCCGAGCACGCCACCTGAAGGATGCCGAGGACCACCACACTCTTCTGATTGAAGATGAAATACCTGTAACGGTCCATCTCAGGCCTTCAGCGGAGAGAAAAGAATCAAAGAGAAGGGAATGCATTTTAGGCTATCATTTAAAAACGAGTAAATCGTTCACTGTTATGTGTCTGAACAGAGATGTATCCTTTCAAACATCCACTGACTAGAAACCGTCACGACCGCTTCCCACGTTTTGTGCGTTGATACTGAAACTACAAAACCACTTTACACAACTAAATTTAACTAAACGCTATAATTAAGCTATGCTAGATCCTATTTGATACGTATAAAGTGGTGTATAAGTCCTATAAATTAGAATAAATGTAGAATTTACCTATGCCGTTTTTCCTGTCACTTCCGGGCCGCTTATGTTTGGAAAAAGCGGTGAAACCCAGCGTCACTCATTTACCTGACGCGCAGGTGCAGCACGATGACCACGCCCCCACACTGTTGATATTTACAGTGTTGACATAATTACTTAATCATTACTCCATTCTGACTTAGAGAAAAGCGATTCGTATTTTCTAAACTTTATCATTATACTATAGCTGAGAACACCAGAAAACATTAGTCAAATTGTGCTTTATGCTGGAGTTTTTATTGATAAGTTTTGTCGATAGCTTTTGCATATCAAAGGCTGAAGTTCAGTTCAGTAGAAAGATTTTTCTCAACTTTGTGCCTTTTTCTCAAATACTGTACATTCTGTTCAGTCTTTTCCCAACATATACACCTTGCTTAACTTTCTTTTATTGGTGTACATTTTTCAGTTTTTCTTGGAAAAAAAATTCATATAAACAGTTTTGTCCGTGTAATACTGAGCCTATTTAAACGTAACTGTAGCTGTTCGTACATGCAAAATAATAATAATAATAATCAAATAAAATGGTTTACACAACAATAATTCCAGAGACTATACTGGTTTAATACTGCATAGTTTTCACAAGTTGTGGGAAAGAGGTTGTATACCTCAAGTCGAGAAATAGTGACAAAAGTCTTTAAAACTCCACTCCACTTCATGGATTTCCATCAAAATTCCGTTTAAATCACTTGCTATTTTTCAGTCTCTGTATTCTTGTAGTGCAACTAAATCAGTCACCAACTGACACACATAGTAGTCCTTCCACACTGTAGAACCATATAATTTAGCAGTTTGCTCAGTGATCTGAGTGAGGGTTTCACATTTACAATCCTTGTAAACTGATGAGGATGCCAGAAATCAGTTCAAGAGTGATTAGATGTTGGCATTAGCTGCAAGAAGGTTAAAGAACAAAGTAGAGTTTCATAGAGATCATGTTTTTTCAGGACAGCTTTGGTGAGAAGAGTCTTAGCAGGTCTCGTCAGCATCTTTTCCATACTCCCTCTGCTGAAACTCCAGCAGTTGCTTTCTATACCATTCTGGTGCCTCTGGACCAAATTTCCCCGATGGCTCATGGTCATAACCATATGCAACGGTGAGTTCTTCATCTTTCTCCACAGCACGGATTGTTCGGATGCATTTTATTTGCCCAAAACGAGGATGGATGTACCTTGACAGGTAAAAACCATAAGAATAAGAATTAACAATAACAAAAAGATTTTTTTATATTGAAATATCCAACAAAATCCTACTATGAAACAAAAGCATGATGCTTCTGTATATTTCTAAAATATACATTCACACTTACGGATCATATTTGCAATTGGGAGTGAAGGAGTGATTGGCCTTGTGACCTAGAGATGCACAATAATTCTCCGTCAGATTGAAAGGTTCCGGAACATCAATCACAGTGTCCTCATCCAATGAAATAGTGTTCCCATTCAGGGACCAGTCACGACTGTCCACCTGTTCAATTAAATACAAACAGATTTAAAGAAAAACTTAATTTAGCACAGTGCATCCTTAAAAAAATCATTACATTCTGGCCTTGAATAATGTAAAATGCAAACAGACAAACCTCTAAATGTGTAATGCGGACACCATTATAAAAAGCCATCACTGTGTTAGCCTCAGCCTCAATTTTTGTAAACAGCCCTTCTCCAGCTCCGGAAATAAGTGACTGTCCAACATACACACTGTTAAACATAAAGAAAACCACCTTTCAGCTTGCATCAACAAAATGATGACATGATAAATACTGTATTAAGCCTAGAGAACCAACAGAATCTCCCCAACGTAATAGCAGGACAATCCGTCACTGGAAAAAACAAATATATATTTTCTGTTCAAAATGAGATTTGATAGATTGAGGTTTACATGGTGGATGACAGCATGCACCAACCGTTGACTTTCGTAGGGGTCAGGCAACAGTTTATAACCAGTGATACATGACGAGGTGGATTTGTCGTAGCAGTAAACAGGACCTACAAGAGAAAGAAAGATTAACCTACAACAAATATAATAGCAAGCAACTTTTACTGATCTGGTTCTTTTAAATAGCTTTAAATGAAGTCTTGCAAATAAAAATAAAAAAATAAAAATAAACGTACTATCTGGATCAACAGTGAAGTGTGGTCGGCTGTTCTCTTGGGTGGTAAGAGTGGCAAGTTGGGCCTCAATCAGTTCTCCATCAACAAAGGAGCCATACAGAGCCGTACGCCCATCAGGATAAACATAAGCCACAGTCTTTCCAGTCATCTCTCCATCTTCATTCACTTCCCCAACCATGCAGGCGCCATCCTTTAGATGGCAGAGAAAAAAAGATGGACATTTTCAATAGACTGTACATGATTAGAGTTCAGTAAGTTAAAATGCTGTTGATTGAGTTTAACTTGTGAAAAGTGCTTGTTGTGTAAAACACACCGGGTAGTAGATCCAGCACATGCCATAGTGAATGTTGTCCTTGTACTGGCCCCTGAAGACCAGCTGACCTTCTGGATTGAACTCTTGAGCAGGTCCACTGAGCTCGCCATCTACGTAAGTCCCATGTAATGCTCCCCCATCCTCATAAGTATAAATGCCCTGGCCCTGCAAAGCATCATCCACATAGAAACCCTCCAGCCTACTATAAAGGAAACAAAAAAACGTGATATTTGGGTGAAATATAATCACCTTTATCTGCTATAATCAAAAGTAGTTTTTGAGTATGTAAGGGTATAAAAAATAAGACCCCAAAGAAGCAAATAAATCGGGGAAAAAGAACATAAGCAAGTTAATAACATCTCTGACTGTTGATGGTGCATGTGTCTGCATGTGCATTTGAATGAACGTTACTCCAGTGACATGATTCTAAATTATATATACATAGTTCAATCATAAAATTCCATGGAGCAGCTGATTGATGCACCTAATATGGCAGTGCAGTCAATCAATCAAATTTTCCAATTTATATATTATTTATTTCCATCTCGACCTGGTACAGATCAGTACTGTGGGCAGTGCGAATTTTCATTAACCTTCCTCCTCCCCAGCACCACATGTCTAGATCTGCAACAGGAGTTTTACCTTGCAACATCATGTATCCTAATGCCTATAATATTGAGGATGTATCAACAGTAACCTTTCACTTATGTCAGCAGTAGCAGCAGCATAGCAAAACTATTCCGCCAAGACCTATCTTGCAATCTATTCATATGAATAAAACGAAAACCCTGTCTTGAGAGTTAAATTCAGTCTAAACAACAATGACTAATATTCCATTATTAAAACATATGCTGGAAATCAATAATAGGCTTATAAACTGTGCCAACATAAAGTCTCAAACCTGCCATCAAAAAAGAAGAATTTTCCTTTTCCATTTTTCTCCCCATGAACAAAGTGTCCCTCAAATCTGTCGCTGGAGGAGTAAGTCACAGTGCAGAAACCATGAGGCTGGTCATCCTCATCCAGTGGTCCTAATCAGAGATAAGCCAAGTAATATACTGATGAATAAGTAACCACTAACTACCCAACAATAAAACCAATTTAATGGACCATGTTGCTAAAATCAGCTGTTAAGATACTTGACATTTAGCAAAAACTTTTAAAACAAAGTAATAATAATACACAAATTGACGGAGGACCTGGGTATAGTAGTTATAATCCAGAGCTAAGAATGTGCATTTTACAACTTTTGTATCAGCAGCACCCCATTTTTAACCACGTGGCTTCAACAACACTAATGTTCATCTAACTTATATATAGACCATTTACATGCTACCATAAAGATTATATATAGTACAAAGTGTCAGAGAATGTAATAAAATGAAATCAATTAGTCTAAAAACGTTTATTCTTCCAGTTTTTATACTATCTCAGTTCATGATGGGACTTCAGACAGAATTTTAGAATTGTAGTCAAAGGCCGAAGTAACAACTCGCTGTCATCTGGAGGATTTAAAAATTCCAAAGCATACGGGCTTTGGGTGCATTAACTTGTGTACGAAGGAAAGCTATCGGTAGGCTAATCCTCGGCGGAATGATACTGCATAACAGTGCAGCCCGACACCCGAGAAGACGACAAAAACAAATTCTCGCAACGTTTGTCGCACCTTCCACCATTTCCTCTATGTTGTCATCATCGCTGTCCATGATTGCGCTTCCTCTGTTGTTTATCAGAGGGATAATATTCTGCTTCTGTATTTTCCTGTCACGGAAGCTTCAGCAGGGCAGAGATGACAGTTCCCGGCGCACAGTCTGACATCATCATGCTCCACATAGACAGTGAAAGAATTGGTGCTCCAGCGTAGGAAAATCCGAATCATTTTAACGAATCGGTTCAATTGGACGATACGTTTCTATCAACTAGTCAAAAATGATTCACTGATTTGAGTCTTCTTCAAAACTAGGGTTGGAAACCCGAGAAAAATAGTATATTTTTTTTAGCTAATGTGGACGAAACCCTGCTAAAACACCCTGACAATGTAACCACGATGCTTTTCTTTACTGTATGCCAAAACCCCTTGCCTCGCTCTACCTATGACGTACTGACGCCAAATTCAAATGATTCGCAACCGTCGCTTTATCACGTCCATCGACGCGACAACCGACAACCAACGCGTGCGGTGTAGACGGAGTCAGATTAAAACACAAGATTGTTAAGGCACTCAAAAAGGAGAGACTTCCTGAAAATGTAGTTTGCAATTTTGTATTTAGTTGAATCGAACTTTTGTGGGGCTTTAGTAAAAAAAAAAACAAAAAAAAACAAGAGACATACTACAAGCATTTCGCTGTCATTCCCAGCTTGTAGGCTAATAACGTTACTGTTATTTGACTTGAACGGTGGAATAGCTGGAGAACCGGTATGCGTAGTATGACGCGATACACCCAGTGTAAACCTTAGACCGGTACTTCCTGATCTTCAAAACAGAAGGTGCAGTATATAGGCGGATTTAGGTAACGTTAACAGACCTAATTTCACAACTTTGTGGCGAGACGTTGTCTAAACGGGAGTTGTATCAGACCATATCAGCACAAATATGTCTTCGGATCTGCCAGTTTTCCTCGCAGCAGTCTCGTTACTGTCTGCTCTCCACCTGGGTAAACTCATCTTCTTCTACTCCATCTAAAATTACAAGCGTTCAGTCACTGAACTGCTAACTGCACTGTTCAATCCAGTATTTAAAAAAATCTAAGACTTTTAATTTCTCAAAGGTTCAGCAAAGTGTTTTTGTTTGTTTGACATTTAACGTTACTACAGTAGCCTTTGGAAAGATCAATCTTTGATGTCATATGATAGTTTATTCTGATCAGTTTCTATCTTTATTCAATCCATTTGTACTTTTTTAAATAACTATTTTGATTTGATATAGCCTATAGAATTAACTGTTTGTTTAACGTAAGTTTTTTTTTAAAGCATCAGGCTGTAAAAACTTTTTTAGGATTCAACTATAATGTGTTACATTTGATAAATGGGTAAATAAGATACATTTTAAATGCTGGAAAGATGACAGATGACAATGACAGATCTCCGTAGAACATAAAGACCTCTTGTTTTTCATAAATCCTGCCAAAACCCTACCATTGTGTAATCAGGTCAAGGTTTACTTAAATAACATTTGATTAGGGCCAAAGTGAAGTATTTCAAGATAACAGTTAATAAATCATAAATCAAAAAGGTTTTACATATTTATGATTATCAAGGCAATACTACACTTTAAGTGATATTAAAGATACATAATTATAAGTCTATTTTGTAGCAAATTCTGTGGTAAAACTAATAATAATAATAGTGGTTGAATTTCTGTAGCGTTTCAGGCAAGACGTGTGGGGTGGTCAAGGATGAAACATAAGATTATGCCGCCCACTGTTACTGGACCACCTGAGTTTGAAAGGACATTTCGTGCACAGTAAGATCTTCACAAACTTCACTCTTTTAATTCATTTAAAATCATGCATATGTAATGTAAAAAAAATAAAATAAAATCTAGCTTGGCAAGTTGTCACAGATAATCATAACTTGAATAAATCTGTACAAACAAGTCATATATAAAATATATAAAAAATGTGTCCCTCCACTATTTCTTTAGCCAGAATAGCGTAGAGATGTACTCAATTTTCTTGGTGGTATTGTGGATCTCTGGCATCTTTTGCAATGAAGGTATGTCACATAGTATACTTCTATACTTATATCTATAACAATGATATACTTATACAATATTTATGGTGCACAAATAAAAACAAGGAACCATTTTATAGCTTCTAAAGAGATAATTTTTCCCTTTTCACAGTTCTTGCTTCTCTTGGAGGACTTCTATATATTGTGAGCAGAGAGATGTACTTTACAGGCTATATCCGTGAAAGCAAGAAAAGGTGATAATCAAAACCAAATCCCCCCTAAAATGTTAAATCAAAAAGTTATTATATATATATATATATGGCATTATATTCTGTAAAGTCAAGTCATAACACATTACAGTCTATTCTTGTCTTTGTTTCTAGGTTGCCAGGGTTTTTTTCGGTGTTGTTTGCCCTCTTATTCCTGACTGTGATGGCTACCATTGGAATAATTAATTCATTTATGAACAAATATCTCAACACCAGACTTCTCTAAATAATTTAAGTACAATTTTCAAAACAATCTATTAAATAGAAGTCACGTAAAATGTACTTTATGTTTCATATATTTTTTATGTCTTTACAAAAATCTAGTTTGATCTTCAAAATCGAGGGATAGAGTCAGCATATTTGTGCTGTTTCAGGTCAACAGGGTGAACTGGGTCTTCTTATGAATACAAATTGTCCCAAGGAACATTAAAGATTTATTGTTTGTCACCCTGTCCTTTGCATTCACAATTAGTGAGTATTTTTGAACATATTACAACTTATAAATTGTATCGAAACAGAATTAATAAACCAATAAAGCACTTAAATCTTTTAATGAGGCTTTTTTTGCTTAATTATGATATTTTGAATTTTGCATCACCTTTCTATGTGTCACATATAAATGAATTTAGTTATCATGCACTTGCTTTAGATGGTGAGGTGAGTGAGGTGAGGTGTAAACCATAGAGGTGACCTCACCATCTAAATCACCATTCAGCCAAGTATGGTGACCCATACTCAGAATTCGTGCTCTGCATTTAACCAATCCAAAGTGTACACACACAGAGCAGTGAACACACACACACACTGTGAACACACACCCGGAGCAGTGGGCAGCCATTTATGCTGTGGCGCCCGGGGAGCAGTTGGTGGTTCGATGCCTTGCTCAAGGGCAGCTAAGTCGTGGTATTGAAGGTGGAGAGAGCACTGTACATGCACTCCCCCCATCTATAATTCCTGCCGGCCCGAGTCTCAAACTCACAACCTACATACATAAATACATAGAATGGCTAAAGTTTATGCTTTTTGTGAAGGGGTGGGCGGGATTTCCATTAAAAAATCCCACATTTATGTTTCTATTTCTTGTATGTACAAAAGCCTGTTTCATCCTACTTTAAGTCCTTTTTCTGTACTGCAACAAATAATTTCGTGATCAGTATATTGTAACTTTTCCAGTAAAACATTTTAAGATCTTTTATATAAGAAATAGTTAACAAAAATGAATTCAGAAAAGATTAATCTTTGTTTTCAAAGAATATATCTTGAATTAAGATTAGACTTGGAGGAGACTAATGGTTAGAGAGTCAGACTTGAAACTCAAAGGTTGCAGTTTAGAGTCTGGGTACTGGCAGGAATTGTAGGAGCGGTAAGTTAATGACCAGCACTCTCTTCCACCCTCAGTGCCACGAGTGAGGTGAGACCCCTGGGTGCCGGAGCAAAAATGGGTGCGCCCGTGTGTGTGTGTGTTTATTCCCCACTGCTGTGTGTGTGCACTTGGTTGAATTAAATGCAGAGCACAATTCCCGAGTATGGGACATCATACTTGGCTACATGTCATGTCACTTTAATTTAAATTATTGAATTGAAAAAAAAAATGTATAATTTGAAATAATAATTCAAGATATTTTCTGAAAAGTTAAGTCTGCTGTTTTGAGTTCAAGTTAATTTAGCTTGTTTTAGATTTTTATTTTTTTTATTTTATCTTTTATAAATCACTGTTCAGAAGACATCTTTGACTAAATAAATCTTTATAAAAGTGATTTTCTATTTCATTTTTGATAGATATAGTGTGTCATAACGGACACATAGACTCTGATTCTCATCTATTAGAACTGGTCTTCTTATGAATTTGAAGAAGATTATTTTATAAGTGATTAACTAGTATTTTATAATGAGACATTTAGCATACCTTCATGTTTCAACCTGCTGGATAAACAACTATTCCTTTCCCACCCTGATCAGTATCACTCAATGTTCGTTTGCTTAGGCCTCAGGAGATCTGTTCCACCTGAGTCTGTTTTTTCCCAAGTTGTTTTTTCCTCCACTTCTATTACCTCTCATTTTGAAACTTCATATTATGATCATAGGTTATTGTTTTATCCTTTGGGTTCCTTGCCGCTGTTGCCTTTGGCTCACTTTAGTTGGGATGTAAAAGACACTTAATATTCAACTGAACTGTCATTATATAAGTAGATATGTCTGTTGAGTGTCTCTGCGCTTAGATGTCATCTTCGCTTATATCGAGCCTTAACAAATGTAAGATTGGAGATCTAGCTATGTCTTAGTTAATGAGAGGAATCAAGATTACAGTGAAAGCCTCGATGTGACAGCTAAACCAAAGACTAAACACATTAAAAAAACGTCATCAGTGAGCTATTTCGATATATTGAGCGTATTGGCTTGTGTTTATATACTGTGAAATGAAGGGAATGCCTTAATTTCAACATAACTATTAGTCCTGGAATGCAAGTAAGCATTGAATTTGATCCTCCACTAGGGGGAGATAAAAATACACAGTAATCAGGTTTAAAAAATATCTGGAGTTCATGCATCTAGTCAAGAGTACTTCTTCCTTTAAAACAAACTGAATTTTAGGATATTCTGAAATTCATGTAAATGAATTTTTGCAACTCGACTTTTGACTGGGTTATTCTGATAAAAATAATTTGTAAAGAAATCTTTTATATTAAATAAAATACAAACTGAGCATTTTCACTGATCTTAGATTTTCGGAGCCCAGCGTAAATACATTTTATTTTCCTTTCGGAAATGGTGGTAATGTATTAAGGCTATGGCACATTTATGCCATGCGTCAGAAAGACTAAGAGGGAAATATAGCTACGGAGTCAAATTCATTACATCAGTTTTGTGCTGCCTTTGTTCACTACAAAGACTCTAAAGGTATATGTTAACTAGAGGTATAGCTCTACTAGGCGTGTTCCTCAACTAAATTCTATAATTCTATATAATTCTCTTTGGAGTGTTACAAGCTGTCCATGAATAGATAAAATAGATTCATCCTCGCCCTCCTAAAACGCCTCGTTTAAACACGCCCCCACACGTCTATGTCACGATGCTCATGCAATGACAGAAGGCGTAACTTTGGTTCTCGCAGTTGCCGCCGGTGCCATGATGTGGAGATGCTGTATTGTTGTTGAAGTGAAAATACATTGTTTGCTCCTCCGAAAGAGGACACAAGTAGAAATCAGTAGTTAAGTTGTATTTACAACACTGTTCCAGAACTGTTCAACCCAAATATTCAGGTGTGAGCAGCACATTTTATGGAGGACTGTTTCCTGATCCTGGGAGAGAAGACTACAAAGCCAAATGTTCTGAAACACAGTCTGTAAGTACTTTTACAAATTTAAAGGGTTTGCCACTGATGATTCAAATGCAAGTTTTGAGTAGTGTAGAGGAGAGCTTGTTGTTTGTCATTTCTCTGATCACAAATGCAGACATAGTTTTATATTTACGCGGAGCGATGCAACACAATGCGTAAAAAAAAAAAAAAAAAACAGTACAAGTCATTATAATCCGTAATTATGTCACCACTGAATGCAACAAATGGCTCGTTTGTAATTGGTTTTATTGTTTTTGTCTTGTGACTCCGGTGTTCTGACTGCAACATGCATCACAGCATGACAAGGGGCGTAACATTTCCGTCACACGCTTGAGGCATTCGGCCAATCAGCTGGCCAATCAGAACGATGAGCTTTGTAAAAATCATCACGTTTCAGAAAGGCGGGGCATAGTGGAGAAACAATAATGTACAGTATGTGGGCGTTACTACTAGTACTGCGACGTTACCTGGTGCTGTCCATGGCGGTGGTGATGAATCGGTTCATATCGATGCCTCGAGAATCGATTATTCATTCTATGCACGGGCTGCTTCACTGCATTATGTGGGAAAGCAGTATTCTTCATAAAAGAAGTGTTGATTTTTAAATAAATACATGGAACTCTTTCCGGTTAGAATGAAATGAACTTGCGTAAAACTTTTACTTTCATTCGCTTTGCAACATACATCACATCAGGGAATAAAACCAAGAAAGAAAAATATATACCCAGAGCATGTCTCAGTTGTCACCACATAAAAAATCAGGGGGGAAAAACTGCACAAGACACTGCCTAATAATTTAACAGCTTTTAACAGAAGAGAAAGTGAAAAAACACCTTGGGCCTACACAAGTCCAACAGAAAAACATTCAGATAAGAGTGCTTGTTTACTCCACAACCGGGGTCATTTGTGCAGCAGCCAAATTACATGTTGTTGTAATAATTTATATTACTGGATGAGGTAGTCAATAAAAGTGCAACATGGGAAACATATGAGCAAAATATACTATGGCAGAAAAAAAAGAGAGAACAAAGAGATCCCACCAGCTTTTGCACTATATTTGAACCGATGTCTAGCTGTGTTGAGTAAAAAATTTTTCCTCTATTTTTGTACAGAGGGATTATCTGAATTGTAACAAGAGAGATTAACTCAAAAACTAGAAATCATCTACAGTACATGAGCACATTTACTGCTCTCATAGTAGTGAATCAGCAGGAGAAGTGATCTTGAGAGAGTTGGACTGCCCTCTGATGTGTAATTCATCTAAACGAGACAGTTCATCTGTCAAGCATGTCTGGGGCAAGATATAATCTCTAGCCCTGAACATGACACAAAAGAAAATAATCCAATCAGTTGTTATTATTTTTTTCATATCTTTAAGAAACGGTGTATGGTGCTTTCTATGAAAAGGACATAAAACAGTGCTTCGAAAGTTGTATTTTTGCCATTGAAGGCAAGTTGTAGTAGAACCCATTTGCATTTTATAAAGAAAAAAAACAGACACACACACACACACACACACAAAGACTAGACTTGATTTGTCTCAAACCATGAACAAGGATTTACCAACAGAGGTTACACAGACAAAGGGCAAAGGTAACATGAGGGCTATATGAGACTAATGAGCAAACAATGATGCACCTGAAAACTATCAAGTCAATAACCAATGACAAAACAGAATTGAAAACACATTAATTAAACAACCGTTAGGTTTGAGCAAAATCTGCGTTCATCCTATTTATTTTCATATAAAAGGAGCAAAACTGAAATGATATCGTGTTTATTAGCAATATTTTTAAAGTACTGCTACATTGTCCCCCAAAGGGTACCATTTTGGCCCCTTTTTTTCTGTGTGGCCTAGATGAGTGTGAGATTTCCGGGCCTAAAATTGTGTCCCAGTCAGGCCCTGATGCAAACTGTCGGACACTGCTATTATTATTTTATTATTATTATTATTATTATTATTATTATTATTATTATTATTAGCAATTCAAATTCAGTATTATTCGTTTTTTGATTATACAATATCATTGCATCACATTATAAATGATAAAATTGTATAATTTTCATTTCATACTGCCAAAAAATGTCAAGAGCTTTGCAGTTGCACACACTAAAATCTTGTTTTTTGGGACAGATACGGACTTGAAGTCTTTGTACTCTATTTATGAAATGTGCATGGTTGTTTTCAATAAGAGAAATGGATAAAAATTAATTATATGAAATCCTTTATAGCAGGCTTTAACAGTATTTGTAGTATAAACTTTATCAGATTATTATAGCAGGGTCCTATAAAAGAAAACATTATATGGTTAGCAGCAGCACAAAATGTGCTCATACGGCATTGAATATATATGACTGATCATCAATAAGGAATAGATCCCGTCTACTTTACAAGATCTAATTTCTCTTATTTGTTATTTATATCCAATTACCCCTTTCCCTACCCTTTCAGTCTCTATTTCTCCCTTTATATCCCTCTCTCCTCATATGTTTTCCCTATCATTTGATAGATTGCAATTAGATATCTTTGTAAAATCCAGGACTTGTTACTCAATCCTGCAGTTTTACATTTCGGTATTGTCGTCAGTAAATTGCATCCTCTCTTCTCCCCTCACCCTGTGTTCATCATGTCTGATGTACAAATACTCCTGTTTTTTTTACTTCTCTTTCATTTTCCGTTACTGAGCTTTCTCTTCCTCCCTCACTGAGTGTAGCTCTTTATCCATAAATCATAAATTATCAGGTGGAGTTGACAGAAAGAGAAAAGATTTCATGCAATAATCATTGAATCTGCTTAAATATTAAGTTTAAGGTAAACTGAGCAGAGTGGTTATGTTGGGAAATACATTTCAATGTACTGATCCGATCAGATTAATGTTTAAATAAGGCTGGGACCACAAATGTGGGCATATAAACTGTCTGCAATGAGGACATCATGGTTTATGTCCCATACAAATCTGCAATGAGATTGCATCTGAAGTTATTGAATTTATATATATATTTATATATATATATATATAAATCCTATTACTGCCACACCACATAACCTGGCATAATCCCAAATTAATTGCATTTAAAGGTTCTAGTGTAAATTACCATTTCAGTCTATGAAATGTTTCTGCTTAGACATGTCGAAAGCTTGTTTAAAAGTAAGCTTCCCCATTACTTCAGTAACAGAATCATAAGAAATAGAGGCTGATTGTTGTGGCATCAGATAAGAACAGATCCAGGTTTAGATTTCAGGATGACTGAAACAGAGATCACTGCACAAACAACCATGGATTATTTCTGATGTTTGTTCTACAATAATAATACTAAAATAAATTGAAAGATTTAGTCAAGTCAATTCACCTCTATTTCTATATCGCATTATACAATGTGTCAAAGCAGTTTCACAGAGATTCAGAGCACCTATTTGACTTTTTTTGTTTTTGTTTAAATACTTAATTTATAGATTCCAAAGTCTTAATTTTCTGGTAATCTTCATCATAATTTTTGGTAATGTGACAGATAAATAAAAAAGTTTTCAAAAATAGCTGATACTCTATTTCTATAAGCACAGCAGAAACATTGTATAGGTTGTGTGTGTGTGTGTGTGTGTGTGTGTGTGTGTGTGTGTGTGTTTGTGTGTGTGTGTGTGTTAGAGAGAGATTTCATATATCCTTTGTTGCTTTTTTACTGCTGATACACAAACCCCTTATCTTACCAATCCAATGCACTTTAGAATACAGCCTGCAACTCAGACAGAAAAGGGCAATGAAAGATAAGGAGAGAGGTATCAGATGGATAGAGTGTCACCTCCTGAATGTTAGAAAGCCAAAAAGCAGACACGGTATCCTTTAGTCTTTCTTTGCCCTCCTGGATAAAACACACATGGGCAGGGAGAAGGATGATATTCTGTGGACTTGTACAGAGGAGCAGATGCTAGAGTCTGACAGAGAGAAAGAGAGAGGGATCAGTATAGACTGAAAGACGTGAAAAAGCAGAAACAGGTTCAAATTGATTTCTTTTGGTTTTTAAAGAACAATTATCACATTTGCCACGTCTTCCTAATTCAGCTTGAGTTACTGAAAACAGATCTGAAAAATTCACAGGAGAGTAACAATTGTAATTGCAAGGAAGAAACTTCAGATAGGCCCATACTGGGAGGGGTAAAACAGGTGTTGTCTTACTGTGTGCGTGTGTGTGTGTGTGTGTGTGAGAGAGAGAGAGACAGAAAGAGAGAGAGAGAGAGAAAGAAGAGGAAGAGAAAGAGAGAGCGTGCCATTGTTGCAGGGATGTTCATGATTATTCGAGAAGGATCAGCAGGAGGGGCAGATAGTACCAGCGGCATGAGTGCTCCACCGGAGAGAACCGCCAAACAGGTAGAGTTGTGCATGCATGTGCTTCTATGTGCATTTTATAGACATTTGTCTTTAAAATATTCAGTTCTTAATATAATCTGCTTAAAAGGCAACGTGAGTCATTTTTGTAATGTTTTCCTTTATCCCAGGATAATATGCACAAAAATTATACCTAAATCATTGGTAGAATGATTTCCATGATAAGTGTAAACTCTGACACCATCAGACCATTGGCCCGGGGTTATTATTATTTATTTATTTTTTGCGCTCTGACCAGTCTGGCAAAATGACATAAATTTGGGGGTGGGGCTATCTGTTTGTCCGACCAATAGAAGGCATTGTTGAGTAAACCTTTTTGAAAACAATCATCATTTTGGCAGTGCAGATTTAGACTAATTACGCTTAACTGTAAAGATTAAAGTTTAATATGTAATTTTACTGGATGATTAGTAAAATGACTTGTTGTGAAGCGTGCTATTTCTATCGTCAACATCACAGTCAAATTTGATTAGCTGAAGAGCTGGTCACACTATCTTGTCTTGTTCATCATATTTGTTGTCATATAAAAGCAACATAACTGAAATGATATCATGTTTATCAGCAACACAGCAAGTGTCAATAACGTCTTGAGTTATCTGTTCTACTTCGAGAGGTCAGAAGTGTCCATCTTGACTACGCTTATTTCACTCTTCACTGCAATTGCTACTCTCACCTAAATTTCAGGCGAGGCTAGGCACATCTCAGACATCTCTACTCTAATCAAACCTTATGTGTCCTTCACTCCCATTTAATTATTGTTATAATTAGCTGTAAATGTCCCCGGTTGCTGATTAATCATCAGCTTGGTTTAGGATGGCTGATCTCCTGTGTCTTCTGACAGGTCCAGGCCGCAATCAAGAAGAAGGTGGAGAAACAGAGGAAGCAAGTTGAAATGGGTGTTGTGGAGGTATTTAACAGTAATTTAAGACCTAAAATGGGACAGAGAAAGAATCAGCCCCTCCATCCACCAAGCAGAAGTGGAGATGGTGAGGAGGAAGAAGAGGAGGAGCCTGCTAAGACTGGGGAACCGAAGGAGGAGGAGGAACTCGACCTCAGAACCATCGTGGATTCTGTTTTTGGTCAAGTAAGAGTACACAAGCTGGCAACAATTCATATCACATACACATGCTGCCATTTCATGCCCTTCTACCTATAGCTGTCTCAAAACTACCTTCTTTTTTCACGTTCTTTGTTGTGATATTTCAACCAAAAATTCTTATATTAATAGAACTCGAGTGGTATACATCAGACTACTGAAGGCCCATAGCAGGTCTTTAGTCTCATGGGTATTCCTTGTGCCTGCTCTGTTAGGTAACTTTGTTGATACATGAAACAGACGATCCCTTGTTGAGCTCCGCCAACTCATTTCTTTTCTATTCTAAGTGACACTCACTGTAAGAGTAACTGTTGATCACAAACTTGAAAATCTGGAAGCTCAGAGTCAGACCCAACATTTATTTTGATTAAATGGTATCGTATCCATCATGATATTTGACTAGGCAAGGCAAGGCATTTTTTATTTCTAAAGTGCATTTAAAACTGCAGCTGCTGACCAAAGTGCTGTACAGTCTAAAACATAAAAAAATCAAATACACACTTAAAGAAAATACAATACAAGGAAACAGAGAGACTAGCAAGAGAACACCCTGGTTAATAAAATTACATTGATGCAAAAGCCAGAGAAAAAAATATATGATATGTTTTCGACAAATATTTAAAACACTCAACATTGGATGAAAGTCTAATGTGTACAGCGCTGTGGAGCCGCAACAGAGAAAACACAACCTCCTTTTAGCTGTATATTTCACCTGTATGGTACGCTTGGATGATTCTAATTGTGAATGCAATGTACAAATGTTTTCAAAAACACAGCATCGTGTTATCTAGGTGGTGTTTAACTGTTTTTTTCCAAGTCAAAATATCATTTAAAATAATTTCACTGGAGCAAAGTCAGGCTGATTAAGTAACAGTGCTATTTTAGTGTTATTAGTGTTATATAAGTGTCATTCTTTTTTTTAGTTTAGTCATTTTCTTTCTTTTTTTAAAAGTTAAACTTACTGGAGTTTTTGTTATATTTTCTTCAGTTATATCTTTTGTTTACATGTTTTGGTTATTTAATTTTATTTCATATTTTAGTCTTAATGATATTATAATTTAGTTTACTATTCAGTCATATTTTTTATTGAATGAAACCAGTTCATTTAGATGTAAACACATGAAGTAAATTTTTATGGTTGCCTGGCAAAACAGTATATGTTTTTTTTTTCTTTCTACAGTATATGCTTTTTGAATATATGATGTTAATGTTCTGGGTGTCCTGGAGGGACTTAACTTCATTAGCAGATAGGTGGTTAGGTGACTGTCAGGCATGAGATAACAGGTTAAGGAACTGTCCTAACAAGCACATCTGTCCCCTTGTGGTTCACCTGCTCATGACCTGATCTTAGCCTTGTGGTGTTGCATTCCTACACTAGGATAACCTTGCATCCAGTGCTAATCACTTGATATTGAGCTTGAATCACCAGCAGTGAGCACACTAGAAACCCAATCTTGCCCACTCACCTTTCTGGAAGAGGGATCATT
The DNA here is from genome assembly GCF_023724105.1 of Carassius gibelio. Taxonomy (NCBI): domain Eukaryota; kingdom Metazoa; phylum Chordata; class Actinopteri; order Cypriniformes; family Cyprinidae; genus Carassius; species Carassius gibelio. The sequence goes on from NC_068384.1 coordinate 12,761,866, forward strand.
GCTTGTATTGTCATAATTATTTAATTTGCTTGGAGACAGATAGCTACACACTAATTTAGTATGATGCATGCAGTCATTGCCTAAGCTGTGTATTAACATCTTTTATTGTTTATACCTACATGAAATCAAAAGTACAAATTAAAAAATGAATTATTATAGGTTATATTGTATTAAAAATTTACATTTGCACGGTAATTATCATTAGAGCATTCACTGAAACTCTATCCATTAGTTTAAGTCACCTGAGAATGGGTATTGTTTGATAAAAGAGTTAACACATAGTTTAGGTTGACTAGTCTGACATCTGGTTATCTTCAAGTCAGTGAATAAAGCTGGAGATTTGAACTTGATATGTGAGTTAATCTCCACCGAAATCGATTTAATAATAAATTAAGCCCCCACTACACATATGTCAGACTACAAAAACAAGGCTCTCAAACTACAGAGAGGTTGATAGCTAGGTTTTATTTATCATCTCGGGCCAGTTGAACTGTGGCAACAAATTAAGGTGTTTTTTCTTTTTTTAAATATAACCATGCATGAATTTTAATAGTTTATATATAGCTATTAACACAGCTTTAAAGATAGTAGTTTAGGAAAGGAGCTTTGAAACTATTTGATGCCATGGACCCCCCAAAAAGATGATTGCGAGACATCCACTTTCTAAAACATAAATTCATATTTAGATTTTCATGTGCATGTAAAGACCCATTTGTGATGTGTGTTATAAATGTAACTTATTGTTTGCCAAATTAAATATTTAAAATATATAAAAAAGGGTTTTTATTATTTTATTTATTATAAATCAAATATTTTGCAGACTGACAGTACCTCCTAGTGGCCACTACTTTTAAGATCCTTGATCTAAAACCAACCAAACTGTCCTGACATGTCTCTCTGTCACTCACTGCACACACTGTGAACACAAACACAGCTGGGACTCCAGTCCCACAATGCTCTGCTGCTCATAGAGTGACCTCGTCTGATTTGATTCTAATCTGTCATGTTGGCCCAAAAATGCAGAGTTAAACAAATTCCTCCTCATACACACCACACTTGCGTCATGATGGTTATTATTACAATAAATAATAGCGTTCATCTATTTGTTGATCTCTTTTAAAAACAGCAAACCATAATGTTGGCACAGAAAAACATTTTAATACTTGAACATGTATGTGTATGGATTAGAGTAGATTATAGTTCTGACAGGCTGGAAACGCAGGGCAATGTCACTGGGATTTACTAAAATATGAGTGCGGATTAAAGAGCGCTTCTCTGTTCATCTGCCCAAAGGTGTGTTCTGATTAGTCCAGGATTATCACACGTGCACACAACTTCAACCTCAGTAATGTTTTTGTTTTTTAAACCTCCTGTATTCTTCATTCCTATTTCTCGATCATCTTCGTCATAATAATTTTACAAGCTAAGAACACTTTCTTAATGATCTACCTGTAATATCTGAGACAACTAAGAAAAATTATATTCTGACTACAACAATTTGAGAACTGTTCAGATGAAAAAATTAACGTGAATTTCAGAATGTCTTAGTATTTGGTTTGTCTTTGTTTGCTCTAATAATGGTGAAAAAAAGTCAGATTTGAGATGAGCATCTTGTAACAACACAAAGGGAGTCTGTATGAACAGTCACACAATATTATTTGATGAGAGAATTTTCTTTGTTAAAATAATGTATCAATTTTAAAATCATTTTTATATTTTATTTATTATTACATTTTGAAAAACAAATTTAAAATGTGCTGCCACATCAACTTAATTTTTTAATGTAATAATTTAATGTTATTTCAATGCTGAGCAATACATTGTGAATTAAATGCACACTTATTTTGCCCAATATGTACTTCTCTCTGAAAAAGAAAAAATATTAGTCACTGAAAAATATTAGCAAAATGAATAAATGTCGCAGATTAATCGACCACTGCTCTTTCTTGCACTTGTTTGCTTCTCCTCGAATCTCCTTGTTCTCTTTTTCTCACTCTCTGTACATCATCCCATGGCTCTCTGACTTTAATCTGAAATAGAGGGGTGGATTAAAAAAGCTTCTCATCTTCTCGTCTAATTCTCACCCTCCCTTACCGCCCCCTCCTACTCTGCATCCCTCTCTTTCAGCTTGCAAATGAAATACTTTGCAAGGACCGCAATCTGTAAGGAAAGTGAGTGGATAGGGGAGAGAGGGAGAGACGCAGAGATTGATTAAGCGAGATATGAGGATGACACAAATAGGTAAAAGTATGAAACATTAGTGTTATTTGTATTTTGCTTTGTCTGATAGTTATAAGAGAAGGGTCTGAGATGAGAAAGAATGCAAAGATTTATAGATACATTTGTTGGGTTGTTTTTAGAAACTAAAGAATGTGAACTTTTAAGTAGCTTAATATGGAAGCAGGTTAGTATTGTATTGTCAGTCCACTCGATAAATTAATTACGTAAAAAGAGCAGAAGAGGAGAGGTGGGAATCTTCACTGAGGACTAAGGCATGGGAAATTGCACCAAACCATCAATGAAAAACAAAATTAAGGAGGTAAGATAAACATATTTAAAGGTCAGGGCCTATATATCAAGGAACTGTGTGTTTGTGTTAATTATTATATTGAAATGAGTGAGAGAGGAAGCATACTTCAAAACTTACTTCAAATACTTCAAAACTAAAATTATAATACTTCAGTAGTTTAAGGACGTGTCAAACAAATTGACTAAACTGTGCTTAATTAGATTATGACTCAAGCAAAATGTGGCCCCACTCTAAGGGTGTGGCAGAGGGTGAAGGGGTTGGGCCAGTGGTGCCAGGGCCCCGCCCACTGGGAGAAGCAGATGGAGGAAATGAAGTAACTTCTGAGTTTAAGGGGCCTCTGAATGCACTAGTCCAAAACTGCACCATGCTGCATAACATCGTTGGACCAGCATGCATCTTCCTAAGACAGGGCTTCGCAAAGTCACAGCTCGTATGTACTTTGAAAAATTGAAAACACAGTTTTTAGCATCTACATTCTCCCCTCACATTCATCCAATTATTAATCTGAGCTATTTCAGCAGTTTTCTCATTATCATTGGGAATCATCCACATTTCACTCCCTCTTCCAGTGTGTTGTAAAAGATCATGCGGACAGTTGTAAGAAATACAATTCTTTATGGAACCTCAAAGTGGTTAAAAAAATCTGTTTGCAGGTTTGTTAGGTTAAAGCCTATTGGCTGCCATGCAACTAAGCTACCACTCAATAGTTGGGGAAAAGTATGATTTTATCTCTTATACTAACCAAGGCCACAATTATTTGATCAAAAATACAGTTAACAGTTATATTGTAATTTATTAGTTAAATGTGAAATTTTCAGCAGGAATTATTCCAGTCTTCAGAGTCACATATAAATACACACATTCTACATAGTTGCTTCTGGTCCTCTGAGGGGCTCCTTCATTTTTACATAAACATATCTGTAATGCTGAATGAATGACAGCGTAATATTATTTCACCCATATTTTGACATTTTATTCTTACAAAAAAGTATATCTATATGAATTAAAAATTAAGCAGCGCAACTCTTTTCAACACTGATATTTTATGTAATATTTATATATGAATATATGATTTTATCCATAAAAAATATCTTTTGCTGAGATGAATGACACATTTTAACAATGCTTTGTATTAAAAAGACATGTGAGGATACTCCGTTAACTAAAGGATTTAGCACTGGATTTGTGGCATATGTAATCCACCGGTTTATACGAATGTGTGTGTGTGTGTGTGTGTGTGTGTGTGTGTGCTATAAGGTATTGGGTATTATACAAAAAGCTGTAAATGGAAAAGAGAATCATCTATGGCACTTTGTTTAACCTCAGCCGCTCTCTTCACAATGTGTTGCGTCTTTCTCTGTGTTCTCCTGGGTTCAGGTTAAACCCCCAAATCTTATCTTTTAGCTGTTGCCAGACAATTTTGACAGTGTAATCTAGTGACTACCCATTTCACTACATTACTAGTCCTCAAATACACATTTTGCCCAACTTTCTCTTTTCCATGTCCCCACCCATGTGTTTTGTTTGAGTCTATTTGATGATTCAGATTCAGAGATAATGCCAAATAGAGACATGTCTTCAAGTGCATCTGTGTTTAACATCTTTCTTATGTCTTCATTTAACAGGACAGGGAACTGCGTCCAGAAGAGATCGAAGGTATTCACAGAATCCACACACCTCACAAAGTGTCGGATTGGAAAACAACCTGTTCATGCATTTCATCACCTCCATCCTTGTGTTAATGCAGAACTAAGAGAAGCCTTTAAGGAGTTTGATAGGAACAAAGGCTACATCAACTGCAGGGACCTGGGCGAATGCATGCGGACGATGGGATACATGCCAACAGAGATGGAACTCATTGAACTGAGTCAACAAATAAGTGAGTTACATCATCTTTCAGAGAGCATTTATGATCTGTGTGCCTTCATCCAGACATTATCGTATTTTGTTATAGTGTAAACACTGAGACCATGTTTATATATATATATATATATATATATGATAATGGATTTTAAACATTTGTATTTCATTAAAGAGAAAAATAATATTTGAAGTCATATATTCCTGTATTTTTTAGGTGGGGGTAAAATTGACTTTGAAGACTTTGTGGAGCTCATGGGCCCCAAAATGCTGGCAGAGACAGCAGACATGATTGGTGTCAAGGAGCTGAGAGATGCCTTTAAAGAAGTAAACACACTCACTTACATGTACCACTGTGCTGACTGCAGCCGTCAGTGGCCTTACTGACAATTTACTGCTGTGCAGTTTGACTCTAATGGAGATGGACAAATCAGCATCACAGAACTGAGAGAAGCCATGAAGAAGCTGATGGGGGAGCAGCTAAATTCCAGGGATATTGACGATATACTTCGTGATGCTGACCTCAACGGGGACGGACTTGTTGATTTTGAAGGTAAAGGAATGATGGACAAATAATAAAATAACATGCTCAAATTATTGTAAACTACTGTTTACTTTTTTGTTTTGTTCTTCCTCACTCAATTTTTCAGAGTTTGTGAGGATGATGTCACGCTGACGAAAGCCAAACAGAGAGACTTTATTTTCATTATGAGACTCTAAGAGGGACATATGGTGCAGCAATATGAATGTCTTCGATAACCTATGCCACATGAGATACAATAAAAAAAAAAAAAAAAAAAACATTTATTAAATAAGCATTATTACGCAAAAGAGCAGTGTCTCATTTCAATAGACTAATGTTGTAAATGTACTGTTTCAAAAATATATTTGTCTGATTACGAGTTTATTGAATTTGTATTGTGTGTTTTTTAATAAAAACCTTTGGAATACAGTAGTTTGTTAATTACTTGTTTATGCCTAGTCTTCTTGAAAATTACAATACCCATGAGAACTTTTTTTATTTTTATTTTTGGTCTGCAAAGTCTTTCAGATATGGTAATGTGACGTGTCGAATTTACTTCATTGGTATCTTCTGACTGAAGGATTGTTGAGTTGCACTGACAGACTTTTTCTTTTTGCAGTTTTCTTTGTTTGTGCACACTTACAGTACTGGCCCCTTGGACGTTTGACGGTCTGACATGTCTTTCTTTCTTGTAGAGTCGAGTGGTAATGTGAAGCCTCCTGCTCACGTTATCATATGACTCTTAACTCGGACATAGGCCTATTTATTTAAACTTTTATTTGTTATATTTAGCATATATAGATCAGTGATGTTAACTCGCAGAGCAGTCCAGATGGATGAATGGATATACCGCCATCTTCTGACTGGGTCTTTAAAAAAAGACAACGTTCAGCTCACATGCTGTTGATGGGAACACTAATTCAAAAACGTTGTTTTCCCCTCAATCTGTTCCAGTATTCAGTATATATTTATATCAGTTAGATGCAGTAATGAACGGGGTCCACCGGTAGCTCCCTGATCTAATAGCATGCCACCTTTTTAGACACAGCAGTTTCGAAAAAGCCAGACAGTATTTTACTTTTTTTTTCTGTGGTATTAAACTTCTCATATACCACTGTTATTAATAATATAACGTCGTATGCCAACTGCCAAATAGAACACATACAAATAAATCAAATTTATGAACGCACATAAGAACAGAGAGAAAGTAGGGATTTTTTTCTTCTGTACAGTGCGCTTTACAATCATGTTATCAATCATGTTACAATCACCATCTTTTGTTATTATTATTATTAATGTAAGTCTACAACATGTAAACTGAAATTATGTTTCACAAATGCACCATATTTCTCTTCCTATTACTGCAAGTTTCATTGCGAGTCACATGATTTATATTGACAGCCATGATTATATGACAGATTCACAAAGACTAAAGTTTGGTATCAAGCTTTTAGCATTTTATTCAAAAGATGACCAGGATTCTGTACAGCAGGCAAAGGGAGGTTTCTAGGGCACAGGAGGTTTCCTCTCCTCATCCCTTTATCTCTCCCTCTCTCTTTCCATCCTCCTGGGGAAAGGGGGATGTGAGCCGGGGAAAGAACAGATGACAAAAAAATTTTATAAATTATGGAAGAAAAAAAAAGAAGCCATGCAGGAGAGAAAGAGAGGAGAGGAACTAGGGAGGAAGATGGAAGTGTTTTTATTGGTGTCTCCGTCCCAAACAGAGACACCCAGAGGCCTGAGAGAATCACAGCACCGCTGGGCTTTAACAACTTGACAGACACAGACTGCAATGTGAGCCAGGGAGTCTGTCACCCCGAAAACATCTGCCCCTTCATAACAGCAACACAGGGAAGATGCAGCCTCTCAGATGTCTCTCCTCCTCTCCTTCCTCTTGTGCCCCTCTCCCTCTGCTCCACCTCTCCTCTTCCTCTCCTGGTCCGGGCTTCACTTGCTGGCCATGGTGTAGCAGCCGTGTGGGTGCCACTGCATGTCACGGATACGCCTCACAGACTGAAACTGAGGGCAACGGGCGCCGTACTCGTTAAAGTGTCTGTATTCACCCTTCTCCAGCAGGAACTGGCTGCCACGGTATCCAGGATACTGATAGCCCACCCAGCTGAAGAAAACAAAGAGGTTAGTTTGTGCACCCTTGATACTGTACTATACATAAGCTCAATTATAAATTAAAAACAGGGTTATTAAAATGTAAAGTTAGTTTATTTCAGCTAGTTTGCAAGGCAAAATTTAGCTCGTACTAAAATAAAATTAATAAAGACTTTTAGACATTAAAAAAAGAATAATTAAAATGACAAAACACAATTAAATTATGAAAACTTTAACTACATTTAGACATTTAGTCATTTAGCAGACGCTTTTATCCAAAGCGACTTACAAATCAGGACAATGGAAGCAATCAAAAACAACAAAATAGCAATTATATACATTATATATTATTATATTAACTAAAATGAAAATGAAAATGTATACTATAAATATAAGCTAAAACCATAAAAATAAATAAATACAATAAAATACTTTTATGTTGCTTTTTTTAGTTTGTGCACCCTTGAAAATACACTACGTAAACTCATAAACTCACTGATTTATATATTTAAATCAGGGTTATTATCATACACTAAAATCATTAAAACAAGATTTTCATAAATTAACAAAATACTTTTACAGTATAATTATATTATTTCAGCTAGTTGCCAAGTTTCATTTAGTAACCTGATGTACTAAAATAACTAGATTAAATAAATAATGGATGAATAGATGAAATAAAAAATGAATAAAAACTAGACATAAAAAACTAACAAAAATGACAAAAAAAGACTAATAAAAAAAAAAAATCAAAATAGTATCTCAATTATGCATTTTAAGCATCTTGTTGTGCAAGATATGTTAATGTTATATCTATCTATATTATCTCTTTTAAGTATTTCTTCTAGTTTACAGTTTAATAAGTTCTTGACAGCCAAGTTTTTGGGATCACCACAAATGCACAGAGGTTTCATCAAATGAAACATCAGGGGCTAAAGATACTGTGCACTTACGTTCCACAGCTGACCATGATACTGCCAACTCTGTCGGTGAATCCGTAAGAGAACAGACTAGGAACGTCATCATCCATGATCTCCATCTTGCGGCCCTTGTACTCGCCCACCTCATACAGGCAGATCTTGTGCTTCTCAGGGTCCTGCAGGAGAAAATGCAATAAACGCATTGTGAAAGCATTCAAGTAATGGGCCTAAAGTTGTGAGAGCATTTACACACCATTCTGACGGGTCTGAAGGAAAGCAGGTAGTCGTTCTTCTGGCAGTTGCTCCAAGAATCCCAACGAGGATACTCACCCTTCTCCAGGATGTACATCTCACCACAGAAGTTCATCTGCTCAAAGCCCACAAAACTGCAGAGGGCGCATAAAGAGGTGAGTGAGATATGTTATTGTTTCTAAATCATGCATGTTTAATATAGATGCAGAGATGCTTACGGGCCACACTCCACACGTAGTGAGCGAACTCTGTCCATGCCCATTTCACAAACATTCATGCACTCAGCGTTAATCTCAATCATGCGTCCCTGGAAGTTCTCCTGGTCGAACACATACATCTAATGGAAAGAGAGAAACCTATTATTATCATTTTATAAATAAATGTCCAAGCAGACAATCACATGTGAATGCTTATCTGAAAGCTTTACCTTGTAGGACATCATGCCCATCTCAGACTTCTTGCTCTGAGCTGCCTTGCCGTCGGTCTGGGAGGCAGTCTTTTTTTCTCCACTGGAAGACATGGCGCCTGGGGTAAAATTAATAATAGAGAAGTAAAACAAGGAATATTCATATGTCAGAAATGAGAGATAAAAATGATATTTAGAGAAATTAAATTTAAAGAAATGTCAGAGCTGACCACTAAAATATTTGATGGAAGACAGGGATGAAGTGTTTTAGGAAATGAAAAAGACAAAAAACTATATAAAACATAAGGGTCTTTGGGGGAAACAAAGTGGCAGGGACAAAGGGAAGTGTGTTGGTGTTGATGATGGTAATGCAAATCATTATACTCTCCAAGCTGTTAGGTTATAGTTGAATGTGTATGTGTGAGTGGATATTCTGCTTACCTGTGTTCAGTGAGTGTGTGTGTCCGTACCCAGGGTTCACTCTGAGAGTGTTTGCGTCTGACCGTGCTCTCAGCTCTTATACCCTGGCGCTGAGTCTGTGAGGATTACACTGAAACAATGAAACATGCCGTGTTCAGCACACTCCACAGAAAAGAAGCCCCTCATCATCAGCACAGAGTGAGAAAAAGAGTATATGTGAGAGCCAGAGTTCCAACTTCAAACATATCACCACACAAGCTCCAACATTTCAGCCTAATAAATAAACAATCTATTTTTAGAGAGACTGAAATTGAAATAATAACTGAAGGTCAACCTTTTTTATACCACCTTACCAGTGATTTAAGAGTGGTTAACAGTTTTTATATTATCAGTATATTTGATGCTAAGGATGTATTATATATGTAGCACTGCGGAGACAAAAATTAAATTAATTAATAAATAAAAGGATTTAATTATTATAATATAAATATACTTTATATTTTATACATTTTGCCTTATCCACACAATATGGTTGTATGGTTGTTAGTAATTTTATAAATAAATAGTAAATAATAATTATTATAACATACAAAAATCTTAATTAAATAAATACAATATAAATGTGAGCAATCACCTGCTAATTTAACATGAATATTGTGTGAACATGTTCTCCTTCGACCATGGATTCCACCATGTTGAGGGGTTGATTTTTGAAAGAACTTAAACTAAGTTGATTTGGGTTCAGCTGATATGTATTTATATATTTATATTTTGATCTAACCATCAATGTCCCAGTGGCATTCAGAAGTGGTCAGTAGGCCTATAGGATTATTTATTCACACATTGCAGCTACTTTTATATTTGGTCTCAATCTTGAATGTCACCCTTGCAGCAAAAATGGGAACTTGGTTGAAAATGTAACTTTTTTCACTGCAGCCATAGCAGCTCAGATACTTCATCTCAAACCCACACTCAGCTGGAGCAGGTTCACTCAGCTAATCCCAGTATTTGGCGCGCATTGTGAGCAGGAGTGCTGACCTGCGCGATCATACTGGGAGCAAACCCTTTGTGTGCCCTGCTTTCACCCAAAACACTGCACTGCACTTGCCAGTGAATGGGCTCACAACACCCATGTGGCACTTCTATAGTATATGCTGAGCTGGCGACCCTGTGGTCTGTCCCGCGAGCCCACCAGAACGCGCTTCACACACCCGGCGCGCACAATAGCGGGTGCGCGCACGCGGTGGTCGGTATAAAACCGAAGCGCCAGGTTCTCTCAAAGCTCTACGCGAAACCGGCGTTAAGGCGCGTGCCACACTCGAGCTCAGTGACTAAAACGGTAAGATCCCAAATTACATCTCACGGAGCTCATGGCACAATTAAACATCTATTATGGCCTACTTTACAAACATCATATGGCCACATTAAGTGAGTGGTTTATGATTCATATAAATCAGTTGTACTACATTTTATTACTAAAATAGCTACTTTAGTATATATCTATTATTATTAAAGTAACTTTTTCACATCTTTAAGAATGATAAAGAACAGTTTACCTTGATTTGTTTTGTTCATTACTAACATTTAAGGGGTATTTATTTGACTTCATTTAAAAATTTGCAACTAATATCATTGATAAGTTTTATGGTCTTTTTTAATGTTTTTTTTTTTTTTTAGATAAAGATGTATAGGTTCACACGATCCACCATGATGATGCCCATGATGAACTATGGCATGGGAATGGCCCCTTTCTTCAAGGTAAAATGCCATTAAACACACACACACACACACACACACACACACACAAATGTTATTAATGAAACAGAACAATAGAGTATGGTTTCACCTTAACCTGGCATACAAACTAAATTTTTATTTAAGTAATTATTTTTAAGGAACTTTTCCATGTATATCACAAGAAAACACTTTAATTAATTAAAAATCACACCACACACTTAACCTGTATGCTTTTACTGTGCTAGGTGACTGTATTTGAGCAGGAACACTTCCAGGGAAAATGTCAGGAATTCACTTCAGAATGCTGCAACATCCAGGAGTGTGGCTTCGACAACATCCGTTCTATTCGCGTTGAGAGTGGCGCGTGAGTTACAGAATGTGTGCTTCCATACAGTATGCTCTGGGAGCTTTCAGCCAGCAGTGTTTGCCCATGTTTGACTGGATGTTCTCTCTCTCAATAGCTGGGTGGGTTATGAGCACCACGACTTCCAGGGACAGCAGTTCATCCTGGAGAGAGGAGAGTATCCTCACTGGGATGCCTACAGTGGAAACCTGTCCTACCATGTGGAGAGACTCATGTCTTTTAGACCTGTTTACTGTGCTGTGAGTTATTCATTTCCTTTCATATACTAGAAATCGTAAAGGAATACAGTATTTTGTGCTGGCTAATATGTAATATTTATTCAACAAGTGAAGTCTCCATAACAAGATTTTAAGAAAAAAAAGCAAGTTGCATTGGAGTGGTCATGGGATTTCAACATAGCAGCCCTAATAGGTCAATAGTTGAGATTAGCTATATACTTAGTAATATATGTTAAGGTAGATGCCACATTTGACACTGTCTACATGTTCACCATCTCACAATAAAACTTTTTACAACCAGCAGCCTCTGGTTGTAAAAAATGCAGAGATTTAAATTCCTGAAAAAACTGCATAAACTTTCACAGGTAAGAATGTGGTGGTTTGTGTATCTAATATGTATTAACTCAGTATTACAGCTTTTAAATGTAATATTAGTGAACAATTACATCTTGTTTTGTGTTAGTTTACCAAAATAATCTGCTGAAGTCTATTGCAGATATAGATATTCATACAGAGTTGCAGACTACCTGCTCTCGATTGTTTACAGACTGGATGTGCTCGTTCCAATATGGCGGATGGCTTGCGTATAGCAGCCCATAAAAATATAGGCATCTACCTAAACATATATATGGTATATATTGCTTTATGCATGCATACTCTATGTATTCAGGTAACATTTGATATTCTTAATGGATAGTATACTGGTAGATATTTTGTATATGTGTTTTATCTTTCGGTTAATATGTCTATTTAGCTTTATTTTTATTTCAGTACTATAATTAGTAATTTTGGTATTTTTACTTATTTAATTTCAGTTAGCTGCAGAGGCAAAATTTTAGTTTTAAGTTTTTTTTAAATCTTTATTTCAAATATTCTTCTATTTCAGCTTTAATTTAATTAACATAAATGTTTTTAAAAGTTTTAGTTAACAACAACAGCACTGATGTAATCTCTCGAATATGTGGATATTTAGGGTTAATCTCTCTCGCTCTCCCCTCAGTCCCACCAGAGCAGTCGCATGACCATCTTCGAGAGGGAGAACTTCCTGGGCCGCAGTGTGGAGCTGTGTGATGACTACCCCTCTCTGCAGGCCATGGGATGGTGTGGTCCTGAAGTGGGCTCCATGCATGTGCAGTGTGGCGCGTGAGTCTCTTCTCTGTATTTTAATGTTCTCCTTTTGGCACAGAAGTACCTAACACTCGTTTCTCCATCTATGTGTGTAGTTTTGTGTGTTACGAGTTCCCAGGATACAGGGGAAGGCAGTACATCATGGAGTGTGAGAGGCACAGCGGAGACTTTCAGCACTGGAGAAACTGGGGTTCCCACAGCCAGACCCCTCAGATCCAGTCCATCCGCAGAATCCAGCACTAAGAGCTCAGGCTCACCGGGGGACACTTCACTGATCACCCTGCCGCCCGACAAACACACTTTACACATACACACACTCACACTGTTTTTCCTAATGAGTGTCTTTTTATTGCTAGGAACACACATATCTACACGGCACACATACCATCATATATTACATGAGGGTGCCAAACATGTTTCTGACTATGACTAATGTCAGGTGCTAAACAACACCCTCCCGAGGTGCTCAACACAACCAATGCAAACCGAAGCTAAGTTAGGCTGAGAGCTCAGAACAAAAACATCAGACAAATAAATACTTAATAAATAAATTTGTGTTCACTTCAGCGACTTGGTTCTGTGCAGTTATTGTGTGTCAGGATGTGGTATACAGTGTACACAGAGTACATTCATTTCATTGGAACCAATCCATAATCCAATGTATTAAAAATAATGACATTTAATGACTAGTTTAAGATATATATTACACATGAATTTTTTCTTAAATTCATAATAAACCACTGCTGATACTTCTAATTAAAGCAAACCTGATGAGTTTCTCATATGTTCATGTTGAAATCTGTGCAATTTTTGTTTGGTTATTGTTATAAAACATAGAAAGAAATAGAGAAGCTGTGAATCTTCGTTGATTCAAAGTCAGCTTTACAGAAAATCACTGTTAATATTTTTTATATCTTCATTCCTTATCTACATTTAGTTGAGCGATAATAAAGTTAATATTTTCCATCAATACATCCAATCAAGCAGTTCAGATTTGCTATATAATATATATACCTTTATGTCAGTGTACAGGATGTTCTTATACGTCCAACTTTTAATATATAACTGATAATATAGTTCACAAGTAACCATTTTTATAAACATTAACAAATATTAATAAATGGTGTGAAACACATTGCTCATTGTTAGTGCATGTTATCTTATGCATTAACTCATTTTAGCAAATGAGACCTTATTGTAAAGTGTTACCCAAGATTATTTTTTAGCGAGTTTTGCTATTTCCCTTTGAAAATGCAGATCCCCATATCTGAACACAAGAACCACCAAGGTTGGATCCATGTCTTTTAATTCTGAACATGGCTACAAAAGATGGCAAATGACAAGAAAACTCAGTGTGCATTAACAGTCGTCTAACTAATTATGATAAGACACGATTGTGACACAAATAAACAACTTTAACATTCAGAACTCAAATTTATAAAAATTTCTGATGCCTGAAACTGAAGCCACCAAAGTCGAAAGAGCAAATACTGCCAACGGTCACACATGTGAACTCTTTGTTGAATTATACACAGGGAAAAGGTACTTTGAAAAGCATTTCAAATATGCACCAACACACATGAAGAACTCTGAAGCTAAACAGTAACAGAAATTACTACATGCTTAATTAGATCCTAAACTTATCACATCAATCTCGTCGTCTTCATCACTGTCCCCCTCCTCGGTGCTGAGCACAACATCGGCAGTGATTGGCAGCACAGGGAAGGACTCAGACAAAGAACTAGAGACCTCCACAACATCAACATCCTCATCCTCTTCTGAACTGGCTACTGACCCTTGTGTGTTTCTAAGTTTCTCTAGCGGTGTGGTGGGGACTAGTGCATGTGACACAAAAGGCATGTCGGTCGTGTTTTTAAGCATGAGGCCTTCTGTGCTGCATCTTTGCAAAGGAGAATCATTGAGAGAGAGAGCAGTCTCAAATCTTCCATTGCTGTAGCTGTCCTCCATCAGCCTCTCTCCTTTTGACATGGTGCCACCTGTGAATGAACAATAGTTACAACAGAGAAGTATTAATAAAAGCTGATCGTAATTTTCATGTTACTGCTAATAAAAAATAAATGACCAATATCTAATTGTTAGTCTGTTAAATCTATACTTTCTTGTCTAAATACAAAAATCAATTATCTAAATAGTCAGGGTTGTCACAGTTAACTAAAGCTTAAGATTTTGGTTAATCAAAATATAGCTGAAATAAAAGATATATATATATATATATATATTAGATGAAAAGCAACATCTTGAAATAAAGCAAGTTTAAGTACTAAAATAAATAAAGGTAAAACTGAAATAAAGATAGACAAATTTACAAAAGGTACACAGAAAAATTTATTTTAATTAAAAAAAAGAAAAAAATAAATAAAATAAAAAATAAATATATATAAATATTAAATATACCCGCTACAAGGCATAAAACTTTTATATATTAAAAGTTGGATGTAAAGATTACAAAAGTTATTTTTGTTTTTTAAAGGTGTTTTAAGTGAACACTAGATGGCAGCAAAGGTAATCTACAATACCAATTAAATATCCAAATCTCTAATACTGGCAAAGAATTGAAATATTTTGCGCTCTTACCATCAGCTGAAGGCAGATTCTGCTGAAGAAGAATGTTCTTTTGATTGGCAGCCTCCTTCATCCTCCCACTTGTTTCCTCATCTTTTTGGTTTATTCTGCTATTATTGTGCCCCTCATCCCTGATTCTAGCATTCTTCTCTTTATTCTCAGTCATGTTCACCTCAGCTCCAGGTACTTGTGCATTTGTCAAGCTCTCCTTTACTTTCTGTTTTTTCACAGTCCACATTGTGTTTTCTTCTCCTTTTCGCTCTTCCTCTCTTTTCTGCTGATTTCCCAAGATCTTTTTCATTATCTCAAAAGCAGAAAGAGCTGGACGGGTCCCAGTGGATTTGTTCGTTGTGTCTGATTGCTTGGGTCGTGAACTCTCTGTAATGCATTGCACCTTTAACGTACTTCCTTCTAGAAGAGATTTAGTCGTGTCTCTTTTAGGACGTCCCACTTGTTTCTGTTTAACAAGACTGGACTCTGTGTGAGCATGCAACTCCGAAGATTTTGACCGATCCAAAGTCTTCTCTAATATCTTTGTTGTTTGTGTGGCATTCTTCACGTTGTGGCCACTAACTGGGTTTATGACTTTCCTTAAAGCACTCGTAACACTGCAGCTTGAGTCAGCTGTGCTGCCGCTGCACTTTTCTTCACTATGCAGCCTGCTAGTTTTCTTTCTCTTTTTCTTCTTTGGTAGCGAAGCCTTTACCCTCATCTTCTCTAACTGTTCTTTTTTCCGTTTTTTCTTGTGTTTGGCTAGAAGCTCGTCTCTCCTAGGCAGTTCTTCAAAAACATCCAGCTTCCTCTTCCTACTCTGGCTTCTGGTCATCCTGCCATATTTCAGCCTCTGTTCACTGTGCTGTCCTGTTGATTTCTCCATTTCCACACCTGACACCTGCCAAAAACATGATGGCTTCTGTGGTCTACGGGCAGATGATCCTCGTGGTCCGTTCTTGGATAATGAGGCTTTTGATCCCTGTGTTGTTGTGGTCATAGAAGTGGCATGTGCATTTGATGTGCGTGTGTGGACTGTGAAATTCTGTGAGGACTGTCCACAGGTCTGGGTTCCATCTGTTATGTTGGGCACCATCCCATCTTGAACGTCCGAATCGCATACACTAACGTGTTGCTCAAACGTTCTCAGAAAACTATCAAGTATGTCAGACAGCTCACCTTCAGACTGTGGCTGGGTTATACCCAGATCCGCGAGCTTAACTGAGGACTGTGTTCTTGGATGATCCATGTTGGAATCTACAGTTGCAGTAGTCGTTATTCCATTTTGATTGTTGGGAATAAATGGGAGCTGCGCGATGACGTCATCTATAAGCCAGTCCATTGGCTGAGTGAGGCAGCTCTGATTGGCTGCTGGGAGAGCGGCGGTGTGCATCAGGGATGGAGCTGAAGGGTTCATGGTTTTTTGATCAGGGGGTGAAATTCCACTGAAATTTTGGGAAACATCTGGTTCGGGCAAGGGATGTTTGCGGGGGCGACCTCTTCGCCCTCTTCGAGGTGGAGCTGTTTCCTGCAGAAGAAAAGAGTGTTGCAATTCAGAGAACTGCTTAGTTGCCTTTATAATTTAATTTATTTAAAATAGTTGTTTTCCATTTTATTATATTATCAAATATTAATTTATTCCTATGATGCCAAAGCTGAATTTCTAACAGCCTTTACTTCAGTCTTTAGTGTCACAAGATCCTTCAGAAATCATTTGGTGCTCATGTAACATGTCTCATTATTATCAGTGCTGAAAACAATTGTGCTACTTAATATTTTTGTGAAAATTTTGTGAGCATTTATTAATATAAATCTTTTGTAACATTATAAATGTCCTTTTTGTTCAATTTAATCACTCTTTCTGACACCAAACTTATAAATGCTAGTTTATTTTTTATATTTTCAATATTTCTTTGTCCTGTACATGTCATGCATCAGTGCATTCATTTTCTGACATTGCAGGAGTTCAGAACGAGACCTTTTAGTATCACTTAATGGACTTTTCCATTTTGAGAGGACGTATTCCAAGTTAAAGCATGTTTTAATGTTTTATCCAAAGCAACACTTCTTAAGCTCACCCCCCCCCCAACCAAAAAAAAAAGATCAAGGAAAATTAAATCGCTCATATGACCCATTTAAATCATTATTTAAAACTAAAGTAAAATAACAAAAAACTTAGATTTTTTTTTAATGTCACACCTCCTCATCTGAAGATGTGGTGAGACACCTACCTGTCGCACTGGTTCTACCAATCTGCCTCTGCTCCCTTTCTGTCTCTGCCTGGGTCTCCCCCTTGATGATGACCTGCCTCTCTCTCCTTCCTCTTTCGTCGCTCCTCTGCCTTGTCGTCTCCGTTTAAGCCTCTCGTGATTCTTGAACATTTGTCTGGTGTTTAGCATGCTGCCAGTTCTACCCCCACCTTGCCCCATCCAGCCCGACCTCGCCACTCGTCCACACCTATTCATGTTTTGCTCTC
Organism: Carassius gibelio; assembly: GCF_023724105.1. Classification (NCBI taxonomy): domain Eukaryota; kingdom Metazoa; phylum Chordata; class Actinopteri; order Cypriniformes; family Cyprinidae; genus Carassius; species Carassius gibelio. The sequence continues at coordinate 12,779,380 of NC_068384.1, forward strand.
TTTTACAAATACTCAACCCTTCTCCCTTCAGAGCAAATCCTCCGCGTGCCCCAGCCCTACGCACCCTCATCGCCCTTCCCTCAGTTTTGAAGTCGCCTCTCATTCCTCTCTGACTCTGATCCCTCTGTACTGCACCCTGTGCAATGTTGGTGTCAAGAAAGTAATTGATATAACCTGGGATATTGTTCTCAAACCGTGCAAACGCTTCTAAAACACACCCCTCACCCTCTGAAACACGCCCCAAAGCTGGCTGGCCTTCATTGGACAGTGTCTCAACATTTGTACTATGGGAAGGGTAGGGGTGAGGTGGCAGTGGGGTTGGAGGCTGTTGGTATGAAGCTGAAGGGGGACATTCGTAGACCTGGGGCAAGCAGGGTGGTCCACTTGCTGTGGGATATATAGCGGTTTCAGGGACCACATCCATGACTTGAAAGGAAGGCATGTTCTCTGGATTAACCTGGACGTTTTGTAGTGTGGCCAGGGTGATATCAGAGCCATCCGTGTACGTGCAGAGCCCCTGATCGGTCCTCCATGATGACGTGCCAATCAAATGAACACTTTCAATGGTCTCTTTGGGGTTTTGACTTTCAGAAGGGACAGTTTCAGTTTGACACTCTCTCTCCGCCACCTCTTTCACGCACTCCGTCTGTGTGTTTCGCTCAGTTCCGGGCCTCTTTGCTACTTGCTGAGGTATGTCGATGCCTAGTTTGCAGGCTGCCGACAGGACTTCCTCTTTGTCCTCGTTCAGCTGACCTGAGTACAGCAGACTGACCAGACTGAGCAGCGTACAGGCCTCCACAGCTTGGACTTCAATCAGTCTCCTCTGTCCACTCCGGGGGGATGGCATGGCTGACAGAGCCCCACAGAGCCAAGGACTGAAGGCAGACAACACACAGCTGTGCACAGGCACAGACACATCTAGGGGAGGAGAAAGTACAGTAAACATAATGGAAGATGGAGAAAGACTGATTAATGAGCAGAGGACGGACTTTCTATGTCAAACCTCGGGTCTGCAGCACAATGTCACAGAACTCTGCCCTGCTCTGCTGTTTTTGGAGCTCTTTCACCAGAAGCGTCTCGAACGTCAACATCTGTGACAAACGAAGACATACTCAGACATGCTCAGAAACAAATGTAAAGCATTGTCAAATGTGAAAAGCTATAAAAAAAAAATTTAATGCTGCCGTTTTTCCGTGCAGCTGTGCAGACAACAGACACCTGTTATGGGTCGGGACCGTGCACGCGGATCTTCATGCACTCGCATTGAAATTATAAATATATAATTGTGTTTTAAATCAACAACAAAATCGTGCCATGCTTGATACTGAAACCAGTCAAGCCAAAACAGTCTTAGCGAGTAAAAACTAACTTCTGACCTTTTGTCGTTATGACATGAGAAAATTCAATGACGGCTGTCGTTTATCCAATTTTGTCTCTCCTGTTTGTGTCGAAATCACTGGATTGTAAGTATGGTCGCACGTGCATCGCTACAAACTCGTGGAGCTCTACAGGTTTGCGCAAATTACCGCGCAGCACTGGCTCGAGCATTTCCACAGTGACTGTCTGATTGTCCGAGTATGTGGGAAAGCGACATACTCTTTCATTAATATCAGCACGTGATTTTTTTTTTTTTTTTTTTTTGCGTCCGTGTGAGAGTGTCAACATTTTTAATTGCGGCAAACCCTTTTTAAAATGACTTAAAGGAAATGTTAGAAGCGCTTGAGTGTGTGTTCTGAGTGGCTGCTATGTGGATGTTTACAGTACTTGTGACAGAGAGGAGAGTTCTGGGCACGTATTCAGAAAACTTTATCTTACCACTAAGAGTTCTCCTAAAAATGTTTTCCTCTTAAAACCTATTCACAAAGCTGCTGAGACAAACTTTTAATAAACAAGGAATAGAGAGAAGTCTTAAGCTAAGAGTAAGTGCGGGGTTACTAACTATGCCCAAAGTGATTGGCTGATAGTCTCTGTCAGAGATTTATTCATATCAATATTAGAGTAAAGATAGAGTAAAGATAAATGTTTAAAAATAAAATTTTTGCCACATTCAAATAAAGATTTTAAAATGCAGGCTAAGTGTAGTTAATTAAACATGTATGTGTTCAGCTAATTGTCAACCTTTTACATGTATGCTTCTCATAATTAGTGAATATGCATATAACCAGCCTTTTAATTAACAGAGTAGAATAATCATGGCTTATAGTAAAACATTCAAACGTAAAAGAAAACCAAACTGGATGCAAGAACAGCTGTTACTTCTTGTTACGAAAACAAGGACAAAATCAAAGGAAAATTTACGTTTTCGTTCCGAGGCAGATTGCTGGCAACAGCCATTTTAGGATAGTTTGTGGCTTGGTGTTAGTGATTTAGGAGTCTTTTTCACAATCGTTTCACAGATTTAGGGTCTACTTTTAGCGCTAAAATGCTTTGTGAAATACATTTAGATAAAAAATTTAGGAATCCTTTTTTTTTTAGATGTTCTCCTAAATCAGCGAGTAAAGAGCTACTTTTAGCCTTAAAATGTTTTGAGAATACGGGCCATGTATCATTATTATTTAAATATGTATCTTTTTAATTTATTATGGAAAATTTGTGAAATATTATTGAGGCAGATTTTCTGAAATAATGAAACAGCAAAAAACAACACACTGACAATTGAAAACCATAGCGCGCCAATAAAAATGTTTTAGCAAATCACGTGGGCCGAGACATCGCGAGATTTCGGAAATTCACACAGAGGTCGCGAGGTCGACTCAGCTGACCAACCTCTCGTGCGTTATTACCACAGTCTACGGTTCCCTATCATAGGTCACTTCGATGCTGCGGTGACGTCACCACGTATGGGAACACCTCCGGTGTGACGAATGTCTGAAGCCCTATACCATCCCGCCAATCCTATTGGCCAAATGGCGCATAGCACCACCCTACGCATGCGCACGCATGATATACCTGGGTGCAGCGCGCCATTTCGCTCAGATTTCATTCCTTCAGGAATAGCGAATCTTCTGTGCCCTATCATCTCGCGTTCTCCAGCGATTTTCTTCGAGCAGTGTTTAACTCCTCTTTCGCGGACGCGATGAGTCAACGAAAGGTAAGAGCCGTATATGGGTTTATCACAGGGAGGCACTCATGAGAGATTCGTTTGCAGCCTCTCTTATGTTCTCTCTGTGATAGCCTACGGCTATGGTAAAATAAGAAAAGTATCCGCGCTCTGGAGTCTATTTCTTCAGTCGCCTCGCGTCTAACCCCCACCGTTCGCTTCTGCGGTCGCCGAGGCCCCGCACGAGGTGTTGGTTAGGGGCGATATGTGCGGCTTGACTATGAACACAGTGATGCACTGGAGTTTCCACTTGCTCGCTCTCCCCTACTCGAGCGCGTTGATCAGAGCAGTTTTGCTTTATACTATGTTGTCTAACCGCAGCTTCTACTCAGAGTAGGCTCTGACCTGCATAAGCGGTTCTCTCCCTCCGAGCGGACAGGAGAAACGCGCTTCCCCTTCCTCAGTGTGCTACATGGCGGACTGCTATTATATAGCGATGCCGTTTGACTACCTCTCTAGCCGAACGGATCGCGCCAAACTCCGCCGCGACCTAGTCTCGTCTAGACGTATCGAGTCGTGTCTATTTCGGCAAATTTTATTCTCTTATTAAGACGGTTCTTTACGAGAAGCCTCTCGTTCTTTCCCCACACTCTAACATTGACCGTCTCGCAGCACAAGCACTTCGAGCGTCACTGAACTGAGCTGTTATTTGAGCGCCCCTCAGACACTGCACAATTCAGTCTTCAGAGTTTGAGGGACGGCACAAGAGACTGGCGAATTTGGCCAGTTTATGACGGCTCACACAGCTGCCGCGTTCTCGCTAGCGGCGTGGCCCTATGTTTATCTTGTTGGATTAAATCCTGCCGTGGACACGCTTCAGGATTATACACAACGAAACACAGCGAGTTTGACGCATGCATTTCCTTCTATGTTTGCCGGGGTCTGTGCCCTCCACTGAAGAGTGCTGTTGGACTGCTAATGCACATCCAACCCTCTCACTGCAGCCCCCACGCTCTAACATTGACTGTCTCGCAGCACATGCACTTCGAGCGTCACTGAACTGAGCTGTTATTTGAGCGCCCCCTCAGACACTCTGCACTATTCAGCCTTCAGAGTCTGAGGGACGCCACAAGAGGCTGGCAAATATGGCCAGTTTATGACGGCTCACACAGCTGCCGCGTTCTCGCTTGCGGCGTGGCCTAATGTTTTCTTGTTGGATTAAATCCTGCCGTGAACACGCTTCAGGATTATATACAACGAAACGCAGCGAGTTTGACGCATGCGCTTTGCTTCATGTTTGCCAGGGTCTGTGCCCTCCACTAGAGAGTGCTGTTGGACTGCTAATGCACATCCAACCCTTTCACTGCAGTCCCCACGCTCTAACATTGACTGTCTCGCAGCTAAGGCACCTCGAGCATCATTGGATTGAGCTATCATTTGAGCGCCCCCTCAGACACTCTGCACAATCCAGCCTTCAGAGTCTGAGGGACGCCACGAGAGACTGGCGAATATGGCCAGTTATGACGGCTCACACAGCTGCCGCGTTCTCGTCAGCGGCGTGGCCTAATGTTATCTTGTTGGATTAAATCCTGCCGTGAACACGCTTCAGGATTATACACAACGAAACGCGGCGAGTTTGACACTTGCGCTTTCCTTCTATGTTTGCCAGGGTCTGTGCCCTCCACTAGAGAGTGCTGTTGGACTGCTAATGCACATCCAACCCTCTCACTGCAGTCCCCACGCTCTAACATTGACTGTCTCGCAGCAAAGCCACCTCGAGCATCATTGGATTGAGCTATCATTTGAGCGCCCCCTCAGACACTCTGCACAATCCAGCCTTCAGAGTTTGAGGGACGGCACAAAAGGCTGGCAGAGATGGCCAGTTTATGACTGCTCATACAGCCGCCACGTTCTCGCAATGGCGACGTGGCCCGATTTTTATCTTGGTGAATTTAATCCTGCCGTGGATACGCTTCAGGATTATACACAACGAAACGCAGCAAGTTTACGCATGCGCTTTACTTCATGTTCGCCAGGGACTGTGCCCTCCACTAGAGAGTGCTGTTGGACCGCTAATGCGCATCCAACACTCTCACTGCAGTCCCTACGCTCTAACATTGACTGTCTCGCAGCAAACAGCGCTTCGAGCAGCATTGGATCGGGCTGTGACGCCAGGCGTAATAATAAATAATAATCCCTCAGACACTGCGCAATCCAGCTTTCAGATCTTGAGGGGCGATTCAAGGGTCTTACACAGACGACCCGTTTATGACGGCTCGCACAGCCGCCGTTTTAGTTAGCGGCAGAGCCTGATGTTCAATTTGTTGGTCTAATTCCTGCCGTGGACACGTTCAGGAATATACACAACGGGACGCAATAGCTCTTATGCATACACTTCCCCTGTGCACGAATGCCGCAGGCTTTTCCGTGCACGGACATTATGTGTATGACAGCGTTGCAGAAAGCGGAAATTTGAGACTGCTAGTATCGTTTTGGGTCGCGTGGAACGCTTGCCCGGCATTTCTCAATGGGTGTTACGCACAATTGTCACGGATACACCAATTCGTTTTTTAGAGGCCCGCCTCTTTCCGCTGAATTCTTTCCACGGTGGTAGACTGATGGTAATAGCAGTGTTGTGACAGGAGATGTCAACTCTGCTGAGCAAAGGGGCTATAGAAGTCGTAGACCCCGTACTTCTCAATGCATGGATGTAGCTCTGGCCCCGTTGCGGCTCCAGGGCGTCCGTCTGTTAACCACTTGGATTCCACAGCGGCATTCCCCGTAATTTGTCTGGGGTTACTTCACATGCGCCCTTTTCAGTGGAAAAGTGGGCGGTAAGACGAAATATTTCACCCCGTTGTCTTCCGCATCCGACGATTTCGGTGACACGGAGTTGTGTGATGTCATTAAAGCTATGGATGCCAACCGAGTTTCTCCTACCGGGGTTCGGCTGGGGATTTGAGCTTTCCCAGAGACCGTCACGACGGATGCGTCTTTGACCGGTTGGGGAGCTGTTTGTCAAGGGCTACCAGCCCATGGAGTGTGGACAGCTGCACAACGCAGTTGGTATATAACCGGTTGGAATTACTGGCAGTTTTCTGGCTCTCCAGTAATTCGCGAATCTGCTGATCGGCCGTCTTGTGCTGCTCAGATCAGACAGCACAGCGTTTGTCTCATACCTGAATCATTAGGAAGGATTACGCTCTCGCCCCCTGTGCAGGCTGGCGAGACATGTTCTTCTCTGGTCTCAGAGAAAATTTCTGTCGATCCGAGTTGTTCATGTCCCCGGACGTTTGAACTTCGGAGCAGATATGCTATCCAGACGGGCTCTGGAACAGGGAGAATGGAGATTACACCTCCAGACGGTGAATCTTTTATGGCGGATATTCGGCAAGCGAAAGTGGATTTATTCGCGTCAAACATGACTACGCATTGCCCGCTATGGTTCTCCCTATGCCCCCATCGCCCCTGGGCGTGGATGCATTAGCTCACAGCTGGCCCACGACCAGTCTGTATGCTTTTCCTCCGATTCGTTTGATCCCAGCGGTATTATGCAGAATACGGTGGGATAGAGTGGATCAGCTGCTGCTGGTGGCTCCGCGATGGCACACGCAGCCGTGGTTTGCGGATCTGATCAGTCTGCTAGCGGGCTCTCCTTGGAGATTCCCCTCAGACAGGATTTATTATCACAAGCACAGGGGCTGATTTGGCACCCGAGGCCGGATCTGTGGAAACTGTGGGCGTGGCCATTGAGCGGAGTGCATTAGTATGTCCCAGTCTTTCTGTTGAAACCACTGAGACTATATTGAATTCTAGAGCAGCTTCTACGAGACGCTTATATGCTTTCAAGTGGAGACTGATTACAGCCTGGTGTGGCAATCGTAATGTGGATCCAGTTTACTGCCCAGTGGCTTCAGTGCTGGAGTTCCTCCAGGATTGTTTTTCGGATGACATAACACCAGCCACTTTTAGGTTTACGTGGCAGCCATTTCAGCTTACCACGAATACATAGGCGGTGCCTCTATGAGGTGTCATCCACTAGTTTCTCGTTTCGTACAGCGTGCGCGACGGCTGAGGCCTTTCCGCCCTGTGCGAGTTCCTTCATGGGGTTTATCCATTGTGTTGCTAGGTTTATCAGGGCATCCGTTTGAGCCCTTGGAGACCGTATCGGATAAATTCTTGACACTGAAGACACTTCTTCTCATGGCTTTATCCTCCCTCAAGAGAGTTGGGGATTTACAGGCTCTTTCTGTTTCATCCTCATGCATGGAATTTGCACCGGGCTCTGTGAAGGTGCTGCTGCGGCCCAGGCCTAACTATGTTCCTAAGGTCGCATCTAACCTCTTTCGCTTTCAGCAAGTGTTCCTGGAAGCTTTTTCACCTGCTGAGGCTGGATCAGAAGATCTAAGTCTTTGCCCTGTGAGAGCTTTAAAGACTTATGTGGATCGTACAGCCCCTTGGCGTGAATCTGACCAGCTGTTTGTCTGTCTTGGACATAAAAGTAAGGGCCATGCGGTTCCAAAACAGCGCATGTCCCATTGGCTGGTGGAGGCAATTTCTTTGGCCTATGAGGCGCGCGGACTCGCTTCGCCCTTAGAAATTAAGGCTCATTCCACTTGAGCTGTGGCTTCTTTTCAAGCTTTTCTCAGTGGATCTTCTATGAATGATATCTGTGCTGCGGCAGGATGGTCCTCACCGAGCACTTTTATCAAGTCCTACAGTCTGGATGTGAGGATGGCTCCTGGCTCCCGGGTTCTCTCCGCTTGAGCAGATGCTTCCTCGGATCTCAGTTATCAGGTACGTCAGGCGTTTTGGTATATCGTTCCCATACGTGGTGACGTCACCGCAGCATCGAAGTGACCTATGATAGGGAACATCTCGGTTACGTATGTAACCTTGGTTCCCTGAATAGGGAACGAGATGCTGCGGTTCTGGCCGTTCCGTACCTTGATAACTTCTTCATCTTCAGTCATGAAATCTGAGCGAAATGGCGCGCTGCACCCAGGTATATCATGCGTGCGCATGCGTAGGGTGGTGCTATGCGCCATTTGGCCAATAGGATTGGCGGGATGGTATAGGGCTTCAGACATTCGTCACACCGGAGGTGTTCCCATACGTGGTGACGTCACCGCAGCATCTCGTTCCCTATTCAGGGAACCAAGGTTACATACGTAACCGAGATGTTATTACGGAGGGAAGCGCGTGCGCCTCAAACTGGGAAAATAACGCCAATTTTTACCTTCTCACGAAACGTGACACTCAACAATATATTGCAGGTATTAATACATTGCATATTACATTGATGGTAATGTAAATATGCGCAGAAGTTGCGGGTATTTCAGGGCTGTCAGTGGATGCTGTCAGTGGCTGTGTGAAGAGTTAGCTTGTCGGCTACATTGTTAGCTCCTCTGGGTAACGTACTGGAGAGTGTTCTAGATTATCCCGATTTAATTCCCCTTCAATTAATAGGGTACTTTACTACTACATGATGGACCATTATTCTGCTTTTATTTACGTATCATGAATAAAAAAAGCTGGCGACGCTTTACAGGTGTGACGTACAGTAATATATTTGCAAGTCTGGGATTGTTGCCGGTTGATTTTCAGATGTCATGTCTAGATAGTCAGGATTTACGTTGACAAAAGTTCTGCTTTGAGTGGACATTATGAATGTATTTCTACTGATTTGTAGTAGTACCTTGGTGAAACAATACATGTTTTTTTTCTCAACAAATTGTTGTTCGAAAGCTTCATGTTTAGATAAGCATAATTAATAAGCATAGTGCTAGTAAGAGCTAATGTGCTTGTGTTTTGCCCACCCGCACACCTGGCAAACTACAAAATGACTAACTGCTTAAGAACTGTTTCAGGGTTTAAAAAGACTAACTGAAGTCACTTTGTCCCTTTCTTCGACCCTAGAGTTAATAAGTCCGTTTGCATGTATATGTGATGTGTATGTTCTGGGTGCAAGCTTATTTTTATTTCTCTCAAGAAATAGAGCCTGGTAATATTTGAAAGATGGCAGACACAGAGCAAAGGAGTCCACCTCCTCAGCCTCAGACTGGACCTATGGTAAGTGCAATGACTTTTTAGGTTTGATAAGCTTCTTTTAAGTGCTAAACAATGACCTAATGATATATGTTTCCTGAGAACTTTTGTTCTCAGGAAATTGTTGTTCTTTTATTTTTGTTCTTTTTATGCCATTGCATTGTTTGGAGCATAAGAAACAAATGGAGAAAAAAACATATTTGAAGATTTATTATTGTTATTTTTAATTCTATGTCCTTTGTAGAGGACACCAGGGGGGTATTCCAGAAAGCAGGTTATGTGACATACCCGGGTATGTTTAAGGGTATGTAAGCGGACAACCTCAACTTTCGGTTCCAAAAATGGAGGTTACTTTCAGGGTATGTTAGTTGTCATAGCAACTCACTCTCTGAACTTAACCTGGTCCGGAGCAGCTTCTGTTCCAGGGTAAGTTCACTTCAGCAAGCCTTCAGATAGCGCACAACATTATATAATATTACAATATGTAATAAAGCTTATTATATATACAGAAAAAAATACAAATAAAAGAATATATATTTGATATGTTAATGATGAAGCGCTAATATAAGTAATAAATAAGGTAGTATATTATTCTAAATTGATCATTTCTTTTATTGGCATATATAAGAGTTATCTGTATAAATTTTAAAACACTATGACAAGGTAATGTTTAACTTACCAACAAACAATATAATTCACATTCTCAAGGATTAAAGCAAGCTATGATGACTTTCACCTTGATATTGCCACCTTGAGGCCAGCCTAAAAAGATGCTGAAAGAGCCCATTTCATTACTCGCGGTGTTCAGGGCTCACGCAGAGAAAGGTGTCTTAAAATACTCGAACATCGAATTTGATTATTTTTGCTCTTGTGCCGACAAATACATACAAAATATGTCAAAATATCCACCTTGGAAATTATGCTCGAAAAAACTGTCAGTTATTTCTTAAGTGAAAGTAAACAGTTGAGGAAAAAAATGGGATGTGTATTATATTGGATGCGTTCATGGTCTCTTAAAGTGACTGCGCCTAATTTAGCTATTGGCTGCTGTAATTTTAATACAAGAAAATGAAAATCACAAACCAAAAATTATTCACACACCAGATATAATTTTATATATATATATATATATATATATATATATATATATATATATATATATATATATATATATATATATATATATAGCAAAACTGTAATAATGTGAGAAATGTTGAAGGTGTCTGAATAAATGTAGGTTTCATTGTATATTTCATTTTTACATCGAAGACTATCCAGTGCTATTTTACATTTAATTATTGGGTTTCTGTACCTTGATACCTACAAACTTGAAAAAAAATTAACCATTATGTAAATAGCACAAATAAATAAAAATAAACAAACATACTATTTAAACAATTTCAAACAGGGCCCACTGGTACAACCAGGCGTAAGGTTGTTTGCACCTTGTGCAATGTGGAATTAGTTTACAGCTTTTTCAAGCACTTTGTGATGCATTTTGGAAACAGGAGATGAGCCCCTTTTCTAATGCTTCACCTAGCTTGATAAACCCCTTCTCAAATACTCACTGTTTGTCAGTTTTATTTGGGTTACACACATATTCTGAATGCCTTCGGCAGAATTCGAATGAGCCATTTTAATATAGATTAATCTAGATTAATTTCAAGATCACAGTGAGATTAATCTAGATTAAAAAAAATTATCTATGCCCACCACTAATATTTACATTTATGCATTTTATCCACAGTGACTTACTTTTCAGGCTATTTTTCTTTTAACCAGTACATACACATGATATGCATGAAATATACATGAAAAGGCATGTATAGGCAAACAAAGTTGTATTTTTTCATTCACCAATTAGTTTTTAGGTTTCAGGCTATTTTTAACTAAACTTTATACAAAGATGTACATTTTATAAAAGGTATGTTATGATAGAATGATTCGATATAAGAAATATTAATAATAACGATTCACTCACTTCACGATGTGGTACGATTTAACAAAATTAATTTAAGACAAATTATAAATGAAAATGTGTCCTTTTATTATTGCTTGGACAAAGTTCTGCACATTTCTTTGTGAAATTGAAATGTCTTATAAAAAAACTAAATTGAAATTTTAAAACAAACCCCAAATCTAATCAAAAATTAAATTCAAAAATCTAATAATATATCAAAAATCTCTTTTCATATAAACAAAGGCTTTGCCTTTTCATTCAAAATTAGAGGCAATCACTGCATTTGAATCACAATCCAAACAAAGATACTGTGTTAATGTGTAGTGAAATTATGAAAAAGATTATCCTGCCTAGAGTGTTTATTTTGGGGCAAAAATATCTCAAGGTCCCCCAAACACAACGAGCTCCAAACACTTTCTTTTAAAATTAATATCAGGAGTCCTTTTATAGTATTAGGTTCTATACTAGGTTAGCATCTCAACCGATTTGAATTGTCACATTAGGGTTGGGCAATTTTGCAAAAAAGTCAAATCTCAAATTTTCTCTTTTTTTAAAGATTTGAAATTAGTCAACTTGAAAATGTAACTACATGATTCAAGTTACTTTTTCTTTATTAACCCTCTAGTTCTAATTCTATTCCAAGTGCAACACACATGAAGTTGTCAACATGATTTAAATATTAAACAAATCACTTGTTCAATATCTTTGAAGAAAAGATGCAAAAACTGCATGTACAAACTTGTCTTTGACATAATATGTGTTAAGAAATAATACGGGGAAAATTATTTTAGAAAATCTCAAAAGTCAAGGTATTCCACTGCCTACGTTGCATCTTTGTCGACACAAAAGCGCATTCTGTGAACTTAGCCTATGGTAATGGCAGTGGTTTTCATCTCCAGTCCTCGCGCCCCCCGCTCTGCATATGTTATATGTTTCTCTTATCACTTCAGACATTTGTTCTATTTGACTGTAAGTGCCCTGCGAAGTGGATATCACCAGATATTCACCATGATTATTCCAGTTCAAAGCCTATGGTTGTGTCCCAGGATGTATATATAATATATACATGTATGTGTGTGTGTGTGTGTATATAGTTTTTTATCTTTTGTTGTTTTTATATTTTCTTTATTTCAGAATGTTCGTTATAACCTTGACTCATGATCATATTAATGTATTGCAGCAATTCCTCTTGAGTAATAAGCTGGAAACGGCTATGTGGCTGTCACGGCTGTTCACCGTCTACTGCTCCATAATGTTCATTCTGCCACTGCTTGGGTGAGTCATGTTCTTTTACAAGGCACGTTCATGAGCTTTTTTACCTTTCTGTTTTGTTCAAAAACTGGGTGCAACTTTTGTGTTAAGGTTGGTTGGCACATTGGTTTCCATTTGCCAAAAATTGTCACTATGCAAAAAAAAAAAAACTAGAGATGCTCCGATCAATCGGCCGATTATCACATTTTATGACTCTATAAGTACTCCCTACACTTGGCCAATCTCACGAATCACGAAAAATTATTTGAAGCCACGGTCATGTCAACCCCGGTGTAGAAATTCTATGACGTTTCGAGAAAACAATGAAAAATTTGCTATTTGTTGTGTACGTCATCCCCCTGGAGCTGCTTCAGTGTACAACTGTTGGATATTTTTCTTACATTAAAATAAAGTAATATGCAGCCTAATTTTCATTTTTGGGTGAACTAAAAATGAATGTTTAAAATGGATTTTATCTGGCATGTTTCAGAAGACGTCTCAATTTCAAGGAAAACTTTTAGTTTCAAATTTCAACACAAACTTGAACACAAAAGTTGTAACAATTTGCCTTTCCAAAACACATCTCTGTGTTGAAATCTTTCATGCACATTCGTTACCCTAATTGAGAAAAAGTCAGTTTAACCAGTATTTCAAGCAATTTGAAAATTCAGTGTGGGTCAGATTGACGCCAGCACAATAGAAGTTAACGATTGTGTATTTTGTGCCATCACTAGAGATGCTCATTTCGATTAATTTTCCCGACCGACAACCGCCGGTCCTCAATCGATTATTAACCGTTAACTGATAATATTATAATATTGAATTGGCATTAAATACAAATAAAATTGACATGTATCTGTGACCCTTTAAAAAAATTTTTTATCAAAGGGTTTATTGTAACGTGCAAAGTGCAAACAGCAGCATACAGAACAGATCAACAACAGAACCTGGATTCAGTTTAAATGTCCACGCACCTGCAGCATTTCTGACAGTGAGAGAAAAATAGAATAAAATAATACAAATAAAAAACAAAATAGGCCTACAATAAGTATATTTTTTAAACTTAAATAATTAACAAATAAAGATGACAAAAAGAAAACACTGAATCCGTTTGAACGAAGCTTTCAAAAACCGGAATTTGTTTTCGTTAGACTAAGATTTTCCGTTAAATAAAAAAAGCAGCCCTACCTCAACAACTTGTCTAATTTTTATTTAAAAAAAGCAACATATCAGCGTGATGTAGGGTCAGTCTGGAGCGCAACCTGTTGACCGTTAGACCCGCGGTCTCCGATGGGACAGATGTACCGGGAATACACAGGTAACACCTCGCTAGAGTGGCCAGCCACGGGAAGCGCCTTTCATTTGCTTTCCACCAGTCAAGAGGATTAATATCCAGAGGAGGAGGATCGTCTCTCATGTAGATGTCAACCTCTGCTTCTGGATAATCTGCAGGCATGTGTCACGGGTGTGGTTGCGCGTGCCGACGCGCTCCGTGAGTTAATAAATATAAGCTATATAGTAGGCTATTTTATTTTTAAACCATGCAGCAAACATCAAAAAAAAAAGAACCTTAAAAAACGTTTTAAACCGTTTAACTGATAGTATTATTCGGTCAAAATTTTTACTTTCGGTTAACGGTTAAACGGTTAATATGAGCATCCCTAGCCATCACATTAGTATGTTGAGGACTATTTAGGGAAGTAAGGAAGGACACGTCCATACTCACAGATTTTAATTTTTTTTTAAGTGAATGATTGGAAGAAGAATAATTGTTTTTTTTCTTGTCCAGGCCTCAAGCAGCTAATAACTTCTATCAGAGAGCATTGCTGGCAAACGCCTTGACCAGCGCTCTGCGTTTGCACCAGAGACTTCCTCACTTTCAGCTGAGCAGAGCCTTCCTGGCCCAGGCCTTACAGGAGGACAGCTGCCACTATCTCCTCTACTCCCTCATCCTAGTCAACTCCCACCCTATCACAAGTATCCTTTCTCAAAGACCCCTTCATTTAGAAAAATCTTGAGGGGGGGGGATTTTGTTGTGTTATGGCATTATATTGTCTTTATGCAGCCTTGACTTTTGTTCTCAGTGAGCATTTTTCCAGTGTTTCTCTTCTCACTTCTCCACGCCACCACCTACACTAAAAAAGTCCTAGATGTAAGTCTCTCCCCTTCTCATTTATATCGCTCAGATGTGTATTTGCCATAAATCCATCCTGAATTTTGTCTCTGTTTCATCTGCTTTCAGACCATAGGTCCAGACAGTCTTATGTTTGTGAGGAACTTTTTGAACAAGCTCACAGCCAATCAGCAGAACATCCTAAAGTTTATTGCTTGCAATGAGATCTTCTTGATGCCAGCTACAGTCTTCATGCTCTTCAGGTCAGGACTGACGTTCAGCTGTTTTGTCCAGTGTAAAATCTTTTTTTCAACCCTGTAAATCCTGAAATATGAAACAATAGAAGGGATGTACCGATGCACCTTGAGGCAGTTAAACACTGATACAAATGTGACGATTCAAGTCAGCTGAGATGTTAAAGGAGTTTTATGTAGCATTAACACAGAGTGGTTGAACTAGGTATTGCAGTCCAAATTCAAAATATTGGAGCGGGTTTTTCCATCCGGCCCCTCCTGAACTTAAACCAGGCAACACATCTGTAATATGGTTTCTTACACGTGAAAAAAAAAAAACAGGGTTTGGCTAATGTATGTTTCTGTTGATGGATGCATTCTGGCTTCCCAGTACATTACAACAACAGCAATGAGAGAACAAGGGGGAAAAAAAAGGGAAAGAAAAAAAACCTGGACAAACCATTCACTCTTATTCAATGCGAATGCCCTTATGCTGGAATAGGAGCAGTCATTCTGAACCTGGGTGCTGATAGCGCGCATACAGGTGAGACCTGAACGGCACAATATGATATTGATATGTGTTTAAACAAAACCCATATAAGCTTTTCCAGTTTAAACATTTAAGACGATGTGAGCAGTGAGAAGATTTGTGCGTGCGTTCATCCAAAGCATGCAATTCATGCAATTCTGCATCTCAGAACAAGCTCAAATATTACGCTTTGTCTAAATATTGTGTTTGAATGGACAAATTCACACAAAAATTTTAATAATGCCCATCTTGATAAGTATCCTATAGCACAGTGCACTGATACAGTACGTTATTCAAGCTATTCAATCAGCTGAACGTACTGTATCGAACATCAGAAACAAAGAAATCACTCACTTCTCTTGATTTGAATAGCTTTTGTAACTTTGTTAAAGATTAATCTTTAATTTCTACAGTCAAATATGCAATACTGTTTTCCATTTGGTTACTTTATTTAATTTCTGTACCTTAAAACTAATGGTAGACTAAACAAAAAAAATCCATGAAAATCACTGTTTATTTTATTTGTAACTTTACTATATTGTTTTTATTTGTGCTGTTGCTTGTAGTTAGATAGAACTTTCTTATTTTCTTTATTTTTATATGAAAGTATAGTGACCGAACTGTACCGAAACCATGACCATTAAACCGTTATACAAACCAAACCGTGAAAAAGTTTCACCGTTCCACCCCTAGTGTTGACGTAACTGTAGAATTCAAATGGATTCGATACGTTTTGTGGTCTGTACAGCCTCACGCATGATCCTAACCATGATATCATGTCTCTAGACCGGAGCAGTCTGTCTGTACTGCTGCGATTCACATCACACAAAGACTTTCTTTGGCCCATGAGAAAGCATATTTACACTGTCTTTATCGTTTCCTATCCCCTATATAGTGCACTACGTGCCATTCAGCATACAGAAAATACTACATCTGTGAACAAGTGACCGATTTCAGCTTCAGCGTCTATTTATAGTGTGGGGGGCGGGACACTTCAGATTCTAGAGAGCATTTGATTGGACAGAAAATCTGATGAGAAACTATATACTGATGAGTCTATATTGCCGTAAGTGAGAGACCGTAAGTTTTGAATGCTTATATCTTCTAAATGCAAATTTGGTCATCGTTTTGGAGCACACTAGCTTATACATAAATGTAAGGCTGAAATATTCATACTAAAAGCCGAAAAACTATTATTTTAATTTCATGGAGCCTTGAAGCGCAGCACTGCTTTGTTTACACCGGTAACCAGGGCAACGCTGTTCCATAAGCAAACAGCAATTTTAAATGGAAAGAGCACAGGTGAAGTCTTTACTTTGGGGTTTATTTAGTTTTATTATTTTACATATTTCAGTTGCACAAAGAAGTTATATAAAGTAATACAAGTAATATAAGTTGACAACTTTTCATTTATAATTTGTCTTCGATCTCATTTTGTTTAGAAAAAAAGTGAAAAAAGTCATATCGTGAAATCAGTTTTGTGCATCATATTTCATTGTGAGCTGATTGATTTGTTACATCCTTAAAGGCTTAGTTCACCGAAAAATGAAAATTGTCATAACAACCCTCATGTCGTTCCAAACCAGTTCATCTTCAGAACACAGTGTAAGATATTTTAGATTTAGTCCGAGAGCTCTCAGTCCCTCCATTGCAGCTGTGTGTACGGTATACTGTCCATGTCCAGAAAGGTAAGAAAAACATCATCAAAGTAGTCCATGTGACATCAGAGGGTCAGTTAGAATTTTTTGAAGCATCGAAAATATATTTAGGTACAAAAATAACAAAAATTACGACTTTATTCAGCATTCTCTTCTCTTATGGGTCTGTTGTGAGCGCGTTCATACATCAACTGTCATAGCAGTCGTGCTCAGACCCGGAAGAGAAGACAATGTTGAATAAAGTCGTAATATATGGACAGTATACTGTACATACATTTTCAATGGAGGGACAGAAAGCTCTCAAACTAAATCTAAAATATCTTAAACTGTGTTTCCAAGATGAACGGAGGTCTTACTTGTTTGGAACGAGATATGGGTGAGTTATTAATGACATAATTTTCATTTTCGGTGAACTAACCCATTAAATAATAAAAGCAAAGACAAAAGAATACCCAATACATGTCACTCCTGGGGAAAAATGCAACACTCAAAAGCCGCACCTTTTAAGTGAAAAAGCCAGTCGCTTATCAGTAAAGTCAGCTGCAGTTGTCATTAGAAGAACCAGTTGCTATAGAAACAATCAGCATCTTTGAGACATGCGCTCAAGACTGCGAATGTGCAATGGCTGGTCGAGCCTGAAAAAGACACTTTTTTTTTAACACTGTGTAAAAAAAAAAAAAAACATTTGATACAGTTGTTGTCAGATTTCATTGGTGATTTCAAATATGAAATTTAATCTTAAGCTTGGGCATTTCAAAGAGATAAGAGTTGCACTTGCATGCCCGAGAAGCGTTTCAAAGATGGCCTCCAAGTCCGAAAAATATAGTCAAATCTAAAAATAAAATAAAAACCATTACTTGTACTTCTAACATAAAATGCATAAAAATATCACTTGTCAATCTCCCTTAGTCTTAGTGAGATTATATTTAAATGCTTAGTTTTCTGATCAAAGCTCTGTACTTTTGATTGTTAGGACAAACCTATAATTCAGTACAATACAATGATGTTTGAGAGATTTACAAATAAACTTTCCTCAAAATTCTGATTTTTCACATTTATTATTCACATTTTAGCATGGATGGTTAGGTAAACCTAAACCACTTTCATCCAGTAAGTGTTCGTCTGGAAATAATAACTAACAACATAAAAGTTCTTATATTTCACTTCACAAAAATCATTTAAGATTTCAAAGCAAAAAAAAAAAAGTAGGGATTTTCAGCAAAATTCTAATAATTTAGCCATAGAAATGTATGTATCAAATATGATACAGTAGGCTTTATAGGGTTAATAAAGTAGTATTAGTTTGGTGCTGGTAAAAACCGTGATAAAAGCCATGCTATGTTTCTTGTAATAAGATGACGATGTGTGCTTTTGTGATTCGCAGTGGTCAGGGCAGCTTGCTTCAGCCATTCATCTACTACAGGTTTCTCACTCTGCGCTATTCCTCAAGACGTAACCCATACTGTCGGTAAGAATCTTGTATCTTATGTACACACAGAGTAGTATTATATGAACATTTGCACATTTTACCCAGAATATGGGGATCTGCATGTTGTTCTCATTCCATGACAAATTAATTATTAGAGACCGTTGGAAGCTCAGCAGTTTGTAAATGTATACTACAATTATATGTTGTGTGTGTGTGATCTGAGCCCAGTATCATTGTTTACAGTCTTACTCTGATGTTTGTGTTTTTGTCCTGTCAGGACTCTGTTCACGGAGCTGAGGATTTTACTGGAGCATTTTGTGATGAAGCCCAGCTGTCCGGCCTTCTTCAGGAGGATGTGCCTCAACAGCATTGCCTTTATTAGCCGCCTTGCTCCCACCGGTGTCTAACATCCACAAACTACTACACACAGTTCACAGATTGGGACGGTTTCAAGATTGACTTACAAACAAGATGGCCAGGTCTCATAACTCCGAGGTGGAGGTCCTCTTCTGCATGGAGGACTGCGCTGCGTATGTTTGCAGAGACTATCAATCTGACAGACTACATCCAAAAACAAAACAGCAAGATGATGTATCTCTGTGGACAGTTGTCCGCTAAGGGGGTAGAACCGTTTATAGGTCTTTAGAGCTTTTATATTCATGTTGATTTTCAGGGGGTAGAGAGGAGCCCTTGAGATGTTTAATCTTAACTGCTAGGGTAAATTGGTAGAGCTCTTACTAGCTTGTCTTTCTAATGAAATAATACCATACTGAGAAATCACATTTCAGCTGTCGGTAGGCTTGTTTGCTCTCTTGTTTGCTCTCTTGTTTGATTCCATTTTTTTTTATGTCCTTGCCAAGATTTTTTTGTTTTGTTGTTGTTGTACTGGATTACCTTGAAAATCTTAATGTACCTTGCTCTGAGCCTTTCCCAGTAGTTGACAATGATCTGAATGCCATGAGTTCAGGACTTTTCATATATAACTTGATGCCTTTTTCATGTGAACAGATGATTTGGGCTTTGTCAAATATTCTGTAATTCTCATCGATTACATAGAGCCCTATATTCAACTGTTCTTTGCCTTCTATGTGATTTATGTTCAGGGCATGTTGTAACTGAATTTCAGAGTATTTCAATTATTTGCTTGTTATATTTATTGCATCTGTTCAGAACTATGGTCTGTGTAAATTAATAAAATGTGTTAAACTGTATCTACCCCTTGTTGTGGTCTTAGATTTTAAAGCTCTTAACAGTTTTGCTGAACGTTGAACTGATATGTTGCACTAATAATATAAAACACCAAGACAACTGTAAGTGATTTAAAAAAAGTTTTTTTCTCCTATACCAAATGTTAATGTTCTGGCAATAGTTTAGAAGTTACTGTGCCACTATAATTTTTGCTCAATTTCAACAATAAGATATGGTTAATTAGCAGGGCTACAAACACATGAAGTTTCTAGAAAGAGAGGTTTCCTCTGGGATAAATGATCAGGTGCCCATTAAACAGGTCCACAGAATTCACAGGACCTCTTGAAATTTGATACAGCGGTCGTGTCCCATAATATAGTAGGTTTTGACCGGTTCATAACGCATAAACATGCGATAGCTGACTAGTGGAAGATTGCTGCTTAATGAATTTGCTTAAGTTGTAATGGTTTAATTGTACATGAAATCCACACTTAGATCATAACTTACATTTGCATTGCCATTTGTGGCAGCAATTCTTTCCTGCAATACTATGACTTTACAAGAGAAAAAGATGGAAAGCTAAAACGGTAATAACTCTTCTGTAGTTATTCCCTCACCAGTGCTTACATCAGTAAACAATTGCCAGGATAAGTAACCATTTTTTACAACGCACCATTTACATTATGAAGCCAAGTTTAATTTGACCATGGGAAGAGCCGCTTTAAAAAAAAAAAAAAAACCCCACAACCTTGCATAGTACTCATTTAGTCCCCAATTTAACAGTTTGTTTAAATCCAGCCAGCATTTAAGTGACTGTGTGGGAGGACCACTTTCTCATTTTTAATCTGAACAAAGATGACCTAAGAAACAATATTCAAGCACCTCATTTCAATAAATGAAGCAAGAGTGATTAAATGCAAGTGTCCATCTTATAACTTTATGCATATTAACTCCAGTTTATCTCCTCCAACCTCAACCAAACAATAGAAATATGACATGAACCGAGTGAATTAAAGGCCAGCAGCACTTTTATTAAGATGTAAAAGGGAGGGTCACTTAACAGTGTAAAAAAGGATAAAGTGCATTGCTGGAGTTTATGAAAATAGACACTGAAAATGTTAAAACAATGCTTGATTACCTACTGTACAAATATCTGTATCAAGCATAAAAAAAATAAAAAAGGGCTCAATCCTGAAGGACTGAAAAAAATAAAATTCACTAAGATCTCACCATTTCCCCAAAATTGAGGCTATGGCTTCAGTTATTGGAGTAATGGAAATAAAGCATCAAAATGTGTGTGCACAATTCCCATGGAGGTATGGAACAAATGAACAATATTGAGGGGCTTGTTAGTTCAGCATCAGCTTCTCTGGAGGCTCAATGAGAGAGACTTCATGGTACCTGGAGAAAAAAAAAAAAAAAAAAAAAAGTTAGCCCTAGCCAACAACGCCATCGAATGTGTGTGTAGAGCAAGTGAACTTACTTTGAGCCCTTGTATTTCTCCCTAACTGCCTGCTGTGTGTGCTGAGCAGCACCGAGGTAGGTCTGATGTAGATCCTGAATGCACGGCATAAGATCCTCCAGAGTGTAGCCAGTCATCTCAACAAATGCCTTCGACTGCAAGAGAGAGCGTTATGAGGAAAGAGCAAGAGTGAACAGTAATTATGACAGCATAATGTTCAAATAACAGGCAGCACCCTAGTTTTTGCACAAGTTGATCGCGCAAACTTACCCATGATCCTCCTGCAATTGTGTGGTTGGCCAGAATGAAAGCTGCAGCAGCAGTTTGAGATGGGAGGTACTTCAGGAATGGGTCACAATCGATCAAGCTCAGCTCACCAAGAAACTGGATTAAAAAATATATATATAATTTTTTTTTTGAATGTTAGTTGGTGATGACGAGAAAACACCACTCAATGCAAATGTCTTGCAGGAAATGTTCTCACCATTGATAAGCTCTCTACTTTGCTGCTCACAGGCTGGTGCAAGAAATACTGGGTGAGGAACTGATTGATTGTTGGAGCAGCAAGATCAAACGAGAGAACCGTCAGCACCAGATGCTCCATTCTCAACACTTGTTTTTTTGTGTAGGTGTCATCAGTGATGTAAACAAATTCTGCTACCTCCGGGGGGTAGATCTCCTCAAACTTCCTACAGTCAAGCAGAGATGTGTGAACATGCAGAACAAGGAGGGGTAAGGTTTTGCAGCCTGAGGCTCTAATGCAAAAGATACTCACGAAGCCAAGAGCATAGCAGCTGTGCCCACCAGCTGGAGTTTTCCTCTCAGGACAGACATGGAAGACAAGAAGCGATCAATGTAGTTCACGGCCAGGTACAGGGTCTCATTCTGGAGCTTGTACTCCTCTCCCACCTCCACCAACCAGTCCACCAGAATGGCTCGCATGCTGTTTGTGATGTCGGGCTGTTTCTTCATGTAACCTGCTTTTGGTTTTGACTTGATCTGCATGGTTTAAAAAAAAAAAAAAAGAGCCATGATGTAGAGAACACGCATCATTAAAAGATCTTAAAACTGAGAATTTAACACATTCAACATCCTCACCTCCATTTCCCGCAAGTGTGCGTGTATTTCTGCTGCATAATCCGAGACTTCATTGACATTTGTGGGCCTCTCCTCACTATCAATTATTGACATATCCATTGGAGAATCTAAATATTAAAGAGTTGTACAAGTGATTTCAGGTTTTCTATAAAGTGCAACGGAAGACAGCATGGGCATTGCATTTTAACTCAAGTCATTTCTCTTACCAAAACTGGCCTCCACTGGCAGATCGATAGTGGCGAGGGGCTGCCTTAGGCGGGTCACAGTGGGATTTAGTGTGAGAGGGGAGCAAGCCATGGTTGCTCTTTGGGTACACTGTTTCTTGGAGCATGCACCATCAGGCTCATCCACATGGATCTGAAAGGCAGGTGGCCTGGTGGAGGGCTTCTCTCCAAAACTGCCATGTTCTTCAGATTTGCATGCAGTTATTTGGGGCCCAGAGACCTGAAAACAGAAAACTGGATTAGAGTGCTGGGGAAAAACAGTCCCATACACTATAGGTAGTTACAGAACCTTTTTGCAGCATCTTCCTTATTTAACCGTTCAATTTGAAAAGTCACAATTACATGCAAAGTATCTCTTGAACACTCTTTGATGTGGAATAAGCATACAAATGTATAATACAATTCTAGTGTCCGAGTCAGTTTGACGCTTTAAGGCAGCACCACTGACCTGAAATATAGTTTTTTTTTTTTTTTTTTAAGTTTCTCAGATATACTCCAAGTAGTTACATTTACGCTTTCATCACATGCGTGATCTGAAGAAACTTCACCAAAAGGGCAAGTTTAGGTCATGCATGTTTATTTCACTGAGAATTTTACCCACAATCTTGCCGCGTCATGAGAACCGTCTGAGCTTCAAGAAAGCACAGAAGTGCTTTATAACAGGTTTGCTTAAAGGGATACTCCAACCCAAAATGAAAATGGTCATTAATAACAAAAATGCTCTCCTGTATCAGTGGCGCTGCATAGATGCACATTTTTTTTCAGATCAAAGCGTAAATACACATTACTTTTATGTATACGACACTTGTGTCATGGCTGACATCGAAGAGCAAAAGCTGCTTGCGTTCAGCAGATATAATGCCATAAAAACACTCTACGGTGATGTGGAGATGAATTGTCGAATAAAGTAATTATTTGTTTTCTTCGCATACAAAAAGTACACTTGTCATTTCGGAACCTTGAAAGGGTGTTTTACTTTGCAGTATATGGGATAGTCACAAGCCTCCCAAGTTTTAATCCAAAATATCTTCTATTGTCTTCTAAAGACAAATTAAGCTTTTACGGGTTTGGAACAACACGGGGGTAAGTGATGAATGACAACTTTCATTTTGGGGTGGAATTACATATACACACATACATGCTTATATATACACATACTTTTGGTGTGAGCATTTTAAACCAGATCTTCATGGTGTGGTGAATCACGTAGAATTAAAATAGGTGTAAATTCAACCCCATTCCATAAAAACTGTACCAGATTTCAAACAAAAAGGTCAAAGGTTAGCTTGTACTAGTAGATCTGCACCTGTTGTCATATTGAAGGGACAGCTGGCCAGAAGTGGAAATGTACCAAAGCTTCATGAATTCTCATATAGAACCAAATGCTAGGCAGAAATGACAGCCTCATGTCACAAACGTTTAGCAGAACATCAACTCGTTTTTGGTGAACTACCCCTTTAACCAACCAACCAACCAACCCGGTTTACTGTGCTAGCAGTGAATGGGTTTGTAAAATGGCGGTCTCCTCATTGCGAGGGAATGTGTGCGGGCATTTAACACTGCATTTCATCTTAACTTGTGGCGCCATAACGTTAAATGCAGTTTGACACTGTGGGGAACGAGATTTAGATTTATATTCGTGATTCAAAGTGACAAGCCTGTGAGCACTTTGACTGGTTTAGCTAAAGCAACGTCCAGTTCATCTAAACAGTATTATTAATTCGTTTATACAGTATTATTCCGCCATTTTAAAAAGCAAAACTCTGATTAAACCAAATTCTTATTCGTGCTACAGTTGAATCGGTCTGTAACAGGAGCACATGTTGATGTCCGTGTGCGGCTCTGACCTGTTTAGCGGCGCGCAGGACAGGCGGTCTGCGCTGATTGTTCTCCAGCGCGCCCAGGACGGTCCGGTTGCCTGGTTTAGGGTTGACATTCTCCCGATTTTCAATTCTGTTCTTTGCTGCGCCTCGTAGTCGTGAAAGCATGTTTTCTTGATTGTGAATATCTGCTCCGGGATCCTGAACCGCACTTCTTTGTGTTTGACCGACAGACGACATCCTTAACAGCAGCAGATCAGCTCAAGTCTCTGCAAGACGGATTGATTAAAGCATTTAAACAACAGGTTTTGAGGTTTCAACACCTTTGATCAAACACCACACACGTGAATAACGAATAAAGCGTGGATAAGCAGACTAACCAGGGAAACTGGTAGAAATGAGCTGTTGAGATCCGGACAAAAACACAATATAAACAGTCGCTAGCTGCGTCTTACAAAACCGAGATTCAAAAACAAATCATGCAACACTGTTCTACAGAAATCGCGCCATGGCGGTGTCCAGAACCCCTCAACACGGCACGCAGAGTTCACAAAAGATGCTTCTACAAAGTCGAGCTGCGCCTTGTTGCTTTTTTTTTTTTGTTTATTGCTGCTGCCTGATTTGATATTGTGGTGCTGTTTCAGTTCAAGTAGCCCGCGACTATTGAAACGGGCCAATCAGAATGCAGCAAAACCAAACGTCATTGATTATACGGAAGCCTGGAAAGTACAAACTGCGATTCAGCTTTTACCAACCGGGCCGTTGAGTTACTTTCATTGGCTTAAAGGAATTTTGAAAGTGTTTGAGCAGTGTAAAATTCAAGCTCAGTGAAGTCAAGTTTACACATAATATACAAACTCAAGAACTACAAGTATAGAAATGTACAGGGGTAAATCTTACATTTGGGGAAATATACTGAAAAAAAAAAACATAATAATTTTGAATATAAATAATATTTTCTGTTTTTGGTACTTATGTGCACAATGTCTAATTTGTATAGCAAATAATCACTGTTTCTAATATGGTGGTCATAACCGTCAAACCAAAAATTAGAGCGCCCCCCCCCAATAAAGCTAAATATTAAAATATTATTAAAGTTTGTATTGTGACAGAGACAAACAAAACAGAAATCTTTTGCATTTTTTTTATTTCTGTAGAAATGCAACTATACAATGGGTGAGTTGAAAAAAAGACAAGTGCAGTCACGAATAGTTTTTATGTTTATAAAATTGAACATTTTAATTTGAATCTGTATTGGTACAATCAGCTTGATCCCTATAAAATACCAAATGTTTATTGCAAAAACAAAATTCAGAAAATGCATTCCCAAAAAGTGCTTTAATTTTATATTCCATTAAGCTTCACTGAAAAATTCCATCAATGAATCGAGTTCATAGTTATTCAAAATTGCAAGCAGCTGTGAAACTTTTGTTTTGACATTTTGACCTTTAAATTTGAACTTGTCGATGAACAGATCAGTGATCATACCTGTAAGAAAACACAACATGGTTTGTTTACCCATAGATATGTCCTTATTACTTGTGCAAAGACATCCTCTGAATATGCAGGGTTTGTGAGGAAAAAAAATAACAATCTTATAGAAATCTACAATATATGTGAATAACTTAACATATCAAATTTTAAATAATATATTGTAAAATATCGTCTCCCTTGCTCATCTGAATTCACTCACCATACAATCTTTCTAAGTGAGCTGGTTGTTTCTTATATTCTTCTAAGAGCTGGGCAGATTCATCCAGTATACTACGATACTCTGGAATCAGAAAATCTCCATTCCCCTCATGCACCTGCAGCTCCTGCATCCAACACACAAACACACACACACACTCAGTAGACTTTGTTTTTCAGCAGGGGTTTTTATTCTTTATGTTTTACCTTTAAAGCATCAATAAGCTGAACTTTTTTGGCCAAAATCAGCTGATACTCTAGCTTGGGATGAATCATTCGAAGAGTATGGCTCACAGAGTCCTCATTCACCTATGAAACCAACATAACAGCCAACACAACAAACAAATATTTATTATATGTGATGCATAAAGAATTGAGATCACTGTTATCTGGTATTAACATCGTCTCATTTGAACCAGTCACAAGTCTTCAGCCAAGACAGATCACCATTTACACCATGTCTACACTGGATGCGAGTGGCTCGTCATGATGCAACAAAAGACAATAGTACCCATTATAATCAGTGATGCTGCCTACACTGACAGTAAACTGATGCCTTGTTCTATTTATGACATACGGTCCCAAAATACAAACGATTTGCAATGGTCGATATGTCACGTCCAGTGTAGACACGGTGTTACAACTAGTATCATTACACAACCCAAATGCATCTTCACTGATCACTTGTGGTTGGATTTAGCCAAGAGGAAGACCACATATATCAATTAACAGATCAGTTTGTGAACTCACCGTAGGATATATTCAGATAAATTTTTCGCTTAGTTGCCTCTTTGGACAAAACATCCTTCAGTATGGAAATGGTAGAAATGTTGTCTGATTTGAAGTTTGCCTCACCTTTACTGCAACCCATTACAAACATTTATAAAGATTACTGATTACAATACATAGTAGTAGGATTTTTGTCCAACTGTAATGCATATATATATATATATATATATATATATATATATATATATATATATATATATATATATATATATATATATATATATATATATATATATATATGTATATCATAATCAGCTCTTTTCAAAAACAATCATATGCACATGAAGAAAAATAGTATTTGTATAAATAAATACTATAAATATATTTGGATATTGAACATGTAGGCCTCACCAATATGTGGCTTCTAGCTGTGTGCCCAAGAAAGTGTTCTGAAAGTAGAATGTGATGCTGTCTCCTGGCGGGGTTTTCTCTGGGACCTCAGGCAGACAGAACACAACCCAGGAATGGATCTCTGCAAAACTGAAGTGTCCCATCAGTCTCAAGGTGTTCATGGGCTTAGTCATGAAAAGAGAATAAAAATAATGTTTAGTTGGCAGAATAACTGCATGATAAGAATTTAGAATCACTGTGCGTCTCTAAGCTTACCGCTCCTGATCGATTGCATGTGTCCTCTGGTGGAGGGAAAGGGGCTTGATCTGGTACTGTCGAACCTGGCAGGTTTTGGGCTGAAGCCTTGGCATCACATAAGCCTGAAGGGTGCCATACTGACCCTCTATAGATCTCACCTTAGAAAAAAACCCAGGACAAATGCTCAAACATTGCCTACTTTGCAATTTAAAAGTGTAATAGGAGATCTTGGAAAATGCTAACTTTAGCTTGATCGCACTGAAAGTGAATGTCCCACCCTCCTTGCAATCGCCATCCAAAGCCACGCCCCCTGAACGCATTTATGCTCACAGACCAGAATACCAGAGACAACATAACTACAACAGGCTACATCAGCATTTCCCAATTCCAGCCCATGTTCCGAAGCGAAGTAAACCCCTGCTCAGGGAGAAGGGAGCAATTGTAGTGTATTTTCATTTGTCATGGATCTGAGGAATCACACAGTCTCTGGGTTTTGTTTCCAGAAGAAATATTTTATTTTCAAGAGAAAACTTTAAACCAGTTTAACAAAAAAAAATTCTGAAGACAGTCACCTATTGCACTTTTAAGAAAATATACAACATACATTATTATATTGAAAACAATCCAAACACAGAGAAGTAGACACCTTCAGTTCCAGCCTAGTGGTATTTGCTTGGCACCTGTAGGTGGCGAGGAGGAAGTTCCCGTTTGACTGTGGGGTTGGAGGAACAAACAAAGACCGTTTTGCAAACGCATGTGATGTGGTCATTTAGTAAGCTTAATGATGTGGCACACAGGTGCTTTACCTCTGAATCACATTCGCTGAAGCTGACAACTGCTGAATTCTTATCAACATCCAACAGGTCAATGGGAACATCACTCTGTCAGAAACAAAAACACATGCAAGTGAAGGTAAATAAACTTCAGTCTCATAATGCTGAAATTACAATACATGTAAAAATGTTGAATTAGCAAAGATCTAAAATGCAACTTTAATTTAATTGCATAGTTCCACTTCTTACTTCTAGTTCAATGCTGACTGATTAACTGAGCACAAAATTAGCATAACAGACTGATTTCTGAAGGTGACACTGAAAACTGGAGTAATGGC
This sequence comes from Carassius gibelio, assembly GCF_023724105.1. Classification (NCBI taxonomy): domain Eukaryota; kingdom Metazoa; phylum Chordata; class Actinopteri; order Cypriniformes; family Cyprinidae; genus Carassius; species Carassius gibelio. Next base: position 12,807,610 of record NC_068384.1, read on the forward strand.
TGCTGAAAACTCAAGAAATAAATTTATAAATTATAAAATAAATGTTTTAAATATACTCAAACAGAAAAGTGATTTTCAAATTGTAGTAATATTTTGCATTCTTTACTATATTTTTGATCAAAGAAATACAGGCTTTATGAGCAAAAGAGACGTCTTTGAAAAAAACTTAAACAGTCTTACCTACCCCAAACTTTTAAACAGTAGTTTATATAAATAAAAGCAGGATAAATTAGTGTATTGCTCTCACCTGTAGCAGCAAGTTGTCAATGGAGGTCTGACCTCTAGCGTGAGGCTGTAGCTGGCATCATCCTGGCACAATGTGAATTTGTCATTGATGCTAAAGACTGGCACAGCAGACACTGCCGTGCTGGACTGAGAGCTCTGCTGGTATTTTTCTCTGCCCTGCAACACTTTCACCTGCAACTGCTCTAACTCTGCCCTGTACGAACACATGCATTACCAAACAAGGCATGGCAGAAGCGGTTTCAAAATCTATGTCTGTTTGGGAAACTAACCTGTGTAAGTTGTTGTTAGAACTTCATCAAACATTTCCTTTCAGACGCAGCCACCCTGGATTGATGTGACACTCTCAGACAAAGTCTTGTAAACAGAGAAAGAGAATTACAACAACTGTAGTGCAGCAGAATTACATATGAGACAAAATTAGGCTGTTCCATACATCGCTTATCATTCAAATGTGACACTCACATTCTCAAAGCGCAGCGTTGGCTTATTTGAACTGTCCAACCCGCAGACCTCCACAGTCCCATCATACCTTCCCACCAGAATGTCCTTCACACCGTCACCAGCAATGTCAAAAGTATCAATACAAAGCACACCTTGAAAAGACCAATACAAATTAGCACGGCTTCAATTTTTTTTTCTAATAACCCCTCACTATCTAATTCCTACCTCCTTTTTTCTTTTCATTATCCAGTTCCCAACTAGTAATGGGTCCTGATTTGGTAATCTGCACAAGACCTAGTTTCCCATCAGCTGTTCCAAAAAGAGCTAAAGAATAATTGGGTAAAAAATGTTGCCAACATGACTGGATGTTGTGTCGGTCTACCTGCAATACTCGAAGTACTCTGTCCTGGCAGGCCAGGATGGGCACAATGCGGCCCACAGTCTCCACAGGTAAACACAGGACATCATTGATCTTGTCTCCTGACAGGTAGTAGTCCTGATTCTTGCAGTCACAGTAATGGTTATAAATGTAACTGGCACACAGAAACAGATCGGCCCCTGAAACATGCCTGTGGGAATGTAAGGCACAACAAAAAGTGAAGCACAAAATACACAAAGTTGAGAGAGTGAAAAACGAGAAGCCGATCTCACATGGCATTTATGCTCTCTGTTAGGTTGGCTTCAAATGTAAGAAATTGTTTGCCCTTTTTAGTATATCCTCTCACTTCAGAGCCAGAGCTCACAAAGATCTTTTCCTGAGGGGTTCCCAAAGCCCCTCCGAGCTCAAGTCTGGAGATCTTCTGTCCCGGGAGTGATTTGAACACAGGCTGACAAAAAAAACAGACATTTATTCTCCCATTGAGAAAAAATTACTTTGTTTGTTAACATTAATATACACACCACCATTCAAAAGTTTGGGGTCAATAAGATTTCTGTGCGTTTTTGAAATAAGTATCTTAAATTTATCTAGGTTGCACTTATGTGATCAGAAGTACAGTAACAATAGTAATATGATAAAATATTTTTTTACATTTAAAATAAAGGTCTCTAATGTAATATATTATTAAATGCATTTTATACCTGTGATGGCAAAGCTAAATTTTCAGCAACTATTACTCCAGTCTTCAGTCACATGATGTAAGATGAATCACAATGATTTGGTGCTTGAGAAATATTTTTGTATTATTTATCAATGTTGAAAACAGCTGTGCTGCTTAATATTTTTGTGAAGACAATAATTTTTCTCAGGATTCGTTGATTAATATAAAGTTCAAAATTAATGTATTTTATCATTTAAAACAAAACATTTAATAATAGCATAAATGTCTTTACTGTCACTTTTCATCAGTTTGATGCATCCTTACTGATTTTCCGGTATTATTTCCTTTCAACATCTGACTGACCCCAAACTTTTTAATGCTTGTGTACACTAAAACAGGAAACGCTTTCTGATAATAATAAATACCACAGCCTCCCCTTTTTTCATTCCAAAACAGGTCACAATACCATCATTATCTGCAACAACCACCTGAAATGAGAAAACGACACGATAGCATCAGATACACCAACAGGGTGCTTATAGAAAAATGCTTGTTCCCTGTTTAATTGAGCCGGGGAGAAATGTCAAGCACATGCTCAAATAAACAGAACATGTTGCATGCTCTTTCACAAGTAGGATCTAACCTCCAGTGGCCTTGTTTTACGAAGTAACCCCTGAAATAATCTAAAGCAGAAATGTCATTAAGGCCTTGAAACTACGGAAAGTTTATAAGACTGAACATTTTAGGTAAGGATATTAATACCTGATTTCATATACTTGAAGCACATTTCAAGATTTAACTTTCTGTTAAAAGAATATTCCTTGCAATTACTGATTACTGAGAATGTAATGTATTTTTTTCCATAACTGTCAGCACTGTGAGGAATGAGCAGGGCTCCAGACTAACTTTTTACACTAGGAGCACAGTGGCCCCCAACTGAAAATTTTAGGGGCACAACCAGAAAATTTAGGGGCGCACACCGTAAATCAACATGCTAACCAAATCTACTAATTTCCACTGTATTACTAATAAATACTTTAATAATAGATGCAGAAATTACAATGTGCCGTTTCAAATTCAGTGTCACATTTTATTCTGCACTTTTGAAGATGCAACAAGGTAAACTGACAGCACCATCGCTGTCAAGACAGTACAAATAGTAAACAAAATTCCATACACTCAGAATAAAAAATGTGCATAGTAAAAAAGTTTGTGTGCATGCTTTATCGTTGTTGTATGTTTCGTTAAGTTTTAAGCCATTCTTCCTTTGAAGGTCGAGCTGGCTTTTGTATTTGGTGAAAAGTAGTTCTAATAATTATAGTACCTCAGCCATCTGAATTCTTACAGCCAGTCTTCTCGAAAATGGTGAGTGTGGACCAGGGCCGGCCCTGACCAATTTGCAAGATTTTACCTGGCGCCTCATGCATATATATATATATATATATATATATATATATATATATATATATATATATATACACACACACACACACACACACACATTACAGCAGAACTGTTTCCAACACTCATAATAAATCATCATATTAGAATGATTTCTAAAGGATCATGTGATAGACTGGATGTCACATGTGACACTGAAGAATGGAGTAATGATGCTGAAAATTCAGCTTTGCATCACAGAAATAAATGATAATTTAAAGTATAATAAATTGAAAACAAATTATTTTAAGTTGTAATAATATAACACAATATTACATTTTTTCTGTATTTTTGATCAAATAAATGCAGGCTTGATGAGCAGAAGAAACTTCTTTCAAAAACATTAAAAATAGTAATGTTTCCAAACTTTTGGCCTGTACTGTATCCCCCCAAAACTGCACAACTGTAGAGTAAAAAAAAAACAAAAAACAAAACAAAAAGTGATAATAAAAAATGCGTCTTAAAACTGATTGTACAAAATCACAGTCTGGGGACTCAGATCTCAGAACAACTGCTAACATTAAGTTTAAGGTAAAAATAACTGCCATGAAATTATAGTATCTTCTTACTCCTATGCAATAAATTGCTATTTCACTACATCTCTTTACCTCTGTCTTTATCCTCTTCTCTTCTTTTTGGCACTGTATCTATCGCAGACTATGCTCATTTATAATGTGTCATGTAAATTCGGCCTTCCGTCACAATCAGGAAACTTTCACCGTGTCTAGAACTGGCGCGAGCTGCCAGGCCCGTTTCTACGAGCTGTGTGTTAACAAAAGCAGTGCTGTATACATTGGATGCGGCGTCGGGCACGCTACACAACAAATTACCAACAACTGATCGTGCGCGCACTCTGTTTCTGACGCACTTCAAGCACTCGATGGGCGGGGGAAGATTGAAGAGCCGGATTTTTTTTTTTTTTTTTTTTTTTTGCTTTATTTGGAAGTGTTTTGAATTAATGGTTTTTAAATAGTAGCCTATTATAAAAAAAAAAATATGTAAAAAAAAAAAAAAAAAAAAAAAATCAGTAGCGCCCTTAGCATTTGCCTATACCACGGGCCGGCCCTGGTGCGGACTTTTTTAGCCACACCAACCTCTGACTCTGAATCATCATCTGACGGTGACACTAGGCTCTGGCACTGGTACACTAGCCGCAGGTCGGAAGAACGAATCAATAGTTCGCTTGCTCATAGCTCAGACGCACGCACATATCAGGTTGTGATGATATTTGTCTCGGTTTCCTTCCCACAGATGTTTACGCCCGCTCAATTATCTCTAGGCCCCTCCCCCTCCACACATTTTAGCCACTTACAGTGGCCATTCCCTATTCTTCTCACACGCATTTGCCGCCTCACAGACAGGCATCACTCAATGAGACGCGAGTGTGTGCAAGTGTGTGTGTGTGTGTTTGCGTGCGTGCGTGTGCAAATCTACTGGTCGCACATGTGCGACTGGATGTAAAATTCAGTCGCACACTCTCAAAATTTGGTCGCAAAATGCGACCATTTGGTCGCAGTCTGGAGCCCTGATGAGTAATATTATTTTGTTATAAGATATGGTAATAATTATTTCCTGTGAACAGATGATTTTCACAAGCTTGATTTACACTAAACCTGGGATATTCTCTTAAAAGGGATGCAGATATACCTTTTGAGTTGTTTTTCGCCCCACAGTTGGGAGAAGTTTCATGGTTTTTTGAGAAGTCACTCCAACCTGAGGAAACAAAGATGACATGGCCATAAGTAAATTAACTTTGTAATAATCAATGATATTTAAAATGCCTAAATGACTCATAAATACAAGTGTGCATTTAAACGTCCAAGGGCACATAAGCCATCACTGTAAATCACAGCAGATATGCAAATACATAGAGTAGTTGAGGCCTTACCTGGAGATAATCAACCTGGTTTAAGTTCAACTCCATTTCGTTTGTCAGAATAATCACTCCACAGATCCTTTTGATTGTGCTTAACCGTTTTCTGTTTGGCGTTGATATTGAAGATCCCCCAGAGTAACGTTAGTTCTGTGTAATTAATTAACCAGTTAACGTACTGTAGGTACTTTGAAATAGAAATCTTGGTCCTAACTATTCGCCTCAACCGAGTGGATTATCCTGCGGATTAACGTTAGTTAGTTAGTTAATTAGTGGCTGATTCTGCCGCAGATGAAGTGGCTAACATTAGCAGTGTCAGTTGGTCCGCTTTACAAGAAAATCCAAGTCGCATTAATATGTAAAAAAAGAAAACATATGCAGCCTTTTCATACACACATATATAAACGATATGCTTCGCTTTGCGGATAAAAAAAAATCCGTCTAAGTACAGCAGCAGCAAAAGTGTTCTTGTTAACACGTTTCCTCAACAGCGCCATGTTTGTCACCCAAACCATCTCTGGTTACCATGGTAATAGTAGATTCGTTCAGAACACAGAAAAATCTTTTAAATTTTAATCAAGTCAAAAAGCATCCAAACAGTTATTAAAGCAAAATTAGTCCCTATAGTATTGAGTACATGTACAGTGAAGGAACATACTATCCAGAAGGCCAACATTTTTTTGTTTTGTTTTATGAAGTATTCTAATTTGTTGAGATGTGAATTGGTGTTTTTTTATGTGGGCCAAAATCATCACAATTAAAAGAACCAATGACTTAAATTACTTCAGTCTGTGTGCATTGAATTTATTTAATACACGAGTTTCACAATTTGCTTTGAATTACTGAAATAAATGAACTTTTATAGTTCTTATTTATTGAGATGCACCTGTATGTCTTCAGCGTAATAATATAACTATTATGGAGTAAGAGTAAGCCTGCTGAAAAGACCTTAATATGTTTATAGTAAATTTGTTTATAAAAAAAATAATACATTTGTTTTCTGGTTTTAGGAGCATGGTATCCCAGACTGATCAAGCTGGGTTAGTGGCCAACTGCAAGTGTACAAAAACCATAAAAAAAATGCAAACAGACCAGCCAAACCAAGGCAGGTTTAAGAAACCAAGGTTCCATCACGTTGATTTTTTGATTATGCTTTTTCAAACATACACACATTGATTTCTATTGTTTGTACACTGTGATGATATTTTATATATATAATCTTAAACCTTTTTTACATTTAGACATTTTCATTATTACATTATTAAGCATGTTTAACAGCGAATGTAGAGTTGTTGTTTTTTTTTTTGGGGGGGGGGCATTTTGGTTACACACACAGGAGTGGATGAAGGTGCGTGAATGTGACTCAACAGTAGGAGGGGCACAGCTACAGAGAGGGCTTCAAGCATTATTCTCTTTTTGCACAACACAACAGAGACAGCACGCTTCGTTCTGGATCATAATTAAATATTTAATGACAGATGGACATCAAGGACACTTGTCATGGATAAATCTTACACACCAAAGTGAACTATGTACTACCACACTGCTTGATCTGAGGATTCACTAAAGAGCTGCAGTAGTTTTATGCAGTTTTATTACAACTGATGCCCTCCCCGAGGAGGTTCCTGGTGGCGTCCACCTCTTTGCCTCTTACAGCGGGATGGGGCTGGAACTTTAGTGTGTATGTGGGGCTTTTCACAGTATTGCTGCTTCTGATGGGACTTCTTTTGTGGATGCTGTTTAAACAGCTCAGGAACTCTATAGGCAATAGCACCTTTCAGCCACATCTGGGATCCTGCAGACATCATTATGCTCTGAGAGAGAAACATCATGGATAAAGACGAAAACAAAAAGAGATGTCGGAGGGTTTGCATACATCTCTGATTTCTGAAACATTGTGCACTGGAGGGATGAAAGAATGAAAAACTGTATTAAGGATTTTATAAGCTCTGCAATGGAAATGTGAGATGTATTTACTAACTATTTATTCATCTATGGCAGATACTTTATATGTTTTAGCACACACAATTCTGTTTCGGAAACTTGTTCTCTTTTAAAGATAAAAATGTTACTCTGACGTCAGTTCATTGTAAGAAAAATTGATACATGCAAAGTTAATTGATTTACTAGACAGAGTTTTAGTAAAACATTAATTCAACCTATATTAGTTTGTAGAAAGCCGATACTATTCACTCACACAAAATGACACATGCACATTTTATAAAAGATTAATTAAAAAATCAGTCAATATCTCTGCTAACTAGTTTCAGGGCAAGAATAGATTTTTTTTTTACTGTTTGTCACTGGCATGAAAATGGTTATTAATGAAAAAAAGAGTGGAATCAATTATGTCTTGCATAATGAGGAAATGTCTTGAATGAAAAATTATTTTCCATAACGCAACCCTGAATTACTTTTGAAATTGCTAACTAACAATGGAGACCTGTCACACTCAGTACTGTTTAATGTTCAAATATAATGTTTGTGGTGTTGATAACACTGTAAAAGAAGTGTGCCTTTTATAAATTATTTTCCCCCGCGTTCTTGCATTTTTTTCAGTACTTTATTGTTCTTTCTTTGGCACACTGAATGAAGTTAAATAAACCTGAATGATGGAGATGGAGAAAATAATATTTATCTAAAAATGTTAAAGGTTGCATAAAGGTAAAAACAAAATGAATACCACTAATGTCAAAACCAAAAGGTTAATAGCAATGTTCACACCTTGATTTGCACATGGGAGAAAGATCCATTAAGAAGTGTTTCTCAGCATGTATTTGCATATGTGTACACATGGTTAAATCAGAATCAGTGTACTAGTAAAACATCTTCATTCACACCACACTGCATTCTTGAGGAGTTTAGCCAAAAAAACAGCAGGGTCCTTATATTTGATGAGGGACACTTATGGTATGAGGCACTCATTTTTTCTGTCTCTCTCTGGCAGGAAATTAATATGTTTTATTTACATAACACATAAAAAATACAGTTTATTTTGCTGTGTTGAAGTGGTTAATAAATCATGAAATAAGCATATAATTAAAATGCACTAATAAAAACAGGAAGGCCAAAGCAATATATCTACTATATTGCCCATCAATCAGTTTTCAGAGATGGCTTCTCAGTGTGGTTATTACTTGTCACTGTCTGATGTTGATATAATAAATCATTTTCAAACTATTGATTATGTTTAAAGCTGAGCAAACATTATCTAAAAATCATCACACACACACACACACACACACAAACATTTATACCTTTAATTTTTATGCAAAGATAGTAAGAAAAAAATAAATAATTCAACTTAAGTTGCACCAAACTAGCTAGAATTTTATCAAAATGTAAAAAGCAAAAAATTATATTTGTATTTTTACATATATATTTTGTATAACTATTTTATTACATAACTATAAATATTTTATTACATAACTACAGTATTTTATAGCTATGAAATTATCCAAGACAAAATAAACATTTTATTTATTTATTTTAATGCAATTTCTTCTTCAGATTGTTATCAGTTGTAAAACAATTTGAGATGTGATGGAAATTACATTGTTGTGGAAATGTAGCAAATTACACAATTGTTCGGGTTATGCATGTAGACCTAGATACTGTTGAAATCCAATTGTTTAACAACAGTATAAAAAAATAAATTAAAAAAAGGCAAGGATAAAAAGTGCAATAATTTGTCCCTATACTGTCCACTTGTGGACTTTTGGAATTTTGCTGTAAAATAGTTTCAAACGGATCTGCGCATCTCCTGGTGATTTCTATAACAATTTACTTAGCTATTTTGAATAATAATAATTAGAATAATTTTGTCTACAAAGCAATGAGAAATATAAATGCAGTTAGACACACGAACATCGAATATAAAGCCTACAGCTCCTTTTTTTTTTTTTTTTTTTTTGTTAAGCCTACAGCTACTTCCAACTATCGTCTTTGTTCTCCACGTCAGTCAAAATGATTGACAGCTGGTTTTGGGGGCGTGTCCTACTTCCAGCTACAACAACTTCGCTGGCTGTCGACACGCGCAGAAGTCTGACCTCTCGCGCACAGGTGGCTGAATACTTCGACAGGTAACTTAGGTAAATTCGCTGTCCTGACCTGAACAGGTAACGTATTGTAACAGCGTGGCTTAAATTAGTAGCCTAAATGACAGGAATTATTTAAGGAAAATAGACTTGAAGTCGTTTAATTGAATTACACAATTGTCGATTCTAGAAACTGTAATTTCACATCACAACGTAACGAATTTCGATGATTTCTGAACTGGTCTGATAATGATAACTTTATGAACTTTTTTACTCCCCAGAACTTCACATAGAACTGCCTGTACCTGTACAAATGGTAAGAGTTGAGCTGCGTTTGTATCATTTTTCATTTGTTACATGGAATTGTAAGCACACCACAAACAGTTGATTAAACAGTGATCACATATGGATTATGCTTTAAATATAATTTCACAAGTAATATTTGAAATTGTATTTCACCTTTGTATCAATATTAACATTTTAATTTATGATGAATTTTATTAGGCTAATTTGGGACTTTGTCTTTTGTCATGTTTTGCTGGTTTAACTCTTAAACTTATAACAATGTTGGTTGAAGCTTTTTTTTTTTTTTTAGCAGTTTAACTAATAGTTTAACCAGAAATATACAAGTATTAGCCTATTATAACTGTAATAATTATGAATGAATAAATAAAATGGCCAGTTTTCCACATATATTACTTCCCATAAACAAGAATAAGTCATCAGATCAATGTTGGCATGGTGACGATTGTCATGGAGATTAAGGTGATGGATGATTGGATTACAGCAGATGATATCTGTGTCAGATCAGACTGAGGAAACCCACCGAATAGGTCACTGTAGCTTAATCATCCCACAGCTGGCAGATCCAAGCAAACACCCATAAACTGTAGTACATCCACAAGGATTAGCCATGCTTGGGCTGGCATATTGTGTGTTATTTCTTAAATGTTTAATGTTACGACACGGACCGTTTTACAAGGTGATGTGATTCTAAGACATAATCCCATGTGTGTTGTTGTAGCACTTCATGGTAGACCGCACAAGAGCAAGGAAAGATTAAAGCTACTGCTTTTGGTATTAAATCGAACTGAAGGTCCTGGGGTTAACTGATCCCTAACTTTCAACCTGAACTTGAACCCTAAACCCGAACCCTATACCTTATCTCATCCTCCACCCTGGCACTATCATCAAACCTGAGCTGCAATCTTGGTCTATCTTTAATCAGTTGTGTATGGATTACAGATACTCTGTGCGTATGTAGAGTTTACAGAGGTTTAAAGGGTTACCAGAAAGATACAATTACAATGTAAACTAAAATTGTGGATATGTTTTGCTTCTGAGAGCACATTTATTGCAATCAGTTTCCACTATTATTAGTTCATATCTGTCTGCTAAACTATGTATTCCATATTTCCAACTGAGAATGATGAGAGACACAAGCATGAGGTTTAAGAAATGAGGTTGATGTTTCTCATATTCTCAAACACCTGCGCAGGCTAATCCATTCACCATTCACCTGCTCCACATGTCTTCATGTATTTTAGTGCCTTGAATTATTATATTTCATTTATTTCTGTTTGCCATTTTCCTATTTAATCTGCAAATACCAAAACCTGATTTTCTGCTTTTGGTTCAGTATCAAAAATATTTCACCCTGCAAACTTCATAAAGTCTTTTCTGATTTGAGAATATATCTGATAACCTGTAAGGGCTGAAAATTTTTTTGTTGGTGAACTGTCAAAGAATATTTGTAGTTACCCTGACACATTATGTGTTTTAGAACAGAACAGAGCCATATGTCATATATGTCTCCATTATATTATATTATCATTCTGATTTTGGTTTTGCATTTTCTGCAGGCAACCCGAGGAAGTGTGAAACCCTTTGTGAACTTCAATGCAAAGCATGATGCAGAAGTTTTGCGCAAGGCCATGAAAGGGATCGGTAAGCTTAAAAAAATCTGACTTTTAAGAGAGTTCACCCATATTTGTTAAGATCTTGGTGGTTTTTCCTGTTATTTTGAATTGCCAATTAGGAGGGGCTATCTTAAGAAAATCATGTGCTGCTCATTCTTGTACTATATCTTACTTTTGTCCTCTTTTATAAGCTGGTGTGGATGCTTTATTTTTCAGGCACTGATGAAGATGCCATCCTCATGTTATTGGCAGCTCGCAGTAATGCACAGAGACAGGAAATAAAAGCAGCCTATAAAAAGGCTTTTAGCAAGGTGAGCAAATTACATTATTATGTTGTGTCAGACCAGGAATAATCAGTTTGTTGAATCTAAAATATGTAAAAATGTGTTTTCACCGTACGTACATGTTCTTCTGAAAATGATAACAAAAATGCTGTTCAAAATGTAGACAAAAGGTATTCAGACATGATTGTTGTTCGATTCAAATAATTGGAAGCACTGCTGTGCGTCAATGGCAGTACATCAAGATTATTCATTTGGACTGTTGTTTTGCACACATCCTCTTATTGATGTTGATATAATTCAGTGCCGTCATGAATGTCTAAAACAACGTTAAAATGCTAATGAGTTTCACATCTCCAGTTTAATGGGCAATATATTTTCTTCTTTTTCTTGGCATATGTTCTCTCTCTCTCTCGTGCTCTCTCTCTCTCTCTCATTCTCTTATTTTGTCTCTTTCTACAGGATCTAGTGAAAGACTTAAGGTCAGAGCTTGGAGGGAAGTTAGAGGATCTAATTGTGGCCCTCATGTTTCCATCCACAATATATGATGCTCATGAACTCCATAAGGCCATCAAGGTAACATCAAACATTTCCATCTTCTATGGGATATAATAAAAAACTAGAAAAAGAAAGAATATAAAACACATTGTTATGAAAATGCTTTTACGTTATGATAAACTTCAGCCTATCTAATTTCAGATTGGTTATTTTTTTATTTATTATTTCCTTACAGGGAGTGGGTACGGAGGACAAAGTTTTAATTGAGATCCTGGCATCCAGGACATGTGATGAGATGAAAGATATTGGCAAAGCTTACAAGAAAGGTAATATTCATTGTCCAGGCACAGTGCATGGCTGAAATTAAAACATCCCACTATTGTAAGGTTGATACATGACCATATCCATTTATATTCACTTTGAACACTTCAGATAATTAATTTTGAATGGTAAAGGACATTTGTTTTTGTAAAATTGTGGGTTTCTCTTCTCCAAAGATGCCTGATTGTCTGTATTGCAAACAAACAGTCCAAATAGAGCACAAGTCTCTACAAGGCATCACTATTACAACTGATCCCTGCCCATTAGACTATTCCAATGGGACCAATAAGCAGCAGTTGTCAAGATAAGTGTGAACTGTCAATAGATCCCATCTCATGTGTCTTGACCTAGAATATGGAAGCAAGCTGGAAAAAGACATCATGGGTGATACGTCAGGACATTACCAGAGGTTGCTGGTGATACTTGCACAGGTAAAAAAAAAAAAAAAAAATTGGTTCTCAGTTTAAAAGGAAACCACAAATAAAAGATTGTATTATCAGAAAAAAATTATATATATGTGTGAGAGAGAGAGAGAGCACAAGGAAGATTATATAAAAAAGTAGAATACACCGTAGAATAGTTATAATATATTATATTAAAGGTATAATTTGTTAATAATAATAATAATAATATTTGAGTGTGTGCAGTACATGTAAAATAAATAATCAAATGACTGGATTGACAAAAATGTACATGGGTGAGATATTGATATATAATAACAATTTCTAGTATAATTTCCAGCAAAAACAAAATATATGTGACCCTGGATCACAAAACCAAAATTAAGATTTATACAACCTCTGAAATCTGAATATAATATGTAAGCAATGCATATTACTAATCAAATATTAAGTTTTGATATATTTACGGTAGGAAATTTACAAAATATTTTCATGGAACATGATCTTTACTTAATATCCTAATGATTTTTGGCATAAAAGAAAAATCAATAGTTTTGACCCTATTGCTAAAAATATACCCAGCGACTTAAGACTGGTTTTGTGGTCCAGGGTCACATATATCATTACTCATACTGTGATATACGATTTCAGTCATTGTGTTGATCATGGCCAGAGATGGGAGAGGATGCTAAAAAAAGGTAGAGAGATGAAACCGAGCAGCCTCCTCTTGGAATGATAACATGAGCAGCAGTGAAGTCATCCTTAAGTAATTAAAACAGCCCTTGAGTTAATGTTGTTGAGAAGATTAAATGGTTCTCAGGGCTAATGTGTGGGTAATTCAATATTGGAGTTAACCAGGTTAGGGAAAAATTCAACAGCCTGTCTCAGCAAATGCGGTGATGGAGGAGGGCTGATGTTTATCTGACCTTTGTTATGTTTTTATTCCTAAACTCAGGGAAACAAGGAGGAGGGAGTGGATGAGACCAGAGTGGAGAAAGATGCAAAGGTAAAGTTCATAGTCAGACTTTTGGATGATTAAACACACACATAAAGTATCATGAATGTCTTAAAGAGACAGTTTACCCTAAAAATGTTTTTTTACTGCTCACATCATTCCAAAATTGAATTTCTTGTCCTTCTGGGAGCTTGGTACTGTAAATAACAATCCACTTTTATTACTCATCACAGAGATGCTTTTGCATTGTGCTTAATATCTCCTTTTGTGAGATCAACTTTAACTGTAAGAGTTTTGAATCCATTGCTATAAACTGCACCCAGTAGTTTTTGATTAATCATTAGAGATGCGTATGAATGTTGATGTAAACATGGAAAAGAAGTAACTGGATCCTCAGGTTTTAGTTGCGAACCTTAGAAGTGTTTGTTCATTGATCGTGTTACAGGAGCTGTTTGCTGCTGGAGAGGAGAAATTCGGCACGGACGAGGACAAGTTCATCAACATACTCGGCAACAGGAGCGCGGAACACCTGAGAAAAGGTGCGCGTTTGTGTGTTCAAAGCCTTTTGATGCAATTCAGAATTGCCTTGAAGGGCCATCCTAATGGCTTTTGGTGTACCTGTTTCAGTGTTTGATGCCTACAAAAAGATTGCCGACTGTGACATTGAAGAGAGCATAAAAGATGAGTGCACTGGGAACCTGGAAGCACTGCTGCTGGCTGTGGGTACGAAAGTCCCTGCTGTGTGGCTAAACGTACAAGTTCGTTGGCTATTTGGTCAGACTGAACATTAATCTGTGATGAAACTTAAAACAAGAATTCACCCAAAGTTTTGTTTGGTAAAATAGATTTAATTGTTTGAATAAAAAGGTGAACTAAGAAGAACACAAGATCCAAGAAAATGCAAAGGAAGGTAATAGTCAACATGTCATTCTAGGACTGTATGCTGTTATTTTTTCGGTGGAAGAACTTTTTTAGAGAACTTTCACTTCAAGATCAGTTAAATTTACAACAAACATGGTCCGGTAAAAAAGAAAGAAGCAAAACGCTGTCTTTGAAGCTAATCTGTGAAAAACAACCTGAATTTCAGTCTGTTTTTCACATAAAGGTTTGTTAAGATCAGTGTTGTATGACGAGCTGCATAATTTTAATAACAGCATACAGGTTAAGAACAACATGAGGGTGAGTAAATAATGACTGGTGGGTGAACTATCCCTTTAACTGAAATTTAAAACTACATTTTCTCTCTCTCCCCCTTTTAGTTAAATGTGCAAAAAGTGTGCCTGGTTATTTTGCTGAATTGGTTCGAGAGTCTATGCGGGTATGAAGGCTTATTTCCATGAGATTCTCATCAGTTTTCACCCCTCTGACAATCATATATTGGATAATTTGCTGCTCACTTTGTATTATCAAATGCTGGCACTTCAAGTGGAAGAATTAAAACAATTTGTGGCCAGTTTATCAACTGAATGTGTTGGTCTGAATAATAATGAAACAATTGATTTCACACATTATTGGTTTGTTTATTGACAGTGTGCCGGCACTGATGATGAGACTCTCATAAGGATCATGGTGTCCAGGAGTGAGCGGGATATGCTGGACGTCAGAGCAGTATACAAGAAGATGTATGGAGAATCACTCTATAGCACCATAAAGGCAAGTTATTCAAACACACACCAACTCACCCCCCCCCCCAACACACACAGATACATCTTAGCATTGTTTTTGCCTCTATTTTTAGGAAGACACCGAAGGAGATTACCAGAAGGCCCTGCTCTACCTGTGTGGTGGTAATGATTAGAAAGAGTATTTTGGGCTACTGTAATTATTTACACCAGTTTATGTCCTTATATGATCTTGAGCTTTTTTTCTTTCAGTTGTTTATTTCTACATCTTTAATGTTTTATGGTTTGAGAATAAGTTGTTTCAGTGTTGGAGAATAGGAGCGTATTCTGTAATGAATTTGCTGGGATGTTTGTTTGGTTCCTTAATAGAATTTGGTGGTTTTAGAATTTAATAGTTTTGCTTAATGCATTTTTCAAAATTGTGTAAAGAAAAAAAAAATGTTATGGAATAGTGGATTGCACGAGGGTGGGGTGGGGGGGGTGTTAAAGTGCCCTTATGGTCTGATCTAGGTGCCCCTGAACCGCGATTTAAGGGGCACCACAGACTGTGCTCTTATAATGCCACTGTGCACGCCACTGTTAAGCAGTTCCTCGTTTCGTTTCTGTTGCTCAAAATAATACATTTTCCAGCAGATGGCAGTATTGCTCTAACCAATATTCCATATTCTCACTCAGCCTATTTTGACCCATAAAAAGCAGTTTTTCTTGAGACTCTTTCCTCCTGCATAAACATTAAAGGGGGGTGAAATGCTATTTCATGCATACTGAGTTTTTTTACACTGTTAAAGTTGGATTCCCATGCTAAACATGGACAAAGTTTAAAAAATTAAGTTGTACGTTTGAAGGAGTATTTTTGTTCCAAAAATTCTCCTTCCGGTTTGTCACACGTTTCGGAAAGTTTTTTTTCGAGTATGGGTCTGTGTGACGTTAGATGGAGCGGAATTTCCTTATATGGGTCCTGAGGGCACTTCTCCCGGAAGAGTGCATGCTCCCGTATAGCAGAGCAATTCACTGATCAGAGCGAGAGCGAAATGTCACAAAAGAAGTGTGTTTTTGGTTGCCAGGGCAAGACAACCCTGCACAGATTACCAAAAAAAAAAGTGTTTTTGTTTGTTCCCTGCATTTCGAAGATGCTTGTTTTACAAACAAGGCCCAGTTTGACGCCGGATTTGCATATCGTTTATTTCTTAAGGATAATGCAATCCCAACGAAAAAGGGTCACGATCGTGTGTTGGAACCGCAGGCGGTGAGTAAAACTGCTTCAAATATCTCTGTGTTGTTAACTTAGTTATCGGCGCGTAAGCACATCAAGTAAACAACATGCGATGTTTTCATCAAACTGCACTTTCCACATGTACAGCTAAAAAAAAAAAAACAAAAAAAAGACAACATAAAGTGGAACTTAGTAATTTTCCAAAACCGCTAAGCAAATATATACAGTTTCAATACATACCACATAGAGACGTCCTTCTGTAGTCGTTGCTGCTGCTGCTCTTGTTAAATTTCAGCCTCTGGATCTGATTCTGGATCATAAATATACGCTGAATCTGACTGTTAGCCATGGTTTGTTTTGGATGATGGTTTTTTCCTCACGGTAATGTAACAGTTTCCACATGCTCTCAACGCAAAAGCCTATTGCGCTCGTGATTCTTTAGCTCCGCCCACACGCCACGCCTCCAGTCTCTCGGGTTTTTCCGGGAGAAAACGGTACAGACTATCTTTCTCTTATAAATATAATAAAACTAAAGACTTTTTGGAGTTATGAAGGATGCAGTACTACTCTATAGGTACTCAAGATTAACAGGATATTGAGTGAAAATGAGCATTTCACCCCCCCCTTTAACATTCTAAAATATTTCCTTCTTAAGTTAAACAAACTTAAAACAGCCTCATTCACACAAATAAGAAACTGCTGAAAAGATATAGGCAAGGGAGTTAAAAAATGAATGGTCCTTACATGAGAAAACAAAAAATAGGTAACTTTTATCTTATTTCATAATCTCAGTGCAAATTATGACAGATTTGTCACTGTGGTTTCAGATCAAGACATCCAAAAAAACAAAACAATAAGATTTCACTACTTAATTTGAAGAGAGTGAGATGCTCCGCACCTTAAATAAAACTAAAATTGTACTTTATACATTATTACGGACACATATGCTTCTGTTAAATATTATGTGGGGCTCAAAGGGTATGCCTCAGATATTTTACTCCAGCAAGACTGAAAACTTTCATATAAAGCCTGATAATAAATGCATTTGTCAGGTTTTATATTATTTAAGATGACTGTTACATGTTTTACTTGTACAGTGTACAGCTGAATATTAAATTTCTTAACTCAATATGAGCTACAAAGATGTTGAGACTCTTATAAGATCACATTATTTTATTATGTGTGGATTCTGTGTGTGGATACAAGCTCTAAATCGCTTTACTAAATCCCACCACTGGCACCCTCAGCACAAAGCCCTTAATTTCTACCGAGCTCTCCACTATTTCCAGGACGGAATTTATTAAGGTCATTATTTTAGCCAATCAGTGTTCAGAATGTCAGGGTGTGAGATCAGGCCACCCTTCATGAAACCCCACCCACAGGACCCACCAGGATCCCCTTGAGAGGTTACATGAGAGCAGTGCTTGAATTAATCTCAGTGGGAGATGAAAGCCTGTGTGTGGGGTTTCAGAATATTAAGTCACAATTTGGCATAATACACCGATCCAAGCACTTTACCTTCATTAACAGACGAAAAGAAAAGCAATAGAACTGAAATCCAAGCAATTGTTATTTTTTCATTCTTAAATGTCACACAAGTATTTATCTGGGAACCATATAAGCAAATTAATTCCTCATTTGAAAAGCTGTTTCAAGCTTATCCCCAGGCTAATTTTATGCGGTTTTGTGCCCATCATACACCCCTAGATTTTCCTGCTGCTGTTCTGTTTATTAATCATATTTCACCGAAGGTTTGTATGTGCAAATCTTAGCTTATAAAACAGATCCGACAGTTTCCACTATCTGTAACTATCAGTTAAAAGTCCAGAAATGTTTCTATTGATGTTCTCTTTAAAATATTGAATAAAAAACAAACATAAGCAAACTGCAATAATGGATTCTGAACATGTTCTTAATTTTGGTGGGAATGTTGTTTTTGGAAAAGAGAGGCCACAACATGTTTGAGTGTGTCATTTCATAATCACAGACTTGTATGATGCTAAAATCGGTTTTGTATGCTTGAATGTTTTGGTTTATGACTAACCGCTTGTAATGTAGAAAGAGCTGGTTCCCGAAATATGTTTATATGTGAAGCTTCAAAACAGTAATTTATTGCTTTCATAGAACATATTGTGACCTCTGTGATTCAGATGTTTTTTTTTTCATAAGAAACTGTAAAAACGAACTGTAATACAACAACAAAATGAAACATTTCCAATTTGCAATACCAGTAATTATGACAAATAATCATTGGCTTAAGAATTGTGGTGTATTGTGGCCTCAGCATTTGATCACCCATCAGAACTGGCAGAATAACGGTTTCCAAGAATAATTGTAATGACTAGTAAAGAAGCACATGGCCTCAGATGGAATGCAAAGATCCCTGTTGGAGTGATTAATCTGTTAAACCACTAAAGACATTCAGTGTTTCTACTTGACAGTACATGCAAGAACAAACAGCCAATCCTGAGATAAAGCTTTCCAAAATTTCATGAAAATTCCTATACAGGTAAGATAAGAGATAATAGAGAAAATAAAAGGAAAACATTAAGGCACTTTAATCAAGAGATCACTCAGTAAGATTACAAACACCAATAACCATTTTCATATATTCTTCCTCTATTATACATCAACTTTAAGTCTCACACAAAACATGCTTAACACGGGTTTTTGTTGTGATGGTCAGGAATTTATAATATTTTAATGTTTACACGTATTTTTTTAATTTATTTTTTTGTACCCATTGACTGTACACATTGGCGGATTTCAGGTTTTATATTTTATATCTTGTGAGGACAGTTTCAGAAGAACCCACGAATTTTCTTCTTCATTCAAACCAAAATCTAAATACACTGTAAATACATTAGTTTTTTTTTTTTTGCCTTAAAAGTTTTTCCAAAGTCAGTCATGAGCATTCATCATTTTCAAGCATCAAGAAGAGGAATGCACACAATGAAGACCAGGCTCTGCTGCAGTGTTCTTCGGCCACTCTCAGCCTCTCGATCCGGTCAGGACAGTTATTATTCCCCGCGGTTAGCGGTAACGGGACTCTGGAGGAGGGGCTCGTGTCCTTCAGACTGAAGTGCGCGTCCGCAGGCGCGCTCCTGCACATACCGGCTTTCACCATCGCTGTGGAGTCACGACAGAGTTTCTTCTGCTTTTTTAGCGAACGGGACATCTGCTTCCAGTAGGCTTTGGTATTGGATGCGTACTGTTCACATGCTGTGGGCTTCGCTACATATTCGCAGCTGAAAGTATTTGCCCCGTTTTTGCACGTGACTCCCAATACAAAGGCATCACCTCCGCGCGCTGCGCGCCACGAGCACCGCGCTCCGTCTTTAAGTGAGAATCTCCCTTTCAGGCCACTTTCATTCCGTTGACCTCTTCTTTTCCCCTTCCCATCTGCCTGCGCTCTGCTACCTCTGTCTCTCAGGCTGTTGACCTGTACGAACTGCTGCACGATACAGGCGAAGATCAGAACGAGAGCAATGTCTGTCACGCGTTTCATGTCCTCGTCGGAATTATTTTCAAACAACTGCAGGAACAACTTGACGGGACATTTGTAGTCACAAATGGTTTTGTTGAAAATAAATTAACTCTTATGGTATAACAATACACAAGAGCTGTGAAATCTTTGGTTTTGCACCTGAAGTGTGTGCTATTTATAGAGCATGGCGCGCACGCACCTCCCTCAGACTTCACATTCTTGAACGCGTCTAGTTCTAGGATATTAAATGGCAAAGCTCTGGCTTGATGGCATGCCTAGATTTAATATTTATAGACCATAACTTATCAGCATAGTACAAATGTTAGCTTATATGTGAATGTTCTAGCAAACTGTTACAACTTATTGAGGACTGTAAATAACTTTACAATACAAGTGAAGTTCTGACCAAGGATTCATTTCTGCGAATCGGTTCTTTTGAACAGTTGGCCTCTGAAAGAACAGAAAATACGGGGTACTACGATGGACGTTGGAAGCATGCTACTTTCTCTTTATGAAGACGTACAATAATGCCAAAATGACCAAATATACACGTCTGAACAGCCTACAACAGCTAATAATGCAGTATTTAAAAATGTAATTAAATAAATAACCATGCACTAATTAAACAGTTCTCTTCCTGGCAATGGCAAAACGTTATTTAGCCATCTATGAGTGACCAAAGCAAAGTCATTACCTCTGTTCAGATTTTGCTTCCAGCAGGATATTAATAAGGTGTGAGGCTTTATTAACATGTAAACTTACTTCAACCTTAAAGTTAAACCTACCCTTACAGTAGAATAAATAGCCCTACAGTGTTGGTAGCATAATCTGATAGGTAGCATTATTTGTCAGAACACAGGTGTTGTGCCCTTCGGCAGGGGGTCGAAATTGGGCACAACACCGGCAGTGGTCTAGACTCTACAGCCAAATCCGGGTAAGTTACGCTGAACAAGAATCCTCAAGTAGTAGAATACATTTGCAAGAGTGAGCTTCGGCCCTCACTCGGGCCAGATAATATGCTAATATTGATAATATTCAATATTGGTAATATATGATAATATTGCAGTCTGAGCTGCAGGAGCCATGGGGCTGCCAAGCTTCAGGCCATTACTACAAGCTATCTGGATTCATACTCAGTTATTCAGGTATCAAATTTATATCCAAAGTTCTCAGTCATAACTACAATTTAAATGGTTCATGCGTTACTTCCAAGTCAAAAACCATATTTGCGACCCGAAAGCAATTTCTACCGAGGGGGCCATCCCCCCAGCCTGAGTCTAGAGACCCTGACTATCAGCTAACTGTGTTCTTAGCTCAAATTGAAGTGGACACACTCGAAAGAGAAGGTTGGTTCAAATCTCGGGTTTTTGACTCGAAAATAGCTCGGACCCATTCGTTAAAGAATCATTCAAAGGTGTGTTTCCTGTACAAAAATGTAACTCACTGATAAACCACCATACAATGCATTGTTGTGGGAACTAACTAGCCTGTCACGACTGTTTCCCAAACACGTTTGCATCATTTGATCCACCTTATTTTAATAATTTAGGGCCGTTTTGAAAATGATGTCACACACATGTGGGTGAGTAATAACTTCTGCTAATTAACTGCTTTGAGGTCTCTGAGATGCTATTGAACATGGAACCTGATGACTAATTTGCTGTTTTGTACCCTGTCATTGTGCTTTATTTGATGTTTATCATTGCAGGTTCCCTCTTACATCATACCCTGGGGTTCCCTTAGGTCAGGGATCCTCAAATCTAGCCCATGAGATCCACTTTCCTGCAGTGGATCCACTTAACCCTAATCAAACACCTGAGCATGCTAATCAATGTCTTCAGGTTCATTAGGAAAGCACAGGCGAGTTTGATCAGGGTTGGAGCTAAACTCTGCAGCGCAGTGGCCCTGACACCCATGGCCTAACTCTGCCTTAGGCCACAAGTGTCAAACTAAATTCCTAACTAAAATTAAAACTAAATTAAGCCCTGCATAGGTTAGATTCAACCCTAATTAAACACACCTGATCCAACAAATTAAGTCTATAAGGCTTATTTGAAAGCTACATGGTATGTGTTGAAGTAGGGTTGGAACAAAACTCTGCAGGGCTCCGGTCCCCCAGGAATTTGAGTTTTGATACCCCTGCAGGCATTTATGCAACTGCCCACTTTTAAAAAATGGCACTTTATTGAGGACTCGCTAAAATTCAGCTAAAGCATAATTCCATATGTCTTATGCTACTAACAAGAAACTATGCAGCACACACCGCATCTTGTAACAGAAACTATTGGCATGAATGTATTTTTATTCTTTCTTACTTGATGAAATTGCATGTTCATAGCCTAAATCTCATACAAACATTCGAAAACAGTATTATAGGACTGTATAGTATTAGCCATTACTAAAATTATAATACCAGCAACAATCTTTCGACGAGATTGATGATATTTGATGGCCAATTGTTTCCATAAAAATTGGATACTAAACGTCCTCACAGACCTGTACCTTAATGTCCTTTCTTGCATTATCTAACACAATAGTGCTCTCTGCTGTCACACTCATGTAAATCATCCCCACACATAAAGCAAAGGTAGAGAGCCAAAATTTATTCAGGGCACGCAAAAAAAAAAAGTTTTACTTACTCCACTATAAAATGTACATTATACATTTTCACATTGATATATTACAGTCTGAAGTTACCTGTGGCTGCACAGCTCTCAGAGATGTTGACTCAGTTGGTCAGCACTCATAAATATATAACATAGCAAGATTAATACACATACAGCATACAGTACACATGCTAAGATGAAGTTCCTCATCATATAGTTTACATTAGGAGACGAAAACAAGCCAGCATTATGCTCAACATCTAAATTAATTGATACCTGTCTAATCTTGTCAATTCTGATTACATGTACATTAGAGTCTGTACATTTGGCATACATAAGAAAATATTAATGGTGTTCCCAAAGTCCTGTCAGTCTTAACAAACACCTCCATTTTTTTCCCGTCAGTCCAAAACATCATGCGGTTAAGACATTTGGAGTCATCTTGAATTGGGTTAATCGTCTGCGGACATGGGAGTGGCTACTGTAGTATAAAGAGAGGACACACAGGTTTCAGATTTGCAACAATTTAGCTTCAGATTTACAACATTATATTGCAAGGAGGAAACATGCTAGTTTCTTAGTTTTTTTCATTCAATTCATTAGCCACTACAAGTAAACTAAAAAAATAACAAAGCACAGTAAAAATATTTGTGATACAAACCATTGAATATTTTTGATTATGATAATGAACTAAAAAAAATATGATAAATAACTGTTTGCAATATCAAGCAGCATAACAGACTGTTTTTGGACGTTTTGCACAATTAGTTACCAAATGTATCAACCACTCTTACTTTAAAAAAATAAGATGGATATGATATGTGAGCCTACCCTTTTCTTAGTTTCTGAACCACCCTATGAAAAAGGAACAGACACCCTGCAAATTGTTCCAGCAGTAGTCCTGGGCAAGTTTCTTGGCCTCACTCACAGGCATCGGCGTAGTTGGTTGTGGAGTAGTTGGTTTGGGTGTAGTAATTGTACTGTAGGGCATGTCCATTGGCTTGGTGTTTGAAAAGGATGCGCTCGTGAAGACCATCTTGGCCTCGTCTGAAGCTCTCTTGCACATTTGAGGCTTGAGGATGCGCTTGCCCTGGCAAGCATTCGGCAGCTTGCGGAGGTCCCACATGATCTGCTTGAAATAGTGCGATGGGTTCTTGTTGTAAGAGCGGCAGACATGAGGCTTGCCCTGGTACTCGCACCAGTAAGAGCGCTCCGTGCCATGGCAAGTAATGCGGAGCTTAGTGAGTTCTCCTCGTCCTATCACACTTGTGCTGCATTTATCTTTGGTACCTTTGGTAAGAAAGTCATTCATGTTTTCCCAGACGTTCCTCCTGTATCCTGGCTGGATGTCCTCGTGATCCTGGCTCTGAACGAGAGGTGCCCAGAGGCAGTATGTAAGCAGGAGTGTGCTTGTGATTGTCCACATGTTGTGATGCGCTGTTACTGGTGAAGGGACTTCTGACTCCACTATTTAAAGGCTTTGGTCATACAAATAATGTTTTGAGGTAAAAAAAAAAAAAAGTTCACCCACAAGCTGATATCCTGCCTGGCCATCTAAGGACTGTCAATAACAAGCGGGGACACATATGTAACCAATTGAGAAAATGCTCGGACACAGTAAAGTGGAACAGAGGGCACTCCTTTACAACCCCAATTCTGGAACTTTTTCAGGATTTGTTTTTGTGTATTTCACAGTACACCGCAGCTATATTCCTTTTCCAGTCATGTTTTGTGTTCATGAAGTTAGGAACAATCTGTCCATGCCTACCATCAATAAATCCTAAAATTGGGTTGTGTGAGTGCTTAAAAAAAACAGTTTAGTGGACTTCCTTGTGTGACTATACAATCTTAAAAATAAATGTTCTTTACTGGCACTGAAGGTTCCATGAAAAACCTTTAACATCCATGGGATCTTTCCATTGCAAAAATGTTTTTTATTGTGGAAATATATTCTTTAGATTTGTAAAATGTTCTTCACGTGAAGAAAAAAAACGTATGCCAACCTGATTTTGGTTCAAATGTAATAAAATCTTATATTTCTCTCTCTGAACTATTGAAACCATTTCTACCTCAGAATAAAAAATATGAAAGGTAATTTTGAGATAAAATTTACAATAAGAGGTATGAAGTCACAATATAGTGACAATGCAATTATCTGCTTAAATATTTTATGCTAAACATACAGTACTCGATTTTAAATAATTTTGACAGTTCTACATGAAGGATCATACTCTGATTCAGAACATGTCACGCACACAATTGGATAATTATATGAACATGTTCACTTAAACAGATGAGACATGGAGTTAGAGGCCATTCGTGTAAAAGTGTGTCCGAACCTCTGAATTATGCCAGACACACTGAACTAATCACATCTGTATTTTCCAATCAATCAATCGTATAGGGGGTCCTTGAAACTGATGCAGGAACTAAACTGTAAACATCCAGAACAAGCCAGCTCAGTCAGAATCAAAGGATCTGTGACTGTGTGAGAGGCCAATTACAGATATTATTTTTGGCTTCCTAGGCAGTTTTACTGGCTTCCAGAAGTCCCAGACTTTCTTTGCCTCTCTAACTCATGGAGATTTTTTTTTTTTTTTTTTTTTGTGAAAACTGACAGAAACAGATGAAAAGAGTTAAGCTTTATATGTGAAATAAAAAGATATAGTTTTATATATAAAAAGATATAGTTTTATATAAGATAGTTAAAAATGTGTTACATTTAAAAGAATAGCAGAGTCCCAGTCAAGATTTTAATAATAACAGCACAGAGGAATGATATCACTGGAATCACTTTCACACTTGATGAATGATGAAAACACTGAATCAGAACAACTAATCAGAATCCACCCTGCTTTTTAGAAACACAGTTATCATTCTTGGTGTCAACATGCCTTTATATTAAGGGGTCATCGGATGTTACATGCACTTTTACAAGCTGTTTGAACAGAAATGTGTGTTGGCAGTGTCTGACACAACCACCCTATAAATAATGATAAAATACACCGTTTTTTTTTTTTTATCTTGTTAAATCATTTCCCTTTTATCAAATCGAGCTGATCTCTGATGCCTGTCTGTGTGATAGACAGGCATCAGAGATCAGCTCGATTTGAGACCTCCCTCAATGATTTGATTGACAGTAGTGTTTCAGCACAGACTGAACTGCGGTCTTCTTTTAAACCCTGAGTGAGCTGTCATCAGTTCGCCATTTTTTCACTGCCAGAGCAGATGTAGACAAGAATGTCTCCTATGTGACTGAGGTGTTCTGTTGTTGGATGTAATAATGAACATGGTAGGCATAATTTTCTCTGAGCCACTAAAGTGGATTAGATTTTTTTTTGAAGGGAATGCCCCCCTAAATCTACCTAAATGCATCTATGTTTGCGCATAGTTTTCTTAATGAATATTTGCAAACTGACTTTCCCAATAATGTGCTAATTAGCAAGTTTAACAATAAATGCAACAAAAAGTAAACGGTCTCTCTGAGAGCAGCTGGAAGAGAGGGGCAGAGTCAGTGTAGCTACAAAACGGCTTGCTCTGAAAAGAGCTGTTTTTGAGAAGGTACAAAGGGTATTGTTTTACACTACCATCGAGAAATTTTAACCAAACTATGTTACTGACTTTTCATTATGACCCAAAAGAATCATATCAACTTGTGGAAAATGGGTATCCGATGACCCCTTAAAAACAAACCTACTTTGATGGAGCAAATCAGTATACATTTATTTTCTAGCATCCGGGGTAGAAATCAGTGTAGAGCTCTGTCTCCAAAACGACAACAAAAATGACAAAAATGCCCTAGATATTTGAAATGTTCAAATGGAATTTCCCATGTGTTATTTAACATTTGATGTAGTTAAAAATATTCTATTCTAGATCTATCTATTATTGGTTTTAGACCCACTATACACACATTTCAATTAATTAAAAAAAAAAAAAAAAAAAAAAATATATATATATATATATATATATATGTATGTATGTATGTATATGTATGTATGTATGTGTGTATATATATATATATATATATATATATATATATATATATATATATATATATGTGTGTGTGTGTGTGTGTGTGTGTAGTTAGTAAAAATGTCTATGAAAACTAATTTCTGTGGGCAAATGTCAACCCTTTCTAAAAGTTTCCAACACTTGTTTTGTGTTTTCATTGCATTGTAGGTTTTGTAAGCTCTACTCTGTTTACAAATAGAAGTATTTCCTTGTTTTTAAAATCAGTCTTTTGTGAAATCAGTTTGAATGCTATGTACAGTGGTTGAGTTGGGAATTTACAACAGCAGAATGTTTTTTCATCTGAAATTTTATTTGTAATATTTTATAGTTTAGCCAGCTTAACCACATGGACTTGAAAACCAACGGCACCGACAACCAGGCCCACCACAACTAAACATCTTTGCAAGAGCTTGAACACCCATTATACGCATGCTATGTGTGGTATGGCAAAACAATGAGACTGGGACGTGAAGATATAAAGTACAATGTTTTACCTGAGGCCATGAAAACACTGTCATATACACAATGAGTGAAGGATCTGAGCAAAAATATGTAGCACCTGACATAATGTCTCTTACATTAAACAGTTGAAATATTTGGTGGTGTTATTGTCAATGACTATGACAGCATCAAATAGGCTCCGTAAAAATCATTGTAAATGGGCTTCTCTTGGTCTCGTACAAGCAAATGTCTCTCTGAGGTACATTCACTCACTTTAAAGTTGACATGAAGTTCACATATTGACAAATGTATGTCCAGAAATATTGTTATATCAAGTAAACAAAAAGCCCTAAAACCTGAGACCTACAAAGATTTGGTGTCACACAGCAATAATCAGTAGTTTACAGTAATCCAACAATGTGTTGGAGAGCAGCTGTTGTTAGTACAAGTCGGCAAAATAAAGAAGTGAAAAATCATTAATAACTGATATATGCATCATCAATAAGTGATATATGCAGGAAAAACTAAAGTACACAAAGCTAGCAAGAGCTTCTAGGGGTGTTACTAAATCCACATGAATGATATCTTAAATTCTCAATACAAAAGTGAGCATAAACTCATACAGATACCTTAAACTGCTAACCACAGCTCAGTATCAAATATGGTTTAGTGATCTCAGCTTCAATAGCTAAATAAAACTAATCAAAGGTCTGCTCTTGTGACTTGTGGCTAACATGTACCACGAGCTAAAAATCTGAAAAGGCAACAATTCATTCACCCTTGAAATGGCTTGACAACATCTATCTGTACCACGTTAGCACTTAGCATGTTTTCGAACACCTACACAACCATGTTGATGTGTAATAATTGTGGCTCATTGGTGGCTGACTTGCTCTGTTTCAGTGAAAACCCATTTGGCTTCTCAGTGGACTCGACTAAACAACATGTTGAATTCTCCACAATGTTAAACAGCACTATAAAAAAACCCACACAAGACAAATAAGAATGCAGTAGTCATAGCATTGTTTTGCACGTCACACGTGATTTCTAAATGACTGTAAACAAAAAAAAACAGCCTTATACTGTGAAGCCTCTCTGGCTATGGCAGGATGTGACAGAGAGCAACTTGTTGAGGGGACAGTACTATAATCATAAGGGTGCAAATTAGTCAAAACAACAACAGTCAAGACATTTTGATGAAGGTCATCTTCACTGATGTGATGGGAATGATGACAACAGGTCCCAGCTTCAAGTATGTGAGTTTCCTTTTTCTTAAGAGCTGAACCTGCTGTTCACAGAGAGTTGTAAAGAAATGCACAGTGAGAGGAAAACAGTCTTGTACAATGCATAGAATAGTTTTGTTAGTTTTTATGAACTTTTCATTGTTTTGTGCAGTTCTCAACCAGGGGAAGGGGAACTGCTACTTAAAATAAGACAAAACAAGAATTCAAATTATCTACAACAACTAAAAATCATGAAATGGCTTGTTTTAAATCACCTCAACAGCAGCTTATTTTCTTCAGATAAAAAATGACAAACAACTGGAAAAATCATGGGGCTTTTGAATGTTGTTGCGGATAGTGGGGGGGCCTTAGGGTTAAAAAGGTTGAGAAGCACTGGTTTAATGTAAAACAAGGTCGATTTAAACAACTTACATTCCACAAAGGTTTAATTCCAGTTTCCAATATCACTGTATGAGAAAAGAAACAAATATTGCAGAATTACACCCGCTGCGCGGTTTCAAACTGAATGATAAATGGCAAAGCCTGATACGAATGAACTGGTTCACATAAAACATGAGAGGGGAGATGAGATTTTAGACCAAGAGAAAGAAACAAATCGCACAGTCAGCGCTGGCATCTATCTGTTTGCAGAGCTGTCAGGAATGTTTGAAGTCAAACATTGGTGGATCACAATGATACGAGCGAGTGGTTAGTGATGGACCCTAAAAAACACAATTCACACAAAGCTTTGTGGAGCTTTCAGCAGTTATCCTGGTGGAATGCTTCTGAAGATGGGATCCAAAAACTAAACATGCTGTTAGTGTAATGACAGAAATAAAAACAAAAACAAAACAGAAATATTTAAAGTGCATGTCAATAGAGGATACAAGAGTGAAACTGTGTTAGGAGGAAATCAAACAAATGCATTCTAAAATAACTATGTAATTAATTTACACAGGAGCAATGCTTGTTATAGAGAGAAAGTTTAAGTCCCTTTGCTCTCATCTGCAGCTCTCAGTACCTTTCTGTAGTTATAAAAGCGTCCTCCTCAAGAGTCACCAGTCGGCATGGCGCGGGGGCGCAGAGGCCCGTGGGAATCGAGTCATAGTGTCATAGGTAGGGATGCTTCAAGCACAAAGGGAAAAACTGTCAGGCCTGGAGTGTATTTAAAATCTACACACACCACTGTGAACGCGCGCTATTAGCTCTCCATCCATCTTTAACCCATCACTAGAAGATCAGGACAGGGCTTTTAAAATGACACATATAGCACTACTACTAATAAAGCTGCTATAAGTCATTTTTATTTGAAACGCCTCTCATAAAAATATCCTACCACCTGACCATTCAGAAAACAGCCAATTAGAAACTCTGTTATCCCCTACAGAACATTTCCTATATAACTATTTTTATTTTAAATTCTAATCAAGCAATTATATACTGGAAAATGTGAAAAAACCTTATATTTATCATATCTTGGGTGTTTTTTCCCTTTTCAAACTTGTGACATCTAATGCATAAACTACCATTCAAAATATAGGATTATTTTTTTGTATTCATATATATATATATATATATATATATATATATATATATATATATATATATATATATATATATATATATATAAAATAGTAAAAAAAAATCATTTTCGAATACATATTCTTTTGAACTCTCTGTGCATTAAAGGATCTTCAAAAATAATGTATCTGTGCTTCCATAAAACTATTAAGCAGCAAAACTTTCAACATTGATTATAATAACAATGTTTCTTGAGCAGCAAATCAGCATATTAGAATGATTTCTGAAGGATCATGTGACACTGAAGACTGGAGTAATGATGATGAAAATTCAGCTTTGCCATCAAAGGAAAAATGCATTTAAAATGTTTTAAAACAGAACTATTTTAAATTGTAACAATATTTAAAAATATAGCTTTTTTGCTATACTTTTTAACCAAACAATTTGTCGCTTTTTTCAAAAATCTCATCGACCCCAAATTTCTGAATAATACTGTTTGTATGTATCCCAGCTCTGTCACTCTATAGCACACCATCCTAACCTCTGTTACATGCTTTGCTGTTGAAACACATCATTAGTGATGAGTTGGAGAAAGCCAGAGCAGCCCAGTGAGAATTTCAAGAGTCATGCGAGAATACAAAAATTTGAATGCATGCACAAACACAAATTCAGCCAGTCAATAATTTCTGCCAAATCTAATGTATGCAATGTTAATATAAATTCAAATATCATGCAAGAGTGCAAAACACAAATTCTGCATTACTGCTATTGAGTTAGTCTGCATGCAAGCACTATTTTAACAATGACAATAACAAAAAGGAAATTTGCCAGATGCCTGTTTGTGCAAAGGGCAACTTCAAACTGCGCATGCATCAGACCCCTGATATCACCTCACCCAATGCATGCAGTTTATTAGCGTAACACGCTACCTGATTACCTTCCAATTAAAGGATTTTGGATACATTCTAAATGTTCATTATAATAACCATTATTACCAATTTCCATATGGAAATAACAAATTTAATAGAAAAAAATGTAAATAAAACATGATGAACGTGAAAAATGGCATGTGACTATGGACAAGCTTCATTTTAAAGCATTCTTGAACAATATACATGGAAAATAGAGTATGAAACGGTATAAACTGCAAACATATCTTGTAAAATGTACAGCAATAGTTTTGAAGTGTGCTCTTAAGGTCTCTGTTTTAACAGCCCTTCATGTTAAACAAGGGAGCTTCAAAGATAAGATAACACACCAACACAAGCAGCGCCCTTCACCAGAGAAGCATTACAAGGCTTAGAGCTTAAACCAGCACCATTAAGCAGAAACTTTTATGTACAGAACAGGAAAGGGATATCGTCTAAGCAGTCAATTCGACAGCAAAATATGAGGGGAAAAAACAGCTTACTTTTTCATGGGAATTGTCTCAATGCTAAAAAGATACAAGACAAGCAAAAATGTTACAGAGATGCACTGTAGTGGTGTACAGAGACATCACACGGATGTCAAAACGGACCTCTCTGGTCAAGACACTTGGTGACTTGTCAATTGCAATGATTCTCAACTGTAAATGTATGAAAAACACGAAAACAAAACAATGTACAATATATATGTGTAGTTATCATAAAGTGCAAAGTGCTGGACAGGAAAACGAAGAATGAAGGAAGATGGAAATATCAAGAATGGTTATCATAAGGTGAAATGCCAAGTCCCTGATATAGAGGAACTAGAAAGAAGAGCACAGAGAGAGAAAAAAAGATTAATTAACTACTCCGGGCTAAAGAAAGAAAAGAATGAGGCATTTGCACTTTTATATATTATGCATATTATTCATTGTACAACAGTTAGCTCCAGTCCTGTCATACGTGTTCTTTAGCAGAGTAAAACAGTGTGCAAACAATTTTAACTTTGTTTATGCAACTGTAATCATTGTGGTGCTAAATAGCAATTGCAAACTTGGTGTATTTGGGATACTTACTCGTCATAGACATCCTCTGTGTCCATTCTGCGGTAGAACTTGGCAAGTTTGACCGAAAGGATAATGCTAGGGAGCAGAAACAGTGTGGAACAGCCTAACCCAAACCAGAATGTGTTCTGCAACAAATAAACACAAGATTAAAGCCACCCAAAAACTGCACTCCGCTTAACCATAAAATCCTTTTTGATCAACATACTCTCCATGTATTTCTTCCGACAAGAAGCTTTTCCAAAATACAGAAAGTGGATCTCTAGCATTAAAAGTTATGCTTGTATCGTTATAAACAAGCATTCACATTCAATCGATAAGATGCAAAATGTCCACCCACGCGACAAAATGTGGAAAAAAGTTTAACAAATAGGTTTAAGTTTATGCAAATAGGTAGTCGTCAGGATTCATTGACTGCAACTTACAAAGACCTCAGATGAAGGCCGCTTCGGATACAATACATATAACATACAAAAACTGTCAAATATTAATCCAATATTGTAACAGTATTGTACTGTTTATAACTCTTTCCCAGATATATAATAGAAGGACATTACTCTGATACGCTTATCTGTTGCTGATAACAGAATACTTTCTAATTGTAACAGTAAAGCTGCTTTGAAACAATATGCATTGTGAAAATGAAGGTGAGACCAGCAAAAAAACAAAAACAAAAACCAACAAACAAAAAACACCAATGGGAGGTTAAACACTTTTTTTTTTGCTGCTGTCAGAGCTGTAAAACTTTTCTTGTGTGTGCCCTGGTATACCCTACATTACGTAGTAAGTACTGTAAGTATATTAATACCAGTAAATTTTGACCTTGTGGGGCCATTGTTTTTGGTCCCCATTAGAAAAACAGCTTATAATCAAAATCTAAAACAGCAGAAATGTTTCTGTGAGGGGTAGGTTTAGGGTAAGGGGATAGAAAATACAGTTTTTACAGTATAAAAATAATTACTTTTATGGAATGTACCCATAAAAGATGGAAACCAGTGTGTGTGTAACGAAATCTGAAATTTCTTTTGGAGAAATCCTTATCTGTAAAACAGTAAATGACATAGAAGTCCTATCCTCTTACTATCCTCTTAAAAAATCTTACTGACCCTAAACTTTTTAAAGGGTTGTCTAGCTCTTTAAACAAATAGTTTCACGTAAATGAACATTTTATTTACTTAATCTGATTTTTTTTCTGACCACATTATTGATAATTGTATGTATATCTTCACAAAATACTTCAGGGGACTTGGAATATATAGTGAATGAGTAGTTTGTCCTCCTTTTATTCTGTTTTTTAAGCTTTGGCAATATAAATCACCATCCATATTAACTCTGTGTAAAACCGAACACACTTTTTTTATTTAATGGATGTCAAAAAAGAATGGTGTTGTAAGGACATGAGGGTGAGTAAATTATGAGATTAATTTTATTTCCAGTGTTTCTAGTGATTCTAGTACCGATGGCCTGGATGTTACCATTGAATCCAGCAGGAAACTGCATCCTAGGATCTCGGCCGCGTCCACAATGTTGCTGAGTGGTTTACAGGTAGCGACGTCCAGGGCCAGCTACAATGAGGCAGCAAAACTTTAAATTAAAATAATGCAGAAGAACCAAAAGATCATCCCTAATCTAACGATATTATTTCAGATAGATAATACAGTTTAAAATACTCACAGATGTTCTGATCCAGTCAATATACTGCTTGAAATACCCTATAATAGTCTGCTTGTATTTCTCTGTTTCCTGTTTGAGCATATATTAGCCATCAGTACAATACAACTATACACCAATCATTACAGATATGTTTTATCTTTCACATTACCTGATTGACCACAAATGTTGCATTTTGGGAAATTAGGAACTGGGTGGCATCAATGGCTGCTAATACGTCTCTAACTCTGACCTAAAAAACAGTTGCATTTACTGCTCATCAGAAAGCGTGTTCTGAAATGGATCTGTTATGATATTTTTAAACTGGTGGCAGTTTTAAAATGAGCAACTTACAGTCAGGTCTGAGGACGTCCTCTCCAGAAATCTGATGCTCTGATTAAGTGTGCTCTTTAATAAGAAAGATAATAGACACAAAACAAGAATCATGTCCAAAATGATCTATAATTTTAAATGCTTATTTAATGGTACAAAAATAACAACTGTAAAGGATTATTTTGGAAACATAAACTGACAATTCAAGGGATTCAGCAGAGTGACAAAACGCCATGCAACCTGATAGTTGCACTGCATGCATCACATACACATTATGTCACAAATAAATAAATAAAGTGACACAAAACTGTTGTACTATATGATACATCTGGCACACATGTAAACATTCCAGTCATGCAAATGCATTAACCAATGATTAAAAAAAAAGAAAAAGAAAACATCAACATTTTCTGTTTGATGTACTAGATGGACAGATATCCAACACTTCACCCTTTGACCAGTTTATGAATCTGTCACTAGGACAAAGATAAGGTGAAGCCGCTCTAAAAAGAGGCTTGTTTTTCCATGATGTTATAACAGAGAAACTGTACCAAGTGGAGCAAACAACTTACAGGTTATGTAGCTATGACTGGTAGGCTTACCCTCGCTTTCACATATTTCTCGGAAGTCATAAATTAAGTTGAATGTGATAAAGAAAATAAAAAAAATGTATTGTTTAAAATCAGGTACGAACATGAATATGAAAATCTTTGAGAAGTTTTTAATTTACAACACTTGTCACTTGTAGACCAGAAATGATTCAACAGAACAGAATACTCAAATGAGCATCAATGAAACTGGGATAGATTACCATGGACTGCTCCAGTGGGATGACTTGCTGGATGTGGATCTGCCTTATAGTATTAGCGTGTCCTTTTAATGAGGTTTGCAAGGTCCCTTTAGGCTGCAAGAGAGAGAGAGAGAGAGAGAGAGATAGTGTAAATGAGAATAAAAAAAATACATACAGCTACTAACAATGCCACTGAATTTCATGTAATATTAACAAAATATGGAATAATTACAATTTATAATCCTTTTAGAATGATTTTTAATTAGACCAAACATAAATCTTATAAACCTCATAAATCTTACCAACTGATCAGCTTGAGCATCAAGCTGACTGGCGAAATCCACTAGATTAATGCGAGTCACTCCTTTATTCACCTGAAAAGATAAACAGACACACATGAGAACCCACAGTTTCTTATCTGATCTGGGACTGAACATGCACCGAAGCCTATGGTTCCAAAGTTTCAATCAAAACGAGTTTATGTATGTTATGTACCTCCTCCAAATAGGCAGCAAAGTCAATCTCATTAATCCCAGTTTCAGTGAAGCTGATGAGATTCTGTTTGCCTTCTGACTCCAGAAGAATGATGCCATGCAGGTCCACCTTCATCCCTTCAAACTTCCTTGACACATCTCTGGAGTACTGCAGAAAGAAAAGAAGTTCTGTATATGATTCCAACATGAGTCTAGGAAATCTGGATGGACTGTCATGAAATATTCTAAAACATACAGTCTGACCAGTAGGACCACTAGTAAAAAACAATAACTTACTATATATATATATTAAATTAAATTAAATTTATGCATTTAGCAGACGCTTTTATCCAAAGCGTCTAACAGTGCATTCAGGCTATCAATTTTTACATATCATATATATGTAATATATATATATATATACACACATGTATATATATATATACATATATATATATATATATATATATATATATATATATATATATATATATATTTATATAATGGTTACTAGTGACTCAGATGTATATTTATAAAAAAAGCATAATAACATGATAAAAGCTAATCATATACATAACCTGTTAACACCAACATTTTTATTATTCTGTGGTAAAGTATTGTCTTAGTATTTAGCATGTGCCTTTAATAGAAGCACTTGTTCTGCATGTGCTCCACAAGTTTTTGCAAAAGCTGATGTTTATGTTCTCCAGCATGATTTGAGAAGATCTCAAGAGCATCCTGTGCTACAGTGGGAACACAATCATCTGTCCATTTGCATAAATCGGTTCACATGATTTTCTTTATTTTACATTTCATAAAAATCCTAAAACATTCCATTCTGTGTGGTCTCAGATTTGTGGGTCCTGTGTGGATCAAGAATGTTGGCTTGAAGGATTTTAAGTGAAAACAAAAATCATTCTGATGGAATGAAGGAATTTATATAGACTCTATATAAAATGTTTTAAATGGTTACGCATGAAATGTTTTGAGATATTTTGGCAATTCAAAAGAACAGAGAAAAACAACAACACTGGATTGGATAAACATATTTTGGACAGTGTTACTTAAAATAGTGAATGGTTTGCATTTCCTTTAAGACACAATCCACAATGCGTGCCTCCATTTGAGGACTTGTGGTCCTGACAAAAAAGGTTGATATCTGCAGATTCATGCCACTCATGTGGCGGTTATGTGGGCGGTTATGTTATCATTTATAGCACAATTGTTTATACAATTATTTATTTGCCAATTTGTAAATCTCTTTTTTTTTTTTGTCTGTGTGTTGTTGTCTCTGTGTACTGGAAGCTTATGTCACTAAAACAAATTCCTTGTATGCGTAATCATACTTGGCAATAAAGCTCTTTCTGATTCTGATTCTGATTCTGAGAACACAAGCATTCAGCTCGCAAGTGAGTTGAATGCGCTCATTGCTCTTATTTCTTTGTGAAAAAGCATGGATGGAGTGCTTTCGACTGTTGAGGAAGCATGGTTTGCTCGTTGTATGCATTTGTGGGATTACTGAGAAGGAAGGTAGAAGTCTGGTTCTCCTTTGCTTCACCTTCACCCGAGATTTTAGACAGCGTTTGCATGAATGCGTTCACTTCTAATTGGATTTGAATGGGTTCATAGCGATGTATTCACAGCAGTGGATTCTGTTCACGCTTGATTCTTAAGGGAACCTAGCCTTTGTACAGAGCACATTGAGGACAGTTGTGTACCCAACTTGGCTGAATGGGATGTCCCTATGTAATATTAGTGTTGATTGGGTTCCCCATTTCCCCCCAAAGTTATTTTAGCTGTCCAAGCATCATTGGCGTGCCCCCCTTCTTAAATCGGTGTATGTTTGCCACTATTTTTGGTGCTCTCTCACCAGATGGATAGGCAATGCACCTAGGCATGGCATAGTGGGTATTTCATAGGGCTGGATTTTGACACAAATTTCACAATTCGATTCGATCATCCTTCACAAGCTTTCATTTTAATATTAGTTATTTTGGATTTACTGTATACCAGGTACATCAAGCAAAAAAACAACAACAAAATAGCTCAACTGATGCTGTAAAATATACTTGAGAGTCAATATTATTTTTGAAAAGTTGAAATTTGCTGATTTGTAAACAAACACTTAAAATATACTCAGTAAGGTTAGTTTGGATATTAAGATTAT
Source organism: Carassius gibelio (assembly GCF_023724105.1). Taxonomy (NCBI): domain Eukaryota; kingdom Metazoa; phylum Chordata; class Actinopteri; order Cypriniformes; family Cyprinidae; genus Carassius; species Carassius gibelio. The sequence continues at coordinate 12,844,571 of NC_068384.1, forward strand.
AATACTAACTTTAACTTTAAATTACAGAATTATATTACATAATTATAGCTTTTTTAAATCTTGTCTTTTAATTAAACTCAGTTTGTGACTAGTTCCACACATAAAGGTGGACATATACTAGATTTGGTTTTATCATATGCCTTGCCTATTGGTAATATTTACCAATATTACTCCTTGTGATTCTAAAACGACTGCTCCAGCCCGCTGCTGTCGTACGATGAATCCTACAACTGCTCAATTGTTTTCTGTGGCTTTCAATGGCATTGGTGATGATTATTCAATTTCCTCAAATGGCCTGAATACAGATGACTTAACCTCTCTTTTCTTTTCAACCTGCTAAAGTATTTTGGATACATCCCCCTTTAGGATGGTTCGAGAAAGACCTATAGAGTTCAACCGTGGCTGAATGCTACTACTCCAGCTGTAAGACTTGAGTGTAGAAGGGTAGAACGCCACTGGAAGAAAGATAAATTGCAGATTTCTTTCTATATTTTAAAGGAGAACTTGTCTAAATATCAAATAATTGAGGTTATTTAGATCTGAGAAATTAAAATATCTCTCTAATGTTATCTGTAATAACTCTCATAATCCAGGTGTGCTTTTCAGAACAATTAACGCTGCTTTGGACTCTTCCCAAGCTACTTGTTTAGAGCCTTCTGCTGAAATGTTTGAGATTTTTTTTTATCTTTTTATTGCGTGTTCTGCTGGGAAGATTTCGAATATCACTGTAAATATAGTTGTAGTTTGCTTGTTCTCATGAGCGAAGCCTTGATCCACTCACAACACTAGTGTTAAAGAAGGCTGAGATGTTGAAGATCTTATCCAGATGAAGAGCTGAGTAAATCCCTCTGTTGTCCTTACAGTTACTGCAAAAGAAGAGAGAAAAAGGAGGGAAATCAAACCTAACTCCATCTTATTATGAGCAGACTTTCATTTCAGACTTTTAATTCTCTGCTGCCATCTGCTGGACTATTGAAGGATGAAGACAAATCTATTGTAAAATGGCACAGAAAAGTTAAGTTCAGAGAAAATTGGTAATTTGTTTGAATATTTGGTTCAATATTTAGTATTTAATACACTAAATGTATATATTTATCCAAATATTTATTTAAAAAAAATTGCACTTACAATACAGCACCAATACTTAACAGCACTATTATAGAGTAATATAATTGTTCATTTTATATTTATTAGATATACATTACAAGGTTACCTGTAGAGAGAATATGCTGTAAGGTCCATCTCAGGGTCATTGTACAGGTATCCTGGTATGAAGTTTCTCCAAGCAGAGTTGACCAGGTTGGGTGTATCTAACACCTACACACAACATAATCACACTGCATCTCGTATCGTTCTCCAGCATGATGTGAGATGATCCATAGATCAGAAAAACTTCTGACATTGTGTCGTTTCTCTTACCTTAAACAGTTGTCGGGTTTGAAATGGTTCACACACAAGCTTTTCTAGATTCCCACCCACCAAAAACAGCACTGTTATCACTCCCATGAGCACCCAGGAGAACAGGAAGCTGAAGCCCACACCACTGCGAGACAGAGGAAGAGTGTGTCAGTGAGTGCAGACAAAACGGTCTTATACCACATCCTGCACTCAGTGTTGTTGCACTCGAACTCACGCCATGAGCAGATTGCCTCCTGTGTTAGAGACGCAACCACGTGTGGTTGGAGTTGAGTGCCTGTCAAATCCCAGAATACCACACAACAAACCCAGAAAATTGAAGGTGAGGATGAGCACAACCATACAGCACAGGGTAACACAACAGATCCACCTAAAAACAAAAACATTATGAACAAGATCGAGGTCACGAAAACAAGGACAATAAAGGTTGTGAAGAGTTTTTGTCTGGTCGAGTTGAGTCCTCTGAAGCACCTGTAGAAATCCATCTGATCGACCTGAGGGTAGATGTCCTCGATCTGTGAGTGTGTGTGAGAGATCATTTTGGTGAAGTTGGACACAGAGCTTTGAACCGGGAAGAGCTTGGTGAAACTGGTGATGTTTGATCCAATCTCGTCCAGCAGAACTTTCACCCCTACAGGAGACACAACAGTATTAGAAAATGCTTTAGTGCAGATTCATTGACATTTTTATGTGAAAAGCATATTTCATCATCTATGCTATTCACAGGAAATCGTGTCTTATTGTATGTGCCCAGGTATGCAAAGCAAAGGGAAATGTCAAGGAAAAAAACTCGATAAACGTCCATCCTCCTCTTATGACACTATGTTATTAAGGCAATGTTTAAATGAATTTGACCTGAATAACATTAACAATTTTTACACCATAATCAAAGCATTCATCTAAGTTAGGTTAACTTTAAATCTCAAAAATGTGTTAGTAATGTGTGGAAATTAGCATTCAAATAGAATAATAAATATGAACTAGAAGTATAAAATAAAAGTTTTGTTCATGGTTAGTTCCTATTAGCTTTTACAGTAACTAATGTTAATGTATAGAACCTTATTGCAAAGTCTAAATGTTTACATTTAGTAAGTTAAAAGTAAAGAAATGTATCATTTTATTTCTTATTACTGAGAGGGGACTTTGTATGAAACTTTAGATGGTCTGTAAAAAAAAAAGAAAATTCCTAAGATCTGATTTCTGGTCTAGATTTAATCTTGAAACTCACCTTCCACAATATTTCGGGTTTGATCTCTTACCAAGGTGGGAGTGTCATTAAAGGATGCAAAGCCCTGTGCGATTAGGATGAAAAGGTGCAAGAGTGAGAAAAGTTTATATGTTCCTTAAAAACCAACATGAAATCAAAACTGAAATGAAACCTTATTTCAGTCACGAATATGACCTTTTCACTTTTCAACCCCCTACCCTCAAACTGCTTGGATTCATGTTAGTATGTATGACCACTCAGTGTTCGAACTATACCGTGTCTTCTGGGGGAGCCCACTTTTTTTTTTGGGGGGGGGGGGGTGCACTTGCGTGTGCCTCAAATAAGGTCAGCTACAAGTGAATGCACTATTATTAGATTTTATCGACACTAGTGCCTCAAAAAAACTTACAATGACTTACAAAGATACATAACAGCTACAACTGTATATGCATTACTTTATATATATATATATATATATATATATATATATACTTTATCAACACAAGTTGATAGGTCAAACAGCAAACAAACAGCCACCCACAAAAAAACCTGTGTTTATATACATTTTTTCGCAACTTGTTCTGAGCAGCACTGCTTATTTCCCCATTAATCCACTCCTCAAACAAGTGCGTGCCAGGTAACTTTTCAGACAGAAGAAGGTTTTTTGCATCCCTACAAGAGATGCTCCTCAAGCTTCCATCCTTAAAAAACAGCCATGTATATCGGTTCTTACAGTCTCTCCACTGCTGGCTGTTCCAGTTTAACGGGAATGAGGACTCGGAGCAAGAGGGGTTAGGATAGTGACCAGTGTAGCAGTCGATTCTGTTCCCCTTTACGCAAACATAATACAATTCTTGCGTAGTTGCCGAGTTACTATACGTACGATCAGAACTAGCGTGCACAAGAAGCATGACTGGATGTACGGCAAGTACATCTAATAAGTGTTTGTAGCAAATGAATCAGTCGTGCTATAAATGTCATCACTACACAATTTCTTAATAAAACCAAAATTAATTAAACTGCCTTGTTTTCTTTTTACCATTTCTATCATTGCTATAATTGCAGAATGAATTAAGGACTTTTATGAATTAATGGCCTCCAACGTTTATTTTTTTCTATGAATATATGACGTACTAACGGGGAATTTGCAGCGCAGCGCCCCCACACATTGATGCTCATTACAAGAATAGCATGTATAGTAATCTTTATTTAAGTAAATTAGGTTTTAATCGCCGTCATGCATGAATGAATAATATTTTTGCTATTTTACACTTAATAATCCATCATAATCACATTGCACAACTGAAATTGTACTTCAAAATATTCATATTGTCAATATTTTTTGAGACCCCCCAAAATTTCACATTTCTCGTTTTCAGGGGAGCCCATGTCTTATTAAGGGGAGCCGAGCTCCCCCTAGCTCCCCCGTAGTTCGCACTATGTGACCACTCATCAAAATCAAATCAATTCCCAAATGGATAAAAAAAAAAAAATTCTTGTTGAATATCCTGTTTCACCATGAAACACAACATGTCCTCTCCTGAATCTTCACAAACATGTCATAAGAATTCTGGGAAAAACATACCTTTTTCACAATCTGACCGAGATCCGTCTTTAGAACATCATTCACTTTGTCTAACTGGTTGGTCACATCAGGCAACTGGAAAAAAAAATCTATGTCTGTCATATATTTTGATGACAATATGTTGGAAGAAAAAATTATAGATTATTTCCATACCGATGAGTAGTTGGCTGCAATGTCTAGCCTGGGAAGGGTGCTACGTATGTTTTGACAAATCTCAGTTGAGTGTTTCTCTGTGCAGACAGGATCATTAAGGGCGCTGCTAAGACTTCCACGCACCAGGCTGAGGTTAGCCTGCAGTTTGACTGTTCCTTCCTGCAAAGTGTCCAACGTCAAACTCACATTCTCTAGAGCATCCTTAGTGTCTCGCATTGCTAAAAGAGGAAACAAATGAGCCAACACACATAAATGAATACTCAAAAACAGAGACCACACACAATAACCAAGGAACAAATAATACTGAAGGACATCAAATCCACACATGCATCTTTAATTTAAAAATATTATCCATTGAGGTGAGATAACATTTTCTTTGGAGCTTTCAGTACACATTTCATAACCTTTGAGGTATATCTTGGTTTTAAGACACATGACGGGCAGGTTCCACCAAGGAAGGGTACAAGAATACACATGGGAAAATAACTGGGCCAGATATTGTTGGGAAGGAATAAGGAGTCAATCACAACTTTGTTACAGATAAGAAGGTAACAGGAAGGACAAGTCAGAGTCTCTTATGGTTTACCTTTAATGGATTTCTCCACTTTAACTAACAAATCAAAGACAAAACGGTGAAATAAGACACCAACAAAAGCAATGGACTGAATAGTCACATTATATTCTCATGTGAAATATGATATATTGTGATAAATAGTTTTCCCAGCAAAGGGTAAAGAAAGAAACAAACAGAAAATAAACACAAAGGCGAGTGACATACTTCCAGTCATGCTGAGAGCCGCGTTGAGAGCGGGCTGCACGTCTTTTCCCAGCTCCTCGTGTATACTTGCACCCAAGAGCAGACCTACATCTGAAGAAACACCACAATATGAGTCCTCACATCAGAAACACCTTCCATTCCACTCCAGATGACCGATAGCATACTTACTATCCAGGTCATACAGCACACGGTGCTTCACTGTGCCGTACTGAGAGATCAGGTAATCAATTTGCTGAAGGGGAGACAACACAGCAATATATTCAGCAAACAGAACCTCACTGGCCAATACAAAGACATCTACTGCAGAACTATGCAGTTAAATATTTTCATATAATTATATCTAAACAATTCAACCTACCATTGTTCAGGCAACCATCTGCATCTACCTGTCTATCTGCCTGTCTGTCTGTCTGTCTATCTATCTATCTATTCGACCGATCATCTGTCTAGCTGTCCATCCATCCATCAGATGGCTGATCTGTCCATTAGACTGACCTATTAACCATCTGTCTATGTGTTATTCATCCACCCATCTCAGTGTAATAGTGTATGTGTGGGCACATGTTTGTTCTGGTTCTATAACTTACAGCAGGAGTCTGATTGGCAAAGGTGTGCAGGTCTTTCAAGTTACTCTTCACCAGGCTCCTCATGCTCTTCAGTTGGGAACTCAGGTTCTGATTGGCTGTGTATGCACAAAGGACCCCTGCCCTGATGATTGAAAACAGCATTGTTAAAAACACACTAACTAAATCAGATTCAAGCCAGAAAAGCAAGAACAGGAACATTTGTAATTTGGGATGGCCTTGTCAGTAAGATGCTCTCTGGAGTGTCAGTGGGTGGCAGCACTGCAACACAATCACTAGAGGCATGTTGCTCACAACCGTGCTCTTCTCTTAGGATACTTTGTTGCTTTGGGAATGTTCTCATACTCTGGCAACATACTGAGAGGCAACATCATACTGCTGCAGGTCTATACAATATACTCTTAATGAATAATGACACCAACTCTGACCAAATCACACATTTGGAAAAACTTATCTGAAATAAATATTATCAATACTATTACAAATGGACATGTATAAACTATTTATTTTTTTATTATTTTCTTACAAAAAAAGTTATTTTTTTCCCTAGTAACCTCATAATTAAGCACTGCCATTAAACTATTTTAAATGTAAACTTCAAAAATGTAAAAAAGCTTTCTGAGAAATGAAGTGTTCCTCAAACATGGACATCCACAAAATAAATAAATACTATAGTATATACATATACATTTAAATGTGTTTGTATATTATTATGGCTAATACATATTGAAAATAATTATGTATTATAAATTAATGTAATTTTAAAATATATGGTATTATCATTATAATTATACAATTACTAGTAATAATGCTAGATTATTAAAAGGTCTACCCTTACAGGAATTACATGAATTTCATTTTATTTAATTTCTCTTAAATTCAATTCTGCATCCTGTTTGGCTACCTTAATTCAAATTCAGTTATAGTTTAGCATCTGAAATAGAGAAAACAGCAAACTGCCTGGTTTTAAAATGACCCACGTGATAAAATGCAGTGCTTTATATGCAGATAGTGGTCATTGCTGAATGGTGTTAGGGTGAGAAACAGAACACAGACTGATGGAGAAATAAAATGGGTGGCTAACTACAAAACACTATTGTTTTTGCTCCTTCTCACCCCCTTATTCCCCATGTCCTCCTCTCTCTGTCTACACTGTGTGTTGGTAAGCTGCTATCTGCTCTGCTCCATAAGATCAGGGAAAACATAGCAGCAAGTGAACAAAGAGGCTTTGAAGATGGTAAAGTGCATTTCTACAAAGAGGCAACTGAGATGGTCTAAAACTCTGCAGGGCACCTCATATGAATAAATAAATAAAATAAAATAAAATTTAAATGGGTATTTCTTCATTAAAGCTCACTCTTAAAAATATGTCTGAGCTCACTTTGGCATCATGTTGAAAATAGGCTTTATAACTTGGGTTGGTTCAGTGCACTGAAGAATGTCTCTATAGACTAATGGAGGCAGGAATAGCGTTACTCCCACAATGATCGCTGTATTTAGCCTGACTGGACCCTGGGGCTACTCTCACAATGTCCCTTTCTATAAATGCCTCTAAGGGGGTTTGAGGAGCAGGCTGGGGGTGAGGACCTACTTGACTGTCTCTTTAAGCAGAAGATGACCCACCGGGTCTTATTTCACCATGAATGCATTCTAGGTCTACCTGTTGATTCCTCTGCACGCAACAGACCTGTAATGTGATCGGCCCACCAACACCACACTGCCATACTGACCCAGGCAAGGACAGCCACTGTCGACTGGAAAATGAGGGGCAGCCTTTTATTTTGGAAGGCAAGACAAAAAAGATGCTTTTAACTGCTTTTCAATGTATTGAACTTCCATTGCCACAAAACAAAACACATGCACTACCACTCAAAAACTTGGACACATACTGTATGGCAGAATTTATGTTAAGTAGTTATGGTAGTTTTGTTTATATATACATTTCTTTATAAAAGTATCAATAAACTGCACATTTGACAGATTTTATATTATATGAGAATTTATTACTTTTGTTCTTAGTGTTTACATATACATTTCTTTACACGTTTCTTTTAATTAAATTGAAAATAGATAAATTGGGCTGGATAAACAGACAATGAGTGTCCAGCATACAAGGGACACTTTAATAGTTAAAAAGCATCTCAGCACCCAATGATTTAGAAGAAGCTAATATTGGATTGATTTATTAATAAAGCAGAATATTTTCAAATTAGACTCCAGACTGTGTCATTATTCCAGAGGAAATCGAAATGTCCCTTTTAAAGTTCCCACAAGTTTCAAGTTAAATATGTTTGTGGAAGTGGAAGAGGCAAGCCCCATGTGTGTGCAGTGAAAGTAGGCCAGATCGGGTGGATAATTGAAGTGTGAGACAATCATTTCTCTTTTCCATTCATGTGTAGGACAGAAGGAGGACACATGATTAACCGCACAAACAAAAGCTTTCTCTCTCCATTCTGAACACCAAAATATTGTGGGCCTTTTTCTTTGAACCAAACATTACTTTTAAATACTCATTATTCATCATCGTAACGGACAGAAGCAACTTTTGACAGTGACTGATTTACTTTTGTATACAGTGGACTGAACGCGGTAATACATGATGATGGATCTATTTAAATGCTCCTTTGCAAAAAACAGTCCTGCAAATGAATGTCAACTGTACAGTTATGTGCCAAAAAAGAAATGTTCTATCACATGATTACTAAAAATGAACAGAGACTCGCACCACAGAGAGACTGAAGCAGTCACATCAGGACATATTCTCACTGTAACCATCTCTTATGTAAACACATTCTCACATTTTGCTAGAAATAACTAAATACAGACAATCCTCAGGCACTAGACAACCCAAATCAGGGTTTCTTAAACATATTTGCTGAAAGCACCCCTTTCATAACGCCAAACTGTCTGCGGACCAAGTAAGTGTGATTTCAGTTTCCCAATTTCCAAATTCTGTCAAAATCCTAAAGAGAGATCCACCAATCAGAGTAGTCTCTGTTACTATAGAAACTGCAAATGATGTCAACTAATCTCTCACACTCTAAACTTTGCAGTCCTGTTTCTTTTCCATATAAACACACACATATTATATATATATATATATATATGGGGCTGGAGCGGCATATGCTAATGCTAACCGTCTTTGCTCAGACATGCATGCTTAACAAAAACGCTAAACTGCAAGCATTTATATATGTGTGCCTACAGTCATTAATTACCAAGAATGAATCTCAATCTATTCATGCATTATAATATTTCAAGGCTGATTGAACCGAAAACAAGCCAAAATGACATTTAACAGCACAAATACTGTGCTGTAGGTTTTCTATGACTAAACAGGGTGATTTAATGAATTAAATGTGTGAGCATCGCACAGCCCAGCTGCACTATGGATGTCATGTGGGTTCACAGGCTCTACTGTATTAGATTTGACAGGCCATTTCTGCAAGCTGAGCCCTGGGGTTGGCAGAGGAGCAGCAGCCCCGGTGATCTTCAGTGCCCTGAGCGTAACACTCCTTCTAGCATTGGGTTTCTACATCCAATCATAGCTAAGCAACAGTCAGTCGAGTGAGTCCCTTTGCCCCACAGGAACAACAAATAACAAATTAGACCACTTTAATATCTCAATTGTTTCTCCTAGACATCAGTGAGATTAAACTGAGAGCAAATAGAGACTTCTGCTTCAGATTTGTCTCCTGAAAAATGTTCAGTTAGCTTATATATGTCTCCTCCAGTTTTTCAGAAAAGATCTCAACAATGTCTGTGTGCCATCAAAACCAAAAGATTTTCAATGTTTCAAACCCTGATGTCTTATCCAAGTCAATGAAAAATTCAATGACCATTAAATTAAACTGACTATCTTTAGCTGATGGCTGATTAAAAATAAAGGGCTATACAGATTTGAATAAATCTATAATAAAACAGCAAGCAAAAGTGTGACAGTGTCATTATTTTTTAAAGGGCAGCCTTCTCCAGAATAAGGACACAATTTATGTGAGCGGTCATTTGTAAATAATGGCAATAGCTTCTATTTGTAGCTCAATGCAAGCACATGGAAACTTAACAACATTTAAATAGTAAGACAGAAAACATCTATCATGCACATGTTTTTTATACACATTACTGTTCATAATTTTGTGGTCAGTAAGATTTAAACATTTTCATTCAGCAAGAATGCATTCAATTGATCAGAAGTTACAGTTAAGACTTTTCATAATGTTCCAGAAGATTCCTTAGATTCCTTTTTTAACACAGGCTCAACAAAAATATTATGCAGCACAACTATTTACAACATAAGTGTAAGAAATGTTTATTAAAGCACAACATCACCTTATTAGAATGATTTCTGAAGGATCATATGACACTGAAGTCTTGAATAAATGGCTGCTGAAAATTCTTTCCTTTTTCATCACAGGAATAAATTGCATTTTAACATATATTAAAATAGAAAACAGTTATTTTAAACTGCAATAATATTTCACAATATTACTGTTTCTACTATATTTTTGATCAAATAAATGCATCCTTGGTAAGCATAAGTGATTCCTTTCAGAAACATGAAAAAATCTTACCAATTCCAAACTAGTTAATGGTAGTGAATATACATAAAATAGTATATAATAGTATACATAATAGTATATATTTAGTACAGATAATCTTTTATGAAGTCAAATACATTAAACTACTTTCAACTGAATTATTCTTGTAAAGTATCTAACAAACTTGAGTCATGTATACCAGTGATGTAAAGTCTGGAAGACCGTATGATAAAGTGTTAGAAGAATTGAACTAAAACTACTTGAGTAAAACACCTCAAGCTGTTATGTTGTCTGACCATCAGTCCATTGTGTTCATGACTTGGTTGACAGTGCCCATAAGAAATGCTGAAGAGTGAGATGGCACTAATGAGCAATTTTCTTGGCATAATTAGGTCACTTCATTAATTATTCATCAAGCCTAAATTACAGTATGCCCAGTGCAGCAGCAAAGCCCTGAGAAAAGCGGCCTGAGTTTATCAAGCAATTATAATAAAATGTAAAATTTGGCAGAGATAAATGACAAGACAGGTCAATGAACAAGTGCCCTGGTTTCACCCCACCACTAAGAAAAACAGTATTCAAGTACCTCTCCAAACACATCAGAAGATTTCCAACTTGAATAATCTCCCCTGGAGATGCTTCAAACTCAGACTCAAGCAATTTTCCATAACCTCACTGTGAGAGTCCTCTCAGGACAATCACTTTACATTTGAATGATTTTCAGTTAAACTTCCCAAAGAGACTGGGTGGCGCCTGCTTCACATTTGAACAAGATTGACACGCTTTAATATAGCACCGAAGAGAGGAGTGTGCAGAGGGGCCCCTGCTACGGCTTCAGGTTGAAATCCTGGGAGGTTTTTACATGAGGAGACATGCCCATCTCCAGGCAGCCAGGCATGTGCTATGGAATCTGTAATAAAGAGCCAGCCGGCTGAATGCATAAAGCAGAGGAACATCAAACATTTGCCGTCGCTATCCTGGAGTTCCTGCTTTTGTGCAGTTCTGCTGTATTTCTTCCTGGAGTGTACACTTGTCTACAATATGTCTTTGGGAACATGGCACTTTAGGGACAGGAAGATAACTTGCAAGCTTGAAGTGTCCATGTTAAGGAATTTTCTTGCAATTATCATCAGCTTTGAGTTTGCCTTTGTTTATTTAGGCTCTGTTCCAAAAACTTACTAAGCTTCCTTTGCTGTCCACTACCTACACAGACAGCTTCCATTTAAGTGGCACCTTATGAGTGACCAATTTGAAAGGCTTGCACAAATAGAGACATAATTGATTTCAACAGAGCCTAATGATAGCATTTTGCTAAGTAAAGAATTTGATATTCTAATAATCAAATGAATATACAGCAAATACTGGATAAAATATAATACTATTATTTAAAATATTAAAATATTTTATAGATAGAAAGATTAACTATGAGACATAGATAGATTAATTTAACCATTTTTAATCAATATTGTGTGCATTTTCCTTCTTAAATTTGCTTTGAATACATTATGGAATCGCGTTTTCCACTTTTTTGAACAGAGCCGTAGGCATCATGGTAGACAGACTTTTTGAAATAGCCTTTGCATCTGTGCTCATGATACCTTAAAATACTGCATATGTAGGCAGCTCACTAGGTTTTGGAACAGAGCCTTAAGGCCTGTTCACACTATGGACAATGAATATAAGGATAATTATATTAGCATCCACACCAATGCATGACAGTGTTCTGTTTATTTTCAGCACATGCTGTAGTTGTATCATCTGTCTCAAGCTCTTTCAATTCCAATCCAATCAGCTGTTAATTTTTTTTTTTTTAGGGAAAATAATGGTGTGGTTTGTATTTTATAAAACGGTATCTTTATCGTTACTGTTATAGTTATCATCCTTGGTGTGATCGGGTCTTTACGGTGTTAAATGTTACACATGCAATCACATATATGCACGTTCAGACAAACACAAAAACGTACGTGATAATGAAGGTGGTGGTGAGTAACAGTGTGGTCAGCAGTCCTCTAAGGCAGTCCGCGTTCTTCCGCTGTCTCTGGTGCATTTCTCCTCCGCAGTTATCACAGCAGCGGCACAGACAAAAGAGAAGCCCCACCAGCGGCAGCAGCAAAGTGAACAGCAGTCCCAGTGCCGTGCACACCACAAAGCCGATCTCATAATAAATGACCTGCACAGTGCACACAAAACAACGTTGAACAGATTAGAAAATTTGAAATGATCAATAAATGCAAACAAATGGAGGTATTATTTGAGATGGTTTCCTTGAAGCAGTTTAAGCCTGAGCTTATCTATGGCACTTCCTGTCTGGGACAGAACTGTGTGGGCCATGCCACGTCTCTGGCAAATAGTCCGCAATGAAGTTCAGATAAATAAACTCAGCTAAGGCTTAATTTGCATCCAGTAAACCATCCAAGTTATACAGGTTTAACATTTAGGTTTAGTTCTGTGGATAAAAGGAAGGAAGGAGAGTGATTATTTAAAACTATAGTTACACTAAATGAGCACTGCATGTACAGACAGTAAAGGAATAAATCATCCAAAAATTAAAATTAGCTGAATATTTAATCACCTTTAGGCCTTCCAAGATGTAGACAAGTTTGTTTAAAACAATATAATGGATAAAGAACTAATATTTAAGCCAGAAGCAATGGTCTGAAGTTAAAAACATCTTAATGGTATATTCTTTTTATTATTATAAAACTTGCAGTCTTGTGGATTATTGTACTGTTTTTATTAGCTGTATGTACTCTCATTCTGACGGCACCCATTCACTGCAGAGGATCTCATCTACATCTGGGAAGGCCTGTGCATTTTCAGCAGGCTTTTCATTTTTGGGATAACTATTTCTTTTAAGTATTACCAACCATTTTTAAAATGAACACTAAGGAATATTTAAATGAGCAACAAAATATTTTCACAGTTCATATTTCTTTCTAAAAATGCAGAGCTTTTGCACTCTTTTTCAGGTAAAGCAAATATTCTTGTCTCCAAATCCTTCCATTAAAGGGCTTTTGAAGTGAGGGAAATTAAATCATGCGCTGCAAAATTTCCATGCCGTATGTAACATGATGGAATAATGTTAAACACTCTTTTCCATATGTTGCCACTGAATCCATTTGCACACATCTTGTGGCATTATGGGAATTTCTGAATGAGCAGGGCTGTCCCCCGGCTAGCCTGTAGATAAGCTTAATCTGCTGAATAAACCAGAGGCTTTGTCTGTCACCAAAAACCCTCACTACCCCTCAAGGGTCGAGCCATCTGATGTGCTTCTCTCGTATCTCCATATTTAAGATTTAGATTTCTTCTAGGGGACAACATCGTCCCTGTTAGCATAGTCAAACTCCTCTTACTAGGTCATGGCTGAGCTAAAAATTGCAAACAGCTTAAAATGAGTAAATCTGTGTAACTGTGATCATCTTACCAATTACAGAGATGAAAGAGAAATTGAATACCTGTGATTTTAATATAGGATGGACGAGAAAAAAAGCTAAATGAACATATTCCCAGTAATAAAAGTAATAAACTATAATAAAAGTGTAACATTCATTTAGAGCTGTGAGATCACTTCTGAAACTCTAAAGGACAATGTAAAATTACTGTGGTAACTCTCCATTTAATCCCATTTCTGTCTAGGAGAAACAACTGAAATACTAAAACTCTCAAATTTTTTTTTCTTTCTTTTAGCTATTAATAAATAGCACAGCAGCAGATTAAGGTTACTTTTTTACATGCGGAAACTTGCACCCGGAAATTTTCAGACAGCTCATATTTGTGTCTCTGCAAGCTACCGAAACTCACACATGAAACCTGTAACACACTTCTGACACGCGTTTGAGCAACAGAGCGGCTCTCTCGATCTGAATGACCAAACCAGATGAGTTCACACAGCGCGTGTTTTCCGAGAATGTGGTTGTCACTCTCGTAAATAACTGTACTATGTGTGAGCGTAACCATATTCAGGACTCAAATAAAGCACTGACAACAGTATTCTGCTGCTGTGTGAATAGGGCAAAAAAAGTATAATAATTATAGTACTGTATGTTAAAAAATCTAGTGAGTTTCAATACACTGCAATTTTTTAAAACAGTCTAATGTTCCTAAGCAATTTACATGGATGACTCAACTATGGTCAATATTAGACTGAAACAGACATGTGAATAGAATGAGTGCAAAGCTGGGTTTTATAAGGGTTAGGTGTAACTAAGGAATGAGGATGGTGAGACTTGGGTCTGGTTTGGCCCTTGACACTGCTAGCAGGACGCACACATTACCTGTAGCATCAGAACAATGTTTTCTGGCTGGGACGTGCCAGATGATGATAGGCATGCAGATCAGCAAAAAAACAAAAAAAAACAAAAACAACAACAAACCAAACCAAACCAAAACAGAACAGATGGTGAGCAAAATCAAACAGTCAAACAAATGGCAAATCAAATCACTTAAGAACTAAAAAGAACACTCCCATCTGTAATGGGAACCAGAGCCATTCTGACAGTCCCAGAGATTGAGTGAATCCATATCCATCTCTCCATAATCTTAAGTGTTAGAAGAGCAGAAGATAAAAACTGAAAAGAATGAGTGAATATGATTATAGTCCAATATTTGACAATTTGTGAATTTATCGTTATTCAGCTTTGTGAATTTGAATCGAATTTTCAGTTAAATTAATCTTAAATGACTAAATTAAGTGATGATCCTTTAATATAAAAATATACAAAATTAAATTATATCTATATCTATATATGCATATATAGTTTGTGGTTGGAAAGGTTTTTTAAAAGTTTTTTTGAGAAGTCTCTTATATTCACCAATGCTGTCTTTTTTTAAACAAAGAAATAGAGTAAAACATTAACATTGTGAAATATTTAAATATCTGTTTTCTATTTTAATATAGCTGAAGATGTAATTTATTCATGTGACGGCGAAGCTGAATTTTCCTTTTAATATGCTGATCTGGTGCTCAAGAAAGTTTTACT
Source organism: Carassius gibelio (assembly GCF_023724105.1). Lineage (NCBI taxonomy): Eukaryota > Metazoa > Chordata > Actinopteri > Cypriniformes > Cyprinidae > Carassius > Carassius gibelio. Next base: position 12,859,814 of record NC_068384.1, read on the forward strand.
ATTATCACATCTGATAACAGTAGTGCTGCTGGATGAACAGAGCATTTGTTTTAATGAAAGTTTTTTTCAACAATGTAAGTTTTAAATGTCCCTTTTGATCATATAATGTGCTCTTGCTCAATAAAAGTATACATTTTTTCAACAAATAATAAATAATACAAACAAACAAATAATATAATATAATATAATATAATATAATATAATATAATATAATATAATATAATATAATATAATATAATATAATGTAGTGCTGTTTACTGAGAAATATATATAGATAACGATAAATTGAAGTGGCTGTGCATCTCTGAACTCACATTTCCTCTCTCCATCACAACAAAAGTCGGAAAAACTGATTTATAAAATTTTGCTCCATATGTTTGTTTGTTCCCGGGAGTAAGATGCTGAAACTTCAAAGCAAGAGCTGTTGTTTAATTAAACTCGTTATTAAAAAGCAACAAATAGTTTCTTCCTTTTTTTACTACAGGCTATATTGCCAAAAGCAATTAACAGCTCTTCCAGATTAAGCGCATAATAGGGCAAGGCTCTATCCTTGGCTTTCAAATGCAATTAAAATATTGTTTCATAATAGATGCACTGAGACAGTGTCTCTTCAACTTAACGGTGGTGACTGAACTTGTAATCGTAGGGAGGTTCAGGTAGGCATGGTTGCATCCACTTACCTTCTGGGACTCGGATTGTATGGCTCCGAATTTATCCTTTGCCACTGTAATGACAAGATCTGCAATGACATTAAAAAACAAAGTCAGCATGCTGCGGCTTCTTACAGTGCGGCCACGTCAGAACAGGTTATGTAATGTTATTTCACATCCAGCTGAAAAAACAACAATGAGCCCACTGTGGATGAGTGTAACACAGTACACAATACAGGATCATCAGAGTGTTTAGCCCCCAGCTGCCTCCATCACAATTACTACAATCTTCAGAGAAAATATTAGCTATCTTCATACAAACAGACATCACAAAGTTTCCTTGGGGAGTGTTTGAGCAATAGTATGTGAGGTTTTGTATGACTGTGCTGATAAAAGTTGTATTACAATGCATTAAACATAAGACATTATTAGAATTGCTAACAGAAAAGGAAGAAGTGCTCTGTTACATAAAAATTCCTGTATCTAACTAGTAAAATATGCAGATTGTATTCAAAAACACAGACAAAGTTCATACAGTGATAGACCAAGGTTGAGTTAATGGTAAATGGACTGCATTCATATAGCGCTTTCAAAAGACCCATGGCCATCCAAAGCGCTTTACAACTTGCCTCGCATTCCTTCCGGTTTGAAGCTTCAGGTTTTCTATTCCCATAGCACCACAATCTAATAGCCACCAGCATACAACATACAGATCACCTAGATACAACATCACAAACAACAGGTGCAGTGATGGCAAACATCCCAACACACTGAAGGAACAGCCTCCTGTCCCACAGCTCATCACCAAAACAGAGGAAATGTATCTTTCACATCCCATCATAAATAAAATAGCAGAATATCAGCGCAGTGCGAATGTGATTTAATATTTTAATGATAGTGTAACTAAATCTACCATAGAAAAATTTACTAAATACATTTGAATATTTTTTGTCTTTGTAATCTGTCATTAAAATGCAATAATATATGGAGCCTCTTTATTATTTTACAGACATTTTACAATCAATCCATCCAATCAATTCCCTATGAATTACATTAAGTCCCATTCTACAATGCCCAGTTTCAATCAGAAATGTTACATTTGGAGTAGTAGGCCACATTTCTGTTAAAAGTCTCAAAATCCAGTATTAAATTGAGTTGAAAGCATCATAAGAAAACGAGTGAGAGACAGAGGTACATCCTCCACCTGTGGTATTGTGGAGGTTTTTTCGGTCCTCTATGAAGAGTAGCAAAGAGTCAATGTTCTCCACAAAATGTTTTACTTCAGCTTATTATCTCTATTTCTTCAGAGGAGGTATTCAATATGGCTATTACTGCAACGCTCAGGCCTCTAAACGAAACTAATATTTTTCTAATAATTATCACTGTACCCGTACAGACCTTTAAGTGACAAGTCTCTTATTTTTGCAATAACATGGGTCAAATTGACTTCATGCTTTTCTACAGAGATGTCCAGTGGGTCCTGAAGGCCTACTCATCTTCAAAGCCAGGCAGAAGCAGCAATCATATCATGTGACCATGAAAAAACCAGTCACTGCATTAGCCTGTCTAGCTATATTTTGCTGGTCTCCATAAGTTCCTGGTTATTTAGCATGCCCTTAATTCAAGGAAATACACATTTATTTAAATTCCTCGATACTTGATTGCCTAAATTTTGCATCATATACAACAAGGAATTAATTATACAGGAAGGAATGACTCTCTCAAAGAAAATTTCAACTCCCTAATAAGACTCAAACTTAAATTTGTCTACAACCAAAATGTACTTCATTATTGCCAAAACCCCCTAACTGCTCCACGGGTGCTGTAGCTTAAATGGCTCCACGCTGTGTGTGTGCGTGTGCGTGTGTGTGTGCGTGCTTTGGATGGGTTAAACGCAGAGCACAAATTCTGTCACCATACTTTGCTGTATGTCACTACACTTCACTTTAAAGTAAATGTGGTTGTCAGTCCCAAAAACTGACAGTGTGAACCAATTTTATGCTGATCAAGCATATAATCAAAACTACCAAGCAAAAACCATTTTAACACAGACAGATAGAGAAAGAGTTCAGTGGTCTGTGGGCAGATTGGATTGTGGATAAGGAATCAGTGGGGCACAGTCCAACAGCTGTCTCTTCAAGAAAACCCCAATTCTCAGCAAAAAAGAAAGGGCAAAAAGGATTAGCAGTGCAGAGAGGAGAAAATGAAGATCAGTGTGAAAAGCTGAAAAAAGGAGGAGTGGAGAGGAGATAGTTGAAGCGTCTCTTCTTAACCTTTACCAATCGATTGGAGCTGCAGTTTGCCTTTAATACACTCACCCAAGCACAAACACATTCGGAAATATACAGAAGCATATACTTTATCCAGCCACTGTCTGAAAACACCCTACAATCTCTTGCATTTCCCAATGCTACCCAACAGGCCAGCTGACTTCTTAGGGTGTGTTCACAGTGACAGCGATTTGGAGTGACAAAACAACTGGAAGTAATTTATTTTCAGTGTGAGACAGTGATTTGAGGCGACATGACCGGCAGACACCATTGGGGATTCAAGAAAGTTAAGCAGCGCTCAAATTTATGTGATGCAGCGACTACCAAAGCATTTAAACATTCATTTATAGTTAGGCTGAATCAGTAATTCATATTTTAAAATGTCAAATAAATGATAATCAATATAATAACCATCTGAATAGTTACTTTTAAGTGGAAACTCTACCTCTGTCTATCCTCCATCCATCCGCCCACAGCAGCACTCAGACAGTGTCCAAGAACTTTATAAAAGCTAAACAAACTGTGCTGGCAGTTTCTCAGGCCCCATCTATGTTTTCATGGTCCTCAGAATACCTCTTCTCATTTCTCTCTCTCTGACCTGGTTTGATTGGCTGTGCTTCCATTCATCTAACAGGAAGTAAACAAACTCCAGGGCTCAGTGGTAAACAAAAGAAGGACCAAAGGTGCTGAGTGACTCAAAATACCAGTTGCAGGGACACACACCTCAGTGGACACAGCTACTCGCTTTATTTCTTGGGGGTTACTTGTGGTACCCTGAGGTGATGACATAAGCTGAGGTTTTTATACTTTTTTTTGAGAGAGAGAGAGAGAGAAAGAGAGAGAGAGAGAGAGAGAGAGATGAATACGTTTATGTAATGTAGCAGAAAGTTACTGTATGGGTTGCTCTAAATGTGGCATTGTTAGTGATCTACTTTCGATTAACATTTGGTAAATGATGAACATCTGATTATGTCTTTGCATGTCAATGTGGGTTGCAGGCCTTGGGTGAAGGATTAAAAAAAAAAAAAATTGATATAATCAAGATGTTTGCTTCACGTTAATAGCCCCATTCCTCTTCCTCTTTGTTACGCTGGTTTACATTCTTTAGTAAGCAGTGGTTTATAGCAGTGGGTCTCGTTTTTCGTCACGCTCCCCACTGAAACCATTGCCAGGTCTTTTTGTCTGTAGGCCTGCATTCTGTAAAAAACACTTCAATTTATTTACAAAAAATATATATATTTTGAATTAAATAATTGTTTTTATGATTTAATTAATAAAAATGGAATTTCAAATATATGAAAAGTATATCATATAATATAATAATAATTTAGAAAAAATGATAAAACTTTTTTTTTCATCAAATGGATTGTAAAAGCAGATGTATAAGGAAATTAAAGAATGGTCATTGGTAAATATCAACTTAAAAACAAACATAAAAGTATAGTAAAAATAGCTATACAACTTTTTTGAGTTATTTTTTAAAGCAGCATAGTAAGTGCACTAAACATCATGCATTATAAAGAGGAGAAGAAACGATGCACATGCTTCATTGGATTTTGTGTACATCTTCAACACAGCTGATTTGAAAATAAGGAAGTGCAGCCCACACTTTGAGATCCACTTCATTAGAGATCAATTTATGTTTTGAATAAAATAGGGCACCCTTGTGGTACATCACATAAATGTGTATTAATTCTAGTCTTGTAATAGCAAGCATCAGGATCTTTCATCAGCACAAAGTTTTCTTTGATGCTGCCATTTTGTCTCCATCCTTCACGGCACTTGTTCCTTCCTACTCTCATCCTCCCAGCAGGATACACTCTCACACCCACGAATATGCTTTTCAGACACATCTTGGCTGGTGCAGAAGAGAGAAAGAGATTTCTTTAGAAGTATGCCTCTTTTTTTAGTAAAAAAAAAATACATTTGTAAGCCTCACTTAACATTATCATGGCATGCCCGAGACATGAAACTATCTAAAATCTCTTTTTATATCTCATCAGTTAGACCCAAGACTAATGTCTGTCAAGAGAAAGAAAGTGATTACAAATGCCCTTTCAGGGCACAAGTCTTCTGAAATGTGCTTTGAAATAGCTGAAACGATGAAATGAATGATATGTTAGCAGGCTATGGTGATAGAGTTCAATCTGATGCCAGAAACTCACTGAACATTTTATATGCTAGCTCTGCTAATGTTTAAATGTCTAGCTGAAAGAAGATGGCTAAATAATAAACCCTCTTACTGGCAGACTGTCAATTTGTCTCTGTGCATTTGAATAGCAATCATTAAACGTCAGTTAATTCAATTGTGTTATTAGTATACTTATTTTAAAATAGGAAAGTATGCTTTTGGTTTACTTTTTATGTGCTTCGAAGAAATTGGCTTTATGTACTCCTAAGAAATATACTTAAAATTACATTTAAATATACTTGACTTATACTTACAAAAAAGTCAAAATATATTTGAGCTTAAAGTATGATGTAAAGTTCACTTAAAGAAAACTTATGAGTATACTTGCAGTATAAAACTACTAAACTAGTAGTTTACTGAGACTATACTTTAAAGTGTACAAAGTATTTAATAAGTATTCTATCAGGTTATCACTTTTAAAGTTCACTTTTCGTATAATTGCATTACAAACTACAAACATAGAGGTAAACTAGTTGTGTACTCAAAGTTTGCTACTGTTATACTTAAAGTACTTTTATACACTAGAAAGTGGGCCAATTTAGTCCCAAGGAGTATTGAAACAGTACACTTTAAGTATACTAGTAGAACACTGATATTTATATACTTGTTATATAAAGTATACTTGCAAATATACTTAAACTATACTTGAGTATACTTAGTAAAATAAACTTTTTAGTTTATATATAGTACAGTATACTACTTTTTGGTAAGGGTATGCAAGTTAAGGTGGCCATAGCATCCTGGGCAGCTTTTTGCAATATAGGCAACAAGCATTCAAGAAAATCTGTCTTAAATGTGTAGTTCACCTAAAAATGGAAATTAGACGGATACAATTGGAGTGAAATTTCCTGGCTCTTCTAAGCTTTATAATGGCAGTGAATGGTGGTTGAGACTTTGAAGCAAAATAAAGCGCATCCACTTGTCATAAAAAATGCTCTACATGGCTCCAGGGGGTTAATTAAGGCCTTCTGAAGTGAATATATGAATTTGTGTAAGAAAAATATCCATACTCAAAACTTTATAAACTGTAATGTCTATCTTCTGCTAACTGTCATATGAGCAAACATGAGAAAGTGGCGTTTCAGAGGATGACGTAGCATGTAGGCATAATGTAAGCTCAGGTGAGAAGTGATGCTTGAGGAAACAAAAGAGAGAGCAAAACACTGGTCACGATTTCGAAGTACAAAACAAGGATTTTGTCAGAGGATTTCGATATAAGCCAAGAGGAGAGTCTGGTTCTCGCCAGACTAAGCATATTCTCACCGGAGCAGACACTACGGCCACATTCTATGTCATCTGCTGGAACGCCACTCTCTTGTGAACGCCACAGTTTGCAGGTCTCAAAACCTCGACCTTCTTTCAATGCCATTATAAAGATTGGAAGAGCCAGGACACTTTTAATGCCATGTGTAAATGGGCCTAAACAGTCATCTTCTAATCTCAATGGCTGTGTCTGTAAACTCGATTTTGTTTGATGCCATTGGTTCTCATACATTATATGACTGATCATGGCATGAAATAGATGACTTCAGATGATGCATGATTTGATTAGAAATATGACATACAACCTTTTATGATACTAGAAAGTAAATAACGTGATAGTTAAGACATGGTGAAGACATACATGTTGCCAACATTTTATTATTTGTGAAATGTTCTTTAAATAAAAAGCTGCAGAAATAAAAAACTTCTGCTTCTATTCGGCACAGTCACAGTTTAAGTCGGTAATAAGTCTGTTATGCTCAACAAGGATGCATTAATTTGATAAAACATTAAGATTTTGAACTATTATTACAAATTTAAATAAGTTTTCTATTTTTATATGTTAAAATGTTGCGTACAATTATAACTGCGTGACTAAGAGGATTACTGCACACACACAAACAAAAAAATCTTATCAGAGAGACAAATTTCCAAGGGCATGCTACATTTTGCTCTTGTATTCTGTTTACTGCTCCAAAAGCCTCAGGGAGATGCGCAGAGACCTGGTACAGCCAGACGTCTCTTCTGAAAGAAGCTATCGATGCTCAGCTACCAGACTGAGGCATAGAAGCTGGATAAACATGCTGTAAGAACTACATTAAAACATGACGGAGAAGAGACTCAGCTCAACATGTCAAAATCCATTAAATTCACTAAAAGAGTCAGCCCTTTTTTTCCACACAATGTGTACAGAACCAAACTGAACAACTACTTTTTATCCAGTGATATATAATTATCACAATTACTGTCACAACTCAACAGACATTCTCTTTTGGACACTGGCAGATCATTTGAGATGCCTGTCTTTCTTCCCTTTGAGCTACTTGCAGTGAAAGCAAATTGCAGAGATGGAGGTACATGTCTTGTCTCATTTGAAAATTTTGATATGGTCTGTCTCACTCTATCACAGTTGCTTCCACCTGAGCCCTTCGGTGTAGAAGTAACCTATATATTACGGTGGAGAGATTGTACAGAAGCTTACATAAAATATATATAGTTATATATGATATATAGGTGCTGGTCAAAAACAGCTAACACCAGTGGAAGTACACAATTTGAATTCTACCGTTTTTGCACTTATTTTCAGATAGTTTCTTAGGCAATCACTCTGGAGTCGGCGAAATCTAATATCACGACTCCACTGATTGGCCGAGGGCACCATATGAACAAGCTCAATCCAAAACCCTTCAATAGTGACAATCCTGAGCTGTGACACGAAAACATCTGTCATTAGTGACTTCATTATGTGAAAATCCTCAGTTGCAACTTAGTGACATTAGCCTGAGGTTTTACACACTTGTAGCATTCACACAGAGAAGAGGATCAGATGTGTTCAGAATATTCACATGAGCGAACGAGCGTGTCACTTGTCACCACCCTAATGCTTTAAAGCCAGTGTTCATGACTTTTCTTGTCTACTCCCTAGTGTCTGGTTAAAGTCCCAGCAGGTTACAGTCTGTACCTGAACATTAACAATAACAATTTGTTCGAGCACACATAATGCAAAAAGCATGCCCTGTAACCAAGGAACCAGTTACCAAGGAGAGGGGAACCCAGAGAAAAACAGTAAGAGAAAAAAAAAAAATCTAATATAAAAAAAAGAATGTGGGTAGTACAAAAAGAACTGTTCTCACTTTCAGGCCCAGTATTAATAAAAATGGCATTACATGCATGATTAAGTTCTAGCAATAGTTGGAAACCACACCAGTCTCAGGCTAAGACTGCAACTGAGGGGGATCTTCTTAGGTTAATATATGAACAGCAATTTGAGTTGCCTTGTATTCTGATACTCACTCAGGTGATTTTTGTCTGTGTGTGTGTGTATGTGAAATAAACATTTACGTGCATGATATAGATAAAATATCTTAACATTATCTGCTTTTGTCAGTTGCAGTGTAAAGGTAACAATATGTTCTCTGTGAACAAAATAAAGCCTTTCACATACATTCAAAACACACACACACACACACAGAATAAAGTATGCATGATATATCGGTCTCATATTGGTTATTGGCCAGTATTGGATTTATTTAGAACTTACTGAACGATGCTGTATATTTAGTTATTTGTGCTCATTTCTAATATGTTTACTTTTCAGTTACCTTTGGTTTTATTCTCTAAATACACTAATTTACTGTTGCATGTAATATCTAGCAAATCTTGAATGATCTTTTTTTTTTCTTACTGTACATTACAATGTGATTGTTCACTGATAGAAATGGTGTAGAAACAATTTTAACTTAGAAAGTGCTAGTCAATTTCACAAATATTTACAAAGAAATGGCAAGTAACACACTGAATAAAAAAAGAATGACATTTTCTTGTATTTTGTTGTAAAACGTACTATAATAACCTTTGATTTATTTACCAATTCCAAAAATCATTTTGAGTGTTTATTATGAAATTATTGAGATAAAATAGTATAGAATTTTAATAGCTGCCATTTATCGGTTATCAACCAACGTGAAACAGAAAATTGATTATTGTCTTACTGGTATCAGCTAGAATTTTAATATTAGTATTGCAGTGCAGAAGTGTTAAACAGCAATCAATACTCTCTCTCTATGGACATACAGAATCAGATAAAACACTGCTTAATATCAGCTTACTGATCATGGCAAAGCTGATATAAAGATAAATGAGGCTCATAAAAAAACAGTGGCTTTCTCTGATCTACTTTGGAATGAATTAATTGCACGTTTCTATAATTAAAAATGCTCATTAAACAGAACAGTCATTATAGAAATGGCTACAACAGAACACAAAATGTTAGTCAGGCCTATTGATTTTAATAAACATACATGAATCACAAATTTTTGTTGCATAAACTTTGTAAAAAAAAAAAAAAGTTGAAAAAGCAAAGAAAAAAAAATCTAAATGAAGAGTGAAATTCTACTGGCATATACATCTGAAACTTCCTCAAGGCAATAAATGCGGCAAAGAGGCTAATTTCAGCTGGGAAATGCTAGCAAATCGTGACATAATTACTAGCAATCTCCCTCTTGTGCTGTGAATTTATGGTTAGCAGATATGCCAATTTGTATGAGGAAACATCCGCATCTGTAGTATTTGTACATTATAATTAATACACGCTCTTAACTACAGCCCACATGGGATGAATGCTTGAAGCAGTGCTAAATTAGATACAGTAGAATGTAATGGAAGAAATGAATGTGTGAGTGAATATATGGTTTCAGATTGTTGGTGTGTGGGACAAGTTTTGCAAACAAAACCCGCCTACAAAGAGAGTAAAACCTGAAATCACCTGCATTTTGGGAAACAGCCAACCATAAGGCTTGACCGTTCAAAACGTCTGGGTCAGTTCTTTAAAAAATATTAATTATTACTTTTATTCAGTAAGGACACATTAAGCTGATCAAAACTGACAGTTAAATTTACACTACAAAAGATCTGAAATTTCTATTCATCCAACCCTGAAAAGACTAAGAAATTCATTATATTTAAAACACCAAAGTTTGATTGAATTCCAATCAGGTGACCATGTAAGTCTTTGTCCTGCTTATACTTTGGTTTTCAACTGATTTTTTTAAGAAAGGAAATTTAGCATTTAGCATCGCTGCATTACCTACCTAAAATGACAGTTAGGAAACAGCGAATATCAAATTTCTCTTATTATTCTCTTTTATTTCCTTATCACTTCTCATTTTCTTTTGTATTTCTCCTATTTTTAGATTATCTTTGCTAATTTGATCTTTTCTTCATTATCATTGTTCACCAGTATCGCTCTCCAGTAAATCTATATAATCCTATCAGCCATCTCACTCTGCCCATAAGGGACTGCTCTGGTTTTTCCAGAAGTCCCAGTGACGTACCTCTGAGCCACCCTCTCCTCTTTTCCCAGTCGGGATGCCCTCTCACCTTTTCCACAGCATGGCAAACTCCCCGACCTCATGCCCGTGACATTCTAGAGTTAGCTGGAAATGTCCCAGTATGACTACTTTCTGTTAACCAGTTATCCAAGGCCACTTGTAGGTGGAGTAGGTTATCTGTTGCATCCGTTTTGGTTAAAAGGGATGTATGAAGAGGAATCAAATTGTCCTTGACCTTGTACGAAAACGGACCCTTCATTAAACAAAAACAACGTTCAAAAAGTTTTTCCTAGCATCAGAATCCCAAAACACAAGCCTGCATTTACACATCAACAACGCTTATAGGGTGACCCCACCGAGTCACAGCGATGTCATAAAGAAGCAGCATATTAGGTACTCCTAAGATGAACCAGTAAAAATAATAAGGATAAAATATGCATTAAAAAGTTTAAAGAAAAGGAAAGAAATATAAAATGTGAAATCCAAACTTGTCAGTCTGCTTGTGGCACCTGCTGTTCTACTTACTAAGAGCCCCAACATTAGGAAAGGCAGACTTATTTTTTTTTTACAAAGACCCCTGACTGTTACAATCGGCCCTTAACAGCTTGAACAACACATTTTAGCACAGAATGGTGAATCTGTGAATTCAAACTATATCAGCCATAGCTTGTGGCTAAAGCAGGAATAATAAAAATACAAATTCACTTTCTGACAGTAGGTGGCATGTATGAAAAAGGGGGGATTCCTCTTTAGGTGGTTCTAATGGGGGGATTTTTTATATTTTATTTGAGATGGGAGTTAGGGTATTTTTTAGACATATTTTGAAACTACAGTCATCCAACCTAAATGTTTCATCACCTAGTGTATTTGTGTTTTACAATTTATAATGTTGTTGATTAATATTTATATTGTGAAGAAGATACTTAAAAAAAAAAAAAAAAAACTTTGATGTCAAACTGTGAATTTAATTTATTTTAACTAAAAAAGACAAGTTAGCAGTCAGTAATAAAATAAGAATAACTAAATGTATGGCTGCGCAATTAATCATATTTCTAATAGCGATTTTAATTATGAATACCACAATTACGTAATCGTTCAAAGTGGCAATTAATCAAAGTCCACTTATGTTATTCTGCGTGCTTAAGATCTTTCTACATGTTATCTTAAGGTTTTTTTTTACATTATTAAACTTTTTGTTTTAGTATAACATTATAATACCTTTCATATTTTTACTTTTTTATAATTTCAAGAAGAAACAAATCCGATGTATAGCTGACATTTGAGGATTAATACTGTAGAAATGCAAAAAGCTTTTCAGTTACAGTGTTTTCAGTTTGTTTATTTTCGTAAAAAAAAAATACAGCATGCAGTTGCATCAAACAACGGTACAGTATAGACATCATTCAATTTAAATTGTGATAATCATAATAATCACAATTTTAAAGGAATAATCAACAATTATGATTTTTGTTGTAATCGTGCAGCCCTAGATAAATGACATGCAATTAAATAAAAATAAAGAAAATAAGAATAATGTAACTACAAGTAAGTAAAGATACAAATAAACAGTGATTTTTAGGTAGGTCTAACAATAGTATTTATGTACATAAATTGAATAAAGTAATGATATGTAAAACAGCATTGCATATTTGATTGTTCTAATTACAGATTAATCTTTATCAAAGTTACAAAAGCTATTCAATCAGGAGCAGTGAGTGATTTCTTTCGTTGTTGCTGTTTGATTAATATTAAGAAAGTGCTGTCACTTTAAGAGAATACAATCCAGTGTATTGATACAATACATTCAGTCAGCTGGGTCTGTTATAGGATACTTCCCAATATGGGCATTTTGACAATTTTTGTTTGAATTGTCCCATTTTAACAATACTTCAGAGAAACCTTAATACTTTTGAGTGTTCTGCGGCACAGGTTTGCGTGCACTGGATGATCATACACACAATTCTTCTTACTGGGCATACATGCTCACATCCTCTGAGAAACAGAAACATATATTAATCGATCCCTTTGTTTTAAGTGTTATTTTTAGCAAATCATATTACAGATGTTATCAGATTAAAGTTGAACCGCAGTCCCAGTGCATGCCAAACCGCATGTGGAGAACTTGTACGATTCGTTTTTTTCCGTTAACCATTCCATATATGTATGAGGTGCAGAAGCAGCATGAACTCATTTTGCTTTCGCACAGGACGCATTTGCAGTCCGCTCCTGATCTGCATCCACACTTATCCATTATTTTGATTTCAAATCCAAACGTTGTTTGTGAAAATACTTTTTCAGCATTGTGATTCTGTTTTTTCACAGTACAATAGGCTAAAACAATCTTTCATAGACAATCACTTAATATAACTCAATAAATATAACTTTTTTTTTTTACCTGCACATACAGGTATGCCATCTATTGTTGCTTATCTAAAATTGCACTTTTCCTTGTTTTAAATCTAGAAAATTTTCAAAAAGCCATATGTTGACCGTGAAACAGTACACATTAATTATATGCATTCATTGTTTAATTAGTAAATTTCCAAATCGTTTAGGCGTGCTGCATTGTGATTGTTTCGGATAGCATACTGCGGTAGGTCGGTGCCGCGGAAAGTCGTGCTATAAAGCTTGGCCTACCTAAAGTAAATCTTTTCAACCTATTTTTGTAATACAATTCAGTACCATTATGATACTGTATAGGCCGACTGGGACACAAGTTTAAGAAATAATTGTGATATACCTACCTATTAATGACCAACCCTATACATCTCCAGTTATGACCCCTTTAAGAAAATCTTTTGGATGCACAAAAGCATTTTTTAAATGGTCAGAGTCTTTGCAAAGACTCCTAGCCTCTTTGCCTTGGCTAAAAGTGGTTGTATAATCAAGGGCCGTATAGCTCAGGTTTACTGCCAGTCTTTCACTGCTCTTTCTCTCTCTCTCAGTTTAGGCCTTTGTTTCCCTCTCTAGAGAGAAATCCAACCCACACGACATGCTGGAGAGAGAAAATAACAAAAAAAAAAAATGTATTTCATTCAGAGGCTACAGCAATCCCACTTTCCTCTCAACAATGCTGCAGAACAGAACACCTGAAGCTTTTGCCTTCTGACAGCCCATAATGCCATGCTACCATGAGGAATCGGAGGAAAACGCTCACTGGGGTTTAAATGTAAATGTGACCGTCACATTAGCAGCAGGAACGGTTAAGTTATGACAGTGTAAATCTGGAGCTCTCCACAGAGGCTTACCATCAACAATATACAAAGGCACTAATAGGCTACACAAATACAGCTGCCCAACAACATATTTGGACAATAAGACACACGTAATATATGAATTTAATTGAACTGATGATAACACAATATCAAACCAAGCGGCATCTGTAAACAAATACTGGAGCTTTTCTCAATTATGAATTCAAAATTACTTTTATAATTAATATTTTTAACCAAAATAGTCTCTAGGTAATTTTAGAGACTGTGTGAAGTCACTTAAAGTAATAATGCCTGGTTTACCCATTACAATAGTCTATATATAACTTAGCATGGTTGTTAGATGTGTTATGTCACTGTAAGACAGCTATGGTTGATCTGTCAAGTAGCCAACATTTTGACCTGGTCATCATTACGTAATCAGTCTTGAAGATTCACACACTACAGATGTCTATAGCCAAGACTGTCAATTTGGCTCAACAGCCACAAACAGCTTGAAATCCTTTTAAAGTGGTCTTGTGAATCAGCTGCCAACCAGAACCTCAGGTAAAGTACACCAAAGGTGACTGAGTATGTGTGTGGGTGTATGTGTCTATCTACAGCACAGTCGGGCAAGATTTAGAGCAGCTACAAGCCCTGCAGCTTAAGCACATCCACACAGGAGCGTATCTGCAGCAGTGCCCAGCTCTCAGATAAGGGACTACATACCGCAAATAACCCTTTTGGGATGACATGCTTATTACAACTAAGCCAGGACCAGAGAGTTTAAGCGGTTAACACGTCCAGAAAGAATCTGCATACTTAAAAATACAGTTTATTTATTTTTTGGGTGAAAACTGCAGGAGTCAATATGGTCAAATGTGTCCAACATCAGTTGGATAATATATAATTTAGTTAGTTGTGGTTTTAAACTACTCTTTATGGTCAGAACATAATAATCACTAAGTCTTTTATTTTTGATAGAGGAACATTTTTTTGTAATTTCTGCATGTTCTAATGAGGGATATTGTTTCAATTGATCGTTTCATCAAACAGGTTTGTGCTGCCTGACTTTGTCTATCTTCAGCACAGTTTGCAGTGTAGGCTGTAATATTCATATTACATTTTTGTCTCTTAGAAATATACATCTGACAGTAGCTTTAGTTGACAGCAGTAGTAGCTTAAGTTAGGATGCAGATGTAAAATTATGTTTATTATCTCAAACAGTAACATCTGTAAAAATCGTAAAAACCTTTATAACGGTGAAATTTTATTATTTTGAGTTTTTTTTAATTAACCCTTGGTCTTTATGTGTAGCATACATTTATATTATGATAACAGTTAAAACCACACACAGAGAAACTCAATGCCATGGTAAACATGTAACTAGGGCTGGGCGATATGGAGCAAAAAATATATCTCGATATATTTTGCTATATCTCGATATACGATATATATCTCGATATCTTTACAGGAAAAATAACCCCCAAAAAACTACTGCAAAAACAAATATGGCAAATATTACATGTTAAGGGGCCTATGAAACATTTTATTTTTTTTCTTCACCATATGTTTTATTGTTACCCAATTCTGTGTTTTAGCATGTGCAATTATTTAAATGCATAAAAACAACTTAATTAGTTAAAAACCATTCTTAAAATAGCCTTATGTGAAATGTTTTTTTCCCTTCAGAAATTCTGTGTATTGACATTTTTCTGATTATCAAATGAAGGCATAAAACATTCATTTAATTTATCTTTTAATTATTTAAAATTAAGCAAACTTTATTTTTTGGTAAACAAAGGGGATTTACTATTAAAAATAAAACATGGGAGAAATGTTGTGTGATTATTCCTTATAAAATTATGTTCGTTTCATTTTAATAGTAGTAGTATTGGGCTATCTGTACAATAGTAATAGATTTCTGTCAAATACTTTTATTTTGACGGGTTTACCTTTACAGTTCTGTGTATGTGATACCACAGTCTATGATGTGATATGAGCTAGTCTAACTCAAATCAAACGGTCAGATGCTCATGAAGTGACTCTCAGTGCAGTTCTGGGGATGTTCCTCATGTGTTCACGTCTTTATTTAGAGAGAGGAAAGACAATGAAATCAGCGCGAGCGTTATGCGAGCTTCCGTGTTTAATGAATGAAGACGCGCTTCTGCTCCATTCGTTGGCACAGACACGCAGAACATGCAGGATTCATATTTAAATAGACTTTTCCGGGTTAATATTTGCAGATATTAGTCCATTTCGCGATTTGATGTAAGTGCATGACCGACTTTTGATTAATTCATTTTAAATTTGACCAATTCCGTGACATTCCGCGTTAAACTGTAAATTCAATTTTTTATGACTGGATTCCGCGATTCCGTCCGCGTTTCATTGGGCCCTACAGTAGACATCTGCCTGCCGTTCGCCCTACGCCTTAAAACTGAAGTATCTCCATATAATTTTTTTTTTTTTGACTAGTTCTCTACACGCGAGGTGAGAGGGGACAAAAGCAAGGAGGCGGGGGGCGAGCGAGCGGGGGCGAGCACAGCACAGGGAAGGCAAACAAGCAAAGTGGCGGAATCAGAATATAAACAATATATCGATATATACGATATGTCAAAATCCATATCGTGTTTAAAAAATATCTCGATATATTTTAAATATCGAGATATCGCCCACCCCTACATGTAACTACTAGGTATTTGAAAAAACAGTAGTCTAAATGATACAGCTTATACAGAACGATATAGCTTGAATCACAGAAATGCTGGAATTAAAATCCATTACTCATTTAATACATTTAATGTTTACATTAACAAGAATTATAACATTTTAATATCCAACATTTCTGCCACAATACCATTTTGCAGTTAGTGTTACAATAGTAAATACATGGAAAATTATGGCGATTTGTAGATTAAAAAGCCTTCAGTGTGAACTGTGTTTCTCCTGTTTGATAGTGGATTCATCTGACTTTAAAGAGCAGGTCATATGGTATTTCAAAGTGTCCTACTATTGTGTTGGAGTCTTCTAAAACAGGTTTAAATGCATTGACGATCAGAAAACATTGTAATTTTATCAGAATTTACATTTAATATTAGAATCATTTTACATTATTTTAAGAAACAGCCAATATTCACCACAAAATTTGTGTTTTATTAAGAACACTGGAGTCATGAGAACATGTGCGCCAGCTTCCTCCACAAACATCAGCAATACTATCTGCATTCAAATATGTGGACGATATTTCAAGCTGCTTATAAAATAACAATCACAGTCTGGAATACCGCTATTAGTGTACACTGCATTACAAATTCATATTTTGACAGTCCCTCTATTCTATTCTATTCTATTCTATTAAATATTATTTCTATTTGGATTTATGTCCAAGTTACAAGTTGTTCATCAGAATTGAATAAATTATGTTCATTGCTTTTTTAATGCTACCTCTAAAAATAACAGCCACAGCCTTTAAATATTACTCCTTTGAGGAGTTTCAGACATGAATATGTAAGGCAGGGCTTGTTGAGTTGAGTCAAGGAGGAAAAAGAATGGAGGTCAAGCAATGAACTTTCACAGTGAAATAGATCGGGTAAGGAGAAAGGAAAAAGGAGAAACAGAGATGGGAAAAAGTGCAATTTCTAATTTCCCCTCAGTCTCAGTGTGGCATTGCTACCTCTAGAGATGTAGAGAAGCAAAGGGGAGCACAACAAGCTGGCAGCCCACAGATATGCCACACAGGATGCCATCTGCAATCAACACTGGTGCTCCATCCTTCAGCATCCCTGCTGGCACAGATCTGAACCAATTCTATGTGGCAGACATGGACATCAGACTTAAGGTGCTAATATTTGCAAGTTTAAAATTGCACTTCGACTATATTAAATTATACAACACCAAAATCTCTGTACAAGTAACTTTCACCTATTTGCGGGTAAAATGTACTGTATAATTGTCTTAGTTGTCCTGTGCTTAAACAAGGCTCTGTTAAGATCTACTAAAGCACTGCACTTCCCTCAGAAAGAATTGGATATGTGTACCTCATATAACACTGCAGCATTCAGACATATGTAGGCCAATGGGAGAAACTCAAACACACTCACTAGAATACAGTTATGTTACCCTGGTAACTGCTTCCACTGCAAGTGTCATCCTCAAATGGACTGAGTCAATTAATTTTGGATTGCTAGTTTTGGGTTCTGTCGTATATCCTGATATGGACTGTGAAGGGTGTTCACATTACGATAGCATAACTGATTTTTTAAACACTACTGTACTTCAAAAGTTTGGGGTCGGCATGATTTTTAATGTTATTAAAATAAGTCTCTTCACTCACCAAAGCTATTTTTTTTTTTATTAAAAATACTGAAAACTGTTATATTATTAACCATTATTACAATTTAAAATAGCTGTTTTTTTCTACATAAATATATTTTAAAAAATGTAATTTATTCCTGTGATACAAAGCTGAATAAAAAGTATATATATAAAAAAAAAGTTTATAATTGATTCAAATTAAAATAGATATACTATAACATTATAAATGACTTTACAGTTACTTTTGATCAAATTAAGTAATTTCTCCAAATTTGATGTGCGATTAATTTGATTAATCAATCACCACATCATGTAATTACCTAAATAATTTTAATCGTTTACCAGCCCTAAAAATACTTCATCATATCCCTACTTATTATGTAAATACAACTAAAAGTAATCCATGTATGTGTTATATAATCATTACTCTGGATTTTGAGTGTCTAGACACAGCAGTATTGGCTCAACCAATGGTGCGAGTTTGGTCAGGAATATCTGTTTGTGCAATCAGTGGCAGATGGCGAATTTTTTAGAAATCTGTATAAAAAAATAAAAATTCATTAGTTTGGTGATGCTGGTGCTGCAGAAATCATATGCTTCATCTTAAAAAAAATTGCTTTGATGAGCAAAATAAAATAAAACATGACGCACAGAGAACATAAAGAGACCGAAGGTGGTAGTCAGACAGCTAGGTCAATGCCTGAGAACAAGGAGCTTCCCAAGTGATCTCTAATTTATTTCCTGGCAATATAACTCTGAAAATAGAGACCCTCCAACTGAGCAATTAATAGGCTATTACTAAACTATCATCCCCCAGCGTCCTTTGATCTTACAAATAGTAGTTTCGTAGGTCTAAAGACATGGTTTCTTTTAAAAGAAAGGGGGTTACAATCACACACCAGTGTCCTTTCTTTCACTTATCAAGGTCCGTTCAGATTTAAGGATCAAAGGATTTGAGCATGTCTGACCAGCTTCTTAAAGGGTTAGTTCGACTGAAAAAATTATATATATTACTCCCCCTCAAGTCATCCTATGTGCATTTGACTTTCTTCTTTCAGAAAAATCCAGTTTGAGTTATATATAATGTCTTTGATATTTCAAGCAGTTTAATGGCATTCAGCCGGTGTTGCAGTGCTTCAGTCCAAAAGAAGTTAAATAAAAAGTGCCCATCCTTAACAGGGCTGTGTGATTTATCGAAATCATCATATAATCACAATTTGAGCTTGTGCGATTTCTCAACCGCTTTATAGAATGATTTTCCGCTGCCCAGACCTCCTGCAGTATGCTATGCTAACCAATCAGAATGCAGCATGTCGACTGGTGAGAGCAGAACAGACGGGGCATACAAATGTAACACCAGGTTCACACACTCCATGTGTGGTGCATATGCGGTGTGAATTTTTTCCGTGCCCATGTTAACGGATCAGAGCGTTTGCACTGCACGCAAGGCAATAATAGATGGCACACGTGGAGGTAGGTAAACAAGGTTATAATTATTGATTTTAAATGTGAATGTCTATGAACGATTGTATTACTGTACTGTAATAAAACAGAATCACAATGCTAACAAAGCATTTTCAGAAACAACATTAGGATTTTAAATCAAAATATTGGATAAATGCGGTGTTTGTGGTAAACAGCAACATATCAGGAGCGGACTGCAAACACGTCCTGTGCGAAAGCAAAATGAGTCCAAGCTGCTTCTGCACCACATACACATACTGTATGCAATGCAGACAGAGTACATGTGAACCAGGCACAACAAATCTATTTCAACACCTGAGGCAATATGTCTAGACTTTTTGGAACACCTATACTTAGTGATTATTTTGCCTTACATCTGTTCTAGAGACGTTACAACTTTTGATAAAGCTCTAATTGGCTTTATTGTGGAAATATGTTTCAAATTCACACTGAATGCATGTCAAAATAGTGATTAAAATCGAAATTGCAAAACTGATCAAAGAAATCACGATAGTTTTTTTTTGTTCATATCGCACAGGCTTAATCCTTTATAAGAAGTGTTTCACACAGTTTTGTAAAGAAGAATGTCAGAGGATTTCGATAGAAGACGAGAGGAGACTGGTTTTCACTTGCTAAAGTTAGGAAACTTTGCCTCCTTTATTGTTAACAAACGTTGGTTTTCACGAGACTCACTGGCGCATGCACAAAGCTGACCACATACTTCATCTGCCTGGAGCTGCTTCTGTGTACAACTGTTGGCGCAAGATAGATTAAAGTGATTATTAAGTTTTGAATGGGTGCTTTTTATTTAACTTATTTTGGACTGATGCACTGCAACACCTCTTGAGTGCCATTAAACAGCTTGAAAGATCAAAGACCATTTCACACCTACTAGGATGATTTGAGGGCGAGTAATTTATGGGCTAAGTTTTATTTTTTGGTGAACTAACCCTTTAAATCAGTTCAAGAAAACTCCCTTGAAAAATCCATGCTATGAAATTACTTCTATGCCTGACACAAACATATGTAGTCCCAGAGAACAAATCAAGCACTTATGGAGAGACTGTTGCAGTTGTATGGCTGTCTCTTTCTTGCAAATCAAATACAGTGGGATGAATTATCATACTGAAGACCTGTCAGAGAGCTTTTTATCATTCTAATTAATTTGCCACAAGGCTACAGCTGTGGCTATTTTTATTTGAGAATGAAAGGGGAAAAAAAAGAGAAGGGGAGAAAAGAAAACAAAATGCCGCCAGTGCTGCATGTGTTCAGAAGACAGATGCACGGATGATTTAGACCTACTGCTAGAGGGGGATCATGACTAGATGAGAAACAAGCACGCTGCAGAAAAACGAAGGATTTATAACCACTGGAAACAGAAGAGCACATACAAAACAGAATGTATGTGATGACAAGTACTGCACAACAGCAAAATCTATATGTACTTGGTGGCTACTATATTTGATAACAGAAAGCGGTTCCCAAACTTGATGCTGGAGGACCCACAATAGTACACATTTTTGGATGTCTCCCTAATCAAACACCTGAGGCAACTCATTCCTCTAGGAACCGGGTTATATCCACCTGTGGCAGGCTGAAGAAAAAATAAAAAAAAATAAAAGTAAAAGAACAGCAACATATGGCATTCCAGATTAGTGTTTTAGCTCATTAGGACAGTGACTCACAGGGTCACATAATCTTAAAATTTAACAAATAATGACAAAGACAGCGGAGGTGGAGAAAACAGCAGACCAACTGTGCTCTAGCCCTCACACCTCTCACACCTGAAGCGTCTGCTCGTGATATGATAGATGTAGTTGAAGAAATGGCAAGCATTGGGGTATATAAAAATCACCTGATTCAAATGAATAATCAAGAGTAGAGAAATATGAGATTTGAGGTTTCTTGTGGTGCTCAGACGTTCAAGAACATAAGACTCAGCTCACCTTCAGGAAACGGGTTGGGCTGAACCACATAAAGGAAAGCGTGCATCATGTTAAATAAAATCCCAATGGCCCCAGGCTCGTAATAGGCGACGGTATCGTAAACTCCGGAGGGCACGAATCCGAAATCCAAAGTTCTCCTCGCTGGAGTAGCAGGAGCACCAGAATGCCTGTCCTGGAGTTCCCCAGACGACAAACCCCAGCACAGAAAAATCAGAACCGTTTTCCACATCATGATTAGTTATAGTTGTTTTAGCAATTCCAGGTGATATAAGTGGAATAAATTCTGGGTGTACTATGAGGAGCGATTTCAGAAAAAAAACAAAACAAATGCAGGTCTCAAGTCCTGCTGCTCGGCGAGCGACTCATGATGATCATAGTCCCCAGGCGGGGAGCGGCTCCTGCAGGTTCATGGTGCGCCTCTCGGTCGGACGGTCACTCAGATGCCACACGATAAAAACACAGCTGATGAGCGTGAGACGGTGAAGTGTAGGTGGCTACAGGCTCTCTGCGCGCGCATCCCCTCCCGTGTTAACGGTTTTCTCTCCGGAGCTCGGTGCTCCGCCTGTCGGGTGCTGAAGAGGATATGAGACGCGATTATTTACATATATAAACGGATTTCAATCATCATTAAACACTCAACAGCAAATGTTCGCAGGATATTGTTACCGTCAACATTAAACCAAAGGTTTTATCATACGGTTACAGTAGCATAGCCTAACATTTTTTTTTGGAATGGATTATTTATACATTTTATTAGGCTAAATAAATTATTTAGTTCGAAGGGACGCTGCTATTAATATCTTGGGATTTAGTTTTATTGGATAAAATGAATCACCAATTTAACGTTTTTTTTTATTTTTATTATTCTTCGAAGCCTGTATTTGTCTCACTTTATATTCAGAATTCATACTAAAAGGTAATATGGTCCAGAATGCTCTTCAAATGCCAAAGAAGAGTTGCCTTATTACATTTTTATGCACTATTTCTTATCAAAAGTTGCCTTGGTAAACATAGCTGAACCACAATGGCAACCATTTGACGCTAATTTAAGCAGACTTCAGAAGTTCACCTGTTTGATCTCCTTCATATTTATTTTGGTTTACTGCATTAACATTCATTAAGATACAAGTATCTTGGTGGAAACTGATTGTCATGGTACATTTTTTTTTAGGTTTTATTTTACTTATCTTTTCTTATAAAATACAAAGTACTTATAAAATCCTAGACAGGTGTCCTGGAACACAATGGAACAACACTGACAGACTAACATCCATAATAATGTTGGAGGCTGAGCAGAGCATCATTCTGGATCAGCGTCTTTCATTGTTCCTGTCAAACAAACACAGTCCTACCACAAACTATTAGCTACCTCTAAAATCATAGGGAAATGAGAGGATTAATGAAAATATTGTTCAAGCCCTACCCTGATTTTTATTAATGGGAATATTGGTGAAACCAGGCACAGAGTCAAGGTGCTGCAGTGGAGCGACTATTATATAAGCAACACAGGATTGAAAACTTTTGGATGTTATCTGGATTTGTTCAGCATTTCATGTGTAAGTTCACAAACTGAGTGGGCTCACATCTCTTACATGACTCATTTTTCCCTGATTAAGCCATCAAATGCATTAAAACAAACAAGAACAGAAAGCAGGCTACTTCATTTATTTCAATCATAATTAAGCTTCATATGCTTATAATATAAAGACTACGTTACACTATTAAACCATTAATATCAGTCTAGTTTAATTTGACATGATTGCCATTATATTAGTTACCATCCATTGTCACTGTATGCTACTTATTACTTTGCAAGTAAAAAAATCTACTGGAATAAATCTACCTGACTACAGCAAGTCATTTCATTTAAAACCAGGCATGTTATTCCTTCACTATATTCGGCGAAACAACGGCTTAATTCATAAAAGAATGTGAGGGAGGTTCAGAATGTTGTGTGTACATGATATCAGAGCAGGAATTCACTTGAATACATTCTCATTCTAGCTGTGGATTAAAGGATTCTGTGAAGAATGCACTGGCTGCAGAATGTTCTGTGTGTCAGACATTGCTGAACAAAGACAAAATCCAACAGTGTCAAAACCCTGATGGTCTGTTTGGACAAGAAATTATTCTTTTCCGACAAGGCAAGCAGTACAAAGACAGATCACCGCGGTCACATCAGAGGGCAACCACAGTGTTAACAACATAAATACATCAAAATAAAACACCATTTAATATCTAAATGGCCATATACAGTTGCCTTAGAAACAACCTACTGCTCTACCTCCTCCGTGTTTACGGCATGTAGGTATCTGGAGGTCTTGATGGAGAAGGACAGGGAGGTTTGTGGTGGGTGTAGGTGAGATAAACTTTACCTCATACACATGGAAATGGAGATGGAGGCGGCTGAGGGCGAATTTACCAGCTGTCTGTCACTGTCTGTGAATTCTGTAGGAGAAAAGGTCACAAAGCGGCAGATATTACTGTCTCAGGATGTCAGATTCGTGGGTGCAGTTTAAAACCAGAGCATACCATGGAGAATGCATTCTGTCTGATAAAACTAAAAGGTGAATAAACACAGTCAAATACTTGCAATATGAAGACCAGTCACAGCACCAAACACACACACACCTTTCTGTATAAATTCATGTAAAACGTGGCAAAAATTACAAAATTTTAATTAGCTGCACTCAAAACAGTGATGGTATACCATAAAAACAAATGGTTTAGTCTTTAACATTTATGTATAAAACTACTTTTTAACACACACATATATATATATACATACATATATATATATATATATATAGACAACAACCTGTGAAACCCTGTTGAGAATCTCTCCAAAAATGGTCATTTGATTTTTACAATGATAAAACAAATTACAATAAACTGAAATGCAAACTATGCATATTTCAAAACATGGCAGGAACACTTCTATTAAGGTTTTCTCAAAAAACATTTCAGTCAAAAGAGAATGACGGAATATCAATTTTTCTAGTCCTTTTGGCACTTGGCACCTTTGCACCTCACGTCTGTGTACTGGAGGTAAACTCTAGACAGACTCAGATTGACATTCAATCTTCTTCAATGCAAACTCAACATTATAAAACAGTATCAACATGATATTGAACTATTAATTACTGGATAATAATTTAATTACATTTAAAACATGAATTATATCAAACATTAGTCTCTCAGCATAGGATTGGTCACAGATGATTTGAATTTCAAAATACACAAACAATGTGCATCCAAAAAAAAAAAAAACTCATTTTTTTACATTTCATATGAAACAGTTATCTGCTTTTTCATAGCTGGTGTAAACATGTTAATATCATACTTAAAAAACATATTCTGTACAGCTTAAGACAATGTGGTAAATCAGTGCAAAGTTAAGTCAGCTGGATTGGCACCATGTATATTATACAGAGCTGGATTATCAAGCAGCCTGGCATTAGGGCAGCCAAATCTTCCCTTTCTGGGCGAGATTCATGAGTTTTAAAGAAACTTTTAAGAAGGAAAAAAAAAAAAAAAAAACACCTGTATCTCACCAATACAGACTTCAACTGAAACAAATAATACTAGCTTTACTAGCTTTAAAAAAAACTATTGCCAGACTTATCAAGTCTACTGGCAAACCCGTTTAGCATATTATCGAAGCAAAAAGTGTGTGAACACATATACAACTTTATCTGTTTATTATATGAATCAATATGAAATTGCTCTTTTTTTTTGTAAGAGTTTAAGAAACTAATAATACAATATATGGTTTTTAGCTTCCACTCAAAGACAAATTTCTATTGGGAAAGATCTAGTTTGTAAGAAGTTCATACCTCTTTTATTGTTCAAGATTTTCTGTCTCTGTTAAAATGGAGACAGACATATCTTAAGCATCACTGGATTCTGTGCCATGTTGATATGCCTGACTGCCAAGGGCGAAGAGACTCTGTTTTGATTTAAAACGCTTTACGTACAATCTCTGCCTCCTTTGAAAGATATTCCACAGGAATAGAAGCAGTGAGATTTAGAGATAAATCGTAGCAACCTCTGAAGAACTCACTCGAAAGTCAATTACTGTATGTCAGACTCAGACTCTGAGTCTACTCCACTTTAGTTCCTGAGCAGTTATTATGGTGGTGGGGTTAAAGTTCACCCGATTCGGTTGCCGCATATTGTGAAGCGGTCAATCTCCAACAGATCTTTTTTGATGGTTCTGTGTTTAAGTTCAGAAGACTGTGGTGTCTCGCTACTGCTCTCCTCTGGTTTAGGAGGAGAATCTGGGGGCTGATCCCGGGTCACCTCAGTTACAGGAAGTGGAGCCGGGGGAAAAGGCTTCGCTCTTGGGCTCGGCTGCTTGGTGATAGAGGTGGAGGGTCGCTGCACTTTGGGCTCAGCTAAAAAGAAGTAAAGAAACAAGCAAAAAAAAAAAAAAAAACTTTGATTCAAAAGATTCTCCTCAGCGTGCACACACACACACAAAATAACACGAGTTTGAGAAACTGACAGAATGTCTGAACTACTGAATAGCCAAAACTGGTGTTACCTGAGGGTGGGGGAGATTTGGTGAGGTTGGCTTTCTTGGGAGTTTGTTTTGAGGTTTGAGCAGTCGGTCTTTCAAACAGTTTACCCTCCATGTTAGCTTCTTTCACATAGCGACAGGACTTGCCCAGAATTACTATATTATTCAACACTTTCATCGTTATCAATCTGCAGAATCAGACCAAACAATCAAAGAAATTTAATTAAAACCAGCAACTACAATGGCATAATCATGTGTTGTGAAAAATGTTTCCAAAATGTTACCAACTGCTCTACTATTACAATAAATTAAGCATAAAAAATATATATATTTTTTTTAATAAACTACTATTCATAAGTTTTGTTTTGGAAAGTTTTTGAAACAAGTCATATGTTCACCAAGGCTGCACTTATCTGGTCAAAAAAAATACAACACTATTGTGAATATAGTATATTCTGAAATTATATTGGAATTTAAAATATCTCTTTTTTTATTTATTTAAATGTTTTTTTTTTTTTCTGGTGATGGCAAAGCTGAATTTTCATCAGCCATTGCTTAAGTCTTCAGTGTCTTATGAACCTTCAGAAACCATTCTAATATGGCAATTTGGTGCTATCGAAACATTTCTTACAGTTTTTTTAACCTTAAAATCTTTGTGGAAATGTGATACTTTGTTTTTCTTCAGGATTTCCGTTTATTTGAAACATTATATTATATTTGAAATATTATACGTCTTTATACCTCTTTTTATTATAAGTCTTTACTGGCACTTTTGATCAACTCAATGCATCTTTGCTGAATAGAAGTTATAATATTCTCAGAACAAAGAGTTGACAAATGACTGACTCCAAACTTGTGAACGGTAATGTATTTTTTTTTTTTAAAGCAGCCTTTCCCTGCAACTTAATCATACCGATTGATTTAAAAACTGTAGAAGTGTATCCACCTCTACTGAGAACTGTAGTTTCTATTTGATATGACACTAATGGCCAAAACTGCTGACAGAATGTTCACAGACTGTGTATTTGCACAGTATAAAATCAAAACACTCTTGGTCTGTAAAGATTGGGTTGCACACTAAGTCATGGAATCAAATTGACATATTACTGTATGTGATACAATAGACTTTGAGCTAACTCATTTACCCAAGATAAAAGAGGAGCAGACAGACAGACGAGAGAGCGCCCTGGATCTTCACTGAGCTCATCACCACTCGAATCAACTGAAGGAAACAAAACCATATCCTCAGTATCAGTGTTACATAAGCAATCCGTTACAGACTTGAATAAAACCTGTAATGTATAATTTGTTGTTTAATGTGTAATTTTGTAATTGGTAGTTGAACAAGAGAAAATATCTTCTCACCAGTACAGCTAGAGGTAAAGGAATGAAGCCCATCCTTCTTGCCACTGAATCGCTGTAGTCTGTGTAGGCCTGTCCATGAATCAATCACATTTCCTCTAATTTTTTACTTTTTTTTGTCATTTTATGCTGGTTACAGATACAGTACCAGGGCTAGATTTTATAAAACAAGCGTTGAAAATTATAACATATATTAATAATTCAGACGATAAACTTTTACTTACATTCTGTTGTCGACTGCTGACTAGTTCAAAGGCCAAGCTGGCTTTATATTCACTGTAGACCTAAAGAACATGATAGAAAGGCAAAGTTCATATGTGGCGGCCATATTTAGGGCTTTGTGTGTTGGCAATTATGTTGTGTTGGATTATCTTTGAAAATGAAATACAAATCTGCTGCTCTCACATCGGCTGTGATGTCATTGAATTTAGTAATGAAGGCGTGCTTGACGATGTCGACTGTGACCTCCGACATGATTACTATGAAGACGTCAGGGAGCAGCACCCAGAGGTGATCTACAAGCAATATCAACACAGTTAACAGATTAACCAAGCATTGATGGAGATTTGCTGAAAATGTACTTATTCTTAGGCCATCCAAGATGTAGACGAATTGGTTTCTTCATCAGAACAGTTTTGGAGAAATTTAGCACTGCATCACTTGCTCACCAATGGATCATCTGTAGTGAATGGGTGCCGTCAGAATGGGAGATCAAACAGCTGATAGAAACATAACTCCAGGGAAGCTTCTGGATTATTGGTTTTATCAGCTATTTGGAATCTAATTCTGTTCTAATAATGAAACAAACTCATCTACATTTTGGATGTCCTGAGGATGAGTCAATTTAATTAGGGTCTTAATCCAGACCTGAGTTCCAAGAAAACTGCTCCATGTTCCTCAGGCACACGATGAGGAGCAATATGAAATTGGTGAACCGCTCCTTGATATCTGTATGACAGAAATATAAACCAAAAAGTTTGCACATCTTATATTCACAAAGCCCCTCTCTCTCTCCAATCTGTGCAAAACATGATGGGAGGCGACGGTCAACAAATAAAGCTCTCAAATGGTAAGACTTCAAAGCAGGGAAATCTGTACGATGCACGCAGTGTTTCCAGCAGGCTGTGTATGAATAGTAACTTGAGGAATAATTTCCTCACAAAGGCTTGAATGGAAGACCACAAGCCTTAGTGGCCGATTTAGGGCTGGGCGATATATCTAATGATATGATCATGCGCACCTAGTCAGTAAATACGGTTCCGTGATTACCGCTAAATGGCCATCATCTGCTTTCCAATGGAGTAGCATTTAATAGACAGAGCTGTAGATCACTGACAAGCTACGCAATTTCACTTTCATTATCCAAGATGAATCGTTTTCGATAATGAACGTGATATGCCGCTCCATTTGAAAGCAGTTGATGGCGATTTAGCGGTAATCACGGAACCGGATTTACTGACTAGGTGCGCATGATCATATCATTAGATATATCGCCCAGCCCTAGGCCAATTGAAAGTGGGTAGAGAGTAAACAGCAGAAGGGAGAATAGGTGCGATTACAGTATATCAGTGTGTCTTTCATAAAGAGAATAGGTGCTGTAGGAAACAGGCACTCAAATGGCACCACAGTCTGTATCTCACAGAGCGTTATCAGAAAGCTCTCGAGAGCTTTGATTAGCATTTCAAAAAGATGCTGTAATATTTCTGAGTCAGCCCACACACAGCGTTCAAGACTGCAACTTCACCTTGCCTTGCGATCAAGAAAGTCGCACACCCTACTAGTTACTTTGAATCAACCAGAACTAAGGTAGAACTGGGTTTAATCCACATTTTAAGCATCTTTTACCAACAAAATGGGAATTAACCACCATTATTTTGGGGGGATTTTGCTTGGTTAGTAATATTTTGCAGCACCTTAAATAACATGAACACGGTAAATCACTAGTACCATGACGTACACTACCATTCGACAGTTTTGGACTTTGACTCACCACTGTTGGACATCTGAAAGAGGTTGTTCTTCTCAAACTTCTTGAACACACTTCCCTTGATTTCCACAAACTGAAACGTGAACAAACATGCCTATAAAAACCCTCATTACACAATTTTAAATATAGTGACACAATAATTGCTGAACTGGATTATTCTGATTTTGGTGATTCCGTTGTTTGCACAGAAAATGTTTGTGTACATGAAAATACTCACGTTGTTGGACATCATAATGGTGAGCAGAGATTTGTTGTGCGAGTTGAAGGCCACATTTAGTGTCGAGGCCTGGACCATGATGAGGATGGCATGCAGAACTGAGACAAATATACATTGAGGAAAACAAATATATTTTAACTATTTTACCATTGATATATTATTTATTGTACTACAAGTTGTATATTACTGAATCAGATCCAAAAGAATATTATTTATAATAAAATCTTTAGAAGAAACAAATAAAGACACAAGAAATCAGACATTAAATTATGATTGGATGAGACATATGACCAGGACTGGTGAAAAAATGCCAAATGAACTACTATACCACATCTCCAACATCAAAATGGAGAGAGGAAAAAAAAGCACTGCAGACATCTTGTATAATAATAAAGGATACAGACATAGAAGACGGCCATGAAGAAATGGGGAATGACTCCAATATGGGCTCTCTTTCGTGACTTTGGCTCAGTGGCCGTCCAGTAGAGAGCGTCTAGAATGTCTTGTCCAAATGATGAAAAGAGGCGGTCCGCCACCTGAGTGATGAAATGAAAGATATTTAGTTCACACCAAAAAATTAAAATCTCTGTGTCATTCTAAACCTGTATGCTGCTTTATGCTGTATGGAAAAACTGCAAAAACAGTCTTCTAAAGATTTGAAACAAACCAAGAGTGGGTAAAAAAGTTTTTCATTTTTAGGTGAATTCCTTTATCTGAACTGAAATGGGTTTGAGGTCTGTTCAATACCTCCAGCATGTTGTAGATGATGTAGAGTTTGATGACAGACTGACCACGGATCAGGTGGTACATCATAGCGTAGTCCACGTAGTGCATCATGGAGTAACAGAGCAGCATTATTAAACCTTTTAGCAGGTCACACACCTGAGCCGGCTGAAGGAACCGAGAGCCACTGATAAACACAAACACACAGCAGAAGTGTATGAAACAAGCCAGAGAGTCAGAACAAGTTGCAGAAAAAGCTTAATGAGCACATTAATTATAAACAGCTCTTATGAATTTACAAAATGAGGACAAATGCAATGATTAGACACATCAGCTTCAAAAACACCATCGCACTGAAATAAAGCTCTGGTTTTCCTTCAAACCACAGAAACTCACAGATGGGCATTTCTTCAAATACAGCCGAGGGACTAAGTAACAGACTGTGCATTTTCTTTTTGTACGAATGTCAAAAATATCATTATTTGCTACCTTTAAAATTTTTTTATAGAGTTACATATATATATAAAATTTTGCTTGTGGTTGGAAAAACAGCCAGAGAAAACACCAAAGAACAACTCAAAACCCATGCAGATGTTTGATGTATGGTCTTCATGTATAGACATTGAAAAAAACGTTTTCAGTTCAGCATTGACGTCTATCACATCCTGTCTAATTCACAGTAAGGACACTTTCAGCAGAAAACTAATGAACAGAAGGTATCAGATTTATTTGAGGATCTGAGCTGCGATTCAGAGGTGCGCACAGATCCTGCGTCTTTGGTGTGGGTGGGAGAATAAAATAGAAAAAACTAGATGGTTTTATTTCCACTTAAGGCTTCACTCTCCCACTCACGAGGAGGAATCTACATAAACATCCTCAGAAAACAGCAAGACTGAAAACTGGCAACAAAATGCTGAAAGAAGCTGGGCTTTTTATTTTGTCATAGAACGATTATGATTACAAAAGTCCCCCATACACAAAAAGCACTGTGGAGATATCATGGTACAAAAATAAATTAATAGCAACTGTGATTTTAGCAAATTAATGTCAAAAGAAAACATATACACTACTGAATGGGGGATTTTTTTTTATCTTAAAGTATCTTATGCTCACCAAAGCTGCATTTATTTAATCAAAAAGCATTAAAAACTGTAATATTGTCAAATATTATTACATTACTATATTATTACTATTTTTGTGTTTCAGGAATCTTCAAAAGTACAGCATTATTATTTGAAATAGAAATCATTCATAATATTATATATGTATTTACTGTCACTTTTGAGCAATTAAAGGATGCTTGTTATATGAAATTATTTATTATTTTTAATCTTACTGAAACGTACACTTTTTTTAACAAAACAAATGACAACGCAGAGTTAATTTCCTTTTTGAGAATAATTGTGAAGCGTAATAACTACATAAGTACAAAACACAAAATACATAAATTTGTATATTTAAATAAAAAATCAAAGTTGACAGCCGGGATATGAAACCTGTCATCTGTGACAGCTTCTGCTTGAGCTAAAGTGCCAGGCTCATGCATAAGAAAGCTTTTGTCCTCTATATCCTTGACTCCTGTTGAAGGAATGGGATGCAGAATTTTAATGCTGAATGGTTTTAATTCTGCAAACCAACTGTCCTGAAAGGCTACTGAGATTCCAATTGAAAGGTCTCATTCATTGTAAGGACTCCTAAAGGCAAAAGTAAATTTGATCAAGATTTTACTAAAACATGATTGTGATTTGTAAGCTCTTCAGTTACATTTAAATAGGAATATTTTCCACATAATCTCCTGAAGCTGGAAATGTGGCAACGAGATATCAATAAAATCTTTTAAGTGCAGCTATGGATCTGAGGATTCAGTTAAACCTCTTTGCAGTTTGATTAAAGCGAAGGGAAAATGCGCAATGAATTAGGAGACCCTCACCAATCGCACCAGAGTAGACCCCAAAAAAATAAATAAAAGGATTTTAATTGCTTTCATGTAGGGTAAAACAGTGTAAACCAGCCCTATAGTGGATTGCTGAACTTAGGTGATAACTGAGCTAGTCTAGTTTGAATTGTTTTGGCAGCTGGTTAGGCTGGGAAAGCAGTTGACCAAACAAACCAAATCAGCTTAAACTAACTAAACTCCGCATCTTAGGCTTGTTTAAACTGTTATTCTTTTTCTCCAGTAGGATGGCGTGTAGTGTAGCACTTCAAAGTCATATTTTTGCCAGACACACACTCGAGCCAGATTCTACAGTTATGAAACACAACCACTGCCAGACTTGACACTTAATAACAGTTCAAAATGCTAGCTCTACACTTGCCAGCAGCTGAGACTTAAAATTACTGCATCATATTGTAAGCTAAATCACTGAACATAGAGTTATCACTGGTAGTGACATGCACACTCCACCAGGTTGGCAAATGTTTCAGTCACATGCTCGTTATATAAAACATGGGTCAAACAGAATGAAGGATGGGACTGTTTGAAACAGCGAAGGCAGGCATCCTACCTGCACCGTCTGCAGTAAGGGCAAACATTAGCACTGATGGGAGGAGGGAGAGGCACGAATTAGGCATTATACTGTCCTCTGATATGAGGAAAAGTCAATAATAATAAACACTTGTTCATTATGAACCTGGAAGAATTAAAGCACAATGAGAACATTTGGTTTCTAAAACCATTTAAGCCATCAATTATTTGACTGGTAACAATCAGAATCTGCACTACTCCTTTCTTGTGGTTTGAAGACGCTTGGGTGCTAAAGCCAAGTGTAAACTGCACTCTCTTACAATCGGTTGTCCTGTTCGATTGCTGTTTGTCAGCCTGCATGACAGGTGAGATCTTGGGTAAGAATCAAGACAGACTGAATGAGAAATTATCTTTCATGTTTGTAAAATAAGACTGAATGACCATTTAAGCTAAATGTGTTATGACATCTTCATTTACATGTGAAAACGAAATTATATTGCACAAACCAAGTATCACTGGCAATGTTGTTCATGAAAGAAGCCAAAATCATGACAAGAGTCAGAGTATCAGGAGTGAGTCGTGCATGGGCAACCAAGG
Source organism: Carassius gibelio (assembly GCF_023724105.1). Taxonomy (NCBI): domain Eukaryota; kingdom Metazoa; phylum Chordata; class Actinopteri; order Cypriniformes; family Cyprinidae; genus Carassius; species Carassius gibelio. The sequence goes on from NC_068384.1 coordinate 12,893,027, forward strand.
TCACAGATTTCAATGCAAGCTTAAGTCATTTAGTCATTTTGATGGTTATGACCATAATGTGAAAGAGAACACTATGTTGTATATAATGTAGATAATATATCATGTAGTATCAACATTTTTAACTAAATGTCTCTCTCACTCTCATTTGTAATAAAAGGCTCACAATTTCAGTACATTTACACTTGTGGTTTGGTTCTCTTGAGCCCCTTTCACACTGCACGTCGGACCCGGCATATTGCCGGAACATTACCGGGACGACTTCTATGTGTAAGCAAACACGTCCCGGGATTGATTCTGGCATTGAACCCGGGTCGGGGACCTAGTAACATTGCCGGGTTCAATCCCGGGACGAGCGCTGTGTGAACAAAAGCCAGATCTAATGCCGTGTCGAAGTGATGACACACGTTATCGCGCGCCTCTTTTACCGGCTGTTTTGAAGGAAGATCAACGTTCTTATGTGTAAACTGTAATGAAGCAGAGATCAGTTAGTTCCTCACTTTCTGCGCTGATGCCGAGATTGTTCACTTGCTTCCGTGAAAGAATAACGTACCTAACGTTTTCGCCTCATACATTACACGTCACGCCCTAATGTCAAGTGTCATTACGGGATCTTTACGGGTTGTGTGTGAAAGCACGCACATATCCCTGGTAATCATTGGCAGTGTGAAAGTGCAAAATCTAGCAACCTGGGAACAATTGCCGGAAAACTTTACCCGTGTATTTGCTGGAATGGCAAAAACATCAAACAGCAGTGTATCTTTTTGGAAGAAATACTTTTATTATTATTATTTTGTAATAATATTATTAAAAAAAAATGTAATACTACCCAAGGCCGCAGCAGGGTATCGTCAACAACCTCAGAAAGGCCAGTAAAGTTCTCAGGGGCAGGAGGGTGAACACGTACAGAAAGGCATCCAGACACAGGAAAAACCCGAAGATCATCAACTGTAGAAAGACACAAACAGTGACATTAGCACCTGCACAAAGATATGCAATATGCAAAGCAGAAATTTGTTTTGTTAGTGTTCAGTCATGTTATACAGAAATAACACTGACATCATGTATAAAAAAAAATAAAAAAAGCCCTCGGCCCTGAATCCTGATGCTTCACATGCTTGAGCACACAGAGGCGTGGAATGTGTTGAAGGAGGCTTTGAATATGTCTGCCAGCAGTCAGAAACCTTAAAATATTTGTTATCTTTACGAGGCACTCCTCCGTTTCAGAGAAAGACTGTTAAGAACAAATTAAAATATTAACATGCTCTGCAAGCAACTGGCTCTTTAAAGATGATTGTGAATCCTGGGGGAAAATTTTTACCAGCAGCCAGAAAACAAAGAGCTTGTTAGGAGACGAACACAGAGCACTAGAACCCTCTCAACAAAGGACAAAGAAAATAAAAGGCAGTGGAATATAAATCAAGACAGGGCTTAATAATAAGGAGCTTTTCTGCAGGCCTGTAGTTCAGATAAGAACTTGCAAAGAAACCGTCATATGTATTTTACATATTTATGTATTTTTTCCCCCATTACATTCATGGTGTATTCATTCGGTTTAAAAAAAAAAAAAAACTAAAATAAATAAAATAAATATTTATATATATTCTTTACAATAATAGCAGGAACAACATAGGCCATGTACCGCTTTTCACTAAAAATTCTGCAAATAAATAAAATGAATACCCTACCCACCATTTTTATTCGAAAAATTATTTCAGTTGATCAAAAGTGACAGTTAAGGCATTAATAATATACAAGGTATTTATTACAAATTAATGCTGTTCTTTTTTTTTAACTTTATTACAGAATCTTGAAAAGCAAATGCATCTCATTTTTCACAAACATATTAATCAGCGCCATTAATCCAATATTCATAAGAAATGTTTCTTGAGCAGCAAATCAGCATTAGAATGATTTCTAAAGGATCAAGTGACACTGAAGGAATGGAGGCTGAAATTCAGCTTTGCCATCACAGGAATAAATGAATTTTCAAAATATATTCAAATAAACAAATTGTTATTTTAAGTTTTTTTCCCTGTATTTTTGATCAAATAAATGCAGTCTTGTTGAGAATGAGATTTCTTTCAAAATAATTTGAAAAAAATATTAAATCAAGCTTAATTTGTAGTGTAAATATCTATGTTTTTGTCAAAACCTCAGGGCCCGTATTCATAAAGAATCTTAATGCAAAAAGTACTTCCTAGTGACAAAATTCTGAGAAAATTCTTAGAAATGTGGGCGTTTACTCTTAAAATTAAAGAAAAAATCCTAGTAAAGAAAAAAGTAATTCAGAAAGCATCTTAACCCTTAAAAGAGATCTTAAGGTCAAACTTGTTAGGAGCACTGACGAGGACTTTTAAGAGGCTTAAGAGTTTCTTTAGCAGAGGAGAAAATGGCAGAGAGACGAAGAGGCAGAAGAAATGTTGCAGACAATGGATGACAGTGGGTTAATAAGACGCTATAGATTATATAATAATTCATAATTTAATATAAATTAATCACTACATTACAATATTTGGCAACTGGGAAAATGCAACAATGCAATAGTGATGATTTGGGTCTGTCACAACCTTCTGTAAGCAGAGTGATCACACAAACAATTACAGCACTTTCAGAACATCTTATTGTGTCACAGTTCATTCCCACCTTGCAGGCTCAAAAAACTGCATTTAAGAATATAGCAGGCTTATAGGTGCGCACAAGCAGGGGGAATGAACCGTTTATAGTTTGTGCTATACGCTCCCATGTCTGCTTCTTGTCCCTTGCTGTGACACCCGGCCCGAATTTTCCTTTAAGAATGGCCTTGTGTTCATCCACTAACTGGGCTAACAGTAAACACTGTTCCTCTGTCCAGTTTGGCTTTCTCGCCCTTCTTGGTTTTGATTCCATGTTTGATACATTAAAACCAACATTCAAACCACCACTTAAATAGGACAGCAATCACTGTAATTAGAAAGAGTGGAACAATTTTTATCATTCTAGGCCAATCAAATACCTTATAGGAAATTAAAAGCATGGTAAATAAAAAAAGGATTTAGATACACACATATAATGTGTGTGTGTGTGAGAGCAATCATTCTGAAACAACATGGAAATCTCTTAAGTATGCAGCTCAACTTTTTGACCGACTGGAAGGTGCTTCCAGAAAAAGCATGCAAAAACATAGGAAAGGAAAACAGCAAATCTGTTTCTGGCTTGTATGGTCTTCAATCTATCTGTAATGATCATGCAATCAGTAGTACTACATCTAGCCTCTCACCTGTGCATTGCAAGCATAATGAACAAACTTTTTCCAGGTCAGCACAGAACTTGAAAAAGCTCTCTCTAGGGTTTGAGGGGCGGAGCACCTACAGGGTCACAGAGCCGTCTCTGTGTGCACATGCCATCAACATGCACAGCATATCACACAAATCTGAGCGTGATCCTGAGGACTTGAGCTGAATCTAAAGATTCTATGAGAGTTTCAATTCAGACATACTGCCCATTATTATGAACCATTACCATCTTAAGCTTAATAGGCTTAATAAAATAAAAACTCAACCAGTCTTAGTAGTTTTCAATAACTCAAGACCTCCATCTAGTGGCATTCAAAAACTCATTACTTTCTGAGGAAGAGGGAGGCACAAGGACTATTTTGCAGTCTCTTTAATCTTAAATACTCATTTGATAATATCTAAAAAAAAAAAAAAATTAAATCTATAAATATTTAATAATATATAATATTCTTATAATATTATATAAAATTAAATGACATTATATTAGATCTATAGTAATATCTTGACTTGTAGTGTAAAATTATGTTGTCTTATACCTAGACCAACACAAAATAGTTTTGCATTCACAGGTTTCCTGCAGAACTCCTGCATTCTCATTTCTTAAATGTTTGAATAATGGCTAAACTACGAATAAGAGTCAGCCATGTGATCAGCTAAAGACAAAAAAGAAGACTAAAAAAAGGTATTATTATTATTCAAAACATATTTTATCATTACTTAAATTATAACACAAAATAAAAACACTACTTTTGCAATATTACTAGTTTAAATAAAGTATTAAATAATATTAATAATTATTCTATTTTGCAAAACAACAAGGGATGCGGTGATCCGTATTGGTTTTGGGCTCCGACACTGCCATTTTCTCCTGGATTGGGTATCGTCAGATAAGACTGATCCAAATCAGATATTGTGCGTATACTATTTGTGTGTTATTGTTAAGGCCCACGAAAGGCACTAAAACATTCGGAAGCATCATAAGGTTTTGGTGCATTTTTATTTTAAGTCTTCTGAAGCAGTTCAAATAGTTTAAACTGAGGTTCAGATAACTGTTGAAGTCATTAAATTCAAGTTGACAAACTCTTCTCCCCACTGCAGCTGTCTGTCATTCAGCATTCAAACTGCATATCACGTTCAGTTACGACAGTCAAGACGATGAAACTCTCTGCAAGATGATTCAATGTTCCCATTATCATTGAACTGTAGATAGACAGTTTAAGTTTCGCTGGAGTTTAGTGCTGTTTTTAAACCATGTTACTTTCTACCACTGTGAATTGCTCTTCAAGCGCACATAACTGAAATTTAAGATTGTTAAAAAGAAAAAAAGAATAATATAATACACTATCAATATCCCTTTCCTTTGTGCTTTAAACTTTTCTATGAACACTGTGACTCCATCCTTCTGCACATGGGATAAGAATAAGAGCTTTGTGCCTCTCCGTATAGGAGCCTTCCATATTATAATACTTTTGCACAATGTAAGACCATTGACAGCCTTTCTTATTCTGTCCTATCTATCATATGTTGCTGCTTAATCACTGTGCTATACATTTAAACGAATACATTTAATTTTCTGCATCAGATCCGATCGGATTGTTTCTTAAAAAAATGGTATCGAGCATCCATAAAAACAAGAGTAAAATTACAATGCTGATATTTATGGCTATTTATGTCTTAATTTCCTTGCTTTCAAACATAACACTAAAGAGCTTTTATTGTGGCAGAAATATCTTTATAAAATATGTTTGACCATATTTGAAGATGAAGTTTATCATTTATGTGTTTTTGTTTTTTTAGGTTACAGCCTAAAAGAAAGAGGAGCACTGCCATTGAGGGGCTCACCCTCTCCAGCTCTCTGGGGATCCTCATGCAGGTGTACACTCTCTCCCTCCGCTCAGTGTACTTGGCCTCGTTGTGCTCCAGGAAGTAGCCCCTGGTGAGCTCTGCACACATGAACCTCAGCAGAGACGGCTCGTCAGAGTCATTCGAGTCTGTGGGGTAAAGAGCAAGAAGAAAATATCAGTATTTCTGCAAAAGTTTTGCAAAATGAAAGAAGAAGAAGCATATAAACATCACAATACATGACTTTGGTAATTTTTAAAAACATGCCTAGAAAAAAACAAAGGCACTGACATGTTTTAAGATCAGTCAGTGCAAGTTTCTTTCAGTTGAAACAGCTCAGATTTACATTTTGTCTAGAACTACTTGTCTGTGAAACCGGGAGTAGCGTTTTTTATTTCTGACGTAACTATATGTTTAAACTTAATACAACAACATATGCGCCCTGTAAACAGCTGCACGACAACTGAACACAATTTAATATTACAGCTCGTTTCAACGACTGCTTAGAAAAAACGCCATCAAAATATTAGCCAAACAACATTTAAAACTTTTTAAATTGAGATGTGGCCACATTAATGAGACTGACACGTGCATTCGTAAAATCAGGTACGCTAAACTTGAAGCCACGTTGGAAGCAAAGACGAAGGTCAGCTGTCAGATGCTCGAGCTCACCTGAATGCTCGTGCTGCTCGTCTTTAACGGCGGGTTTCTCATAGAATCCGAGAGTTTCCGTCATTTTCGCCGTCGACCCAGAGACGCCTGTCTTCCTCGATATGGCCGCTGCAGCCCAGGAACATTTTACCCCTTTGTGATCGTCATTCTCGGGGTCTTTTTCGCCTGACAACCTACCACACAGCGAATCCGCCATCTTCGCCATGACGTCATCACACAACGCACGTGATATTGATAAACAGTTAACTGTCGCGATGAAATAGCATTTACAGAAATATAATAGAGGTTATAGTAGAAATTTTAAAACATAAATAATTTATAAATATTCAACCCCAAATAGTTTTGTAATTTTTTTGTGCAAAATTAATGTGTATTTTAATTTAAATGTATTATATATTTACATTTAACAATATTTAAAAACGAATACGTTGATTTGATATATATATATATATATATATATATATATATATATATATATATATATATATATATATATATATATATATATATATATATATATATATACACACACACTCAGTGGCCACTTTATTAGGTAGCTACACCTTGCTAATACCGGGTTGGACCCCCTTTTGCCTTCAGAACTGCCTTAATTCTTCGTGGCATAGATTCAGCAAGGTGTTGGAAACATTCCTCAGAGATTTTGGTCCATATTTACATGATAGCATCACACAGTTGCTGCAGATTTGTCGGCTCCATGATGCAAATCTCCCTTTCCAATACATCTCAAAGCTGCTCTATTGGTTTTAGATCTGGTGACTGTGGAGGCCATTTGAGTAAAGTGAACTCATTGTCATGTTTAAGAAACCAGCCTGAGATGATTTGAGCTTTGTGACATGGTGCATTATCCTGCTGTAAGCAGCCATCAGAAGATGGATACACTGTAGTAATAAAGAGATGGACATGTTCAGCAACAATACTTAGGTTGTCTGTGGCGTTTAAACAATGCTCAATTGGTACTAAGGGGCCTAAAGTGTGCCAAGAAAATATCCCCCACACCATTACACCACCATCAGCCTGAAACATTGAGACAAGGCAGGATGGATCCATGCTTTCATGTTCTTTATGCCAAATTCTGACCCTACCATCTGAATGTTGCAGTAGAAATCAAGACTCTTCAGACCAGGATACGTTTTTCCAATCTTCTATTGTCCAATTTTGGTGAGCCTGTGTGAATTGTAGCCTCCATTTCCTGTTCTTAGCTGACAGAAGTGGCACCCGGTGTTTTCTTCTGCTGCTGCTCTTCTGCTTCAGGGTTTGACGGAATGGTATTCTTTCTGCATACCTTGATTGTAATGATTGGTTATTTGAGTTACTGTTGCCTTTCTATCATCTCTAACCAGTCTGCCCATTCTCCTCTGACCTCTGATATTAACAATAAACTTTTGTCCACACAACTGCCACTCACTGTATATTTTCTCTTTTTCTGATCTCTTTTGCATGAAAATCCCAGTAGATCAGCAGTTTTTGAAATACTCAGACCATCCTATCTGGCACCACTTAAATCCTGTTTCTTCCCCATTCTGATGCTCAGTTTGAACTTCAGCAAGTCATCTTCACCACATCTAGATGCCAAAATGCATTGAGTAGCTGCCATGGCATCATATATACTGCATATGTACAAAAAAATAGGCAATAATCTCATCTTGCATATGTAGTATTGAACACAGGGTGGCACCATTGAGACTTTTACCTTTTAAGAGGAACAAGATGAAGTGCAGTTGATTTACCTGGATGCTGTCAAAACTCTGCATTGTAATGGCAATTGTTAATAGATTAGTGAGAGATCTGAACTGCACAGATCTTCCTTAAATCAGGTCAGAACAATATAGAAAACATGATGGAAATGTTGGGCAAAGTAAAACTTGAGTAAGAGGGGGCAGAAATATTGTGGCAAAAGGTTTTTTTAAGCACATTTTATTGGCACACAAAATGGCAAAGCATACATACAAGACTTTGGATATGACAACAAAAACAGCTCTGCTAAATATTTTACAAACTCTGCAGAGTTTCAATAATACAAGGTTTAAACTGGGTGGCTGATATTGTGTCTTGTAATTTTGTTGTTTTTGGAATTATCTTAGTCTTTGCGATAATTTTCAGGAAATATGTTTTGTAATGACAAAATACAGGAACAAAGAAACTGATTAATTAAATTTTTTTTTTGGCTGTTTGTCATCATCATCATCATCATCATCATCATCATCATCAATGTAATCTTTCTTTCAGTCAGTAAAGTACACTGCAACTCTTAAAGGGCCTTTAAGAAACGTTTCCAAATGTACAGTTTATGAAAAAATATATAACAAATGATGTATCTAGCTACAGACATAAAGCGGTATAAAACTGAACATGTAATTTGATCGAAGTGCATTCCACTTTTTTGAATGATTTTTAAATAAAAAAGCTGTTTTTTAAAGTAGACTGAAGGTAGACAATGAATGTAAACTCATACAAAGCTAACAAACAGTATATTTGTGTCTGAGTTTACAGTAAGGTATATTTAATGTACTCATTTCTCAGTATGGTGTTAATTCCTGAGTGTGAAATCCTTTATTCAGAAAACAAGTAGTAAACGTCAAAACAGCTGCCGTTTACATCAAGGTCTGATGACTTCAGTGGCATCGGATGAAGCAGAAAGCATTTTTGTTGTCACAACTCTGGTAACTGTGCTCCCAAAATGATAACCAAAGTCCAACATGACCTCATAAGTCTGGAAAAAAACATGTTACCAATTTTGAAATGTCATGCAGAAACATATTCCATTATGAAAATAAGTCAATACAGAGAGATAAGCAAAATATGGACAAATATGCTTCTCATATGTGTCTGCCTGTCAATAAAGAAACTCCTAATCTCGATGGTACAGTACAAGGAGAATATAGAATAATCAGAAATGAATAAAAAAACACATAAACTCAAATAGGATTTTTTTTTTTGTTAAAGTAAAGTCTGTAAATGGCATCTGGTGGTGTTTTTTCTGTTAATGCAAGCTGTCTTTGTTAATGCAGTCTGTTGTGTTGAAGGAAAGCAAGGCAGTTCACTTTTAAGTGAAAGAAAACGGAAAAAGACAATAGACAAATGAATTTCCAATAAAAAATGCAAATGTTCATGGACTGGTCTCAGTGGATGCCTCTGCAGTTCCAGTCAGTCTCCACTGAGAAGACAACAACATGCCAACATGATCGTCTCTTCAGTGTTTGGTTGATGTCGAGTGTGGTTGCCAACTGGAGTCTCTATGGAGATGTGTGATCAAATGCAAGACTCGTACATTTTTTACATTGATTATTGGGCTAAAGCTGTCCCAAATTCAGGCCTCTGTTAAATCAGATCGCTCATTCAGCCTTGATAAAGTCAAGTTCCTCCAAGAGTCACATTTCTTGGGCTGCTTTGTAGCCTAGCTAGATGATTTTGAAAAAAATCCAGTGAGCAAATATTGCTGCCAAAGTCTGTGAAGTTCTTAAATGTTTTCCAAATTAAGAAGAGGAACCATCCGTTTCTGGTGAAAATGGATGACATCATTGACACCATCACATGGGATTTACATCGTCTAGGGTAAAAAGTGAGGTCAGAGAGAAAGAGCGCCGCCCTGGTGGTTTAACGGGACATTGCATGTGTTGTCTCCTACTGAGAGGGCTGTGAGGCCGTACTCTCTGGCTTGCTGTCTTGTCCTGTGGGTGGCTTGCTGTTCCAGGGACCGTTGTTGCCGAGTGCCGGCGAGCTCGTGAAGTCATCGTCATCGTCCAGGCCATTGTTGGCGTCATATTGTGTATTTTCTAGTCGCGTTATCAGACGTTCGTCCTCATCGCCAAACTCCCCGCCCATCAGAGTGGGTTCACCTACCACCATCACATCCTGTAATACATACAGTTATACAGTCAAAAACATAAGAAAAGAACAACAATTTAAGCAAGGTTTCATATACCGTATTTTCCGGACTATAAGTCACACTTTTTTTTCATAGTTTGGCTGGTCCTGCGACGTATAGTCAGGTGCGACTTATTTATCAAAATTAATTTGACATGAACCAAGAGAAATGAACCAAAAGAAAACATTACCTTCTCCAGCCACGAGAGGGCGCCTCTATGCTGCTCATTGCTCCTGTAGTCTACCACTGAGCAGCGTAGAGTGCCCTCTCGCGGCTGTAGACGGTAATGTTTTCTCTTGGTTCTTGGTTCTAAATAAATGCGACTTAGAGTCCAGTGCGACTATTATGTGTTTTTTTCCTCATCATGATGTATTTTTGGACTGATGCGATTTATACTCAGGTGCGACTTATAGGCCGAAAAATAAATATGAAGACTATAAATATAAAAACTATATGAAGAGAAAACAAGTAAGTCTGTAAGAATACTAGATGAAGGAATAATTGAAGACCGACCAGACCTAGACATACATTAGTCAACACTTGTGGTGGATGGAAAAGGACCGGTCTGGTGTTTGAAATTGCTAACCTTGACCCTAGCAAGTACCAGTAAAGATGTTTAATCTATGATTGGAAAAATCATTTGTATTCACATTAAAATATTTGTAAATAAATTTACAATACAATTTGTATATTAATGTGCTAAAACGTATATATTTGATGTATATTAATGTATATATTTATTTATAAAATGCACTAAAAATATACATAATTAAGATAAATAATACCTAAAAGTAGATAAAAATAATTACATTTAAATTGTGAGATTAGTTAGAACTTTTAAAAATTATTTTAATGTGTCAAAAATGTGTGTGTAAAAAAAAAAAAAAAAAAATAAAAAAAAAAAAAAAATATATATATATATATATATATATATATATAAAAGAAATGTATTTCATGAAAATATAATGTATAAAAATAGATGTGATTACATTGTGTGATTAGGTACAATACATTTTTTAAATAGTATTTTTATGCATTAAAATAATTTATGTAAACATATTTATAAAATGTTCATTTATTAGTAATATATTAAATAATATAAAAAACCTAATCTTAATTGTGATTCAATTAGAATGTTACAATCATATTTTAATGTGTTAAAATAATGTATATAAATATATTTATTAGGGGTGTAACGGTTCACAAAATTCACGGTTCGGTTCGATACGATACACTGATGTCACGGTTCGGTTCGGTTCGGTTCGGTTCGATACGTTTTAGATACAGCAAAATGTAAAAACATCTCAACTTTTCAGAATGCCGCAAGCGCACCGCGGGTCATGTGACAAGAACTAACCAATCAGCTTCATCCTTTCCCGTAACAACGTTGAGAGCTCAGCCAAGATGAAGGATCAGCTGATCATAGTTGTATATGGATTGCAATTTTGAAATAAATTTAGTAGCAGAGCTACTGCAAGCGATTTTTAGAGCTGCAAATCCATTTATCCTTCGCTGAAATTTCCGCGTCTCATGGAGAGAGCACGTCATTGTTGCTTAGCAAAGACAGACGCCTCATGAGCGCTTCTGCCCAAGCGCTTTGGAAAGGAGGAGAAAGACGCGCTTAGCGTTTTCCATGCGTTTTTAGGCACGATATGTGAACGGCCCCTAAGGCGCTCGCTCACTCAGCACGCGCTGGAGGCTCGTTGCAAAATGTCGAATGCCTTTAACAGACCAGAAATATAAGATCCTAAAATAACCAACAGGTCTGGTGTTTGGGTTGGATTCCCTGTAAGCTATAGTTTCTAAATGCTGCAGGGATAGTTTGCTGCGTGCATGTTTCTCCTTTTTTTCGTCTTTTCCCAGATAGTACTGACGCATATATCCCAGATATTCCCGCTGGTGTTTTTTTTTTTTTTTTTTTTAATCCCGCTGGTGTACCCTGTCATGTTGCAGATGCGACATACCGTTGTTTTTTTATCCACCACTCTCTTGCCATCACCATTATAGCTTAAAGGGAATCCAAAGTGCACCCAAACACCAGACCTGTTGGTTATTGGAGGATCTTCTCATTTCTAGTCTGTTAAACGCATTGGCTATTTTGCAACGAGCCTTCAGCGTGTACTGAGTGAGCGAGCGCCTGCTGAGTAGCCTAACATAAACATATAAGATGGTGTTTTTTTCTTCTTCGGGAGTGTCAGGGGCGTTGCCTGTTACGTTGTTTGGGTTATTGGGCTACCTTGTTGAACGCATATCATTATATTTCTCTCTCTCTCTCTCTCTTTTTTTTTTTTTCAAATATAATTAATTACTCCAACGAACCGTTCGGTATACATAATGCGTACCGCGTACCGAACCGAAAGCGTCGTACCGAACGGTTCAATACGAATACGCGTATCGTTACACCCCTAATATTTATTCATAAAATATATTTTAAAACATATTAAAAAAATATAATACATAAAATAGATGTGATTCAATAGGTCAAGATGTGATAATTGCAATCAATTGTGTGATTAATTAGTTACAATGTTTTAATCTATTCACAGTCTGGAGCTTTGTTCTAGTGCAGTCTTCTGCTCTTTTCTCTCTCTCTCTCTAGTTGAATTCTCAGGCTCAACTGATCAGTTAACTGGAGCACATGCTTCATTGATCATGTGTGTCGACACACTAAACCATGGGAGCTCTATATCTTTATCTGTCTCCCTCTCTGTCTACTCTTCTTCTAGCTCCCATTCTATGTACGATTGCTTTTTGTCCCATACAGAATTGTCCTGTATTTAAGGGAACAGAATATTAGATCCATATTTGATCCTTATGGGGCAGAACTGCATCAGCATACGTACGTTGGAAGCCCACAATCCATATGCATGAGCAAACACAGATGAGACACTTGGATGGAAACTCAAAGACTGATATCTTTATAGGTTGTGAGAGTGTTCAACAGATAATTTTGCTGTCCAGCTTTAGAAAGAGAATTTGCATTTAGCACGGTTATAGTAGACTGCATTAATATCCATTTTGCTGAGACACATTAATGTGGGCAAGTGTAAATGAAATGTGCATATCCAATCAGACAGCAATCCAGTCGATCAAGATGCAAGAAGTGACTAAATGTAAATTGGCTGACAAAAGTACTGCTGCAAGAAAAAAGTACATATGGAACACTGGTCATCAGAACGTTTTGGTCAAATGCAGAGACAATTTGTCCAATTTCAGATTCTTGTGCATTTTCCCCAATGGATTTATTGCTTTTAACTAAAATGTCTAAAATACAAATAATAAAAAATGCTGAGCCTGTTGATAATTAATAATTTATGCAGTTTTACTGTAATTTGGCGGAAATTAAACTGAAATGTGTATAGTTTGTGACACTTTAGTATGACATTAAAATTCATAGATTTCATTAAATAACAGACACAATAAAACTGAATGTCAGTGAGCGAAAATCAATATGACTGTATCTCAAATGCATTTTCGCACTCAATTTTTTGCCTAAATTAATTGGCAAATGTGCAATCAAGAAACTGAAAGTAGCCCAGTAACACTTTACAATTAGGTTACAATACAGTCATAATACAGTTCAACAACTTGCATTTATTAATATTAGTTAATGATCATTTATGCATACCCTTATTTATTTGATCAAACATAAAGTAATATATATATGGCAAATCTGATTACAATTTAAATTATTGAAACTTTTTCTCAGTTATCAAGAGTTAGTGTTGCGTAATATTTTTGTGGAATCCGTGATTTAATTATTATTCTTTTTTTGTTTCTGATGCCTCTTGATTCAGATCTTTTACTGTTACATTTCTGTTTATTTGAGCGTTGACTTATAAGAGCTTTGGCTGAGACCCCAGAGTCACTGTCAGTTCTTCCCACCCCTCTGCTTCTTAATTACTCTCATTCATTAAGGTGGGCTTTTTTACTAAATAACAATATCCACACACTGATTTGTCAATTTGCATAGCTAATTAAGTCATTAGCTGAAATGTTACCGATTAGAAAAAAACGAATGCCGCTTGCCAACGAGCCTTGAATTTGCCATCTGTTTTTGAAAGGCAACTGTATGGGAGGCCGTTTCAGCATAAAAACGTCCCAGCTTTACTCGTCGTAATTATATTTTTACTAGTAACAATTCAATTAAAGAGCTCTATAATTTAATTTCTACTAGTAACAATTACAATTATAGAGCTCTATAATTCAATTTTTACTAGTAACAATTATGATTGTAGAGCTCTCTAATTGAATTCTTACTAGTAACAATTACAATTATAGAGCTCTCTAATTGAATTCTTACTAGTAACAATTACAATTATAGAGCTCTCTAATTGAATTTTTACTAGTAACAATTATGATTATAGAGCTCTCTAATTCAATTGTTACTAGTAACAATTCCAATTAGAGAGCTCTACAATTCATTTATTACTAGTCATATGTCTCCATTGACTTCCATTCATTTTTAATTATAGAGCTCTGCAATTCAATTGTTACTAGTAACAATTCGGATTATAGAGCTCTCTAATTGAATTGTTACTAGTAACAATTACAATTATAGAGCTCTCTAATTCAATTGTTACTAGTAACAATTACGATTATAGAGCTCTCTAATTGAATTCTTACTAGTAACAATTACAATTATAGAGCTCTCTAATTGAATTCTTACTAGTAACAATTACAATTATAGAGCTCTCTAATTGAATTATTACTAGTAACAATTACCATTATAGAGCTCTCTAATTGAATTCTTACTAGTAACAATTGAATTACAGAGCTCTTCAATTGATTTATTACTAGTAAAAATACACATTAAAGATATGTGTAATTGCAGAGCTCTCTAATTGAATTACAGAGCTCTCTAATTGAATTGTTACTAGTAACAATTGAATTAGAGAGCTCTCTAATCGTAATTGTTACTAGTAACAATTGAATTACAGAGCTCTCTAATCATAATTGTTACTAGTAACAATTCAATTAGAGAGCTCTGTAATTCATTTATAGAGCTCTATAATCAAATTATTACTAGTAAGAATTCAATTGCAGAGCTCTCTAATTGCAATTCTTACTAGTAATAATTTAATTATAGAGCTCTCTAATTCAATTGTTACTAGTAACAATTTGATTAGAGAGCTCTATAATTAAATTACAGAGCTCTCTAATTGAATTGTTACTAGTAAGAATTAAGTTACAGAGCTCCATAATTCAGTTCTTACTAGTAACAATTAGAATTAGAGAGCTCTGTAATTGCAATCTTACTAGTTCAAATTGAATTACAGAGCTCTACAATAGCAATTCTTACTAGTAACAATTGCATTACAGAGCTCTGTAATCGGCGACATATCATTATGCTAATCGTGCCTTATGCATATTCAACTGGGGTATATAAACAGGCAGGCGGGAAATTTTGGCGCCCCCAGCTGACATGGACGAAGTACACGGTGGAGAGGCAGGGCTGAGCAGTCTGCAATATCTGCGATTTGTAGCCAAAACATTAAATTCAAACACAATACCATTTTAAAAACCCCAGGACATCTCCTAACAAAATAAAAAGAGAAAATGCAGATAACACATTCATAAAAGAAATTATAGACATATTAGTGCTCTTAGTGCAAGTTGTCTAAAAACAATCTGGTGCTTCCTACACTCAAAAAAATGTACTTTCACTTTTGCCAATTTACTTTAACAATGTGAACTTAATTTAGTCTAGTTCATTCAACAAAAAAGTGTGTATTGTCAGCTTTACTTAAAAATGATTTGTTCAGCCAACATAACTGTTGCATAAAAGTAACAGATTAATAAAACCAATACAGACTTGAATCTCATTGGCTGAGGATTTTGCAGTGTATTATGGGTAATTGTTGTTCTGTCACCCTCTTGCAGAAGTGTAGCACCATTAGATAGGTACCTGAGTAATAACAGATCACAGTTGAGTTAATGAACTTGTTCTAATGTAATTCAGAACAAATTACACAAATAAGATGTTGGAAATGTAACATTGCATTTCAAAACGTGTGTTTGTGATCTGTTTGGTGTGTTTGTGGTCTGTTTGCTGAACTTTAATTCAAAGGCGATGTTGAATCGTATTGAACGATTGCACTCTTATTTATGGATTTGGAGTTATAGTCTTATTGAATCCTTATTGTAGAGAGCGGTGTTTCTGAAGTGGAATCATTAATTATAACTTTTATGTACAATGAACTGAATTGTTGTTTGTTGATTCTACTAAGGCTTGTTAATTTAGTTTACTTTAACATCTTTTGTAAAATGAACTAAATTATTGTTTGTTGAGATTAGTTAAACAAATTGTGTGGAACCTGTTGACATAATATTTTTAATTAAACCCAACATTTCATTTTTCTTTAGTGATAATGTGGGACACTGAAAGGTCTATGATAAAAGTCCAAAATCTATGATAATGATGATAGTAATAGTAATGATAATAATAATAAAGATATTGATAATAATAATGATCATAATAGTAAAAGTTCTGAAAAGGCCAAAGTCTATGATAAAGGCCAAAATCTATGATAATGATGATAGTAATAATAACTATAATGAAAATCGTCTAGTAATATCTTGGTTATGGATGGATTGATTGATAATTGAACATCATCAGACAAATAATACAATATGATAGTTTTTATGCATTTACAGTGGGGATCGAAAGTTTGGGCACCCCTTGCAGAATCTGTGAAAATATTAGTAATTTTCAAAAAATAAGAGAGATCATACTAAATGCATGTTATTTTTTATTTAGTACTGTCCTGAGTAAGATATTGTGCATAAAAGATATTAACATTTAGTCCACAAGACAAAAGAATTGCTGAAATTGTTAAAAAAACTTTTCCCACTCAAAAGTTTGGGAACCCTTGGTTCTTAGTACTGTGTTCTGTTACCTGATGATCCTCGACTGTCTTTCTGTTTTTTGATGGTTGTGCATGAGTCCCTTGTTTGTTCTGAACAGTTAAACTGAGCAGCGTTCTTCAGAAAAATCTTTAAAGTCCTGCAAATTCTTCAGTTTTCCAGCATCTTTGCATATTTGAACCCTTTCCAGCAGTGACTGTATGATTTTGAGATGCATCTTTTCAGACTGAGGACATTTGAGGGACTCAAACACAACTATTTAAAAAGATTCAAACATTCACTGATGCTCCAGAAGGAAACAAGATGCATTAAGAGCTGGGGGGTGAAAACTTTTGAACACAATGAAGATGGCCAAATTTTTCTTATTTTGTTGAAATATAATTGTTTTCCATTTAGTTCTGCCCTTCTTAAGCAACAGAAGATACTTGTATGTTTCCCGGTACACAAATTAAGTACAATTTACCTTGATCTTCAAATTCCAAAAGTTTTTACCCCCCAGCTCTTAATGCATCTTGTTTCCTTCTGAAGCATCAGTGAATGTTTGAATCTTTTTAAATAGTTGGGTTTGAGTCCCTCAAATGTCCTCAATGTGAAAGGATGTATCTCAAAATCATACAGTCACTGCTGGAAAGGGTTCAGATATGCAAAGATGCTGTAAAAAATAAAGTGAAGTAATTTTTCAAGCATTTACTTTTTATTTTAAATGCAAATAAAAGTAAAAATAGTAAAATAAAAAAAGTAAAATTGTTTTTTATATAAATTAGACATTTTGACTAGACATAAGAAGTATTTGGTAAGATTTAGATTTTTTTTTTTTTTTTTTTTTTTTTTTGCAGTGGACCTATGAATTTAACATGATTTACTGAGTTAAAATACTCAACAGCACTCCATTTTCTGTTTTAATGTCAGGAAATAAAGTTGATACCCATGTAGTGGAGTTGGAGGATTTAGATGAGAGCAGACCTGAGAAAGAAGGTAATGGCGTAGACATGGGGCAACAAATAGAAGAGGAAACGGCCAGTAAAGCCTCCAGAGCAGAATCAGATCCTGATTTATCGTCAAATAGTGAAATCGATGACACTGTCTTGGATGAGGACTATACACCTGAGAAAGATGACAGCCCAGATAATGGTAGTGATACAGACACAGCTCAAGGAGCTGTCAGTGAAGGAGATGCAGGAGATGTACTTGAAACTTCTGCTGTTCAACGTCATAGGCACCCAAGGCCAGATATGTGGACGAGAGAGCTGATAAAGGAGAAACGTCTTAAGGGGGAGAATTAGAAGAATCCAATGGGACAGGAGAGACCACCAAAGACCATGGGCCCACCCTACACATCACATCACTGCTTAAAGTCAGAGAAACTGACTGAAGAGCATGGAACAGATATCTTCAACAATTTCTGGTCCATGCCTTTCTGGGAGACACACAAGCTGTATATCCAGACTCTAGTCCAAAATGTGCACATAAAACAGAAGAAAGGTGTTGTTGCATCTTGGAGAACAACGTCCCTATTATACTACCTGCAACTGGCAGATAGACGTAAACTACCTGTGTGTAAGAATCTTTTCTGTTCAACACTTTGCTTTGCCCCCAGAACCATCGGATCATGGTTAAAATCCAAAACTGATCCGTGTAAACCCGAGATCAACAAGACTGGCCCATGTGTGCCCATATCAAATGTTGACCAGACCTTCCTGAAAGAATGGCTCTCTGGACTGCCTACAGTCCCATTCCATTACTGCCGTCAGGACAAATTACACATCTTGGTTATATTTAGGAGAATAAAAAAACTTTGGTTATGTTTGCACAGCACCTAAGTGGAACTTTGATTAAGGGTAGAAAAGGAAAACAGTGGTTAAGGTTAGACATTAATAAGAAACAACTTGGTTAGGGTTCACAAGTTACACATCTTGGTTACATTTAGGAGAGTAAAACAAGTTTTGTTATGTTTGCATTTTATATGTAAGAGAAAGTCATGGCATATTCTGCCTAAGTCACTTTTATTGGTTAGGCAATTGATGATGGATCTTTTTCTTTTTGCATACTTGTTCACACATCTGGTTGAATGTACTGTTATAATATCAATAAAAAATAACAATGTGATTTCTAAAAAAATTTTTTTTCTTGTTTACCAAAAACATTGAAATATAACTTTTATCAATT
This sequence comes from Carassius gibelio, assembly GCF_023724105.1. Classification (NCBI taxonomy): domain Eukaryota; kingdom Metazoa; phylum Chordata; class Actinopteri; order Cypriniformes; family Cyprinidae; genus Carassius; species Carassius gibelio. Next base: position 12,911,732 of record NC_068384.1, read on the forward strand.
ATGATATGAGACTAACGATAATATATATACATATTTATATATACAAAAGAGTTAAATGCACAGTCAGAATTCCTCAGTGTTCTCTTGTTCATTTTACTTAACAACAAACACATGAAACCACAACAGGCATAAGCTTATTTGAAGGCAAAATATAAAACAATATTGCAAACCTGGAGAAAAAAAGAAGAAGAAAAAAAAAAAACTTGAAAAAAACTTTAGGCTAGATTTAACCCCGAGTCACAATTTATAAAAAAGTTTAAGACTATTTGGCCTAATGTTTTCTATTTTACTAAACAACAAACACAATCATTCTATTATTGCATATCAATTCTAAACACTGTAAATATTCATCTCAGGCATCATCTTAATTTTGCTTTAATGTGAACATGATTAATGTTACCTAAGTCTGTAAAATATTTCAGGATACTTTAGAACCACGCTACAGGGCTTTTATTTTGAAATGCACTGTTGTAGGCGGGATATCTGCAATCTGTTTTGCATCTCATGAATAGGAGTTTCTACTAGTAATAATACAATTATAGAGCTCTGTAATTGGAATTGTTACTAGTAAGAATTGAATTAAAGAGCTCTCTAATTCAGTTTTTACTAGTAACAATTACAATTAGAGAGCTCTATAATTCAGTTTTTACTAGTAACAATTGAATTAGAGAGCTCTCTAGTGGAATTGCAGAGCTCTGCAATTGGATTATTACTAGTAACAACTGAATTACAGAGCTCTGCAATTGTATTCTTACTAGTAATAAATGAATTGTAGAGCTCTCTAATTGGAATTGTTACTAGTAAAAATTGAATTATAGAGCTCTTTAATTCAGTTGTTACTAGTAAGAATACAATTGCAGAGCTCTATAATTCAATTAGAGAGCTCTACAATCATAATTGTTACTAGTAAAAATTGAATTATAGAGCTCTATAATTGTAATTGTTACTAGTAAAAATTAAATTATAGAGCTCTTTAATTGAATTGTTACTAGTAAAAATATAATTACGACGAGTAACGCTGGGACGTTTTTATGCTGAAAGGGCCTCCCATACAACTGTCGCCCTGCAGTCTGGGTGTTAAACTGGGGCCTGGATCACAAATGTTAACACACACACATACAGACACACTCACAGGTTTCCAGCTGGTGGTTTGACGGAGAGCTCTAATTGCTATCAAATGGAAAGGCTGTCCAGTGCTCTTGTCTAATTAGATGTAGCTTGTGGCTAAACCCACACTGAGCCGCCCACAGCAAAACAAACCGACTACCTGCCGCCCTCAATGACTGATCCGTGAGTGGCTCTGCATCCACATCGATCTGAGCTTGAGGAGCACAGAAAGCCCTCATTTGAGCTGGACATTATTTAAAACAAGAGAACATGTGCAAATCCAGGCACGTTACACATGACCAATTTGTCATCATATTACTGAAATCATTATCAGCCCAAGAAGATGAACACAAGGGGGCACTGTTGTATTACTGTTGAATACAAGACCCCCCCCCCCACACACCCAACAAACCTGGTGGTCACATGATCAACTCATTGTGATTGGGCTCACGTAGGAGGCCGATCAGGCAGCATGCGATGACTGCACAGACAAAACCAAGTGGCCACACTAAATATGTATCCAGCATGTTCCTCTCCGCAACACACGACAACATTGCTTACAATGAGGCTTGATGCTTTCGAATGGGGAGTAAAATGAAGAGTGTTGTGACACACATACACACACACACACGGGATCTGGCACAAAGCCAGTTGCTTACACCAACACTTTTCTCTCTGTTTGTGAATGTGTCTGATGCCCTCAGTGTGATGGATGTTGACCAGATATAAGCAGGACAACATTTATGCGGTTAGGGTTACATACACAGAGAGACAAAACATTCAAAGAGAGAGAGAGAGAGAGAGAGAGGGAGAGAGAGAGAGAGAGAGACTGGAAAGTGGAAATTAAAATATTTAATTGTACTATGTACATATATCAATTTATATGGCCATTACATGAATATATGCTATAATTAAATAGAGTAATTTCATTTAAATAAACTCATTTCAAATAAAATATATTTCCATATAATTTCAGATAAATAAAATATAAATATTGGATTAAAAATTTAGCTTTAACCAACTAATTGAAATAAAATAAATAAGTTTAGGTTTAAGTACTTTAACTGTAATGAAACTAAATATATATATATATATATATATATATTGCTGGAAGAGTATGTAAACAGTTTGACAGACTGAGCAGGAACACGGCTGTTTCCTCACACTAATCTCCTCTACGGCATTCATGTATCCAATTGTCTCTGAACTCCAGGGGAAAAGCCACGCACTACAAATCCCATCATCCATCTGCAAACAAATTTACCGCCTCACAACACCAATCCCCAAAAATGGCGTTAGCACTCGTGCGCTGTGTTTGACCCTGTAGTGTGCGAACTGGGAGAACACATTGATCGCCAGAGTAATGCCTGAAGAGGAAGCCTGGGGGATAAAGAGGCACTCTGGGATAAATGCCTCTGAATTGGGGTTAAACACTGTAAGTGGGTAATATAGGAATTGACAATGAGAGTAAGGAGTCTCTCTCTGTGAAGGTGCTGAGAGTGTATTTACTTTGGCTTTGGGATTGAATATGCTTTATAATTGTGTCATGGCTTAAAAAACTGACATTACATTAATATAACGTGTCATAGCAGCACTCTAATGTGTCATAAGTTGTGACAAATACAGAATCAGTACAGATAAGCTACATTTTAAGGGATAGTTCACCCAGAAAAATGGAAAGCCTGTCATTTAATCACAAACTTGTCATTACAAACCTGTATGACTTACTTTCTTCTGTGGAGCACAAAAAAAAAAAAAAAAATTAAATGGCGCAGTTACACTAAACCGCCGTTGGATGTACAAGCACCACATTACAAAAATATAAAAGTGCTCCATACGATCCATGCTCCATATTATAAGTCTTGGGAAGTCTTACAATAGTTTTGTGTAGAGAACAGACTGAAGTTTAATTTGTTATTCACTGATAATCCTATTCAGTCGACCAATACAAACAAATCATTCAATCTGGTTTTGTAAAATGAATCCGCTGATTCACTGAAAACATTGCTGGAATGAATCAGTACTGAATCAGTTATTCTGTCATTCTATCAGATGATTTATTAAGTGTCTTATGGATGACTTATACAATGGTTTTGTGGGCTTTTTGTCATTTTGGAGATTTACAGCCATTTGTTTGATGCAAATAAATAACTTTCTTAAAATAAATATATTTTGTGTTGTATGGCAGAAAGAGAGTCAAATAGGTTTGGAAAAACATAAGAGTGAGTAAAAATTCCAGAACTTTTTTATTACTATCCCTTTGAGCACAAGTCACAGGGATACGACTGTCAAACAGCTATCACTGTGAATCAAAACTACAGCACCTCTTAATGTTCCTCATGTGTTTTGAGAACATAATCATATCTTTAGGACAGCAGTTTGAGCAAAATAGTTTTAACGTTTTGGATGGTTACAATGTATGTAAAGAAGAAGATCTGATGCTTACAGGTACCTGGCTGGTCAAATTGAAGTTGTTGGCAGGGCTTCGTTTCTTGCCGCCAGCGCTGTTGCCAAGGCTACTGTTAGACGCATTGTTGGTGGAGTTCTTCCTCTTTCTTCTCTTGGTCGTGGTCTGTCGAGTGGGCTCTGCTCTCCACAAAACACACAAACAGGCAGACAGCCACACACACACACACACACACACACACACACACACACACACACACACACACACACACACAGATCAAATGTATCAAGAAAACAAAAATAGCACACATCCACACTCACAAACATGCCACAATGCAAGCACACAGAGGAAGAAAAAATACTTTTCCAACATACACAAACACATATGGGTGATTATACAGGGAAAGATAAAGACCTGCATCATGCTTTTTCTATTTTGAGAGAGAATCAAACAGATTCAAACATCTCCCAAGACATGCACTAGTAAGAGAGAACCTCTGCTTTTATTTGCCTAAATGCTCAACAGTGCCCACTGCAGTCAGCCATGCATGCAAAGTTATTTCATCAATGTCTAAATTATGTTTACTTTCAATAAATAGCACTAACACTATCATTAATGTGTTTTCTAATTCCTTTTTTGATGATAACTCATTAAAAAACATGGAGAAACTAAACAATATTGATTAGGGTTCAGCAAATATATTTTTTTAATCAAACAAATTGCTGATTTAGAGTGACTACTGAAATATCCACCTTTAATATCTCTCTTTTGATTCTGAATGCTGAGCATTTATAATTCACACAGACAGAAAATGTATTTCATGAGTTTCAATTTAGACAAAGAATCCAGCTTCCCTTTTAGATGACAATTCAGAAGATGCGACAAGTACCTTTTTTGTGATTTGAGGGGAACATTTCCGTTTTGAAGTTCTGTGGATGTCCAGCTGAAATCATATCCAAAGCAAGATTTATTTCCCAGATAATACTTAAGACGAATGGAAGTTGTTATGCATATCTAAGACCAGAAGACATATGCAAATGTAAACTGCAAGACTGCAGTTTTTTTAATTTCATTGCAAATTCAGTGGGTCTCATTCGATAGTCATACAAACACACATATTTCTGCACAATCCTTGTGTGTGAACATCTAGAAATATCTATCATGAATTAGTTACTTTTTGCTTCATACACGACTGCTCAAACAATAAACATGACTAATGAAAGGTAATGAAAGGTGATCATTATTAAAGGTGTTTATTGCTTTTTAACTGCTTTTAGGGAATATTACAGTATATTATATACAAGTATGAATGAATGAGACCCAGTATGCCTAAATGTTCAAATCGACTGAAAAATAATAGTTAGTTAATGTTGTAAAGACTGTACAGCCATAACGTTTTATTATAATGATTTAATTTCGGTGTGACAATCAAAACCTATAATCAAAATATACACATTGCTAATCATGACTGTAAATTGTAATGCACTGACGCCTGTAAAATGAAATACATTTGAGAGGTTCTTACTAACCACACCCAGGGAGATGCTTCCACATTGTTTGTACATGATAGATTTCACCATTTACAGTAATAAAGAGACTGTACAAGGACATCTGTTTTGATTTTCTGGAGAAGAACTTTTATTTTTGTATGTTCATCAGTGTGAGTACTAAAACGCTCTTGGTTCCACTCATACACACGAAACTAGAGGCAAAAACACTTATCAGCATATAAAGGCAACCTTCTTTCCTTCCTGTTCCTGAACACAAATGCTCTCCAGATTTCAAAAGAATGGGAGGAAAGAGGGAAGCGAAGCTAATAAGGAAACAACAATTACAGAAGATCCACTTTGATACGGACTGTGAGAAGGCCAGTGCTGACGAGTGGAGGGTTTCACCCACAGGGAGCAGATGGAGGATGTGTTTCAGTCTCATACATGTCAAGTTGTTACTGTTTAAATCATATTGTATATGTAAACCCATCATGTGATCCAAAGTAGGGTGGCCATATGGGACACATCCCAGCCAGGATTTTTATTTTGCCTGAAATATTCAGGTTTTGGCTGTTTGCACTGTGCAGTGACATTTATGAAAGCTATAGAGAGCTGAGAAGACCGCTCCTTATGCTTTTCAAAATACTTTGGTGTCTTTTTTGACCGGTGCACAGCGACGCTTCAAGTCAAATGAACGAAAAAACATGTGCGCATATTTGCATTGCTTTGATCGTTCCCTGTAGATCTCACCTTATCATGCGCAGCCCCACGATTGGTCGATTATGTACAATACCTGCATGTTATTGGTCAAACTGCTTTGGATGTTTTAAGCAATATTAAAATCCTGGCCAGGACGTGTTCTGTATTAACGGCGACTTAAAATGTAATTAAATTTAATTACTGCCACCTATCGTCATAAATCATATTAACAAATTAGATTAGATTAATTATATATGTGTATATGTGTATATATATATATATATGTGTTTACATATGTGTGTGTGTTTGTTTGTTTGTTTTTTAGTTTGACTTAAGTGACCAAATACATTTTGGGGTCACTGTACAATTTGTAGGATATCTGTTTTAGGCCACCTATAACAGTGTAAAACCAAAGAATTCACACTTGTTTTCCCTGACAGGTCCCACCAAAGAGCTGAATTAGAGCATATTTCCCCAAAGACCATGACGTCAAACACACACATCTTTAAAGATCTGATAGAGCACAAAGTGCTGGCGTTAGGAGCATCTCGTAATACAGAGAACAGTGATTTGCTGTTACCTGGAGGGGCCACCATTCTTTGCCACTTCTGGAACAGACAGGTCTTTAGACAGTCTCTCGGGCTGAGGTTGTAGGTCTTGTGTCGGGACATTAGCTCTTGCATCGGCTCCAGAATGACACACAACTAAAAGAAACACACACAAGAAATGTCATGACTTACTGTCAGTTTAACCATTTTAAACTTTTAACAATAAAATGCTAAATCACAGCGGGTGTCTGAATTTCACACGGATACACACACACAAATCATTTCCCATTGACAGGATCGTATCCCAATTCTTCTGTATTCTCTAACTTCCACAGGTCAAGGGAAACAATTTCTGGATCTGGGCCCACAGAGCCGGGCTATTTCTAGTCTGAATGCGAGGAAACCTACACGCTTCCTTGTCCATCTCTCCAGACAGTGGTCTTGTTGCCTCCAAGAACAGGAAACACGCTCTGTGTGGATTTACTGATAAACGCAATGCGACTAATGCAGGTTTTTTTTATTATGAGGTTTCTTTAGAGGTATTTTTAAAGCGCACCAAAGTAAGGACCGAGAGTAATTACACCAGTGAGAGGAAAAACGATCCTGTTTAAAGTGTGCTGCTAAAATCCCTGAGGTTGACCCCTCAATTGAGTCAGTCAAACAATTATGAATCATTAGTCTTATTCAGAGCCCACTAAGTGTATGGTTTACATTTCTTTTTTTTAAGAAATAAAAATGAATGACAAAAAACCTGACTGTATATACTATATACACCATGGCTGATCATGTGCAGTGAAATATATTAATTAATTGCCACATTGTGCTGCTGAAATATATAATGTACAAAAACCCTCTGTCCAGTCCAACAGTATAAAAACAGTTGCAGATTTGGATGAGGGCACACAGACTTGCTGTTACAAGAGCGCCGTCTAATCCAAATTTAATTCACAATTCGGCTTAGGCTGCGCCACTGCATTTTAACTCTGCATTTATAAGCAAAACTGTGCGTTTAATGCGTGGAACAACAATGAAGAAAGACACACTCAGTGAGAGAAAAACGGTTCTTCCGAAAACCTTGAAAGAGACCTTTTTTTCTCGATTTTCCAAGCAGCTCACTATAAACAAGTTTGTGTTTTGCTGAGCTCGAGCTCGGCGCAGAGAGAGACCCACAATGCCGCACCTCAACCGGGAACGCTCATTAATGTTATGCTAATTTTCTCGATCCAATTCATTTTCTCTCCCTCTCTTGTTCTCAGATTTGCAAAACGGAGCTGTCAATCATACTGAAATGACGATAATAAACAAAGCCGCCATGAAGCTGGCTAATAAATTCTGAGCAGTTTAAACACACACACTTTTAGACACTTTTTAGTCACATATAAATGTATAAAATGTACAAATACATACAAATTTTAAAGTTTTTTTTTCCGATGTATATGCAGTCTAAGAATTAACAGTAACATACAAAGAGTAAGTTGCTATGTTTTTGTTTGAACATGGTATCAGAATAATATCATGGGTTTTTAGATATATATACCCTTATATAGAGCAGTGGATCTCACTTTCTGACTTTAATGCACCCCCCTATTGTCTAACACAATATTCAAAGTTCTTCCCAATATTATATATAAAATGCTTTCATTTTCAAGCGAGAAAAAAATTAAATATGATTTTAGTTACATATTTTTTTCAGCACTTAAAATATCAAGAATAATTTATTTTATATAAAAGTCATCCTGCAGCATACTGGTTGAAACCTGCAGATATTTAGGATACCAAAATACCATGGTACTGTATTTTCATATGATACCAACAACACACCATGGTATCTCCACATTACTTTTTTGTAAGAGAAATTGAACAAATGAACTATTTTTGTTCTGCCTACCCTGAGGTAGTTAAGGGTGAAGTTGGTCAGTCCCATGCGGGTGATGTTTTTCGAGAGCTGCTCCAGGACTTGAGGGTCTTGTGCCTGCAGGTGAACAAAAAGGAACCTTATAACCTTATACAACCCCCCCCCCAAAAAACAAACAAACAAAACAAAGCACATTACTGACCAAAAGCAACACATATAGTATAATGCTTGTTTTTCGTGATTGTTTTATAAAACCCTGGATGTGACAAGAGTGATTCAATTGGCGAAGTCAGGGATTTTATTTATTTTTTATAATATCTGAGGGGGATCTCAATGCCTATGGGTAGTTGTGGCACTGGATGAGATGCTGTTTGTGTGCTGGAGAGAATCCAGTGATGCAATTTATCTGAATCACTATGATTACACTGAATACATTTCTGATTCAGTTTTGGGACATTGAATCAGGAGTGTGCTACAGCTGCTAATTAATATTGATTGACTAAATGACTATTGACTAAAATGTTTACAGTGCTTTTCATTATGAATTACAAACTAAAGCTGTTTGTGAACTTAGTAGAAAATCATTGCCCAGACTCAATTAGAGAAATTGTGTTAAGCAGTGTGAGTGTCCTCACATAGCAATGACATCGACCAATCATAGAGCTCCTGCAAGGTATAGAGCATGTGAAGCGTGGTTGCTCACTTTGCTCATATTCTCATTAGCCGTGATCAGATGAGTTTGACTCAATTTCTGTGCAACTTTACCCTTGTGTAAGAGAATAAGATGATCAAACATGCTGCAGTAACTTTTCCACTATCCACGTCAAAAATCTTTCGAAGACCTTTTTCCCTCGTTCACTGTCTCTCCCTCTCCATCGAAACACAGGACCCCAAAGAGCCCAATTTAAGAGCATGCAAACATCTCAAGATGCTGAAAAGAAACTTTCTAAAATTACTCTTTTTATGAATTTACAAGGAGAAGAAATTAGTTAAAACTTGAATGTGGTTTAAAGCCTCAATATATTGGGCTCAAAAAACAGTTAGTCATTAAACGTTGAATTTTATGTGGAGAAAATTTGAAAATTGCTTTATTTCCTTCCTCACAGTATGTCAGCTGTATTCATTACTCACTATAAACTACTCATTTGACATTTTGATTGTGCATTTTTATTTTTAATCAAAGATAGCTTTTATGTCTATGAATAAACTGGTTGTAAAAATAAGTTATTCACTTATGCCATATGTAAAAGAATAAAAATGAATAAAGTATAGCAAGTAAGAATAATTATTTTATAATGATATACTGATATTATAATGACATACTGGCTAAACTGGATGTCCCACTCTATTTCTGACCTACTTCAGAAAAATAGTATAAATGGATTCTAAACTTTTGCTTTGACACATACAGCGACTATGATAGTGTCTGCTGTCTGGATGATATCCAAAATATACAATTATTCAGAATAAATTGGACTTTAGTGCAAAAACAAACAATGTACACGTACTACCATGAACAAGTTTAGGGTCAGTAGGACTTAGGGTCAGTTTTCTACAAAAATATTATGCAGCACAACTGTTTTCAACGTTGATAATAATAAGAAATGTTAACTGAGCAGAAAATCAGTATATTAGAACGATTTCTAAAGGATCATGTGACACTGAACTGGAGTAATGGTTGATAAAAATTCAGCTTTGCTATCGCAGAAATATAATTTGGAATATTTTAAAGTAGAAAACAATTATTTTAGTAACTGTTATATGTTTCATATTATAACTGTTTTTACAGTTCTTTTAATAAAAATAACACAGCCTCACTGAGCACTGAACAGATTTCTTTCAAAAACATTAAAATGTCTTACCATTCCCCAAATTCTTTAAGGCTTTCTCACTTTTTTAAACATACGCTCATTATGTGAGAAATTTAAAACAGTAAAACTAAGTATTATAAAATGAATAGCCTTGTAAAGGAACTGATAAACTGCACACACACCTGCAACCAAACCGTGTGATATCAGAGCCCAAGGATGGAGTGATGATATCAAACTCACATGCATGGCGAGAATGCTCCGTGGGATAAGTTCCCGATACTGTCTGATGTTGAAGTGCCATGTCTTGATTCTCATCAGATCATCGAAGGCGAACTCCAGAATCAGCCGGCCCTCTGTACACACCTGAGAATGCAGACATTTAGAAACCTATAATGTATTTAAAGACTACGGACATTAAAGACTATGTCTCTTTGTCATCAAGAAGAAACAAGTTTAGTCAAAAAATGCAAACTCAGAGACTGACAGAATGCATCACTTTAACGCAGGTGATATTTTTCAGATATTATGAGTAGTTGGGCTTTTCAAACCAGATGATTGAGTTTAAAGCCATTCCCTAATAAAAGATGTTTATGTTGTATACCTGAACTGAAGGGCAAAATCTTGAGACAAGCTTACACAAACACAAAACAACAGAATGCTGAATACATGCTGAGGTCATTAACCATTAGTAATTACAGAAAAAAAGAAGAAAAAAAAGGATGAGAAAAACATTTTGCTGAATTTAGTGCTGCGCTACTCGTAGCCCCAATGTTCTGTTGCTGGGGCAACCAGAGGATGAGGAGGAGGTGGGAGGGAGGGAGAATAAGGGGGGGAGGGGGGCGTCAGCTGATTAGTTGGCATGGCAACGGCAAAGATGTAATCCCGCCAGAGCCACTCTAATCAATGCCCTCAGCACAGATGGTCTGTGGAGGATCAACAAGAAAAGAGGCTGGCGGGAGTGCACAGCGCCATCACATGACCACACTTTCACATTCTCTCGCTCACTCTCCCCAGTTTTTTTTCATCTTCTTTATGCTTCTGCTGCTCTCCGAATCTGTTTTTGTTTGTCTCATTCTTTCTCCATCTCTCCTTCTTTTTGTCTGTCTTTCCATCCTTCATTCAGCACTATCTCTCAACATTGTAGCATGCTGAGGAAAAAGCTAAGTGAAAATGAAAGCCTCTGTATTTCCCTTTCCGTCTGTACTATACTGCAGTGTCTAATAGTGGATACACTATTCTGTTGTTGTTTTTCTTCCATGACCATGTCATTTCCACCTCATCTGAAATCATCATTTACTTTCTGAAGGAAATTAGGGGGAGTTGTGGCCTAATGGTTAGATAGTTTGACTTCTAACTGTAAGGTTATGGGTTTGAGTCACTAACTCAACACATTATTGTATGTGGGATATTGACACTCCTACAAAAACACACACATTACAATGGCTTTTTTTGTGAAATAGAAAAGATAAAGAAATATGTGCACAAAGGTAAAAATAAAAATGAGAAAGTCCTCTGTCAGAATTTTCAACTCTTGTGTTGTCCTCTGGCTATATATGCTTTCCAATTGAAGGTTCATGAGATGGACCTTTGAGCTATTTCAGAGAACTATATAATACATTTTGACTGATGATGTGAAAATCACAGATAAATACATAATAATGTGTATGAATACAGTTTTTCCTCGATTGCTTAGACACAATAAGCAGGCTTTTGAGCTAAAATTTCAGAAAATGTTCCATTTCGCTGAACTATAAACACTATTCCCCTGCTTTACCACACGAGTTGGATTTGGTGAACTCTTCTACACACAAATCCCTACATTTCTCAGTGCTTGCACCATGTGGTCATTTAGAAAGCACTAGCATTCAATATTGTTCACTCAAGTCAGCATAGCTTGAGCTCAATTAGCACACAGATACCCACGTGGAAACACGTATCAAAATGTGTCACACACCAGTCAGGACCTCCAATAGATAGATAAAAGTCCCCCAGTCAGTTAATTCAGTTTAGGAACAATGGATCCAGAGAGACATTATTGAAAAGGTCGAGGACACCAGAGAGGAGGAAAAGGATGAGCAAGAACAGTAAGGAGTGGAGGAAGAGGTGAAGGAAGAGAAAAAGGAGGAGTAACGAGGAGGAGGATGATGGGCAAGTAGACAAGAAGTCTCAGATGAAATTTGTGCCACTAGCTGACCATGTCCTTGTTTGTTTTTGGTCTTTGTAGTATTGTTTTGAATTTATCTCACTAGTGTGTAAGACTATGTTGCAGTGTGTGTGTTTTTCTGGGCTTGTGTATGATGTCTGAGGGCAAAGTTTGTTTTTCCAGCAAGAGTGAATGGTTTTGAGTGTAGAGCTTAATTTTGACCTGAACATAGGTTGTTTAGGGAATTGGGTGAGAAGTTATGGATTTGTGTTTACTGTTTTGAGAATATGAGGAATAGTTTCAATAAATGTGTTTAAGCAATCGAGAAAAACTGTAAGCAATCGCAACTTGTTCAGAAGATCAAAACTTTTATGATGTGCACAAGTGACTAAATTAAGTGGAGGTTGAAAATGTAGCTTTGAGAATTTAATTTCTGATTTGAGAAATGCATCAAAGCCACTGAGAAAAACTGTAAGCTGACTTTGGCACTTTATCCGTCGAAGCTTCGGATTGGTGTGTGATAAATTTTGACTCCTAGTCTTTCCACTTGGGTAATTGTGTGCTAATTGAGCTCAAACTGTGCAGACTTGAGTGAACAATATTGAATGCTATGGGATTTGTGGGTAGAGTTTTGCAGTAACAGTTCACCAAATCTGAATCTGAATGGTAAATCAGGGGAATAGTGTATATAGTTCAGCAAAATGGGTGTGCTTTTTGAAAAATGTTATGGTTTTGAAATTTTAGTGCAAAAGCCTGGTTATAGTGTTTTAGCAATTGAGAAAAACTGTAACATTTTATTTAGGTTCTCCGTTTTAAACATTGGTAATTTTATAATTTTGTTATTTCATGGATTGTGATTGTTAGTCTGGCTGTGGGATGGGGTAAAACTAAATCTACAGATAAAAGTCATTTGAAAAGTGCCCAAAAATAATTAAATAATGCATGGTAAAATAAAATAATAAAATTAAAAACATAAAATGCATACAACAACAACAAAACAAAATAACATTAACGGTTCACAAGAAAATGTGTACCTTCATATAAAAAATGAAAAAGGGCAAATACGTTAATTTTGATTAAAGGGGGGGTGAAATGCTATTTCATGCATACTGAGTTTTTTACACTGTTAAAGAGTTGGATTCCCATGCTAAACATGGACAAAGTTTAAAAAATTAAGTTGTACATTTGAAGGAGTATTTTTGTTCCCAAAATACTCCTTCCGGTTTGTCACAAGTTTCGGAAAGTTTTTTTCGAGTATGGCTCTGTGTGACGTTAGATGGAACGGAATTTCCTTATATGGGTCCTGACGCACTTCTGCCGGAAGAGCGCGCGCTCCTGTATAGCGAGGCTGAGCAGCACAGACTTTCACTGATCAGAGCGAGAGCGTCGCGAAAAGTCACAAAAGGAGTGTGTTTTTGGTTGCCAGGGCAAGACAACCCTGCACAGATTACCAAAAAAAAAAACAGCATTAAGGGACCAGTGGATGGAGTTTATTTTAACAGAGCATCAACGGAGTTGTGCAAGTGTTTGTGTTTGTTCACTGCATTTCGAAGATGCTTGTTCACAAGGCCCAGTTTGACGACGGATTTGTGTATCGTTTATTTCTTAAGGATGATGCAATCCCAAGGAAAAAGGGTCACGATCGTGTGTTGGAACCGCAGGCGGTGAGTAAAACTGCTTCAAATATCTCTGCCTCCTTGTTAGTGCGTCCCCTCCCATGCCGGAGACCCGGGTTCGAGCCCCGCTCGGAGCGAGTCGTTGCTGCTGCTGCTTTCGTTCAGTTTCAGCCTCTGGATCTGATTCTGGATCATAAATAAACGGCTGAATCTTACTGTAAGCCATGGTTTGTTTTGGATGATGGGTTTTCCCTCACGGTAATGTCACAGCTTCCACATCCTCTCAACGCAAAAGCCTATTCGCGCTCGTGATTTTTTAGCTCCGCCCACACGTCACGCCTCCAGTCGGTCGTGTTTTTCCGGGAAAAATCGGTACAGACTATCTTTCTCTTATGAATATAATAAAACTAAAGACTTTTTGGATTTATGAAGGATGCAGTACTACTCTATATGTACTCAAGATTAACAGGATATTGAGTGAAAACGAGCATTTCACCCCCCCTTTAAACCAATCAAACAAACAACACTTGGGACATAAAAGTGCCTGAAGATGAAAATAACCAAATATATGAATGAAATTTTCTCCAGTTGTGTACAAATATGCAGATGACTGCAAAATATCTGTTATTATGTTTTTGACAATTTGCTCTGAATACAGCACTTGATTAATAAAGTACAGCTGTGATTTTGTAATCAGTTGCTCAAAGACTAGTGGGTCTCAGTTCCTCTGTAAAGATAAGTAAACAGGCTCTTGTATGGATTAGAGTGGATTAGTCCATCTCAGTGTGTGAAAATAATCCAAAGTGCTTGATGGACAAGGTGGAAACATAACTGCTGAGTGGTTTAACCCTCTGATGCATGATGTCCACTACAGCTGACTGATCCTTAAAAGCTATTCGCAACCAGCGAGGGTGTGACGTTACATCCAAACCACCATGGGCCAATGGCCTTTGAACCTTTCTCATAATTCTACAATATGACTGTCCTCTTTATATGTCATTGTATTTTTTATTATTACTATTTATGACAGCAAGAATTCAATCTGCAAAAGTGGTGAAGCATCAAGTAGCTCTATCTTATATTCCAGAAGATCTAGACCACCTCTCCTGAGGCATAAACCCTCACTCTAATAGAAATACAACAGTTATAATGTCAAATGGAAGTGACCTTTATAGATCAATTGCAAACTGCATATATAATAATAAAACAGTTACACATAGAAAATGACCATGGCTTGTAATTTAGTCTCCACCTTTCAAATGCAGTGAAATGTTTGTGTTATGGTGTCCTTGTTTAGTGCATTCTGACTGTAATGCTGAAATAAAATCTCACCGACATGCTTCCATTATTATAATTTTTTTTACTATGACAAAGAAACTAATCAAAAACTAAAGTACACAACAACACACAGAGTAATAGATTCATAAAGAGCTTTCTCAGCTGAGTCCAAAGCTGCCTGAAATATGTCACAAGGATTCCTAACGACCTCCATCAGTAAACACACAGAATAATGGCTGTGATTAAAGTAATACATTATCACGCCTGCCATGTTTGTTTGTTCTATTAGACAGTTTATGAGGTTTATCAAAGAGAATGTAAGAACTGAATGAAACAGATAACTGTGTCATTTCTCCTGCTCTTTGAGGTTATGACAATGAGCAAAAAAGCACAAGGAGAACAAAGAACGCATGTTTTGTTGACAAAAAAGTGTATCAGCACCTTATCATCTAATTCATTTCAAAACATTGTGACTGTTTAGAACATGGTGTCACACACACACACACACACACACATTTACCTTAGTAAACATGGGCTTGCCATGTTGTGTGACCATGGTGCACTGATCGCAGTCTACAGTGATGCAGGAGTTGTGGAAGGACTCTTTGGAGTGTTTCAGGATGTAGTAGAGGTCTGACACGCCACCCTCAAATACCGTACTGAAGTAACGAGGGATGAGCGTCCGGCCAATTGCTGAGGAGAAAAGCAAGATGTTATTTACATTGCATTGCATTTTGTTGAATGTATTCCTAAAATGACTCGGAATGTTTCCACATCTCTTAAATTCTCACTGTTTGTTACGCTACATTATTAACAAATAAGACTGGTGTCCTACATTCAAGCAAGTTCTTGCGACTTCTGAGATACAGTCATGTATGAATTAAAAATTTACAAAAGCTGTTCCTGCATTGCCTCAAATGGTGTCACAATGCATCAGCACTGACAGAGAATTTGTAATATTGTTATATATTAGCCTAACTGATATGAAATATGATAATTTGTTTTTGCAAACTGTGTTTACAGTAACCTGCCTGAGGTCTTACAAAAAGTTGAGTTGGAATACTTATTCTTCCCTGCAGCTGGAGATAATTATGCAACTTTTTTTTCAGTTGTTGTTTAACAATGAACAAAGACAGAGCCCCTGTCTGGATGTGTGGCCTCAGGTTTATCTGCACTGTTTGATTTCTTTTGTTTTCTTGCATTGTTGCTTCACTACAAAAAACTATAGAACCCATTAAATACATACTGCAACAAATATTTTTCTTAATCAGTGTTTGTGTCAAGGGGTCTAATAAAAATGCAAATAATAATAAAAAAAGATAGTGTAAAATAGCATAAGAATTATATCTTGAATATATCTTAATGTAAGTTATTTTTAAACAAGCATAAAGCATTAACATAGATCTCACTAAATTCAGATCGAGAAAAAAAAGAGTAAAAATTAATGTATTATTACCATTCAAAATTTAGTTGTTTTTTATTATTTTTTATGATTTTGAAGTCTCAACAAATCTGAAATTATTTAATAAAAATACAGTAAAAACAGTAATATATTTTAACATGTAATTTATTTTTGTGCTTCAAAGCTGAATTTTCAGCAGTCATTATTCTAGTCTTCAGTTTCACATGATCAGAAATCATTCTAATATACAGTAATAATTTTCTCTTGAAAACATATGCTGCTTAATATTTTTGTGGAAACTGTAATACAATGTAAAAGCCTTATTTCTGATCATTATAATGCATCATTCTGATTTAAAAGTATTAATTTCTCTTTCACTGAAAAATAAAACTTGCCGACCCCCAGCTTTTGAACAGAAGTATATATATATTATAAAAATGTATTGTCTGGTTCAGCCATTGAAAAGCTTTACAAAATATTTAAATCTGGCTTCTAGCTGGACATCTTTGGCCAAGAAAGTAGCAGACACAAAACAACTTTTTGCTTTTTGCGAGTGCTCTTGCAGTGTTAACTTATTTTAATATTGAAACTGAACGGACGAGCAGCCTTATCCAGCTTAGCGTCTGATTTCAGGCAGAAATAATCCATCTTACAGTCAAACTCCCCTTTGAGAGAAATTATGTTTGTGCCACCAGCCCTGAGGGAGAGGAATGGAGGTGGTGGAGGAAAAGAGAGAGAGAACTTCATTTACCCAGCTTCCCTTAAGACAGCCGCCTCTGCCGCCAACGGTTAAAACTGCACGGACAGAAGGAGAAAATGAAACAGCTGCAAACGCAGCCTGTTTCTTAAATTGGCTAAAGTCTGGCATGACTAAATCAACACATAAATACTTGGCAGGGGGGAGAGAGTGAGAAAAACGGGAGAATAGGAGAGAGCGGAGGGAGAAAGAACCCTAGCTTGAGTGAATAAATGAAGGTCTCCCTAGTGGTTAAGACACAGAATGAGCTGACGACGGGAGCTGACTGATAATGAGTGCGTGTGAGAGACAGAACAGTAGAGCAATCTGAAATAACAGTGAAAATAAATATGAAATAGCCATGAATGAAAGAACAGCCCAGAATGCAGGTAAATAAAGTGCTACAGGGAAGGACGAATGTGAGAGAGATACAAAGTGAAAGGCTGACAGGCAGGGTGACAGCGAGGGGTGTCATGCTGAAGGAAGATGTTGTTACTGAGGGCACACCTGACTGCCCGCTAAAGTTCTAGAGCACTGTGGCAGAGCGGCCCCTATGCCTAACCATGGGGCATAAAATCACAGACACACTCGCACACACCAAAATATGAGACGAGTGTGTGTGTGTGTGGTACCAGGGTATGTTGAACACACAAGAAGCTCTATAATACTAAGAGAAAGCTCTCTGTTTGCATTCACATTCCTCTAAATAGTTGCCGATCAGCTGGCGCTCCAGTAATATGGGAGCTCAGTTCTGGGCACAGAACTGTGTTTTTGAGCCAATCACCTAAGCCGTAAATGCCATGTAACTAATCAATAGGAAATTGAGACAAGATAAAAATTGCAAACAAAGTCCTGCTGGGACGTAGATTTCACTTTGCTGCCTGTAGAGGGAGCACTTCAAACAACCTCCCTTTAAAATAAAAGTTAGTCTCAGCAGGATTCCGACAATAACCCACATGCTTTTGTGAATCTTTTTATTGTCTGAGCATGTGTAGCTCTTTTTGCGTGTTGTGAGAGGACTCCAGACTGACTGGCCCATCTACAGAAGCGAGCGCTCCAGAGGCTGGATTAACCAGTCACTTGTTTCAGCGAACATGTCGTACAACATATGCCTCTCAAGTAATGTGTACCCAAACACGCAATTTACAAATAATTAACGCGGTGTTAATTAGGCACATTAATTCACACTGAGCATAGGCTCCAGGACAGATGCCAACACTCGCAGCCAAAAAGACAAGAGAGGAGTTCAGTTTCAAGTGGCTCAGCAGACGGAGAGGAGAGCGTGAGAGGGACAGAGAAAAGAGAGTCAGTCAAAGACAAGGTTATGCAGCAAGACAAACAAAACATGAGTAAATTAAGACAAACAAAAGTGATTTTGCATGCAAAAGCTCCTTAAATGTCAATTTTTTTTGTTGAAAAATTCAGTGGTCTGGCTGCATTCATTCAGATTATTTTCAGAACCTACTGAATCAGATCTTGTTAATGAATCACTGTTCAGAAAAAAGGCTCAAAATGAATCCGACTGATCCAGGTCTTGAATTCTCTTATGAATTCACTGACTCTGGTTGCAGTGGTTAACAGCTCACTGGAAAGGAGGATTAATGCAGCACACAACTCATATGTATGACTTAACACCAAACAATATGGTAACAATATGGTAATATATAATACAGCTCACCATCCAAATAACAGCATTCCTACAGTAAAGCATGGATGTGGTATTATGGGGGTTTCTCTGCCTTTGAGGTCCACTGCCTCAAAAAGTAAACAGCGAGGCAACTCACTGTGGCTGGCTCTCCACAGGTGAGATCCCATAAAAAAACAGGTGAATATTTCTAGAACTGAGAAAATGCTGAAAAGCACTGCAACAGCAGCATCATTAATTGTGCTTCAGCATTGTGGGAAGGGAATATTGCACCCACTTTTTTTAAGTCACACTGTGACTTTCCAAACAGTGGGCCAAAAAATGCACAATCCCGCCTGCTGTGTGTGAGCAAAACTTTATTTCCACCATAACAAATAACTTGTTATTTATAAAGCGTGCCGTAAGAACTTATGAGGTTGTACCAACAAACGTGTAAGCGAGTAAAAATGTAGAAAGGGTGTCAGAGCACAGTGCAACAGTGAACTGACTGACGTCAAGAAGCATGCGTGATTTTCATTTGGCGCGAGACATTCGCAGTCAGGGTTCCAAAAAGAATGTGGTTTAAAAAAAGGATAAAAAAAAGAAGAACAGCTCTCACCCTGCCCTTCCATGTCAGTAATTATCTCTCTGGGGACAATCGCTCCATTCCAAAACACAACCTACACTTACATTCTCTCTCTCTTTCATTCTCTCTTTCACACACACAAATTCTAAGCCTAAAATGCAGAAGCAGCTCCCATGACTCTGTGTTTTATCCTCTCTGGTGGGACAACACTGAGGATGAATGTATGGATTATGAATAGATAATGATTAGGTATCGGTTCAAATAGAGATGTGAGAATACAAAGTCTGCCCCTCTCAGAGAAAGACTTGACGAGGTGGAACTGGAATCATATATACCAGAGAGATGATTTGTCAAAGGATTGCTTCTGCTATGGAGCTGAATGCTTGCTAGTTTCCAGTTCAAGGAAATGTTAACCTCTGTTTGAAATAATTCTGTTGTTTGCATTATGCAATTCAAAATGTTGTCAAAAATATGCAAGTAATAAATCAATAAGAAAATAAACAACAACAACATAATAGCAGTCTTTCTATAGTGTCTATATTACCAAGTATGAACTTAATTCAGAAATAAAGCATGTTTTTAGACAACCTTAGCAAATGCCACTTTTGCGCTTCACGCCTCACCCAAACTCAAACATCATAAACATGGCTCTTACAGGTCTATAAAAGTCAAGGCATGTCTCAACAGGTAAAAGTAGACTACTTTGAATAAAATGTCCTACACATTAGGATTACTTTGACCTTGAAATGAAACTTACCTGTGGAGAAAAAAGTTTCCTAAAAATACTCAAAAATACAATACTTTTTAATACTTATAAAAAAATAAGAAGTCTTGAGCACCAATTCAGCACATTAAATCATTTCTGAAGGTTCATTAAAGGATCATTAAAAACAATAATGGCTGTTGAAATAAATGACTTTCAAAAATAATACTCTTTTTCATACTTTTTTTCAGTATTTTCATTAAAAAAAATGCATCCTAGTGCAACATAATTTAATTATTTCAAAAAAGAAACCTAATGTTTATATTCAACTTAAAAAAAGAAATGTATTCAATAGTGTGTGTGTGTGTGTGTGTGTATATATATATATATATATATATATATATATATATATACACGTATATATGAAATTTCACTTGTATTGGTTACATTGACTGAAATTTTGTTACGACAACCATAAAAATGTCCACATAAACATTACAGTAAATAAATTGCCAGAATGCAAATAAGTTATTAGCAATACGGAATTAAGTTGTGGAATCAAGTTAGTCAGGTATAAACATTGTGGATACCTAAAGTATAGTTTAGCAATTGGTTGTATATATGCTAATACAAATCTGGTACCATCATCGTGATAAAAGAACTAAGAAATAAGTCAAGAAATAGTTAAAATTGCACATAAATGTACATACACACAACCAGGGTACTAGTATGGAATTCAGTGCCCAGAATATGAAATATTAACCTTTCATAAAACTTTAATTCAATCCCCTTTTCTTTCTTCCTTCCTTTCTCCCTATCCCTCAAACTTCTGTCAAAGAGCATTGATCTCAGAGAATAAAATATTGTGGGTGAAAACAAGAGATAACATGAAAATATGACATCTACATGGTCGATAAGGCGAACAAGGATTATGGTTATGCACAAAATGTCTGTCCGGAGTACATGGACACTCAAACCCTTGTGATGGTATTCCAGCTGGTGAGTCTGAAAGCTTTCTTCAAGTCATACTGACAACTTTTATGATACGTTTTTTGTGCTTTATTATTGTTTTCGTCTTTTTGGAGCTTGGCAGACTCAATATAACAAGAGCTGTGTAACAATTCTTTTTGTGTTCCATTGAAACACATCAGAGTGTTTGGGTTTGAAATGACACGAGAGTTGACCCAGTTTACATTTTGGGGTAAACTGCTCCTGAGAAAACTCTAGGTCACCGCTCAAAATGAGTTTTTGTTATTTTTGAGGTCACAGTGTCTGAAATGATCTGTGCTACGGTGACTGATTAGAAAACAGATCCAGCAGATAAAAAGAAAGAATTGCGCTGTGATTGTGATACACCACAGAGAATATTCTGACTCATCACATCTCGGTCTCATTGATGCGGAGGATGGGAGAGAGCGAGAGAGGGAGGTTGTCTGATAGATTCCGAGTTCTCCCCTCTCCAGCAGTAATCCCCGAAGACATCCGCACCAAAACGAGACACAGGCGAACAGCTCCACTCACCCACAACCACCCTCACAACACGCTTGGCCTCACACCACTGCCTCTGTGTGTGTGTCTCAATGTGTGCTGTGCTTCTCCCATGAGTCCTGATCCACACCTCCCCCCTTTCCCCATTCATAATTCAGCAGAGGTTGGCTTGGCCCACTCTCCCTCCCAGCTCCACCGCATGCTCATGGGGCACATACTTCCTCAAGGGCTCCCGGACGGATGCCACCACAACTGAATCGAACAGTATGATTTCCCATCATCTTCCAGATTTGATTTATTAATATGTCTATCCTCCATCGACATGAAATTAGTGATTCGATAAGAGAGAGAGCTGGAGTCTCA
The DNA here is from genome assembly GCF_023724105.1 of Carassius gibelio. Classification (NCBI taxonomy): domain Eukaryota; kingdom Metazoa; phylum Chordata; class Actinopteri; order Cypriniformes; family Cyprinidae; genus Carassius; species Carassius gibelio. Next base: position 12,933,588 of record NC_068384.1, read on the forward strand.
CTTTCAGTATGGATATATGTGCTGCAAAGTTTTCGTCACATTTAACCCCATTAAAGTCCAAAAAAAATATGATTTCAGATCTGCAAAAACAAGGCATTTTGGTTCAGTTGCTGATATTTGAATGGCCAAAAGTAACATGAAATTCTGATAGCTTGTAATCGATAAGATCTTTATAACTGTATAGCAGACCACTAACAAAAAAATGCATATGGGATATACAGGAGTGTCCTGTATATCCCAATAATATTTCTTAGTAAGGTAATATTTAAATTCTTAGATTTATGTTGTCTGTGCAACATTTTGGCATCTTACATTTGACATCTTACATTTGAAAACAATAAACATTGGATATTTGAAGGCCCTTTCACAGAAAATGTCATGTGGAAAAAAAAGAAAAATAAGTTATCCGATTCTTTACGGACCCACGTCATTCTAAATATGTATGAAATGTTTCCCATTCAAGTCAATGTGTGGTCCAAAAAAGAAGAAGCTGTACCCCACTGGCTGTTATAGTATGGCCAAAAACAGTAAAAAAGTTGAAATACATACAGTATACTACAGTATACATCCATACAGTGGTTTTTTAGATAACTCTTTCCAGATAATTAAAAGCTCTCTAAGGAATATAAAAAGTTCTCCTACACCATCATGCTGTAATCCCAACCTTTCTGTTGCTACCGGAGTCATTACTTGATCTAAATCAAACTCTCCATCAAGAATTCCCTGTGTCAGAAACATCTCCTAAGTTTCTGCCACACCACAAGACTCTTGAACCCTGTATCATTGTCGCTGTCAGAATTCAGTGCAACATTTAAGCCTCATTTAAGCCTCTGCTGGGCTCAAGATGATGCCTGTAGATATGGCCTTGTTTCCGCCGCTGATATAGAGGATGTGGGAAGTCTTATTCTAAGAGGTAATTCCTCCCTTTGTGCCACGATCAATCCAACACCTCCCTCCCATTCCTCTTGAGTGAATTATGCAGTGGGAGGTGAGGGGAGGTTTCCTGCCGGGTTTGTTTAAATAACCTCCTGCTTTACTGCTGTGTGCACCTGACGCCGGGCTTATAGGAAACAACGCCTCACAGGTAGAAAAGAAGATAGAATGGCTAAATGAAGATGGGACTGGCAGAGAAGCACAAGATAATTGATTATATATTAACTTCATATACACTTCTGTTCAAAAGTTCAGGGTCAGCAAGATTTTTTTTTAATAATCTTTACTTTTTTTTTTTACACTTTTATTCAGAAAAGATCCATGACCAAAAGTGACAATTAAGGCATATATAATGTTACGAAAGGTTTTGATTTCAAATGTGGTTTTCAATATTTATAATAAGTAGAAATGTTACTTTTACTTTATCAAAATGATATCATGTGACGCTGAAGACTGGAATAATAGCAGTTGAAAATTTACAGGAATAAACTGCATTCTAAAATACATATAAAAAAATATTAAACAATTATTTTAAATTGTAATATTTTTGTACAATATTACTGTTTTTACTGTATATTGTTTATACTGTTAGTAATTAAATGCAGCAGTGGTTGACATCTTTTGAAATCATTTTAAAAAGTCTACACAGTACAGTAGTGTATGTCTGAGAGAATACATATATATATATATATATATATATATATATATATATATATATATATATATATATATATATGGATGTGTGATAGTCACAATTCCGTTTGCTTTTACTGGATTTTTAAAATCAAACAGACTTTAAAAAACAAGAAAAAACCCTAACAACACCAAAACTAGTTTGAATGATATTAACTACCAACTTTGAATGAAATAATGAACATTAAAAATATTTTGGGAAATATTATAAGTAATTTTGGGAAATCATCAGAAAACACAAAAAAAGGTGTGGACAAGAGTGAATGAAATGGAAAAAGAGATGCTGGAGGTTGACCTGAGTCTGTGGAGGGGAAAGAGAGATACATAAACATTTAATATCCTGATGACACACATATATATTCTCCGTCCATTAGTTTTACATTAGTCCATTATAAAAGAGCCCAGCCCAATGCATGCATTATCAATATAGCTAGCTATGTGTCTCTGTGAGACTTTGTGTACGTCTACAAACTACGTGCCAAAGCTTCCTTTCCATACGGTCTCTGAGCATATAAGAGGACAGCGCCTCGTTCATTATGCATGGGCCATGTTGACTTTCTGGAAGGTTCTGGGCTCAAAAGTGCACCAGGCTCCTCATAACTCCTCATTTTTTCATGAATCTGTATTTACCAAATCTACCATGCAGCATGACTGCATTTCTGCCCCAATTCCTGGGTAAAACACACACACACACACACACACACACACTTGTTTTGTGAAAAGTGGGGACATCCCATAGGCGTAATGGTTTTTATACTGTACAAACTGTAAATTACACCTAACCCTAACCCTCACAGGAAACTTTGTGCATTTTTACTTTCTCAAAAAAACTCATTCTGTATGATTTATAAGCATTTTGAAAAATGGGGACATGGGTTGTGTCACCCTCTCCTTGTAATACCTGTGTCATACCCATGTCATTATACAGAGTTGTGTCCTGATATCACAAAAACAAGAGCACACACACACACACACACATACACACAGGTACAACATTAACAATGACCTGCTCTTTTTAGTGAGCTTTAATGGAGACAGTAAACACTCAACCTGTTACCCGATGACACAATCGACTAATTTTCAGGGACGTACACTTTCTATGCATACCTTGCACGGCTGCACATCAGGCACACGCTGAAACATGCTCTCGCCTTGCACACACACAGGTCTGATGCTGATCCGGAGGTGAGTTAAGACAGACAGTGTACACTGAAAAAACAAACTTTGAGGTATAGTAAAATATACTAGATTTACTTTCATAATTTTTACATTGTAATATTACAATTCATTGAGAACTAGAATTTCTAAGTAATTTTTTAAATAAATACACAATTAATTCATGTATAAAATGTACTGTATGGGAATAGTAAATTTTATTATATATTTTCTCATATTATTTAACTGTTTTAAAGTCATTGCACATAAATCTAAAAATACTGAGTAAATTTTAATCTAAAATCTTAGTACGTTCACATCCGCGTGACCGAATCACATGCCGGCGTTTTGGATCCGAGACAGACGGTTGCGATTGCCACACGTGCGATTGGGATTGTCACAAGTGGATGCAAAGTTAATGTGTACGGTAAGTTATTGCCTTTTTGTAGTAATTTATGACAATGTATAGGTGCATGAGAATTTTGAAAGTCCGATTGACTTTGTTGTGTAACTCTGGTAACGTTAACTCGATGTTACATTAACCTAGGCCTGCATTTTCCACTGCAGTCCGTGAAGCAGCAGTAGTCTCATACAGAAGTCAGTTTAAAACCAGAGAAATTTGTGTTAGTCAGTGAATTTATGTTAAAACACGCCGATTCGATTTTTGCATTAGGAAAAGTTCAGTCCTAATTTGCCACCCTCCTCATTTAACTGCGATCAGGTTACATTTAACCACAACTTTCAAAACATTAACGTTACATGAAATAAATCGTGCTGAGTGACATGAAAAAAAAAATGTGTGAAAACGAATCAATAAACTATAAATTTCGTGAGTACAGCAAGATTTGCCTTGAAATTATTGGACCAACCAAAATTGCCCTGAAGGCATAATTTTACAAGGAGCTGCGTTTTATTTCTGGATGAAAAGCACAATAACGTTCATACCTTCTACCGTTTACATTAATCTTTGTGGATTACACAAGCGTTTCTTCTCAGATACATTACAAAACTGAGAATAAAAAAGACAAAAGATTTGGTTAAACAATGTTAAAAAATATTGGTTATATCATTACAAATACTAATAGTGTAGAACAAATATTTCGAAATTTAGCAGCATCATTTTACCCATAATAAGCCATCTAAGATTTAGAAACTGGAGATTAAACTTTTTTTGTACTCTATCATGAACTATTGCAATAGGGTGATAATTTTTTTCAGTCCAGAAAGTGTCTGAAAAGCTCTGACATTGACTTATGTGTTTAAATGAACTTATTTAATTGTTACCTAGACATTATGATTATTAACCAGCATCACGTCAGAATACAACTCCTGCTTGTATTTCAGCTTCTGTTTATTGATTAGTTCTCATGTAATTTTCTACCTTAAATATAATTTATTTTCATTCATTCTGTTGTTTTAATATAATTGTGTTTGTTCATTTACAGCTTGACTGCATTTAGGAAATCTCTCAGACGCATGGTTTTCAACCCTGGTGTGTCATCAAAGATAAACAGTAAATTTTTATCTTATGTCTCAAAGAGAGCGGAAGTCAACTTCCTACCTCCACATCCAAATGGAGAAAATGTTGATAGCCTTGAAATGGTGAGGCAGGAGCTTCTCGAAGAGGTAAAAAAAAAAGAACAACCATAAAGTGATAAAAGAAAAAATGGCAAAAACATTCTCCTATCGAAGGCTGGAGGTTGTGAGTGGTAGTCCAGCTGCTGAAGACTTCAAGGAGAGATGGCCTGCCTTATTTTGTGAAGCTGAGGTATGTAAATGTATTCCCTTTATTAAGCCCTCTTGTTTGGCCAGAAACAATTTAAAAGTATTATTTAAATATCGATCTCTTGTCATTTCAGATACAAGAAGAATTTTGGAGACTAACTACAATTTCCTTGGAACAGAGCTTCATGAACAGGCTTGACGCCTACACGCCAAAAATGATTACCCTAATGAAGCTCAAGGGAGGTGTTGTGGGCACCAAGCTGAGGCCGTACATGGACATACTGAGTCAGGTGTGTTTGTTAAAAATTGTGCTTGTTCACTCTTTTGAGGAATGTGATCTGTTTCTCACACACTACACACTCATACAGTATCAGTCCTCACTCAATAGTCAGTTTTAACCACTTTTATTTATATAGTACTTTACACAGCACAGATGAGGTGGTAAATGATTGTAGAGGTCATTTATTAGGTCTTCTAAAGGCTGTCTGCAAAATATCATCAGCAGTCAAAAATTGGGCCTAGATCCAGACTTGATCAGACTGACTAGATCAGAAACCTTGGGTTAAACCTAAAGATAAGAGAGCGAAACAGTTAAAGGCAACTTTAAATGTTGGCACCAATTACCTTTAGATGTGTAAACACTGAAAACACTGTTTAAGTCTAAGATTTAAACCTAGTGATGTGAAATATCCAGACATATCTTAATTGCTACATAATGTGTAATATAGGTGAGTGTGATTTCACCAAGTACAACATGTTCCTGAATCAACATCCTTGTTGATCCTGGAACAACATTCTAATCAACCACAACATTCCAATCAACCAATCAGAATTGAGATATAACTTTTCAGGAAATATTTGTTTTAGCCTTATGATCAGGGTTAGATACTTCTACATCCTTGTAAATCAGGTATCATTTCCCACTGATTTTAGGAATAAATTATGGGTAGGTTTAGGGGTAGAGATAGGGTTAAGTCTATATTTTTGGACATAATGTTGATCCAGGATCAACAAAAGATGTTGATCCAGGAACATGTCTTACTTGGCAAAATCCCGGCGACCTGTAATATATGTAGTGTAGATATATTTAGCAGTTTAAACGACAAAGAATGGCAACAAAGTTAATATTTTGAAAAAAAGCTTAACAGACTACAAAAGCAACCACCAGACAGACTCCGTCTTTCCAGGCTTTTCTCTTGTAGTCTTCTTTCAAATCACTGCTCTTTGCATGTGTATGCCATTGTATTATCACTTGGTAGTTTGTTTTCTATGGATATTGGTTATGTGTTGAAAATAATTATCTATTCACAGAACCAAAACATTGAGATGAGGCATGAAGCTGTTATCCAGAGCCTCATACTGTACATTGGCGAGAAAGAAGAGGAACTGTTTGAAGATTGCCAGGTAAAGCATTTTTTGTTCAATGTCATGTTAAAAATGTTACAATTGTATTACCGTAACGTACACCAGGGGTGGGATATGCTCCTGGACAGCCTGTGTCCTGCTGAGATTAGATCCAACCTTGAAGGAACATTCTCATTCTCCAACTCCCCCAGAGTTAAACAGTTGAGTTTTCCCATTTTCAAATCCATTTAGGTCTGGCGCTAGCACTTTTAGCATAGCTTAGCATAGATCATTAAATCCGATTAAACCAGAAACATCTTGCTCAGAAATGACCAAAGAGTTTTGATATTTTTCCAATTTAAAACTTGACTCTTCTGTAGTTATATAGTTTACTAAGACCAGCGGAAAATGAAAAGCTGTGATTTTCTAGACCGATATGATTAGGAACTATACTCTCATTCCGGCGTAATAATCAAGGAACTGTTCAGCTGTAACGTGAACATAGCAGGCGCATTGATAAATGAAAGCAACTGTGGAAATAGTTCCCAGCTAGCAAGACATGCTCCCTGTGCAAGGAAGAGGGTCTGGCTGGTTTCAGGTGCTGCATGATATCACTGTACCTGCTGCGTTCATGTTACAGCTGAACAGTTCCTTGATTATTACGCCGGAATGAGAGTATAGATCCTAGTCATTTTGGCCTAGAAAATCTGAACTTTTCATTTTCCGCCGGTCTTAGTACACGATGTAACTACAGAAGAGTCACGTTTTAAATTGAGCGAGATGCTTCTGGTCTAATCGGATTCAATGATCTATATTAAGCTATGCTAAAAAGTGCTATCAACAGACCCAGAGGTCGGCTGATTGGATTCAAAAACGATAAGACTCAACTTTTTTAACTCTGGGGGAGTTGGAGAATGAGCCTATTTCCAAAAAATGTGGAGTGTTTCTTTAATCAAATACAACTGATCCAGGAAATCCAGGTCTACTAGAGACTTCAAAGTATGTTTGTTGGAGCTGGTTGGGGCTAAACTCTGCAGGACACTGACTCCAGGACCAGGGTTCACACCCCTTATGTACAGGTTAATCTTAAAGCAGAGGTGTCCAAATTCTGTTCTGGGGGGTCACTGTTGTGCAGAATTTAGCTCTAACTGGCCTCAACGCACTTGCCTAAAAGTTTTTAGTCCGTCTAGTAGAATATTAATGAGCAGAATTAGGCGTGTTTGATTTGGGTTGGAGACAAACTCTGCAGGAGTGTTGCCCTTTAAGACCAAAAGAGCCACAGTCCAGTAGTAAATTTATGGCTCAGGGTAACATTATTTGGCTGTAGTGGCTCTTATGTTATGTTTGACTAATGTTTTACTAAACCTGGCTCGCTGTAAAATAGGCTTGACTCAGTTTAGCGTAATATATACTGTATTACTTTAGTGTAGCTTTTTCAGTAAAATTCAGTTTATTTAGTTTGTCTAAATTGTGCAGGAGGACAACCACAGTGACACAGCGCAACACACCCTCAAGATTCTGGTTGTACATGGAGCTGATGGAAAGGATCCAGTGGATGTATCCATTATTCTTGAAGGCAAGGAGATATTGCCGGGATGCCAAAATACTGCTAAAGCTTGTGCCCTGCTTATGGGACTCATTTATGCCCTCAACCTTGATTCACTTTTTTAAAATTTAACAGAATTCGTAAAAGCACTACTCATTATCAGTAGGATGCAGTCTCTTTTAAGAAATTATTTTTGACATTATTTAGCAAAATTGTTTTATATAGAAAATGAAATATTGACATCTTTAACTGTTAAACAAAATGTTTTTATGCATTTAATGCTGTAATGTTTAGAGCGTAAGTACAGAGTGCTATGTTGAATGTTGAAACTGCACTGTTTGAGAGGATTGTTACTTTTATTGAAATAGTAATGTTGTATCCATGCATTATATCCATGAGGTTTAAACCTCATCCCATGTTTTTGTATACCTCTTGGGGTTAAAACACTTTATGATCTTGACAAATTAAATTGTTTTCAGGACTCAAATCCCTAAGGAAACAGTTGTTATTTAAAACTTAGGTTTTGCTTTATGTAACTTCAAAAGGTTACATTTTGACTGAGTCATTGTTTAATGTTGGAACAAAATAAATGTTTATTGCATCTATGCTGTGTGGTTTATTAAAATGCAGACAAAATTACTATATTTTTTTGTAATATTTAATTACATACATTTAATAAATTAATTGAAATATTAAATAAAACCTACCTTATAACAGTAAATAAAATTTACTTAATATTTTAAGCTCATCTGTGTGTTTGTATTTAAAAAAAATATATAGACTTTATCTAAATGCTTAGAATAAATATAAATCCTACATTAAATATAATTTAGTAATATTTACTTAATATTTTAACAAATGTCAAGTCAATTAATACATAGATTTTACTTGATTTTGGTAAGTGTATTTTACTTAAAATTGAAGCAGTAAATTTTACTTAAAAAGTGTTAGTGCAAATTGTTACGAGGATTTTATTAAGTAAATTCTACATGTTAGTTTTTTCAGTGTAGTCGATATTGTTTTGTTATTGAATAAGGTGCTGGAGAAAGTGAGATAGAGAGAGAGAGAGAGAGAGAGAGAGAGAGAGAGAGAGAGAGAGAGAGAGAGAGAAAAGACAGCAGGAAGAGCAGAGAAAGACTCATCCTATCACACAGCTGTTCTCTTTTCCTTCTGCCCACACATACACACAAATGCTCGGAAACACTGCCATTAGACACACACACATTTTCATTCAGGGCACAGACCCATTTAACATCTCCCAGTAATCTTGGAGGTATCAATCTACAGATCTGCCGATACATCATATGAGAGCGCTCATACAAACACACAGAGACCATCTCGAGGTTGTTTTGAAACTTGGGCTGTCAGTCTTTGAGACCCGTGTCTTTGCCAGCACCGGACTGCAGCTGAGCCTGCTCAACCCCCCATACTGTCAATCACAGCTCGCTCTGTCTCTCTTTGCTGTGTTTTCCCTCACAAGTCATCTTAAACAATAGACTCTCCACCAAAGAAATGTGTGAGAGGCTTATGTAATCTAGGACTGCCAACTGATTAAAATGTTTCATTAACTTAACCCTATGCTAATAAATCAAATTAATAGCATATTCAATATGCATCAATATAATCAACAAAAAGAATCATTATTTGCTGATGAAATCCCCCACGTTAAGATAATTCAAAGACTTTACTCTGGCAGTGAAAAACATTGTTGCTTTTTTAAAATCAATGTTGTTTGTTATTTCCTTATCATTGATATAAGCCTATCAACTGGCCTACAGTCCATATCAATCAAGTTTGTCCGAGAAAGAATCATGGCGTGTTTATACTTGATGTGTCTATGTACACTTGCAGACTAACATCTCGCTGTTGTTTTGGCATTATCAAAGAGAAATGTCAAGTTAAAAACTCAATTTTCAAAAATGTGAAATACATTCATGCTTTTGAATTACTAGGCTACTGTGTGAATGGTTCCTAGCTCATTCAGGGCTGTTTTCATTTAAGCTGCGTTCACGCTAAACTTTCAAACCAAGCTGCTGCCTGTTGGTCAACATGGAAAATGCTAAACTGATATGAAATCTAAATGGAGGAATCTTTCCCTCATACAAAATTCTTGATTGCGTGAACTCCTAATGACTGGATTTTGCATGCAATTCACTGATCTCTTCAAAATACCACCTTTTCTGAGAACTATCAGTAAAAAAATTAAATATTAATATAAATACACAAACAACAAGTGTAAAAACCGAAAGTTGCACTGGTTTTTACTAATCAAATCTACATTAACAGCAATGATGGGAAATTATGCAAAATACATGATATTCAGAAATGACAATTTACAAAATCTACATCAAGTCACAAATACCGAATAACTGTTTATTAACATGACATGTTACCCCCCAAAAATGAAAAGATATTTTAAAGAAAAGTAAATACATACCTTACATCATTACTGGGCATAGTCCACCCATCAAATAACAACTGTACACTTATTTTGTAGCAGGCACAAACACCATAAAGCCTTTAATTCTTACTCTGGGAGCAATATTTTTTAATTTTCTTCATTACTATTATTGTGTAGCGTTAAGGTATCTACAGTATTAGCTACAAACCATACTCAAAACAACCACTGACAGCATGCTAAAAAGCAGCCTACTATTGTGGTACAGGTGCACCATGGTATATTCATATATGTCATACTGTAAATGTTACATTATTAAGGTACTGTACATTCTAAAAAATGCTGGGTTGTTTCAACCCAACTTTGGGTCAAATATGGACTAATCCAACTTTTGGGTAAATAATTAAATGTAGAAATTTAACTCAACGGTTTAGGTTAGTCCATATTTGACCGAAAGTTGGGTTGAAACAACCCAGCATTTTTGTTAGCATGTACCATAGAATTGACATTGTACATATCAAATAATATCATAGTGCCATGTACTAGTTTTTTTCAATCACTGCTAGTGTTTTTTACTGTTTGCTGCCAAGTGCTTATACAGTACCTGTTCACAATCTTTACATTCAGTTATTTATTGTATTAAAGACCGTCTTCTTCTCTTGTACATGACTAAAATTATTTGAAGGTTTGTTTCAATGACTGTATCCACTTAATCTAGCGCTCTCTTGCTATCTGTGTCATGTCACTGTTTCACAGAGTGAGAAATTGGCTGAAATGGTTCAGTCTGTGTGTGAGCTTTTTAAATTATTCAGACTCAATCACAAAACAGGTTGACCAATTCATTTAAAGGAACGGACTCAAACGAGCCAATTGGGCATTGCTCATTCCGGACTGCATTTCCCCAAAGCATTAATCCATTCAGCTTTCATGAAGTAGCGGTGCCTTTTTAGAAATCTGCCAGAATGCAAAGAAGATTATTAAGATTCTCAGGTCTGTAATCAGTAATCTCTGTGAAATTTTACTAGAGCTTTTAAATAGTTTGGTTCAATTTGAACCTGGTTAATGAACCTATCATCCTCAGGTGTTTGGCTTGCACAGACACTTATGCCATTCTAATAAAAAAAACTGCGACCAAAAACAAAACAGATTCCAACTGTCTTCCAAATCTGCTAATAAATTTGTCTTAGGTTTGTTTGTTATTGTCTGATGAAGTGTTGCGGTTCAGTGGTGGAAGTTTTCTCGGGTTTCACAGTTGCAGGGGCATTGCATCACGCTTTGAAACTCTCCTCGCCTCAACCCAAAACAAGAACTGTGTTTTATTTCAGATATTAATTATTCCCAAGCTAATAATTTCCAAGAGGAGAGATGTGAAGAAAATACTGAACTTAAGCACTTCACAGTATTTAAAGAATCAGCTACAGAAATATGTTAGTGTTCAGGTTTGGGTGCTGCAGATCAATGAGCTAAAATGTTTATTCGAAAGGTTCCTGTATTCAGGTGGTTAGGGTGGTACATGCAAAACTAATGTTATTAAGCTAACCTAATATACATTAAAATAGCATTTTGTGTAAAATATTGCATTAACTTTTTATAGATGTAATATTTATAAAATACTTTATTTTTATTATTTCTGTTTAAAATATAATTATCGTAGTATTTAACAAATAGATATGCAATATAGAGATATAGATATAGAGAAACATACAATGGAGAAACTTATCTTTTATCACTTCAGGAGACTAGAATAGAAGACTAGAAAATAAGACAGAACTGAGCTTCAGTCCTGAAGAGTGGAGAAGGGAAAAGAAAGAAATAGAAATGAGACGGAGAAAGTGAGGCCATTTGAACTAATGCATTTCAATAATCCATCCATTATCTATCCATCCACAATGGCACTGCGGTGAAATAACGCCCACATCTTATGCAATATATGTTGGTGAATATAAGTGCAAAGTCTTTGTCTCTTAAACTTCAATGCTTCTTGTTTTTATGCTTGTAAGGGATATTTTAGATATGTTTGGAGATAGTGTGAGATTTTTCAGTACTGAAGTTTTTATTATTAACTATGAAGAGAGTTTTTAAGTTTAATCATGTTAAGCCTTTAACTGAATTTTTCAGCTATACCCATTTAAGTTTTAACAACCATTAGGAGCCTTTCTTTAAAGCAGTTATTGTAAAGGTTTATTTGTAGTAATGACTGGCCACTGACTGTATATTATCCAGTGCACTAGGCTACTTACAAAATAAATAAATAACTGTACATATTGATTTAAGATTAAACCATTTTATTAGTTTACTGACAGATTATTAAAAAACTTCATCTAAGGTTATCTAGGACAAACTAAATAAATTCTACAGGTTAGCGGATGTAATACAAATCATCTGACCACAGAATCAAGTATTCCAGAGAGTGCATTTAAAATGCAACACTGGATGTGTGCGATATGACCTTATTTTGAATAAAGAATTCATAAACAGGTAAATACATTAAATCAGGACATGCTATGCAAAAAAGCGGATTAGACTATCTTTGATCTGATGTCTTGAAATGTAAAGCAGAGGAATGAGTTACTCAATGGAACCTGAACAGTGATTACTGTAAACATGTCATACAAAGACAAGCAAGAATAAAACAAGCATACTGATGTGAGGCTGTACCGATGCAGAAAATCCTTAATGATGCTTGGTAGAGTGAGGATTGAGAAATGTATAAAAGGCCCGAGCAAATGCAGTATGCAGTGCTTGTGTTTGTGTGTGTGGGACATTGATGGAGTGAGGTTGTATGTTTGTGGCTGAAACTAAGAGGAGTCATTTCTGAAGACTAAAGATGAGCTGTCACAAGAGACGGACTGAACTCTCTCCTCAATCGATATAGGGATTGGTTCCCTATGTGCCTCCAGAGCCGACGCAAGCTTTGGGGCTTTAAATTGTGTATGTGAGAATTACAAAAAATTATGTGCTGCTATATAGAATTAACATACACAAAACCCTTTGAAACTTTACAGGTTGAATGACAAATTAAACATGGTAGTGTATGGATTTTACATCTTTGTTCAATATCCAAACTTCACAAAATGAAGCAAATAAACTGCCATGTTCTGAAAAGAGGCGAAAGCAGAGGTTATTGTAATACTGCCCACAGTCTAATGGCATATTCAGTTTGCATAATAAAAGTATATATTTCTGATTCTGTCAGCACTACAAAGACCCCCGGGAAGGAAGGGGGCTTCAGTGAATGTTTGACTCACACATTCTTGCAACAGGCAGAGTGTTCTGCATGACTAACCAAAAGCAGAGAACTCAATAAGAACAGACAACACAGCTTAAATAATCAGAGGGAAAGATAGGAAAGGTGTGCAGAAAAAAAGAAATAAATAGACAGGCTAGCAGGGCTATTGCACATGAAGCCAAAACTACATTAGGGAGCTCACTGCAAACAATTACTCTCTCGTGCTTTTTAAGGTGTTTAGACAAATTCTGGTAGAGCTGTAGATAAAATAATTCACAAATATGAACCTTTCAAGTCAGTTTACCAATTACAACACTTTCTTACTCTAGTTCTCTACAGTGACATGCAAGGCCATTAACCGCAGTGTTGTTTTTATGTGATGTTTAGGGAACGTGTTTCCTGAAAACCAATAAAAGTCAATAAGATCTGGAACTGGCGGATTTAGTTGATTCAAAGTTCTCTACAGATTGTTATGGATCATTACCTTCTACTGTACATTTTCAGACTCAATAGACACAATCTACCATCAGCCTGTTTTTATCTGGCACCAGCACGAGCAAATTTGCAGACAAGTAAACACTGGCACAAGATAAAAGCATAAATCTTACTGTATCTTTTTGGTCCATCCTCCAGGCAGAAGGCTATGGTCAATGTAGCATCCTCCTCAAAGAACTCTGTAGCAAACGCATCCCACCAAAGACTATCACTCTCCTGGGGAAGAAGAAGAGTCACAGTTAATTTATAGGAGTTAATTATATTGTGTGATATGCTTCGTCACTGTTACAAGTCTATCTAATAGGAGTAAAAATTTGAAAAAATATTTAGTGTATAGCTCCACTCATTTTTGTGATTAATTAAACTTCTATTCAGATGTTTGCAATTAATACTTTTATTCAGTAAGGATGCATTAAATTGATTAAATTGACAGTAAAGACACTTAGAATGTTACAAAATATTACAGTTTCAAATAAATGCTGTTCTTTTGAACATGATAAGAATCCTGAAGAAAATAAGTTTCTACAAAAATATTAAGCAGAACAACGTTTTCAACATTGCTAATAATAAGATGTTTCTTGAGCAGCACATCACATATACACATACACAATCAATTTCTGTATATAGTTTTTTCTTTTAATAAAGAGAATTTGAGTGTCAACTCTTGGGGTTATTTTCAAAAGTTCAATGTTAACATTAATGCAGTCAATCATCCACTGACATGTACCTGACGTGTGCTTTTTTGAATTACCATTTATAATTAATAAGCACAAAATCCTATAACCCGAACCCAGAGAGCATCAGTTTAGAACCTACTTTCCCTAATGTCTTGCTCTTTTCTCCTAAAGGCTCATTTTGAGACCATTCTACGATCTAGCATATAAATTTCATGAGCTCAGTGCTTATAAATGCAAGTTTTTCTTAATTAAATATTAAAGGTTATGCAGAGAGCACCGGTGCACTGTTATTAAAAGTCGACAATAACAACTAAATTAATTTTAAATAATGTACATCCAGGGCACCTAGATCCTTCAAATCCAGCACTAATGGGAAGATTCACTAATTGAGTTGAATTAAATTAAGGCCACTCCATCGGATGGCATACTAGTTGCAAACATCCTCAGCGTATGTAAAATTAGACTCCGCTGCAGTCCTGTGATTGACAGAGCTCTGATTCTAACAGACGTCGTTAAGGCCAGTGTTGCCATCTAGACGATGTTGCCTGGTGACAGATCACAAGCCCTCTCAGATGTTTACAATTAGGGCTGTCGACTTCAGGCAGCATCACGTCGTATAGTGGCCGACCCTGGAGACCTTTAGTCCCACATCCCGTATTCGAGAAGCACTGTTTTCCAGTGTGGAGGAAGCGGTCTCGTCTGCTCCATGTTTTTGGAGAGACACAGTGCCCTATTACAACCTGCCATTTTAGTCACTGTAAGTGAGTGATCTGTTTTGACAACAGTGATTGTTTTTCCATTCAATAAGGCAGGAGGCTGATGTTGTCCAACACATCTGGTTAATAGCACAGCACTATCACCCATGACACATATTTCTGGCTGACACTCTTTCCCTTGCTTTCTGCCTGTGTGTTGTGAATGAGTGAATGTGTGTTTGTGTATGTGATTAAACCTTGTAGTCACACTCAGCAGGATGCATGATTTCTTCAGATAATCCTCCTTTCTTAATTTTAAACCCCCCCCCCCCCCCCCCCATATTGGTCTCTTGTGGGTTAGCAAAGTACTAAGGTTAAAACAACCTTCATAATCTTCGTAATGACTAGGACTTGGTATTGACACAGATTTCACGATTCACAAGCTCTTGATTCCATTTAATATTAATTTGTATCAAGTCATATTTCTATATATTTAGTAAAGTTTATATAATGTATATTAAGAAAAACTGCTTTAGACTACTATACATTAATGGTATAGTACTATAATATAAATTTTTTTTTACAAATTCAATTGCTGTTTATTTTAATATACAATAATCAACATTGAAATAAAAACGGACTTGTATACAAACATTTCAATTGCACATAAGGCTGGTTTTAAACGAACTTTTTAATGATATCAAGTTTCTACTTGAATTGTTGTTGCAATATAAACATACAAATACTTATAATCAAATACTTTTTTAAGAAAAAATTATTCACACATAAAATAAATGAAACGTCACTAACAGCTTAAAAAGAATTTGATGAATATGTTATCTACTGCATATATTAAATTAAAATGCACCTCTCTAGAGTTATATTTTTTTTCTGTGGAAACTGAATTGCTTTCCAGAGGTAAATTTAATGTTACAGGTATGTGGCATTGTTTACAAGCTGTTTTATTGATGTATTTTTGCAGCTGACTGGGTGATTACATGAGAGATGGTACATTTCAACAAGTTGTACTGAATCTTTCAACATACATCATGCTGTTCATTTATGTTTATTTTGTGCTATAACTAGTAGAAAAGAGGAAGAGATGATTGGTTGAAATGTGCTCCGTGCTGCTGTTTTAACTGAGGCAGCTACAGCAATCTCTCATGCCACATTAAAGAGTGCCAAATTATATTCATTGTTTACATTTCATGATAGAATTGACAGAATTGCAAAGCTGACATTATGTTTCATAATAAAATAAATAAAATAAAAACACACAAAGCTTACTGCAATTATTGGATAGGAGGCGCGATACACAATGTTAAGTGAAGTTTTGTTCACACTTCTGAACTGAAAACAGCACAGAAAATCTATCTTTGGATTTAAGTATTCATATTGGTTTATCAAAATGAAGATTGATTAAAATCAAGTAATTATTGTCACCCCCAGCCCTACTAATGACTGACTCTTTTCCTCTTTTCAGGTCTGAAAAACCGAGGTCATTGTCCTGTATCTGACTGACTTTGGTATGTCTCTTTTTTCAGTCATATCACATCAAAATGGACAGCGTCAGTGTAGTTGTGATTGAAATCCCACAACTCTCTGAGCTACTTTACAGTTCAATATCTCTTTGCAGCTCATTGATGGCTACTCTTGAGCTGAGCTTATCAAACAGTGTTTGTATCAGCAGGTGTTGACTGCTCTCTTTGAGTGTTCATTGATCTTCTCCACTCGAGCATCTTCCTGATAATGGTTCAGCGGCCCGCAGGGGGATCCATCTTACTGTACAGTCACCACCAATGACCTCTGACCTCAGGTTAGGACCTGATTAATAACTGTGATGAAGATCTCAAATTTGAGAACATTCATAGTGTTTATTATGGTCTAGTCTAAAAATACAGGTCTAAAAATACACTATATATACCACTGTTCAAAGTTTATGGTCAGTAAGATTACTGTCAATATGAAATTTCACAGTTTTACAATTATAGTTTTACAATGATTTATTATCTTGTTAGGTCTATTTTAGCATTGTCTTGTAAATCATAATCAACAGAGACATTCAGGACATAATGAATACAATGACCCATATGTTCAAAAATGGTGAAAGGGCCCTCCATTATCTTCTCGAAAACAAGATATTGAGCATTTAGGTTGAGATAACACAGACAAAATATTGAGTTAGCATGTAATGGAATTACTTTACACTGCTATTATTTTAATTACTTTGATATAAGCTAATTACAGAAGAGCATTAATGGCCGCTGACAGCATTATCAGTATCTGCAGCAGGACTCAAGAGTTATAGGATTTCATTTATCTGCATTGTCACAATCAATAGGAAATCTGATCACCCATTTGCACTAATCAGCCCTATTTAATGCCTCAGCGGCCCTTGCAAACAAGGGTATCCGTAAACCTGCGTACAGGTATGTGTCAAAGTTGGAAAGGACGGCATTTTTAAATAGTTAAATAGAATACTTTATAATACTGTACCACAGTTCCCTAGCAATGTGATTTGCATTTATAGTGATATATCTGTGCACCCCTGTTGCTCTATTCTTGTATTTTCTTTATTTTTTTATTTGTTCTTGACAGACTGATGTAATAAACCAAAGTTGCTGCATTTCAGAGACATAGATAATGTTTGATAAAGATGACATTTAACACTGCAGCGAAGGGAGAGTCGGCGATAGATCAGTAATCTGTAGCTGACATGTAAAATGAGAGGTTCCTGCCTTCAGTGCTGATTGTACCTGTCTAGCGTGCTATAGCTGATAGTGAGCTTTGATGTACAGCGCACCGATCAGTCCTTCAGGACCTCAGGTGAACTAACATGGGCGTCTGCACGGGTTGCCTGAAGATAAAGCCGTATTGATTGGAACATCTAAAGGGATTCATCAATGTGCAAATGGTGGCTCTCGACCCAGTCACCGCTCCGCAGGGGCCAAGCAGCTCGGATTTATGTTAGATCCAAGAGCTTAGCAAGACAGCAACGTCCCATATCCTTGGTAAATAACAATAGTGGCTGCTTTTTACAACACATATTGTACACAATCCAAATAACTAATATTTATACTTCTCTCTCTCTCGCTCGTACACACACACACACACACAGGCTTTTTTTGTGTTGGTAACCTTCCCCTTACAGAAAACTACTGCCAATTTTTTTATTTTATAAAACACCACGTAGTATGTTTTTTAGCCTTTTGGTTTATGGGGAAGTGTCCTCATAAACCAGGTTTACGTTGTAGTACCCATGTCACTATACACATTTGTGTCCTCATAAACAATATTGTACCAGAACACACACACACAACAGTTTTTTTTTTCAACAGTTCCACTAATTTTTATTTTTTTGTTTTGAATTTAGATTTTTAAAATGTCCTGAAATTCAATTCAGTTTTAATGTTGCACAAAAAAAAAAAAAAAAACTACATCTAAATCCAACAGTCAGTTTTAGAATGGTTGGAAAACTGATTTTATTTAGAGGCAGTGTGATCCAGCCTTAATAATACTACGAGGAGTATTAACATACATTAGCATACATACCTAATCATTCACACAACATGGGAATTGGTGTAAATTGTTCTTATATATCCACATCTGCGAATTGACATTTAAAAAGTCCTCAGCCAGGCAGAGTCCATTTAGACTCACCTTTCAGGACTCATGAAATGTACACAAGGTCTTTGATGAGCTGAACAGAGCTGTGTTTGGGCAATCACGCGGTGGGTTTGAACAACTGCTGTTGAACTTCTTCCACCTACATATCAGTGACAGCCGCCGACAGATCTCAGGGAATACTAACAATGTAAACAAGCCAAAACCACAGTAGAAATGGCAGTAAGCATGTAAATAATTCATGCATCGTTTCATGATACCTCATTTTAGTAAACAACAACAGGTATAAACAACATCTATGGGTGTTTTCAGGCAAGCTATTCTCATCTGCTTTGCTGTGTTTGTTTTTTTTTTTTTTTTAAGAACAACTGAATGTTGCCAATATTTGGGACTGTTATAAGGTTAGGTACATATGATCTGAATTATGCTACTTAAATAAGGCAAAGGGGAAGTAAACGAATGCCCTTCAGAAAGTCTTCACCATATATGACACACAGCGCTGGACCACTGAAGACAACATTGCACAGTATACATACACTACTGTCCAAGAGTTTGGGGTCAGTGTTTTTTTTTTTTAAAGATATTAATACTTTTATTCAGCCAAGATGCATTAGATTGATCAAAGTGATGAGACTTTTTACTATTTCAAAATAAACACTGTTCGTTTTAATATTCTATTCGTCAAAAAGTAACGGCTTCATTAAAAATATTAAGCGGAATGGCTGTTTTCAACAACAACAACAAAAGTTTCTTGGGCAACAAATCAGCATATAAGAATAATTTCAGAAGGATTGTGACACTAAAGACTGGATTAATAACTGCAAAAAATTCTGAAGCTGAAAGCAGTAATTTTTTATTATAATATTATTTCACAATATTACTGTTTTTATTGTATTTTTGATCAAATAAATGCTTCCTTGGTGAGCCTTAGACCAAGATCAACCTCAAACCTTTGAATGATAGTTTATAAGTTTTTAAACGCATATTTGTGTTAGTAAACATTAAAGCATTTTGAGCTAGTTTAGAAAAAAAAATTGTAGGTTCACAACCCATCCAAATTTTGATGAGGTGCTTTGAGAAACCAACCCATGCAGAACACAACTGAGAACTTGATATTTTATCAATGATAACACCCCTGAGGCTCCTCAAAAACATCATCACTCAGGGCTGGACAAAAGGAATCAAAAATATAATATGTACAGAAAAAGTCTGAAAACAGGAAGTTGGTAAAAATGGGCGATCCCTCTTTATTTGTTATCAGCGCGACAGTGTAGCCTGGAAGGAACTTTGGGAAAGCTGCAGGAAAAAGGTGGGACTATTGTCCTAGTATCCTGCCAGTTTGAACGCCACCTTTATTGTTCCAGAGAATCCATTTTTTTGTTTTGTTTTCAATGTAATATGTCACATATCAGTCGGGACCCCATAATCTGTTTTTGCACCCAATTGATAAGAGGTTTGTACGTTATCTTCATCCCATAGAGAGCACAAAATAAAGTTTAAAGACTTACAAGTCCACTGCTGCCATTAAAAATTAAAACATTCAATGATACATTATTGATAGTGAAATCATTAGATATTTCTCAGTCCTGCACAGCTTAACAAAACTCTTCAATTTGGGCACATCAATTTATGCTAGACTTCACGTGCTCTTAAAACACAATCTGTTGTCCATCACCTGCTTCCAGCAAAATCAATTAGGCAGCATGTAATATAAATGATGATGGACATGGTTAGACTGATTTGCCATTTGGTGCCTTTTTAAGCTCTTATGGGACTATGGATGAGCTGCGATGATTGTTTTACCTTGAGGATTTTGAGACTGAGTTTCTCCACAGTGAACTGCATTATCGATCGCCCTCAGATCAAACCGAAATGCAGCTGTGAACTCGCACTGCTTCTTTGCATAAACACATTCTATTCCAAAACCATTAGACAGATTAATAAAATTAGCCTTTCATTTGTTGTCTTCTTAGTGACCTCTATTTTTATCCTCACTGTTTCCAACCCTGTGAATATTAAGAAGTGATATGCTAATGAGCTTATACCAGCTGATGTTGACGAAACTCCTCCTCTTAATGTAAACCAGCATGCTTATTTGCACATGCTTATGCAGCAGGTTATCCAGCAAACATTTTAAATGGAAGCAAACATGATTTGATGCTCTTTCAGCATGAAAGCCTCAAGGAAAACATGTCGAAATGCACATTTGAAAGTGTACAAAATTCGATATGGCTTCTATTAAAGGTGCAGTCAGTCTAGGGCTGCACAAGTCATCGAATTTCTAATCGCAATTAAAATTACAGATGCCACAATTACATGATCGTTCAAAGCAGCAATTAATCATTCAAATTCCACTTGTTATGTTATCTTTCTTCATTTTTATATTGAGGGCTTTTCCCATTATTTTAATTTTAGTTTTGGTATAACATTATAAAGCCATTCATATTTGTACTTTTTTATAAAATCCGATGTATAGTTGACATTTGAGGCTTAATACTATAGAAAAGTTTTTTTCATTTAGATTGTTTTCAGCTTGTTTATTTTCATATAAAAATATGGCATGCAGTTGCATCAAACTTTGGTATAAACATCATTCAATGTTAATTGTGATAATAGTAATTAATCGACAGTTATGATTTTTGTCATAATGGTGCATCCATAACTTTTTATTTTGGTTTATGCTGCGCAAAAGCATGCTATTGTATAATTGTTCTTTTCACAGTCAGCCATGGTTACTTTATTCTGCAAGTTAAATTGTCCAAAAACAGCAGGGTAACGAAGTTAAAGTCCATTTCAGGGAAAGCCAATTCACTCTGCTGCCATATTTGGAATGCATCTGGGCAGAAAGAATTTGGGGCATGCAAGTGTCCTAAACTACTTAAAAATGCTTGCAAAAATCACAATTATTTCAAATTAGCAACAAAATCGGACGTGAACTTCTAAAGCTTCTAATGACAGCTGCAGGGATGCAATGAATTAACTAACTGGCGATTTGCTCTTAAATTTAGAAGGTGTGACTCATTCCAACATATTGTGCTTTGCACTTTCACCTATTCATAGTAATATGAGTGAATCATCTTGGTATACAGTATACAGTCAGAAAACAGGTACAAAAGCTGTCACTGAGGCAGTACATTTGTTCCTAAAGGGAGCATATTAGTGCCTTTTGAAAAGGTCCTGCCCCAGTGAAAGCTTCTGTACCTTTTCAGCTGGTCATGTGATCTTACCAAATGGTGACACACACCATGTAAAAACAGCTTTTATTAGACTACTGATTTGAGTTTTCATGTCATGCAAGTATACATGATTTCAAGCAGTTTTAGAAACTGCTTAAACGTACCAACTGTTTCTGGGAAAAAAAAAATCAGCTTTTACATGAAAAGAAAAAGCAGTTCTTGAACAAGAGAAGCTGCTAGTTTTAAGTTGGAAATGCCCATAGGCAAATCATTATCTATAACTAATGCTAACTATTTTCTTGTTAAGTGAATTGCAAATATTCAGTATAAGACTCCTTAACAGCATTCAGTTAACTGGTGGAATATTTCACATGCCACTGCCAACCACACCTTGAAGGTGTAAAATTATTTCTTTCAAGCAGGTTTCCCAAACATGCCCCCTTTATTAAAATCAAATGAAGTGCCCAGTTATTTAATATATTAACATAATTTACACTGAAACAGGAAGTCAGGGCAGGACATCTAGTGGCTCATTCCCTTTTTAAAGATAGCTTTTTACAAAAGCAGCCTGTCAAAATCACCTTTTTATTTAGTTGTATTTAGAATTAAAACTGTAACTACAAGAAAAAAGAAAATTTTAGAAAAGCTGACGATGTGTCGTTTAAAATAGTGTAATATACAGGTGTGTGGCACCAATGTTCTTTTCTACCAATCAGTGCTGTTTATATAATGCCTAAAATCTAACCGTTTTTGTTGTTTGATCTCCTCTGTTGCTTTAAAATACAGAGTTCTGCATAAAGTTCAGATGGGTCAGACATGTTTTGTGGTCCCTGCCGATGAATGCATATGATCCACTCTGCAGGGGTTCGCTTGACACTGATGCAAAACCAGACTTTGTTCACCCCAATGGAAAGCATGTTTAAACTATGCCGATTGCTCCCTATCCCTTACATATTGTGCTATGTGTCTTTTGCCATATAGAACATACTAAATGTGTGAACAAGCGATTGATTTCAGCAGAAGAGTCAGCATCTTTAGGGGGCGGGATGCTTCAGATTTTTGAAAGCATTTGATTGGGCAGAAAATCTGATGAGAAACTGAAGTACAGAATGATGTCATCACAAAGCCCTGTATTGAAGGTATGGAGAGACTGAATTTTGAATGCATACATCTTCTAAAGGCAATTTTTTTGTCAGTGTTTTGGAACATACAAGCTAATAGATAACCGTAAGTAGGGATGTCAACGATTAATCGATGATCGATTAATTGTCGATAAGAGATGCAATCGATTAAGGCTATCGATGGTCGGTTAACCGATTCAATGTTGGGCTGCGTGCGGCTCATGCGCACTCAACACGTGCGAGCGGCTGTGAGTGACGGTGACGATATATAAAAGCATCATCATTCATTCACAATGTACAAATTAAGCTTTTAATGTGATTTAAACTTTAAAGTACATTTAAATAGAAACAACATAAAAGTTCTTCAACATTAAATGCAATAGAAATGTAGTTACTAATCATTTCATCAGATAACTGTTTTATATCGTGCGCTTTGCAGGGCTGCGGGACACAGTGACAGGACAGGTAGTCTATTTATTCCTACAACTTGTTAATTCATTCCTACGAATTATTAATGTGGCAATTGTCCATGTTTCATTAATTTTGTTCCCTAAATAACCCATGATTTAAGTGAAATAAGGGAACAAATTAATAAATCGAACGAATTCTTAATTCATGAAATCTTTAATTTCCCTTCCCATTTTTACCACTGTAAGAGATGCGAAAACAGTTATTAAAAGCGAAAGATAATAAAATAAACCTGGGAAATTAGAGGGTTAGACTATGAAGATTTAGGAAAAGAAACAATGCCTAAATATACTGAATTTGTGGAAATTCGTGACCAACCGGCAAACCAGAACAAAGCCGCGTAAATGAAGACTATGGGGTCCAAAAGCATGGTCGCGATGTAACATTTTCCAGTTAACCTATTATTCCTCTAATAAACAAAGCTTTTATACCACACTTGTCATAATCAGATCTTATCATTTCTAAATAAATAATTGCTGGATTCAAAACAGCGATTCATAGGCGCTGTGACCGACACATTCCTGGAGCATTCAGTTTAAATAGACCGTAGTATACCGGTCCACTCTGCTGTTATGCCAAGGACGTTTTTGCTCATATGAAGAGGATCATCTTTTCCGTCTATATGCGAATGCGTGTTAAGTACAAGCCTAGTTTACATTATAAATAATAGTTTAACATTCAAATACATTGCGAATATGGAAACATTTCGATTTGTGCCGAATGAGACATGAGCAATAACCTCCAAATAAATCTAGCCAAATCCGCGCTCGCTCATCCTCGACTGCACGCATGCACTGTCACGATCTAATGCGCTGTATGCCGGATTTTAAAAAATCTGACATTTTCTAGGACAGAATCCAGCAGGATCAAATTAATGTGAGCAACAGTGTGTTTTGGTGCAGCAGCGCCGATGTAGTTCACTTAATGTGCAGCGCAGTCACACGCGCTCCACATTTCGGATAATTTTATACAATAATGTCAGTTGAAAACATCGCAATTGTGCTTTAAAATACAACAACGAGCACCACAAAACCATTTAAAGAGGCGCGTTCAGCGTTCTCCGTGCGGGATTGGAAACTGTCAACAAAGTAAAATGACCTCAAAAGTATGGCGCGCTCTCTTCATTTTATCAAATGATCATAATCGCATCTATTCATTTTATAATCCTGCTACTAGCATTTTATTCAGACTAAAACCTCTTTAATTCAAGTGAGAAAGCGTTTTGTGTGTGTGTGTGGCTTTTGCACATCCTGTCATACCGCTGACTGTGTGCCTGCAATAGACGCATTTTGCAGTATTATGGTTAACGATTAATCGATTAATTGATCGTTAATTTAAACGACGATCGATCATGGAAATAATCGAAATTTGACATCCCTAACCGTAAGGGTAACATATTTATAATAACAGCCAAAAAACACTTTTGACTTTAAAGATCTAGATGTATCAGATAGCAACAAACAGTAATGTTTTGATACCACCATAGAATAACATTATTTATACTTTCAGGGGAATCACCTGATTAAAGATTTGTTACTTCAAGATATTAAGCTGGGATTTGAGAAAATATTTGAACTATATATTATAAAAATTTTCCATTACATGACAAACTCTCTGGTGCTCTTTAAAACGCAAAGCTCTAACCGCTATGCTCTGAAGTTAGTTTGCTGCCAGCAAGTGGGCTGAACAGTTTTAGCCTCTGGACAATAAAATACATCAATCACCAGATTCTGTACTGAGAACTCTCGAGTCAAGAGTCGGGACTCTTGAGCCCTCTTGTCTAGCTTTCCTAACTCCTTCCTGCTTTTGTCCAATTCTACTTTCACTCCAGTCATGTGATGTGCACCATGGAGCATAATTCTCATGTTTTTAAGAACTAATACATCGATTAGCTAGCTTTAATGTTCAGTCATTAAATGACTGATGCAGAGAACTATAGAGCCAAGTGGTTATTAAAACACCTTTGTTTGACTGGCTACTTTGGTGCTTCGCTCCCCCTGTTGTTTCAGTTTTTGCCTGCAACTCTTAAACTAAGAAAGTCTGCATGTCTACATGATGGATGGCTGTGGGGGGAACTCTCCCTTGTAAAATCTGTGCTAAATTACCACTGGCTTCAAATGCACATCAGCGGCCTTGGTTAATAAATACTGCACTCACTGTTTGCAAAGATATTAGCAATAGAGTTGCATTGTTATGGCAAGGCGCTAGACCGATACATGCTACAATTTACAAAAGGGATGCAAGATATCAGACCTTTTTTGAACATTTCTACCATCTGCTAGATGGATATGTGCACACAGAGCAGATATGTTTGTTCAGTTGAGCCTACCAATCTATACAAAACTCTCAAAGAAACATGAAAACATTGGAGGTACCAAATGTTGCAGGTATAAAACAGCAAACAAGGTGTCAGAATGTTTGTTCCAGATTTTTTCTAGAATGATGCAACTGCTTAGTGGTGCACAGTATATGTTGCAAAAACCGATAAACATTGCTGAACTGATTGCTGTGATACAAAGTGTGATTCAAAGAGTTAATTATTAATTCTAATAACAATGTATTTACTTTTTTACAAATATATTTTTTTCTTAATTATATTTTCTTTCTGTTTGAGTCCCAGATTGCACAAGTTTCCCGAAGCAAAACACATTCATCAACTAAACTTATTGTTACCCTCACAATGAAATATCTTATCAAGATCAATCACACATGTAAAGATTTAATCTTAGCAAATGCCCTTTTATGCCAAAATGAGGTTGTGAAGATTAAAATGATATATTGGCACATGTTTAATATAGGCTGTTTGGTAAGTGGCGTTTCAGAATGGAAGTGTTCAGGGTTTGGGCCGTCGCTTATGCATTATTCATGATGTTGTTTCATTGCATCTCTGCAATACAGCCCAAGTCTCCTTAAAGTTACAACACCTCCATCAAACACATGAGCAGAGGCTCACATGCCAGAACTGCAACAGCAATAGGCTACAGTGTAACTCATTAGCTTATTTAATGCTGATTTTCAACGGGACAATTAAGATCATTTTCAAAACCTGTTCTGTATAACAGTATAACTTCACAAGCTGATTGTGATAGCAAAAAATATAGTAATTTTTTTGACAGGTGAAGTGGAATTCAGAGATGGTTTGAGGAGTTAGAGGTTGCAAGAGGAAACCAAAGGGAAATTTGTGGACATACTTGCATTGTTACCAGCAGATCTTTGAAGAAAACTATTTTCCATTGGGATAAGCATTACAGATGCGTCCGTGTACAACGGCACAAATATTTACAGCTATTATTTACAGCTGTTGTACTGTATTATTTTAAAAGCACAATAAATGGGGTACAAATCCTGGAAGTGTTTCAAGTGCATAAAAGCCATGATTTGTTTGCAGTCATTAAACTGAATTCACTGTTTAAAAAAGGCATGCAGTTACAGTTCATCCAGCATATGGGTTTTCTGAGTCACAGATACAAGGAAATGAAAATGACTTTGAATGTACATAAAAGCACATGTTAGACCAACAATATTCCCCCAAACTCAGAGATGTCTGAATGAACTTAATATAGAACAGTACTGCTGATTTGCTAAGTGTATATGTTAGTTCCCAACATGCACTGCAGAATAAATAAAGGACATGTTTACTGTTATAGGATTATTGTTTTAGTGTTTGTTGGATTTATTCATGCTGTTTCTGTTGTCACTGTTAGTTTTTGTTTGTGTGTGTGTGTGTGTGTGTGTGTGTGGTGATGCTAAAATATTATTATGCTTGTTTGTTTTCACCATTACTGAGATCTGTGGGCATTTATATTTATAAAACTATTTAATCTGATCTCTGCGTCAGATTGCAAAGTTCCATTAATGTTAAATGCCATACACAACAACAATGAAGATTATATTTTTGTTATTAATTAAACATTTAAGAATGAGAAATATATGGTTAACTTGACAACAATTATTTG
The DNA here is from genome assembly GCF_023724105.1 of Carassius gibelio. NCBI lineage: Eukaryota > Metazoa > Chordata > Actinopteri > Cypriniformes > Cyprinidae > Carassius > Carassius gibelio. The sequence goes on from NC_068384.1 coordinate 12,960,823, forward strand.
ACTGTTTTGGTTTTGGTGAAGTGAAATTCAAATAGACTAAATTCTAATGTTATCATGTTACCTTGAATTTTCACCTTTCCACAACATTAAAGATCATCTGTTTGGTGCTGACAACAAGCAGATGTTGAATGCATCTTAAATACTGAAATCAAGTAATGCTTTTCAGTCCAATGCTGACATCACTTTTGCAGGAAAGTTTGTGGGACTGTATGTTTTCTCTTACATAGCAAATCAAACTCTCTTAGATGCTTTTCCATTAAGTGCTTTTTGACATCTTTCACCAATTTTACTAATTTCCTTCACCCTAAAAATCATCAGTCAGGTTATTAGTTGCCATGCTTGTGTAGTTTTTATTGTTGAAGTTAATTCTTAAATCTTTATTTAAAACAGTTCATTGCTCTGCGCTCGTGCGCTGTTCATTAACTTACTACCTCCATGTGGATTTTAATTAGTGATCAAAGTGGTTGCTTGTAGGGCTATACAGTGCCTAAATTATGTAGATAAAAAAGGCCTTGAGAAACATATTTATATATTTATACATAAAATGCTCAACTGTTTCCCCGTAGTTGGAAATAATTATATGGAAGTGAATTGGAAACGCTCTAAATTTTGTCCAAATAGGAAAGGATGAAAATAATTTTGCAAACGCAATGGCTAACATAACTTTTTCCGAACTACAGCTGTCACTGTCTCATGTGGAGTGATTCTAAACTCACCTCTGTCCGGGACTGGAGTCGTTTGTTCATCTCATAGATTCTGTAATCAGGCTGCACCATGTACGGTGAATGTCTCCGATAGAACGGTCCGAAAGGGGACGAGTAGAATGGGTCGTGCGGAGGGTTGGACATGTTGATTCCGTGTCGCGTTTACAGAAGCGCCAAAGCTTCAGCATCCATACAGCGCGCGTGCAAGATCTCCAAACGCCGCGAGACAGCAGCAGTCAGTGGCTGCACGCGGAGCGGAGATGAGAGCTCGCGCAGGAGGCGGGAGAGGAGAGCAGGGGGAGGAGGGCTGGGCTCTCATTGGATAGCCGCAGGCTGCACTGGAACATTTTTGAGGGTGAGCTAAGCAAGTCTTACCATTCCACCAAAAACTACTGGCCTTTTTTTGCTAATGTTTGTGCTCGGTAACTTTTAAATTAGCGTGGCAGTTTTGTACACAACCGGGACTAGTTGTCACATGGGGAGTCACAATGACTATTCGTCAATAACTGTTTTCTTTTAGCAGTGTTGGGTCAGCAAAGTTATGGGTACTATTCCCAGGAAGAGCAAGAACTGCTTAAATACATTAAAAGCAGTGTCAGTTGCTTTGGATAAAAGTTTCTGCCAAATGTGTACATGTAGAATCAGGGCCGGCTCTAGGTTATTTGGCGCCCAAGGCGAGATTTGGTGTAATTAAATGTGCTTATGCTGTTTAATATTAAAAAATATTTTTCACATACTGTACATTACTGTTTCTACTCTATGCCCCGCCTTTCTGAAGTGCATCGTTTTTTACAAACCTCATCGGTCTGAAAAGCAAAGTGTGCTCTGATTGGTTAGCTATCCAGTGCGTTGTGATTGGACGAATGCCTCAAGCGTGTTTCAGAAATGTTACGACCCTCACCATACTGTTATGACATGAGTCCCGGCACAACAAGACAAAAACAATAAAACCCATTACAAACGAGGCATCTGTTGCATCCAGTGGGGATAAAAACTATTATGATTATAATGACTTACACTGTCTTATTATGCATTGCGTTGCGTATCACACTGCATAAACATAATACCATGTCTGCATTTGTGATTGGAGAAACGACAAACTACAAGCTCTACTCTACACAGCTCAAAACTTGCTTTTGAATCATCAGTGGCAAATCCTTTAAATATGTAAACATACTTACAGGCTGTGAGTCAGAAGCACCATACTGTCCTTGCAAATATGGAACTGCCCCACTTTATAGAAACAGACAATGGTTTCACGAGAATGTAGTTATGGCTGCTATGATTATTTACAGTGGTTTTGTCTCGGTGGTTGGATAGATGATGTGATTACTGATGGTGAATTGGCCGCGTTGATTATCTGGGCATGCTCCTCCTGACATTTGTTAATAAAACATCATGTTGTTGGCTTCTCTCACAGGAAACAGTCCTCATCCTCCGTAAAATGCGTTGCACACATATTTGGGTTGATATGTTCCGCTGCACCACAAAAGGTATGTAGAATGTGCCTGGATCTGCAAGTCTTGAAATGGGCCCTTCAAAAGGTTCTGTTCAAGATGCTGTGCGATCACAGGGACCTGTTTCTTCAGCCCCTCAGCCATTTGGTGCTTTGGATCAACTGGGAAAAGAGCAAGCTCTCCTCCATGCAGAGAATCTCTTTTCTCATTTTGGAGCTGGACTCGGTCAAAATTACTTTGTGTCTCACCAACAAACTCTGAGTTCCTTCAGAGGCAGGACGGTGGTACCACAGAGGCAATTTCATAGGTTCCTGGGGCATATGGCATCTGCAGCCACAGTCACTCTGTTCAGATTGCTCTATATGAGACCACCTCTGCACTGGTTACACAGCCGAGTCCTGAGATGGGCATTGCGCTGTGGCACAAATCGCATGACCATCACACTGATGTGCTGCTGCACATTCTGTCCTCCCAGGATGTACCGCTGCACATACCCACTTGTCCTGCCTCCAGGGTGGGCAGCCTTGGAGTCCTGGAGAGGGCCTTGACTGTTTCCCCTAGTAAGTCTTCTTGCACAGGCACTGTGCAAATTCAAGGATGATGAGGAACAGGTCTTGCTGGATGTGCCTTACTGGCCCACCCAGACCTGGTTTTCGGAACACATGCTCCTCATGACAGCCCCCCCATGGCAGATCCACCTGAGGAAGGACCTTCTTTAGGACCTTCATATAGCACCTGCGTCCAGATCTTTGGAACACTGACTGGTGTTCTTCTTAGTGAGAATAACCCAGAATATATATGATCAGAGTCGTGACCACACTCACCTCCATCAAAAGGGTCAGGGACCTGCAAGCATTTTCGGTGAGCTGCTCTATGTCTGCTACAGAGGCCAGCAAAAGTGGAAGCCTATCTCTAAGCAGACATTGGCCCACTGGATAGTGGATGCCATTGTTTTGGCATACCAATCCCAAGGTGATCCGTGCTCCACCTGGTTTCTAGCCTCCTCCATTGGCACATGGCAATTCTCTAGCAGATATCTGCAGAGCTGCAGGCTGGGCTACACCTAACATCTTCGCGAATTTCTACAACCTTTACATAGAGCTGGATTCTTCCTGTTTGCTGGGTAACAGGTTAGTGGCAGCAAGAACTGGGTATGTGTCACACTTGCTTAATGATACAATGTATGAATTTTATTAGATTGATTCACCTTTATTGCACATGTAAGGTACAAGGCAACAAAATAAAGTAACCAGCAGCGCAATAAGCAGTAAGTACAGGATATAAAGTGGCTACAATATGTTACAAATGTACAATAAATATACAGAAAAGGCAGTACTATGGACATAATTTACAGATTTTTAAAGGGGTCCTATAATGCTCTTTTACAAAGTCTTGATTTTGTTTTGGAGGTGTAATAGAAAACACATTATTTTTCACATTGTAACAGTATACAAACTTCACAATCTCGGGAAGGAGGAGGCTGGAACCGGTGGACATTCAAATGAATCTTTAATAACCAAAATAAACAAAACAGTGCGACAGCCCCTCATGAACGACTGTCGCGCCCAAACAAAAACACAAAATAAAGCCCAGGCCTGGTCCTCTCTCATCCTTCACTATCGTCGCTCCTCTTTTGTATCCTTATGATCTCCTCTGTGGGATGCGAGACCGGCGAGTGGAGCAGGTGTTGCTCATTTTCCAATCACTCCACCGGCCTTGCTCCGTTCCCATGGCTCTTGGCCCTCGCAGGCTGGGGGGGTACTCCCGAGACTGCGCTCTACCCCCCCTCCCTCCGGGGGGGGGGGCCGCTCATGGTGGCCTGCGGGAACCTGGGGGTAGGACAGACGAGGCGAGAGAAAAGGAGATGGAAGGATGAGGAGCGACAGAGACGAGAGAGGGGAAAAAAATAAAATAAAATTGGCTCCCAGACGCACTGCCGCTAGGCCCTCCACCAGCTGTGTAAACTCTTTCACTGTGCCTGGGGGTGGCACTGGATGACCTTCGGTGGACGGCACGACACACCTCCGCCACCACGGTGGACGGCGACTGCTCCAATTTTGGGCAATTTTCAGCAGCAAGTTCGTCCATCACCGGCAACTCACTCCAGCCCACCGTCTCGAGCACCCCCGGAGCCAGACTGCTATGCCATGCTCGCTGGCAGCCCAGCGGCGAGGGATCTTCGGCAGCGCATCCCTACAACAATGTAAAAACTTCACAATCATCATGAAGGAGTCTGGCATGAACGGCTTGAATAGTTCCTGTATCAAATGAAGGCCCACCTTCTGAAATACGAAAATCTGAAAATGTGCTGTGATTGGTTAGCTGGGCCAGTGTGTGTTGTGATTGGCAGCACTCGGCACCTGGTTGGCTAATGTCATGCCTCTTAACATAGCCACCTGCTGTGAGAGCTTCAGTGTAATCAAATCAATTTAAACCCAGATGTTTGTAACCACCTTAAGCTCATCTACCTTGGGAAAGCTAGCATGTCTCCGACATAGTGATACCAGGTCTCATTCCATTCGTCGATCTTTAAATACTATCAGAATGATATAGAGATATGTGTGCTATGAACATAGTATACAGATGGATTATGTAATAAGTGAATGTACACTATAAGCAGAAATATTAACATATTTTACACTAGTGCAATGGATATTTAAAAGTGCATAGAAAAATATTCCAGTGTGCAAATGGATCCTCCTCCCTGTAGGCAGTCTCATCATTGTCTCTGATGAGGCCAATCACCGTGTTGTCATCTGCAAACTTGATGATGGAGTTGGATCCATGCACAGGCTTGCAGTCGTGGGTATAGAGTGAGTAGAGGAATGGGCTCAGTACACTGCCCTGTGGTACACCGGTGTTGAGTGTGATGGTGGTGGAGCAGGTGTGGCCTGCCCTAACATGCTGAGGTCTGTTGGTCAGAAAGTCCATAATCCAGTTGCAGAGGGAGGTGTTAATGTCCAAGTCTCCAAGTTTTGTTTTCCTCGGAGGGAATGACAGTGTTAAATGCTGAGCTGAAGTCAACAAACAATATCCATACATATGTTTTGTTACTGTCCAAGTGTGTGAGTATCGAGTGCAGCAAAATTAAATATATAATATAAATTAAATGCTGAGCTGAAGTCAACAAACAATATCCATACATATGTTTTGTTACTGTCCAAGTGTGTGAGTATCGAGTGCAGCAAAATTAAATATATAATATAAATTAAATGCTGAGCTGAAGTCAACAAACAATATCCATACATATGTTTTATTACTGTCCAAGTGTGTGAGTATCGAGTGCAGCAAAATTAAATATATAATATAAAAATATTCAAAAGGTTGATACATGGTTTTATGTGGTCAAAATCTAACAAAAACACGTACCTAAAATGATATACAGGGACACTAGAAGAAATTTAACTAAATATATTGTCTGCAGATATAGAGGACAGATGTAATGCCTGGGTGCATGTTAACCCTTGTTGAACTAGACTGAAAAATGGACAGCATATACTAACAACACTATTAATCCCACATTGTAAGGCTTTGTCTTATATAGGTTTAATCTCCATATGTGATTGTGCATTTTTGTTAATATGGCACAACATCCTAATACATTATAATTTCTGAAATAACCTGTATATCTTACAATTAAAATAATACAGCAATTGTATCGCACCAAATTGCTATATATCAGAGTAATGGCCACACCTGAGGCTTCTCAAGTTTGGCTGCATTAGTTGTAAATAGATACAAATAGTGCTGTACAAACATCCTTGAAAACTGAAAAGAAGGTTGCTGGTGTTTTTCAGAATTGGAAAATAATTTTGATGAGGTCTATTTATTTTATTTTAATGCTAATTTGTTAATCTAATGCTAATACATATCTTTTCATACTGAGTTTTAGAAGCCTTTTCAAGGCCACAAATGCTCTCTGAAATCCATTTCTTTCAATTTATGCTTATTAACCATAATCCATTTTTTTTTCTTTCTATATTGCGTGTTCTGTTGAAGTATTTGAGGCTTAGCCATCTTAGACAAATGAAAGTTCAACTACAAACACTCCAGTCACAGAGATAGGTAATTATGAAAGTTGGGGTGAAAATCTATTAATAAAACTCTTAATTAAAAATTACATTATTTAATATCTCAGAACCATTCCATTCAACATTCCCAAAAGGAATGGGATTGTTTGTCCAAAGTACTTTTTTAAGGCTATGGGTCTTTTCTTTGGTTGACATCTACTTTTAATTCGGGGTGTAAGATGAGAGGGACTGGAATTGGAGTGTTTTTATTTATTTATTAGAAGTACAGCCCAAGCGTGGAGTTAGTGGTGTAGAGAGAGATATACTGTATTTGGTAAGGTGAAAGAGGAAGAGCACTTCTGGGGGAAATCGAAATGGGTCAGGACACATATAGACAATCCTTCACCAGGCTCCCCACTGTTACTATGGTAACGTACCATGGTGCGTGGCGGATGCCGCCTTCTCGGCAGGTTTGAACCCAAACACACACACACACACACACACACACAAACATAAACACAGCTTTTACCTGCAGAAATCTTCTTGCTAGATTTATCACCGAAGTTTATCTACCATTACAGACTTTATTTATTTACTGGCGCATAGATGAAATAGGCATCCTAAATTCATGGGGTCCGTGAAAATTAATTTTATGATTTTTTGTTTTGTTTTCATTGTGGTTAATTATTATGGTGTATCCATGATTACCACAGTTTTAATGTTGCTGAATGTAAAAATCCACATACTTAGCAATCAAACATCCATTCTGCTTTTTTCCCCAAAATTCTCAAAAACATATAATAATAGTTTCTGAAAAACAGCAACATCATCAAGCCTTGAAGATCAATTTACTTTATTCAGTTTATGAAAAAGCATCTTCATCAACACAAACAAACTTACTGAAATTAATAATGAACAATTGTGTGATCTTGCCAATGAGTAATTACACAAATCTTCACTGCAGGACACAAGGATAAATACAAGAACAGAGGCATCGAACATTGTGATTTTGACCTAGGACATACACGCACGCACGCACGCACGCACACACAAACACACACACACACACACACAAATATACTCACTCTAATGTTTTCTGAATATGGATGAAATGTACCCCAGTGCTCGAGGAGGAACTGCTAGTTTTGCTGGAGAATCTCATTAGCATCGTAATAGCTTGCAGCCTTATTTGCATATTGCCAAGAGTGATTTTTTTCTCTCTCCTTTGGATAAAGGGGGGGGGGGGGGGTGGTATAAAAAAAAAGCTTAAACTTTGAAGCTTCATATTTTATTTCATTATTTAAGTTAAAAAATTCTAATTGAAAGACGCATTTCAATTTTGTTTCCCTATTTGTATTAGATACAAATAGTTGAGCATTTGCAGAGAAAACAGCCATTACTGCAGAGATAAACAATATAGTTTTTTTCTCACAAATAAATTAATTAAGAAATAAATAACAAAATGAACAAAAACATCATAATTTAAGCTTCATTCAATCTGAAACTTTCCAAAGACAGAAAATGTGTCACATGAGAGACATTTTAGCATTAATAAACACAAACACATTTTTGAAGGACTGCTGACAATATTATCTCAAAATTAGGATAATT